>NC_141539.1:15650000-16850000 GCF_021556685.1 Rattus norvegicus | reverse complement strand
TTCATGCCTCTACTGACTGGGCTAGTCCAGTGTCCCAAGACTGAAACCAAGAACCAAATCTGGACATTAGTGTGTCCACCGCTACTGCTAATCCTACTAGACTCAGCTGACAGAGCTTGTGAGTGTAGTGGGCCTACTAACTGCTCAGACACACACGAATGCATCACTGTTTCCGTAGCTGTCCACCCGTGTGGATATCAAAGAGGCCCTGGTCTCGAGTGCTTCCACAGTTCTAGGTCATTGACCTAGGGATCAGGATAGCCTGAAGTCTTTACCTGCCAGCAGCCTCCCGCTTCCACAGTGAGAGACCCCGCACCTGCCATTCACCATCCATTTGCCTAATTATTCAGTCCCTATACTCCTGCACTCGGGACTAGCTAATCCTTGCTCCAAAGGAAAGTTTTATCAACTGGAGATAGCACATGGGCATGGTTTCTTTTGTTACCGGCCTTAACACATTTCTCTCATTTTCAAGGTCGCTTAGGTCAGAATTGCCCCCTTCTCCCAACATTCACTTAAATGAGGCTGCCTCAAAATTATATATATATACATATATATACATATATATACACACGCACATATACATACACATATATACATTTATATGTTCTTCAGTTAGTTCTGTTCATTTCTGCAAACAATGATAGCATCATCTAACCATCTAAGTGATTCTTGAAATTTGCATAAAGTCTCACTCCTTGTGCTACAAAATACCGTTCGGTTGTTTTTTTAAACACACTTCATTTTTGTATGTACTGTGTGTAGGGAGGAGGGTGTGTGCCTGTGTGGAGGGGGTAGAAGTTGGTTCCCTTCTACCACTATGTTGCTCCTGGGGATTAAACTTGGGTCATTGTGCTTCGTGACAAACATTTTGAGCCGCTGAACCATCGACACTGTAGGCTTTCATGCACGTTAGCAAGCATGAACAAGTGTCACGTATCTACCATAGCAATGCAACACAAAATAATTACCCTGGCCACAGAAAAACCCCTAACCTTCCCCTTTCCTCCCCTATGTTTAAACCTTATTTCAGCGCGCCTCTTTCCGAATAGTCCTGTGTGATTCTTAAAGCAGCCACAACTATTGGGAAAAGCAAAGAGGTCCGGTCTAGAGAAGAGGAAACTGATGCTCTGAGGTGCGTCAGGCTTGCCTCGGGCCTCTCAGCCAGTACATCCTAGACCAAGCTAAGACACCTGAGTCCTCTCATTCTGTTTCTGACACCGATTCTCTGAGAGGCTGTGAACTGATCACTTCCGTTCCTACAAGATGTTCCTACGAGATGAGGTGCTTCGTGAGGCCGTGTCCACGTCTAGCTGGTCATGGCTAGCATGGTGTTGACTTACCCGCAGGGAGGTTTGAAGGGGCTCACCAGTAGAGAAGATGACTGGGGAAGTTGGGCTCAAGCAAACTTCAGGACCTGCAGAAGCAGGTCCAAGCCTGGTCATTGATGGGCTGCCCAGGAATCAGGGTAGACGCACTCAGGTAACTTCTAACCCTACCCCATGTGTGATGAGCACACAGAACCTTTATAGCCCCTTCTGAACCGCAGTCCCAAACCCCATGGGACTTTGACGTTGTTGTTGTTGTTGTTGTTGCAACTTTTCAAAAGTAGAATGAAGAAAAAGCACACAAAAAACTTGGTCACACCACCTATTACTCTCCACCCCTGCTCTAATTCCCAGCAGGAGTTTCCTGTCTTCGGTCCTATACAGAACCACACCACTGTTTCACACCGGCCACACAGCATGGCTTATGGAGGAAGGCCCAGGGTGGAGGGTTGCCAGGGCCCCTGAGTCAAGCTCACCGAGGCTAGGCAGGATGAGGGGCCGCTCACACTCAGAGATATTCTAACTAGAGCCAGTCTCCTCTGGATTTGTCAGTGAGAAGAGTAGTGAGAAGCAGAGAATAGCTACCAGCCTCCTCTGTTGCCCTCATGTACCCAATACCTCTCCACTCAGCACTCAGGCTGGGGTTCTCAGGTCCTACTGTGACTGCAAATGTCCTGTCTTCTGCCTCCCACCTTCTCCTACTCTGTCCAGGTCAATGCGAGCCTTCTGGAGGCCACACTTTGCTGTCTATTTCCTGCCTCCTGATCCAAATACCCACAACCCTGTGTTAGCTGGTGATTCATAAGCTCACAGCACCACACTAAACATTTGTCCTCAGTTACCTGGATACAAAGAAGCCCTTGGTTTCCCTGCACAGAGGAGGATCCTACTTTTCTATGGAACACAGACTGCCAGTCCATGTCTAGGGGCCTTTCCCCCGCGTGTCACCTATGGTCTATTCGTTCAAGGATTACCGGGTCAGAACATCCCCAGCAGAGGGAACAAAGGCAGGAAAACTAAAGGGCAGAGACTTCCTATAGCCCAGGTTCTCTCACCAGCCTTTTCCTGCTGCTATCCAGGGGAGAGCCAGGCAGTTCTCAAGAATCACCAAATGTCCCAGAAGACCCGCATGGCAGCTCTGATGGGAACCTGCCTGTGAGCCTGTTAGGTTCATTGCCCTGGAAATAGCACCAGACCTCACTTCAAGATTTCACTGAAATGCCACCAATCCAGAAAAGCCACCTTCCTCACCTACATCCCAACAGCCCTTTGCATCTTTCCTGCGTGTGCTACCCCATCTAACAGCCGGGCTCCCATGTTTGTTTTTCCCATGGCCTCCCCAACTAGAACAACACGGCGCTCTTCACACCATTTGTGATTTTTTTTTCTCTGCCTGTTGCACACCTTTAAATCCCAGCACTCAGGAGGCACAGGCAGGTGGAACCCTGAGTTTAAGGCCAGCCTGGTCTACAGAGCAAGTTCCAGGACAGCCAGGGCTCCAGAAAAATCTTGCCAGGGAGCAGATGGGGGTGGGATGGGGGTGGGGTGGATTTTGGGTCCTAAAATTTCCAGAAGTAACCAACTCATGACTAGTCCAGTAGTCTTTGGACATGGTCTCCCACTGAGTTCTAAACAATGTCCAAATTCAACAGTGGCTAGAACAGACCCAAACATCAGGCCCTTTCCTTGGCCACCCCAACTGAGTCCCCTCAAGGCTAGGAATTGGCCACAACACACGGATCCTCCAAGGGCTCTCCACTAGCCCCTGTACTCAGACGGTGCTATAAAAACCTCTGCATATGTGTGTGTGTGTGTGTGTGTGTGTGTGTGTGTGTGCGCGCGCGCGCGCGCGCGCGCGTGCGCGGACCTCAAATGCTTCCCTCTAACTTGGAGCTTTCCTCACTAGAGGAGGCCCAAAATTTCACCCAAGGCCATTCACAAAAAATCTGGGCCCCCGGAATGATTAGCTTCCCTCCTCCCGTCCCTCCCTCTCATCCTGGGAATTGAACTCACAGACTTATGAATGCTACCATTTTGTATCCCCTAACTCTCCCCAGGGCTTTTCCGATTTCTTTCCATCTAGGAGAGACCAAGGGCCGAGGGACACCTGAAGCTGCGGACTAGCGCAGCCAAAATTCAAGATGGTGGGGCTCCGAGAATGGACCCCCCCCTCCAGATCAGGGAGGTTGATCCTGGCGTGAGGAAGGTTCAGGGACAGACACAGTAAGCCTCAGAATGGACAGCTATACATATGGGCACCTAGGAAAACACAGATGAGGGAACGAACTGGAGAGACACATAGATGGAGGAAAAAAGAAGAAAAGACATAGATGGAGAAAGAAAGAAAATCAGCAAACAGTGTGTCTGCGCTCGGCCAGACAAGGACAAGCAGAGGTCGTCAGCAGAAGACACGGAGGCCCCGGGTAGCAGAAGACGCTGAATTGCCCTCTGTTCTTCGAGCCTCACTGAGGGGCTTTCTTCGCGGCCGTGGGAAAGTGGTGGGCGAGTGCGCGCCCCGACTGCCCTGTGGACCGTAATTAGCTGGATTCGGTTGGGAGCTGCACGGCCCTGCAGGCCTGGCCCCAGGAACAAAAGGCCCCTTTGCCCGAGCAAACATGGGTCATGAGGTCACCGGGCAGGGTCCCCTAGGAACGGGGCAAGGGATCGCCCGCCTGCAGAATAAGGTCTCTGTGCACCTGGAGGGGAGCATGCTGGGTGGGGACCCCTTAGGAGGCTTCAGCCCAGCGTGGGGTTCAGACTTGGGGACCGGGGATAGAAGAGATGAGGAAGAAAAGAGACACACAAATATTGTGAACAGGGGACAGGGACCCAAGCCACCTTAGTAATAGCTATCACGCTGTCTGTGGTTTGGATAACAATTTACACCGGGTGCCCAACACCTCCCCACCCCACCCCACCCCCACCCCGCACAAATCTCACTAAGGATTTCGAAAGGCTGTTGTGATGCCAGATACCTGTAATCCCAGTGCTCCAGAATGGGAAGCAAGAGGATCGGGCATTCCAGATCAGCCTAGGGTACTGCTGCTGCTAGTGAGACCCCCGTCCCAGGGTGATCCTGTTATAGCCTGGATTTTACAGATGATGATCAAGGTAAAGAGGTCTTACTGAAGGAAGGAGTGTCTTACACGTCCACTGACACACACAGTAGGCATCCAGCAAGTGTGCGTTGGGTGGGTTGCAAGGTTGGCAGTATCTGGAAAACACGTCTGCCCTCCCTGGCCTCCTCTAGCCTGTGAAGTTTGGGCAGTGTCCTTCCAAGGGCAGAAATGGGTATGGCTTGCACCATCTAGGGCAATGCAGGGACACCAGCGTCAGGAGATGGGGCATGGGAAATGGGACTAGTTTTGTTTCCATTCTGTCTCTCGAAGCTCGGTCTGCAGTCATGGAAGAGGCCCTCTAAAGCATGGACGGTAGGGGTCAGAAGAGGAAGAACACAGCCTTTCCTACCACCAGGTCTAGGGGACACTGCAGGGAGAAGCAAAGTTTGTGGACTCTGTCCCCTAGCTGGCCGAGAATCTCTCCTCGCAGAAGATGGCATCAGGCACCAGCACACACCTGTCCGTGGTGGCAGAGGTGACAGGTGTGGTAGAGACGGACAGGTGGATATGATGTAGGCAGGGTGGTACTGAGGGTTGTGGGGACTGAAGGCTGTGTTGTATGTGCCATGGGTCAAACTGTTCAGACATGAGCTTTCTCAGAGAAAGAAGAACTCGGGCTTTTCAGATGAAAAGTCCAAGCAGAAGTCCCCACACCATCCTTGGTGGGGACCACATTAACATAGGTGAAGTTCAGTTCTGCCTCCTTCTGTATTCTGAGCGTGTCCAGGGCCCTCCCCCTAAATATCTGTCACCCTTGTCAGTAAGTGAGAGCAGGGTGTTGAAATGTGTGACGTTGGATGCCAAGCCATGGCCAGGATTCCTATGTCCTGCTCCAGGCTGCCCCAGTGCAGAGGACACTGTTAGGGTGTCTGTGGTCGGGGCCAAGGTGGACAGTAGATATCACATCATGCAACAGATCTCACGCAAGAGATTTACTGAGGGGTGGGGAGCGAAAGGCCACCTCAGAGTGGGGGTGAGACAGGCAGACAGACAGCTTGGACAGACTTACTGAGACAGACAGAGAGACAGAAAGAGACAGAGTGAGAGAGCTGGCTGGATGGTGGGAGCCTTTTAAAGGTACACGTGCCACACTTGGCATGGCTCTGAGGCACTGAAGGCAGGCCGGGACTAACATTGTACCTGCTCTGGGATATGCAGGCCAGACAGTGCTCAGGCAGACGGTTTCCAGGCCAGTAGGACCTCGATAACTAGGCTGACAGCCAGGGGACAGAGATTCTGACACCCAGCTCAGCTGAGGAAGCTCAGTGAGGTCATGGAGGTCTGTCTGTCTCTCAGGAGAGCGTGGAAGGCTTGGTAAGCTTATCCACTGCTCACACCCTTCCTCACATGCTGTCCTCCTCTCCTCCTTGGTCCCTCCATACTATCTCCTTTTCAAGATTTATTTATTCATTTATTATATATAAGTACACTGTAGCTGTCTTCAGATACACCAGGAGAGGGCATCAGATCTCTTTACAGATGGTTGTGAGCCACCATGTGGTTGCTGGGAATTGAGCTCAGGACCTCTGGAAGAGCAGTCGGGTGCTCTTAACCACTGAGCCATCTCTCCAGCCCGCTATCTCCTTTTCAAACCTGAACTTCTCTCCTGGGAGCTCTTTCCCCTAGCCCAGTGGTTCTCAGCCTTCCTAACGCTGTGACCCTTTAATACAGTTCCTCAGGTTGTGCTGACCCCCCAACCGTAAAATTATCCTCGCTGCTGCTTCATAACTGTAACTTTGCTACTGTGATGAATTATAATATTCTGATATCTGCGAAAGGGTCGTTTGTCCCTCAGAGGGTTCCAGCCCACAGGTCTGAGGACCACTGCTCTACCTAGGGAGAGGGACAGGCCTGGGTGGCAAGGAGCTTCCAGCCTCCGTACCTGGCTGGAGGAGGGAGGGATGTTGGCCTTGGGCTAGTAAAGGCTAAGAGGTGGCAGGTGATCCAGATATCAGAGCCTTCTCTCTTCTAGAAGCCTGAGTCCAATGAGAGGACTTAGTTCCAGATCCCTCCCCTCAGACAGGAAGAAGTTCCCTCCCACCCCACCACCATTGTATTCCCCCTTCTCTACCCTCTCACCAATACAGAGGGGAGGGTGATTGGAACACTGAGTCTGAACTCTGTAAAGGAGACTATGACAGTGAGGCAGAAAGAGCTTGGACCACTGCACGCAGCAGCTGGCATGGCCTCTGGGACAGACTCTCCTCCTGAGGTTCCCACACTCTTCACTTCTCTGTAGCCCTTGACACTTTCGGAGATGGCTAGATCTCTAGTCATGGTGATGGTTGTTTCCTGTCCCAACCCTAACCCACAAAGGTGGGAACAGGAGTTCTCCCGAGAATGTCCATAGAGAAATGTGGTACGTCTTAGCTGCCTCTGTCCTGATCAAATTTCTAAGCTCTATTCCCAGCCAGGCCTGGAACAGGGACACGTCAGTGGGAGTCATCCCCCCTCCTCCTCTCCTCCGCTCCCCCTCTATTTTGCAAACAGCCATCAGGTAACTCAAGTTCCCACTCTGGAAGTCCCAGGCTGCAGCCCAGCCCTTTTCTCCCCTGGGAGGAAAAACTATATTCCAAGACTCACGAACCATGAACACTTACCAAACCTCTAGCTTAAAGGAGCACCACCAGAATGACTCCCCTTCCCCCACCATCACCACCTCCAACTCCTACTTCATCTTCTTGGTCACAGGTTTGTCCTGAGTCCTGGCTTAGATATCTTAAGGGACGGTGTGGATGCACCAGGACAGGCCTGAGAGCAAGGAGGGGCAGGGCAAAGCAATTGTGACTCATCTGTTACTGTGACGCCGCCATTGGACCTGGAGAGATGACAGTGTGTGTTCAAAGCACAATAGGCAGCAAACTTAGGCAGATCCAAGTGACCAGAGCGTCCTGCTGATGGGACGAGGAGGACACCAGATTGCACGGCAGGTCCCCTAACTGAACTCAGCAAGCCCTTCAGGTCTTCCTCCACCAGACTCCTCGAGGGACAGTGTTCAAGACCCCAGCAGGGCTGTGGATGCCGTTCAGTTGGTAGACTCCCCTAGCATGCACGGAGCCCTGGGTCTTTGGTTCTTGCTATGATTTAAACGGGATCTAATGGTCCATGCCTACCATTCTCACACTCAGGAAGCAGAGGCAGGAGACTCAGAAGCTCAAGAACATCTCCAGCTACACAGCAAGTTCAAGACCACTACGTGAAACCCTGCCTCAGACCTAGCAGTGGGCTGGAGAAATGGCTCAGGAGTTAGTGAGTACACTCTTCTTATGGAGAACCAGAGTATCCTTTCCAGTGCCCGTGTAGTGGGACTTATAACGGCCTGTAACCGTGGCTCGGGGGGATCTGACCCCCTCTTCTGTTCTCTGAGGACACTATATTCACAGGCACATACTGCCCCCCAACACACACACACACACACACAGTCTCTCACACACATACGCACATATACAATCACATACAGTCACACACACATACATAATCATACACACACTCACACACACACACAGTCTCTCACATATGCACATATACAGTCACATACAGTCACACACACACACAGAGTCTCTCACACACATACACACATATACAGTCACATAGTCACACACACATACATAATCATACACACACTCACACATGCACACACACATGCGCACACACACAGAGTCTCTCACACACACATATACAGTCACATACAGTCACACACACATACAAAATCATACAGTCACATACACACACACAGAATCTCTCACACACATACACACATATATAGTCACATATAGTCACATACATAATCATACACTCACACACACATACACACACACACAGAGTCTCTCACATACATCTGCACATATACAGTCACATATAGTCACACACACATACATAATCATACACACACTCACACACACATACACACATATATAGTCACATATAGTCACATACATCCATACATACATAATCATACACACACACACACACACACACACACAGAGTCTCTCACACACATCCGCACATATACAGTCACACACATACATAATCATACACACACTCACACATACACACACACATGCACACACACAAGTCTCTCACACACATACACACATATACAGTCACATATAGTCACATACATACATATATACATAATTATACACAGAGAGAGAGAGAGAGAGAGAGAGAGAGAGAGAGAGAGAGAGAGAGAGAGAACGAACAAAACAGATGGTCTTAGGGATCTGGCCCTGGCGGGCTACGCCCAGGCTGACTCTGCTAAAGATCGTGTTTTGTATCCCCGTTGTTTTAGAATATCAGGAATTGAAACCAAGTTCAGCAAGGCAAGTTCTCTATCACTGATTTATATCCCCATAACCCCTACTTTTTAATATACAAACTTTTTTATTTTGCGACAGGATCTCAAGTTACCCAGGCTGGTTTTGAACTTATTCTATAATCCAGACGGGCCTTGAATTTGCAGTCCTCCTGCCTTAGGTTTGTGAGTAGCTACGATTTCAGCTGCCTGCCACCAGGCCTGTCTTGTGTCATTTCTTTTTTTTTTTTTTTTTTTTTTTTTTTTTTTTTTTTTTTTTTGGTTCTTTTTTTCGGAGCTGGGGACCGAACCCAGGGCCTTGTGCTTCCTAGGTAAGCGCTCTACCACTGAGCTAAATCCCCAGCCCCTTGTGTTCATTTCTTATCCATCTTCTGACCACCTACACCCCATGCCTTTGGAATTGCAGTAAATTCGGAGTCCTGAGCCCCTCCACCCTACTCAGTGAAACCCAGAACATGCATTTTCAGTACAGTCCAACAGGACTGTGGAAACTCTCTCCTTCCCATGCTAAGCCCTCTTGCCAGGATCCGCCTCTCTCGCAGCAAAAAAGCCTGGGGGGGGGACCCTCCCTGTTAGAACCCCTACTGTCCCAGTTTTCCTCCCGTGGGTGAGGACCCTGCCCCTATAAATGGCCTTGTCAGAGAAGATTTTAGAAGGTAAAGACAAGCCAGCTTAGAGCAGAGTTGTGATGGGGGCACTGGGTGAGGACAGAGGCTGAACTTCCCAGACAAAGAACAAGGCTTAATCATATTGCCCAAGGGCTACGATCCAGCTCTGCCCAGAGCCTTGAAGAGACTGAGAAATAAGCCATTTGTTCCTCTTTGGCGTGGGAAGAGCTCTGGTTAGAGAGGCAGCCTGGTCTGCATGTAAGGCTCAGCTCAGGCCTCCCCGGCTGTGTGACCTTGAACACTGACTTCATCTTCTGTGGTGCTCGGTTCCCCCCTGAGACAGAAAGCATTCATCACACAGCCCTTATAAAGAGTAGACACAGTGACATAAGGACCGCTCTGGGCTGCTGCTTGTTGAATGTGTGAGTGGGTAAGTAAAAGAGAATAGAGGGGGCTGGGGAGATGGCTCACCAGTTAAGAGTGTGTGCTGCTCTTACAGAGGACCCCAGTTTGGTTCCCAGCACCCACATAGTTCACTATCATTCCAGGAGAGATCCATGTCTTCTTCTGACCTCCAAGGGCACAGGCATACATGTGGTTCACATACATGCAGGCACTCACTCCCATACATAAAATAAAATTTGAAAAAGTGGATGGATGGAGGGATGGATGGAAGGATGGATAGATGGATGAACGGATGGATGGATATATAGATGGATGGATGGATGGACGGACGGATGGATATATAGATGGATAAATGGATAGATGGATGGATGGATGATACTGGGATGGATGCATGGACAGATGGGACAGACAGATGGATGGATGAATGAATGGGTGGATGGATGGATGGATGGATAGACAGATGGACAGATGATGGATGGACAGATACATGGATGGACAAATGGATGGATGGATGAATGGATGGATGGATGATAATGGGATGGATGCATGGACAGATGGACAGACAGATGGATGGATGGATGGATGCATGGATGGATGCATGGATGGATGGATAGACGAATGGACAGATGATGGATGGACAGATACATGGATGGACAAATGGACGGATGGATGGATGGATGGATAGACAGGTGGATGGATAGACAGATGGATAAATAGATGAATGGATGAATGGTCCATTCCTTCTTCCAGTTCTCCCAAAGTCCCTCTCTCAGCCATCATGCTGATGTCAAGGCTTTCTTATGTGGCACCAGGACTCCTTCGTGCAGGGTACACATATATCAGGACACAGCAGCAAACTGCTGGCTCAGCTCAGGACACCTCTCTGGCCAGTATCTCGGCACAGCCCTGTGTGTAGACCTGTTTGGAAAAATCAGGTGTGTGGGTGGGACACAGATTTGGGTCCAGGAAGACAAGGAGGAGAGAGTTAGCAGGTGGCCATAGCTAAACAAGAGAAAGCAGTCCTATGCGGAGTATCCGGAGAAGATTCGTGAAGAGGTGACTTCTCGGTCTTTAAGAATGGGTGTGGGGTTGGGGATTTAGCTCAGCGGAAGAGCGCTTGCCTAGCGAGCGCAAGGCCCTGGGTTCGGTCCCCAGCTCCGAAAAAAAGAAAAAAGAAGAAGAAGAAGAAGAAGGAGAAGGAGAAGGAGAAGGAGAAGGAGAAGGAGAAGGAGAAGGAGAAGGAGAAGGAGAAGGAGAAGGAGAAGGAGAAGGAGAAGGAGAAGGAGAAGGAGAAGGAGAAGGAGAAGAAGAAGAAGAAGAAGAAGAAGAAGAAGAAGAAGAAGAAGAAGAAGAAGAAGAAGAAGAAGAAGAAGAAGAAGAATGGGAGCACCCAAGCTGGAAGAAGAGTGGTCCAAGGAGAGAGAACAACCTAAGCAAAGGCAGGTAGGGTGAAAGGGGTAAATATGTCTGGTAGGAGCCCAGGTAGAGAAAGGGATTTGAAGTATCGTGGCTTAGGGAGGCTATGGTACAAATGGGGAATGAGAAAGCAAGAACTGATAGATGCAGATTCAAGCAGAGTTCGGGGCCATGGTCAGGGTCTGGTCTCTCTGACTCCCTGCAAGTCTCAGACCACAGCCACTTTCGGATCCCCTTTTCTCCCTTCCCAGCAGGCATTGGCGAGCCCTAGACTGAGTGGAAGGGGTTATCTGCTGGCTCTTCAGAAATTCAGAGCATTGGGGTGGTCTGTGCTCTTAGTAGCCATCAGTATTTGTAAAGCTGCATAGACCATCACTGACTAGAAAGGAAGAGATGGAGAGGCCCAGGCCCTGTATGCTGCAGTCTGGGCTCTGCTGGTGTGCGTGTGAGGGTGAGGTGCTCAGACACATGCAACTTCTCCTCTGGTCACAGATTCCCTTACTTCCTGCAGCCTGCAATCAGCAGGTCTCTCCCCTCCTCTGCACTTTCCCCAGCTAACCCAAGCCACACAGAACACTGCCAACCAGCCAGCCAGCCAGCCAGCCGGCTGGCCAGCGGGCGGGTCTTATTTCCCTGGAATGTTGGCATCAAACTCAAGATCGGAAATGAACTCATTATCTGATTATTTTTATTTATGAAAATATAACTGCTCAGGGAGAGGCCTTTCTTGAATAGTTCTCTGAGTGGATGAGTAATCTCTCCCCTTCACAGACACTCATTAAAAGCTTCAAATGCTCAGAGCCCTTTTCATGCACACACATCTATACTCCTATACACATGGACAAGTTACAGAGAGAGAGAGAGAGAGAGAGAGAGAGAGAGAGAGAGAGAGAGAGAGAAGCTTCATGTTGCGGCAAGAAGCTGTTTTCAGGTGTACAGACATCACACGGAGATGTGGTCTGGCATACAATAGTCTCTTTGAGGTCAAGGACTTTGTGTCGTTTATCCACTGTGGAAACCCCAGTGGTACCTAATAGGCAATTAGTAAATACTTGCAGAATGAATGAACAGATAGCTAAGTAATAGGTGTTTGTATTCACAGAGACATTACTCAGACACACGCTTACAAGCATGCACACCCGCTTCTCTCTCTTCCAGGAACAAAAGCGGAGAACCCCTCACTCCACAGCCTGAAGTCTTCATACCATGAACACAGCTGAAAGCAAGCCATCTAGAATCTTCCAGTAAAGATGTCCACTGTCAGTTGCTCAGAGGTCAAAGCAGTGCTTCCCCTGAGCCACTAAGGCTCCCTACAAGCTCAAAGCCATCTGAGAGCCTCCAAACCTAAGACCAGACGTGTCAGTCTTGCCAAGGAAGCCTAAGGGGGTTAGTGAGGGCAAACGATTTTCCAGGAATGTTCTGTGAGAGCTTCCCACTCTCGCCCATGCTTGGCTGGATCACAGGTCAGTCTTGGCATGAGTCTTAGGCAATACCAGTCCCCCAGGCTCAAGCCTACTCCCCACCCCTCACAGTTATGACCCAGGATATCCACGGCCTATGGCCATCTTTCTGGGAGCAGCCAGGCTGGAGGCGAGGCATGGGAGACAAGCCTACAGAGGGGCTTTCTGGAGGCTCATCTGAGAGCAGAGCCTTGTAGCAATCCCCAGGTGCTCCCCTCTAAAGCTGGCTGAAAGGTCTCTGGATGAGAAGAAGGCTGACTTGAGGTGGCATTCCTGTTGGTCACATGACTTCAAACATGTCAATGGCCCTGGAGCTCCAGCTAGCTTCAGTATCTGGGACAGTTTCATCTTCCTGTCTGGGGTTCCTCCCCTTCCTAGACCCCACTGCTCTCTGACATTCACTGAGGAAAAGAAGGCACAGATCAGTCAGGCCTGGTGGCTTTAACCCAGCCCTAGGGAGGCTGACAAAGTCAGAGCTCTAAATTCAAGGCCAGCCTGATCTACAGAGCGAGTTCCTGGACAGGGCTACACAGAGACAGAAAGACCCTGAAAAAAAATAATAAAAGTAAAATAGAATCCACCTCTCCTCCTGGCATATTTCAAGCCTTGTCTCATGGCCCCTTAGAGAGATGGGGGCACTGCGGGCCTCGTCCTCCAGGTCTTCACATCCATTAGTGCGAAACTGCTACCTGATCTACCAAGAAGCTACACCTAGAGGACACTAAAGACAATGCCAACTTGTTTGGCTAACACCACTCGGTCCCAAAGCTGAGCTAGAGAGACGTATTCTGCTCAACGTGTTCTGTACCCGAAAGAAACGTGTATGTCCACAAGTAGGTGTGCACACGAATGTTTCAATCATGGAGGTTCAAATTGGAGCATCCCAAATGCCTGTGCGCAGTGGGTGGTTAAACCGACTTCGATGTGCTCATGCACTGGAACACTCCACAGTGACTAAAACAACAAAAAGCATCAGGCAGGGAGACTCTCGAAGGCATTATGTTGAAGAAAATCAACCAGACACAAAGCCACCATCTGATACCATCAGTATGAAGATCAACAACCTATGATGGTAAAAGTCAGACCCAGGGGTGGTCTTCTCTGGAGAAGAGCACGAGGTGGTCTTGAAGTATTTAATGCGTTGGTCTGTGCTTATATGGGTATAGACACGAGAACGGCAACCTAGCCAGATGTTCTAAGTTCAATAAACTCAATTGCATATAAATTATCAAGAGGAATGGACCCAGTCACATAGGCTCTAACCCAAACAGAACAGAGTTCTGGGTTAAGGGGAAGAAGAAATGAAAGGAGCAGACAGTGGGAGAGCTAAGGCCCAGGGCTGGTGGGCAGCACAGTGCAGGACTGGTTGTGCTACTTACAGCCTAGGAAGGCTGAGTGGCTTCACCAGGGAGGAGCTGCCAGGCGTACAAGCAAGGACCTGGCCAAGCACCTTCAGTGGGTCTCCTGCACAGGGCTGGCATCTTGTGAGCCGAGGTGGCACCTACCTTCCAAGCACACTGTCTGCCCACCTCCTTTTTTCCTTCCTAACAGCTGTGGGGCAAAGGAAAGACTGAGCCCCATGTCTGTCTTTTGTTCCAAGTAACAGTCAAACCCAATTTGCCCAAATGTGCTTGAATAAAAAGATATAGAGGAGGGTTTGAAATTATGGATCAATTGATAGAGTACTTGCTTGGGATGTGTGAAGACATGGGTTTGATCCCCAGCACCACAGAAACCAGGCACAGGGCACATGCTGTAGTTAGAGCACTCATGGAGTAGGGACAGCAAAATAAAAAGTTCAGGGTTGGGGCTGCAAAAGTAGACCAGCAGCTAAGAGCCTGTGTTGCTTTGCAGAGGACCTGAGTTCGATTCCCAGCACCCACAGAGTGGTTAACATCTTTAATTCTGGTTGCGGAGGATCAGAACCCCTCACTCAGCTGCCTCAAGCACCACACACACAGTACACAGATATGCACACACACACACACACACACACACACACACACACACATACACGGCACATGGATGTGCATGAAGATAGGATACGGATACACATAAAATCTTAGAAAGTTCAGGATCATGCTCAGCTGAAGTGAGTTTGAAGCCAGCCTATATGAGAGCCTGCTAACTACGGATAAACGAGTGACATGTGCAAGGAGCAAGTGCCATTTACTTTCTCTCAAACAGAACCTCTGGACAACCTGCCATTAGAGAATATTCTAGAAAACCGCAGGGAGCCTGCCATTGTCTGGGCTCTGTGGAAGATGGTAGGTGACCCTATTAACAGAATGAAAGTCTAGCTGTGTCTCCTGTGTGTTCTGTTCCTTACTTTGTGGTTCTCTGACCATCTCCACATCCCTCGGTGGCTCCTCACCCTGGCCTGCCCCTGTGCAGCACCCCGACCCGTCCGTTGTACCCTAGTCTTCCCGCTGTTCCTTGACTTCTTGCCTTGGACCTCAGATCTAAGTAAGCTTTCTACAACAATACAGAGAGACCAAGTGCTGTCCTTGGTAGACAGTTTTTTTTCCTTAAGAACCCAGAGGAGGTGAAAACCAAACTTGAGGCACTGCTTTCCAGTGTCTGGGCAGGCAATTCCAGATCCATGTGTGCTGTTCATCCTACAGTGTGGCCCGGGGCTAACGAGGATGTCTGGGCTCATAGTCAGAAAGCTGGGGATCCCGTAGAGGGCAGAATCGCCAGGCTCCCTGCACCTGCATGAGCCGGCGGGAAAGTGAACACATCTTCTACAGCATCATCTCTGAAATGATGGAGGACACTTAGGGCAGGGCGCAGGAACTCTACAGCCAGACTCAACTCTGTCCTCTCTTCCCTGGACAGCCCCTGCCGTAGCCACACTGGCCTGTTCTCATGAAGCCTTCAGGAAGCCATCCCCGGGCCCCTTCCCCCCTGCCCCACCCAGCACAGGCCTTTATTGCACAGAACCACAGTGACAGGTGAGTCAGTTGCCCCCCCAGGAGCTGCGCGTCTTTGCTCCACCCCCAGGAAATCTTGGTTGAGCAATCGCTGACTCTCTGGAAACACCTGGCTGATAACCAGTGGAGCTGGGATTTGAACCCAGCTGTCAGTCACTCTCCCAACTCCAGACCGGCCCTGCTCTACAGCCTGACAGAGCAGCTCTGGCAACCGGCAACCATGTGCTGACAGAGATACAAGCTGAGATCCAGGACACTTGGTCTCGTGACCCCAGTCCCTTCCCTTCCCGAGGAGACTGCTGAGCCCATCAACAGTCTCTCAGTCCCCTCATCTACACCATCCAAATGGGCTGGCATTAGACGAGGCTCTCATTGTTGCTTACACAAGTTCTTATGGGCAGTCAAACCACCCCAGACCCCGCATGTGGCCCAGTGTAGAAGGAAAGGTAACATAAACCTTCACAGAGCCTGCTCCAAAGAGAGCCCCGGGACCAGGAGGACTAGAGCCACACACCTCCACCTCTTCACAATAGCCAACACACACGCGCGCACACACACACACACACACACACACACACCACACCTCCACACATACACCATACATACACACACACACTCATACCACACATATACACACCACACACACATACACACACAAACACTCACACAGACACACCCACACACCACACACACCACCACATAGACACACTCATAGCACACATACACATACACATACACACACCACCTACACACCACACACAGACACATACCACACAGACACACACACACAGACACACACACACACTCTCACACCACACATACACCACACACACACACACACACACTCATACCACACATACACACAACACATACACACACTACCACATAGACACACTCATAGCACACATACACATACCAGACACACACCACACACAGACAGACACACATACACATACCACACAGACACACATACACACAAACACACACTCATACCACACACACACACACACACACACACACACACACTCTGAGGACACTGAAGGCCACAGGTCCTGCTCCTTCTGCCCACTCAGAAACCCCAGCCTCCATACTGCTATCCCACCATATATTTTGACTGCACCCTTGAGTGAACCCTATCAGAGTCTCTTTCCTGGATCTCAGACATGAATTCCCATTCAGAAAGCAAGTACCCTAGGAACAGGGGCTCTATTGTCCGCATCCGTGTCTCTCTGGAGGTCCCTGACCAGGCTGCTCCCCATAGCAGGCCTTTAAACCAGCCTGAAATGAATGGGGTTGGATTTAGGGGCTTTAACGGTACAACTTCAATATTTGGTTTTTATGGAGGAAGAAAGGGAGCGGGAGGTGTGAGGGCGTGGCCGCGGATTTGGAACAAATGTATGCAAACCACTGTGCAATGCTGCACAGATGTGCACGCTGGGTTTATGCTAAGGGGTCCTGTGACGTCATGATGCTGGTTCTGGTGGGCTTTGCCCTCTGAGGGGCTCTGTGCCTGGAGACTTTATAATCTCATGTGGCAATGGCTGAGATGGCTGCCACACAGCATACTGGTGCCAGGAGAAACCAATCCTCTGTGAAGCCGCTCCCACCAGCCCCCCCAGGGCTGACAAGCTGGGACAGGGGCTGAGGACAGAGGCCTGCCTTGAATGAGGACTTGGGCCTAGTCAGAGCTGGGGACTTCTGGGTTCTAGAGACACTTGGACAAAGCAAAGACCATTTCTAGCTATTTTTAGGTTTTTAGAGTGCCCCGTAACTCTCTGTTGTAACTCCAACTGTCAGCCCTACTCCATGCTGCCCACCAGTCCTATGCCCCAAGCAGGCAGTGGACATAGGGACTTCCCAACATCGATAACTGCCCTGTATGGGGCTCCCTATCCGGCCAGGTACTTCAACAGGTTGCCCTCAGCAGACCTAGGCAGTACTGATAAGATTCCCATTTAATTAAGATTAATTAATTTAATTAGTTAATTAATGAAGATATAGAGGCCAAGGTCACTCAACACCGTAGGGCTAGAATCCAAGTTTAAGTCTGGTGGGACTAGTGACTCACATCCTTGTAATTCCAAGGACTCGAGAGGCTGAAGCCAAGGACTGCCTGCGATGGGCTACACGGTAATGTCCAGGCCAACCTGAGCTGTAGAGTGAGACGTGCCACCAAACCTGACATCCTGAGTTTAATCCCAAGGCCCAGATGGTAGGAGAGAATGATTCTTCTCAGGCTGTCCTCTGGGCTATACATATATATCATAGCACTTGTACGCACAAAAGCGCGTGCGTACACACACACACACACACACACACACACACACACACACACACATTACTTTAAACCACACCAAATCTGCCATACTGTAAAAATGGCCATCTTAGCTACTACCATGTGCCCTTTCGCGGTCCTTCAAAAGCCACTGAATACCCAGCTCCAGTGGCAGTCCCTGGGGAGAGAGCCAAGTTCAAGACCAATGCAGTGACTGGAGTCCCCTCCATGTAAGGTCAGTTGACAGGCACTGAAACCCACCCTGTAGCCCAGACTCTTCACTAAATGCTACCCTGTTACTCCAGCACTGGCGTCTCATGCCTTTGGGACAAGTGGTTGCTTTCTGTGTCCTCCTATATCAGAACACAAACCCTACTGGAAAAAGAAAGAGACTCAAGCCAGCGGGGTGTTCCTGGTGCCTACGAAAAGCAGGGGACACGAAGAGAAGGCAAACAACCATCAAATGAGCCATCTATTCAGCGATGTCGTGGCCTGAAATGATGACACTGGGACAATACCTTCCCAGGGCACCTCGTACACTTTCCAGTCAGTCACAGCAAGAGACCGAATGGATATTAGTTTCTCTATAGCAGCAGTGGGTGGGTAGTCCTAACGTATGGGATCAAACCAAGCTGTCATACATTTTGCCATCAAGGAAACTAAGGTCCAAAGGGATTATAGGTAGTGCAGAACTGAGGGTGGCTCGGGATGAAACCAGTTAGCATTAGATGAAGGTTACATCTTCAAAGTCATGCTAGGTAGGAGGAGGAGGAGCCAAGAGGAAAACCCGAGCTCCTGGGAATCCTCAAAGGGCCTTGCGAGGCAGCCCACAAATGGGGTTCCCACAGTGGCAGGTGGGCACCAAGCAGGCCTGGCCGCACAGGGCTGGCACCGACACTAGCAGGGAGGAGGTGCCAGTTCTCACCCGCCAGCCGGCCTGCCAGCTGGGGAAGCTTAATTAGAATTCCTCAGCCCTCCAACCCATTTCCTTCCTGGCATACAGGACAGCTAATGGCTTCTGTCTGCCAGGGTGAGCTAGGCCGGGCTAGCTGCTCCAGGCTGAACTGGGGGATGGGAGTGACCTCGAACAAGCCCAGAATCATTCTTCTCCTCCACCACCTTGGAGTAGGGAGCAACCCCTAATGTGACCTAATGTTCCCCCAAGTCAAGAGCCCACCTGCCTGCCTCTCTGTCCATCCCCCCAGGGCCCAGTGGCTGTTGAGTACAGATAGAGAGACACAGGCTGTGGGAAGCGCTAGTGATTAATGGGTGATGAAAACCAGACTCCAGCAGGATGGGGGTGGGAACGGAGAAGCAGAGAGAGGCTGTCTGTTTCACACTTGGCTCAGCTCTGAGCCCATAATTGGGGGTGGGGGGCCACAGCTGAGGGCAAGGCCTGGCCCTGGCCTCCAAGTTCCAGCCTGAATAGAAGACCCCACTGTGGACTTCGACCAGCACCAACTCAGACTCGGCCCTTAGGGGACGCTGGGAGTTTGCTCTTCACCCCCAGGGACCTGCAGTTACCCTTAAGCATCCTCTTCAGCCTTAAACACCTCCTCCACAGGTAAAAGGCAAGAAGGGCAGCCACACACACCCATCGCTCAACATGACAACTGTCATGGCTTACACACAACCCTAAACACTGTCCCTGGGACCCACTGAGCCCGGCCTTCATCTTGTAAACTCTGGGAAGTTTAAGTAAAGTGGATTCCCCTCTGAAGAGAGTCTGGGCAGCAAAAACTACATCTAAGGCCCCCAGCGATGAATGTAGACAGTTGAGACTGCAGAAACCCAGGCAAGAGCAGGGCCTGCTACAGGGGCGCTCACAGGCCCAGCACATAGGCCCTTGGGTATCCTAAAGCCTTATCTTCCTCTCCTATACCTAGGAATATCACATTGGGCAACTGTCCCAGTGCCTAGGAAGACACTTTCAGCCCTAGGTGACCCTCTATGCTGTAAGCACCTTCCAGGGATCTCTCACCAAGCCCCTCCCAAGAACCTTGAGATCTCATCAGGAAAGCCTAAAAGAAGGAACTAGCTACAGGTAGAAGTGGTTTGAGGATGGTCATGAACAGAGGCACATTCGGATTGAAGACTTTGCTTCTAACTGAGGCTTGCCTCTCATGAAGTGGAAATTTATTTTCTTCTTATCCAAAAACAAACAAACAAACAAGCAAACAAAAAGAATCTCCTGGATGGTGGTACAGCCCCGTAACCCCAGCACTCAGATTGAAGTAGGAAGCATACTGACAGGCTAGCCTGGGCTACTTAGCAAAAGCCTGTCTCAAAAAAAAAAAAAAAAAAATGGTGAGGGCAGCCTTCTTCTCACGTATTTGTTGACTCATGTGTCTCTCTCTCTGAAGATACTGAGGCAATCCACCCTCCCTCCCCCAGAGGAAAACAGCACAGGGAGATGCCAAGGCCAGCCAACTCAAACCCTCTTCTTTCTGAATCTCCACCCTGCTAGAGGGCTGGGGAGAGAAAAAGCTATTCACCATCTGGGAAGTGTTAGAGAGTTCTAGAAAGGGTCTGAAGTGGGAATGAGAAAACCTTTGTTAGGGTCTTTTAATCAGTAAAGCCGAAACAGAAATATAAATCAGAAAGCAGAAACAGAAATTCCTTGCAAATAATTCTGGATCCCCAGGAGACACCTGGTCATGTGCCCAGCAATTTGTTAAGGAGGCAAGCGCATGAATTATTATTGTTGTTGTTATTTCTTCGTTATGTGTGGGGGGTTGCGGGGGGGGCGAGATCCACAGATTTGTGTGGAGGTCAGAGGATGACTTGTGTGAGCCAGTTCTCTCCTCCCACCACGTACATTCCAGGGATTGAACTCAAGTTGTTAGGTTTGGCAGCGGAGGTTTGGCAGCGAGCGAGCGCCTTTCCCCTCTGAGCATCTCACTGGCCCAAGCTCAGGGTTTTAAACATCACCCGTCCTGCCCAATCAGAGAACTCTTAGAGCCAGGGTGGGGGAGGGGTGAACTTTACCGAGCTTTGGATCTCAGTTCCGGTCTCCTGCCTTCACAGAGCCCAGACTTTCCTCCTGAGAGGATGAGGGAGGCTGGGGGAGGTCACTCCCCTTCTCACAGCACAGTTCTTCCCCAGGGACTGAGCTGGAGTAGTCGTGCATCCTGTGGGCTGTGGGCTGGGGAGTGGCTGAAACACATGGTGGGGCCGTGGGGCTGGGGACACCTTCACCTGCCCCCTGGGAGTCCGGGAGCCTCCAGAACCCTCCTAGGAGACAGTGAGAATGTGGAGAATGATCCCTTTCTGTCGCTAGAGAACAAATTACCTACAAGTTAGCCGCTTGAAACACCTGCTTATCCTTCACAGCCCTGCAGGTCGTCAGTCCAGGTGGGCCCAGCCGGGCTGGCAGCTCAGACGGCAGAACAACCAAACATTCAGCTGGCCGGGGTGGTTTCTAGAAACTCTGAACCAATCCTCGCTTGGCTGTGGCAGAAATCAGCTCCTTCAGGGAGAGGACAGAAAGTCACAGCTTCCTGCTGGTTGCGGGCTCCTAGAGGCTGCCTCTCTGAGGGTCTTTCCTCCGTGTGGTTCCCTGCTGTCTTCAAATCACCATCAGATTTCTGTGTCGGCAAACAGTGACATCCTGTCCTTCTGTCAGATGGAGATCTCTGCTCCCAAGGGGGCGGTGGGGTGAGATTTGCCATCCTGTCAGGAGCTCACAGTCGTAGCCTTAATTATACCTCAAGGATCCCTTTTACTTTCTGGTATCCCCGAATTACGGGTGAGAGATCTCATCTTGATCTGAGAACAGGTTGGGAAGTGGCGGGAATCCTAGTTAGAATTCTGCCTCCTGTCGGAACCAGAGTGCAGTGGTGGCTGCGATGCTAGACAGGATAGTGTACCTGGCTTTCCTTCCTTCACGCACCCAGGAACTCAGAGAACAGGCTGGTAGGTCCTTGATCTCCTCTCGGGCCAGCCTCTGGGCTTTCTATTACCCGAGGAGGAACCCTGCTTCAGCACCAGAGGACTTTGCCTCCTGCACATCATCCTCCCTTACAGAGTTGTAGCCCTGCCATTCCCCAAGCTCCCCACTGGGCTCTGCCTTTCCTTTGCACTCCCTAGACACTGTATAGCTGCGTGCCTTCTCAGCCATCCACATTTCCTTCCCACTGCTGGCGTCTGGTGTGAACCAGCCCTCGGCCTTAACCTGCTCTCTCCCTTAACCTAGTGGGCACCAGCCAGGCCACGTGTCCCCGGCACTATGGTGACAACTGGGATGGAGTCTGTATTGGACCCTGCTCTATTCCCAACACTTGGCTCAGGAGTAGAGCGGGCATTCTAACAAACTTATTTTGTGGTTTCTCTGGGTTGTATCTGTGGGGTCCGTCCCCCATCCCAAACCTGACAGCCTCAGTGTTGTCTCAGCCTGGATAGTCTGGGTCCTTCTCTCCCTCAGACTGGGAACAAATAAGGTTGAATGTGCGGTCCGATGGGATGAAGTGTTGCGACATACCCTGCCTGCCCCCACTGTGCATCTCACATGCTCAGAGAGAGACCTGTGTTCTTCTTGGCTTGTGGCTAAGAGGGTAAGCTTGTATCCCCTTGACATACCTGGGACACCTTCACCTGACCTCTACGAGTTCACCCTGCTGGCCTTTCTCATTCCATCCCTGAATTTGGGCCTGTGTTCTCTCCCCAGTGACCCACCCTCTTCCTCGTGGGAGACCAGTTGAAGACAGGGAGGCTTGAAGAACATTTTAATCCCAGCCCCAAAGCTCTGAGAAAATGACTAAAAGCTCTGGAATGCAAGGCCTGCTGCTTCCTGCAGGGCATTCTGAATGAAACACATGTAACCCACAGTTTCAGTGAGACAAGAAACCGCAGAGGGATGCCACCCAGACTCCAAGCAGGCCGATGAGCACAGCCAGTGAGCTCTTGACTTGGGCCTAGGGCGTTGGGGACCACCTCTCCTGCTCAGCTTTGAGGAACCAAACCGAGACACCAAGCACATGCTACTGTTGGTCTTATTTAAATGCCCCCCCCCCGTTCCCAACACCTAAGTGGATGGGGAGAAGGAGGAGACACCCCACACACACCGTCCTCAAAGAGCATTCTAGATCCTCCTCTCTGTCACCCCAGAGCAGGGCCCCATGTCACAACTCAGCTAGGCCACACCATTTCAAGCAAAACACCAATGTGCCTCGAACTTCTCCGGGAAAGTCAAGGTACACACTGATCTTAAAGGTACAGCTCCATGGACTTGTTTAGCTATGCATCTCACCTGCATGAAGTACAGAATAATTCTAGAAGGCCCCAGAAGGTTCCCTGGAGCCTTCTCTGACAGGCATCACCTATCTCCCTCTGAGTAACCACACGTACAGATTTCTTTTGCCAATCAGTTAGCTTTGCCTGGTTTTGAACTTTACTCTTGTGGGATTGCAGAAAGTATCTGTCCTCCTGTGCCTGACTCCTTCTGCAGCAAATTTCAGACCTGCCTGTGGGCTTCCCATGACCTGGGTGAGATTCCTTGCCTTCGCATGGGACTTTGCCTCCTGTTTACCTTGACTTCCTTCCAGAACTGCAGCCACAACATCCCCAGGTCCCTGCCTGCGCCTGAGCTTCTGTCACATTCCCTAGGCATTGTAAGTCTACGTGACCTTGTGGCCAAGGACACTTTCCTACTACTCCCTTCTGATTGCAGACACACTAATGGTCCTCTGGAATCTACTGTTGCCTTGGATGTAAATGAGGTCCACTTCTTGTCCATTTGATATCAAACTCATTCCATTGATAAGGGAGTCAGTCAAACCAGCAGTTCATTGTCATATTTGGAGGGTATGGGCTGATCAACTCAGGGGCACTAGGTGTCAGAGGAGAAGGTTTGGGAAGAAGAGACTCGTTCATCTAATTAGAATACCTACTAGATGGCTCCTGTAAACCAAGCTCTGCCTTTGGCAGGTATGGGGAGGGGACATGCACATGTTGAGGTCATAGTTCAATGCTTTCTCCCACCTTGTTTAAGGTGGGTCTCTCTTTCATATCTACCATGCTGTGTACTCTAGGCTAGCTGGCCACTGGATGATTCTCCAGTCTCTGTCTCCCATCTGGCTACAGAAGAGCTGGGGTTACAGATGTGCACAGCAAGCACATTTACCCACTGAGCCATGACCCAAGCTTTTAATAATCTACGATTTTATGATAAAGCACACTTGGACTCAGCAGAGGGCAGAAGCACCAACCCCTGACAACCTTAATTCAATCCCCCAACCTCAAAAGGTGACAAGAAGGAATGAATTCCCAAGAGTTGTCCTCTGACCTCCATACACATACACACACATATAGACACAGTTAAACACACAGATATATACACAAATACACACATGTACACATACATACATACACACATATATATACACACATACATACTCATACATACGCACATATATACATACACATATATACATATACACATACATAAATACTCATATAAATACATACATATTCATATACACATACATATATGCACACAGATTCACATAAGTATACACATACATACACATATTCATACATATACACCAATATATACATACACTACACACATATACACATACATATATACACAGAAACATACAGACACATACATATATACACAAACACACATACATACACATATACACACAGATATACATACATACATACACACATATGCTAACTAAATTTTTTAAAGGCACACTAAGTTCAATGTCTTAAAATTAGCCACAGACACGCATTATCTCTTCTTGCTTCCTAAGTGGCTGAGCAGTTCTTCTACAGATCTCACTGAGGGCAGGGCATGTCTCTCGTGGTGCTCCAGGCAGACAGCAGCTGCAGATATCTAGAAGCTTGGCCCAGCCTTAAGTTTGGCATGGCGGCCAAGACTGTGGAAGGCTAGGCTGTACCTGGATGAAAAGAACTCCTTCTCTCCACAGACTCTTAAGGCCGCTCTCCTCACTTGGCCTTCCCAGTCTCCTCTCTGTGTGGATATATACAGGAGAGGAGTTAGACTCCCCATGCTTCAAAGGTGTCGCTGAGACAGTCCTCCTGGATATCTTCAGTTGGGTAAGGTGAGTCTCAAGTCCAGACTCGTGGAAAACTGGCAAATGAGTGTCAGGAGTTGACCAGTGGTGTCTTTTTTCACTCTTCCACCATTTTCCCCCTTTGATTTTCTAAAACAGGGACTTGTGTAGCCCAGGCCACTTCAAACTTTCTATATAGCCAAGGCTGATCTTGAACCCCCGATCTTCCTGCTTCCACCTCCCAGGTATTGAGATTATCGATGTGTACCACCACACTTGGTCTCTACTTTTTTGAAGCTGGTGCTTGCTGTGTAACCCAGGCTGGCTCCAAGCTTCCCAGGGTCTTGGGTAATGGGTATGTGGTACTACACACAGCCTCCAAGTCCCTTCGTAGAGTGCACGTAAACTAAGTGCCATTTCCATGAACTCACCAACAGAGCAGCCACAGTTTTTTTGTGACAGGGTTTCAGACTGGCTTCAAACTCAGAGGCATCCTCCTGCCTTCGTGTGTTGTGTGATAATATCTGGCATTACAGGTATTAGTCCTACATCTAGATCTGAGGTTTATCTTATCATTTAGCTCTGGGTTTTATTTTTGACCTGGAGCCTTTTCTTACTTTGAGCATATTTTTTCCATTTGTGGAGGCTGAGAATGAGAAACAGATTCATTTTCAAACCCCACAGATCCCTGGCTCTGTTTTAATTTCTATAAATTTCATTTGAAAGTTAGCTTCCTTTTCACTTCATTGTTTTCCAGCCTGCCACATGCCACTCAGTAATCCAACAGACACTTCCAAAGTCCATTCTAAAGTCTCTTTAGCCTAGTTGGGCCCAGTGCACATTTGTAATGGGCCAAGTACCCAGGAAGCTAGGTTAGCCAGGTCAAGGGTTCAAAGCCAACGAAACCCTGTCAAAACAAAGTCTCCTTAGCCCAAACCATTAAGTCCTCAGGTACATTTTTTATGACCCGAGTCACTTCAAGTGACAGTTCTGTTAAACTTTCTTCTACTGTCTGACAAATGTCCCCCATTTGCCCTCCCCCACGGTTTCCAATGACATTTCCCTCAGTTCCCTCTAACCCCTTGCCAGTAGGCTCCTAGAAGACCATCAAGTTTCCAATGGTAACAGTAGGCCTTCAAAGCCTGGAGAACCGCTGCCCACATCCCAGTCCTAAAGCCATAATGAGGATTTGCTATGGAAGCAGGTCTACCTCCAGGTATTGGAGAGTCTGTTCTAGCTTGTCCATTGCGCCCTAGCACAGTATCCCCAAACAGGGGCTTAGAGCAATGGCAACCAACTCTCTTGGGTATGGGTTGGAGTGACTGGGCTGGCCTCACTCCAGGGTCTTGAGTTTGCAGTCAGGGACAGGAGAAACTCTGGGGCTTCTCTATTCACATATTGGGGGCTCCACCAAGGATGGGTGGCTGTGGCTTTCTCCTGTGGCAATTGAAGAATCCCAGTGTGATTGTCGTAACAGAAGCCACCAGAAGCTACGTGAGCTTTCCCATGAGATTGGAAGTCACCATGTCACTTAGCTACATTTAGAGAACCTCTGGTGTACCCAGATCCACATCCAAGTTGAAAAGAAGAGAACAGGCAAGGCATGGTTTCTTTCCTTTTTTTTTTTTTATTATGTGTGATGTGTGTTTATGTGCGGGGGCAGGGGCACCACTTTTATGTGTGTGCCCAACCCAAGAATATGGCATCAGATCCTCTGGGGCTGGAGTTATGGGCAGTGTCGAGCTGTGCAACGAGAGTACACACCTTTAGTCTCAGCACTTCCTGAGGTCAAGGCCAGCCAGAGCTGCACAGTGAGAACCTGTCCTTAAAATTAATCTAGGTAAACAAACAAATAAGAGGTTAATATGCGCCGGCCACAGAGCTAGAGACGGACAAAACTGAGATTGGAACCCAAATATACCTTGCTACAGGTTCCTATCTTTAAATGGCTTCTTAGTTCCTAGCGCTGGTGCTGGGCTACACTTTGTACACACTAGGTATGCACCCCGAAGAGTCATACCCAAGTCCCACACAGCCTTCTGAAGTTACAGACGCAGATGTCCTACATGATGTCCCCTGAAATGAGACAGTCATGGCTGACTCATATCTATCCGGCTTCCTCCCAGAAAACCAGAATGGCTCACATGAGGGTACAGTCCTCCTCTGGTGACTGTGGCTGCCTGGCTGTGAAAAGAAGTGGTGAGACCCGTTCTCACAGCATTCTGCCTCCTTGGTCTTTCTTCCTGTGTCATCAGTCCTCTGGGGGTGATTTCCAGTTACTGTCACCATCGCCCACAGGCCCCGCCTTGTCACCCCCAGAGACCGTGACTGTTCTCCCTCAGTGAGTTTTGTTCCCATGGGAGAGGGAAGGGTGTCTGTCAGACTAGGGGTAGAGCATTGTGATGGAGTGCATGTTGAGCATGTATTTGGCCATGGGCTCCAGCCCAGCACTGGCATGGGAGTGGGCTCAGGAGCAGGCTTCCTCTAAAGCCACCATATATCCTGCATATCAGATATGTACACCACGATTCGGAATTAGAGTAATAAAGTAGTAATGAAGTAATTTTATGCTTGGGGGTCACCACAACATGAGGAACTGTGTTAAAAGGCCACAGCTTTAGGAAGGTTGAGAACTGCTGCTCTAAAGCCCGCAAGTTGGTCACCAGAAGGTTCTGACGGAGCACTTGGGAGGCTGAGGCAGGAGGATCAAAGCCAACCTCTACACGAGACTCTGCTTTGAGACAGAAGACGAATCATCCACGAAACAAGTGGCTTGCGGTCCAGGCCACCATGAGTGATGTTATGTGGCCTGTGCCTGCACAGAGGGGCCTGACCACAGACGGGACTGGAGCGAGGCCTGAAACCACCCCAGCCTCACCCTCCACCGCCAGGCACTTTTGTCCTGATGAGAGGCTATGTCTGCCCCAGGGAAAACACTGCTTTCTCCAGTTTGCCCACCCAGAAAGGGGGCTCATTTCTCTCGCTCAATGAAGATACCATATTCTGAGCAGCAGCAGGGGAGGACCACAAAGTAACGAAGTAACACGCGAACCCACTTCACAGCACAAGCCATAGAAATCAACCTGACAAACCATAATAACGTAGTTATTAAATTTCCAGGGGGGAATTGAACAACTGAGCCCCTGCAAAGGCAGCCGCCGTGGCAGGTCTAAGGAGCAACACATCTCTCCTCACTAGAGCATTCCCATTAAAGCAAACATGCGAGCATTTCCCAGGCTCTACCTCGGGTCAACATTCTACGTCTGGAGATGAAGAATCTTGGGGCAGGGGCAATAACACAGTACACAGCAAAAGCCAGCGAGCCTGGTGTGTGCACTGAATGAGAGACACTGCCTGATGCAAGGTAGAAATGAGGCTCCCACCTGAGGTTCTTCTCTCCTTCACATGTGTGATGTGGTATGTAGACAGACACGCATGCACATGCCTGTACACACATGTGCACGTGTGCATGCACACACACACACACACAGGCACACACAATACTCAAGGCAATACTGTTTCTTTTGTTTCACTTCATTACTCATACCTGACGGCCTCTGCACAGTGCTTTAGAGGTGAATGACTGCTCTTGTCTTCGGTGACAGCCCTCTAAGGAGAAGAATGCGAATTTGAGTCTCCGAGTACTAACAACACTGTTCCCCTAGAGCTTTGGGGAGTGGCAAATGTCTCCTGTAGCTGCATCTGGAGGGAGGGATAAGATGGCTGAACACCCATGAATCTCCTCTGCGAGTGGTCACGTCAGGCTGGCCTCTGAGGATTCTGTGGGGAAACCATCTATGACCTGGTGGCCTTCCTGGAGACACAAATCCTAAACAAGTCATGGAATGACTGTCACCAGTCTTAGAGCACTGCACAGCTCACAGTTGGAGCCTTTACTCCGGGGACCACCCTGACACCCATGGGGAGTTCTTTCACAAAGCTTGTCCTGGAATTCTCATGCTATTCAATCCCGGCCTTCTCCTCCTCCAGGAAGTCCTCTCTGACCACCTCCTGCTGATCTCTCTCCCTTCTGGGAAGTACAAATCCCATTTAATTATATCTATTTTTCCTCCCTCTCCCTCTCCATCTCCCTCTTCTCCTTCTTCTTTTTCTTTGTTTTGTTTGTTTTGTTTCTGAGACCAGGTTCTACTATGGATGGCCTGGAACTCATTACATAGATCCGGCTGGCCTTGAACTTACAGAGATCTTGCCTGCTTCTGCCTCCAGGGTGCTGTAACTAGTTGCAGGCTGGGCTAATTAGATCTCCTTATGTCTAATGCTAGTATGTGCATGTGCATGTGTATGCTAGCCCTTATTATTTTCCCTAAATCACCTTGAAACCACAGTAAAGGGAACTATCTCTAGTCTTTTTTTTTTTAATTACATTTACTTATTTATTGTGTGCATGCGTGCCGTGTGAAGAGAGAACAACTCTGAGGACCTAGCTCTTCCCTTCTACCATGTGGATCCCAGGGATCAAACTGATCATCAGGTTTGGCCACCTTTACCCACCGAGCCATCGCCCAGCCCAACATGGCGCCTTTCAACACTTGATGTGGCAGACTCTTAGAAGTCTAGAGAAGAGGGGCCTAGAGATGAGTTGGCAGTTAGGTAGGCTGCCGTTTTTTCAGGGTTAGGTTCCCAGCACCAACATCGGGCAGCCTTCGCCTCTAACTCCATCTCCTGGCTTGCTCTACATCCTCAAGTGAAGGATATGGCCGACACACAGAAGTGCTCTTATGAAGCGGGGAGGGGCGGGCGTACCTCCATCCTGGGTGACTTCTTGAGGACTGTCCTGCCTGTTCCGGCCATCTCTTCAGTTTGGAGTGAAGTCTGGAGGTGGTAGCACACACCTTTAATCTCGGCACTCTGGATATAAAGGTGGATAGATCTCGGAGCCAGCCTGGTTCATCTACAGAATGAGTTTTAGAACAGCCAGGCATGCCTGGGAAAGCCACTGAGAAACCTTGTCTGGGAAAGCAGCAACAACAACAGGAATGGAATGGTTGGAGTAAAACGAAACAGAGCAGTTGTACTATGAACCACTCTGGTTGCTCTGGCTGGTTTCGTGTGTCAACTTAACACAAACTAGCATCATCAGAGGGGAGAGAGAAATGTCTCCACAAGCTCTGGCTGTACAGCTGTGATCTGTGGGGGAAGGCCCAGCACACTGTGGGTGGGGCCATCCCTGGGCTGGTGGTCCCGGGTTCTATAAGAGAGCAGACAAAACAAGCCATGAGGAGCAAGCCAGTAAGCAGCATCCCTCCAGGGCCTCTACATCGGCTCCTGCCTCCTGGTTTCTGGGCATGCCTGTGAGGGGTTGTCTTAATTAGGTTAGCTGAGGTGGGCAGACCCACTCTAACAGTGGGTGACACTATTCACTATGCTTGGATCTTTGCTTAAAAGGGAGAAGCTAGGTTGGGTTAGTGGTAGCACACTTCTTTAATCCCAGCACTCAGGTCAGAGGCAGAAGGATCTCTGTGATTTTTGAGGCCCAGCCTGATCTAAAGAGTGAGCTCCAGGCCAGTCAAGGCTATACAGAGAAACCTTGTCACAAAAAAAAAGAAAAGAAGAAAGGAAAAGGAAAGGGGAAAGCTGGCTAACTCGAGCACTTGTTACTCTCTGCCTCCAGAGTGTGGGTGCCGAATGTCCAGCCACCTCATGCTCCTGCCTCCAGGAGCTCCCCACAACAAATTGTACTTCAGAACAAGCCCTTTCTTCCTCAAGTTGCTTCTGTCCAGATATTTTAGGAAAAGTCACTAAGCCAACATCCGAGAATGTGATCTCAAACCTGTTTGTGTGGTTGCTTAACTTAGGGCTGGGGGTCTGGCTGGTAAATGGATAAGGGGGTATTCCTTTAAATAAACGAATAAATCAATAAGTAAGGGTGTTTGTGGGGAACCACACAGAGTGCTGTTGAAGGTCTGCACCCTGAGGGCCAAACAAAACAGGGAGCTGAGGCTAAAATCCTTCTTAGAAGGCCAGGGGTATAGCTCAGGGAGCGGTGCTTACCTGGCATGAGCAAAGTCCTGGGTTCGATTCCCAGCACCGCACTCAGAGACAACAGCAGCAGCAATGACAACCACACAATTCATTGTGGGGGTGAGGGAGAAGGATTTGTCTGTGGCTGGTGAAAAGTTAGCAACCACAGTCACATACAGAGTCTTTGGAGCTCAGGTATTAAAATCACCTGCTCTCCTAAAAGCAAACACAAACAAACAAACAAACAAACAAACAAACCTACAGTGAGATTCCGTGTCACAACAGTTAAAACAGCTGAACTCAAAACCATTGACAATGCCAAGTGCTGACCCGGATGTAGAGTAACTGGAACGCCGATACACTTCCCATGCGCTGTGAGGCGCACAGAGTATAGATGCTAAAGAAAGGAAGCCAGCTGCTTTCTCTTACAAGCCTGCCCGGTGACCCAGCGACTGCACTTCTAGGTATTGACCCAAAAGACACACATGAAAATATGTGTACAAAATGATCACAGTGGCTTTTCTTACAATGACCACAATTTGTACGCGGTCTCAGTGTCCACTAACCTGCAGGTGAGCTGTTTAAGGAAACCAACTCTGCATATACGCCGTCCGGATTTCAGTGAGAAGTCGGAGATGAAGCAGCACACGCTGCAGGCTCCCGTGGGTCTTCGATCCACAGCTACATGAAATTTAAGGGATGTGTCACCCTCCGGAGAACCTGGGAGGGTGGGGCTCGTAGGAGGATTCAGGGAGTGTTCTGGACTGGTGATTGTCCGTCAATGTGCTGCGGATGACACAGGGCATGTATGTGGCAAAAGTCACACAGGGGAGCTGTGTGAGAAAGGCCTTCGAGAAGGTTCACCAGCCTTCTGTTGCTGCTGAGCCTGAATATCTCCCAGGCCCCGCACGGTAGAAAGTGAAAACAGACTCCTACAAGTGGGGTCCTCTGACCTCCATCCACTTGTGCACACAAAAGAATCATAAATTTCAATGCTTTTCAAACTTTAGTTTATACATTTTGTTTGACTATTCCACCCTAGCTTTTTAAAAACTGTGTCTGTGGTGCTTAAAAGACACTCTATACCGACGAAGACAGAAGTCCTCTGAGTGTGGCCCAGGAATCTGCACTCTGACCAGGCTTCTAGCTTTAGAGCCCCTAAGGTCCAGGTCCCTAGGGGTGACAACCACTCACCCCTCCCCCACTTCGGCCCGGGACACTTCCAACTGGGCAGGCCTGGCATCCCCCACCCACCCCAACTCCAAGCTCCCAACCCCTCTGCCTAGTCGCCCCTAGCAACCAAGAAAGGACTTGCAAATCCTCAAAGTGCAGCCGCCCGGGGAGGGGCGGCGCAGTGTCAGCGAGACAAGGACACATCCAAAACGCTGGGTAATTGCTGGGCTGCTAATGCGCGGCCCTTTGTGCGTCGGCGCGGAGCCGGCGGCCGCGCTCCCAAGCCCAGGCCTTTCAGGGCGCGCAGGGGGCCGGACAGCCGCGCTCCCGCGCTCCGCGGCGCATAATTAATCGGCCTTCACCGAGTCGGGGACAAAGGCGCCCATTCACCCCGCCGCTCCTCCCTCCCCGGGATATTGTTATTGCGGAAAAACTGCAGCCAGCTGGGCCGCAGGGCAACGTCAGTGCCATGGGAGAACGGACCGCAGCAAGGAGACCCGAGTTCCCTCTTCTCCAGAACCCCCCAGAGGGATCAGGGCGTCCAGGAGCCAGGGTGGGCAGGATGCATGGTCCCTTCTGCAGGCTGCCGGACCCTGAAAGCCTCGAGGTTTCTGTCGGGGTTGGGGGGAGCTGGAGCTATGGAACTGGGAGTGGCACGTGCCTCTGATGGCTTGTAGGAGAGCTTAGATGGACTTGCCTGCTCAGCCTAGAGCCCTACTTGTGTCAGGCCCTCCATGACACCAAGAAGAATGAGTCTGTAGTTAAAAGTCAGGGCCGCCCCTCGAGGAATGTTGTGGGGAACTTGCCTGGGTCCACCGTGCCCTTATCAAATCTAGAGACATCTCAGGGGATGAAAGCGCTTGCTTTTAAATCTGGAGACCTCTCTGCTCAATCCATGTAATTTTTATTAAACGTGGAAGGAGAGACCTCCACCTGTGTGTGATTCCCAGTCAAACACTCTCCCCAGCCCACGGTAAGAATAAACAAAATTATTTTTGAAGTGAAGTGGTAGTCTGGTCATCTGTGTGTATTTTCTTGTTCTCCGAGCCCTCGGAAGCTCTCTGAGAGCAGCTGCTAAAGGGGCCCAGTGCTCCACCCCAGTTCAGGGGTGAGAAGACAGTTTACAGAGGTGAACTGGCTGGCCCTTGATCACAGAGCAGGGCTGGCACCAGACCCTGGGCATTCTGGTTGTGTCAAAAGCAGGGCAGAAGAGTGTAGAAGCTACTAGAGAAGGAGGCTCCGGCCTTCCTCAAGCCTAAGCCCTCCCTGACTTTAAAGTCCTGGACCAAGTGTCTTATAAAACCCTGACCTCTCCTCGTCCTGTACTCTGGCGTGTTCTGTTCATGGGTCCTCTGGGGGTTCCCCTGCCAGCTCCATCAGGGGTGTCTTTGAGACCAGGCCCGAAAGTTTCATGGCTGTGTCAAGTCCACTGCCTACCAAACAAACCTCAGGCATGGTTGGCCACGGCAACACTCTCACCATTCAGAGGCCTCGGCCTGAGGGCTCTATTCCTCTTCAAAGTCCAGTGTTCCCCCAGGCCCAGCAGAGGCCCAGGTCCCAGGCTGGCAAGGCTGGACTTCACCTTTCCCACTCAACCCAAGGCATTAGGCACCAGGCCATTCCACCTCCTCCTCAAAGCAGCAACAGTTGTGACAAGCCGCCATGGCTTTCCAAAACCTCAGTGTTCTGAACAGCTCCCAGAACAAGCAGGGGGTTTCCAAAACCCTGCTTGCCCAGCCCAGCTCAGCCCGGCCCTGCCCAGCCCAGCCCAGCCCAACCCAGCCCATCTCCTTGAGACATTCTGTCCCTCAGCTGTGCTCTGGAAAATGTTTCCTTTGCCTTAGACTTCCAGTCTTGAGCAGGACCACAGGACAATGAGCCAGACCGCCACAGAGCCTCAATCTTCCTGGCAAGACGGATATGGGGAACCTTCGTTGTTAGCTAAGGACCCCATTCTGCCCTCCAAGGCACAGATGGTGCCCAACCAAACTGATTCTGTAGCCCACATACCATGCTAGACACTGGCAAGCCAATACCATACGACAGTCACATCTGTGGCTGGGAAAATGCACAGAAAATTCTAGAACAAAGTGGAGGGAAACAAAATGTAACAGAGGCCCAGCCAGGTCCCTAAGAACACAGACCAGCTGTCCATCAGAAAACAAACTCAAGCAGGACTCCTGAGGTCAACACAGTTCTGACAAGACTTAGGGATTAGGCATCCACCAGTGGCCAGCACACCAGCACAGCATCATCATACAAAAGGATAGCCTAGCTGACTCCCACAACGTAAGCTTTATTTACAACCTAGAATAGCCCACCAGTGTCTGGGATAAGGCTTAACCGAAAGGAAAGCAAACTGTATTAAAGAAGATCCTTGAAAATATCCCCCGAAGTAATTAAAGCGAAAAGGTCAAGGTGTCTAACTTTTCCTCAGACGTTTTCGGAAGCATAAATAATGGGTAAATCTGGGGAAAGGCTCTTCAGTGATCCCTTGTGCTAGCCTTGGAGGCTTCTGACACAACCTGGGCACGCCATGCGCACCGCAGCACCGGCATTCCCACACTCAGGCACTGCACCCACTCTCCTGTTCCCTGCAACCCCATCCCCTAACACGTTCCCCTAAGAAGCACCTGTCTTCCACCAAAGCACTTTATGAATCCCAAACTAGTTTGACAATTCTTAAGGGAATGCCCTGTGTTCCTGGTCTCCAAATCTCAGGTCAGCTAGCATCATGCCTTGTGAACATTGAATATTCCCTAAACCTAGAATCCAGTCATTTGCCATGGATTCCAGTGCTGAGGGAAGGAGGGCAGGAGGGAGGGAGCAGGGTAGGTAGGGGTAAGAAGGACAGAGAAATGATCAACAGGGAGACTGAATTGAGAAAAACAGGAGAAAACAAACTAACAACAGGTGTGGTGATGATAACTCCAGGACTCAGGATGTGAAGGCGGAAGGATAAAAAATGAAGGGTAGGCCTTAGCTACATAGCAAGTTAGAGGCAGCCTGAGCTACAAGAGAACTGTACTCAAAAAATAAAAAATGTCAAAAGGAAAGCTAGTGAAGCCCATGTAGATTTTACAGTCTACATGTCAGCACTACATGCCATCACTACATGTCAATACTTCATGTCAGCACTATACATCAGTACTACACAGGTACCACACACTCAGGCCAGAGCCTAGCTTTAGCCAAGTTAGTTAGTGAACGAGCAGTCAGGCCCACTTACAGAGCCCCACAGTCTGAATCTTCAACAGGTTCGGAAATCTCACGCACACACTTCTTAGCCCTTGCCTGAGTATTCAAGGGGATGACTATTGTTTCCTCGGAGAGATGAATGAGATAGGAAGGAGCCTTGCTTGCCCCTGCCTTCACCTGGCTGTGCTCACAGCTTGGGAGAAACCCTGACCCACCGGTGAACCCTCAGTAGACTCTAACTACACAAGGAAAGAAACTGCATTGTCTCCCTCTGGCACTTAGCAGAGTCGCTGACACACAGCTGGCACTGAGTCCTGAGTTGGGTTGAGGTGAGCAGTTGTCCTCACCAGGGCACACCCAGAAGCCCTTCTTTAGCTCCCACCTCAGAGCAGGCCCTTCTTGCTATGGCTTGGAGAAAGGTCATGGTCTGCTCTGTGGCTGGTGTAGCATGCCCCATGTTGGGATGGGGTCCTCTCCTGGTCCTGGGCATAGGAACCCCTCTGGAAGAGCAGCTCTGCTCAAGCACGTCTGGTGGAGGCAAGACCTTCTGTAAGTGTTTTTGGTTAAAATCATGGTTGCTCCATCCCTCCCAGCTTCCAGTGCTTGAGCCATGAATGTCAGCTGTCAACAAACCACCCTGGTTTGGGTATTTTATTATGGTGATCTTAAAGGGACTAAGAAACAGAGGAGTCTGACCACACTTTAGGGGAGACACCCAAAGCTTCTCCCCTCTTAGCCTCTGTCCTATCCCTCTGTCCCCTAAGGGGCAGTCACCACCTGAGCCTCTGGGACAGTGGAGCACATGTCCAGTACTTTCATCCAGCATAGAACGCTAGGCATTCTGGTGGAGAGCTCCTCCTTCTCCCCTCCCCCTTTCTTTTCTTCCTCTCTCCTCTTCACTCTGCCCCTCCCCCATCTTCTAGCTCTAAGAGCTTCCTAAGTGACAACTTTGTCCTCAGGCCCCTGCTGAAGCCTTTCTGGATGACTGGCTCCCGCCTTCCCAACCCTCACCCCACCCCCCCGCCATTCCTGTTTTCGAACAGCTTTCTAAATACAGCCAAACTTCCCCTTTCTGTCCAGAGGGCCTACAGAGTAGCTGCAGCAGGCCAGGGCCTCAGCAAAGGTTCTCTCGTAAAGTTTGGCTGAGACCCACACCCTCTAGCCCTGGCCAGTTTCCCCACACTGGTTCTGGAAGAAACCATGCCCTCCAAAAGCAGTCCCCTAGCCTCTTGTCCAGAGAAGGGCAGAATCCACAGACTACTCACTGGGGGTCCAGGATGACTGGGTTGTAGAGGACGGCAGACCAGGGAACCTGCTTCAGCCTGTCCCTACCCTACCCCCTACCCCTACATCCCTGCCCCTGCCCCCTACCCCCTACCTCTGCCTCACTGCCCCTGCCCCTGCCCCTGCCCAGGTGGTTACCCAGTCCTTTTAAAACCCTCTTGTTTCTGGAATGATGGGAGAGTTTAGTAGATTTTCCTGGCCCCTTCTCTTTCTTGGTCATTTCTCCCCAAGGTGCTCTTGTCCAATGACTGGAGAAATGGGGTTTGGCCAGGGACACTCCACTACCTGAGGGTAGTCACCAGTCTAGGTTCGTGCACTGTACCCAGTGTTCTTTCTGTGGTACTCTTCCCTCAGGAAAGCAGTTCTCTCAACCCTGGCCACAGATGACTGGGGAGATGTTACAGCAGCATCCCCAGCCTGTCCTCAGGCACGATTCACATCAAAGAAGTTCAGTCTGTCTGGGAAATGACCAGGCTACCTTGACTGAGCTGGTCAGAGGTGAAGGCCGTTGTAGAGGCTCCTAGAGGGTAAGACAGTGCTGCAAGCCAAAGGTAACACACTCTGTTGAGTGAGGGTTTGGAGCTATGGAAAGAGCCCTAGTAAGAAATACATGTCTGCTGTGAGGGCCGAGGTGGGCCTGGTTATTTGCCACCTAGCCATGGAGGCCCAGAAGCCCCCCGCCCCCTAAGAATGAGGCACGAGGCCAGCCTTCTGGCTGTGGTCAGCAGGGAGGACCTTGTAGGGATTGAGAAGGGTAAAATAGAGAAGGGAAACCCAAGTGGGGCAGAGGCTGTGAGGGAGATCAGGGCAAGAGGAAGGAGACAGGATGAAGGAGACTGTGAATGGCATGTGGACACCAGAATCCCTCCATCCTCTCTCCCTGTGTCTCCCCTTTATCAATCACTCCTGGAAAAAAAAAGCACTCTGCTAGCAGGACACAGGACACAGGATACATGATACATCACCTGTCAGGATCCAGGACATGTTCCACCTCCAAGCCTGAGAGACCTGCTTCCCCTCTGAGCCAAAAGCCCCCATATACATCCTGCAGCAATGCTGCCAGACACACCCACCTCAGTACACGACAACTACGGTCTCATAATTATTGAAGCACAATAATTTGACCATCCCTGGACCAAACAGAATATTAAATCAGATTCCAGAGACACCAGGCATCATGTCAGGGGACCCAGATGATGTCAGGGGACCCAGATGCTGCTGTTGTTGACTCTGGTGGAGCCCTCTGTCCCATGCCTCTTTCTTAGCTCATCTGCCCTCTGCCAAGACATCCTGGCAAGGGAGGAAGGCCAAGGACTCTGCTGCTAGCCAGCTCTGCAGCTGTTCCATCACCTATTCAGTGAGTGGACAGACATGATAAAGGAGGACTATACACAGCACACCAGACTATACCAGTCATCTCAACTCTACAAGGACTGCCCTTGGCAAACCTATAGAAGATTTAACCTCCATAGAAAATATATGGGAAGTGTAGCTCAGGGGGCAGAACATTTGACTAGCATGTTTACCTGAGACACCGTAGGAAGAGAGGGAGGTAGAGGCAGAGAGAGAACTGAGCAGTGGGTGTGTGCAGATTATCAGATTATTAGCGCCAAAGGGATGCGTGCAACTATGGAGGAAGCTCACCCAAGAGGCCACCATCATAAAGTGAGAGCAGGGAAAGACGGGGACACCAGGAATGCTGGTTCTCAGTCAGGAGGCTTTTATCTTCCTCCCTTCAGAGGACATTTGACATCACCAGACTACATTTCTGGTGGTCTCCATGGGGGCTGCAGCTACTCACACAGTAAGAGAGATCAGGAAGGCTGTTTAATGTGTTATACTGCACAGGAAAGCCCCAAGCTGGCTGGCTTTGAAAAGTCAACTGTGTAAAGTGAAGAGACTGTGGCCTAGCTAAATGGATAAATAGATACTGCACCATGTTAGACAATTAAAAATTTAAAGGAGGGATGGGGTGGCAAGATGATTATCAGGTAAAGGAGCTTGCTGCCAAACCTGATGACCTAAGTTCAGTCCCACAGAACAGGAGAGAACTGATCCTCAAAAGTTGTCCTCTGACTACACACACAAACACACACACACACACACACACACACACACACACACACACACACACACACACACACCTTTGCATCATATGCCTCTACATACAAAGCAAACTTGTTTGGTTTTTTGAGACAGGGTTTCTCTGCATAGCCCTGGCTGTCCTGAAATTCACTATGTAGACCAGGCTGGCCTTGAACTCACAGAGATCCTCCTACCTCTGCCTCTCAAGTACTGGGATCAGAGGCATATGCCACCATACCCAGGGTTTTATTTAAAAAAGAGGGAGTCTTGCCTGGGCAGTGATGAAGGTACATGAGGAACTAAGGCATAAAATTAATTAAAATGAATGAAATGAAAGAGCAGCCATAGCAGCTCTTTCAGAAGACCATGGTATGTGCCGTTGCTGTCCTTGGGTCCATGGCTGCTCGTCTTGAGCCATCTCAACTTCTTCTGCTCTTTGCCCCAGTATCTATCTGGGGCCTCAGGCCTGCCTGAGGGAGCTCTGTCTCACCCGGAGAGGGAGGAACAGTTAGTATGCAGCTTAGCAGCTGCCTCTGCAACCAGATGGAGGGCAGGGGCGGACAGAGAGGTACTCAGAAAGAAGAAGGGTGTCTGGGGTGACTGGGAAGAGGAAGAGAAAGGATGCTGCAAGTTTCAGTGTTTCACAATGTAACAAAAATACCAGACAGCCTGGGGGCCACAGGGACAACTTCAGGTTGAGCAACAGCTGTACTACTGTTTCTAATCCACGGAAAATTCCTTTTTTGTTAGACCCCCTGCTTCAGCGACAGACCCTTCATTACCACGATAGTGATGGAGAAAGAGACATTTGTCCTGTAGTCACCAGGCCCCTCCTTGTTTTCCCACACATCCAGGCCAATGCTCCACCCTGTCTAAGTTTCTTGGGATGTAGATCACTGTTTACGGACCCCCACTCTGGCTTCACTGGACTCTCAAACAGCAACAGGATGCAAAAGCACCACTAAAAGGATGTATGTGTCTGGCCAGCGTCTGGAAAAAAAAAGTCATCTCCCTCAAATGACAACCCACATGGTCCTCTAAGAGTCTTAAGGTGGACATCAAGTTTGCCTGTAGTTTCCTGGCAACCCAGATGAAGACAAAGTAGTTGGGCATCAGCCTCACAAGTATTGGGCCTGCACATCAGAATTCCCTACCCCCAATTTGTCAGCAGATGCAGCATTTTGCTGGAAACCAGAGCCTAAAATGTCTTGTGCTCACGGTCTGAGGAGAGACCATCTGGAGAAGAGCATCCCAAAGAGTACACTACTGGAGGACTGGACTCCCCAAGTCATCAGGGAGGGGTGGATAAGGACTCGGTGATGACCAAGAACAGCTCAGTTTCCTGATCCTCTGACTGGCTGGGGATAAGCATCTGGAAGAATGGATGGAATGTGTGGCCTTTAAATGACCCCCCCCCCTTTGAACTATACTTCTCTCAACTGAGCTTTTGATAAAACTCAAGTGGCAGGAGGCAGTTGGAGGGTGTACCCGTGATGATGGTCTGGCATGGGTGCCCCGGAATGAGGCGAGGGTGGAGCCATGGGATCCTAGCACCTGACGAGGCATCATTCACGAGTTAGCTAGTCACAGACTCCCCGAAAGGCCCAGAGCGTTGTGCTCTGGTGCTGTGTCTAGAAGAAGCAGAAGCAAGCTGGAGACCCCATGGGGACTGTGGGTCCGCACCCAGATCTGAGCTCCCACTTCACTTTGGATTGTCAGGAGGGTAAAAATAAATAAATAAACAAACAACAACAAAAAAAAAAAACACCCTGATTTTACTCAGTGCCCAGACACTATGCCACTGTCCCCAGTTAATCTTCACAAGCAAGCTGCTAGCCAAATACTGTGCTTGTGTTCGTTTCTCGGAGAGCAAACCGAGGCTTGAGCAGTTTGGCCAGGTACAAATCAACTGAGAAGGGCGAAGACTAGGCTGCCCGCTCAAATCTGTTTGATTCCAAAGATCACATCCACAGACCCACATCCTTTTAAGGGATACCTGTGAGACCCTGATACAGAAGAGGTGAAGCCTGTCAGAAAAGAGACAGGGTAGTTAATTCTCAACATGAGACAGAACTCAGAACTCTCAAGAAAAAAGTGACAGGGGGGGAGGGGGTTGGAAGACACAAAAGTCCCTCTCCCACTTGTCCTTTCTGGTCCCAGGACTCAGAGATTCAGAGAGAGCAGAGCCACAAGGTCAGAGCCAGAAGTGCCTGAGTCCTGTCTAGAAGAAGGCTGCCTTCCCAGTCAAAGCATTTCGGAGCACCCTAGGTTTTTGAGAAATTATGCTATAATTATTATTATTAATGTAATAATAACAACAACAACAACAACAATAATAATAATAATGATAAATTGGTGTGTTATGGTTTGGGTAAGAAGTGTCTCCCTAAAAAGACTTGGTCCCCAAAGCTGTGTTCAGAGGTGGGACTTTCAGGAAGTGGTTGAATCTTGACGGTGCTGACCTCAATGGACTCCTCCATTGATGGAGTCCTACATGAACGAACGACCTGTGGAGATGGTAGGAACTGTGGAGCTGAAGCTTATCTATGAAGACGCTGTTGAAGGTGTCTCAGCCTCTTCCTCTGTCTTTCTCTCACGCCTGGCTGTGCAGATGAGCAACTCCCGTCCATCCTCTCTGCCTTGTCATAGACCTAAAGGCAAGGGAGCCACCATGCGCTCCCTGCAGGGCATCCTCCCAAAGGGTCTCCCTTTCATGGAACATCTGAGTCTTCCCCTAATTGCTCCTCAGATCTGTCACTTCGAGAACTCTTCCTGACTTTCTGGACTAGGTGGCGGGCATTTTGCTACGGCACACAGTACTGCTGTGCTATGCTTGCTTACATATGGTGCCATGAGGGTGTGGCTCCCTCACAGGAGTGGGCCTGTGTCCACTCTGCTTGCATAATGCCCAGAGTCTTAGACTTTGTCCAACACACAGCAGAACCCACTCGAGAAAGAACACAGGTATCTGAAGACTAGAACTGAACTCTAAGTCATCATGGTCACCGAAAATTGTTGTGGAGCTCAGAGCACAGACAGTTCTTAGCTTAGGGATTTTCAACAATATGCTTTCCATAGGAATCATGCTTCAAGGTTTGAATTGGCTTGTTCTGGCCACCACAATTGCCCCTGGGTGATTGCTATGAAGATACTCTCCACGATGCTAATTGATAGTAGATAGTACTGAGCCACCACTACCTGTCAGCTTGTGATTGGATAGGGGTGTGTGTGTGTCTGTGTGTGTGTGTGTGTGTGTGTGTGAAGTGTGAAGAGTGTGTGAGAGTGTGTGAAAAGTGTATGAGAGTGTGTATGTGTGTGTGTGAAGAGTGAGAGTGTGTATGTGTGTGTGAAGAGTGTGTGAAGAGTGTGAGAGTGTGTGTGTGAAGAGTGTGTGAGAGTGTGTATGTGTGTGAAGAATGTGTGAGAGTGTGTGTGTGAAGAGTGTGTGAGAGTGTGTGTGAAGAGTGTGTGAGAGTGTGTATGTGTGTGAAGAATGTGTGAGAGTGTGTGTGTGAAGAATGTGTGAGAGTGTGTATGTGTGTGTGTGAAGAGTGTGTGAGAGTGTGTATGTGTGTGTGTGAAGAGTGAGAGTGTGTGTGTGTGAAGAGTGAGAGTGTGTATGTGTGTGTGTGAAGAGTGTGTGAAGAGTGTGAGAGTGTGTGTGAAGAGTGTGTGAGAGAGTGTGTGTGTGTGAAGAGTGAGAGTGTGTATGTGTGTGTGAAAAGTGTGTGAGAGTGTGTATGTGTGTGTGTGTGAAGAGTGAGAGTGTGTATGTGTGTGTGTGAAGAGTGTGTGAGAGTGTGTATGTGTGTGAAGAATGTGTGAGAGTGTGTGTGTGAAGAGTGTGTGAGAGTGTGTATGTGTGTGTGAAGAGTGTGTGAGTGTGTGTGTGTGAAGAGTGTGTGAGAGTGTGTGTGTGTGAAGAGTGTGTGAGAGTTGTATGTGTGTGTGTGTGAAGAGTGAGAGTGTGTGTGTGAAGAGTGAGAGTGTGTATGTGTGTGTGTGAAGAGTGTGTGAAGAGTGTGAGTGTGTGTGTGAAGAGTGTGTGTGTGTGAAGAGTGTGAGAGTGTGTATGTGTATGTGTGTGAAGAATGTGTGAGAGTGTGTGTGTGTATGTGTGTGAAGAGTGAGAGTGTGTATGTGTATGTGTGAAGAGTATGTGAGAGAGTGTGTGTGTGTGAAGAGTGAGAGTGTGTATGTGTGTGTGTGAAGAGTGTGTGAGAGTATGTATGTGTGTGTGAAGAATGTGTGAGAGTGTGTATGTGTGTGTGAAGAGTGTGTATATGTGTGTGTGTGTGTGTGTGAGAGAGAGAGAGAGAGAGAGAGAGAGAGAGAGAGAGAGAGAGAGAGAGAGAGAGAGAAATTGTCTCAGCAATTGTGGAGGCCAGCAATTCGAAACTTGCAGGGCTAATATCTGTTTAGTACAAAGTAACAGGCTGTTACAGAACCAGGGAGGGCTGACATCTCAGTCTGAAAGCTGTCTGACGGGAGACTTCTCTCATTTGGGGTTAACCTTCTGTTCCAGTCAATCCTCCCACTTACTAGATAAGCCCCACCCACATTTTGCAGAGAACTCTGCTTGGAAAGGTTTAAATGTTAATCCTATTAAAAACACCTTTATAGAAACGGCCAAGATATTTGACTGAATATCTGGGTATCCAGTGACCCTGTCAAGTTTGACATACAAGGCAGAGCTGCACAGGAATCATATAAGAGTGCAGACGTGACGGAGACTTAATAAGAATCGAAGACCAGTGAACCACTGAGCACCAGCATAGCATGGGGGTTAGTCACTTGCTCATTCCAAGGCATTTATCAAGCGTCTATGACAGGATTCTCCATTCTTATTACTGTGTAACAAACCACTCCTAAACCTAATGGCTTAAAATAACACGGCTTTATTTGCTTATGGTTTTATAGGTCAATAATTTGGGAAGGGCTCGGCTTGGTGTTCATTCCGTTTCCGGCCAAGTAGCCACTTGTGCATTCGAGATAGCTTGAAAGGCCCACAAAGGCCACAGCGAATGAGCTCGTGCCCACACTATGTGCTGGGTGATCTCATGAGTCTACACCTTAGCCTTTCAGAATGGTGGCTGTCTTCCCTGAGAACATTCCAGAAAAACAGCTATGAGGAGAGGCAAGGCTTATCAGAACTATTCCCGGCCATCGTTGTCATGTTACTAAGAGCAAGTCACATGCTCATGGAGGAATAGAACTATACAATATACAAGACATTTGTATGGAAAGGTGTGGTTCGCTGGAGGCCCTATGGAGCTGTCTACCCCAAGATACAAGGGACTCCATCCTTCCTCCTGTTCCCCAAGGATCCTGGTCCTACCACCCATGCAGTAAACAAGCCCACCAAGTGTCCCTAACATGTTCATAGTCTGTGAGAGCAGATTGTGATGAGGACACAGTATTCACAGCTTATCACTTCTTCATGCATTTGTCTGGTTTTCCTTCAAAATATTGATTTAACTTAATTTTTGTGACAGATTCTTTCTTTTGATTTCTGTTGTTTTGAGGGTTTATTTTCCAGGCAAGGATTCTCTGTGTAGCCCTGGCTGTCCTGGAATTGAACTCAGAAATCTGTCTGCCTCTGCCTCCTGAGAGTACCAGAATTAAAGGCATGTACCACCATACCCAGCGTAATTTAATGTTATTACTGTTGTTTCTAGGCACATGTGTGGTGGCTCATGTATGGTAGTGCATGTGTGGTGGCTCATGTTGGTGGCTCATGTGTGGTGGCTCATGTGGTGGCTCATGTGTGGTGGCTCATGTGTGGTGGCTCATGTGTGGTGGTGCACATGTGTGGTGGCTCATGTGTGGTGGCTCATGTGTGGTGGCTCATGTGTAGTGGTGCACATGTGTGGTGGCTCATGTGTGGTGGCTCATGTGTGGTGGCTCATGTTGATGGCTCATGTGTGGTGGCTCATGTGTGGTGGCTCATGTGTGGTGGTGCACATGTGTGGTGGTGCACATGTGTGGTGGTGCACATGTGTGGTGGCTCATGTGTGGTGGCTCATGTGTGGGGGCTCATGTGGTGGTGCACATGTGTGGTGGCTCATGTGTGGTGGCTCATGTGTGGGGGCTCATGTGGTGGTGCACATGTGGTGGCTCATATCACATGTGTTGAGGCCAGAGGACAGCATCAGCTCTCTCTCCAGTTCTGCCTGTGAACAGTTGTCTCACCTGCCGAGCTGTCTCACTAGGCTTCAGTATAACTCTCTAAAGAGAACTGGTACTACACATATGTACTTGTGGGAGAATACCTAGAGATTAAATGTTCTGAGTGCTGCTTCGGAAAATAAAAAAGCTGGCGGTGGTGATGGCACACACCTTTGATCCCAGCAGGCAGGAGGCAGAGGCAGGCAGATCTCTGTGAGTTCCACATCAACCTGGTCTACAGAGTTACAGGAAAGCCAGGGCTACACAGAGAGACAAAAAAAAAAAAAAAAAAAAAAAAAAAAAAAAAAAAAAAGTCAAAATAATAGAAAGTGTCAAAAAAATAAAAAAATAAAAACAAACAAAAAAGAGGAAACTGGATTCTGCTTCCTGCTGGGAGGAGGCAGAAGGAAGAGGAAGTTTAGGAAAGAGGCAGGAGGCACAGATTTCCAGAAACTTCCTCATAGCTCCCTCCTCGTTACAGCTCGTCCCTTCGGGGCCAAACCCAGCTCTGCCTTGCCCACAGTTTCCTCCTTCCATTCCTCCCTCTCCCTCTGGCCTGCCCTGGTTAGGTGTATGGTGGGCTGGAGGCTTTCTCTCCTCCATGCCCCAGGTCCCAGCCTCAGGGACACTAGGCAGGTTGCTGAGAATTGGCCATTTTCTCAACACAGCAGGATGAGGAGGTTGAAAGGCCCAGCTTAGCTGAGGAACCAGCACAGCAGGCTGGCCGGTCTGGGGGAAGGCACTTTCAGCACCCACACACTGATCCATGCCTCGGGCCCCCTCTGCTCCCCTTCATATTTCAGCATGAACAGCATCCACCACCCCTGCCACCACTCTGAACCTCTAGGCCTCCCTCTCAAGTAGGCCTCTTACCCCAGCATGCACAGCTGCCCCTCCTCCTCACAGAGGAGTTCTGGGAAGAGAACGCAGAGCTCCATGAGTTTGGATAAGAGTGTGTGTGTGTGTGTGTGTGTGTGTGTGTGCGCGCGTGTGTGTGCACATGTGTGTGTGTAAGTTTGTGTGTGTATGTTTTTGTATGTGTGTTTGTATGTGTGTTTGTGTGAGTGAGTAGGAGTATGTGTGTGTATACGTATGTGTGTTTGTGTGTGTATGTGTGTGTGAGAGAGTGAGGAGTGTGTGTGCACGTGTGTTTGTGTGTGTATGTTTTTGTGTGTGTGTGTTTATGTGTGTGTGTTTGTGTATGTGTGTGTGTGTGAGTGAGTAGGAGTGTGTGTGTGCATGTGTGTGTTTATGTGTGTGTGTAAGTTTGTGTGTGTATGTTTTTGTGTGTGTGTGTGTGAGTGAGTAGGAGTATGTGTGTGTACACGTGTGTGTGTTTATGTGTGTGTATGTTTGTGTGTGTGAGTGAGTAGGAGTGTGTGTGTGCACGTGTGTGTGTTTGTGTGTGTGTTTGTGTGTGTATGTGTGTGTATGTTTTTGTGTGTGTGTGTTTATGTGTGTGTGTTTGTGTGTGTGTATGTGTGAGTGAGTAGAAGTGGGTGTTTGTGTGTGTATATGTGTGTTTATATATATGTGTCTATTTATGTGCATGAGTATGTATCGTGCGTATAGGTCTTGTTGCTAACCTTTACCTGCGAGTCTGCACTTCCTGCCCATGTGTAGGGAGCATCTACAATAGTAACAGACACAGATCACTTTAGACTTGTTGCACACCTTTTAAAAAGCTTACACGTCACAGCTGCAGAACAACACCAGTTCAGTGTTGCTCGAGGGCAGATGACATAGTTAATGGAAGGTAATGGTGCTTGCTGCACAAGCCTGATACCCCGAGTGGGAACCTGTCATCTTCCTAAAAGCTGGATATGGTGGCTCAAGTCTGAGATCTCCGAACTCCTCTGATGACATGGGAAGCAGGGATAGAGAATCACCTGGAAGTTTGTGGGCCTCGCCCTAGAGAATAAAAAGCAGGAGGAGAAACCAGATGAACGGAGGGTGAGAACTGACTCCCAACAGTCATCCTCTGGCCAGCACCTCTGGGTAAAGGTGCCTGCCGCCAAGCCTGATGACCTGAGTTCAATTCCTGGAACCCATATGATGGAAAGAGAGACCAAGCCCCTCTCAAGCTGTCCACTCACGTCTACAGAGTGTCACATGCATGCACGTGCACACACACATGTACACATACATACACATGTGTACACACACAAACATACAAACACACACAAATATACTCAAAAACACAAACACACACACAAATACTCAAAAACACAAACACACACATATACACACAGACAAACACACACTAAATTAAAAATAAATAAATTGTAAAGTATTAATCAATAAGCACCTGGGTAGACAGGGGCTGGAGAGATGGCTCAGGGGATAAAATCACCAGCTGCTCTTGCAAAGGACGTGGGTTCAATTCCAGCACCCATGTGGCAGCTCACAAACACATATAGTGCCAATCTCAGGGGATTTCAGGCCTTCTAGGTTCTATAAGCATGCATACATGTAGTATATAGACATGCATGCTGGCCAAACACCCATACATATAAAATTAAAATAAAGATGAAAACCTTTAAAGAGAAACACTGCAGTACTCTCAGAGCTGGCTCTCTGCTTAGAGGTCTGTGTCTCATTGCTTTGACATTCCTGATTCCGTTCTCCATGTTTGAAACCTTACTCAGAGAAGGACCCACATTTCTCCTTAGATCCCACGAGGTCCAGAATACACGGAGGTCAAATTCTAGGTTTGTATGGACAGCATACAAAGAAAGCCACACCCCTCTGAAAGTGTCCCCTGCTAGCTTTGCACTTCTGATGTTCTCAGGGACAAGCCTTGAGAGCTGGGGACTATGATGTAACCCTGCTCTCTTGGAACGAATGTGCACTCAATCTACGACTACAGTATGGCTCAGTATTTGCAAACCAGGCCAGTCTGCTTCCAGAGACTCCGGGAGCTACCCTAACCACTGCTTGGGTTCATAGAGCTAGACTATGTGGACCCACCAGGCACACACAGTGAGCCTCAGTGTGAACCACACCCAACATGAGCCCCAGGAGACACAGTCAACAAGTACAAACTGATGGGGTGACCTGGGTTGGCTGTCTGTCTGTCCACTTCTGCATCAAACCCTTACCTCACTTAAGTGTGGGCAAGGAAGCTGTGAGGAACCCTGCAAGGATTTGTAGCAAATAATAAATAACTTTTTAACATGAATATCTCCCAAGTAATATTCGAGATACATCTATACTGAAAAAAAATTGTGTGATGTCTGTCAGAAGCCTACTCCTTAGGGGCTGCACCAGGCAAAAACCCTACGGAACCAGAAAAACATAGGGAATAACTAAGAACCACTGAACTCAAAACCATTGACAGCGCCAAGCGCTGACACGGACATAGGGTAACTGGAACCCCGATACACTTCCCATGCGCTGTGAGGTGCACAGAGATGCTTGAGAAAGGAGGCCAGCTGCTTTCTCTTACAAGGAACTGCCAGCCAGGTGTGGAGGGATACACCTTTAATCCCAACGGAGTTCAAGGCTAGCCTGGTCTACTGAGTGAATTCCATGACAGCTGGGGCCACAACCAGAGAAACCCTGTCTTGAAAAACAAAGCAAAACAAAAGTAAAGAATCAGAAAGCGAAGGAAGGAAGGAAGGAAGGAAGGAAGGAAGGAAGGAAGGAAGGAAGGAGAGAGAGAGAGAGAGAGAGAGAGAGAGAGAGAGAGAGACAGAGAGAGAGAGAGAGAAAAGAGTAAAGGATGCTTCCCAGACCAACACAGCCTCTGAGCCCAGTGCTCCTTGGGGACAGGCCTGTGTGACATCCATGGACCCCTTCATTCCACTGGCATGCCCGCAAGACCTACAACTCTGTCAGAAAGGACCCAATGGCCAGTCCCTCAGCCACACACACAGCACATGTGGACATCCCCTCACTGAGGGAAGTGAGGCCATCAGATGGTTAGACGCACACACCAAACCATCCCATGAAGGCGAGATCTGGGCCCACAAGCCCACACCAATACCCACGATGAGCTTGCCCACAGCCCCACCCAGTTGTACACTTGTCTCACACACACATGCCCAAACAGATCACGAACTGCAGTCACCTACCTACACACACTGACACACACAGTCCCTTAAGGTGACAGGAACTCAGCCAACCCTAGACAGGCCGCACCTGCAGTTTACATCCTGAACCCAAGTGCCTGAAATGTTTCTGGGGCCCATCTCTCCCAACTGCCATACCTCAGGGCTCCCAGAGAAAGGGCCTCATTTTCACTCTACGCTAAAGCAGTAGGTTTGCTTAAAACTTCATTCTAGGAACTGAAATGGCAACTGTGATGATTATAACACTAGACTACATATTTTATATATTATATTATATTATATTATATTATATCCACATTTGCCAGCATGTATTGAGCACCAGCTACACACACACACACACACACACACACAACTTTGCAGCATTTGACCCCAGGGCTGGCCCCAGAACATTCCCTGACCCACAATGCCATGGGATAGATCCAAGGATATTGGGCCTTTCCCGTGTCTCAGGTACATGCACACTCCTGGCCCCCAGGAGATGCTGCTGTGCGGCTTAGCTGTGGAGAATGCGAGAGCAGGGGAGCATCAGGGGGCACTTCCTGTTCTCCTCAAAGCTCTATCCTTTGTTTAGTCAGGTTTGGGCCCTGGGTGTGGACTTGGAGGCGGTCCTTTGAAAGGAAAAGCAGGTTTGAACCCTCACATGGGGGTGCTCTGGATCTCCATGGCTTGAGAGGGTGAGAGAGCCTCCCTCCCTGCACACTCACATCCCTGCCCCTCCTTTGGAGCGCCACCCCCAGGAAATGGGAGCCAGGACCCTACAGAGTTCTCCACAGGAGACAGTAGCCTCCATGTGGGCACGAGAACCCTGGACTGCCCAAGCCCACCTAGAAGTGTGCAGAAGAAGGCTGTGTCATGATGATTAGCCTCTGGGACACTCCTAACTCCAACTAAAGGGGGATGCCTTCCTCGGCCCCCACTGCTGCACTGGGGCCTGGCCAACAGCTGTTCCTGGCTGAAGGTTCAGCTCTGTCCCACCCACCCAGTCAGTCCCTAGGGGACACGCAAGCGGCTTTGATGCGCTTGTCAAAGCGTTCTTGTTCTGACAGCTGTTTCCCAGGAGGGCACTTACTGCCACAACCACCTCCCACATCTGGCTCTGGGAATAGTGCCCCACCCATCAGCAGACAGAAATGCTGAACACACAGGGACAGCTGAGGGCCTCAGCCCATTGGGACTGAAAGGGGTCATTCCATCCCCATTTATAGACGAGGTCAGGTACTCTCTGCTCCCAAGGGCTGGCCACAGTACCCTAAGGGCTCTAATTCAGGTCTGAATCCTCCTCCTTGGCTTAGGCCCAGCTCCACTTGCACAAGCCACATTCAAACCAGAAAAGTGTTGCAGGGTACCCAGAACTAGAAAGGACAAAGAAGGAACAGTTAGAGTGGACTCAGAGTCCTTGCTCTGTCCTCTCAGTGGAGTGATCATGTCTCCCGTGGGACCCATTGACCTTGGTCACTATAATAAAAAAATACCAGATCTGAATTTATTTCAATCAGCATTCATAACCTGGGCTATTCTCTGTGCCTTGTAGGACAGTCACTGCATCCCTGACATTTATTCTAAGATGCCAGTAGCATCCAGCCCCTACCCACATCCCCAGAATTATCAATAGACATGGCCAATATGCCCCAGGGGCAAGACCACACAAATACGAGCACAGCTGATCTTAAAATTACTTTAGTCCCAGCACTGTGGAGCTGAGGCAGGAGAACAGTAAGTTCAAGACTAGCCTGGGCTACATAGTAAATGTGAGTCCTGTCTGGGCTTTGTAAGACTGTCTAAAACAAAAGGGCACATACGATCTGTCCCTGGACCTTCTCAGAGCTCCAGGAAAAAAGGCAGCAGATAACCTATGTGCAAGGATCGGGTAACATATGTACAAGACAGTATGTGTGAGAAGTCTGCAAAAGCCTGAGGCCATCTAGGAAGGCTTCCTGGAGGAAGGGGGAGTTTTTATTTGGCTAGATACAAGCAGCCTGGAAAGAAAATAGTGTAGGGGAAGTCTCAAGAGCAGTACAAGGGGCTCATGGTGGGGAAGAGCTTGCTGACTCTCCCAGAGGCCGTTGGGAAACCCTCTACTGTGTAGTGAGGGTCTGACAGAGGAGATAAGCAGGCGGGACTCAAGATCGCCCTGCCTTCTGCAGATCTGAAGAGGATCAAGCCCAGAGTAAGCAGGGAGGATTCCTCACTCCTCAAGCCTGCTCCTGTGTGATGTCCCCCACCAGTCCATGTGGCTTGGGTTGGCAGAGATTTCAAAGACCCAGGAGCCTACTAAACTTTATCCTGGGAACCCCAGCTCTCCCATTCCACCCCCCAGCCCGGACTTAATACTGCATTGGCTTTTCGAGGCACTTTTGATTTAAAATGGGCTTCCAGAGGGAAAGACCCTCCCCCCACCCGGGGTCAAAGTTAAGGAATGTGGGGTTCGGGCTGCCCACAGGGAGCTTCTGAGAGATCCTACCAGCAGGGGGCGCTGTGAACCCAGGCACACGGTCCAGGCTTGGGGAGGGAGGCGGCAGCCACATGGTGAAGCCTCCAGACTCTGAGCCTAGCTCCACCCCAGGGAGCTTGCGGGCCTGTGCTCAGCATGGTGTCCCCTCCTCCCGGCTTCCCAGGCTCACCCACCCTTACCCCTCATCTGAGGAAGGAGAAGCCATTGTGCTGACCATTTGGCTGATGATGCAGCAAGGTCAGAGAGAACAGAGACTCAGCAGCCTGCTGCAGATGCGGGTTGACCCACCGGCATGCCAGTGTGTCAGCCCCATGTGGTTGGGGCAACCTTTGGGCCTTGTTGGCAAGCCTACGCTGTCCTCAGGCTGACACTGCATGCTGCAGAGGCTAGCGTGGACAACCCCACGTCGTGAGAAGTGCTGGCCAAGGGGAAGAGGTACATGCTCAGGCCCAAGTCGTGTGGAGTAGAGGGTAACCAGCACAGCAGGCAGAGAGCAAGTGGACACCGTCCTGCGTGAATTCTCTCTCAGCAGCTAGCTCTGACAACAATGAGCCACGGTTGGCATGCAGGGGTGCTTGTGTACGCGCGCGCGCGCACGCGCGCACACACACACACACACACACACACACACACACACTGCCTGGGGTGCTGGGTGACATGTTGAGGACCCATCTGAGAAGCAGGTGTGGCTATGAGCCCATCTGATAGATGAGAAAATGAAGGCTCAGTAAAAGTAGCCTTGGAGAGTTTCTGAGATTCCCAGGAGGAAACCAGCACACCCCAAGTCTGCCTAGCACTCACCTGTGCTCCCAGAGCTCCTGGTGGGCCTAGAGGTCTAAGTAAATAAAGTTTGGAGCCCAGCCTGCAGAATCTGTGGCTGAGGAGAGTGCCACTGAGGATGGAGGGGAGTGGACAGGACCTCCTGGAGACTCCAGGAAGGAGCCCAGCAGGCCGCCTGGCTGTTTCCAGTCAGAGACCCTCCTGGAGGGGGCAAGCCTTGAACAACAAGCTTGATTCCTGAACAAAGGCAAACAATTGGTTCACACCAGCCAATCCCCTCAGTACCTCCTCCCTCCTCTCCCCACTCCCCCGCTTGCTGGTACCCGGCAGCATCCAGGTCCAACTAGAGAGGAAGGCAGAAGCTACCAGGAAAATAGGGCACCAGATCTGTGGGTTCAACCAGCCATTCTTGCTAGGTATTGACTAAGCTCTTAGAAAAATGGAGAGTAGGGTCTGGAAGCACACACCAGTCTTTGCCTACTCAAGAGGCTGAGACAGGGGGGAATTTTGAGTTTCAGGAGCGCTTGGACAATTTAATGAAAAATCTTCTTAAGATAAAAAGAGAATAAAATACATTTTTTAAGAAGAACCAGGCATGGTATTGGTATTATACACCTACAGTCCTATAAAATAAAATTAATGTTTGCTTTCGTTTCTTAAGAGAGGGGGAAGAATTCAAAAGACAGGCAAACCCAGGATGTGTGCTCTTGCCAACAAAGACAATCAGGGTTGAGTAGGATTAGAACCAGGTCTGCAACTGAGGAAGGGGTACAACAGTTGGAGCCCCAGGAGAGCTGGCTAGGGTGTGTTCTAGAACTTGGGAAAGGATCCCTCTGGTCTAGGCAGACCACAATCAAGAGGTCAGCAATGGTGACAAATCTGGAGGTCTACTGCCCCAAGAGCACTGATGAGAATTCAACTCGGGGCAGAACAGGACCAAGAGCTCTGAGGTTTAGCCAGGTGGCCTTAACCCTTTTCCCAGTGCTCCAACCTCTCTATTGTCACCACAATGCTTGCCTAGCAGTGGCTCTGTGTGACAACGGAGCACTGAAGTCCTGGAGGCTGCAGCCTCCTGTGGGGCCAATGTTGCAGGAGAGACAGGAGAAGACAGTGCTGGGCAAAGCTTCTGGCTCCTAGGGCTGGGCTCCAGTGCACAAGGTGCTCTGGGCTCTGCTCCTCAGCTGATGGTGAAGATGTTACGACCTTAGTAGTGGGCTCTCTTGCTTTTTGTGGTTTCCTTTTTGCACCTTAGGAACAATTTCTTTTGTTCCAGATAACTGAAGGGAAAGTGGACGCTGTTTAAAAGTCTGTACCTGAGGAGCTGTCTCTTGGGGTCCCAGAGGGCAGCCTGGTGGGCTGGCATTTCTTCCTGCCTGTCCATGCAGGTATCCTCCTGGCACGGGGTTGGGGTTTGGGCTGCCTCGTATGCCAATCTGGGCCTCCTCTTGCTATTCAACTCCACTGACAGGGAAGACCAGTATGGACCTGCCCTTTCATCCTGCTTCTGACATGAAGTCCTATGTACTCCCGGCCACTGTTCCATTGATCCACGGGTCACCTCTGAGAACAAGGACAAGAAGGGAAACAGATACAAGACTGCCAGCTTCACATGGGCAGGAGAAGCAACAGTAGGTCCCCAGGAGTGTGACTGTGCAAAGGCCAGCAGGATGTCACAGTCTGGGCCTAGGTAAGCTATGAGACCCAATGACCTCATCCCAGAAGCTCCAGGGCAGAAGTTGGGGAACCCAGGCCTGGGTCACAAGGTGTGGGATTCAGGGCTTCCATTCAAGAATGCAATTGGACATCCTTCCTGGGAGATATTCGGCTGAGGAAAGAGCGGGAGTAACTATGGGGCAGGGTGGAAAAGGGCCTACTGCGCTTAATCCCAGCTTGGTAGCTATCCCTATTGGTAGACAGGGACCTGCAATAGCAAAACCAGGACTGAGTTGGACCTCTAAAGGCCCCTGTGGAGATACCCTGGTGGCCTTACAGGCCAACTCTCCCAGGATATGCCAGGGTGTTAGGCTATGGTTTGTTGCCGAGAAGACGACAGAGGTGGGTGATGTCACCCAGGAATGAAGCAAGCAAGCTACTGATAACATCGACAGTCAGGCTTACTGTGGGCAAGGTGACTCATCCAGACAGCCACAGCCACCAGGACATTGTTGTTGTGCCCAGCCAGTAGGACTGGGAGGAGTGGCTCTTGCAGCTGGGACAGGTCCCTACCGAGGCCTCTGGTGAGACCTCTGGTGAGACCTCAGAACACCGTGTCCCCAACCTCTATTACCCCACCAGCTCAGGAAATAGCCCTCCCCGTGGCGGTTACCATTATCTTGGTCTCCAGCATTTGGTGGGTGTCTGTGGGGTGTGTCGGGTGATTTCCCTACCCGCCCACTGAGCACAGCAGGTACCAGAGATTCAAACAGCACACCAGTTGCTCCCCCCCCACCTCCCCCCTCCCCCGGTCGGACAACTGTCTTTGGAGACTACACCGGATGGTAAACTGCTAACCATAACCACGTGGCACCCTCATGGAAGGGACAGGCTGTTCCTCCTGCTGAAGACAACTTTAAGCCTGCCCCCAACCCATGCATCCTTACTACCTCAGAGCCTGCTGGGGCCGAACCGGTCCTTCCCCACCTGTGGGGAGTACCACAGACTTTTGTCCATGTTGAAAACTGAACAACTGGAGAAGGTTCCGTTGAGCTTTGAGGTCACGTGACTATACGTGGTGGCCCTGTTCCTTCTCGTTTTCTAAAGTACTTCTCGTTCTCCTCAGCTGCCTAGAGTTATCTATTTGGCCTGCCTTTAGTAACTTTACCCTGCCTCTGAACTTTCCCCCATTTAGCTGTTGTCTTCTATGACCTGACTTCCTTCCTTTATCCATCCCAGGAAAGAGCAGCTGAGCTGGGCAAGGAACCAGAGAGACTAGGACCTCTGAGGGTCTCATTCCAGCCGGGAAACAAGGAATAAACGGATTAACTGGATGCATAAACTAAGTGGACAGCTCTGGTAGCACAGGCCTGTGATCCCAGCTACCTGAGAAGCTGAGGCAGGAGAATGGAACATTCAGGTCCTGTCAGGGCTGTAGTGTAAACTCAAGGCCAGTCTGGGGAACCGATAGAGAACTTGCATCCAAATGAAAACATTAGAACACCCTGTATGGTGGCTCCCAGCTTAAATCCCCCCCTCCAAACACACACACACACACACACACACACACACACACACACGCGCGCGCGCACAGAAAGCAGAAGCCTGCCCAAGCCTTGGCATGTTTGAGGCTAGCCTAATTTGCATCACAATTTCCAGGCTAGCCAGGGCTACGTTGTGAGACACTGCCTCCAAAGGAAAAGCAACGACAAAAACCAAGAAAACAAAAAGAACAAGGAGGCGGGGAATGTTGTTTAATACCGGAGTGTTTGCTCGCCTGGCCTGCATGTGCGAAGCCCTTAGTGATACCCCAGATATTGAGGAAAGCAAACCGGACCAACCACTGTACGGTAGTAAACGCTAGGCAGAGGGCAGAAGGTGTGAGGACCGGCTCAGCTGGGGCTTTCTGAGGAGAGCCCTGCAGGCAGTCACCAGGGAGCAGGGGGCAGGGCGGGGGGGGGGGGGTTTCCCAGCAAAGCCCCTCCCACCAGATTCCCTTGCCAAGGAACATTCTCCACCCCAGCGAGGTTCTGCCAGGAGCCCGTGGCACAGCCTGGGGCACTTGCTTCCTTCTCAATAAACAGGAGGCCTCTGAGGACTCCTCCAGGATGAATGAACTCTCTTACCCCGCCACAAGCCCCAGCTAGCAGGAGGTCCCCAGGTGGGAAGGCCTGCTCTGACATCTTTAAGAACCATACCAGCAGGGTTCCTAGACATCCCCACTTGTAAAGAAGGATGGGATGACGTAGAATGAAGCTCTGGCTATGAAGTTACCTAGCCCATAGTGGGTGCTAAACAGTATTCCCCAGGGTAGCACTTGGGGGAGGGTGATTGTGCCTGGGGGTGGTGACAGTGGGCCTGCTGGTCATCCAGAGCTTCAACAAGTACAACCTGGTGCCCTGTCACTACCCACCAGGGGCTGGGGAGTGGGGGTGGGGTGGGTGTGGAGAGGCAGTCTGCATCAGCCAGGCAGGAGAGGCGTGAGGCCCTGGAACTGTCACACCACAGCCCAGCTCTGGACTTCCGCTAGGCAGGGCCCCAGCATGCAGCCTTCTTTCCTTCCTTCTGCATTTGGAAAGAGCTACCATCCTCCAGTCTAGTGCTGGGTTGGGGTTTGGCTCCCAAGATCCAGAGCAAGGGCATGGGGACAGTACGCTTAGGTCCTGGGGGCAGGCAGTGACAGCCACAGTACAATCAATCACCTGTGCTGTGCCCTTCACACTTGAGGAGCCCAGGGCTTCAAGGAATAAAGTCTATGGGTTCTGGGCAGCAGGAGAGAAGCCTGACAGGATAGAGGATTGGAGAGGACTTGGAAGCTGGGGCCACGGAAGCAGGACCAGCCAGGGTGGATCTCTCCTGGCTGAGTGGTTCATGGCCCACAGAGAAAGATGGAGAAAGCCTCCCAAGCTCTCATTCCTGCAGCACCAGGTTCCTATGGGGTACTAGAGACTCCATGGAGAACCCAGTGTCCTGAAGGTGTGCTGGCTGGGGCTGTTGGGACAGAACTGAGAGGTCATGGCCGGCAAGAAACCCGACAGTGCTGACTACTGTCTGCCCATTAGTCTTCAGGGAAATTCACAGAGCTCTGCAAGAAAGAAATGACACGGAGAGGCCTACCTCAGGTCCTGCAGACCTGCCACTGAATCTGGACCCTACCTCCCAAGTCCCCCTCTCAAAGCCAGGAAGCCTGGAACAGAAACTGTAGCCTGCCGTACGCTGCAGCCAGGGTGGTCTGCGGCAGGTAGAGCTCCCAAAAGCCACATGGGTTTCTGACATTGTCCTCAAGCCTGGCCACCATGGGTGCCCGCCCCCGTTGAACATGGAACAGATAGGCTGGGTGTGGAAGCTGGCCTTTGGGGAAGTGGTTTTGACATGAGAAGGCAAAAGAGCCATGCTTCCCCCCAAGACAAAAGCTGATAAGCAGCCGGGTACCCTCTGTGAGGCACAGAAAACTAACGGTGGAAGTTCAGAGGCAGGAAGGTGCCCTCACCGCTTCCTCCATCTCCCGGGTGCTGTACCCGAGCCCAAGGTCTAGGGGTGGCCTTGCCAGAGCAGTTGTCTGTCTGTCCACATGTACACATACACGTGCATGCTGAACTGCGCAGGAAGAGGGACTGGTGTGTGTGTGTGTGTGTGTGTGTGTGTGTGTGTGTGTACATGTGTGCGGGATCTGTTATCACCCCCACCTGCACCACAACCTCTGAGGACAGGACGCTCTGTCTCTGACTCTGGTCTACACCAGGGGCTCCAAACCACAAACACGTCAGCAGCACATGCAATGCGTCTGAGAGGTGGGGCCACCTCCGCAGGACTCTTAGCTTGGCACCAGCATGCATGCACAGGGTGGTTTGCAGGACAGTTACACACCCATCCCTGTCCCCGCCTCTCCCAAGGCCTCGCAGGGCTTTGGGAAGGGAGATCCCCATTTGTACACTGGGTGCTCCCCACTCCTGCCTCCTATCCAGACGGCAGCAGACTCTGGAACACCATCTGTGGACAATAAGGTTCTAGATACCTGGTGACACCAGGGGACAGCAATGTTCCCTCAACTCAGGCCCTGTTTATGTTAGACAGAGTCTAGTTGGGCAGAGACAAGAGCAGCCAGCAGCAGTAGCAGCAAGTGGGCCATGTAGCCCATCATGAAAGCAATATTTCAATACCCTGGGAGAAGGAGCCACACAGGGTCTAGGGAGGATGTTCCTCCAAGTCTGTGTACTGCACCACTCCTCTCTTGCTTCCTCTCCTCCCTCTCCCTGCCTCAGAGGGGCCCACTGGTTTCCCAGCACCTGATGTCACCCTCTTGGCTCCTTCACTGGGACTGACCTCTCCAAGCAAGATGTCCAAGCCACACCAGCCACTGACAGACAGCCCCATGTTTTCTCCTCCTTAGCGTCCTTCACCCCCGCCCCTTATTTACTGTCTATATGAACTCTGGAACGACAGCAATAGTTGCTGTCTATGGTCTGCTATGATCCCCGGCTTCTGGAATGGTATCTGGGTCAAAGGATTCAAGAAGTATAGGATGGATGGATGGATGGATGGATGGATGGATGGATGGATGGATGGATTGATGGGTAGGTGGATAGGTGGGTAGGTGGATAGATAGTGGATAGATGGGTGGGTGGGTGGATGGATGGGTGGGTGGATAGATGGATGGATGGGTGGGTGGATAGATGGGTGGGTGGGTGGATAGATGGGTGGGTGGGTGGATAGATGGGTGGGTAGATGGATGGATAGATGGGTGGGTGGGTGGATAGATGGATGGGTGGGTGGGTGGATAGATGGGTGGGTGGATGGATGGCTAGATGGATGGGTGGGTAGATGGATGGATGGGTAGGTGGATAGATGGGTGGGTGGGTGGGTGGATGGATGGATGGCTAGATGGTTGGGTGGGTGGGTGGATAGATGGGTGGATAGATGGATGGGTGGGTAGGTGGATGGATGGGTAGGTGGATAGATGGGTGGGTGGGTGGATGGATGGCTAGATGGTTGGGTGGGTGGGTGGATGGATGGATGGATAGATGGGTGGGTGGGTGGATGGATGGCTAGATGGTTGGGTGGGTGGGTGGATGGATGGATGGATGGGTGGGTGGGTGGGTGGATGGATGGATGGATGGATGGATGGATGGATGGATTGATGGGTAGGTGGATAGGTGGGTAGGTGGATAGATGGTAGATAGATGGGTGGGTGGGTGAATGGATGGATGGCTAGATGGTTGGATGGGTGGGTGGATAGATGGATGGGTGGGTGGGTGGATAGATGGGTGGGTGGGTGGATAGATGGGTGGGTGGGTGGATAGATGGATGGGAGGGTGGGTGGATAGATGGGTGGGTGGGTGGATAGATGGATGGGAGGGTGGGTGGATAGATGGGTGGATAGATGGGTGGGTGGGTGGATGGATGGATGGATAGATGGGTGGGTGAGTAGATGGATGGATGGGTAGGTGGATAGATGGATGGGTGGGTGGATGGATAGATGGATGGGTGGGTGGGTAGATGGATGGATGGATAGATGGATGGATGGGTGGGTGGGTGGATAGATGGGTGTATGGATGCAGGTAGGCGTCTATAAAGCCAGGCCAGAGGATGGGACCAAGATTGAACAAGCCATCTCTCTGTCCCAGGATATGTTGTCCCCAATGTTTCTTTAACATCACACACTGCGGGCTGGGGATTTAGCTCAGTGGTAGAGCGCTTACCTAGGAAGCGCAAGGCCCTGGGTTCGATCCCCAGCTCCGAAAAAAAGAACCAAAAAAAAAAAAAAAAAACAAAAAAAAAACATCACACACTGCGCCTCTAGGGAGTGAGCAGGATGGTTTTCATTTTTACAGCCAGAAGCCTGAAGACCACACAGGTCGTGACCTAGGGTTGCTGGGTTTTCTCAGCCTTCCTTCCCCTCTCTATGTGGAAGGCTCTTCTTTCTTCAGGGTCAGAATCTGCTTCTCCTCTCTCATTCAGTCCCCTCTGCAAGGCGGGGGACTGCTCTTGTGACCTGCTGTAGCCAGTGGAATGTGGCACTTTCCACTGCAACTCAGCATGCAGGGTGTAAAGCCAGGCATACACCCAAGTATACACATACCACACATCTACATGCACACACACTCATGTACATGCTCACACACACATACACTCACATATACATATAGGCACACACGTATGCACACACTCACATGCTCACATATACACATACAAATGCACACACACAGGCACACACATTCACACACATGCTCATATACACACATACACTGACATACATATATACACACATTCACACACATGCTCACACACACATACACTCACATACACATATAGGCACACATGTATGCACACACTCACATGCTCACATATACACATAAAAATGCACACACAGGCACACACATTCACACACACATGCTCATATACACACATACACTCACATATACATATATACACACAAGCACATACACATACACACATATTCTCATATATACATTCACATATACATATACACACACTCACGAACACATGCTCATATACATATATATACACTCACATACACACAGATTATTGCTCTCTCATAATATTATTCTATATAAATTATAATTTGTAAATACTCCCATACTTATAATCTCAGCACTTGGAGGTAAAGGCAGTAGGATTAGGAGTTCAGGATCATCTTTAGTTACAAAGCAAATTCAGGGCCAACCTGGGACACATGAGAATCTATCTCAAGAAAGAAAGGGGAGGGGGGACAGAGAGAGGGAAGAATGACTTAGCATGGGCGCACCAATAGCAGGATTTGATGGTTGGTTGATTGGTGGCATTGGAGTGAGTGTACAGCTAGGGCCTGACACACTCTGGGCAAGGGCTCCACTCCTGAGCTGCACTGAAACCATTTTCCATGCTTTATTTGAGGCAGGTGCCCCAGTCTTTACCCCAGGCAGGCCTTGACCAGTCAAGCCTCCTATTCCAGCCTCCCACAGAGCTGGGGTCACACGCCTGGCTCAGCGACAGTTTCAAATGCAAGAGCATGTGTGTCTTCTGGGGACCCGCACAGTGACATGGTGACCAGCTGCTGAGCTTCCCGCTCCTACTCCTCAGTGGGGTGGCAGAGCTCTGCTGACTCCTGGCCTAGTTTGTTCTTATCCATCGACCCTCGGATGAGGAAGAAGGGAAGGAAGAGGGCTAGAGTGGGAACAGGTCTCCTCAGGTCCCACCTCCCCTGCCCCATGAGACTTTCTGAGACACACCTCCATGTACCGACTACATGAGCTGTCCCCCAAACTGCCCAAATGCCAGAGACTGAGCAAACGAGTTCCTCTTCTGAGCAGATAAGTCCCCCCCCCTCCTCTTCTTCTTCTTCTCCTTCTTCTTCTGCTGCTGCTGCTGCTTCTGCTTCTCCTCTTCCTCTTCCCCTCCTCCTCCTCCTCTTTTTCATTTTTTGTAATTTCATTCATTTGTTGGTTAATTTTTAAGACAGGGCCTCATGTAGTCCACTGGCCTCAAATGTAGCTGGGGATCTTATACATTTTTAAAGATTTATCTTAAAACAGAAATAAGAGAAATGAATCTAAATTTTCAAGGGGGACTTAAGAGGTGGCTCAGCAGTTAAAAGATTTATTTATTTTGCAGGGAGTTAATCCAGTATTCGGGAGGCAGAGGCAGGCAGAGTCTGTGAATTCGAGGCCAGCCTGGTCTACCGAGTGGATTCCAGGCCAGCTGCAGCTACATGGTGAGACCCTGTCTCAAGAAAAAAATTTTCCTTTTTTTTCTTTATTTAATATATATGAGTTTTTGCTTAAATGAGTATCTGGATCTGTGTGTGCTGCCTGTGGAGGTCAGGAGAGGGATTCAGATCCCCTGGAGCTGGAGTTCTGGATGATGTGAGCTGCTGTGGGTGTTAGCAATTGAACGTGGGTCCCTTGAAACAGCAGCTAGTGCTCTTAACCACTGAGCCATCTCTCCAGACCTCAGATACTTAAAAATAAACCACAAACAAAAATGTATTAATTTTACATGTGTGTTTTGTTGTTGTTAATGTTGTTGTTTTAAAACAAGGTCTTGCCACGGCTGGCTTGGAACTCAGAGATCCACCTGCCTCTGCCTCCTGAGTACAAAAATGAAAGGTGCAACCAGCTTGTGTGTATATGTGTATGTGTGAGTGTATATGTGCTTGTGTATGTGCATGTGTGAGTGTGTACACATGTGTGAGTGTATATGTATGTGCATGTGTATGTGTGCATGTCTGTATGTGTGAGTGTATATGTGCATGTGCTTGTGTATGTGCATGTGCTTGTGTATGTGCATGTGTGTGTACACATGTGTGTATATGTATGTGCATGTTTGTGTGTGCATGTGAGTATGTGCATATGTATGTACATGTTGAGTGCATGTGCTTGTATATGTGCATGTGTGAGTATATACATATATGTGCATATGTATGTATGTGTATATGTATATAAATGTACACGTGTGAATGTGTGTGTGTATACAAATGTGCATGTGTAAGTGTATATGTATATACATGTATATATGTGCATGTGTGAGTGCATGTATGTGTATGTGCATGTGCTTGTGTATGTGCATGTGTGAGTGTGGGGGTGCATGTTTAAGTGTGTATGAATGTGTGTACATGAATATGCATGTATGTGCATGTGTACATATGAATGTGAATATGTGAGTTCATGAGTGAGTGTGTATAAGTGCATGTGTATGTGCATGCATGACTGTGTGTATGTGCATATGTGTGTCTGTGTGTAAGTATGTGTGTGACTGTGTGTATGTGCATATGTGTGTATATATGTGCGTGTGTGTAGGTTGATGTCATTATGCAAGTGAAGGCAGGTACAAGATAGAATGAGGCCTGTCATTGGACAAGAAGGAAGGATGGGCGGGAGAAAAGTTTTAGAGAGGCAGAGGAGACTGGAGTGAGGGGGAGGGAGCTGAGAGAACATGGCAGTGGATGTTAAGATTCCTCTCTGCACATATTACAGGTTGTTATGACTATTCTTAAGGAATGGGTGTGTACAGGATTTTGTTGTCTAGATGGGCAAATTATATCTTATCAATTGGATCACAGGATATTGTGTAGTGTGTTCTTTCATGTGGCGACCTAATTGAGTTCAAGAAAGTGTGTGGTGGCCAGATGCACTGGGCCCCCACCACGGAATTGGGATGTGTATGCCTGGTATGGTGGAAACCAGCCAAGAGAGCTATGAATGAGGGTGGGGCGGCCTGACAGGGTGCTTCATTAGAATGGCTTTCAGACAGTGGGTCAGAAAGTAGATGGGGACAGTGTGGAGCTGCTGAGATAAATTAGCACTAGTTCCAATGGCCCGCCAGAGCCAGAACTAGCAAGAGAGTGCGGCTGCCAGGGTACATGTGGGAACCGGTTCTGCCCCTTTTTTATTTTTACGGCAACACATGTGTATATGTGTATGTATGTATGTATGAGTCTGTATGTATGTATGTATGTGCGTGCGTGTGTGTATATGTGCATGAATATGTACATGTGTGAGTGTGTGTGTGAATATGAATGCATGAAGTAGGGACCAGAGAAAACAATCCGTAAGACTTGACTCCATCAACGTGAGTTCAGGCTTGGCAACAAATAGTTTTTACACACCGAACCGTTCCTCCAGTTCCAGCCTAGAATTTCTGATCCCCCTGCCCCTGCCCTCTAAAGTGCTGGGCTATGCCTGTACCACTCACTGTGCCTGCTTTATTTGGTTCTGGGGACTGAACCCAGCCAGGGCTTTATGGCTCGCTGGACAAAACCTTTGCCAACCGAGCCACATCCACAGCCCTCTAGCTACGAAGTCTGTGACAATAACATAGATGCTAGTGTGCTCAGGCACTCGGCCTCGGTAACAGAGCAGGCCTCACTCGAAGCTGTTTGGTCCACATCCCAAGTTGCTGTCCCCAAGACCCAGGTTGCTGTCATTGTCCCTCTGTTTCCTCTGAGTCTTCTCCCTGGTGACTTTATAAGTCTGAGGTTGAGCTAAGGCTAAATGTTGCCAGGTTTTGACAAACTCAAAGGATTATTAAAACATAGGGACAGCCACAGCTGGGACTTGATGTGAGATACAGGACCTTGCTGGGCGGGTCAGAGCTGAGAACAGGCCACACTCTGTCCAGGCCCAGCCTGGGCCCAGCAGGGTTCCTGGGCATCTGTTTTCTATCCTGATGCACTGAATGAAGCTACTCTCCTCAGTGCCCCTACACTGACCTCCACCTTCCTCTGCTGACCCTGCAGGAAATAGGTCAGAAGTCTGACAAACAGGGTGTGGGCCCCTCTAAGGGGATAAAGGGGAGTCTGGGTGCAGAACCAAGTGTTCTCTTCCCCTCTGGACCAGCAAGGAAAGGCTACTCAAGGCCTCCCTTAGAGAGCAAGTCTGATTTTCCTCAGCTAGGATACTTGATCCTACAGACAACTATGAGCTTGGGTGGTGTTTCTCCCGACTCCGTCTTGGGCCTCAGAGAAGTTTTTATGACAAGAAACAGGAGATGTCTATTCAAAGTCCTTGAGCAATAAGGAAAATATGTTTTCTCATAGAACAATAAGTCCAGAGGAAGGGCTGCATTCAAGACAGGTTGACCCTGGGGCTCAGCATCAAGGGTCCAGGTTATTTCCTCTTTCCCTGCCTTCAACTGGCCACTTTATCCTTGGCTAGCTCACTTTAGAGTTACAAGATGGCTGCCACCACCCCAGACATCACATCATCATCCAATAACATTCACAAGCAAAACAAATAGCAGGAAGCATCGCGCCCTCTGTCCCACTGTAAGAGTAAGGAAGTCTTTTTCCCAGAAGCACTCAGGAAACTGAGCTGACTAGACATTGGCTAGAATGATGTCACTTCTCAGGCCAGAATGTGTGGTGGACAAGGGGGATCTTGGTACTATGGCTGCTTCAGTACTGACCTTTAGCTGAGGAGGGAGACAGATGCCTGGAACAATGTGGACTCCTGGACACTCAGGAAAGTTCCGTGGGGGTGGGGGACACCGGGGAGCCCCTGCCAGTCTGTGCTGTAAGGTCAGAGAGCAGCGGAAGACAGGCTTCTACACAGGGAGCCAGCCCAGCTTCTCCTGTTTCCCAGGACTGTGCTCTCCTGACAGAAGTGAACCCTGGGACTATCTATATAAAAGCCTACAGCTGAGGCAGATACTCCCCCCCCCTCTCCCTTCCTCCCTTTCTCTCTCTCTCTCTCTCTCTCTCTCTCTCTCTTTCTCTCTCTCTCTCTCCCTCCCTCCCTCCCTCCCTCCCCCCTTTCCTCTTCTTCCCTCCCTCTTCCTCCCTCCCTCTCCCTCCCCTCTCTCCTTCCTCCTCTCTCACCCTCTCCTTTCCCCTCCTCTCTCTCTCTCCCCACCCCCTCTCCCTTTCCCTCCCTGACCACAGACTTTGTTCTTAAGAGCATTGGTGTTGAAGTTAGACTCAGATTTATTTTCCGGTTCCCTTTGTTGCTGCCGTTTTGTTTTGAGACAAGAACCATCTCACTTCATAATTGGATCTCGTTGTGTCCCCCAGGCTGGCCTATAATTCACTACGTAGCACAGGCTGGCCTGGAGTTTGCCATGACCTCCCTGTCTCAGTCTTCTAACTGCTAAGATTTCAGAAGTGAGCTATTGTGTCTGGGCATCCGGAACCTGCCCTTTTCTGTTCTTACTTTTTAGATAAGGGAGTCTTGATTTGTAGCCCAGGATAGCCTTGAATCCAAGATTCTCTTGCTTCTGTGCCCTGAGTGCTGGGATTGCCAGAAATTCTTTTTATTTTTTAAAGATTAATTTTGTTTATTTCATGTATGTGAGTACACTCTAGCTATCTTCAGACACCAGAAGAGGGCATCAGATCCCATTACAGATGGTTGTAAGCCACCATGTGGTTGCTGGGAATTGAACTTAGGACCTCTGAACAAGCAGTCAGTGCTCTTAACCTCTGAGCCATCTCTCCAGCCCAGAAATTCTTTAATTATTTTCTTTCTATGGAAAATAAAGGTTAAAAACACCCAACCAGGCACACCTTTAATCCCAGCACTCAGGTGGCAGAAGCAGGTGAATCACTGAATTCAAGACCAGCCTGGTCTACAGAGTGAGTTCCAGGACAGCCAGGTCATTACAGAGAAACCCTGTCTCAGAGAAGAAAGAAAGAAAGGGGAGGAATGATGGAAGGAAAGGAAACAGCTCTGACTGACTCAATCTAGCATTTGACTCATGTTTCCCAATCTACAGAGCAGGAGCGGGAGGCCCCAGCAGGGCTGGCAGTGGGCTCATGCCCAGGTGGAATTATCCGGATCCAGGGAGGCTCTTGCTCTGAGCCTAGTCCCTTCTACACCACCATTCTGCCCTAGAAGCATGGCTGAAGTCCTGAAGAGAGGGAGGGCCAGGCAGGCCTGGACAGGATGCTGGGACTGGACCCCTCTGCCCTATCCCCCAAGGATACATTCCTTCAACTCCCCATTCCAGAAGGACCTTTTTAGCCAGAAAAGATGGCCAAGAATTGGTCCCTGAGGCTAGAGCTGGGAGAGCACTTGCCCAGAGTGTGACAGGCTGAACTCTGTCACCAGCACTAAGAGTAGAATTTCTTTCCCTCCCACCCTCTCTTCCATTCTCCCTCCCCCTTCCTTCTTCCCTGCCCCCTCATCCTCTTCCTTTTCTCTTCCTTCCTCCCCCTCTCCCCCTCCCCCCTCCCTCCTTTCTACATTGTTTTGAGGCAGGTCTCATTAAGTCCCACATCTACTAATGCAGGAGAGTCAAGCTCTCCTACATACATCTACCAAGCCCTGGTGCCTCAGGCCCCTGCCAGCACACTCTACTGCACACTACTTTTAAATCCTAACTACATCTCTCTTTTGCTATCAATCTGGTTGGTAAATTATTAAATACATATGTAATAGAAGAAATTAAAACAAGTGGCAGAAAGGATGGGAAGGATGGATGGATGGATGGGCAGACGGACAGACGGATGGATGATTGACAGGAACCATCTGTAAGGAGAGACTCTGAAGGAGGATCTATGGGGGTGTGTGGGAAGGAGTCAGGAGGCTCTCCCAGGAAGCCTGGAGCCCTGAGAAGGCCCTGCAGAGGGAAAGGCGGATAGATGGATGGGTTTCTGACCCAGGAAGGCTGGCACTATCCCTGTCCCCACTGAAGCTCCTCCCTAGAGTATATTTCAAACCTGGGATGCCCCAGCTGTCAGCCGGGTACTTGCTGCACCACAGTAAAAACAAAACAAAACAAAAATGGATGGACGGATGGATGGACGGACGGACAGACAGACGGAATCACCAGTTAATCCCAGACCAAAGGGTTGGTTACACCGGCTCCCCAGAAATCTCCAACTCGACAACAAATAACTCAATAGGCTGCCATGTTCAGCTGCGCAGACTGTGGCGGCCCAGTGCCACACCGTCACTGTCATGTGAATAATGTCTCCTAACATGGGGGATGTGGTGTGATTACAAAACACGGCTTCTCCCTCTTTTAAGCTCACAGAAAGCAGAATCACATTAGAGGGAAAGGGGTCAGGGCACCTCCCCACACAACACCCTGTGCTTCCCCACTTTTCTCTCTGGTTCCTAAAGGCCCAGCCTTTGCCTCTTTCTATTCTGGGTTTGAGATGGCTTTAGGCCAACAGGCCAGTCCCCTGTTCCTAGACCTGGGTGCCGAGCTTCAGTATGACCTTGGGTGAACCTACCTAGGACATTGCTGCATCACAGTTTCCTCGTAAGAGAAATGAGTGGCGATGAAGTTGATCATTGCTTGCCTAGCATGCAGGAAACCCTGGGTTCCACGCCCACACCAGGCCCCTGACCCCTGTGTCTTTCAGCCACAGAGCAGCCGGCCTTTTCAGGGGAAGCAGTCTGGTGCATGCTAGGATGTGCTGACACTATGCTGGGAAAGATGGCGTTCGTGTGATCATACCAGTTGGGGTAGATTGAAGGAAGAAGAGACAGATAGGAGGGAAAGGGCCAAAGTGTCCCCAAAGACACTGTGAAACTGAAAAACAGATGGCTTTCTCTCTTGCCATTTTTTGTTTGTTTGGTTTTTGTTGTTGTTTTGGTTTGTTTTGGTTTCATTTTAAAAGGAAACAGATCATTATTGGAAGAGGTCAATTAGGGAGCAGAACAGCACTGAGGGCTCAGGACTGGGAGCCATGAGAATCCCAGGCACCGGTGCCTTCTCTCCCCACTCTGCGGCCCAGAGGAGAGTCCCATCACCTACTTGGTGAGTATCAGAACCTGCTCATGTATGTACACCCACACTCATGTTAGTCTCCACCCACACTCAAGTTAGTCTCCACCCACACACATGTTAGTCTCCACCCACACTCAAGTTAGTCTCCACCCACACTCATGTTAGTCTCCACCCACACACGTTAGCCTCCACCCACACTCATGTTAGTCTCCACCCACACTCGTTAGTCTCCACCCATACTCATGTTAGTCTCCACCCACACTCATGTTAGTCTCCACCCACACACGTTAGTCTCCACCCACACTCATGTTAGTCCCCACCTACACTCATGTTAGTCTCCACCCACACTCAAGTTAGTCCCCACCCACACTCGTTAGTCTCCACCCACACTCATGTTAGTCTCCTCCCCCGAGCCCCGCCTCATCCTAGTCGTTATCATACGGTTTAGCCCAAAGTCAAACAGTCCAAATCTACACAGTCCCACTGAGCTGCATGGGAGAGTGGCTCAGGTGGGAGCAGTCTGAATCCCACTCGTGCTTAGTTCTAGCGGGATAATCATTGCTCCTCTGAGCAGTGTCTCCATTTTCATAAAGAGCATTAAGAAAAGGCACGTAGCTGAGATGGAACGCAGACACACACTTTTGGCTCCACCCCTAACGACTGGACCTAACTAACTAACTAACTAACTAACTAACTAACTAACCAACCAACCAACCCTGGCGCCTCTCACCTCCCTTCCCAAGTTTCAAAGAGGGAAACTTGCTTGAGTAGAGCCTGAGACACAGCAAGAGTGTGTCCTGGCCTGGCTGAGGGCTTCCTGGAGGAGGAGGTGGAGTAACCTGTCATAGTCAGGGTTATCACTGCTGTGATGAAACACCATAACAGCGTGGGGAGGAAAGTTCATTTCACTCTCCGCTTGAGGACAGGAACTGAAGCAGGGCAGGAACCTGGAGGCAGGAGCTGATGCAGAGGCAATGGAGGTGAACTGCATGTTGATTTATGCCTCATGGCTTGCTCAGCCTGCACTCTTACAGAAAACCCAGGCCCACCAGTCCAAGGATGGTCCCACCACAACAGGCTGGGCTCTTCTCCATCAGAGACTAATTAAGGAAACGCCCTATAGGCTTCCCTCAGCCGGATCTTATGGAAGTGTTTTCTCATTTAAGGATCCATCTGGAGACTCCAGCTTGTGTCCAGTTGATGTAAAAGCCAGCCAGCACACCACCAAAGCGGGTTTCAAACTTGTCTTCCTCCTACCCAGAGCTATGGCTGTTTTTCAGTAGAGGAGGACTGCTGTGGGTTGCCCTGGTGCTGTTTGTATTCTGATGTTAATGCTGCTTCCTCAAGAGGGGCTGCCCCAAGGAGAAGTGGATCAGACACTCAGGTGATGTCACGTGACCCTTCTCCCCATTCTAACTGGTCAGATAAAGGCTGGAGCTGGTGATTGGGCAGTGGAGGGGAAAGGTGGGGCTGGAGGTTTTAGAGAGTGGGGGCAGGGAGGAGAAGGAGGAGGTGAAAGGAAGATGGAGCAGAGCCATTTAGCCTGGAGAAGCCGCATGTAGCAAGAGAGTTCATAACTCTTGAAATAGAGAACTGAAGTGGTGAATCTGCCCAATATAGGCATACAGCTTATAAATATAATAGCTGAGTTGTGTGACTTTTGCACGGGCTTATTGGGGTCGGAAGTGTACTGCAACGGAGGGCCCACTGTCTGGATTCTATGTGTCTGTATTCCACAGGGAAGGGCTTCTGGAGACTGCTCCCACCAGCCAAGGTCAAGGACCCAAGTGTCTAGGGACTCCGGGACAGGCTAGATCTCCTTTGGACTGTCCTCATTGGGAGGATTGGAGATGTAGTCTCCCTACACAGTGGGGGGATTTGGATCAGGAAGTCTCCGAGCTGGCCTCAAGGGATGTCGTAAGGGTTCACAGGCATGGCGCACTTGCTGAGGCCTGGAGAACTCCACAGCCAGGCCTCCTTCAAGGCACCGAGGCCTGAGAGATAGGGGTAGACCTGCAGACGTGAGCTGGGATTTCCCCATCTGATCGGCAGATCAGCAAAATCTTAGTCCAGCCCACCCAGGTGAGCCAGGCCCCGAAGCTACTCCACCTGAAGGATGAGCCCGCCCGCCTGGCAGAGGCGGCTGCGGTGGCCACAGGTAAGCTCCTGGGCCTCTCCAGCAGCTGGGCCGCCTGAGCAGGTGTGGAGGTGGGGCCGACGGCTGACACTTCTAAAAATAGTGCCCCAGAGCCTGGGAGTCAGTCAGGTGTGTCTGCCACACACACTTTCCAGCACAAACACCGGATACAAATCCAATGGCCGCTGACCTGGGTCTGACCCTGTTGATGGTTGGGCCCTCTTAATCCAGACTCTCTTAAACAGCCCCCCAAGGTCTCCTTGAGGACATCAGCCTCCTGAGGTCTTCTGTGTTCACAGTGGTGCTGGCACGTGGAAAGGCTTGGAAAGCGAGCGCCTGTTCAGTGCCTGCAAGGCTGGTGTGAGAGACTCTCTGCTGCTAAAACACACTTACCCTCACCCAGCCAGCCGTGGCTCTGGCTCAGCTGGTAGAGTACTTGTGTAGCATGCACAAAGCCCTGGGTTCAATCCCCAATGCTACAAAAATCCAGGTGTGGTGGCTCAAGTCTGTAGAAGCAGGAAGGTCAGAGGTTCAGCGTCATGCTTGGCTACATAGAGAATTTGGCACACATGAAACCCCATCTCAAATACATCGAATCAACAATGGCATGGAGGCGTCTTTCAAGTCATGCCATGGGACCAGCGAGATGGATGCTGACAACCGGAGTTCGATACCAGGACCCACGTGGAGAACCAACTCCTAAAAGTTGTCCTCTGACTGCTCCATGCCATCTATGGCACCAGCACACCCATGTGCATGCATATACACCCAACAGATAAATATGATAATTTCCAAAAGTTATCTCATATGTTCATGACGGTGTTAGCTGCGTTTTGCAAAGTGTCAGCTCTCCGGAAGTGTGTCCACAGCTGCCACTTATTTCCTGGATCCCAAATGGGTCACTATTCCCTGTGGACTGGCTCTTGAGACTTGGCACGCAACTGTAATGCCAGCCTTTAAGACCTGAAGGTAGATGTCAGAAGGTCAAGTTCAAGATCCTTCTCAGCTACACTGACTTCTGGGCCAGCCTCAGGCCACACGAGACCTTGTCTCAGAAAAAGAAATAGCCCGCCTTCCGCTCCCCCCCACCACCACCAAGGTGCTCCAGAACTTCCCCTTCCCCTTTCCCTCAGAGGATGTCCGCCCACCGGATCAACATCAACCCTCTCAAGGAGCCCCTCGGCTTCACCAAGATCCTCGAATGGTTTGCTTCAATCTCTGCTTTTGCTTCCGGTGGTAGGTTTAAGGGCAAAACAGAAATTCAAGTATATTGTCCTTCTAAAGTTGGTGGCAAGAAGACTGTTACAGCTACCTTCGGTTATCCATTCAGGTTGAATCAGGCGTCATTTTGTTCTGAATGTCAATGTGTGTGAAGTGAACTGGGAGAAGCATGTCACTCCTCTTCCGCACAGTTCTAGGTTAAGTTTGCCGTCTTCGTGTTTCTGTACTGCACCGCTGCCCACCTCCTCTGTATTGGTTACAGGAACCTCTCCTGGGACTGTCCCACACCACCCACAGTTGACTTTCTTGTTACTCTTGTTGCTACTTTTTTTGTGGTTGGTGAGCGCCTGGGCCTGGGCTAACACTCTCACAGATATTAAGATAGCCACGGGACACAGAATTGTTGAACTTGACCCTTGTGAGTCAGGAGTGGCAGTCACTTTGTCTCTGTGACTTGTTCGAGATCCCTGAATGTATCCGCGATCTTTGGCTTCCTGAACATGATACTTTGGGGAGGAAATGCTTGGTTTGTGTACAAGGAGACCAGCTTACATAGTCCATTAAACACGTCAGCTTGCCACAGCCAAGGAGGCGTCCCACCCACTTCTGGAATGTAATTAAAGGGAGAAATGCACTGTGTGAAATGTGTGCTATCCTGTGTGTGCCTTGCTGCCAACATCTTGAGAAGCATCAGTGTTTCTAAGAAAAAGTGATGGCTTTTTCAGTAAATTGGTGGGTTTAAAAAATTGCCGCTTTTCTACATAAGACGTGCCTTTTCTAGAAATTTAAGATGTAAATGTATTTTACATGTGAGTTTGAAAATTCAGGAGCCCGTTATGAGATGATGTTACTTTTCACTGAACAGTAATTTAGCTAAGCGACTTCTAAAGTGTTTACACCTTAAACTTTAACATAAACCTTCACTCAGAGAACAGTTATGTCATATACTACAGGAAGGATGTTTGGAATATACACTACTGTTAGTTTGTACACATCACATCATTAAGGTTTGGCTTGTTTAAGAAATCATATTTAGAAGAAATTAGTGCGATTTTATATTTGAATATTGTTCATGGTAAAAACTTTTTGAATTGCAAAGACCAGGTTTATATTTTGTTTCTGTTTTTCTGAATGGCCTGCTGTACTTATTAGGTGTCCTAAAATTGTCTTAGAAGCAGAGTTTGAAAACTGTAACGTGTGTGGAGTTAGCTTTGCACGTGTGTTGTCGGGTCTACTCATTATTTCTGGTGGTTTCTTAGGAGCAGGGTTCCCAAGATGGTTTTACATGTGTCCACACTCTCAATGACGTTTGTTTACCATCCTTTGTTCATACCAAGAGAGAAAAAAAACCTACCATTTTCCAGACCCTGTTTAGAGGGTCTAAAAATTAACTAAAAATTAAAGTTGCCTTTTACTTTTGAAACCTTTAACATTTAGTCAATGCAGCTGCTTCTCCTGAGTTTAACATTGATAATGTAAAAATAATTGCAGTTCAGAGTTCTTATTTCTTAAGATTCAGTCTTCACAGAAGGGTGATTAAGGAATTATGGTCATACAGGGACCACACACACGCACGCACGCACACACACACACACACACACACACACACACACACACGTTTGTGTGTGCTCAGAATACAACGCTTTCTGTTCCTGGCCTTTTTTGTCGCACGGGTATTCAGACTTCCTATTGTATGTAAAGCCCATCTTACGGTATTGCCTTATTTTTGTCGATTTTTCATGGCAAAGTGTCAGTTTGAGAATGTATGTTTAATAAGCAAACAATAAAGAAGTTAAAATTTGGAGTTGGGGATTTAGCTCACGGGCTTGGGGATTTAGCTCAGTGGTAGAGCACTTGCCTAGCAAGCGCAAGGCCCTGGGTTCGGTCCCCAGCTCTGAAAAAAGATAAGAAAAGAAAAAAAGAAGTTAAAATTAAAAAAAAAAAAAAAAAAAAGGAAAAGACAAAAGAGAAGGCTGACGGGATGGCTCAGCGGTTAGAGCACCCACTGCCCTTACATAGGAGTTCGACTCTCAGCACCCACGCTGGGTGGCTCACAACCTCCGGTCACTCCAGCTCCAGGAGATCTGACACTTTCTTTTTTTTTTTTTTTTTTTTTTTGGTTCTTTTTTTCGGAGCTGGGGACCGAACCCAGGGCCTTGCGCTTCCTAGGTAAGCGCTCTACCACTGAGCTAAATCCCCAGCCCCTAAAATCAACCTTTTCTCTTTTTTTTTTTTTTTTTTGGTTCTATTTTTCGGAGCTGGGGACCGAACCCAGGGCCTTGCGCTTCCTAGGCAAGCGCTCTACCACTGAGCTAAATCCCCAACCCCGAGATCTGACACTTTCTTCTGGCCTCCATGGATACCTGCGCTCATGTGCACAGACCCACACACAAATAATCCTGCACATGCACAAATAAAAATCAGTCTTTTTAAGAAGAACAACAACAGCTCACCCAGCACTACCCTGCGGTGACAGCGAGGTACTAACACTCGGATCCAGGCGGCGAAGCATAAAGTACAGCTCAAGAAAGAAAAAGTCGTTAGAAGCTGAATATCTGTCTGCTCCTCTCACCCAGGGCGCAAACAGCTTGCGGGAGAGGGAGGTGTGCCCAGGAAGCAGAAGGGTTGTGGGGAGCAGCGGCTTTGAACCTTGTGTGAGATGAGAGGATACCCACAGTTTTGACAGGAAAAAGCTCTCCGGCCAGAAGCACTGTGCTGGGAGGTGAGGGAATCAAACTGGTCTGAGGGGCGGAAGTTTCCAGCCAGCTTTCCTATAGCCTGCACACAGCTGTAGCAACTGGGACCTAAGGATGCCGGAGCTCGTGGCCCGTGGCTGGGTGGCCAGGAAGACCCCTTGGAAGAGAAGACCTGCAAATGTGAAAGACCGCAGAGGCTTCTGGGAAAGGGATGGAGGCACAGCCTTTGTGGGTGTTTCGCTTTGTTGTACTGTGGCTGCTTTTCCTTTCAGGGCTGACAAGGAAGCCCTATCTGTGCTGGGGGCTCATGACACCCACTAAGTGGGACAGGACTGAGTGTCAGGGATGATGAAGAGGGTGTTGCCATGACCCGGGGTGACTGGAGAGTGGTGTGCATGAGGAAGTCGGTGAGGGAGGGGAGGGAGCCAACAGGCGGCCACTGGGCTGACCAAAATCAACTTAAACATTGCAATCACAGCCCATCATTAAAGGAAGCCACCGGAGGAACCTGAGGCAGGGCAGGAACCTGGAGGCAGGAACTAAAGCAGAGACCGTGAAGAATGGTGCCTACTGTTTGTTCTCCATGGCTCCCTCAGCTTTGTCACGCGAAACCCAGGACTGCCTGCTTAGAGGTGGCACAGGTCAAGTGGGCTGGGCCCTATGCATAAATTATTAATAAAAGAAAATTCCTCACAGACTTGCCTAGAGACCACTCTGACGGAGTCATTTCCTCAATCGAGGTTCCCTCTTCCGTGATGACTCCAGCTTGTGTCATGTGGACATAAAACAAGACAAAATAAAAGCTAACCAGCACAGTGTATTTGGAGTTTGTGTACAGTGTGTGTGCGTGTATGTGCGAGTGTGTGTGTGTGTGTGTGTGTGTGTGTGTGTGTGTGTATTCATTTGTGCATACAGGCACATGAATGCTATAACATAGAGCCAGAGAGACTCAGGTGTCTTCCCTCACCTTCCCCCTTGTTTGAGAAAGTAACTTATTCTGTGCTATGCAAGCCAGGCTAGCCGGTGCACAGACTTCCGGGAGACTCTCCCGTCTCCTTCTGCTGTCTTCCCAGATGGGCCCACTGGGATTAGAGCCCCCCGCACCTGCTATATCCAGGCTCATGTGAGTTCCAAGGATCAGACCGCAGTGTCAGGGCTACACGACAAATGCTCTGTTTACTGAGCCATCTCTTTCCCGCTCCCCTCCTGCTTCCTGGGCAGCGTGAAGTGAATGTCTCTGCACTGCCAGTCTCTTGAGACCATGAGCCCAGGCAAATCCTTCCTCCCTGAAGTTTTCCTCGTGCATTTGCCAAAGCAAGGGAACCCTGACTAAGACAGGCTTCTCTGTGATACACAGCTGGGTCTCCAAAATTGTTTGTTGACCAGATGAAATCATTAGAGCCATAAGTCAGCCACGAATCAGCCTGGGAAGTTGGTATGAACAAAAGGCCCACGCGCTCGTCAGTGCAGGGAATCCCCAGAAGCACCCATGTCACTACATCCCACGCCCTTAGGCCTGTGCTTGCTGTAGAACGGGCCAGACAGCAGTGGTGAGGGCCACGTAGTGTGGGTAGGGCTTTCAGCCAGTGCTGGGGGTTCCAAGTCTCCTGTCCTCTCTACCCACCACACCTCGGGAAACTCTTCTAGGCTTTGGGGCTAAGAAGTACCAGGGCAGGCTCTCTGCCAACTCAACAGGGGACTTTGGACATGCTGACAGTGGTCACTACACCACACCCTATGCCAGAGCTGTGCACCAGCCTGGGCCTGGGAATAACTGGACGAAAACAAGGACCAACACACACACACACACACACACACACACACACACACACACCCTGGGGATTTGTGTAAAAAACCTTTTCCTAAGCAATTTGCTTCCATTTGATTATTGTAATGACCCTATGAAGGAGAGATAGTGCTCCTGTGCCCATTTTATAGTTCTGGAAACTGTACCCAGAAACAGATGAACTAAGTCACACAGTGGGTAGTCAGGTTACTAAGTCACACAGTGGGTAGTCCTCTGGTTTCAAGACCAATTGCCTGCTTCAGGCTACATCTTTGCTTTCAAGTCTTAAATTATGCTACCAATCAGCTGCTGCTTCTTCCTCTTCCTCTTTTTCCCCTTCCTCTTCCCCTCCCCCCCTCCCCCCTCCTCCTGGGACAAGGCCTCTGTAGTCTAGTCTGGCCTGACATGCATTCTGTAACCTTGCTTTAGCTCCTCAGTGCTGGGATTACAAGCATGTACCTATAGCTGTCATGTCCCAGTCTGTGTGGTACGTGTATCTGTGTGGTGTGTATATGTGTTACATATGTGTATAGTGTGTATACGTGTATTGTTATATATGTATGTGTAGTGTATGTGTGTGGCATATATATATGGTGTATGAAGCATGCGTATGTGGTATGTGTATGTCATATATGTCTATACAGTTGAGTGATGGTGGGTGTATGGTCTGTGTGTGTGTGATATTTGTGAGGTATGTGGGGTGTATGTATGTATACATTGTGTGGAAGATGTATAGTACATGTATAGTGTGATGTATGTGTGTTAGATGGGTATATGTGAGTATGTTGTGTGATGTGTAGTATATATGTGATATATATGCATATATGTGTGTTGTATGTGTATGTATATGTGTATATATATCTCATTTGTATTATATATACATATGCATGTGTGTATATGTGTGTGTGCAAGTGTGTGGTATATATGTATAGGGTAGTGTGTGTGTGTTTGATATATATGTAAAGGGTGATGTGTGTATGTGTGTGTATGGTAAATATGTATAGGGTGGTGTGGGGTATATATATGTATAGGATGGTGTGTGTGTGTGGTATATATGTATAGGGTAGTGTGTGTGTGTTTGATATATATGTATAGGGTGATGTGTGTATGTGTGTGTATGGTATATATGTATAGGGTGGTGTGTGTATTATATATGTATAGGGTGGTGTGGGGGTATATATGTATAGGGTGGTGTGTGTATGTGTGTGTGTTATATATGTATAGAGTGGTGTGGGGGTATATATGTATAGGGTGGTGTGTGTGTTATATATGTATAGGGTGGTGTGGGGGTATACATGTATAGGGTGGTGTGTGTGTTATATATGTATAGGGTGGTGTGGGGGTATATATGTATAGGGTGGTGTGTGTGTGTGTGGTATATATGTATAGGGTGGTATGTGTATATGTGTACACTCACCTAGTGTACAAATGTAGAGGTCAGAGGTCAACATTGGGTGTCTCCTTCTTTTGATCATGTCTTGGCTAATTTTATGTCAACTTGACACAAGCTAGAGTTATCTGAAAGGAGGGAACCTCAATTGAGGAAATGCCTCCGAGATCCAGCTGTAGGGCATTTTCTTGACAAGTGATCAAGGATGGGAGGGCCTAGCCCATTATGGGTGGTGCCATCCCTGGGCTGGTGGCCCCGGGTTCTATAAGAAGAGACTGAGCAAGCCATGGGAGCAAGCCAGTAAGCAGCATCCTCCATGGCCTCAGCATCAGCTCCTGCCTCCAGGTTCCTGCCCTGCCTGAGTTCCTGTCCTGCCTGGGTTCCTGTCCTGTCTGAGTTCCTGTCCTGCCTGGGTTCCTGTCCTGCCTGAGTTCCTATCCTGACGTCCTTTGATAATGAACATGATGTGGAAGTGTAAGCTACATAACCCTTTCCTCCCCAGCTTGCTTTGGCTATGGCCTTTCATCACAGCAACGGTAACCATGACTAAGCTCCATCTCAGCTTTCCGCAGGTTTCACCTCCTGCGGCTGCTCAGCAAGCTTTAGACCTGCCTGAGCTGTCAGCCAGGGAATGTGTTACCATCTCCCTGCACAGGTCTTGGTGACGCCAAGGCTCCACAGGTGAATCTCTCCTCTTTGCCAGGGCCCCAGCGGTCCCTCCCCCTCACTTTGTTCTACTCAGCCACCTGGCAGCTACTGCTGTGCCCACGTCCTGGTGGGCCCTGGGAGGAAGGGCAGAGAACTGACCTGGCTTTAAGCAATCTGATCTAGAAATGCCCTATGGACGGTGAGAGTGTTTAACGGGAGTTCTCAATAACCCTTTCACAGGGGCCAACTAAGACCATCTGAAAAACATAGACATTTACATTATGATTCATAATTAGTAGCAAAATTATAGTTATAAAGTAGCAACGAAGATAATGCCATGGTTGGGGGTCAGCAGAACATGAGGTTACAGCATTAGGAAGGCTGAGAAACCCTGGTTTAACAGGTATGGGAGGCTGCTGCGTTTGATCCCTGAGGCCCTGCATGGTGGAAGGAGAGAACTGACTACTCCAAGTTGTCCTCTGGCCTCCACACCCATACTGGGACGTGTGCGCCCACACAGCCTCTCACAAGCTCACACCCAGAGGTTCTGACGTTATGAAGTGTCCTGGTGTGGGGCTGAGGCAACTACGAAGGAGAACTGGACTACTTAAGAACAGGGTGTGTGAGATACAGCCTTCTGGGTTGGTCTCTCACGGCGAGCCATGCTCTTCCAGATGTTGAGGACAGCGATGGAGCTGTGGACCCCTCCCTGGGACAGGTAGTAATTCTGCATATGTGCCGACCTTCAGTGGTTTCCTACCTCTCCCTGCTACACGCACCTCCACACGTGTGCGAGTAAACAACAGCAAAGCTAAAGGAAGGTTATCCAACGGTCTCAGTCTGGGGTTGGGGATTTAGCTCAGCGGTAGAGCACTTGGCTAGCAAGCGCAAGGCCCTGGGTTCGGTCCCCAGCTCCGGAAAAAAACAAAAAAAAAAAACAAAAAAAAAAAATCCAACGGTCTCAGTCTTGGATCTTCCCTCAGCCCCGTAATCTGAGCAAAACCTGGCAGTCAGTTTTAGAGTCTCTCTACCCTGGACAGCCCAACTCTGTCCCACCACCGCGACGCATGCTAGGTCACTGTTCACTGCCGCTTCTGTGTGCTCCATACACCTTGAGCCGTCTACTCCGGACACTCCCAGGGTGGCAGGCTCATCTGCCTTTGAGTTCCCTTGTTTTTTCCACACACTGTTTGCCAAGCCACAGGCAACTCACACCCACTCTCCCATCACCGTAACATCAGCTGTCCACACGCTGATTCATCTGCTTCTCGAAAGGCCTGTGAAGAACGTACACCAGTTACACTCATTGTTTAGATGGGACCGGAAGCTGAAGGGTGATGCATTTCTACCACCTGCTACTCTCCCAGGGTCACTTTGGGCTTTCCTTTCCAAGGACTCTCCCTTCTAACAACTACAAACACAGCATTCTCCAGGCAGGCAAAACCTTCCTCTTCCAGCCACTGCCCCGTAAGGCACCTTCCGTGACCCTATTCTCAGAGATTTCTGCCTTTCTATGGCACAGGCTTGCAAGAGCTAGGTTTGGGCCAAGTCTGAGTCACCAGCCACCCAAACCAAGCCTGGAGCTAGCAATACCTATCCCCAGACCCTCTCCCGCCAGTCTCCTCAGCCCTGCATGAAAGGCCGCATTTCCCTGCTCTTGCCTTGCTCTGCGGTTGGACCCTACACAATGGAAAGGCAGCCTATTACTGGGCTCAGTCTGGCCAGCACCAGTTCGATCAGCACCAACTCCCTCCAGTCACCTCCCCAGCTCAGAGTGGGTTCAGTCTGAGCCAGCACCTGGTCACCGACAGCTATAGGCATGATTACATGAGTGAGGGACAGCGCGGTGGGTTGGGGATTCTGTCAACTATCACATTACCTATCCCTGCGTGTTCCTGGGTGGCTGCAGTAATAGATTCTGTACATCACGGACTACGGGGTCTCATGACACAGAGTGTGGGGTTTAGACCACATCAGAATCCAGTAGACTGCATGCCTGCCCCATCGCCCTGCCAATGTCCAGGGTGTGAGACATGTCCAGACTGATGTCACTGGCTCAGGGCTGTGTGGAAAGAGACTAGAATGGGGCCTCTGGCTATACAGGTTGTGCTATGTCATGTCGACAAGATCAGGTGTCACAGACTGCAATACGTTCAATTTCGTGCCCTGATGTCAGCGGTGGGGAGGGGAGGGGCTAGGAACGAGGGGTGGAAATAAAGAAGTAACAAAGACAGTAAGGCTGGTGCACGGGCAGGGAGCTCCCTCCGCGCTCCCTCCCAAGGAGTCTGGTCAGGTGTAGCAGGTGTGGCCAGACTCAGCACTCAGTGCCCTAATTAACTCCCGGTGACAGTTTCTAGCTTGTGTGTTATCACCTTGGGTCTCTTTATCAGAACCAAAGGTTGATTGGAGGCTCTGGCCAGGCCTCAAAGCAACTCCAGTTCTACAGAGCATTTACGATTACAGCGAATGAATAACTCTCTCCCTCCCAGGTGCAGCTGCCTCTCAGAAGCCTCTGCTGGCTCCTCGCCTGAATCATTCATTCCCTTAGAGGACCACAACGCCCTTCCTTATCCGGTCACTGGAGAACAGCAGGGCCCAGGCTGAGCTGGCTGGGACCCAGATTCCTGATGGCTACTCGCAGCAACCCACAAGGGTGCCCTCAGCCGTGGACCTACCAGAGGCTTCCAAACTAGCCCTCAGTGCATGCTCCTCAGCCTCCCTCACTGGGACAAAGGTTGCAGGCCTTATCAACTGAGAGGTAGAACATTGAACTGGCCATCTCTGCCCCAGCCCTGACCCCTGATGGCCGGCCACTACTCCACAGAGGATAGGTGTCGGTACCTGAGGATGGGTGATGACCTGAATCAGACTTTCCTGTCCCCTCAGATTCCTGTTTGGGCTCTTGGGGAGAATAGCCCGGAATCTGTTAGCAGAGAGAATAGCTGAGTTCTCGTCTTTGCTCAGCCAGGGTCTCCAGCCTCAGCCTCAGTCCACAGCAACCCCCCAAACCCCAGACCTCAGCTGCACCACCACAGGCTATGTGGACTTTGCACTGTGGCCAGATCCTTGCTCCTCTGAGACTTGGCTCCTGAGCCAAGCAATAGCTCCCTCCTTCCACATAGATCCAGACCCTGGGCAGAACTCATTTGTGTTTGACCCCCTGGGCCCCACCCATAGCCCTCGGCTTCTGGTCCAGACAGCACTCAGCAGAGCAGCAGTGCCTGGCAGGGATATACTAGACCTCGGCAGAGACAGGTCCTCTTCTTAGTAGGAGCGTGTGTGTGCTTGTGCATGTATGCGTGTATATGCACACACAGGTATGTGTGCCCATGCCTACAACACCCTCCTGAGACATTCACTGTATAAAGTGACACGGTCCACACACCAGGCCGTTGCCTTTATGGCCAAGCATAAAAGGTAATCATTGACCACTCAGATGCCGCCCTGCGCATAAGAGCCACCCAAGCTCGACCCTGCCAGGCCCTGGATTAGTTTACAGTCACATAAAAGGAGCCTCCAGACTGTTCCCTGAGGACTTTGGCCCTCAAGGGGGGAGTGGTTCCTTGGAGACAAACCTTTCTTATAATATTTACTTGACCAGAGAGGAGACCCATGCCTTTCATCAAACACTGGAATTATCTCAGCATAGCCCACTGAGCCACACGACTAACTATTACACCTGCCTTCCACCACCTGCCTCTTCCAAAAGGACCCTACCCACCCATCAGGGCTTAGGCAGAGCTGGGAAGTGTTTTCCTTTGCATGGTGTGTCTCAGTGAGTCCTTGTTGACCTGTGCAGTAGGCACAAACATGATGCCCATTTCACAGACAGGAAGCCTGGGCTCAGAGAGGTCAAGCGACTTGCCCCTATCACACAGCTTCGAAAGAGCCAACCCTGACTGTAACATGGTTTCTAAATCCATCTATGTACAACTATTGTTGAAAACAACTCTTAGCCAGGCTTTAATATACGTGTTTACCTGTACTCATAAAGCATAAGCTGCCATCGAAAGTCCATGTATCGTGTATCAGTAAATGTCAGCACCCCAGTGCTGGCACTCAAACCAGATCAAACCAACTCAACACTCTTGCCAAGTCCTCAGGGGAACTCTGGGCTCAACTTGGGAGGGAAGACAGGCAGGTGCCATGTTATAAAAGGACATTCCCACAGAAGAAGTCACTGAGGCAAAGCTTGGCTGGCACAGAAAGGCGGGGAGTGCTTGTCCCAGGGGAAGCCCTGGGGACTGGGGACTGCCAGAAACTTTCAGCAGAGGCTAATGTTGTCTGCCCAATAGTGCCATGCCTTGTCTAGACTGTTGCTGGGAGCCATGGAGAGTTCGTGACCAGAAGCATGACTTTACCAGAGCTGGGTTCCAGAAACTTCTCTCTGGCTGCAGAGAAGAGCATGGGTTGCAATATTAGATTAGTATTTCCTAAGCTCCTAGGGAGAAGGGCATGAGACCGAAGGCTGGTTGGGATAGCTTCCCCTCTAGCTCTAAGCATCCACACTGTATTTACCAGCTGCCCAAGCCTGAGTGGGCTCTGCTACCTCAAGTAGCCTCGGTTTCTCATCTACACACCGCAAGGACAACAGTAGACAGCCTATAGCTACCAGGGAGAACCGCTATGGTGCCTGCTTCCGTACCCAGATACAGATACAGAGTAAGTGGAGCCTCTCCTGGTTATTGAGATACACCACGCCCTTCACTCTGCTCAATGGCCCAACCCCTCACATCCAGGTCAACTTCATTCTGAGCACTAAAATTCTTTCTGCTCTCTCCTCTGGGCTTGCCTAGATCTGGAGAGCAGAGTCCCAGTTTTTACCATGGACAGATCTCTGTCTAGTCTAGGATTCCAGGTCTGAAAAAGCCTTCCATGGTGTGTGTGTGTGTGTGTGTGTGTGTGTGTGTGTGTGAGAGAGAGAGAGAGAGAGAGAGAGAGAGAGAGAGAGAGTTGGTAGAGTGCTTGAGAAACAAAAACAAAGCCCTGGGTTCACTCTCCAGCACTGAATAAACCATGGAGGAAGGTGATCACCTGCAATCCCAGTACTAGGGAGGAAGAGGTAGGAACACCAGAAGTTCAAGGTCACTGTCTGCTGTAAATCAAGCTCAGGCCAATCTGGCAGCTTGAGTCTCACACTGGGAACCTAAGTAAAGGTAGAAAAAATAATCCCAAAGTTGTCTTCCCACCTTCAAACATGGCATCCCCCCCTCACACACGAACACACACACAAACACACACACACACACACACATACACACACACAAACACACACACACACATACACACACACACATACACACACACACACACTACGTATACAGACACAAACATCAACCCAACTCCTTGTGAATTTCAGCGCAAAGCCATGCCCATAGCACATAGCGTGCTCATCACTCGGCCCTCTGCTCAGAGTGAGGAAGGGGAGGACCATGGGTGCCATGAAGCAAAGGGTTAGAGGGTGATGGAGAAAGAAACAGGGAGAGGTTCAGACAGGGAGTTGGAGAGAGACCAGGGAGACTTAAGCAAACTGACAAGAGAAATACCACTCGGGAGCACAGGCCGGGGCCAGTGCTCAGTTTCCCACAGGTTTAAAGAAGTGGATGTGGGTCTGAAAGTCACAAGGTTGCTGTAGACATGAGAGCTTGGAATAGAAACTAGCACAGGCTTGCCCCCAAGGTGCTAGGTAGACAGAGCCCTGCCCTGCCCGCTAAGACAGTGGCTGGGCTTTCCCTTGAGCTGGGGTAGGGTGTGGCCTGGTGAGCGATCTTTACTGTCTTGGCCTATGTGTTCTGCAGAGATGGGGTCACATGTGTCCAGGAGAGTGGAGCACTGAAGAAAATGTACTACCGAGACAGCAAAGTCCAAGAAGATCTTGTCTGGCCTTCTGAGCCCTGCTCAGGTCCCTACAGTCGGTCTCTCAAGAAGGGGATAGGCTGACTTTCAGAATCGGAGGTCCTAGAGACAAAAAAGAAAGAAAAGAAAGAAAAAAAGCTCTCTAAGAGCCCTCAGGCTGACTGGCTTAGAGAACAAGCAAAGCAAGGAAGGGTAAGGGCCTAGTGGAGGCATGAAGGAGCCAGGTCGGAGAGGGTGCGGGGTACACTGTGCACTAGAACTGTGTCCACAGGCTGGACCGGTGACCGGGAAGCAGGTGTGAACCGATGAGGATGCTTCAGAAAGGAATGGTGGCTGAGCTGTGTGCGGCCTAGGAAGCTGAGATAGGATAAACAGAAGTACCAAGGGGCCATGTCTGGTCAGCCATGGGTGGCACAGTTCTGACACCCAGGTAGTATGACCAGTGTAATATGTAAGACAGACAGACAGACACTGGGGATCCAGCACGCTGAGTTCACTGGAGCAGCCACCACCAAGTACAGAGACACCATCTCTAGGTTAGTTCCTGGCTCCTCTATCCAACAGGCCTGGGGATAGCTCCCCACCATCATCGAAAGCTGCAGGCCCCAACCGTGTTGACAAATGGGCCCTTCCTGCCGCCCCGTGGACCTGAGCCGTGACATTGTAGAGCTGGAAGTGACTCATAGAGTTCTTTCCTTCCCTCTCTTCCTCTCCCCTTCCACTGCAGACACCCCTCCATTCCGACTCTCTCAGCCCTCACACCCAGCCGTTAAAACCCAAAGACTATAGAGAAGTGGCCAGGAGCATAAATGCCCTGATCTAGGCTGGGGCTGAGGAGCTTGGCCATGGGCCTGAATGTGGGGTCTGTAGACAGCGGGAGGCAGCCTGGGACACAGCAGATGTCTGTGATCACGTGAGCTTGCTGACGTCAGCAGGGACCTGAGACAAGTCTGTGTGGTTGAGGTGGGAACGTCTGGGGTGGGGGGGGGGGCGCCATTGCAACTGATAAGCGTGCGCTTGTCACATGCTCTACTAGTGAAGGGACTGTGTGAATGGCTCCCGGGTGTGCCCTCATGACCATCTGAGTAGTGAGCGTGGGAGGAGGCAGTTCCCCTGTATGGTGCAGGGGACCCTTAGAGTGGTTCTGTCTCTGGGAAGGGAAAGGGGTGGGGATGTGGGGCTGAGGGTCCGTAGCTGGACAGCCTGCCTTGGCCTTTGGTTCTGCAGGATGCGAGCTGGCTGTTCTTGGACTGAGCCCAGCATCACACCCTACCGTCTGTTTTCCTCGGCAAGGCCAGAGTGTCAGTTGGTGATGTGGTTGGAGGCTGTGTCACTTTCCCAGGGGACTCAGAACTCAGCTGGAGAGAAGGGTGACTAGAAATGTAGGGACACAAACACCATCCAACAGGACCTTTCTCCTCCCTGCCTCAGTCTCCCCCAAGTGGAAAAGCAGGACAATGGAGAGACCAGCATTGAAGACGTGTACACGAAGCATTTTGCTACATGTTCATGAGGAAAATTATGTGACCCCCGTCTTTTCCTAAAGTATTTACACACAATGGCCAGAGTCGCCAATGTCCTGCTTATCATCCTGAGGTTTCAAGACACACAGGGAAACCCAAAAGCCTACAGTGTTCAAGAGTCACAGCCAGAACTTCCCTATTTCCATCTGAGGGCCATGTCCTCCCTCCCAACTGTAGGCAGTTGCTAGGCAGATCTACAGACAGATCTCTACCTGCCTGGAGTTGTGGCCTGCAGGGAGCTGAGCCCAGCAGATGAGCTCTCTTGTTTTACACCCACTCCCCTAAAGAAAGGATTCCATCAAAGGCTCCCTGGCTGAGGGCTGCACGTCCTTGGGTTATCTCCAGGAGGTTACTGACAGGCGGCCAACCCAAGCTTGAACCTGTCTGTAGACGAAATGGAAGTTTTAAAAACTTAGGGCAGGCCTGGAGGCGGCACAGAGGGGCTTAGGGAAGTTTGCTGGGGCCTGGCAGGGTCTGTCTGTGGAATGTGTAATTTCTGTCATCCATGGGTCTGAGGAAGGACATCAGAGGCCTTCTAAGGATAAAAGCCCAGGGTAATGGGGGCTATACTCCATGGACCAGAGCAGACCATCACCTTGTCCTTGGAGGCTCCCCTCCTGGGGTGGTAGATGGGGTACAGGCAGAAGTTGAGTCTGTGTTCTTTCACTCTTCGAGGCTGACCTCCCGATCTGTCAGTGCTCCTCAGAAGGCCATCTTTCACCTCAGCCCCAGGGGTTGGCAGCAGGTAGACTGATGGGGCTATCCCCATCATGAACTCCGGAGGGAGCCCTTGCTGGGACTCTCTAGCCTTTCAAACATGGCTGCTGCCCTCTCCTGGGATTTTGCCCATGGTACCTAGGGTCCTTGGAACAAAGCCAGTTACTCCCCAGGCTCAAGCATCCCTGGGTGATAACAATGACAGGACAGTGGCAACTCCAGGGTCAGGGGTAGTCTCAGCTCAGAAGGAGCCGCTCTCCCCTGCACTGCCCATAAAGGGCGTTTGTGCCCAGGCAACACCCTCCCACCTGGGGCTGCTGCTGAGACAGTAAGGCAGTGAGAGGCAGCAGTGAGAGGACAAGCATGCCTGTGTGAGCCTGGGTGAGGTGCAGAGGAAGCACGGCTGGGGCGAAGTGTTAATGGCTCCCTTCCCACCCAGCCTGAGCCAGCTCTCCCAGACTCGTTCCTTCTACCCAGAAATGCCTCTTCCTCCCGGTCCCAACACGCTCCCTCCATGTCCCTGGCTGCAGATCTGTCCTACTTTGACAAACATCCCACTCAGCCCTTGGGTTTATGGCTTTGCCTAGCACCTACCTTTATATGGTTGGGAACCTGTACTGTGGTCCTGGCAGAGTGGAGGATTCTGGGCTGGGAATGGGGGCTAGGTCCGGCCGGCAAACCACAAGAGGAGGGTTGGGTGGACAACACGGAGAGACACACTTGCTGGGCCAAGCTGTGTTTAAGGACAGAAGCGGGGAGTCCCAAGAAGGTGCTGAGCTTGAAGGGTGGAGGGGACTCTGGGAGACCATTCCTGAAAGACACACTCAGCCCTTTGGTTTGTCTTGAGACGTGGTGTTTGGAAAGTACCCACTGTCTCATGAGTTCTTTATCTCATGTCCACAAAATCTCGTAAGTAGAATCAATGGCAGTTTAGAGAAGACAACACAATCCCGGGCCCCAGAGACATGTGTGTTGTAGACGTGCATGCTTTAGAGCTGGTTGATGACCGAACAAGTTCTCAAGCCCAGGCAGGTGACTGAGGAAGTGCATGGCGCTGGAAAAAAGCCACCACACTGTTCAGTCTTGTCAGGAGTTGTAAAGTGTTCAGATCTGGGCCTCTGTCGGCTCAGTGTTCCAGGAAGGCTCATCCATTCCGTGTAACTCTCCGTACCCTTTGATACCCCAGGGTCCCTGGGAGCCTTGAGTCCGGCCTCAACTACATAGGGAGTTTTGGGGCTAGCCTGAGCTTTATGTGATGCTGCCTCAAAAATAAATGAATAAATGCACCACACTCCAAATGTGTTGCTCACTTTATCATCTGCACAGCTCTCTTTCGGGACCCCAAGTCACGCTGCTACCCAAGGGACCAGGTCTGTCAACCACGTTCGCTATAAAAGGATTTTTAACTTAAGAACTCAGGAACCACTTTGCAGACCAAGCTACTGAGATAATACTTGGGACCGAGTTTCAAAGCAAAATGGGCTACAGTAAGGGACAACCGGAGCACCTGGGGCTCCTAGTCTGTCACTCCCAGGAAACAGCCCAGTTGTGGTGGCACACACCTGTAATCTCACACCAAGAAGGTAGGAGAGAGAAGTCACCGAAGTTTGAGGCAGGACAGCAGCAAAAGGCAGGAGGGGGAAGGGGTGTTCTAGCACTCAGGAAGGAGGCAGGAGAATCCACTTAAGTTTAAGACCAGGCTAGTCTCCATAGAGTCCCAGGCTAGCCAGGCAAACAGCAAGACACTACCCCGAGAAGGTAGAGTAGAAGAGAGGATACTGGGGGTGAGGGGGGCGGTGTTTCAGGAGAAAGGAAGGGAGGGAGGCAGGCAGGCAGGGAGGGAGGAGCTAGAGGCATGGAGCACCAAGACTGGGAGCCTGGAGATGTTGGGAACAAGCTCATCCTGTCTCCCAACAGAGTAAGGACACTTCCAGAAACTCAGCAACCCCTGGACTCAGCTGCCGCCTATCTCGTGTTTCTCAGGTTTGTGGGAGTCTAACGTGGCCAGGCCCGAGTTTGCGGTTCTGCTGTGGAAGGAATCGGCTTTGTATGGAAAGACATACATACTTACATGTATGTATGGTTTATGACACCAAAGGGGAAAAGCAAAGGAGGAAGCTTCTGAAACACCGGTACTGCATGCCCAGTGCAGTGTTTTGTGTTTTCAACTTTGTTTTTGCGGATTTTGTTTTTTATGGGTGTTTTTTTTTGGGGGGGGGTTGCTTTTTTTTTTTAACCCTTGGCAACCTTGTAAAGGGAATTTGAGGATTCCCATTTTTATACATAGGACTCAGAAAAGTCAAAGCAATTCAGAGGTGAGGGCAGCCCCTCTAACCAGCCCGAGTTGGGGCCTCGCTGGGGGCAGGACGAGCAGAGAAGGTGTGGACTTGGCAGGGGACATCCTCCTGCCTGCCTTTATTGTTCGCAGAACCGAAAAAGTGATGGTAGCTTTCCTTCCTGTCTTTAAGAAAACAACAGAATCAAAACAAACAGAGAAGGGGAACTCCCCTCCTCCGGCCCTTGCCAGAAAGAAAAGGAAGCTTTCCTGCCTGCGGCGACCTGCGCTACTTCAGGCTGGGACAGAGGCTGCTAAGCCAGCTAAGCCAGCACCCACACTAAACCCCGGGGCTGCCAGGTCCCCTGCTTACTGAGTCTGGTCTTAGCTTACTTCCAAGAAGGGACACAGGCGCACATGAGGCAGCTAAAGGCCAGGGCCAGGAGGAAACGGAAATACAAAGTCCAAGACCTAAAACCAACGGCTCTGGAAATAACTCCCAGTTGGTTCACACAGTGCTCCCAGACCCCGCCTCATTTCTTAGTGCCCAAACTACCCACACTTACTGAACTCAGAAAAGGGGCGTCACCCCCCAAGGTCCTATCCTCCCTGTCCTGGACTTGCCTGTGTGTGCCTCGAGGACCTTGCCAACAAAGTCTAGAACAGCCACAGTGCCCTTGATAACGAAAGAGACCCTTCACCTTACCCAGATCGCTCCTACTTGGCTCTTTTAGTCACAGATAGCTTGTGGTAACTGTCTACAGTGACTGACAGCCAGAGTGATTTCTACCCCTCTAGACAGAGGTCTGAGGCCTCAAAGGTAGCAATGTCACCATTACCAAGTTCACAGTGACAATGTTTCCTCTGTACAGGTCCACTGGATCAGACTCTGCTTTTGCAGACACTCTAAGGCCATCTGTGCCCGTTGAAAGCTTTAGTTCAATTAAGGAATTTGTCTGTGGTCTGGGTTCACAGTGAGCTGGTCACTGAGAGAATAGTTATTCTCCACTGAGGCTAATTAGTCTCAGGAAACGGTAAGTGACTAGTGCATTCCGCACTCAGGCCTGTACCTGCCCCTTTGGGAAATGTCCGCTGTCTCCCAGGGCCAGAGAGAACCTGTGGTGTGGAGTGGAATCCAAAGGGAAACTGCTCGGAGGCTGGACTAGGGAGAGAGTCAAAGTGATGTTTCTTCTAGATCTGTTGTTGGACAACTGCTGATCCCAACTGCCTGCTGGGTCGTTCCTGTCCTAGGTCCTGCACTTAATGTCCCTGAGTTGGCATCAGCTGAACGAACAGCCACTTCCTGAGCTTTGCTGGCAGCAGGCGGCCAGAGGTCAGAGGTCAAGGAGGGTTGCTCTCTGAAGACCAGGCCAGAGCAGAGCTGAAACTGGGTCTTCTGAGCCCCTGCACAATCTCTTCCTTGGCATCCCCACTGCCTGAGGCCAGTTACCAGTTCTCATGTAATATTCAAACCTCATCTCCCTTCCTGATCTCTTATCAAAGCACAAAAGCCAGCCCGAACCCTGCCTTCCCTCCAAAGTTTCTGCTGGCTCCCCATTGCTCAGTGGATCTGGAGAACAAGGGTTAATGGCTACTCTCTTAGATTATGATCCTGCAGCTGGATGAGCAGATTGGTTGGAGGGCAGATACTCTGGGACAGTTAGTTGCCTTGCGTGTGGCTGCCTTCCCAAAGGCCCGGTTCCAGTCACAGTAGGCATTTGTCTTTCTCTCTTCTGTCTTTCCTGAGTATGGTGACTCTAGGACCTTGCACATACTGCCCAAGCCACTCTGGAAGTTGTACACGCCTGTGTAGCCCTGGCCTAGAACTCGCTGTAGACCAAGCAGGCCTCACACTCAGAGATCCATCTGCCTCTACCCTGAGTGCTGGATTAGAGGTGTGCACCACCCACCAAGTTGGCCTTAAATCCTCCTGCCTCAGCCTCCCAGATAGCCCAAGCCTAGGTAAGACCCGGCTCTCTCTCCCACCTCTAGAAAACCTCCTACCCTGAGGCCCCACCATCCTCCCTGCACACAGGGCAGATAAGGCTCTGTCAGTTCAGGGCTCTATTGTAGAGCGGTTATCTGTTGTCACAGCTGGCTCTTCTGATCCCGGGCCTCGCCAACCCAACCGCCCTTCTCTGGGGTCTGACTCAGTGGCACCCTAGGAAGCTTTGCATGAACAAATCAGTTTGCTCTGTAACTTCCAGTCAATTCCCTCTGCCCTGCTGACGCCAAGAGAACATCCTGTCCTGAGTAACTGGGAAGAAGTGGCTGGCCTGTGGGTATGTGGTGTGTGTGTGTGTGTGTGTGTGTGTGTGTGTGTGTGTGTGCGCGTGCGTGTGCACATGCAGAGATCACTGGTGTGGTTTGTGGCACCTGCTATAACCTGAGAGAATCATCGATGAGTAGATGCTGTACTAAGCATTTGTACTATATCCTCACGTGGCTCTAAGGGAGACCCTGGGACTACGTGGAAATGCATAATTATAATAATTATAATAATTATTATTTATTATATAAAATATTCATAGTATTGTTGTTTTCCGAGACATGGGTTTGAACTTGCTTTGTGAAGCAGGCTGGCCTCAGATTCACACCTGCCTCTGCCTCCCCAAATGCTAGGATTAAAAGAGCACCAGCACCAGCACCACCACCACCACCCATCTTGGAAGTCTTTTTAAAGAAGTCTGTGTGGGGGTGTATTCCACAGGTAAGGCCCTTGCCTGGCTGGCATGAGATTCTACATTCCATCTCCAGCACCAAATAAGGAGTAAATAAGTATAAACAGGAAGTCTGTTTCCCATGTAGGGACCAGTGCCAGTGACCCTCCCACAGGACCTATCTTTCTCTATGTGATCTCCAGCTGTCACCCCATCAAGTCCCCACCTAAAGGGGCTTCAGCCACCACCCAGCAGAGCCCAGGACTGGGGCCCAGGATTCATCCTGACTTGCCATCCACCTCCAACTGGGGTTCTGGCACAGGCCACTGGGTTCAGGTTTCAGTGTTTTCCTGTCTAGGGCACTTTCTATTTTTCAATACTTTCCCTATCACAGCCAAATAACAGAAAAAGGAAATTGGTTGAACCTCCTAAAGACGGGGGGGGGGGGGGGGGGGGGGCAGTGAGGGAGGGGAGGAGAAGTGGGGGAGACAGGCCAAGCTAGCTTGGGAAAAGCTGGAGGCCAGGCTGCTGGGTACCACTCCCCCTCCCTTCCCAGGCTGACTCACACCCCCTTCTCCTTCCAGGGCTGACTCATTGTTTCCCCACAAACAGCAGGCCTGCCAGGCCCGGGTTCTTTCTTAATGAACAGCCCCAGAGCCTGCTGGATGCCATCCTGGCCTCCCAACAGCTGGGCCAGGCCCAGAACAACTGAGTTATCTCTGCCTGCACCCTGTTGGCGAGGGAGAGCCGCTCCAGGGAGAAGAGAGGGGTGTGGGCAAGGCAGTGTCCTGGGAGCAGCCATCTAACAGAGCTTGGGCTTCTGGAAGATTAGGGGGTGATGGGGGTGGCCAAGCAAGGCCCAGGCTCCCCATCTGTAAAATGTTGGAAGAACAATCCTGCACCTTAGAGGCGTTTGGTGAATCAGTGACTTTGCCTTTATCCCTTCGCGGGTGCAGCATGCATGCAAGCATTTGTGTTGTGCAGAATAAGCCTTGTGTTCTGCAACCCAGGCTACGTCTTTGACCATAAGGATGGCTGTAACTTTTTTTTTGAGGCCGAGGTCTCATGCAGCCGTCGGCGTCCAGAATGGCCTTGACTTCTTAATCCTCCTGGTTCCCCTTCCCCGAGTGAGTGCTGGGATTACTGAATTACACCACCGCCCTCAGGTTTATGCTACTCATTTTTAAAAGATCTATATGTCTCCTGCGGTTGGGGTAAAAAAAAAAAAAAAAAAAAAAAAAAAAAAAAAAAAAAGGTGTGTGGGGACCTAGTGTTAAATGAAACACCCAGAACCCCAGGGGATATTCAGCTGTGGGGGTGGTGTGAGGGTCCCAGCAGGCCCTGCTCCTTCCCTCAGCACCCCTCAGTGAAAGCATTGATGATTCCCAGCAGGATCTAGCCAGAGCCCCTAAACCCCTTTTCTCATGGAAGCTGTGGTGGGCAATCCTCTGGGGAGCTGGGCGCCAGCTCCTGAGGATAAACCTGCCCACCTGGGCCACTGCTGAAGAGGCTTTAGGTTTCCATCCTAAGCCCACGGGGATGAAGTGGTGGGGGAGGGGAGCCCAGGCTCACTGTGTTCTCATCTGAATCAGTGATCCAAATTGCTGGAAATTCGCCTCGACAGAGGTGTGCTGGCCTGACCTGGCCTGGCCAAGGCCCCAAGTCCAACCCCTAGGATCATCAAAAAAGAAAGAGGAAAAATGAGTGGAATTCCTATCTAATTTCTCCAGCTGGAGTTGTAGATTTGAATTGGGCTGGACAGTTCTGGAAGTTAGCGCCCATCTCTGACCCTCCATTTCCTTGTCCTTATTTATTTATTTATTTATTTATTTATTTATTTATTTATTTATTTATTTTGGTTCTTTTTTTCGGAGCTGGGGACCAAACCCAGGGCCTTGCGCTTCCTAGGCAAGCGCTCTACCACTGAGCTAAATCCCCAACCCCTTCCTTGTCCTTATTAAGAGAAGAATCCTTGCCTTGAGCAATGGGACAGAAGAAGGCACCCCAGACACAGCTGAGTAGCTAGCCCGGTGTAGAAACAACCTTCTTTAACAAATCCAGCAGGTTTCTCTCCCCACATCCTAGCCTTGGAGCTCTGTGCCTGACCCACTCACCCTCAGGTCTTGCCCAGGTCACGCCTTGTGGTCCCTCTTCTTAGCCTGACTCCATTCACAGTGGCTCTTGTCCCTTCCCACCTGCCCCATCCTTTTGACTGAGAGACCTGACTTCTCACCCTTAATGTACAGCTCACTTTATGGTGCCCATACTACAGAAGCGAACCATGCTCAGTTGCTGACTTATTTTATACCTTTTGTGATTTTATGGGTGTTTTGACAGAATGCATGCCTGTGTGCCATTTGTATGCCCTGTCAGTACTTTTAGAAGCCAGAGAGGACCTCAGATTTCCCTGAAACTAGAATTACAGACAGTTGTAAGCCACCATGTAGGTGTTGGGAATCAAAGCCGGGTCTTCTACAAAACCAGCCAGTGCTCTTAATTACTGAGCCATCCTTTTACCCCAAGACCTATTTTTAAACTTTAGAGATAAGGTCTCACTTACCGTGTAGCCCTGACTGTTCTAGAACTTGCTCTGTAGACCAGAGTGGCTTTTAAACTCAGAGATCTGTCGCCTCTCCAGTGCTGGGGAAGGTGGGCACGAGTGTGTGTGTGTGTGTGTGTGTGTGTGTGTGTGTGTGTCTGTGTGTCTGTGTGTGTATGTGTTTGTGTGTATGTGTGTGTATTTGTGTGTATGTCTGTTTGTGTGTATGTGTGTGTGTTTGTGTGTATGTGTGTATGTATGTGTGTGTCTGTGTGTGTCTGTGTGTATGTGTTTGTGTGTATGTGTGTGTGTTTGTGTGTATGTATGTTTATGTGTATGTGTGTGTTTGTGTATGTGTGTTTGTGTATGTTTGTGTGTATGTGTATATGTGTGTGTTGTATATGTATGTGTGTCTGTGTGTTTGTGTATGTATATGTATGTGTGTCTGTGTGTGTGTCTGTGTGTTTGTGTGTGTGTTTGTGTATGTGTGTCTGTGTGTTTGTGTGTATGTGTGTTTGTGTGTATGTGTGTGTGTGTGTGTGTGTGTGTGCGGGCTCCCAAGGAGGTCAGAGAGATCTGATCCTTGGGAGCTGAAGTAACATGTGGTTGTGAACCACCCAGTGTGAGAGCTAGGAACTTGTATCTAGGTCCTCTGCAAGAGCAGTAAGTGCTCTTAACTACTGAGCCATCTCACCAGTCCAACAATGGCCAATTTTGGGCCCCAGAGATTAGGATGATGTCTGGGCCTCTCTGCTGACTAGCAGTGTGATCCCACACAGGTCCTGAGTCATCTCACACCTCCCCGAGGGCTGTGGTAAATGGTGCAAGGAGACCCAGCACGTCCAGGCGAGGAGCTATGAGGGTGGGCTTAGTCAGCCGCACCTTCTCTCACAAGAGATTGAAACTCCTACTGGCCTTAAGCAAAGAAGAACTCATTTAGTACATTCTGATAGCTCCCTCCAGTCATTGAAGGACTCAGCACTAAGCCACATGCCGTGAGGGGTGCAAACAAGTCATAGCTGTCTGGGACAGCTCTATGTGACCAGAGTAGGGTGTCCTTGAAGGGAGTTTCCTGAGAATCCTTCCTAACTTGCCCCTATTGAAGGCCAGTACCACAGAGCTTCCCTGGATTTACCCAGTTTCTTCTCTGTACAGTGGAGGGGCCTGTTCATGTCCTTCAGAGTGCCCTGGGGACAAATTAAGGGAGCAAATGTGCACACGGAGGACAAGGGGGTGTGATGTCAGACCAAACGACCAGATAGCTTGCCATTTGCTGTCCTCTGGGGACTCCAATGTAAAGATAGGCGTTCTTGTCAGGCAGACACATGCTGTACCTTGGGGAAGTAAGGAGACTGCTGCCCAGAGCCTAACTCTGCCCGTGCTGGCTCTGCACTTGCTCTTGCCTTGGGGTCTGCACTTGCTCTTGCTTTGGGGTCTGCACTTGCTCTTGCTTTGGGGATGGGATGGAACCTGGGGAAGAGATAACAGGAATGTGGGGCTTCCCAGTCATGGCCATTCCCAGGCCAGATTGTGCAGTGACTCCTGACCCCAAAGAAGCGGTAATTCTGGGTCACAGCCATCTGAGGTCTCTGAGTCACAGAGCCTTGAAGACCCCAGAGCAGGCTTGGATGGTGGGGCTACATGAGAGAAAGGAGAGCAATAGGAACTCCTCCCAGCCCATGACAGCTTCTGGAAGACCCAGAAAGAGGCTAGTTCCCCAGACCATGGAGACTCCACTGGACAGAAGTGGGAGAACAATCTCCAAGGCCCAAACCCTCTGGAAAGGGGGGCTGAGGGGTTGGGGTTGGGGTCAGAGGCTCTATCTGAAGAGGCAGGAAAGTCTAGGCTTTCCCAGATCAAAGCAGGCTCCCCAGTCTTTGATTCTCAGACAAACCCTGCAGGAGAGTGCTCCAGGAATTGGAGACCACTGGCCTTGGGGCCCAGGGAAAGTAATGAGAGAGGGGGCCCTGGCAGCTCTCTTTTTGCATAACAGCTTAGCTGCCTAACAAAAGGGCAGTCCTTAAAAAGGCCTATGGGTTGTTAAAAGCTTCCTGGTAATGGTTTAATTGGGGGGCGATTTAAAGTGTCCTCCTCAGGAAGGCTATCCCTTCAAAGGCTAACTCTCCTGTCCTCAGCATCTACCGGTCCCCCAGAGCTGGACCTGTCCCAGCCTGTCCCTCCCCCGGCTCCCTGCAGACCTGGCAAGTCAGTGGACAGACCCTTTGGCCAGCCTGTCTGAGGGGATTCCGTCTTGGCCCCTGGGCCAACAGCACCATTTGTTCACACAGTTTGGCCTCGTAGCTGAGTCTGGAGCCTGAGGAAGAGCGGGAAGGCTGAGCTAGACACACACAGGAGTTGGGGCCACTCAAAACACCTTGGTTGTCTCTTCTCTTGCCACCCCTTTCCCTGCACTCCTCCTCCCTCTATCACAGTTTGGAACTTCATGGCCACTGCAGGGGAGTGGGGTACAGTGTGGGGTGGGGTGGTGGGGGGTCCCATTTCCATGTTTGCCCTTAGCCTTCCAGACATGACATCTGCTGGGCTAACTGGATGGTCTTGATGAGTCAGAAGTGACCAGACCTGCGGAGAGGGAGATAAGTGAAGAGGCAAAAGCCTTAGGGTGTGAATCGTGAGGTGAGGCTGTGAGGGAGGGGCAGGGTTTCTGGAAGCACAAAAGGCCTGGTGTCAGAATATGGCCAGCTCTGTAGGATCACAACCCTGATGTTAACAGCAATACCACAGCCAGCTTCCTTCTGGAAGCAAGGGACAAGTGTCACTTCCTAGAGCACATCTGACCTGTAGGGTGCTGTCTGAGGAATTACTCTGAAGACACTCTCCTACCTCTAGCCTTCTAAAACCCTTCTCTCTTCAGGGTACCCTGCTACCCAGGCAAGCCTTGTGGCATTGTCCCTACCCCTGCCGTGAGCTTTTGTCTTGTCTATGGAGCAAGATGGCCATTTGAAAAGGGGCTGGGGGCCGGAGTCTCTGGAACACCTTCACCAACTGGTAGGGTTGAGTGAGGGGTGTGCCCAGGATAGCCATGGTGGGGTGTGCTCAGGACAGCCATGGTGGGGTGTACTGAGCCCCTGCTGAGAGAAGTCTCTCATGGAAGGCTAGAAAGAGTCCTGAGCACTGTGACTCTTCCACCCATCCAAGTTTCAGTGGGCAGAGAGGCCCTCTGGCAGGGGGTCCAGATCCATTTTGGTCACCTCCATATGTAAACAGGTCCCTCCAGGGCAGATAAAGGGCTCGGCTAAGGACGTAGTGATGAAAAGACTTCCTCAACTGAAGGAAGGAGCTTTCAGCCCCGTGTCCCATGCACTGTCCCATCTCCATTACCTGCTCCCTCAGTGGCCCGCTCACCCTTCATTCTTCCAGTCACTCCCCAAGTGACCACCCCTCCTTGGGTGCCAGAATGAAGAGGGTTCCCTGGGTGAAGGTCTTTCATCTGTAAGACCTAACCGTGCTCCAGCTGCCTTTAGGCCTTCAGAGCCTCCCGGGGAATGTGGGAAAGGCTCTATATACCGATCCCACTGGTTTCCTGAAGCAGTGACAAAGGCCATCATTAAGTATTTCTGGTTTCTCTTGCCCCGTGGGGAAAGTGGGAATGCTGAGGTTGTACCCGTGGAACCTGGTGTGTGTGTGTGTGTGTGTGTGTGTGTGTGTGTGTGTGTGTGTGAAGCACGCGGGAAGTGATTGTGAGCTGCCTCTACACCTCTCGCTCTTGTCCCCTGCTTCCTGGCTCGCTGGGTCTGTGTTTCTTTATCACATTTGTGCTACCCAAGTTGCTGGAGAAGCACCCCCTCCTCACCCTTCCCAGCTCTGTAGAGACTCTGATAAGCTGAGGCGCTGCCCCCAACCCCAGTCCAAGGAAGAAAGGGAGGAGCTTTGGCCTGACTCCTCCCCAGCCATGTGCCTTCACACCCTGTCTCCATCAAAGGTGAAGGTGTACACTTCTGTGCTGACATGACAGTACACAGGACAGAGTCTGAGAAATGGCTGCCTAAGGTCATCAGGCCATAGGCATAGAAGAATCTCAGTGGGCATGCCAGAGGAACCCTATGGGGGTACACTCCAAGTCTAACTAGGGAGCCCATGGATGCAAGCCCGACTGGTCCTGAACCAGCTCCACTGGAGCGCAAAGCCTTAGGTCTGTTCCTCTTGTCTCTGTCTCTGTCTTTCACAAGTTAGCTGTCTCTGGCAGCCACTGTGGCCACAGATCTTCCCATCCTCAGCCTTGTGTTGTCTCTTCCTGCCTTTGCTTGTCCCCTCCTCAGGGACAGGGTACTTCCCTCCTCTCCTGGGGAGGGATCTAGCTAATCCTCCAAGGGGATATATGATGCCTCCTCCTGGAAGCCTCACTAAATCAGAAAGGAACATGCCGTCCTTCAAGCGGTCACCCTACTCACTGTGCCACAGCACCTGGGGCAGCTGGCACTTCTCTGTTGTCATTCCCGGTCTCTTTACACAGCCAGTGAGGCACAGGGCCGGGGAGATGGCCCAGTGCTTGAGAACACCTGCTCTCACAAAAACCGGGGTCCACTTGGTGGTCCACAACCATCTGTAACTCCAGTCTGGGGGAAGTCTCTTCTGACATGGGCACACGTACACACATACAGGCTAAACACACGCACACACACACATGAAATAAGTAAAAAAAAAAAATCTTTTTAAGAAGAAAGAAATGGGCAGAAAGGGACCAGGCCCAAGGAGCACAGCTGGACATGGGCAGACAGGATTTGGGCTCTGGCCTCTGCACCTTGAGATGGCAATGGCCTGCCCAGTCTAATTCCTTTTTGGACCTCTCCCTGTGTCCATATGCCCTTTAATTCCCTGTCTTGTCCATACTGGGCTAGAAGATCCTTTAAGTAAGGACCCGACATAACGCCTGGCTTCCCGCACAGGAACATTAGTGATTACAGACAGCTCCAAGCAATTCCCTGGCTTAGACGGCCCACAGAGCCATGCTAGAAGGGGCACAGGGAGGAACAGATTTCTGTTTCTATAGATCTTTTAGCCTGATTTCTTAGGCATCTCTGTCTGGCTTCTCTTTGCCTCTGAGAACCTGCGTTTGAGAAGTGGTCACTAGATGCGAGTGGAGGGCCTAGGTCCCAGGAAGCTGTTGGAGCACATAGGATCCAAACCCCTCCTCCTTAAAGGTCAGCTTTAAGGCCACCTCCTCCAAGGAGCCCCACCTGCCTCCCCTCCAAGGTTCACCTCCCCTTTCCCATCGGGGCTTTCCCGGGAATCCAGGACATTCTGAGCCTCCATGCCCGGGCTCAGGAAATGCAGTGCTCAAGGCTGGGAAGAGGAGACACCTACCCTCCCTGGCTGTGTGGGACTAACCGGAGCATGAGTCCCCTGTATGGCAGCAGGCTGTGTCTGGGGATTCTGTGACACGCTGCGCATCACGTGCTCCAGCGTGGTGTCACAGCTCCTACTATAAACGTGCCACACATAACCCCTCCTGACTCCCATTTGTCCTTTAGAAACCTCTCCTCACTGACTCACCTCTGAAGCCTTCTCTGATCCTCAGCCCACACTGTCCTTCCTCCTCACACCACCACCCCGCTCACCCTCTGGCTCTGACCTGCTGACCTTCCTTACCGACACTGCCTCCCTTGCTCTGGGTCAGCCCTGGAACCTGGTCACCTTTGCTCCCCACTAGGGCAGGAGAGGTCTGGCTGTTGTTGTTTTTTTCTTCTTCCCGTTAGCCCTGCAGCCTAGCTTGGGACCTGGGCAAACAGGCTCATTAGTAACCACTTGATTACCCAAATTAAAATCAGCTCCACAGAGAGGGCACGTCTGAATGGAAACGCGGCTGGCCGTCTTTCATCTTTGCGCCTTTTATGGCCTCTGCCCTCTTCTGTAGTTGGTGACTGTGTCTAAGCTGCTTGCTATCTCAGTCTTCGGTCTAGAAAACACTTCCTCGTACGCTCATGTCCCCTGCCGATCTCATGACAATCCTTCAAACTGCGGATGCATTTCCTCATTCTGAAGAGGCTGAGGCTCAGAGCGGTGGTGGGACCTGCCTGAAGTCATATGATGGCCTGGGAGAACACAGTAGGCATCGCATCCCTCATGCTTGAATGGACGCCACTCCCAACCACTGGCCACCTACAGGAGCCCCTGGGTTAGGAGGTCTGGGCTTTCAAGGGGATCTTTCTACTGTATCCATGCTCTTAATGACCACAGAAAGCCACACCAGGCTCTCTGGGACCATGGGTGATTCCCACCCAGCCAGCACCCCCAGCCGAGCTGGGAAAGGCAAAGAAATCTGTGAACATTGTTCCCAAGGCCTGTGGTTACTGATCTAACAACAGCCCCATCCTCCCCAGCCAGCCAGAGAGTTAATGATTAAGGAGGGATTAAATATTAACCACCTGTCGGGCTGTGGCCTAATGTCTCAGTCTGTACCTGAGCCTATCTAAAAATACCTGTCCCTGCTGGGGGCCGGCCCCACACAGGGCCTCTAAGCCTCTGTGCCTGGCTACCTCCTCCTGAGGTGCCTGGTCCCAGGCTAGCTCACCTCCCCTCTGTATTCACTTTACACCCAGCAGTTTCATAGTGCGCTCCATGCTGCCCGAGGCACTCCTGGTGGCTTTCTGGAAGAAGGGGCAGCTGCTACTTGTCCCTGGGAGGAGGAGGTCAGTGGGTTCCACTCCTCTGTGGGACATGGCTTATCAGCGTCCTTATCTCCTCTTGAGCCCTCTGATCTCCACACCCCAGGCCCCAGCACCCCAGGCTACAGGAACTGGCTATGTATTTCACTGAAGAATCACAGAAAAGCTCTTCCAGAGCTTCTTCTGGAAGTTAGGAAGAACCTGGGTGGCTGACTCAAGAAAGCTCCTCGCATGGGCTCAGGGCCTGGGGTCTCTGTAGGTCTCACTCCCAGGTTTTCAGGTCTGAGACTCAGGGCTGCTGAGCTGCAGGAAGCTACGTCTGTTAGAAATTCAGTTGAGCAGTCCTGGGACCTTCCACAGATTAGGGCCAAGAACACCTGAGCCTGAGGCCTGCCGTGGGCCTGCTTCCCCACAGCAGGAACTGCAGGGCAGGGTGCACTCAGTCTTGTTCTAGAAAAATGCCCTCTTATTCAAGTACTGACATCACACATTAGCTCTTACGTCTGCTCCTTGGAGCCCTAAGGAACCAAGCAGTCTCACCCACTCTCCTCACTACGCAGCAAACCTAGTTAATCTGACAGGACATCTGTGGAGGAAGAAACTGAAGCAGGCAGAGCCTGTAGGACTTGGCTACTTACAAAGACCCAAGAAGGAGCAGAGGCTAGCCCATCTGACTAGAAGTCCCTAGGACGTTTGAATACGGAAGCTCTGTTCCTCCCACAGCTGCTCCAACCAGACTTGACCCTTCCCCAACCCTAGTTTCCCAGCCACCCCTGCGGGAAAGGGTGCCACTAGCTCTCTATCGAGTGTACTCTCCATCTCAGTGCAAAGCATGTGGCCCGAGTAGAGGCCATGTGGAGACCCAAGGGCCCCTCCAATGTGGAGGGCCCAAGTTCCTTGGCAGAAAGATTTGTGGCTTTTAGATCCTTCACTAACTGCTGGACACTTCTAAAAGGACACTCGGGGACCTGAAAGATTGCTCAGCAGTTAAGAGGCTGCTCTACTCCAGAGGTTCTGAATTTGGTTCCCAGCTCCCAGTAGCTTAGCAGGAAGAGGGTTACACAACACCTCTGGCTTCTGTGGAGATTCACAGACATGCACCAGTACACACATTAACAATGATCATAAAACGTCTTTACAAGGAACTCAGCTGTTGGGTGTGGTGGTGGCGCTCTCCTTTAGTCCCTGCTCCAGGGAGGTAGAGACAGGTGAATCTCTGAGTTCAAGGCCAGCCTGGTCTACAAAACAAGCTCCGGGACAGCCAGGGTTACACAGAGAAACCCTGTCCTGAAAAACAAAACAAAACAAAAACAAAAAACTAAAAACAAAAAGCAAAAAAGGAAGGAGGGGGAGGGGTGGAGGAGAAGGAGGAAGAGGAAGAAGACAAGGGAGACAATGAAGACAGTTGCAATGGAGGATGCCTCAATGGCAAACCACCCCCACCCCTGCCCCCAGTCACTCTAAGCCGTGATGCCGCTGAATGAGGGATGGCTTCCAGCCAGCCCCATGGGCTCTCCTTTTGGAGTCAGTCTTGTATCTCAGAGTCAGACACACTCTCTCTCTCTCTCTCTCTCTCTCTCTCTCTCTCACACACACACACACACACACACACACAGACTCTCTCTCTCACACACACACACACAGACACACACGCACATACACATACACACACATATTCTCTCTCTCTCACACACACAGACACACATGCACATACACATACACACACATTCTCTCTCTCACACACACACAGACACACACACAGACACACACATTCTCTCTCTCTCACACACACACATTCTCTCTCTCTCTCACTCACTCTCTCTCTCTCTCTCTCTCACACACACACACACACACACACACACACACACACACACACACACATTTATCCTTGTAGCTTCAAGCTGCTCTCCTCCTCTGCCCTGGCATTCCCGGACTTCTGTCTTCAGCCTCCTACCCACCCCACCCTTGGCAGTGACCCCAAGGCTTCTCAGAGCTCAGGAAACCATGCACCGTGTCCCCCCTTCTCCTCCCCTCCCCCACTTCATTTGCCCCCTCCTCACTCACTTTCACCAAGTCACAAGTTCAAGTGACTCAGGCCAAGCAGAGAGGGAAGCAATATCTGAAGGTGTGTCAGCTTTTGTCAGAGATGTTGAACCTGATTTTAGTGTACATTTGCATGGGCTTCGTGGAAAGTTCCTCATTTCCCCAGAAGCACTGAGAGCTAACAGATTTGTGGTCCCCGGAGACATTGAGGCATGGCAGCAGGGTCTGGCCTGACAGGCAGGAACAGAAATGAACCTAACATTGGGTCAGTGGGTCAGTGGGAAGGAAACTTCTGGTGCCTTCTAGTGACATGGACCCCTGCTCTGCATACCCATGTAGCTGCAGACTACGGTCCAGCTAGACTTGAGGCAGCAGGCATGGAGGCCCAGTGCTAGCTGCTCTCTGGGCAGAGTCTCAGTTTAATACCCATAACTGTAGATGAGAGTCCAGGTGAAGAGAGCTCTGATCTGGTGGTAAATCTTTACTGGATAACCTGGGCAAGACCCTTCCTTCTCTAGGTTTAGCCTTCTCGATAGTAAATGAGGAAGAGGTAGGTGGCTTTCAGCAGGTCCTCTTGGGCCTAAAATGGGATGTCATCCGGCCCTGCCTCTCTTTCCTGTAGTTCAGGAGGAATCTTTCATGCCTACCTTCAGCTCAAGTCAGAGCGTCCTGAGTTTGGCATCACCTAAGTAACCAGCCTTCTCCTTCCTGGTTTTGATACTTCTCCATCTCTTGGATTCTTGCTCCAGCTTCTCCGTCCTTCACCAAGGTCCCCGCTGTGAAGGACAGCTTCGTGGACATGCTGATTGTGTAGGCTCGAGGAGTCCCAAGCTAGGAAAAACACAATGGCTGCTGAAGTGCTCTGTGGATGCTGTTTCTTGGGCTCGCTGAGCAAGTGCTCTACCGGGGAGCTACACCCTACCCCACCTGAAACTCAAAATGTGGGAGCAAAGCCCCAAACATGTTATGTCCTGTTTATTCATGCCCTTTAGTTGAGATTTTTATTAATTTCTTATTTGTTTGTTTGTTTGTATTTTGAGATCAGGTCTCACTATGCTGCCTTGGCTGTCCTGGAATCCACTGTGTAGATGGGCCTGGGATTCTCTGCCTGCCTCTGATTCTCAGTTGCTGGGATTAAAGAAAGGCATCCTCTAATTCTGTTTGTTCATTCTATTTCGTAAGTTCATTCTATTTAGTAGTTCTCTCCCAGAATGCCTCCCTGAGGCACAACTACCTCCCTGTGGTGTCTTCTAAGATCCTTTGAGAAAATCTGGCCCTGCGTGGCCAGTCTGACAGACAGCCATGCAGAAGCAGAGAAGCCCTGAGCACCATGGGCTCAGGCTTGTGTTAATTGGGACAAAGGCACAGAAAGGCCAGGAGGTGTAGAGAAAAGAAAGGGGCTTTCTTAGGAGATAGGGCTTCTGCTAGAATGCTCCAGAACAGAGGCCAAGGGCTAGCACAGGAAGGTCTTCATCACCAGGCAAGCAGGACTACTGTGGGACCTCGGGTAAGCACATTGTCACTCTCTCTTGCCAGAAAGAGGAGGTCGTGTGGCTGGGCTCCCCTGTGTCCACTGTCAGCTGCAGAATGCTCATGTCAAAGCACCCCTTTGTGTAACCCCAAGTGAAGTTCTACACTCCAGTGAGCACAGGTTACCTCTCCACCTTGCAAGGCACCATCTTGCAAGGCTTACCTAGTATTTCTGAGTGTATGTGCCCCTGGCTCCAGAGTCTGGACTCTGAGAAGCAGAACCTGTCATTCCTTATAACCCGTGGTCTCTAGGGGCCATGTGAATGGTCCCCCCACCCCCATTCCCAATCTAGAGGTAGGGCAATGACCTCAGTCTCCCTTAGAGACTCACCTTTACAGGCTGACTATAGGTTAGCAAGGAGGGCCAGACTTGCAGGGGCTGTGATCCTAGGGGACACAGGCCTTAGTCTGCAGAACCCCTGAACCTCCTGAGGACTGGAGTCAGGTTGTCCTAACTGGCTTTAGAGCATCTTCTCCCAGTTGCTTCTTTAACTGCCTCCCTGTGGGCCTTTGTTATTGAAACACCCTTACCCCCTTTTCCATATAACTCTATTCATCCTCTAAATTCTGACCATAGGACATTTCTCCCTGACACCCGAGTACTCCTATGTGCTCCCTGACATGGGTACATAGCACAAAGACTCTGCCTTCAACCTCAGCTCAGAGCTTCCTCAGGGTGAGCAGTGCTTCCTTGACTGGCGGAGCCTGGGGTCAGTCTGGAGCCAGGGTCTAATCTCTGAGTGGGAGGGGGCATCGAGGCTGAAGGAAGTAAAAGGTGAGGGCTGGTGGGTGGTGTGGGAGGAAGTGTGAGCTCTTGGCTGTCCTTTGTGAACCCAGGCACCTGGGAAGCTGGGGCTGGGCTAGACAAGTGGCCAGTAGGAAAGTCTACCCACAGAGGGAGGTGATGGTGTCCCAGGCCTCAGCTGCCTGGCTCAGACACAGCCTTCAGGAAGCCAGGGCTGACTGACCATCCAAAGGCTGCAGGTCTGCGGGTTTGAGTATTCAGAGTTTGTTTCCATACTCGCCAATCTAACAGCCCCCTCCCACCCCCAACCCATTCCCTCTAGAGTGGCCCCCCTACCACCAGGCCAACTGGCTCGGTTCAGCTGCAGAAACGGCCAAACCGTCTCTCTGGAACCCAAACAGGAAGCTGAGGAGAAGGGGGCCAACGGCTGGGGATCTTTGAGCCTCCTCCAGGAAACTGTGGGAGATGGGAGGGACAAAGACAGGCCCTGATCTCTTGCCCCGGTGCTGGGAGCCCCCCAGGGTCTCTCTCGCTTCCTCAACTCTCCCCAGTATCCAATTCCCCAGTATCCCCAAATCCAATTCCTCCCCCACCCCCCATCCACAGGGACCAGAAAGGCCATAACAGAGCATGACCAGCATCACGGGTTACAGCAGATGACACCACACTGACAAACTGTCACTCAAAGTCCATAGTTCACACTGGGGCTCACTGCTAACTGGTATACTCCGAGATCAATATGGTACCACCACGCAGAATAGTTTCCTGCCCTAAACTGCTCTGGGCTCACCTGCCTTTCCCTGCCTCTGCCCTCAGACAGCAGCTGAGAGTTGATTAACTCCAGGGCCCTTTCCCAGAATGCCATGCGGTCTGTACTGTGATGCAGCCTTTTCACATGGGCTTCTTTCACTTGGCAGTGGAGAAGTGGCTCAGTGGTTAAAGGTTGCTCTTCCAGAGGGACCCGGGTTCTAGTCCCAGCCCCAACATGTCAGCTCACATGCATCTGTAACTCCAGTCCCAGGGGATCCAACACCTTCGTCTGCACTCCAAAGGGCCCAGGCACACACGTAGTACACATATATGTACAAGCGAAATACTCATACACATAAAATAATAAAATCAATCTGGAAAACACATGTGGAGCATCTCCTTTCAGCCGCGCAGCTGAGTAATACTCCATTGATGGATGCACCGTGGGTGATGTGAAGCCTTGAAGAACACCTTTTCTGTTCCTGAGCTCTGCCAAGTAAGGAAAAAGCTGCTTAAACATTTGCGTCAGGTTCGGGAGTGGCTGATTCTCCACTCCCTAGGGTAAATGCCAACAAGCACTGTAAGAACACAGCCCCTCATATAAGGAACTGACAATCTACCTCCCGAAGCAACTGTCCCACCTTGTATCCTGCCAACAATGGAGCCTTGTACCCTGGCCAGCATGCGATATGACTGCATTCTGGATCTGGGCCATTCTAATAGGTGTGGAGTGGCTGTGGTGGTGTTTTTGTTTGTTTTTGTTTTGTTTTATTATCCTTAAAAAAAAAATGTGTTTGTGGCCAGATATGGTGGCGCAGAGGCAGAGGCGATGAATATCTTTGAGTGAAGGGCCAGCCTGGTCTATGTGCCAAGTTCCAGGCCAACCAGAGCTACATAGTAAAAACCCAGTCTCAAAAATAGATGGATAGATGGATGGATGGATGGATACATACATACGTATATACATACACACACACACACACACACACACACACACACACGTATGTGTTGAGTGTGGGTTATGCATGTGAATGGAAGTGCCTGAGGAGGTGAGAAGAGGCGTTGGCTGACCTGGAGTCTTCGGGTGGGGGGATGTTGGGCTCCTGACCTGTAAAGGGAATTGAACTCAGGTCCTTTGCCAGAGCTGTGTGCTGAGCAGTCTCCCCAGCACCTTCTTGTTTTGTTTTTTTCCAAAGATTTATTTATTTGTTATACATAAGTACACTGTAGCTATCTTCAGCTTCACACCATTACAGATGGTTGTGAGCCACCATGTGGTTGCTGGGATTTGAACTCAGGACCTCTGGAAGAGCAGTCGGTGCTCTTAACCACTGAGCCATCTCTCCAGCCCCCTCCCAGCACCTTCTTAGGCTTACTTTTTGTGGTGCTAAAGTTGGAACCCAGGGGCTTGCAGATAAGCTTTCATACCAGCTACATCCCCACATGTCCCAGCCCCGTTGAGCTTCACCCCTGTGACACCGCAGTCCTGCTGTTTGCTTCATTATGCACCCCCTCTCCCCAGCCTTGCTGTGGCCCAGACTGGCCTTGAATAACACACTGTGTAGCCAAGGATACACTTAAACTTTTCTCTTCGTACCTGCTTCTCCAGACTTCTGGAATTACAGGTGTGTGTGCTGCCGTACTGTGTATGCGGTTCTGGGGATTTGAACCCAGACCTTTGAGTTTGATCTGGTTACTAAACGCTCTGCATACTAACTGAGCTACACCCTACGGTTCCAGAGTTACATTTGACATTACCTGAGTCCTTTCTTCTCAGAGCACCCCGTTTGATGTTATCTGAGTCCTCTCTTCCCAGAACACCCTGGAAACTGAACACTTTAGATCTCAGGCCTGGTCTATTCCTTAGCTTGCCCCTGGGCCTCAAGACTCTGAGCTTATGAAGTAGCACTCTCATTCGAGAGTGGGGGTGGGGGTCTGTCCGAGAGGGATGAGAGTGTGGCTTGGCCCAGATGTCAGCAGCAACCACGGACATAGAGATTATAACCTGCTTCACCATGCTGGGCCGCCGGGGACTGCAAACTAGGGATGTGGGCAACCAGAACTGAGGAGAAAGTCGGGTGTGGCGGCTGAAGCCTGTAATCTTCCACACACTCAGAAGTCGAGGCAGGAAGATCTAAACGCGTTTGATGCCAGCCTGGACTTACAAGTGTGTCTAAGGCCATTTGGGGTTAGAGAGTGAGACCCGGTCCCTAAACACGGAACCAAACCGATTATTAAAAACAAAATCACAAGGCCCTGGGTTCGGTCCCCAGCTCCGAAAAAAAAAAAAAATCACAATCAACAAACAACAACAACAATTGAGGTGAGAAGTCTCAGGTCCCAGGATTTCCCCATTGTTGGTGGGGACCTCACATCTACCACAGAGATGTGGGGAGGCTCCTGTAAGGACAGGACTTGGCACAGGGGCACCTGGCCACTGTCCTCAGGCCACTCTGGCCAGGGGCTCAGCAAGCACAGGCAGGTAGCATGGCAGATCTGAGGCATGAGGATGGGGCCTGCTGCCAGGCGGTGGTGGCACACAGCTTTAATCCCAGTACTTAGGAGGCAGAAGCAGGCAGATCTCTGAGTTTGAGGTCGACCTGTTCTATAGAGTGAGTTCCAGGACAGCCAGAGATACAGAGGGAAACCCTGTCTTGAAAAACAAAACAGGCAGGCAGGCAGACAGACAGAGAGACATGGTGCCTGCCTCTTTCCCCATAGTAAAGGAATCAAAACTCCTGGAGGCATAAGCTCATACCTTAGAGCAGCTCTCAGAGCCTAAGGCCTGTCCTGGTTCCTCAGAGGCCATCCCAGCCATGACTAAGAGCATCAGCTAGGTGGGACTATGTTCGCAACATGCTGGCTCCTTCAAGCCCCATCCAGGGCCCTCCAGCCTTTCACTGTCAGACTCTCCCTGTCCTCAAGGGCAAGATCTGACAAAAATGACACTCCATTCTCACCAACTCTCAGGTCCTGCTTCCTTTCTGACACAGAGAAAGACCAGAACAGCTCAGATAGCATCTGTTGATGTTTAAAACAGTAATAATATACGTGCACACAGTGAAACAGTCAAACAGAAGAGAAAGGTTTGAGTAAAAGGAAGTCGCTCCCTCCTGCTTGCCCAGCCTCGCTTTGAAGGGGACCAGTTAACAGCATCTCGGGTAGCCTGCTGGCAAAGCACAGATACCCACCCCAGCAAGCCAGCACGGGGATGTGTGTTAGATGCCTGTCTCCTAGCACAGAGCATCAAAGCCCCACTGGAACAAGCTGTTCTTCCTTCATTCTTCATTCTTGAGTAGAGGCCTAGACACCCTCTACTCAGCACAGACAGTCCTACCGTCCCCTGATAACTCGAATCCATTTCACAGCCTGGCTACCCAGGCTGGGCCTCTGCAAACAGGCCTCTGAGAGAGAATTTTAAATGTCCAGTTACCTCTTCCCTAAGCACCTTGGGCACTTCTGGGCTAGAACCTGATTGGCCTACCTTAGAGCCCAGAAATCTGAGCACAGTTAAAGTAAGACGTGCAGAGAGGCCCTAAGGCACAGAGGCCCAGTGACCTTGGGAGACAATCTTGCCTTACTGGATTCTGGTTCCGCCTCTGTAGCTTGGGGCAAGCCATGAGATTTCAAACAAAATAGTTTAATGAATGGCCTGCTAGACCTTTCTGGAACTTACCAGGTGTCTGATGAGGTGAAAACTGTACACCTGTTTCCAGGGAGCGGCGAAGGCAGTTGGGGAATGAAAGCCAAGGAACAGGGAGTCTGTGGAACTTACCTGAGGCCACAGAGCTTATCACTGGGAAACCAGGTTGGAAGCAAAGTGGTTCTCAGCATGGGCCGTCCTGGGAGGACAGGGACATGCGAACATGCCCAGGGATGGCCAAAGTTAGGAGAGAGGGGACAGCTTGTGGACAGGAGTCAGAACAAGGCATGTACATGTACCCCCACATCCCTCCAAACACCCTCCCCAACCCCAAACACACTGGGCAGAGTGAGGAGCTCACAGCTTTCTCCAGACTTCCTCTCCCATGGAGTCCAATTGCCGGTGAGGAGTATCAGTAAGGTTTGTGGGGGTGTAGCCCCATGGAGACTGGGGAAGGCCCCCATATTACTGAATGCCAACAAGGTATACCTTACACATTAAAAAAAAAAAATCTTTGCATGACAGACTCCTGCTACAGGTGAGCCATTCTAGTTTATGGGCCATAGCCTGCTCCCAACACAGAAAGGTGTGTCTGTGTGGGTCTAGCCATCCCAGGGGAACAGAGGGATGAGGACGGTGTGGCCCTGACTCCCGGGGGGTGGGGGGGACTTCCCAGGCTAGCAGCCCTGGAGGATGCTTCCTCAGCTTCAGGACCACACTCAGGCACTTCTCCCTCAGCTCCCCTTTTACTTCGCAGTGTCCAGAGGGACCCCTTGTCACTTCCCAGCTCTCCAGGTTTCACCCATTTGTCTCCCTGTTTTGGGGGTCCATGTTGACAAAGAGAATTTGATCTTTCTCTTTCCCTCTCTTGCATAAAAACCTCAGCCTACTTGGTGACAACTTTGCTAAAGCCGTCTCAGGGAAGGGGCACAAGGTCGAGGGTACTGGGAACCTCCGTCTCTCATTTTTTATTTGTATTTATTTAAAGACAGGATTTCTCTGTGTAGCTCTGGCTGTCCTGGAACTAGCTCTGTAGACCAGGCCGGCCTTGAACTCAGAGATCCACTTGCCTCTGCCCCCAAGTGCTGGGGTTAAAGGTGTGTATTGGCACTGCAGCCGGTGCCGCCACCCCCACCAGGCTGCCTTTGGCTCTCTTAAAGGCCCTAGGATGGAGTCTTGGCTGCAGGTCTCAGAGTCAGAATCCAAACTCCCTGGGGCCAAGAAGGCCATCTGAACTACAAGGTGTCATCTCCTACTTCACTCCCACAATGCCCTGCCACAGGATTGACGGAAGACTTCTTTGAGTTCTAGAGAAAAGCTTAGCCTCATCTCTTACCCTTAGGCCAAGCTGGTGGGAAACAAGATCCTTGACTTCCTAGGGGTGGACTGATCCTTACGGCCAATGTGGTACCTCTGAGATTTGTCCTGAGACTTAAGACGTGGAAAAGGTGGGGGCTGGGTACCATCTGCCTAGGAATGAGGTCAGAGAGGGGAGGCTAGTCAATCCCAGAAGGTACAATCCCAGAAGCCTTCCTGCAAGAGGCAGCATGGTTCAGGGGACAGCACCAGGGGCTTGCTGCTGTCAGAGACACTGGAGTAGGAGTGAAAACAGCGGAACTGAATCCTACCATGGATGGGTGGAGATGCGGCAACCGCTCCCTCAGTGCCTTGTGCATGTACTTTGTGCCAGGCTGTTCGGAGAACTCGGAGGTCTTGGGGTGAGGCTCGGTGGGTAGAGCACTTGTCTAGCATGTGCCAGATACTGCTATGCAGGATATCTGATATGCCACGCCTCCACGGGGTCATGGGACCCACAGGTTGAGAACCGCTGCTCTAGGAGCTCTTGAGAATATCCAGTTAAGGTGTCTTGACTATCATATCAGCCCACCAGGGATGAGGAAGGGCTGCATCCATCCTCAGCGCTGCGAAACAAGCAAATTGCTTGGGACACAGTAGAAGAGATTTCCCTCCTCCCGGGCAGAGGTCTCTTCCCCTGCAGCTGATGCTTTAGTGGAAACAGACATAGAGACAAATAGCGGAGTATGTCATGCATTTGGGGTGAAGGTCTTGGATGGGGAGTGAGAGCCAGAAGGAGAAAGGGTGAGGGGGAAAGGGTAGCAGGAGGTGGGTAGGGCTGGGGTAGAGGCTTGACTTAGATACCAGGCGCAGAAACAGGACTTGACCAATGTCAGAAAGAGGGCTCAGTCCTGTGCAGAAGGGAAGCAGAGAGGCTGGGTGGCCCAGTGTCCAGGAGCATCCTGTGGCTTATAGTCCTTTCCAGGGTGGGCTGACGGGCAAGACACCCTGATTGGGTATTTGTAGCAGCTCCTAGAACACCAGTAGCAAGACTGTAGTTGTGAAACTGCAATGACGTAATTTTATGGTTGCGGGGCGTGGTGGTGGGGTCACCACATACAACAGTGCCTATAACCCTCTTGGAAACATTGTGAGGAAGGAAGGGTACTGGCCAGTCTCATTCTGCACTTGAGGAAAGAGTCTCAGAGACACCCATGAGCTGCTTGAAGTGAGACAGCGTTGGAACTCAAGACTGTTCTTTACATGCCCTTCGGATGTGTCCTGTCCCAACCCCCCCCACCCCCCCGCACCCACTCCCGGTGCAGATCAGTCCAAACCTGGGCCCTGTGCGTGGTAGGCAAGTGCTCTACCATTGAACCACACCACGACTTTCTCACTTTTGTGAATAAAAGATCTCGGTTAGTTCGGACAATTAGTTATTTGACCAAAGTAGTTCAAAGCTACAAGCTACCTACTCGTCACAGAGTTAGCCACAGCCTCTGAGAATATAGAGGCCAAACAGGTGGGCCTCTGCCAGGGAAGGCAGGCCTGGGGAGGATTTCCTGTCTTCATGAGCCTGTAGGTCTGAGGACACGGGGCTGGGTTACCCACTGGGGCTGCCAGCCACTTGCACAACCATGGCCATGAAACTATGGGCTATATATACATTTAACCCTTCTCCATGGGGACCTTGCGTATAGTAGCAGGAAGTGCATTGGTAGGGTTGGTGTGAAGACAGCGTACCAGGACAGTTCCAGGGATCGGGTTTGGCAGGGTGTGGTCATTATAAGTTGTAGTCGTTATTATTGAAATGCACAGCTGGAGAACAAGGGCCGATTGTGCAAGACCAGACGTCTAGCTGGGCTTCCAGGGATGCCCGAGTTCAGAGCACGGGTACAGTTGGCGATGTGTGTGTTCCCAGGACTGCAGCCTACATGCAGCACAGGTTTCTGTGAGGGGAGAGCTCAGGTATAAGGCTCAAGGGCTGGAAGGAAGGCGCCAGGCTGGGGCAATGGGGGCAGGGAGGAGATAGGGTGGAGATAGGGTGGGCGAGTAGACCTGTGCCACAGGTAAGCTCTGAGGTCCCCATTGCTTCATGCACGTCAGTGAGGTGATTAGCTCCAATGCTGGGGACAGGCCTTATGACAAGGGGCTTTAAAGAGAGGACTACTGTGGGGTGAGGCAGAGAGTGGGCAGCATTTGTTGGGGATGCATGACCCACAGCAGACCAGGAGAAGGCAACAGACTGGTCCTGGCCCTTAGGCCAGTCTCGGTAATCAAACCCAGAACTACAGAGTTTCTCTGACCCTTGGCTTGGGCCTCAGTGCCCAGACCAGCTCCCAGGTGCTTGGGCGGTGGAAACAGGACAGAAGGAGCCTGGCTGTCCAGGGTTGCCTGCTGGAGGGCAGCAGGGAGAGAAAGGTCTCTCCTTTTCCTCCCCAGGTGCCTGCGGATTACACCACTGTGAATTACGTAATGCTGGACACAACGGCTCCCAAAGCACATTCTCACAGGCCACTACGTGCAAGTGGCTGGCAGCGCTCAGACACCTGACTCACACCACACACGCTGAAGCATACACCCTCTCACACCGTGGCAGCATGGTGGCCCTAAGTCACACTGGCAGGGTCTCCCTCAAAGATCTGTATCTTCCCAGTCTTTGTCCCCTAGGCTCCAGGAGCCCCAAGCCCAGTGAGACAGGTGTTCCCAAGGCAGAGAGGCAGAGAAAGAGCAAATAGACCCCAGGGTAGACTCCAGACCAACAGGGAAATAAAAGGGAAGGGAGTGTGGAGGGGGAGGGTAGAAGAGGGACATATGTTTGAGGCATGGGGTAGGAAAGAGCTAATGTAGTTCTTTTAGGGAACTGCTATTAAGGGGGGGTTGTTTGTGTTGTTTTGTTTTGTTCTTTTTTGTTTGTTTGTTTTTTGAGACATGTTTTTTTTAAAATCCAGCCTGGTGAATTTGAACTTCGGATACTCCTGTCTCTGCCTTTGGAGCGCTGAGATTCCAGGTGTGGGCCTTGCACCCCGCTATTGCGTGCCACACCCCAGTCAGGCTTTGAGTTTTTGAATGCGCATGCGCTTCGCTGCACAGCCGCAGAAGCACCTGGCATAGCACTGCTGGGGTTTGTGAGACCTAAGTGCTTGCCCCAGGGCCTGAGCTACAGCTGCTCAAGCAGTAACACTTCTAAAGGAGAAAGCATTGGAGGAGGGACCAGTGCGTGTCCATCTCCAGGGTCGTCACACTAGGCATGGCGCCATAGCGAGAGGAGGCCGACATCCGTCATCGTGAAGAGGAGACAGAATTCTCTCTCTCTCTCTCTCTCTCTCTCTCTCTCTCTCTCTCTCTCTCTCTCTCTCTCTCTCTGATGTGTGTGTGTATAAAAATATGAGAAAGTAGTGGCGGAAAGATGACTTAGCAGTTAATACTTCCCGCTCTTGCAGAGGACCAGAGCTCAGTTCCTAGCACTCAGTAACCGGAAGCTCATACTGACTGTAACTCCAGCTTCCGTGGAGCCAACGCCCTCTTCTGGCCTCCAAGGCACCTGCACTCACACACACACACACACACACACACACACACACACACACACACACACACACACCGCCCCAAACATACATATACACATAATTAAAAATAAGCGTTTTTTAAAAATGGCGGCAGCATAGCTACCTCAAACAACAGGACTACCAAATTGCTACCTTTGTTGAGCTGAGTGGGAGGAAGACGTGGGCTAAAGAGAGCTCTATGTATGTATAGAATTCAGTGTTTGCTGTTTGATTCTTCATGAGGAGCAGACATAGGGAAAGTAAAATAAAAACTACCTTTCCCTCTTGTGAAGAGCTGGTCTCTCTGCCCTCTCTATTTGTCTGTGGGTCGAGTTGAAACACTTTGGGCAAGTATCTTTCCCTCTGGTCCTGAGCCAGCCTCAGAGTGGGGGTGGGGGTGGGGGTGGGGATGGGGCTAGCGCTATCACTTTATGTTAGTGAAGTGCTGCTAGGAGCCATTCTGGGGTAGCAAGAAGGAATACGGGGCACCCAGGAGGAACTCACAGGCTGGAGAGAAACGTAAGCAGCTACTATGGGACAGTGTGAGGGGATCCCAGAAAGGCCTCCCCAGAGGGTCAGGGTAGGCCATAGGAGTGGCTTTAGAAGCATAGTTCTGTCAAGGAAAGGGAGGAACCCCAGGAATATATCCCAGAAGAGTCCTAGAGAGCAGAGCAGCATCCTAGGGTCCCCGAGTTGCATGGTCAGCCAAGAGAGAGGCTCGCAAGCAACAGAGTCTCACTGGATGTTGGAAGCTTAGGTTTGAGCTACGGACACTAGAAGCTTTCAGAACACTGGCTCCTGGCTCTGCCACTGTTCAGGCCAGCACAGGACGCCCTGCCCTGCAGAGGCAGTAGGAGCAGAGAGGGGGTGGAGTTTTGGCACACAGGACAAAAAGGACTAGAGGTAAAGATGGAGAGTACCAGGGACCTCGGAGGGTGTGAGCAGAGATGGGTGTCTGGAGAGAATCTCTAATGTACTGTGGCATTATTTGCTAATAAAAAGCTGATGGCCTATTAGCTGAGGCAGGAAATAGGAGGTGGGACATTCGGGAAAGAGTCAAGAGAGGGAGACTCAACCCAGACTCTGAGGAAGTCATGTGTTGGACACATGAAACAGGTCACTAGCCATATGGTAGACACACACTAGAATAAATGAGTTATAAAAGTTTCAAGCTAGGACTGGAGAGATGGCTCAGCGGTTAAGAGCACTGACTGCTCTTCCAGAGGTCCTGAGTTCAATTCCCAGCAACCCCATGGTGGCTCACAACCATCTGTAATGGAATCTGATGCCCTCTTCTTGTGTGTCTGAAGACAGCTGCAGTGTACTCGTATAAATAAAAATAAATCTTCCAAAAAGAGTTTCAAGCTATTCAAAAATGAGTCCAAGTTAATGGCCCAGGCATTTATTCATAAATAAATCTCAGAGTCCTTATTCTGGGAACAAAGAGGCCAGGTAGAAAATCTCAAGACTACAGGTGTCACACATGTGGGCCGACAGATATAACCCAGGCTAGCCCCTTCACCGCACAGCATGATCTCTGGGCTGAGGAAGTGGTGTTCTAGATTGTTTTGGCTCCTGGACACCAAAGGCTTTGTGGTTGTGTCCCAGGGCATGCTGTGACAAAGGACAGCTGTTCAGGGGCACAGTGACAGGTTAATGTTTGCAGGGCTAGAACATGTCAGGCCAGCTCTCTACCACTGACCCACACCCCGGCCTCCAGCACGAGTGTGTGTTCTGTTGTGCTTTGAGGCACATACACATTAGCCAGCTGTTAAGTTTGCTGCATGGCTAAGGCTGCATTGAACTGCTAATCTCCTGCCCCTGCCCGGGATTACAGGTGTGCACCAGCATAACCCACGTTTTGTTTAAGCATAGTTAATTTAAGAAAGTTTAGCATGAGCAGGCGCTCGCTGTCAAGCCTCTGCATATATTCATGTTCTTGTGTACAAGAAAGTGCTCGTGTGTGTGTGTGTGTGTGTGTGTGTGTGTGTGTGTACACATAAGAATTTGGGGTATATATCATAGGTCCTTTCCTGACACCTCTTAAGTTGGATGTGGCAAAACAAGAATAAAACAAACAACCCCCAATCCAGTGATTGTGCCCCAGTTTCTCTAGGCTGGTTCTTTTCCTGAACCTTTTGAGAAAGGTCAGGAGTCCATTGCTGTGAGGAAACACCATGACCACAGCAAGTTGGGGAGGAAAGGGTTTATTTGGCTGTTCATCTTCAATGGAAGTCAGGACAGGAACTCAAATAGGGCAGGAACCTGGAGGCAGGAACTGATGCAGAGACCATGGAGGGGTGCTGCTTACTGGCTTGCTTCCTATGATTTGTTTGGTCTGCTGTCTTATAGAACCCAGGACCACCAGCCCAGGATAGCATCACTCACAATGGGCTGGGCCTTCCCCTTATCAATTACTAATTAAGAAAATGCCCGCGCAAGGCCCTGGGTTCGGTCCCCAGCTCCAAAAAAAAGAACCAAAAAAAAAAAAAAAAAAAAAAAAAGAAAATGCCCTATAGGCTTGTCCACAGTTCAATTTTATGGAGGCTCTCTCTCTCTCTCTCTCTCTCTCTCTCTCTCTCTCTCTCTCTCGGCCCCCCACCCCACCTCGGTTTTTGAGACAGAGTTTCTTCGTGTAGCCTTGGCTGTCCTGGAACTCACTCTGTAGACCGGGCTGGTCTTGAACTCACATAGATCTACCTGCCTCTGTTTCCTCGGTGCTGGGATTAAAGGTGTGCTCCACTGCCACCTGGTTCGAGGCCTTTTCTTGTTTGTTTTTTCTTTTTTTTTCCGGAGCTGGGGACCGAACTCAGGGCCTTGTGCATGCTAGGCAAGCGCTCTACCACTGAGCTAAATCCCCAACCCCTCGAGGCCTTTTCTTAGTTGAGGTTCTCTCCTCTCAGCCTCCTCTTAACTTGGGTCAAACCGACAAAAAAAAAAAAAAAAGAAAAAAAAAAAAACAACAAAAAACCAAACAAACAAACAATAAAAGCCAAACCAACAGCAACCAAAAAACCCATCCAGCACGGGCCCTGACAGTTAGAAACCCAAGGCACAAGCAAAAACACAGTAGTTGTCTGCTTGGTTGGCAAAGAGAGGGAGACTCTCCCATGGGTCAGGAACAGAGCTGGCCCTGCCCCAGGTGGCCTGGGCTGCTAACCACTGAGCTCCACAGGTGGGATGCTGAGGGAGGCACTTGGCTAAACACATCACACTGGAATCTTACCCCAAAGGGCACTTGGTGCCCGTGGGCCTGCATACCCCCCCCCCCCCCCCCCCCCCCGGTCAGCAGGAAGAAACAGGCTCAGGGATTGGTTGGAAGCTGCAGGTAGGGAGCAGTGTGGAGGTGTTTGAATGCAGCCTACTGAAAACGCAGGTCTCTGCACAGCACTGGTGAGGCTGCACCAGGCCCGCAGCAGCTGAGGGGTTGTCACAGACCTGTGGTAGCACGCTCTGCCCACCGGTTACCCTTGGCTACCCCTCCCCCAGCAGCTTGCTGGACAGAGCACAGGATCTAGTCAGAAGGGAGATGTGATGTGGGGGTCCTGGGGAGACTTGGACAGAGTGAGTGATGGAGATGATCAAGATACACTGTGTCCACGTATGACACATTCAAAGAATAAAAACTTTAAATTGCTGTTCTGAGTTGCTGAGTTTCATAGAGGAAAATAAATGACATTAATTATGGAATAATTTTTGGACAGACTCCCAACATTTCTGAAATGCCCTGAACGTATCTCTGTCATTTCTTGCCATCTTCTTATGCAAAGTTCTGCTCTCAGAAGTAATGATTCTAAAATCCAAATATCAACCAACTCTGGAAAAACACCTTCCATGCTTGGTATCCTGCAGAATCAACTACTCAAACAGCATTTAATTCGTTACATAAAACAAACATATCTATGGCCTGTAAATTTGTCTTTAATAAATGGTAGAATACATGTGTGTGAAAGAATTGTTTTACAGTGAACTTTTTGCCAGGTGTAGTGGCACGCTTCGTTAATTCCAGGTGGAGCTCTGTGAGTTGGGGGCCAGCCTGGTCTACATATCGAGTTCCAGGGCAACCAGGGCTAGACACTGGGAACCTGACTCAATAAATAGATAAATGAATAAACAAACAAACAAATAAATAATCAACCATAAGAAAACCTCATAGGACCCACCCATGAGCTGATCAACCAGAGGGATGAACACAGACCTGGAATTCAAGGTCATCTCTGGCCACATACGGGAATTCAAGGGTGGCCTGGGGTATATAAGACCCTTTCTCAACACAGAAAAGCATTTAGTGAAGCCGGGCACAGTGCACCCTGGAATGGCACCAGGGAGGGAGGACTCCACCGAGGAGTGAAGAGCTGTGACCAGTCAGCTGACTCCTTGAGGACAAAGCAGGGGTTCCTGAAGCTGGCGCCCCTCTCCCAGACACCCCTCACAGCTTCTGGGAGCATTTCCTCACCTTTGAAATGAGAATAGTGCCCCAGCCTCAGTTAAGGACCGTAGGAAGACTGTTATTAACATATGTAAAGCCTTAGTGTAGGGCTGTGCTTCCGTTTCTCTACAGAGGGTGCTATTAGAATTTCCAAGGCCTTCCTGGAGGCTGGAGGGCTTGAGGTGGGGGCGGGGAGCAGAGCTGACACTCCCGTATGACCAACAGCAGCTGGCTGGTCCTCACCACTCCCAGTCACTGCATTTCTAAGCACCTATTTATTAACCCTGAGAGCAGCTAAGGACTAGCACAATTGGAGAAACTGAGGCTCAGATAGACTGTGAGCCCTTCTCCCCGGTGGCAGGGAGTCCCAGCTGCTCTGTGCTCTGGGGTGAGAGGTTCGAAGGAAGCCCTCTAGGGCAGTGTATATGGGGGCAGAAAATTGAGGGCAATTTATGTATTTGCTTTTTAAATTTTTATTATTTTACATGTGCGTGCGTGCGTGCGTGCGTGTGTGTGTGTGTGTGTGTGTGTGTGTGTGTGTACCATGAGTATACAGTGCTCTTGGAAGCCACAAGGGGCCACTGGGTTCCCCAGACCTGGAGAATTACATTCAGGCAGTTGTGAGCCACCATGTGGGTGCTAGGAGTTGAGCCCTCTTCCTCTAGAAGAACAGACCACTAAGCTCTCTCCAGATTATTTTGTTTTGGGATTTTTGCTGTTGTCCAGGCTGGTCTCAAATTCACAGCATGCCATAATTAAAAAAAATTATTATTATTATTATTTTGTATCATTTATTTTATGTGTATGAGTGTTTTTGCCTTCGTGTATATATGTGCACCATGTGTTTTCCCAATGTCCTTGGAGGCCCCAGGAGGGGTCAGATTCTCTGGAACTAGAAGTCATTAATAGATATTTGAAGTGCTTCTTTTTTTTCCCAAGACAGTCTCATGTAGCCAAGGCTAGCCTCAAACTCACTATGTAGCTAAGGATTGCCTTAAATATCTGATTGTCCTGCCTCTGCCTTCTAGAGGTGAGTGCAAGGTACACACTAGCAGTGCAGGGGTCAAACCCAGGGCCAGACAGGTACTCTTCCAAGTGAACTACACCCTCAGACCCTAGCTCTACTTTTTGGTTATTAGGAATAAGGTTTAAAAGTTCTCTTTCTTGCTTCCTTCCCTCCTCCTCCTCTAGATCAAGTCTTGTTTGTCCTGGGACTCAGTTTATAGCCAAGGTTAACCTTGAACTCATGGCCTTCCTCCTGCCTCAGCTTCCTGAGTGTGGAGATTACAGTGTGTGTATACCCTGGCTTTTCTATTGGTCTTTCAAGGCAGGGTCTCTCAGGACCCAGTCTGGCCTTGAACTTGCTATATGGCTGAGGATGGATTCCTGATCTTCCTGCCCCTCGCTGGAGACCAGCTGGAGTAAGTTCCAGGCTGGTCACGAGAGCCGGCCTCAACACGACGATTCATAAAACACCTAATCAAGCTAGGGATGCTCGAATGCCTAAGACCTCAGTACCAACAGCCCGAACAAACAAAACAACAAACCAGTCTAACTTATTGCCTTGAAAAGGATGTGGGCGTTCCCTTGAGAAACGGTGAGCCTGGGGGTGTGATACGGTCAGCCCTAGCACATGTGAGCCTCTGGGGTTGATCAAACATGGCATGGTCCAGTGATTCTACTCAGCGGGGTTTGCCTCATAGAGCTGAAACCATACATTACCAACAAACCTGGACCTGTTTGTCCCTAGCAGTACCACGAAACACCACATGTCTACGGTCTCATAACTGTAAACATACAATGGGATACTTCTCAACTACAGAAGGGAATGAGGTATTGATGCTTGATATCCCATGGGTGAACCCCGAGACCCTCATTTGTACACTCCCTAAAGGCAGCATCTATCAATTCACTCTTTACCAGACACTGGTAACTATCCATGGGACAAAGGACAGGCCCTGCCCCACTGCCCGGTGGCCAATGGGGAATCTGCCTCACCCTCAGTGTGTGCACCCCACACTGTATGTCTCAACCATTAACCTAACAGGTGGGTTTCTGCTGGGTTCCACCCACCTCTGGGACTTGGAGGTGTCAAGTCCTGGGATATTGGTCTAACTGATTCTGAAGTCTCAAGGGTCTCTGGGTCAGAGAGACCAGGTAGGAATGGATATCAATATACGACCCCTGCCTTGCCCCTTTGCTGTTTGTTTTGAGACAAACTATGTCCTGAATCTCAGTATATAGACCCGTCTGTCTGTCTTCGAATTTACAGAGACCTTACTGCCTCTGCCTCCCCAGTGTTGAGATTAAAACCAAAAGCCAAGCACATCCAGCCCATGTGACTCTCTTGAAGTGGACCCTTTGCCCTGGTGTTAGTGGTACTGATGGTGGTGGTGGGCAGGGGCAGTAGCCAGTTACCTTGAGCCTTGAGTGCTGGGGATGTGGCCCTGACCAGGCCCTGGGGTTTAGCACCGCCAGCACAGTTAAGTAGCAGCAGCAGCAGCAGCAGCAAAGTCAAGTATTCTGGGCTGCTTCTGGAGCCTGCCTCGCCCCTGGAATTTACAGACCAGGCCCAGTACTCTTCTGGATAAAACAGGCCCTGAGCCCAGTAGAGGGGACACAGGCTGCTTGCCCACAGCTGGCCTGGCCCTCCTGCCGAGGGTCACTGGGAATCCTGTGTTTCATCAAATATTGCTGGGCTACGGAGTTTTATTTGAAAATAATTTTAATTAGCCGGAAACTAAGAGTTTAATAAATGGAAAACAGAACTTTCCAAGGCCACAGCTGGGAAACAGTTGCTTTTTAAAATAAAATTCTGCCTGGCTTCCCAGGTCAGCCAAGCACCCCGACTGGAGGACCCTGGTGCCAGCCAGATCCACGAAGGAAACAAAGATTATTTTTAGAGAAATATTTTAGACTTGGTTTCATGATCTCAGGAGTTTCCTTCCCCATCCGTCCTGGGTCCTTACATCTTCCCTCTATTTTGGGGCGACCTCTCTGGGGGAGAATACTATCTGGCAGGAACTATTTCTGCCCAGATGAAAATAAAAGGCCACTCCCTCAGCCCCCAGAGAATGAATTGTTGCTAAAAATGTCCCTGCAGACAGCAAGGGGCCCATGAAGCCTTGGCCTTGGCAGGTGTGCCAGCAATGAAGGTGGCTCTGGGGGTCCCTGCAGGCTTGGAGACTGTGGCCACCCTCCCAGCCAGCCCTGTTTTGCCCCCACCCAACAGGAAACGGATGGCAGCCTGACAGTTATTTCCGTGTTTTGAAAGCAGTTTTTAACTTGAAAGAGGCTTGATAAGGAAGGCTGTGTTTTTTTTTTTTTGTTTTTTTTTTTTTTGGTAGGTGTTGGTACCCCTCCTCCCCCTCCTCCCACTGCTCCTGACCCGTGAAGACACACCCCCCACACCACTGCTGACACATCTAGGCCTAAACACTTCTCACACACTGAAGGTCCACTTGCCTGCCCCTACGGCTGTAGCCGTATACAGACACACCCAAACCCACATTCACACACACGGCAGGGCACACCCACTAGAGCAACACACAGGCATGCAGTCACCTGCACACACCCAGCCCCTTACAGCACGACACCCATACCCTACCAGAAACACCCACAGACCCCAACACTCTGAAACCCTGCAACCCTACGTACACTGTACAAACCCAAATCCACACCCGGTCACATACAGAACCACACAGCCCTCCACGGGCAATCTGAACATCACAAGACACACTCATACTCATCAACAACCAGAGACCCTTATCCTCTATGTATTCATAACCTCCTGTAGGATGCACATCCCCGCCAACCCTTCCTGCATCAGCACACACATCGTAGACACAGATCCCTGAACACTGTGCACAGCTCAGTGCACATAAACACCTATAAACACCTGGACAACCTTACACACACAAACCCACCTCCCACCTGGCACCCCTATGCACCTTCCTTCAGAGATGCCCTGCCAAGCACACCCCCAAACACCTTTGTACTTTCTGGCTCCTCTGGCTGTCTTCCTGCCGTGCCTCAACTTCCTCTTTTCTTCTCTTTCCTCCCTTTTTGGCTTGCTAGCAGCTCAGATCCAGAACTGCCCGCCCTGGACGTCTAACGCTCACTGCAGCCTCCGGCGAAATAAACGGCGAAATGAGGTTACAGCCGGGCGTTGTGAGACACACCTGTAGTCCCAACTCAGCTGGAGGCTGAGGCAGGAGGATCTGCTGTTACAAAGACTCTGGCTCAACAAGCGGGTAAAGGAACAGTGGGTAAGAGTTTGCCTGGCCTCAGTCCAACAGCTGGTCAGCCTGAAAGGGCTAGAGACCCAACTTCCGGTTTAAAAAAAAACCACTGGGTGCGAGTCATATCCGCCTTCATTTGTCACCGCGAACTAAACTGGAGGACAGTGGCGGTATCTGCAGGTGGCTTTCCTCATCGGGTCTTCAGCAGGCTCTGTGTAGACACCCACCCCAGGGCTTTCCTGAGACCCTTCCTCAGGAGCAGACCGGGCAGTTCCAAGAGCCCGCCCAGCATCTATCCTGCATCAAGGACCCTGCCGGGCTCAGTCTTCAAAATCTCACAGCTCAACGCAGCGCTTCTCAATTGTGTGTGCTACTTTCTACATGGATAGCAGGAGATTCAGCCAGCAGGGGCCAAAGAGCTGTACACATACACATCCCCCTTCCGAAATAATTAATAATAAGGTTGTTCGCTGTGTTGGGAATCACTCGGGTCTGGGCTCACAGCTGCCCACAATAGGTTCCACCTAAATTCTGCCTTGGCCTCCCTGCTTTAAGCTCCACGCGGTTGCCTGTTGACAGCCAGTTCTACTTTATCCTTACTTACAAGTCGTACTTCTAGATCTTGGATTTACAAAACATACCGTCCTAAGGGTAGGTAACCAAATAAAGACTGTTACTTCTGCGCGCTGCGGAAGCACGCTAACCCAGCGCCTCCACTGATGGTGGGTGAGAAAGCTTCTGAATGACCGTCTACCTCTCCAAGCTCTTCACGCTCCAACACGTTTAAAACATGAAACCCCAGAGCCCTGACTTCGGGCTTTCAGAGCAGTTTTTAAAAATGAATGTGGCTTACCCCAAAGAGAAGTCCAACATTCCAGCTGATCAAAAGTACTTGTTTAGAAAAATAAGTTTGAGAACGAAGTGGAAACAAGGTCTTTGAAATGAAGCCGGGCCTAAATAGCTCCACTGTGGGGCCGTTTCCTCCCCACTGCATTTTTTATGGCCTGGAGGCCACGGAGCTGCAGGCTTCACCCAGCCCCAGGCCTTCTTGGCCTCTGGCTCCCTCCACCCCCCAAGGCCCAGCATCTGGGACAACTTTGAAACTGTTTGGCAGCAAGTCCCCCACCCCCCTGCCCCACGCAAAAAAAGAAAAAAAAAAAAAAAGCGTTCCAATGAACACCAACTCCATCTTCCTTAACTGGGAACAGCTGCCCAGTTTGGCGCATCCCTCAGACAGCCCCCGCCCCGCCCCCAGCTGTGAGTCACAGCAGACGCTGGTCAAGGCAGGGGCAACCACAGGGGGGTGGCAAGGATTGGCTGATAGAGCCCGGCTGTTGTCGATAAGAAAGCAAACTCTTGCTGGGTCTCTTGCCTACTTTGGGAAAGTTGTGTGAACTGTGTATTGGGGGAGAAAAAAAAATCTAACTGTCCCCTATGACAGTTTAAAAGACTGTTTTAAAAATGAGCAGGGTAAAAACAAACCACCTACCAAAAAAACCCAAAAGCACAAACGCCTTTAATTTATTTAAGCTTCGGGAACCAGGCGAACCGAGGCGGCCTTGTTTGCCTTTGGTAGAAGCCTGGATGAATTTGCTTTCTGGCCTCTCTTCCTTTTGCATAAAGAGCCGGAATTGTGCTCATTCCCAGAGGAAGTTGTCTGTGTAAACAAACATCACCCAGATAGAAGTTTAACCTGCTTAATCTTCCATCCTCTCCGAAGGACATAACCCAGGTTCCCAAAGTCCAAGCAAAACCCAGCTCCTAGGGCAGGCCTGGCTCAGACCTCGCGGTCCAGGCTGCAGGCCCTGGTCAGGCAGACTAGAGAAAAATCGGGACCTTCCGCAGCCAGAGCAGCCACGTGATCCTCTGGGTGACTCATAGGCCGGCCACACCCCTTGCGGTCTCCCGCCAGGCCCTGCCACCAGCCAGTCAGCCAACACTGGGATGCATCTTATTACCAAAGGAACAGCTAACAAATGCCCTTGACAGCCAAATAATTACTTTCTTTCAGCTGAAAGGACTTGCTATAAAATAAATACAGGTACAAGTGGATGCAGGCTCTCGAGACCTGCCAGCTCCCCACCTCCTCGACACACCCCTTCCCAGATTTGCTGAGGCCAAGGGAAGCCAGGAGACCCGGTTTTTAAAACAAAACAAAAACACTACTCAGCTTTTTTTTTCCAAAAAATTTTATTGGGGGAAAACTACAAAACATTTACAGTACAATGTTTACAGTCACAATTTGTAGTGAACTGATTCCCCAAAATATATTACAACTCAAGTTGACTTATCTCGTTACATTCAAAAACCTACTTCTGTCAAAGTAGTCCAGAGTGCACTCGTGGTGCTCCAACTGTACCTACGCACAAACTAAGCGGCTGATCATTCATTTGTCATCCGGCAAAGCCGGGAGACTTTCCTGCCTCTTTACAATGAAAAATAATAGTACAAGTTCTGGACTGTCATTAAGCAAGGTATATTCGTGTACCACCAACAATTCAGCGTGAAGACCTGGCCTCTTCACATCATAGCTATGGTTAAAAAAAAAAGTGGTAAAATTCTTTTCCTCTTGTGCAGGCGAACCCATCCCACATTCAAATTCTCAAGCACTAATGGAATACTTATTTGGCTGAGGAAGATTTAAGGCAAGTTCGGGCCCTGTGAAGGCACTGAGACCCCCCCCCCCATTATTGCTACATGTCTTTATACTCAATGTCACAGTAGAGCTGGTGGAACTAGGAAACTGTCCTTTCCTTGCTGGTTTATAGCATGCCACGTGAGTCTGACTGCAGAGTCTCTGGGCATTCTTTTCCTCTTTAAAGTCGGATGGGCTACAACCATTATGCATTCTAAAAAAACTCAAAATGTTCCTCAAACTACTTCCACAGCATCAAGATAGATTTCTGTAAAGAAACCATGCAATCTTCCGAAATTTACGTAAACAAGGAAAGAAATTAATGAAATAAATATTACATACAATCTCTTAAATTAAGATTTTTCTTACTCATTTACAATAAAATAACCCAAGTGAAGTTACAAAAGGCATATATTACTGTGAAAAGAACACACTCCACGTTTTGCCGATTAATAATGGCAATTATAATTTAACATAATAAAAGAATATATATCTATTGCTTTCATCATACTCGATAAATACAGTATGAACAACATCCTCAAATGTATACTTTTCACAAGAATAATAAATAAGTTAAATAGTTTTTCATATTGAGTTGTGGTGCAGTGGTGCGGATCAACTCAAAACAGCTAAAAATGAAGCACTTATTTCCCAACTATGAACTGAGCTCTGCCCAAGGCTTCCAGAGGGCAGAGGAAATGGTTCTAAGCTAAACACCCACTGAGTGCTGGCAAGGAGACTGTTACCAAACTTTGGAATGCAAGGGCTCCCCCACCCCCAGACACATAGAACTTTGTTAAAAAACATAAACAAGGTAAACAACCACCAGGAAGGAGGCAGAGAGCTACTCCTACCAAGGCATGTTCTTGGCATTAGTTTGAATTCTAGAAGCTTATACTTTAGGGAGGTGGCAGCCGGCGGGCTCACACTGGTCTTGGAACCCCTTCCAAGGTCAGAGTTCTCACATCTGTAGCTAAGGCTTTCCAGTGAAGAGATGGAATGATGGTTGGTAGCTGCTGGTGATGGGCTGATTTTTATTTTTTTCTTTTAAAACTAGAGTTTCAAACTCTTCTGGGACCTAAAGCAAGTGTTTGGTATCCTTTGTTCTTTCTGCATCACAACCGCCCTGTTGTGGATATTTTGTTCATCCATTCGAAAAGTTCGTTGGCTTTTATTTCAACAAGAACGAAACTTTGCAATAATAATAATAATAATATTAATAATAAAATAAAAAAAAAAAGAACGAAACGAGAAAACCGAAAGGGAAGGGGCAGGGCCCCTCCCGGCAGAGTTCGAGTCCAAGTGCTCGGAGGGGCCTTAAAGTCGGCCTGCGGCAGTGTCACCCCCCAACCGGTGCCCCTGTAACGCCTCTCCCAACCCCTCGCGGGCGCCCCCTTGCCTCAGTCGTCGGAGATGGAGAGGCGGCTGAAGATGGGCAGGCGGCGGCCGGGGTCCAGGCTGGGGGACTCGGAGCCGCTGAGGCTGCCCGAGCTCAGCGAGCCACTCAGGTAACTGTCGCGGTCCGACAGCGAGTCCGGGGGGCTGGGGGGCGCGTCGAACACCGGCGACTCGGACAGACGGCGCGGCAGCTGGAAGCCGAAGGGCGGCGAGGGCGGCGCGGGGGCCGCGGGGGGCTGCGCAGGGGCCGGCGCGAGGCCCGCCAGGCCCTGCTGCTGGCTGCGGTAGTAGGCGGCGGCCGCGGCGGCGAAGTTGTGGGTCTGGATGGCAAGTGGCGTGATGAGGCTGCTCAGCTCCGGGCCGAAGGTGAAGGCGTTGTTGGCGCACGAGGTGGTCGAGCAAGTGGCGCACGGCGCTCCGGGAGTCAGCAGGTCCTCCGCGCCCCCGGGGCCGTAGAGCAGCGCGGCCGCCGCCGCCGCCGCCGCTGAGGCACAGCACGTCGGGGCGCCCGAGGGTGTGGAGGCCGCTGAGGTGGAGGAGCAGGAAGAGGCTGATGAGGAACAGGACGAGGCGGAGGAACAGGAGGGCGGCGGCGGCGTGCGCGACGTGGGGCTGTCGAGCAGCAGCGGCGACTCCAGTCCCCCGGGCGGCTGGTGGTGGCCCGACGGGAAGCCGGAGAAACTGAGGCTGTGGTGCAGCTTTGGCCGCGGCTCCCGGGCAAAGCCCAGGTGCAGCGCGTCGCGCGCGCCAAACGCTCGCAGGTCCCCGGAGGCGCCCCCCGATGGTGCGGGCCGCCGCTCGTCTGCGTTGTGGATGAAATGGCAGCGCGGGCCGTAGGGGCAGAAGCCGATGGTGTGGAAGGTGCGGCACAGCTCCGTCTTGTACTTGGGGTGCCGAGTGAGGCTGCGCAGCTCATGGAAGCCGTGCGCGAACTGGCACTTCTCGCCGTACTTGCACGTGCCGCTCTCCTCGAAGGGCCGGCACAGCTCGGTCTTGTAGCGCGTGGAGTTGATTTGGGAGCCGCTGCCCCCCTTCTGCTGCTGCTGCAGGTGCAGGAGGTGCTGGCTGCGCTCACCGTTCTCGCTGAAAGAGCGATCCCGGAATTTGCTTTCCTTGTTGACCAGCGCCGTGCCGCTGCCCCCTGAAGGCTCCTTGAGCTGGCCGTAGGAGGACGGGCCGCCCGCGCCTGCCGGGCCACAGCTGCTGCCGTTAGGGGCGCCTGGGAACTTAGGCGAGCAGCTGCCAGGACTGGGGTGGGCGAGCGCGTGTAGGTTGCTGGCGGAGTGGCGTCTCAGGAACCCCGGAGTGAAGCTCGAGCTGGGGGCAGCAGCCACGGGCGTCCCCACCGCCTTCTTGTCCAGCATGTTGTTCAGATTGAGGTTTGCCAGGGATTTCTCCGTCTGCCAAAGGGAGGGGACCGGGGACGGGATGAAAATCTGATGGGGAAGAGAGTTGGGGGAACTGCAGAATGGACGCCAATCCCAACTGCCCACTTGTTGGTGTTCCTTGTGGGTTCCAATTCAGTCTCCACCGCTACACTTACAAAACGCAGGCCGGAGAGAGTGGAGGACGCCCACCCCGGCCGCTCCGGGTCTAGCCATGTGATCCTGGGCCCGTGGCCACGGGATGGGCGGCGCAAACACAGTCCGGGAAGTCCCGGCAGCGTGGCCGCGGTCGGCTCGGGAGGAGCACGGCTGCTCCAGCCGCTACTCGCTCCCTCCCAGCTCTCCACGCCCACAGTTGCAAGCACACAGTACTGCTAACTACAGGACTTCCCTCCACCCGCAAAGCCAACTTGGAAGGGTCCCTCCCGCCTTAGCCGGGCCCGGCGGCCAAGTCTCGGAACTCCAAAGGGTTCCAGGCCGTCCGCCATCCTTTCCCGCTGTCGGCTTACCTTGCACAAGAAGTCGATATCGTAGAAAGCTGACAGAAGAGTGGTCGACATTTTTCTGGGTCCTGTAATGGTCGGAACTGCAAGCGGGGAGGTTGGGAGGAGCCCTCGGTGCGGCGCAGCTCAAACCAAGACGAATAACGGACGAGGGGCAGGGAGGGACGGAAAGTTTGCTTGCGGGGCCGAGGAAGGAGGCCGCGGCGCGCGGAGTGGGGGGCAGAGGAGAAGCGAGAGCGCAGCTCGGCGCCCCGGCCTGCCCCCCGCGCGAGCCGTCGGCAGCTCGCGGACTGGTGGAACTCGGAGACCCGCGAGCGCGCGCCCTATATACAGCCTGGGAGCCGCGCGGCGGCGGGGCAAAGCGCACCCGGGGAGGGGACTGATCGCTGACCGGCTGGGGTCTCTAGGCAACGCCGCCCGCCGGCCCGCAGACGTCAGGCCCCTTCTCGGACTCTCATTGGTCGCCGCCAATTTTTTCCCTTCGGGGGCGGGGCGGGGCGGGCAGTCCCGGGCGTCCCGGGCGGCGTGGGGAGCACGGCTCCTTGGGGTGCGGGGTGGCGGCGGCGGGAATATCTCGTTCTCCCCCGCCTCTTGGAGTGTAATATTGGAAAGCACCTCACGCTCAATCTGACCGGGACCAGGCTATCCCGGACGTGCCTTTCCCTGCCCGATCCTGCTGGGCCGACTGGCGCAGCTTTTATCTCCCACCCTAGTTTTTGCTCGGCACGCGGGAACTGCAAAACGCAACAATATTGCAATGGTGCGCGTTGCCAAGTTGCTTGGGACTGGGGGCGGGGGTCGCGGCCTGTCTGGTAGGTGGCAGCTCGGGCCCGGCTGCACGTGGAGAGGCCGTAGGGGTGGGGGCGGGAGCGGCCAGCCTGGAGGAGCATTGGAGCGTTTCTCCGCCCCTCTCCCCGCCCAGGCTCAGTAAACAGGACTTGAGCGTTGCGGCCTGTGGGGCAGGGCTGACTGTCTGAGGACAAGGCGCTGGCTTTGCTAATCACATCACAAGACCTTGAGCCTGGGCCAAAGGCGCGGAGTGGCGCGGGGTGTCCGGGGCGGGAAAGCCGACTCGGGGGACTAGAGGGAAGTCGGGGGAGCAGTGTGGACACGGAGGAAGTCACTTCCTTCACCTTTGTGCCTGTTGGTTGGCCTAACCTCCCCACCCGTCTCAGGGATGGGGGGTGCAGCTGCTAGCCAAGGCTTCCCGCCCGTACAGCCTTGGCCTGTTGAGTCCTGCAACCTTTTTCCTACGGCTGTGGGAGGCACCGCATTGAATCTAAGCTTTGTGTTAGCTGCCGGAGGCGGTGGTTGCTGAACCACCACCCAGGTTGGGGGGAAGAGGCCCTCGTTCTGTTGCCTTTAGTGCAACTCCTACTAGCTTTCCGTAGAAAAAGCAGTCTCAAAAGGCCCCTGACTCTTTTGAGAGTAGCACCCCCCCACACACACCTAGTGCCCAGTGAGGCTACCCCCAACCCCCAACGTTACTCAGGCGATCTGGTCAGGTCCAGAACCCTTTATCCCTACACTGAGTTTATACTGGCTGCCAAAAGCTGGAGTTGGGCCCACGGTTTCACCCAACTGGCAGTCCAGGTTGCCCTGGGTGGAAGGCCCAGTAGTTGCCAGGGAAGGACGCTTGACCAACTACATCCTTCCCACGTTATTCTTCCTGTCTGCTTGCACTCAGTCCAGTGTGCACTTGGGCTGTATCAGTTAACCTGGAAGGTAAGGAGGTACATCTGTCACTCAACAGGCTCCCGAGTCCAGGCGCATTTGGCTGCATTTTTGCCCCTGTAAGGCTGGACTTTAGGGTCACAAATGTGCTAAGTGGGTATGGTGGTTCAGGCAGAGGCAAACAAATTTCGGTGAGTTTTAGGCCAGCCCAGCACAGCTTAGTGTGAGAGTGAGACCATACCTCAATAAAGTAAAGAAAAAAGCCCATACCACCTTATATATTAAAGCAAAGGGGCCACTCAAATCTTAGGGCCCTCAAATGTAGTGACTTAGGGAAAGATGGCTGCTTTACTCTTCCCACCCACGTTGCTCTTGCCCCTAGTATTGCTGTGCAGCTGTGGCTGAAAGGACCCCAAAGGTAAGCATGATACCCTGTGACCAAGGTTTTCCTGGTTCCTCTAAGGACGCCTCAGGAAAGCATGCAGCATATCCCCCTAGCAGCTGTTAGCAGGATTTCAGACACAAACCTGTGGAAACAGCCGTCCTTCTTGCCCTCCCAGGCTGGCCACAGCCAGCCAAGATCCAAATCTGGGGTAATTCCCAGCCAACAGCAGCAAGAACACCCACTGGGTACACTTGGTAGGATGGACTTGAAGATAACATAACATGTTCTGGTACATGCTTTGGTACAGCATGCCCGCTAATGTGAAATGGTTTTATTGTTATGTAAATGCTTTTATTTCATTTTAGATGGGAGGGGAGAGGGAAGGTTTGGCCCTGATCAGATTAATCTTCCAAGGTTATCACCACATCACACCACTAGCCTCTCTCACCAGTTAGATCTTAAAATAGTGTGATGCTGGGTATAGTGGTATGTGCCTGGGATCCTGGCACTTGGGAAGCAGAGGCAGGAGGATTAGCACATGTTTGAGGCTAGCCTGGTGTAAACAGCATGCCTGACTCATCAAAATAAAAGCAAAACCCAAAACAAACAAACAAACAAATGTTAGGTTTTCAATTTTTCATCAGCAGTGGGGCTGCCCTGACGGTGACTCAGTAATTACTACAGGGCCACACAAACCACAACAGGGTGCTAAGTGTTTGTTAGACCACCTAGGGGATTTTCTGTTCCTCTTCATGGACAGGACAGGACACTGTTCCTGCATTCCCTCTTCCTGCTATAGTTCTCTACTCCAGCACAGCTCTGTTTTTGTGTTGCTGAATGGTTTTCTTCTCAGAGACCAATTACATGTAAAATGTCAGCTTCTCTGCAAAAGGAAATGCACATGAAATGCCTCCTGATCTGCACGTTCAGTCCCCTTTCCCCATAATTCTAAGTGACTGCTCAGCTGAGAAGTAGCTGAACATAGGTACAGGCCCTACAAGTTCCTGACTATGGCTGGCATGGTCTTGTGGATAACTAGGCATGTGGATCACACTACAGTGACAAACCCAAGCTGTGAATTTGAAGGCAAGTGCCTGTGGGTGAACAGGTAATGGTAGTAAGCTGGGCCCCAGTGATATGGCTCGGGGGATAAAGGTGCTTCTATGCAAGCCTGAACCTGAGTTGGATCTCTGGAACCCATGTACATGTGGAAGGTTAAACTGTGGCATGGGTGCCCTCCTGTAATGTGCAGGTGCTGATAACAGTTTAAGTTTTAAGAGACGAGGTTAGAACTCCAGCAGCATAATGTGTGCAAGAGTGCCACCTGCTGGTGTCTGAGCATGCCGGCTGCACTGGGCTTGGAGTGACAAAACCCTTAAGGTTTCTAGATGGAATTACTCAAGTGGTTTTTGGCACTGGAAGTAAAAATGGTTTTGTTGTTTCCACCAATCACAGGACAGTGAACGGTGCAGGCACCGAATGAATTCAGCATTTGCTCAGGCTTCCCCTTTCCCCAGGCGCCTCCACATAGCTGAAGCCAGGGATGTTTTGCAGGCATTTCTGGGGAAGACAGGGAGGACTCTGAAGATGGGCCACTGAAAGGCTTGGACACGTAGATAATAAAACACAAGTATTTGCATGTTGTGGGTTCTTAATTTTCCCAGAATCTAGCGCCTGGAATATATTTCTCCTTTACTAAAATGGAATAAAAGTTTAGTAATCTGACCAAATGGGTATTTGCTAAGTAATCCAGTATCTATATACAAGCCCAAACCAAACCAAACCAAACCAAACCAAACCAAACCAAACCAAACCAAACCAAACCAAACCAAACCAAACCAAAGAGCCGTCTGTGTCTGTGTGTGAGACGTGTGCTAAAACTCAATCCTATGTAGTCAGTGTACAGGGAATAAATAGGCTCTGGCTTTGGGATGAAAAAGGCTGATTCAGGCCCGTAGGTGCCCTGCACCTGGAGACAGTAAATACGCAGACCAGGAGCCTCGCTGCCTAGGTTGGGCTCCCTTGAATGAGTGTGCTGAAGACAGGGTCCTCTGTAAGAAGGGACAGAAGCCGAGACTCCCAGAAGTGGGGAGGCACTGGAGGAAAAGTTTCAGTGGACGTCCATCACGTGTCTCGCAGGCCTAAGTTGAGGGCCACAGCCTTCTTTCTTCAACAAGCTGCTTCTGTTCTTGGGGCCATTTCTTGTCTCCATTCTCTAGGGCAGTCTTCAGCTCTGAGGACTTCCTTTCCTTCCAGACAGGCCAACAGCCGCAGGACAGCCAAAGTTCTTTCCTCTTGAATGCGCAGTCTTGTGTATTCTACTGTCTTCAAAAATTCAGCCGAGAGTGGAAGTTCTCTGAAGAGCTGAGAGATGAGGCGATGCTGCTCTGACGCTGTCCTTTGCAAGTGACTGAGCTGGGAGTGAGAGGACTGACAGCCAGACTGACAGAGGAGATGGAAGACTTGATTACACAGGTATTTCACGAAGGTCAGAGTCTCGGCCCAGAAGTTGACTTCTGATTTTTCAAATATGTGCTCTTCTTCCCCCTGGACCAAGTGAAAAACAGCCCAAGTCAGCCTCATAGGAGTCGTGTGGAGGCAGGCACAGCACTGGATGTGGGAGCTGTGTCTACTCCTGACATAGGGCCCACTTGGGTCTGTCAACGCCCATGCCACAGCACTTGCAGCTCTGAAGGTCACCTTCTACTGTCACTCTGTCCCTACTCTTTACCAGGGAGGAGTGTTTTCTCCAGCCCTACCAGAACCTTTGATAAAGATGTGAAGCAGCTCCATGTCAGGATACTCGGGGACTAGGGGTGCAGAAGTGGGTCTTAGGTTTAAGGTGCACTGAGAAAATTCAAAAGAGGCACAAGGGACGTCTCGGCAACAGAGCAAAGAGTTACTAGGACACGTGTGACAGCAGCCTTTAGAGACCAGGTTTCTGAAATGCCATGGGTGTCCACGGTTATTGCATCAAAAACACTTCATTACATCTTCCCCTTTCCTTACTTAGGTTTTAAAGAGCTGGTACACACTGACTCTTGGTCTGCTCAGGTTACCAGATAGCTAGCAGTCATATGTGGGGACAGATTGCTGTTTTCCTAGTGTCTGTGTTGCCTATGCAGGTCTTCAGTTTCCAGATGTGTGTGACCGCTCCCTATTAGGAAGAGGGATTAAGTGCCATGTTCCCTAGAGGGACCCTAATTCTTGGGAAATGCTCAGACTCAGCTAACATTAACTGATAAGCATTTTTCATAATTTCATTCTCAATCTTTAAGGTGCATATTTCAAAGTGCCCTTCCTAACTTGTCTGAACTATGTCATCAGAGCCTCCAAAGTCCTGTGAGCCTCACGTAGGAGACTTTCTCCCAGTTAGTCTCTCCTCCACATTGGAGCAGCCAGAGGCACACTTTTTACTACCTAGAAACTCCCCAGGCCCTCAGGGCCCCCCACCTTGGGGTTAGGACACTTTGTCTGTCCAGCTCCCTAAGTAGCTGGGTTACCTGATGTGGGCTCTGCATGAGGTCTTTGAGGTCACCACCCTCTTCCAGCAGCCATCCCAGGAGAATGGGCAGTCCTGGCCCCAGCTGGTCCCACTGCTGGAGCAAGTCACACAGGACAGCGAAGGCCAGGGTGAGAGCAATGGAGGCATCCACCTGGCAGAAGGCAAATTCTGTAGAGACAGGAAGAAGGCAGCCAATGAATGTAGCTCAGGGCCAGCCCTAAGAAGTGTGGAGGAGCCTGGGAACATGAAGGGTCTTGGCTAAAACCCTTGTCAGCACACCAGGGGTGGCAGTGGTGGTGGAACTGCTCATGGAGGGCTCCTAATCCCATCCCGGTCCTTCTGTCTACACTGTTAGAGTGGGTCCTTAGCCTGAACCCCACCACCGTGTCCTATCCAGAGCAGCAGCACCTGTAGGCCTAGACATTTCTCTTAGCCTCTAGCACAAGTGGAAGGAGAGGGAGCCCTGTCATCTCCGAGCAGAGCGGACCACACTGTACCTCATTGTTGACACGATCCTGATCCAAGGATTATAGACAATCAACAGAGGTGGTGGCTGTGCCATAAAATGCTATCTACGCATGCTGTCGTCCACATCTCACACATAAAAACATTTCCCATTTCTACTTCCCACCTCCCCAAAGTCTCGTGTCCCTGGCTAGCCTCAAACTGGATGTTGTCAAGGATGACTGTGATTTCTGATTCTCTTGCTTCTACCTCTTGGTCACGGGATACAGATATGTTCCACTATACAGACATGTGCCACTATGCTTGTCTGTAGCCAGGGATCAGCTGGATCGTTTGAGATCCTCTGCCTTTGGCTACCAAGTCCTGGAACTATCCATGTGTGGCACTCTGTCTGTCCAGTTTTATGCAGCACTGGGGTAAGCACTCTAGGCAAGCATTCTACCACCTGAGCTGATCTCAGCTCTCACACCATTTAGAAATGTAAAACCTATGGGGCTGGGTGGGCGTGGTGGTGACGGGTCTCGTAATTCCTGCACTAGAGAGGCAGAGGCTACAAAGTAACATTTGTTACCCCTGCTCCTACCCCAGCCCCCAAAGAAAAAAGTCCACTAAAGAGTGGAACAATGGGAGGGGAGAAAAAAAAAAAAAGAAATGTAAAACCTTATATATCTCACAGCCATGCAAATGCAGCGGTGCACTGAATATTGGTCTTGATTTTTTTTTAAAGATTTATTTATTGTATGTATGTGAGTACACTGTCTCTGTCTTCAGACACACCAGAAGAGGGCATCAGATCCCATTACAGATGGTTGTGAGCCACCATGTGGTTGCTGGGAATTGAACTCAGGACCTCTGGAAGAACAGTCAGTGCTCTTAACCTCTGAGCCATCTCTCCAGCCCTGGTCCTGATTTTTATGTGTCAGATGAATTCTTTACCACTGAGCTATGACCTTAGCCTAGGATTTTGCCGACATTTTGTTGCCGTTGTATGAATAGTAAATTCCTTATCTTCTTGACTTCCTGGCTTTCCGAGGGTGAGGTACTGAAAGAGCAAGTATAGAAAGAGGAAGTAGGTATCTTGGGGGAACCCTGCTTACTTGACTCTCTGGTCTTCCCAAATGTGGAGTTCTGAGCAGGGTTGGGGTATTGACACTTTTACCATTGGTTTAAGCCTTCTCACCTTAGCACAAGGGAGCCTGGGCCTCAAGACTTAAAGTTTTCCATTCAGAGTACATCTCTGTGGAACTTCCTGCACGAGTGCTTCCATTTAATGATATACTTTTACTGAACCCTCCTATCTCCCAAATCCACAGTTCCAGCTCAGCTCAGAGAATGGCCCTGGGCCATCTGACAACCAGTTGAATCTGCTTAGCACACCCAGGAAAGGGCTGAAACATGGACTAGAAGGCCAGGTCCCCAGGTGTTAGCTAGGCTAACGGAAGGTTTGTGGCACTTGCAGTCCTACTGAGTGTTTGATCTCCAGTCCTTTCAGGAGCTAGGGTTTTTTGGTGGTGCCAGGGCCTTATGCAAGCCAGCCAAGTCCTGTGCCAGCAAGCCACATCGTCAGTCCCCAGCATCTCAGGATTGGGTGTTACTAACTCTGTCTGCACGTGAGGATATCAGAGCGGAAGCTAGTACTGTACAGTCACAGAACTGCCAACAGTTTCACATCACATCTGAAGCAAAGACTAGGAAATCAACAGGAACTGGCAGAAGCATATTTTTGGTTGTAGTTGTTGTTTTTGTTTAAAAGATGAGATAGGCAGGTTAGTGGCTGTCCGGCACGATCAGTACTTCTTGGAAGTGATAGAGCAGTGCCTCGACTCCCTTAGGCAGACACAGAGCTGATCCCTCTACTCTGAGCCTTGACTGACTGTTCTGTACACTTTAGCCAGCACTGGGGCAGGCATAAGTCTGTGCCTTGGTGTTAGTATAGTGCTAAATTACGGCTTGGAGCAGGCTACCTCTTCCCTGCAGGATGGCACCGTGAGAGAACTCCTCTGAAGTCTGTGGAGGTGAACAACATGCTGGCCTTTCACTTTTACTCAGTAAAAAGGCATGCATGGAAACCTGTATTATGGGATCAGCATTAGGTCAACTGATCTAGAGATTGCAGAAAAATTTACCCTCTGTCTGACTTTTCTACCCACCTCCTCCTCCTCCCCCCTTTGTCTTCCTCTTCCTCCTCCCCCCTTCCTCCTCTTCCCCCTCCCCCTTCATCCTCCTCTTCCTCCCCCTTCATCCTCCTCTTCCTCCTCCTCTCTCTCTTCCTCTCACCCTCCCTCTTTCTCGGGTCCTTCTCCCCTTCCCCCCTTGATCTTAAGGCAAGGACTGAAAGCTTGGCAGGAAAGATAAGAATTTCTTCCCAGGTCAGGTATGGAGGTACATACCATTAACCACAGCATTTTGGAGGCAGAGCTCCAGAGTTCAAGGCCAGCCTAGTCTATATAGTGGTCCAGGCTAGCCAGGGCTGCATACCATTAACCAAAATTCTCTTACTAGTAAAATCAATGTCTGTAGCTCAGATGACATATCTGTTGGGTCTAATAAAGAACACATGGGTGTGATTAGACATGCCACTAGTGTAACACAGGTGGTTAGACTGACAACAAAATGGCTTTCCTCTGTGCCATGAGTCATCCTTAGGAAGGGGTAGGAGAATGATAGACACAAAAAGAATGTGTGTGGGTGGCTGGACATGAACCTGGAGAGGATCACAACCACCAGGGAGTCTGCCAGGAAGGTAGGATGCTGGATTAGATGGTGGGGTCTCCTGCTCCAAGGGCCAGATGCAGCCTACTGCACAGAGCTGGGTCTCTGCTGGCCACGGTGCCTCTGAAGGAGCCTAGAGAAGGGCAAGGGGCTTTCCACTTAGCACTCGGGTTGGCAAGTCCATCAAGGAAACAAGAAAGCTGGCAGCCAAGCAACAAGTGTGGTTAGGAAGTGCACTGAGGACCTACCACACTCAAGGGGTCCTGAAAATCAGAAACAAAAGCTAAGGATTTAACCTACGAACTCTCCTTTTTCCATTTCAAAACTTACCACAAAGCTGTGGGGATCAAGGCAATGCAGAGAGAGATGAAGAGAGGGAGAAAGAGAGAGAGGGAGGGGCAGAGGGAGTGTGTGTGCGTGCGCGCATCCGTGCCTGTGTGCATGCATGCTTGTATGTACACATACAGGGACTTGCAGAGCCAGAAGAGGGCACTGGATGCCCTGGGGCTGGAGTGACAGGGTTGTGACTTGCCCAGGGAGAGTACAGAGTAAGTGCAGAGTAAGTGCAGGTGACTTTCCTGTCCAACCCCCCTGAGATGTCAAGGAGATGACTGGAGAGCTGCTCAGTGGTGAAGGCCTGAGCTTGTTTTCTGTAGCCCTGGAGACCCTTGTTTGAGGCATCTGTGGGAGCTTGTATCAGCTTTAGGGGACTGGTCAGGGTGTTGGGGGCCTGCACATTAACTACCTCTCTATTCCCAACCCATAACCCATCAACCTAAGTGATTTCCTACTCACAAATGTGTACTGTTCAGCTGCTGTGTGAGGAACTGAGAGACATGAGTGAACACCCGGGTCCTTTCTCAGAGGGTGAATAGCTTAGTTTCAGGGAAAATGACACATTCGTCTGGAAGAGCAGTGGCCATGTCTCACGGCAGAGAACTGTGCACCCTACTTCTTGCTCTCTCACTACTATTCACAGGGCTGTGTTCTTGCCCTGTCCATCTTGACATTTGACTAAGTGACCCTCTGATGAGAAAACAGCAGACTCAGTGTCAGCCTCACCTTGACAATGTGGCCAACAAGTCCTTCGGTCATACCCCTTTTCTCACCTGCCTCCTTCCCTTCTCCTCTTTGGCTTCATCTACTATATCCTTTTCTTCCTCTTAGGTTAGTCAGCCCTGCCTCAGGACCCTTACAGTGATTACCAATGGTAAAGGGGTTGATCTGTGGCTGAAGCCCATGGCTCTGAACTCCCTTGAGCTGTCCATTCAGCAGTCCCAGGGGAGGGCTGCAGATGTTGCTCTGTGGGAGAGTGCTTTTCTTGCACTGAAGGAGGGCCTGGGTTCAATCCTTAAGACTTCAAAAGGCCACTTTATATATCTCTGTCTCTCTTTATAGATATGGTCAGATAACATATGGAGAGAAAACATGTTTGTGTGTACTGGGTTTCTAACAGGTACTATTACTATTAGATTACAGTCTTACATAGACAACCTGCTTGTTTTGTTTGTGTTTCTCTAATGGGAAAACTCCTAGACTGTAAGAATGAGGTCACAGCAGCACTCAGGCTGTTGATGCTGGGGGAGTACGTAGGTGGAGACTGCAGGCAGTGGGTGACAGGCAGCCTGGTTGTGCAGCCCAGGCTCTGGATTGCTGCTGAGCTGCCTCTAGCCAGTGCTTTGCTGCTTGCCCTTGGATTTGTGCTTTGCCTTTGCCCTGCCTGATGTCTCGGGATCTTGGTCTCTATGATGCCATTACCCAGGTCTCCTAGTTACTGGGCTTCCAGTTGGATTCCTACACTGGGAAACAGACCCTGGGATACTGAGGGGAGGAAGGAGGAGAAGCTGGGAGTACCTCTTCCTGAGCCCTTCTCTATGACTCATCAGGGTCTGGTAGTGGCTAGACACCGGCACTGTCCTCCCGCCAGCTCTTCCTGGCCTCCAGCCTCCTCTCCGTGTGAGGGACAGCCATATTTCTACCATTGCTTGTTTCTGGGTGCCTCAAGTTTCACTTTTGCTTCCCTTACCCAGCAAGCTCCTCTCTGGGGAGGAGGTCTGCCTGCCAGTTAGGAGGTGGTGCTGGTGGCATGTGATGGGGTGAGAGAGTTGGGGATGCTGTTAACTTTCTGTAAGGCACATCAGTGTCAGCAGGGCCCACCCATAATCTCACAAAACACTTTCACTAGCGTTTATCTTAGAATAGCAAATGTCTTTAGGGTCCCCAGGATCTGGGGCCAATATGGAGAAGGAACCCTGACGACATGCCCTTTACATCCTTTGGAGAGAAAAGCAATAGCTCACAAGCAGCCCGTCTGTAAACTACTGCCCAGAGGTGGAAACGTGTTTCCAGGTCTGAAGGGATCTCAGACTGCCATTATTTTGACATTTAGAAAATAGTACAAAAACCTTTTCAAATATTACACTTTCGATTTTGTTTAATTTTTTACCTGTTTTTTTTTTTAAAGATTTATTTATTTCGGGCTGGAGAGATGGCTCAGCGGTTAAGAGCACCCGACTGCTCTTCCAGAGGTCCTGAGTTCAATTCCCAGCAACCACATGGTGGCTCACAACCATCTGTAAAGAGATCCGATGCCCTCTTCTGGTGTATCTGAAGACAGCTACAGTGTACTTATATATAATAAATAAATAAATCTTTAAAAAAAAAAGATTTATTTATTTCATGTATATGAGTACACTGTTGCTGACTTCAGATACACCAGAAGAGGGCATCGGATCTCTTTACAGATGGTTGTGAGCCACCATGTGGTTGCTGGGAATTGAACTCAGGACCTCTGGAAGAGCAGACAGTGCTCTTAACCTCTGAGCCATCTCTCCAGCCCCCTACCTTTTTTTTTTTTTTTTTTTTTTTTTTTTAAATGACACCAATGGCCTAGGTTCCCAAAAGTTTCTGCAGTCCTCTCTTTGTAATGTGACCTGCATAGATGTTCTGATCTGGGTGGGAATGGTTTTGTTTTTAATCTGTAATGGAAACCAACTGCCCTAGCAACCCCTCCCCTCCTCTTACTGTTTTTTGTTTGTTTTGTTTTTTTAAAGACAGGATCTCACTGTAGTCTAGGCTGGCCTCAAACCCATTACATTAAAATGGCCTGAGTCTCATGATTTTTCTGCCTCTATAGTATTGGGATTACAGGTGTGGCTTATGATGTCTGGTTCCTTTAATTTTACAGAATAGATTATTTAAAAATGATTTTTTAAAAAGATTTACTCTTATTTATTTGTATGTGTGTGACTGTGTATATGTGTGTCCGTATATGTGCTTTTGGGTGCCCTTGGGGACCAGAAGAGGGTGTTGGCTCTCCTGGGATTTAAGTTGTAGGCAGTTAGCTATGAGGGGCGCAGCATGTTGGATCTGAACTGCAGTCCTGTGGAAAAGCTGCATGTGCTTTAACCATTGAGACGCTTCTCTAGCTGACTCCCTGAAAACCCTTTAAATGCTGAAATAATAATTTAGAAAAAAATTCATTTCAAACATCTGAGTTCCCTCTTCAACTTTATTTATTTATTCTTATTTATTTAATTTTATTCTTTATTTTTGAGACAGGATTACACTGTGTTGCTCTGAGTGACCTGGAACTTGCTATGTACAACAGGATGGCCTTGAACTCACAGATAACCACCTGTCTCTGCCTCCAGAGTGGCTCCCAATTTAAAGAAATGGATGCAGCTGGGCTGGAGAGATGGCCCTGGTAAGTAGAGAACTGAACCCAACTCAGAACACTTGGGCCTGCACTTGGTGTTCCACACATGGCAATCTTCTGGCTTGAATCAGTTCAGCCTTCCTTCAGGTGACCATTACCTTTTTTTTTTTCTTTTTTTCTTTTTTTCTTTTGGAGCTGGGGACCGAACCCAGGGCCTTGCGCTTGCTAGGCAAGCGCTCTACCACTGAGCTAAATAAATCCCTAACCCTGACCATTACCTATACATACATACATACCCAAGGGTCCCATGCCTACAGCTCTGAGGATGGCAGATAGCTTGTGCTACTCTGCCCAAAAGTGATTTCCACAGAATGGCAATCTGACCCCAACCTCAACCACATGGTGGCTCACATCATCTGTAATGGGATCTGATGCCCTCTTCTGGTGTGTCTGAAGACAGCTACAGTATGTATGTATGTATGTATGTATGTATGTATGTATGTATGTGTACACACACACACACACACACACACACACACACAGAGTAAGTCTTTTAAAAATGTAATAAAAGGATTTAGAAACACAGTTTGAAATGTTAAGTATCTATGATTCTGTTCTCTGGAAATCACTGCTCCCAGTCTGAGCAGAAGCTTGTAGATGCTGGCCAAGTGACCCACCACTAAGCCACAGTCTCTGCCTTAGGGATTTTCTATCTTGAAACTGAATTTATGCTCACACCCCTTCTTAATACCCTTCTCTGTCTCATGTCACCCCTATTCCTATCAGCTGTCCTAAAAAAGGGTCTCCCTCCCTGAGGCCTGATGTCTACATGCTGACATGGCCCTAGGCTGCTGGAAATGGGAGCTGAGCCTGCAGAAGTCCTAGGAGAGGGAAGAGAAGCAAGGAAGACATAAAAATCTTCAAGAACAAGGCATGAAAGAAGTACTAAATCTGAGGAGGGCAACAGAGAGGCCAGCTGAACAGAAAGAAGGGTCAAAAGGTCCAGGGTGCATACATGTATTTCCATGTGGGTGTGGTGTCCTTTCCTTTCCTCATGAGTGAGATCAACCCAGTGTTCTCAAAGTTTACTGCTTTATGCTCTGGCCTTAGCTGTCTAAGACCTGTTATAGGTGTAAATTAATCGTACCCTGCTTTAAGGCTGGGTTTAGAGTAAGAAGGGTTCAGACCCTGCGCCCAGGGAAAAGCACCCCCTCTTCCTATCACTGTCTTGTTTCTGACTGTGACCATAGCACACTATAGTCACAGTGACCAGAAGTTATTTTAGTAGTGACAATGAAAGCTAAGCATAGCAGTATGCACCCAGGGCTAAGACTTGGTGTTAAAGAACGTAAGGTAAGTCAGACACAGTCCACAAATGGGAGCCAGAAAATCTAGTCGTGACTACAAATTCTGACAAAGCTAAGAGTTTTTTCCCCTTACTGAATTTACACATAGAGGAATTGCTATTCAAGATCATGAGGGAAACCATGGGATCTGGACTCATTCCTGTCCTCTACAGAAAATTGGTCTAGGAGTTAAATTGGCCTCATGAAGTTATGATAAGTCATTTCTTAAAAATTACTTAAAAAGTAATCCAGGTTAGTATAGTTAGATTATAATTTGTTTTGACGAAGTCGCAGCGTCCTCTAGGTTAATGATGAGGTCAGAGCACTGATGTTATTCTGGAATGTATGTAGGCTTGAAGGAGGGAGGCGGCCAACCACTGTATGTCTGGTCCTCACTTGGAAGGGGCAGCCTGGCCTGCTCCGCAGCCCTCAGGACTGCTTGGCTGTGCAAGTGCTGTGCCTTGGGGTTCTCAGGGGCTCTCCTAAGCCCTCGCCTCTACTGCACTTTCATTCGTTCTTGCCTGGCAATGGCCTCATCTTTTGTCCTGGCTTGTGCGTTTCAAAAATGAGGGCCTGCAACCCCTGCAGATTTGCCCCAGCTCTGTCCCACCGAAGCTGCTTTGCCTCTTCCTTACTCCTCCTGCTCTAGAAACAATGCTGGGTTCTCACCAGTTTCCTGGTTTCTAGATCATCCTCCTTGATTCAAAGCTATTCCCTTTCCTGTCAAAGTAGCCCTGACCTAGCTTATGGTGGCCAAACCTGTCATCTCTGTACTTGTGAGACTGAGGTGGGAAGACCAGGAGTTCAGGATCAACTAGGGCTATGTGAGACTGCCTCAAAAACCAACCAACCAACCAATCAACCAACCAACTAACCAAACCCAACCTAAACCATCCCACAAACAAAGGCAGCCCTGACCGAATTGGGCCTCACTGAGCCTCAGTGGCTGCTCTTGCTATGGAACTCTGTAGCTCTCTGGGCTGTGAGCCCATCTGCTGCTCAGTTCAGCTCTCTGGCCTAGTCAAACCTTCTCCAGAAACATCACATCATGTCAACGTGCTGTCTCCCACTTCCACCTTGTCTGCTTACTGTCATCTCTTCGGAGCTTCTTCATCTAAGGAGATTTTTGTAGCTTGCCTTTATTCTTTTGGGTTCTTCCTAGATCTAGCAGTTAGGACAATGTGTTGACTGCCAGTGTTTAGGGGTACAGAGCAGTATGCCTGCTGTGCTTTGTCAGGACTGACTTAGGAAGAATGTCCGTGGAGAAAGACATCCAGTATCTTGCAGGAATTAAAACATACATGCCGGGTGATCTGAAACTCCACTATCAAGTACATAACCAGAGACCTGGGACTCAAACAACAATGTGCACAGGGACAGTCAGAGAAGCTCTTAACAACCAATGTCCACTCACTAGCAGATGAATATAGAAACAAAACATGGTAAAGCTAGACAAAGGAATATAGCTTAGACCCAAAAAGAAAGTGCTTGATTCAGACTACAAAGTGGGTGTGCCTTATATAAGCATTATTAATAAAGCCAAGCACAAGTGCATATTCTATGGGTCAGTTATATGAAGTGTCTAGAGAAGGCAGACTCACGGAGACAGACTGCTGGTCTTCAGGGGCTGCTTACTGGCTGTATTTTTTTTTCCAGAAGAGTGATAAAAATGTTCTGGAGCTGGGCAGCAGAGATGACTGTATAATACTGCAGGTGTATTAAATGTCACCGACATTTGCTCTCAAATGGTTAATTTTGGGCTGGTGAGACAGCTCAGTGTATAGGGATGCCTGCCTTAAGCTTGACAACCTGAGCTTGATCCCTTGATCCCACATAAAGGTCTTCTCCACTCCACATGCAATCTATGGCAGGGCACTCTCTACCCTCCATAACAGAGAAGGTTTAAAAAGAGTTTAGTCAAAATCATATTTTAGATTTAGTTTTTATTATGTTTAAATTACTGATTTATTTATATGTATATGAGTGAGCTGTCTTCAGACAGACCCAAAGAGGAAATCAGGTTCCATTACAGATGACTGTGAGCCACCGTGCAGTTGCTGGGAATTGAACCTGGAACCTCGGAACAACAGCCGTCTCTCCAGCCCTGGGTTTATTTCTTAACTTTATACGTGTGAGTGCTTTGCCTGCATGGACATGCAGCATGGATACCTTATGTGTTGGCTCCTCTGGAACTATAATTTCAGACGGTTGTAGAGCCACCACGAGGGTCCTCTGCCAGGACAAATGCTCTGAACTGCTGAACCCTCTCTCAGTCTCTAAAATGTTTATAATTTTGTTATATAATTTACATCTCGAAGAAAGGAGCTCTAAGGAAATGTAGCAGGGGGTGGGGAGATGGCTCAGCGGTTAAGAGCATTGATTGTTCTTCCAGAGATCCTGAGTTTGATTCCCAGCAACCACATGGTGACTCATAACCATCTGTAATGAGATCTAATGAGATCTGATGCCTTCTGGTGTGTATGAAGACAGCTACCCCATACTCATAAAAATAAATCTTAAAAAAAAAAAAAAGGAAATGTGGCAGAGAACATGGCCAGAAAAGAGGACCCTAGATAACTGAAGTCTGTGCCCTGAGACAGTCGCGGAAGATGGGTGCTTAAGAAAGTACCCTGTTCAATTAACACTGCTCCTTGGGACATAGTCCTAAAAAAAGTAGCCTGGATATAGAATTTAGGGGTAGGGTCTGTTTGGCAGGCATGATGTTTTAGATTCTATCTTAGAACAACCAAAAAAGAAGTGAAAATGGGGGCGGGGGCGGGGGGAAGCTAACCCTCCTCCTTGTTGGCCAGGGCCTGGGCTCAGATCAGACAGTCTAGGGGCGAGGAGGACTGGAGTATGTGTGAGCCCAGGAGGGCCATCTGCACAGCCTGGAGCAAAGCTGCTTTCTGTACTTCATCCCAGTCAGGAATAAAGCAAGGGCTTTCACATTTGAAGTCACCTGTGCTCACCAGCCTCAGGTGGAAGCTAGCCCAGAGGAATGGAGCTCCAGGCCAAGCAGGGTTGTATCACTGAGCTGCAGGGAGCAGTCAGTCTCTTCTCTGAGATGACAGATGCACTTCTCTGGTTTCTATCTCATTGCCCCTGCTTTTAGCTGGCCCTTTTCATGGAAGCCTATAGGAAGACTGTTGCCTGACTCCACACACAAAATGCTGAACACGACCATACGAGGGAGCATTCCTGGAAGAGAGGCAGCCTTGAAGCTGGCTGGTGTCTTTTCCGTCCCCTTTGAGCCATTTGCTGAGCCTTTGGGTCCTCTCTCTGTCAGCTTAGTTGTTCAGTAGTCTTCATCAGAACAACTGAAGAACTGCATGCTTCCTAGAGATATGTATAGCTTCTGGGGAGCTGCATGTTTCAATCCAGCCAGAGTCCTGGGCCAGCCTACACTGTGAATGAGGGCAGGGAGCCTCCCTCTACTGGCATTCTCAGGAGTCCTCTGTTAAACTGTGTTTCCACTTCCTAGCTCATTCTGCTTTTAGAATGTCCCCAGGCCTAGGGAACAGTGAACTTAAAAGGCTATTACACAGCTGCAGAAGGCTCAGGAATAGGCGTTTGTTTAGCATGTGTGAAGCCCAGGTTTTGATCTCTGTGGGGAGGGGAAGATATTATGAAAACAGTTCTCAATCTGTTCTGCTGGGAACTCATCCATTAGTTTTATCATCTTTTCTGTATCCCCTCTTCCTCCTGGCAGAAGCCACTGTACTCTTAACTTTCTAGTCGGGGCTATATCTTCTTCTCTTGGCCTCTGATTGGGATACCCTGGCATTCTCCTTTGCCATTTTTAGACAACCCCTTTCCCTTCGCAGTTCACCCTGATGAGCAAGTCTTCCTCTCGGTCTAGACCTACAGATCCGTGTCTTTAACACCCAGGAAGATGTCCTTGCTGGTGTCTGCTTTCACCATCCTTCCCACCGTAACTCCAATATTCTTAAGTTCAAGGTCTGTCTTAAGTCTCAAAAATAAAATTAAAACACAACTTATGTAATCCTAACATAGAATGGTACAGAATATACATTCATTCCCATTTGAAAAGGGAGGAAAGGGGCAGTGAGGAAAAACTAGGCTTAAGACTAAAACCCAGTAGGGCAAACAGCAAATTTTGCAGCTTCAAGTCTGGTATTATCTAAGGCTTTGGTTTCAAAGATTTCAAGACGCCAAACATAGTAACACATGGACAACAATAACATGTTTGACTAGCCTTTTGGGATGAACCTTCACCTCCTCTACTCACACTAGCAGCAAGCTAGTGTGTATACAGGTGCTTTGTAAAAGCAGAGAACTGCTGGGATTCTATTGTAAGCTGAATGCCCCTTGGGGAGCCTTTCTTACTATTCCAGTACAGCAGGGGACCTCTTCTTATCCAGTTTTAGCAATTACTATCAGACTGTCTTTAGCACAGTTGCACTGTGCCTTTAAGCTCCAGTGCCTTTTCCTCTGAAGGTTTGTAGTTTGCACTTTTTCCTGTCCCACTTACCTTCTCAATTTTGATCTGCATACGAGCCATCAGTGATGGCCATGCCATAGACTCAACATTATAATGTGGACATTTTCTGTCCTGAAATTTCCCTCCATCAAGGAAATTAGCCCATTACATTTAAATTTTTTCCAAGTAAGTTCTTAGTACATGGGCAGAAAGCAACCAGATTCTTTGCCCCTAGTCTAGTTGTGAATAAAGACCCGTTCTCTTCTAAAATCTCATCAGCTGAGCCTCTGCACCGCTCTCAGCACTACTACTGGTCTGCCCTGTTAAGACACCCTTCCTTTTATTGCTTTCTAGTCTACAGTTCCAAAATCTTACCCATTTCTCAAAAAAACAAAACAAAAACCAACCAAACAAAAAAAACCATGGTCGGGGCTGGAGAGATGGCTCAGCGGTTAAGAGCACCCGACTGCTCTTCCAGAGGTCATGAGTTCAATTCCCAGCAACCACATGGTGGCTCACAACCATCTGTAAAGAGATCCGATGCCCTCTTCTGGTGTATCTGAAGACAGCTACAGTGTACTTATATATAATAAATAAATAAATCTTTAAAAAAAAAAAAAAAAAACCATGGTCAAGTTCTTCACAGCCACAACTCCGTTCTTTGGAGCCAGCTTCTGCCTTACTTTTCTGTTGCTGTGATGTAACACCGGAAGGAAGAGTTTGTTTTGGTTTATGGCTACAGTCATATGGATTAAAGTCCATAATGACCTCCACAGGCTTGTGTACTTTAACACTTGGTCCCCTGTTGGTGGTGCTGAATGGGGAGATTATGGAACTTTTAGGACAAGACGCCCTGTCCCTCACAGGGGCAGGCTTACCCCACTTCCAGTTTGCTCTTTCCGTTCTCTGGTGTTCTGACAAAATGTGACTGACCAGCCCTCTTCTGCTCATCTGTTCAGGTTCAGCTCTAACGGTCTCTCCTCTGAAGAGCCCCTCCTCTTTCCCTTCTTCCAGTGACAAACTCTACAAACCAGGATCTCAGCCTCTACTGCTGCAGAGAACAGGGCTTCTAGCGTTCGCTCCTTTCTCCTCAGTCCTCGGGGCCTGAACTCGCTCTTTCTACCCTCTCACTCAGTCTGGCTTCTCATGTCAACAGCCACACACCACAAAAGATTTCTGCAGTTAGCGTACTGCTTTACCTAGAATGGTGGTAGATTTTTTCAAACAAAAATATACTACTGCTGCTACTACAACTACTACAACAGCTACTACTACAACTACTACAACAGCGACTACAACTACAACAGCTACTATTACAACTACAACAGCCCCTACTACAACTACTACTACAACAGCAGCTACTACTACAACAGCTACTACAACAGCTACTACTACAACTTCTAAGGCAGGAGGAAGGAGAAGGAGCAGAGTGTGTGGCCTTTGTCCTACTCACTCATAAACTAGGCACTGCGTAGTGGGAAGTACCACGTTCTTCTCTGGAAACATGTTAGGTTTAATGTAGGTGCAGGTTATTTTATGCACACATATAAATCTCCTACCTTTGTTCAAGGTGCTTATTTGCTCTGCACAGGGACCATTATGAGTACAGAAAAGTGTTCATTGTTACATATGGCATGCTAAATGGTTTTGCTTCCTGGCAAAGTTCCAAACCATAATTATTAAGGGAATACAGCTGCTGAGAAATTCTTGCATTACAGGAGGCTTTGATCCTAATCTGCCTTCTATCCCCGACATGAGTTTTCACAGGTGTGGCTGTTGCTCAATGTGGGCCCTTTGGAGGTATGGGTCAGGGCTAGCATAAGTGCTAAGTGTAAGGTGGCCAAGAGCTTCTCTCCTTAGGCTCTGTTGCTGCCCATTCTCCATGCTGAGACCCTGTAAGCAAGAGGATGTCTACAGGAGCCAGTATGGGAGCCAGAATGCTGTGCCTCTCACCTTCAGATTCCCACACACAGTGGTACCTTGGGTTCTTAACCTCACTCTCCATCTCCAGTGAGGTGGAGCACTAACCAGCTCTGTAGGACTTTGTTCAGCAGAAAGCCTTAGGCCTCCAGTGAGTCAGGTGATCATTTCATTCCCATCAAAGGCAGGAGAGCTGCTATCAGATTTTTTGGGTAATTTCGTTGTTTGGCAAGAATGGCACTCAAATTCACCCCAAAGCCTCTTTTAGAGTCAAAAAGACACCTTGCGGGGCTGGAGAGATGGCTTAGAGGTTAAGAGCACTGACTGCTCTTCCAGAGGTCCTGAGTTCAATTCCCAGCAACCACATGGTGGCTCACAACCATCTGTAATCAGGTCTGGTGCCCTCTTCTGGCCTGCAGGTGCATACATGCAGGCAGAAAGCTGTATGATGTATACATAATAAATAAATAAATGTTAAAAAAAATGACTTAAAAAAAAAAGACACCTTGCCATCATCACAAACATCAAGCCACTTCTGAAATATAGCAAGAAATTGAAGGGCTAGACCTAGTCTTTCAGCCCCTTCCACTCATTTCCTGTCTGAAAGAGACAGGAACAAACCTCAGAAGTCCCTAAATTCACAACAGAAAAAAGGAGACTTCCAAAATCCATGTGCTAAGGATCTCAAATTCAGCAAATAAACAGGAGTTTACAACGGAGAGAAAAGCCTTGACCTTCCCGCATTAACAGATGCCGTCTGGCATTTGGGCTGGAGATGGAGCCCTGCTCATCTTTAGCGCTTGTTTTAAATGCAGATGTTCTGTGAGATGTGGGACCACCTCATCTTACAGAGGCTGAACCGGACACACAGAAGTGTCAATGAGGTCAGAAGGGAGTAACTTCTGACTGCAGGTCCTTATCCTATCTGGGAACTCCTTTCCAGCCCGAGCGCTTCCCGGGGAGGAGCCAGCCCTGCCTGCCCTGTGCTGCTGGGGAAGAGGGAGGGAGAGCTGCAGCGTGCAGGGCAGTCAAGGAGAGCAGCAGGTCCTGAGGAAGGGAGGTCTAGAGTGGACGGTCTAGGGTTTGGAAGGAGTCAGAACTCGAAATCAGAAGGCTAGGAGGGAATCATAAACAGCAGGAGGGCAAGATGTCCCTGGTTGGCCGGAGGTGTCTAAGACTTCTTCTCCGACAGGCCAACTTAGTGGGAATCTCCCCCCACACCATTAGTCTCTTCTATGCCCCCATTATAGTCTACAGCATTCCCCTCCTCCCTTCAGTCCCATCCACTCCCACCTTCCCCAGTGGCATCTGTTCTAGGAGGCTGCACATGAGCTCATCCTGGATATGAGTCTTCCTTCCTCCTCAAGGTGAAGGTCAGTGACTCACAGGGCTAAAAGTGAACTGAAGGCCACTTACTTATCAAAAAAAAAAAAAAAAAAAAAAAAAAAGAAAAAGAAAAGCCAACATGCTCTCAAAAAGTCAGATTCCCACATTAACACAAACCCTAATAGTAATTATATCCTACACTCAGCTATGTATATTTAATTGGGAGTGAGAGCAAAGTGGGGAAAAGGAGAGGTGAATGGGGGAAAGGCAGGGGTGGGGCCTGGCAGGGCCCTAACAATGCTTCTGCTGCTGTGCACCTATACCTGGAAGCTTCAAGAGAGAAGGGGTGCTGGCTACAGTACAGGACACAGCTCCATTTGAGTTTTAGGTTAGCAACTGATTATGGCTGTTCACTGTAAGAATTCCCAAATAATGCCAGGGTCATGCTTTTCACTTGTTGCTACCTGATTCTCAAATTTAACTGTATGTTTCCACTTTTACTCACCAAGTCTGACAATCCAGGAAAGACCGGAATACTCTGGATGACTGTCACAGTGACCAGGGCAGTCCTCACACTGAGGGTCGGGGGTCATGAGGTTTATGAGTGAGTAGAGCATCTTGCTAAGATATTTTACTAAGTTGTGGAGAAATCAAGTCAGGATTGGAGTAGGAGGGTGGATTACCAACCCCCTGCCATGGTCCTCTCAGTCAGCTCATGGCCTCTTCAGCTGAGACTATTCTGTGCCCAATCCTCGCCAGGGGTTACAGAAACTAGAACATCATCCACAGGCCTCTTGCTGGACTCTGAGGGAACATGGCCCGTGGAAGCTTCCAGAAGGTTTTGGAGATTCCATGGTAGGAAATAAGGTTGTGTGAGCACAACAGAACCCTCAACTCTAAAACAAAACATTGTTCCTAAGTTCTAGGGAGTTCAAAAAGGAATTTTAAGTTCGATTTAGCCAGCACACAGATTTCTGAGCAGATGACGCAGGAGGCTGCTTTCAATTACTCACGACAGGTTCGCCCTGCACTTGCTGGGGACTCAGCCACGGTGACAGGGGTCACTGAAATTTGTTAAGGGGCCAAAAGAGGCTGGCTTGAGACTAAAACAGAGACTTGATATTTTGAGTCCATGAAACCCAAAGTCCAAGGCCCTTCATTCATGGTCCTGACTAGGAAAACCTGGCAAGGTCACACCTCACAACTGGCTCCAACTGTTTAATCCGGTGATGACTACAGACCCACATGTTTGCATTCTGTGCTCAGTCCCTTCAGGCAGAGGGGAGGGGGATGTATGGTATATTTTTTTTCCCCGTATAGCTTTCTACATGTACAAAAATACATTCTGATAACTATCATTATAGCTTAAACTGGAATAATTTTGGATTTTGACTTCTAGCTCTCTTTTCATTTTCTTTTTTTTTTAAATTAAAAAGAAAAGAACTGCCTTTATTTTGTGAGCATATGTGGCTGTGTATATAAGGACATGTGCTATATGCATGTGTATGGAAGCCAGAGGAAACGCAGGAATCTGTTCTGTCCTTCTACCATGTGGGGCCGGGGATCAAATCCAGCTTGTCAAGCTTGCTGGCGAATGTGTTTTCCAAAGAGCTGCCTCACTGGCTCCTACTCCTTTGAGACAAGGTTTCGCTATTTAGCCCAGGCCATCCTTGAACTTGACTTCTGAGTGCCCGGCATGTTCTGTCCCACTTCCCAGGCAGCAGTATCCCATGGCGCCTTTACATGTGAGTTCCTATGGGCCTACTCCACAGAAGTACTCCTCCTACTCCTACTTTCACAGAAGAAGGGATTACAATTTATGTAATTCTTTGATGTATACTCGAGCTGCTTTATCTAAACAAAACAATGTTAAAAGGCATGAACTCATAGATATACCCTTGTACATGTGTGTAAAACTCTATTTCTATAGGGATATTCCTAAATGTTTGGGCCCCAGCTCACTTGGTATACACTGTACATTTCAGAAATACCACTGAATTGCCTCTAGAGATGTGACCATTTTCACTTCCCTGGGTCTGACTGCCTCGGGGAGAGTGCTCTCTTCACTCTGTATCATCACCCAGGGAACGGCCCGAAGCTGTGCTCTAGTTGGCATTATTATACTGTGGATAAAGCAGGGGGTTGTCTTTCATTTGTACTGCTCACATCCAGTCATCTACGAGAAGACTGGTTTTACTACCTTTCTCTTAGAGGATTTATGTATGTGTCGATGCAGAGGCTGATGTCAGATGTCTTTCTTCTATTGCTCTCCACCTGACTTATTTTTTTAATATTACATGTATGTATGCATAACTCTGCATGTATGTACGGTATGTATGTATGTGGGCATGTGCATGCTGTTGTGCATGTGTGGAGATCAAAGGACAACTTACAGGAGTAAATGCTCTCCTCTACCATGTGAGTCAAGGTTCAAACTCAGGGAGTTAAGCTCAGTGGCAGGACCTTCACCTGCTGAGATCTTGACAGCTCCACCTTAATTTTCGAGACAGAATTTCTAGTCTCTCAATGAGTCTGATGCTCACTGATTGGCCTGAAAGCCCCTGGCATTCTTCTGAATCCACTTCCGCAGGGCTGGGATTATAGGTGGGTACTGCCATGCCTGGCTTCTTACCAGGGTTCTGGGGATCAGAGCCCAGGCCCCCTGCTTGCACAACAAACATGCTGACTGAGCCATTTCCCCAATCCCTTGATGAAAAAGATGACATCTTTGTATATTCTTTATAACATATTACAAGTGTTTCCTCTAAGACGAGCTTCACATATTTAAATCTTCTTATTGGAGATGGGGTCCTACCATGTTGCCCAGATTGGCTTCGAACTCATGGGCACAAGTAATCTTTCAACCTGAACCTCCCAATAACTGGGGCTACAGTCTGTGTGTACCTGCTCACCTATTTTAGTACTGATGGTGTTTTTAACTATTTGGGCCTCAAGGGAATCTTTAATTTGGTGTGTATGCTTGCATGCTGTGGCTCATGCCTCATGTGTGGAGGTCAGCGATCAGAGGGCAAGTGCTTGTCTGTCTGTCCTTCCTTCCTTCCTTCCTTCCTTCCTTCCTTCCTTCCTTCCTTCCTTCCTTCCTTCCTTCCTTCCTTCCTTCCACCGTGTTTAAGACAGGGTCCTTGTTGCCTGCCACCATGTATGGCAGGCTAGCAGGCTATGAACCTATGGAGATCCACTTGTCTCTGCTTCCCACCTCACCGTATGAGCGATCTACAGGTGTGTGCTAGCTCGGTGCTGTGCCCAGCATTTGGGTTCTTAGCATCTAAACTCAGGCTCACCTCAGGCTTAGGTGGCAAGCACTGTATTTCTGAGCCAGCTCCTAATGTTCCTTTTGTTGTTGGAATAGTGGTATATTTAGCAGTTTCTTAGATACCTGAGTGGTATTTTGCTACACTAAAGCTCTTTATTCACTGTAGGTGCTGGGGAATGGCCACAGGGCTTCAGGTGTGCCAGGCGATATCTGCCACTAAGCGCACTTCTGTTTATGTTTATTTTAAATTTCCAGTGTGCTCGCAACTTCCTCAGAAAGTAACGAAGGAAGACCCTGATTTTGTGAGTTGAAACCTACAGTATAGATGTTGTAGTGTCCTGTGCTGTTTAGGTTGTTTTGTAGAGTGTGCACCTGTCTGTAATTCAGTTCAGGGGACCCAGCGTCTTTTCTGGCTCTACAGGGGCTAGGCATGCAATGCAGCGAACTTAAACACACAGGCAAAATACCGGCAACACATAAAATCAATTTTAAAACAAAAAGTAAAACAAGGGCTGGCAACTTGAGTTGGGACCCACAGGGTGGAAAGAGACAACAGATGCTGTCAGGTTGTCCCCTGAACTCGTTGAGTGTGTTATGGTATACTTGCACACATGCACGCATATGCATACACAAAATAAACATAATAGAAATTAAAACAAAGCAGTAACAAGACCTCCAGAGACACTGGAGATCTCAGAGCTGCTCGCTGCAGCTGAGTTTGCTGAGGCCAGGACTATGTATGTTCATTGCCACAGGCTACACTTCAGCAAATCTCTGATTATGGAGAGCTCAGGCTGAGCTAGGGTGATCCCTGTAACCTTGAGTTTTTAATCTCTGCTTAGCACTGGGACCCTTGAACACGGAGGACCTCACAAGCTATAGCAGTGTCTCCTGTTAGTGAGGCTTCTCTGGGAGGTTCTTACAAAGGGATGCCTCATTCTCTACAATGTACCTGCAGGGGTTGTTCTATCCTAACTGAGCAACTTAGCCTGAGGCTGAGATGTTAGTGTCCTTTATCTTTTATAGGAGGCTTGTTCATGGTCTCCTTCCCTTTTTATTTCTTCTGACACTAGGGCCTTGCAATGCTCTACCACTGAGTCACCTGCTCCCCTTTAAAACTTTATTTTTATTATTTTGTTTTATGTATGTGGGTGTTTTGCTTATGTATGTCTATGTACTACACATGTTCCTGGTATCAGAGAAGGGATCAGATCTCCTTGATGTAGGTGCTGAGACTAGAACCCAGGTCTTTTAGAACAGTAGCTAGTGCTCTTAATCACTGGTCCATCTCTCCAGCCCTACTCTTTCTTTACACATTGTAAACCTGTGAAAAGTTTTCTTCGTAGGGTAATATATCACTCTGAGATCTGTGAAGTCAAAGCAAGATCGGCATCTTATCTCTACCATTTGAAACACCATCTCTTCTTCCTGTTGCTACTCACTGAAACAGTCCTAAGGACCCTTTTATTTCTTTTTTCTTTCTTTCTTTTGTTTTTATGAGACAGGGTTTCACTATGTAGCCCTGGCTATCCTGAAACTTGCTCCGTAGACCAGGCTGGCCTTGAACTCTGAGCTCTGCCTGCCTGTCTGCTGAGTACTGGGATGACAGCTGTGCAACGCTGACCAGCACTTCTCTGAATTTGCAGAGACTGTGTTACTTAAGGAGCACCTATTGTGTCAGAATGTCAGAAAGGTGTGTGTGCGCATATGTTCCCTTTAGAAAGATTAACTCCAGGGAAATGCCCAGCCCATTTTCCCCACATCTTGTAGTTAAGTATGTTCACGGTATTAAGTGGTAGCTGACGATGAAGTGAACACACCACAGAACTCTGGGACAATCTGTAAGCAGGGACAGGCACATGCTCTCTGATATTCTTTCTTCTCATGTGCAACGAGACTGGCATGATTCATGCTTCCAACAGCCACAGTGGTCCAAGCAGTAACTTGGTAAGTGAATATTACTTGCCAGGATACTGAGGCAAAGAGAGAAAAAGTTTGGGTTCCTCCTGACAGAGAGGGGGGCCCCGGTTGCCTCACTGTGTATCATTATTTGATTTGTCTATTACATGCAGATATCAGGATTACCAAATGCTGGATCAGATTTTGCCTTAAAAAAAAAAAAAAAAAAAAAAAAAGCTGTACCTGACAGTCCATGCCTGTGATCTAAGAGCTCAAGAGCAGAGGCAGAGGGACTGCTTGTTTAAGGTTTGTCTGATCCACAGTGAGTTCAATCGGAATGAAACCTTATCTCAAAATAAAAAGCAAAAAGAATCCTGGAATGTAGCTCAGTGGTAGAGGCCTTGACAAGGAGACATAAGACCCCAGATTCAACCCTCAATAACAAAAACCAATCTCCTAAACTTAGATCCAAGGGATCCGATACTCCTTCTGGTCTCCATGTGCACTTTACACGCACGCATGCACGCACCTTTAAAAATATTTTAAAAGGCTTAACAAACCTGATGACCATTTATTTTTCGAAGATTATTCTCACTGTTGTTTTTGAGACAAGGTCTTGGTAGCCAAGGCTGACCCAGAACTCCCTATCTAGCAGAAGATGACCCTGAACTGAGCCTCATCCTCTACTTGACGAGTGCTGGGATTACAGGCATTCTCCACCACACTAAGTCCAGGGCATCCTTTTAGGTCTTACCCATTCTTTGTACTGCATTGAAGAGAAGCTTTATGTTGTGTCTTCCTCATAATCTAGAGGGGGTGGATAGCCAGCACGTGGGCTCTGGGAACACTGTTCAGTTGGTAAAGTGTTAGATGCAAGTATGAAAACACAGCTTGGATCCCTGGGAACCAGGTCAAAGGCTGGGCACAGTGGCATTTACCTGTAATCTTAAAGCTGGGAGACAGAAAAGAGAGAGCATTCCAGGAGTGATCCAGTACAGCTGAATTGGGAGCCTTGTTTGAATAAGGTGGGGCATGATTGAGGAAGACAACCAATGTCAAACCCTTGCCTCCACATGCACGACCCCCCTCAAAAGACAGAAAGAATGGCTGGCCATGGTGGTGCATGCCTTTAGTCCCAGCACTTGGGAGGCAGAGGTAGTCAGAGGTCTGTGAGTTCAAGACCCATCACAGGTTCTAAAGACAGAAATACAGAGGGACCTGTTGGGGGTGGGGGTGGGGGAAAGACTGACAGAGACAGAGACACCATGAAGACCATTCTTTGGCTGAGTCTGTATCTGTCTCTCAGCTTCCTTTCTCTTCCTACCTGCTCTAAATTCACCCTCCCTTCATCTTTCTTTTACTTGATTTAGCAGAGAACTAAGATGTGCTCTAGCTCACTAGAACATATATCCTAAACTAAGTCTTGCATTTTAAATATCATTCTTGTCTCTTCAAATCTCCAAACCCACCAAGTCCACCACTGTAAAATACAAATAGTAGAAGTTTTAATTCCATTTTTCCATGGTAAGAGCCAGTCCCACCCCAGGCAAATTCTGTGACCAGCTCCTTTTCTCTCTAGGTGGCTGGCCTTGAGTCTAGCAGGCTGTGTCATTTGGCATCTTGCTTACTGGGTACTCATTTAAAAAAGTATCTGTGGTTCTGGGGAATAGATGTTGTGAAATGGAGTGAAAAGGACTTGCAGTCTGAAACTAGTGGCCTTTTCCTCCCCTCATGTGTGAGTAAGCCTCCCTGACAGAAGTGGCTTTTTCAAAGGTGAAAAACAACTGAGATATATGGACAGGCCTATTGGAGAAGGGCAGGGACCGCCTGTAGCCAATGCAGACGGTCAGATGATTCCTAGATCTCTTCTAGGCTGGCAGACAGGCTAGACAGGAAGGAAATGGAAAGAGACACAGCGAGAGGCCAGGGTGGGGTGCAGAGTATAGGCAGGCTGGCCCACTGGGAGACTTTCTATGAACACTGAGTTTTATGCCAGTATGAACATAACCCCCGTGTCCAGCAAAAGATGGCCAGTGAAAGCCTGTGCTCACTTCAGGGTCACATGCATACACACTGAGGAAGATGGAGGGGCATTTTCTCTGAAACAGAATTCTGCTTCTGAGGGCCTTGACCACTCACTGTGTTTTAGGAAGCCACCAGAAAAATATCCCTGTCAGTTGCTCATAGTCAAATCAAATTTTTGTCCAGAAGCCTACTTATGTTTGGACCAGTCTCTTCTTGTAACTCCTGAAGAGTGAGGGAGGGTTGGAGGCACAGCCTAAGGGTGACACTGCACATGGCCACGTCCTGAGCCCCGTGAGTGCAGAGCCAGTGAGTTCATGTGTAGCTTTTGTAAGCACAAAAACAGAGGGTGGGCTGTCAAACAGGCCTCCCATCACTTTCCAGGCTGAAGAGGTCAGAGGAATTATGACACTGTGGCTTAGTGGCAAAGGCGTATAACACTAAGGACTCTTACTTTCTGATCTGACAGGACTGAAGCACCTGGGGAGCCTGGCCAACCCAGTTTGACCTAACCCAAGCCTCCAAGGCTCCTCATGGATCACAAGGGGCCCTTGGGTTTCCTGGGAGGCTGCACAGGAGACCTGACCTCCCTGAGGTCCAGACCCGCTGCTTCTCCACAACCACAGAGAGCTACAGAAGCCAGGTCACAGTCTGATGCAGCCACTCGAGCTGCTAACACGCCAGCCACCTTGCTAGTGCCAGAAATCTGTCTTTAAGCTTCTGGTGTGGGTGAGTGGATGAGACTCCTGGCCAACAAACACCAGAACTGAAGAAGGTGAGTGTGACCAAAGAAGTCAGAGTGCTGATGTCCAAAAGGCCATGTGGAAAAGGAGGTCCAGGGAGCTGGCTGGACCTTAGAACCCAAGACTAACAGGCTGACCTAGCACAGGCCATGACAACACTCCCACAGAAATGAAGTAGGACTAGGCTGGTGCATCTAAAAGGACCTGGGCCTCTATCTTACTCAGCCTTGGTCCTTCCATGTCCCTCCCATTCCACTAGGTGCTATCACCCAATCACTTCTCTTCTCATCAATTCTAACTATATGGTGATGTAATTTTTAATTATCAGACAGGATTTCTATGTAGCCCTGGCTGTGCTAGTACTCACTCTATAAACCAGGCTTGGCCTCAAACTCACAGTTACCCACCTGCCTCTACCTCCCAAGTACCGGGATTAAAGGCGTGGGCCACTACCATCTGTCCCATAGTCACATTTATGAAGATAGAGACAACTCATCAATCAGAATTCTGTTATTCTCTTTTCTCATATACTTGTCTATGTGAGTTGCTATGATGAAACCAACATGGATAAAACCTGTGAATGGCACAACACTCAAGAGCAGGGCTTCTAAATGGCCAAGGCAGGGGCCAAGACCATCCACGTGTGAGCCCCCAGCTGCGGCTGAGTGCAGTACTAGAGCACGTGAGAACAGGATGGCAAGTGAGAAGCGTGCACCTACCTTCTTTCTACGTGCACTTCCCTGTCATGTAGAGAAAGCACTTAGGTAAGCATGTTGCCATCGGCAGGCTTGGGCCTCTTCTGAGTGCTGCAGAACATGAGCAGCCCCTGGTTGCTAAGGTAGACGTAGGGGTAGATGTAGTCACTAGACAGCACACATGAAGTGAGGCTGGACCTACCATCTTGGACAAGAGGTACAGCACACACTGAAAATGCAGAGTGCTAGGAAAAAAGGTGTGGGTCCTTTGATGACATCACACAAGCCTGCTGGGTCTTGTGAGTCAGGGAGAAAAGCTACTGTACTGGCTGGTTTTGTGTGTCAACTTGACACAAGCTGGAGATATCACAGAAAAAAGGAGCCTCAGTTGAGGAAATGCCTCCTGACCCAGCTGGCATTTTCTCAACTAGTGATGGGGGTGGAGGACCTCTTGTGAGTGGTGCCGTCCCTGGGCTGGTGATCTTCGGTTCTATAAGAAAGTAAGCTGAGCAAGCTGGGGAAGCAGGCCAGTAAGTTACATCCCTCCCTGGCCTCTGCATCAGCTCCTGCTTCCTGACCCGCTTGAGTTCCAGTCCTGACTTCCTTTGGTGATGAACAGCAATGTAGAAGTGTAAGCTGAATAAACCCTTTCCTCCCCAACTTGCTTCTTGGTCATGATGTTTGTGCAGGAATAGAAACCCTGACTAAGACAGCTACTGACATGTGTAAAGGACTATGAAGATGGTCTCTGTGCTACAGACACCAGTGGTTTCATGCTTGAAGCTGGAGTTCCTCTCAACACTCCCCACCCCCCAACCCCCCTGCTTTATGGTACTGTGGGTGCTACTGTTGAAGGCATGGGGAAGGCAAGATCAAAGTGGAAGAGAGGAGCACAGGAGAAGGCACTGTCAAGGTCAGTTTTTGATTCTCACTTCCTTTCTCTGCCTTTGGTCCTGAAGACCAGTTTCATTTTGTTTCTTTTTAATTTTTAAAAAAATGTTTATTAATTTTTATTTATATGAGCACACTGTAGCTGTCTCCAGACACACCAGAAGAGGGCACCGGATCTCATTACAGATGGTTGTGAGTCACCATGCTGGGAACTGAACTCAGGACCTCTGGAAGAGCAGCTCTTAACTGCTGAGCCATCTCTTTAGCCCCATTTTGTTTCTTTTAAAGGCAGGGTCTCACCATGTAGCTCCAGATGGTCTGGAATTCAGATATCTGCCTGCCTCTACCTTCCAAGTGCCACCACACTCATTCATTTTGACAAGCTCTGTCAGTACACTCACTGAAGATTTCCTGCCCTTTAGACACGATGGACACTTGTTGCCTCAGAGAGCTAGCCAAAGCACAGTTCCTAGGATACCATCTTCTCCAGTGATCACACATAAAGACATGCTCCCCTGCTGTCCTGTGCTCTTTTCAGAGACGCTGAGAGGCAGTAGATGTCTAACCCAGCATTCTGCCTGAGTGCCTGCATGCTCTCCTGGCACAGGCCCCGGTAAAACTCCTCTTCGCATCAATCACAGTAACGGCCATTTTCCAACTGTTCTGCTTTGAAGCGCTCCTGTCATGTGGAACAGGAAAGCCTAGGCTAGCCTACTCCAAATAGGAGCTCTCGAACAATATTCAAAGGATTTGTGGGAAGGATGAGGGTTTCCCAGGTCTCAGACAATCCCTTGTACTCTTACTAGGATATTGGTAGGATGCTGAAGAACAAGGCTGCATTAGTGGCCTATTCAGGCCTACTCTTGGGCTTAGCTCTTGCCTTGCAGAACCTTTCAGGCTGTACAGTATTACAACAGCATGGATCTGACAGCTCTGTGTAGTTAGTGTCGGTGCAAGATTGTTGTGGCATAATTAATAAAGTGCATGACCGGTCCCCTTGAGCTCCCACTCCCCATGGATCCTCATGCTTTAACTGTTTCTCTGTCAGCTGCATTCACACACTGTCCCCTTGTTGGGTTGTTACCACGCCTGACATACACATTGCATTCCACAGCTGTGCTAGCGTGGCCCCATGCCATGCTAGCCCCAAGCACTCTATAGCCTAGCATGGCTTCCTGTCATGGACTCTGCTTGCCCTCCCAACAACTCAGTGAAAACATGACTCAACAGACTATAACCCAACAACCAGACTTATGTTAAATACTCAATGTACAACACATCCATACAATTAACTTGTGATAAGGATATAGACCACCCACCTAGATAAGATAAATTTGTCTATAGAAACTCATCCCTTAAGAAACAGTCATAAAAACCTGTATCTATGTAGAGATGCATGGCGAGGATCATTTATGTCTGCCTCCATCATGGTGCTTCCCCTTTCTGCTCCTCCCTCTCCTTCTAAAACTTCTGTTCCCTCCTCCCTTTCTTCTCTCCCGTACAATGACAGGCCCTGTTTTATCTTGTGTCTGCCTTCACCTGCATAAGGACATCAACCTACAGAACATGTCTTAGGAACTGGGGGAGAGTTGCTCCTTAGTCATCTAACCAAACCAGGAGTGAATGAGGCCAAAGCCTAGTTTCTTTACTCTGATTTCCCCTCTCAGTTCAGGTTCAAAGAGGCTTGGGGAATGGCTCAGCCAGTAAAGTGCTTGTTATGTGAACATGAGGACCTCAGTCTGACCCTCAGACCTCACCTGGAGAAGGTGAGCAAAGCAGCACATACCTGTAATCTTGGCACTGGGGCTTAGGGAGAGACAGATCCTTGGGGCTCAGTGGCCAGTCTGGGCTAATTAAGTAAGTCCTACGCTGCTAGGGAAAGACTGTCTCAAAAGGAATTGTGACAGTCCCATACCTGCAAACAAATGAACACACATGCACATGCAAAAGGTGCTTTCCCTAGTGAGCTGAGAAATGCTGCATCCTGTGTAGTCCTAGCATGGCAAATGGAGGCTTCCACATAGAAGGGAAGCCAGGAAAGGGGGTTGAGCCATGAGCAGTGGTCGGCAGGCACAGTTACCCTTTGCTAACAGGGACAGTGAGCACCAGATGGCCTAGGCTCTGGACCCAGGGCCTATCACCACCCACAGAAGTCAGTTACTTGGGGGCCAGTGAGCTTGGCCATCAGGACCAGTATTAGTGGAGGCAAAATGATTCTCAAATAAATCTCATTTCCTTGAAAGGGGCTTGTTGTTGTCAATCCCACCACCCCAGCAACAAGGCTCAGCTAGAGTACTCATGGGGCCTGCAACCCACTCCTAGATTTAGATGTGAGCATTTGTTTGCATCAGTTCTGTACAGCATGAGAGCCAGCTGCTTGTGGCATACTGGCTGAGCGCAGGTGTATGTCAGGGGACGAGGCTCCCTGGGAACAGTGACAGCTCGGAAAGGCAAAGTGGTATGTGGTCATTGGAGCTTCACTGTAACAATCCCCTACAGGGGATTTGGGGAAGAGGTAGAGACTGGTCTACCTTGACCAGAGGCCTGTGACTTGAAGAAATGAATGAGGAGATAAAGGCCCTCTCTCTCTGGCAGATCACAATTGCGATCTTTCTGACAGCAGGAAGAAGTACCTTGACAGCAGTAGAGCAGGCCCAGAGCTGGCCTAGGGTGGTTAGAAGGAGGGAGATACTGGCTTCATAGAACATTCTGTTCTACCCAGTGCTGCTGGAGTTCCGCCAAATTCTCTCCCAGACAGCATTCTTCTTGTGGCTCAGCTCATTTGTCCCAGGAGTCTACACTGGTCTTTGAGGTCATACTTAAATTTCTGTCACTTCCTCTATGAGAATCAAGGTGTCTGGAAGGTGAGTGAAGTGCTTTCCTGAGCTCAATGAGACCTGTGTTTCAGACCTTACTTCCCACTAACAGTGGGATTCAGGGTCTTTTACCTGCCTTTGCTCTTAGGTCCCTAACTGTAGATCACAGGCCATGACTCCTCCAGCCCTATGTGATCCCCTCCTAGGAAGGGACCCAGAGGGCAGGGTCCAGCAGCCTTTGGTGCAGGACCATCTGCTCTTCCTGGAAGAGACACTGCTCTATCATAATCCTCTCCTTTGCTTTGGCTCCAGGCCCCAATGCACTTTCTTAGCAACTCTAGTGTCTCCCATCAAACATGCCAGTGGAATTGGGATATGGTGGCACATGCCTATAATCCTAGCATTCTGAACTGCCAGGGAGAGGATTAGGAGCTCAAGGTCACCCTGGGCTACACAGAGAACCTGAAGCCAGCCTGAACTAGAAGAGAAACATCTCCAAAAAGCCAAAAATAAAGAAAAGAAAAAGAAATAAAGAAACCATAACAGTTCAGAAAGTCTCCACTGTCCCCTGTACTATCACACATCCTAGACCTGTAGTCTGGGTTGGATTCCTTGCACTGTCTCAGAAGAGGGTCTGCAAGGGCAAAGCTTTAGTCTCCACAGGGTCCTGGCTCTAGGTCTCTAGTCCTCATGGTCCTCAGGACTTTGGACACATCACTCATTGTTCAGAACTCGAATGAAGGAAGCATAACTACAGAACATGAGAGGGCCGACATGGTTATTGTATCTGCTCAGAAAAAGGGGACTTGAAGGACATGCCCCGCACTCAGAGCAGCTGCCACTCAAGTCCCCACGAGGATGTGTGTGCCATTAGTCGCTAAGCTTGGCCTTCCCAGGGTGTGCAGGCATAAATGAAACTTTTACTCAAGAAACTCCACCCTGCGGGGGCTGGAGAGAGGGCTAAAAGCACTGGCTGTTTTTGTAGAGGATGTTGTTTATTTATAAATAAATATTAACTTTAAATGTTTTATTTTATTCTTATCTATATAGATGTCTTGCCTGCATGTATGTCTGTGCACTATGTGTGTGTAGGCCAGAAGACGGTGTGCAGATTCCCTGGAACTGGAGTTAGAGTTAGTGTTGAGTCACTGTGGGGGTGCTGGAAGCTGAATCCCAGTTCTCTACAAGAGCAACCAATGAGCGTTCTCTCCATTGTCATGAGTCTGTTTTTTGTTTTTTTGAGACAGGGTTTCTCTGTGTAGTCCTGGCTGTCCTGGAACTCCCTCTGTAGACCAGGCTGTCCTCTAACTCAGATTCGTCTGCCTCTGCTGTGGATAATCTGTGCTGGGATTAAAGGTGTGAGCCACCACTGCTAATAAATTTTAAAGGAAAAAAAATCCATCCTGCTTGAAAAGGAGGGAATGATGAGAGAACAAATAAATCTAGATCTGTCAGAGGCAGGGACTGAGTAGATGTTCAATCAGTTAGGAAGCAGTGGGGCCTAATGTAGCTTACACAATCTGCTAGAACTCGGATCCCCCACTGCAGGAAACTTTTTCTCTTCTTTTCTTTTTTTTGATTGATTGATTTTTATACTTCAGATTTTATTCCCCTCGCCATCCTCTCTCCTTCTTTTAAAAAATTAACTTATTTTATGTATGTGAGTACACTGCAGCTGTCTTCAGACACACCAGAAGTGGGCATCGGATCCCATTACAGATGGTTGTGAGCCACCGTGTGGTTGCTGGGAATTAAACTCAGAACCTCATGGAGAGCAGTCAGTGCTCTTAACCCCTGAGCCATCTCTCAAGTCCCAACTTTTTTTCTTTCTTTTCTCCTTTCTTCTTTTCTTTCTTTGTTAGCCTTGGCTGTTCTAGAATTCCCTATGTAGACCAGGCTGGTCTTGAACTCACAGAGCTCCATAGAGCAATTTCTTAACAGTTTAGAATACAAAGGGCTTTACTTCTATCTCTCCCACATGCAGTCAGTGTTGTAAAACCCAAATTCTTATTGTTTGAACTATTTTGACCAAAACATTTTCCCATTTATTCATTCTTTCAACTGTTTACACAATGATTTTTAGTGGACTCCAGGGTTTAAAAGTCACAGCAGTGAACAAAGACAAAAATCCTACTGTACAGCAACTGGGAGACTGAGCAGGGGGCCAGGAGCTCGAGATCAGCCTGGGCTACAGAGTCAGAACTGCTCTCAAAATCAATCCAGGACCAGTAAGTGCTTACTTCTTAAAGAACCTGCTGACATGCGTGATTACTTGAGTCTGATCCCAGGTAGTAGGGAAAAGGCCCACTCCTGCTAAGTTCTCTGGCTTCCACCAGGTACGCTGTAGCACACTTGTACACAGACACACACACACACACAGACACACACACAGACACACACAGACACACAGACACACACACACACACACACACACACACACACACACACACACACACACAAATAAAACATAAAAGTTAAAAAAAAACCCTCTACTTTTTGGGAACTGTTCTGCTGGAAGGAGTCAAAGTAACAAACACTAAAAACTGCAGAGAATGAAGGCGGGGAGGCCAGGCAGCTCTCTGTGGAGTTGGTGCTGAGGCTGAGATGGGTTGGTAGGTAGGAAAGTCCACTGCAGGAGAGTAAGCATACGCAGCTTGTGCAGATGCCAAGGTCCTCAGGCTGATGTGACAGAGCTAAGGGAGACTATGGTGGCAAGAGCAGGAAGAGAGAAAGAGGCAGGTGCGGGTCAGGTCAGCGGTGTGCTTTTCCTGCTGCTGGGGGAATCTGGGTCTTAGAGTATGGGAAGCCAGGGTAGGGAGTGGGTGGAGCAGTGGCATGGATGGCACTCACGACGACCCCTCTCAGGAGCCCATGGACAAACTGCCTGGAGGCAGACAAAGGAGGAGAAGCAGCCCAGGAGAGGTGGTCCGCCTCTAACACAAGCATGTGAGCAGTCTGAGGACGATGATCTGTGAGTACCTGGTAGGTAAGTGGGGGGACATGGCTCACCATTTTGCTTCACTTGCAGATGCTCCCTTCGCATCAGTGCTTCTCAGCTTTGATGGCCCTCCCCCTCCTCCGGTTTATTTTATTTTTAAATTACTTCTGTATCTGTATGTAATAGGTACCCATGGAGGCCAGGGGCACTGGATCTCTCTTAAACTGGATTATGGGTGGTACTGAACTGCTAGGCATGGATGCTGGGAACTGAATTTGGATTCCTGCAAGAACATATTTGTTTTAACTGCTGAGCCATCTCTATACCCTCTGGTCTTTGGGAAAAGACAGATGGTGCTCACAGAGCACTGAGTCTGGGCCAGGCAGAGGCTTTGGAGACAGTAATATACCAGAGAAGATTAGGAAGAACCTACAGGAAGGCGGAGGGAGGAGGGAAGCGATGCTTAGAGACCTCTTCTGGGCCTGACCTTGCAAAATGCCTGTGAACAGGTAAGCTGCCAGGTAAGCTGCCAGGCCTCAGGCTGGTGGGCAGCCTTCAAAGGTTCTGGAGGTGGAACACTGGTGGCCCAGCATCAATCCCCACAGGCCTGGGGCTCTGCTGACTGAAATGTCACAGTGGCCTAGCATTCTCTTCTCTCCACTCAGGTCTTCCCTGACTGCTCAGTGGTTGGGACATATGAGGCTGTTCGTCCTTCCTGCTGCCTCATGGGCTGTACACAGATTTCAGTGAAGCACACATGCTGGGTCTTGGGTAGTGATGGGAGAACATTTTGGGGGTTGCTGAGCAAGTGTGGGTTTCCCCTCCTTTGTTGCCCAGGGCTACAGGGTCGTCTGGACTTGCTTTACACATGCCCTGCTCCAATCTCAAACATTCATGTCTCCTATTCCCATATCCCATGTATGCTTCCACTCATTCTACGGCTTCTCTGCTAAGGCTCACTATGACTCCAGCTTTTTATTGTCTGTCACCCCAGGCCCAGGGGCTCCTTCGGTATCTCCTGGCTAGCTGGGGTCCATGGCCTCTATCACCCCAGGCAAGCTCCTAGCTTCATAGTCTGAGACCCTGGCCTGGAAGGTGGGAGGACAGGACCCAGGACATGGGGTAAGCTGCAGACAATGAGTGAGTGAAGCAGACAGGCTGCTACAGCTTGGTGAGTCAGTGCCGAATGGGCTCTCAGCTGCTTCTAGTAGGTTTCAGAATGGCACTCTTAGTTTTTATAGGCAACCAGGGAATGGCTGAGCAGAGATGTGACCATTGGTGAAAGGGGAGCATTCACTGCACACCTGACAGAGACAGCATGGAGGCCGGGGCACCTCTGTAAACCCAGCACTCACGGGGACGTGTGGATCAGGAGTTCATGGCTAGCTTTGATAAGTATATGAGATCCCAAACAAACAACAGAACCCTCATTTAAAAAAGCCAATGGCATAAGAGAGGGTGACCTCTAAGTCCATGGCTGCCTGGACAGAGAAACCCATAGCATGCAGAAAAGGAAAAGCCAGAAGAAAAGGCCAGAGTAATTTGGATGACAGTGACCAGATCTCAGGAGTCTGGAGGCAGAGCTGGTAGGGTTAATGCTCTACCACCTCATACACTCTCATGGTGGAAGACAAAGTCTTACGTGATCCTTGGTGGCTCAGGAATCCAAAAGAGCTTTAGACCAGAACCAGAGCTCCAAAAGGTACGATAAAGGCAGACATATTTGCCTCTGTCCATCCTCCTTGTTCCCTAACTTTTTTTTCTTTCTTAAATAGGGCCTCACTATGTCACATATGTCTCTGTATGTCAGGCTGGCCTGCCTCTGCCTCTTCAGTGCTCATATTAAAGGCACTTCACTCCATGCCTGGCTCCTTCCTAAGTTGTTTCTACTTTTCTCCTAGCCTTCTACTGAGCCTTCTTGAACCTAAACACACAGTCTCTTATCCTCTCAAGTCCTCTTTCTTATCCTCTATCAAGGTAAGCAGACTGCTGGTCATCAGAATTACTTTTTTCTTTAAAATCTGACATGTTGGTATAGATCAGGGCGCAAAGCTGCTGACTAAAGCTGAGAGGGTAGAGAGTGGGGTTGTGGGGGAGGGAGACAAGCTCAGGATGCCAGCCCTTGTCTGCTCCTGACCCACAGCATCTCCAGCTTCCGGGTACCTTGTTCTCACTCAGAATGCTATCTCTTAACTGGAGTAGCAGACAAACTTGTATTTAAGCTTAAACATTGTCCCATATGGGATCCCTTGTTCAAAAGTCAAGCCTAGAGCATACACAGGTAAGAGTAGGCTGCTAGGTGAGGGCTGAAAAGATGGCTCACAGTGTCTCTTGTGAACTAGAGCCCTTTCTTGTACATTTCCAGACCCAGCCAGACACAGTCTCCCAGCTGCAAGCTTCATTCGCCTTTTTATTGTTTATCTAGTATTTTTGCTTCTTAAGACAGTTTTTCTCTGTGTAACCTTGGCTATCCTGGAATTTGCTCTGTAAACCAAGCTGGCCTAGAACTCAGAGATCCACCTTGCCTCTGCTTCCTGAATGTTGGGATTAAAAGTGTGTGCCACCACTAAGAACAGAGGAATGGGCTAGGTGTGGTGGAGCACACTTCTAGTCCCAGCATTCAGGAGGCAGAGCTAGGAGGCCCTGCTACAGGACCTCTGTTAAGTTCATACTTGTGAAGGCTGAAGCAACTCTAGGCACTGCTGCTGGCAGCGGAATTTCATCTTCCAGGTGGCCCAGGTGCAGTGCTGTAGATGGCAGAACCAAGCAGCCAAAAGGTGAATACCTCACCAGTTTCCAGGAGAGCTATCTGAACATTAAGGTCTGTGAGCTCTCTCTCTCTCTCTCTCTCTCTCTCTCTCTCTCTCTCTCTCTCTCTCTCTCTCTCTCAGTTTTAGGTGTATGAGTGTTTGTTTGGGCTGCATATGTCTGTGCACTTTGTGGAGGCCATATGATGGTATTGGAACATTTGGAACTGAAGTTAAGTTACAGATAGTTTTGAGCTGCTGGATGGGTTCTGGGAATCAAACCCATGTCCTCTGGAAGAGTCAGTGCTCTTAACCACTAAGCCATCTTTATCAGCACTCTGCGTTAAAATTTCTTTTGTGCCTTCTAGAATCATTACTACAAATCTCCACGTATGTCACATTGGTGCAGGTGGACCAATGGCCAGCCATGTGCAGGAGCAGCAGGGCTCCCAGTAGCTGAACTGTGCTGTGGAGAGATCTAGCTAGAGCCTGGGCACTTCATCTTGTTCCCACGGAATGTAATGGTCCTATCCTTCCCTCCTGTTTCTGGTGCTAAGGAACACTTTGTCCCATATCACAGTGCCTTGTGGCTTTTCAGTGCTGTTTCCCATCTCGATGGAAAGGGCGAGGATGAGGCTAAATGGTTAGCCAAAACTTAAAATTTTTATGACATGGCGTCTTATGGGCAGTTTGCCAGGCCTGGTTGTGGGGCAGTAAGGTATAGTGCGAGGTGCAGAACAAAGTACCTGTTGACTGGCAAGTGTTTCCTTGTGACATGGCTGTTGTCACGGTCTCTGTGGCTGCCTCTCGGACGGGTTGTTCCTCACTCTGCAGAAGGGTGAGGACACACCTCCAGAGAGAAAGTGTATCCTGCAGGTCTGTGAAGAAAGCCAAAAGGAGTGAATTCATGCCAGCTGCAGCACCACGATAAGCAATAATAAGGTGTCAGGCTCATGGGGGGGAGACATCCAGGAAGAAGGACAGACATTCTCTTTGGGAAGGGGTGTTACTGTAAGAGAGGAAGACCTGAGGATCAGAACAGCACTGGAACAGAGAGGACCTTGCTGGGGAGGCTTGGAAGGAAGAACCTTCTGTAGGCACTGCAGAGGTGGGACTGGCCTACAGGCTCTGGGCAACTCTCTCCAGTGTCATGCAATAAACATGTTTCTCATGTCTGTAATCCCAGTACTCAGAAAACAGGTAGATGTTTGTGAGATCAAGGCTAGAGGTCTACATATAGAGTTCCAGGGTAGCCAGGGCCATATGATGAGACACTGTGTCACGTCAGGGAGAAAAGACAGCTGAAGGCTGCTGCAAGACTAGTAATCCCAGTCTTTACCAGGCTGTGAACTCAAGGTCAGCTCGGGCTGCATGGTAAGACGTGGTCTCAAAACACCAAAGTGTGCTTTGCACTTTGCAGAAACTAGTTTAATGGTGATTTGAGAGACTGTGAGAACTTACCAGTTCTGGAAAGCAAGTTCCACAGTATGTTTGGGAACAAGAATCAGAAGTGGGGAAGCACACGAAAAGGGGCCATCCTCAGTTACATGTCTCTGGAGCCCATTTTTTGCTACGGTTGGCTCTTAGCACCAAGTCTACAGGTGACCATGTGGTAATGCTGTGGACAGGTGGAAAGGCAGAATGTGCTCTGGGCAGAGCCAAGGGCAAGACATCTAGAATATGGATTAACTCTAGGTCAGAATGAAGCCCATGGCTGCAGGAAGGCATGGGCATGGCCCCAGGCACACAACTTTGGAGGAGAGAGAGGCGGCAGGCATTGTGAGTGCAGGTGTGTGGAGGGCCTCCTTTGAGGGCAGTGGCAGAATGTCACCCCACATGCCTCTGAAGGTGGCGGTCTGAGTGCCCCAGCCCATCCACAGCAGCTCTACTTCTCTTCCCAGAGCAGGCCTTACCCTTACTCCTCCTTTCAGACTCTACACTTTTATTTTTTAATTTTTGACACTGGGTTTCTGGCAGCCCAGGCTGGCCTCAGATTTTATTAGCCTTAGATAGCCTTGAACTCCTAAAATCCTCCTGCTCCTGCCTCTCGAAGGCTGTGACTCCAGGCGTGTGCCACCAAAGAATTCATCTTGAGTTTTGTTGTAACAAGGGCATTTGAGCCCCTACATTCCCCTCTTTAGTTCTCTTCAACCTGGCTGGTTGCTGTTCTTCATTGCACTTGGGCCATTGGCCATGCAGGTCATGCCATCCCAGGACCAGCAGCTAACACAGACACGACTCAATTCCACACAATTTCAGGTCACTCTACACAAATTTACTTGTTTGCCTGGCAGAGTAACCAAAGTTGTTCAGGAAAATGTGCTCCAAGATGACATTGCCCTTACTGAGAATGCTTGACCCAAGAGGACAACAAACTGCCTCCGAGAGAGCAGCTTCACCATGCTGTCTAGGCGGGTTTGCTGGCCTCTGCCTCTCAAGCAGCTAGAACTGCAGGCATGGACTATCGTACCTGACCTAACCAGTCTGTTAGCCTTTTCTCCTATTGCTCTGGCTTCAGTGACTAAGACAGAACAGGAGGGTCACTGATGATGTCACTTCCCAGACAAAGGCTGCACCGGGGCACTTCATAGGTGCTGACTGTTCATGCTTACTGTTCAGTGTAACACCTAAAAACTGATTCTTTCCCTAGCCTGCAACAGAACTGAAAGCTCCTTAGACTGGCTCTGCCTGACTCCTGAGGGCAAGCTTGGAAGCAGGAGAGACAGACAGTGACTAGCTGATGGCAAGTGCACACCTCAAAGTAAGTAATAAGTCTACATGCAGAAGAGGGCAGGCAGGGTCTGTGCTGGAGCTGGCCAAGCTCATTTGTCCCTAGTTTCCTTTAACTAAGAATAAAAAAGAATAAATGCCCCTGTGCTGGTCATCTTCCAAGGCTTTCTGTTCTCTTTAGCACTGTTGGCATGAAGCTTTTCCTACCTGCTGCTCTCTAGGTTTGGAGGGCAGTGAGGGAGGAAGCCAATTTAGAAGACAGTTGAGAGACGCACAGCCACCTGACTGAAACAGTGCCTTTTATATCCCAGGGCTGATTTCAAATTAAGTAGCTAAGGGACCCAGCGGTCCAGCAGGGACATCAGATAGAAGCCTGAGGTCAGCCTCAGCATCACAGAAACTACTGCAGAGTACTTCCTGGTGTCTGTTAAGGAAGTCCTTTCTGGCTTCCTGGAAGAGGCTATGTTGTGAAAGGCAAACAAGTCAGTCAAGCAGGGGTTGTTTATAGGGAGTTGGTCCTGACTGAGGACAAATAGGCCTGAGGAAGACATAGATGATGAGACAGTAGGGTGAGCCAGAGATGAATAGAAAAGCAGAAAGGGCCTAGTGAGCCATATTAAAGGATGTGTAGGTCAAACCTGAGACAGCGGGAACCCATGCAAAACTCTTCAGCAGCCGAGCATGTTGGTGCACACTGATCATCCCAGAACTTGGGAGGCCGAGACAGGAGGGATTTCTCAAGTTCCAGGTTCTCCTGGGCTACACAGTGACACCGTCTCAAATGAGGGTTTTAGTCATGGACAACCAAAGGATCAAATGTACAGACAGGGAAGACTGCAAAGCTCACGGGGCTCTGAAAACAGGTAAGTAGAATGGCTTGGGTGGTAACAGAGAAGGAAAAGAAGAAAAGCAGCCATTGGTAAGAAATACTCAGAATATGAACTATGCAGAGAAAATACCCTGGAAACATGTAAACTCATCACACACGACACCATTCCCTGCACCGTCAAGACAAGGGTTTTCAGTGTAGCCCTGGCTGTCCTGAAACCTGTTCTTAGACCAGGTTGGTCGCAAACTCATAGAGCTCTTCCCGCCTGTCTCCTGAGTGTTGGGATTAAAGACATGCACCACCAGCACCTAGCTAGGCCCCTTCCTTTAGCTGGAACATCTGTCTCTTCCTGTGCTTGCTGGGTTGGGTGCAGGTGCCTTGCTTAGACACTTACCTAGAATGGGCTGGGGACTGGTGAGGAACAGGGGTGCGGTGCCTGAGAGGACTTCAGCCACAGCCAGTCTAGATGCAGTAGGAAGGTGGTCTCCACAGGACCAGACAATCAGCTGGACCCACCGCCTCAGCTCCAGGGCCACTGAATCTTTGTTCTGAGAACACAAAAGGAGGGAAGGGCTCCATCGAACTATACCTACAGCCCCAGGAAGCAGCAACACCTCAGTACCCACTGGGAGTAAAGCCCCGCTGTTTTCAGTAACAAGAGCTTTATATATGTAGTAAATGCAGGTTTATTGGGAAGCTGCTCTTGGGCGGGTGAGTTCACTGGTCCCAAGGACTGAGGCCAGGGAGGTCACCAGGGGGAAAGAGAAGGGGTAGTGGGAAGAGAAAGAGAGATGGGGAGGGGAAGGGGACACAGAGGGAGGGAGAGCGAGCCAATAACAGGAGCTTTATTGGTACATAATGCCCAGTTTTCTTTGGCAACTTTGACTCCTAAGACTGAACGCGTCTGTGGCACACCATGATATGGACTTGTATGTGTTTTGTGTGATGTCAGGGTCAGGTAAGCACAGCAACTTCTCTTCTGTAGTCAACTTCAGAGCACTCCCAACCTCTGTCCCCTTAGCCCTGATCCTTATTCTCTGGTTCTATGGGTCTGCCTGATTCTATGTGGTCTTCTTTCTCTGAGTAGCTTCTTTTTTATACACCGATGTTTTCCTTTCTTCTATAGCACAGGCTGGATACAAACTCTTGATTCTTCTACCTTCTACCTTCCAAATGCTGGGATTACAGGTACACACCACCACACTCAGCATTAAGGGTTCTAAGCTTTATTTATTCCTTTTCAAGGTCAAATAATATTGTACTCTGAGTTTTGGCATTTCATTTATTTTTAGCACTTGTACTCATTTCTCACTTTTCCTAGAAAGGAGATTCTCATTCCGTGTGAATTACTTCCTGGTACACTTTGGAGGTCATGTTGAAATCAAACTGCTGTGCTGACATGCTATATGAGGTCATGAGACTGGGGCCCTCGAGAATTCATGGATAAATGCTGTTGTCTCCAGGTTGGGCTAATCATGACAGGAGTGGCTCTGTTGTACAAGTGAATTGTTTCATCTGTCTGTCTGTCTGTCTGTCTGTCTGTCTGTCTGTCTGTTCCCTATCTTCATACTTTCTCACCATGTGCCACATCGATGGTCTTATTAGGCAGTGGAAAGGTCCTCTCTGGGAAGTCTTGAAAGTGGGAGAAAGAAATGTCTTTCATTCATGAAGTCTGCTCTAAGAGCAGCAGACAGCAGTATTCCAAGACACCTAAAGGGAGCTGACTGTCTCTACATGAGTCCACTGATTTCTTTGATTGCTCTGGGGCAGTGGCTGTATGGATCTGAACTGAGGTTCCCCGCTGCTGATGCCAACTCCTGAAACACAGACTAGCTACGGGAATGGGGAAAGAGCAACAGACATGTGTGTGCCAGGGACTATCACTCTGAAAGGATCTAGACAACAAAGGCTAAAACAAGAGAGAAGAAAGCATGAGTTCAGATCTTTGCAAGTGATTCTCAAAGTAAAACATCAACAAAAGCAACATTTCTATGGAGTCTATGATTCTGTCTGCTAGGACTGTTACCTTTTACTGATACCCTCTGGGTAAAATCCCAGGCCTCAGGACAAGTACAGAACTAGTCTCACCTTCTCACAACTCTGCACAAGGTAGGCAATTATTTTGGAGGCAAGCCTCAGAGATACACCTTGGATTTCAGATCTGGAAAACAGAAGAAAATTAACACATAGGCACACACATGTTCACAAATCCTCAACAATGACCACATACACAAGTCAAGTTAAACACGTCAGATGAGACAGGGTGTCATGTAACCCAAACTAGCCTCAGACTCATGTAGGCAAGGCCAACCTTGAACTTCTGACGCTTTCATTTCCACCTCTTTTGTACTGGGATTACATCTCTGTGCTACCACTCTGGTTTTTGTGGTGCTAGGAATTAGCTAGGGCTTTGCTGAGGCTAGATAAGCACTCAGCCAACTGAGCTCTCTCCAGGCCCAAATATAACATGTTTTATGCACAAATGTTTATGTGGACCTTTGTAGATATGAATTTTTTACCTGCTTGTGCAAATGCGTGTACTTTCTGATTACTAGTGTGAAAACCTGGCACTTCTGTTAGTAGAGTTTAGAACACAGCTCCCAGACTGAGGTTAGGAAGAAGCTCACTACCTGTGCTCTTAGGGAGTGCAGTGAGCAGGCTCCCTGCAGATGACTGAAGGGACATAGACTACCAAGACTGCACAAAAGCCCCGGGGCAAACCTGTCATTGGAAGCAATATCCATAGTCCAGACCAGGAACTCCTTTGGGGAGAGGTGAACAGAGCACTCTGTCTGAGGAAGCCATTCACTGGGGTTCAAGTGATAGAGAATCTTCAGGACCTATGAGTCAAATCCAAGGAAACAAGATAAAGAAGCACACACAGGGAAAAGTCTTGAGCTTCTAAATCAAGATTGCTATTAACAACAAGGAAGGGGGATCTGCTTTCAGAAGGCCCCCAAATTTCACTGACTTCTTTTCTTTCTAACATCTTTGAGAAACTAAGGTAGGGCAGAGCAATGACAACCTTGAGAGTCCTTGGTGACCCAACATCAAAGCTAGAAGCCTACACAGTCTCACACATGTGAGAGTGAAAGATTTCTTTCCCTCCTTTTTACTACTTACTTTTGAGATAGGGTCTTACCAAGTACTCAGGCTGTCTTTGAACCTTTGAACTTGTAGCTCGTGTATGTCCCAGCCTCCTAAATCTGAGACTGCACATTCATTTTTAATTAGACTTTTCAGGTAGCCATCTGCCTGTAAAGAAATGTGTGAGTAAAGAAGACCCCTGATCTGTGTGTAGCTAATGGAGGCCAGAGATAACATCAGTTGCTTTCCTTCACCATTCTCTGTGGTCTCTCCAGCCAGCTTTGCCCAGGGGTCTTCATCCCTAGGTGCTGGCACGGCAGGTGGGCTGCCATACCCAGCTGGCATTTACATGGGTGCTAGAGATCTAGACTTTGGTCCTCAGGCTTGTGTGTCAAGCACTACCCACAGTGTTATCTTTCCACCCCCAAAGCTATTTTCAATGATCTTTCCTGAAGACAGAGTGGCTTGACCTATTACCAATAAATCTTTACAAGTACCACTGGCATCTTAGGGCTCTCTCTATACATAAAGTCAAGCAATGTGTAGAGCCCTAACCCTTGGGATGCTAAGCTACTGACTGTTGCCCCAGATAGTATAGGCCTGACTTGCTCTCCTCATTTGTATCTTCCTGGTAGTTTCCAAACTGTGGGACAGAGGGTGTCAGTGCAGTAGAGCCTACCCTGCAGAAACATCCTGGGTGGTCTTCCTTCATTGCCAGCAGTAGGAACTCCTCTCCCATGCTGTACAGCAAGGGAGGGGGACCCTTCTGCCCCTGTTCAGAGGAAGCCGCCCTTTCCAGCAGTGCATCCAGGGCCAGCAAGCGCACTTCAGGGAAGGAAGACTTGAGAAGTTGAGAAAAGGAGAGAGGAACAGCAGTAGCCTGCCCTTCAGCTTCAGCCAGCGATGCCCACACTTCAGGGATGGCTAACTTGGTAAGGCTCTGCAGGTACTGGGGCAGGCCTGGAACCTTGAAGGTCCAGGGGAACCCCGTGATCAGCTCTGATCCCAAGATAATTCTTCTCACATCTTCCCAGAAGTCAAGACTCTCCAGAGCTAGAAGTAAAAGCAGAGAGAGAGAAATAGTAATTTCATTTGATTTTTCCAGAAAAGGCTACAGGAGGATGGGAACTGCCTCAGAAAACGAGCTTCTGCACCTCTCCTGGACACTCACAAATGTAGACCCAGTGGCCCTAACTGGAAAGCCCCAGAAGTGCCCAGACTTTCTGTAGGACTTGGGTCCTTGGTAATGTACCAGAGGCTCTGGAGTGGATCCTGCAGTGACTTGAAGCTCACAAGACAGCAGCACACTTCACTGTTAGGACAATTGTCACACAGGTTTTTCTAGGACTCCACTCACTGGCCCAATTCTTCCCTTTCCATGGTAACCCTGTAGCCTGTGAACACTGTTATTTTACTCTCTCGTTTTCTGCAGATGGAAATCTCTACTTCCTTCCCATCACAAGGGGCTCCCCTTCCTGTCCCAGCTGTACTGCTACAGGAAGATCGCACCCTCTCCTAACCGGGAGCACAGGATTGTCTTGTGTCCTGCATCACCCATCCAGCAGGGCCATTAACCTCTCTTGCTGTGGACACCAGGCTACTGGCCTTACTGTTGGACCCTGATGCACAGAGTTAGTAGAAACCACGGCTCTCTTCTATGACCACTGAGAGGGGAGCCGCCTTGACTTAGATCAGCTTGTTCTTTTTGTTGGTTTAATTCCTATTAAACCTTATCTACCTTTTAAGTTTTATGCTCTGCTTTTTAGTTGTGAAGATGGAAGAAAAGGTCTATTCAAGTGTATTCTCAGTACATCCAGGAATGAAGAATAGAGGGGTTGGTCAGACACGAACTGGCTTTGGGTACACGTGAAGTAAGGCAGAACTATCCTTTAGTAAACTGCCAGGGATAATCCTGCCCTCTTCACACACTGCACTATACGGACAACATTTCAGTGAAGAGAAGTCAGAAACATGGCTCAGAGATCCGATCCTTAAAACGGCATTAATGAGATGGCTTGAGAGTAAGAGCACACACTGCAGCTCGTGCAGAGGACCCAGGTCTACATACATGGTGGCTCACAATTTCAGTTCCAGGAGACCCACTCTCTTCTGACCTTCAAGGGCACCAGGCACTTATGTGGTGCACATACTTACATGTAAGAAAAACATTCCTATGCATGAAATAATCAATCTTAAAAAATGTCATAAGAGCCATGCTGGTAGTACTTGGCTATGATCCCGGCAGGCTGGAGGCTGAGGCAGGAGGACAGCAAGGTTCAGGCCAGCCTAGGCTACATAGAAAGATCCTATTTCAGAAAACCATTCCAAACCAATAAACACAAATGTATTAAAACTCAGAACTGCTTGGACCATCTTGTATAATATTTTTGATAAAGATAAAATATATGGTCTCCTGGACTACAGAGTGGGACATGTTTGAAGGTCCCTTGTATACAGACACCTGGTCTTCCATGGAGTTGATTCACTGAGTACTTTGTAACACACACAGATTCAGACTTGACAAGGAAAACGCTCTATTAAATAGCACACATTTTATAATGACAAAACAGTACATGATACATAACATGTACTATGGCTCCTATGATTGATCCACTAGCAATTTTAGGACAGTAGACACTTGAGACTTTTTACAGTTGCCTTTTGAATATTGTGTGCATTATAAATTAAAATTACTAAAAAACTGACACTATTGGCTGTTCCTCTACCCATTTAACAACTCATGAATAAGGCCGCACCACTATTATCATTCCTTTTTTACAGATGAGTCAAGACAGGGTCAAATCACTGCCCCAAGTCACCAATGAAATGATAGGTAATGAGCTGGTCAGTCTCATGTCAATCTAACGTAGTTACTGGGAAGAAGGACCACAATTGAGACAATGCCTCACTCATGAGTGACTGGGCAGGGCAAAATTGGGTTGCGTATGCCATCTGACCCTCATACAAATACAGTGGGCCAATCCAACAAGGACTTGGTCCTTTCAGTGAGACCATGACTTCCTGAGGCAAAACCTGATCAAATTTTAGATGACAAACAGAAAAGTCAGTGCCCGCTAGAGAAAGCTGTTGCCTTTCAGACCAGGAAGTTACTGTCAGGTTTTTGTGCCTTGCTGTCAAAAGGCACCATAAAACCAATAATGTAAGTACCATATGTTAAAATAGGCTTTGAACTGAATTTGCTATCCCAAGACACACTTTGTCAGAGAGATCCTGTTGGGAAACCCCCTGGGGTGAGTGCTGCAGTGGGTGTGGAAGCACCAAAGGTAGTGACCTGGGTCACTTTAAAAAGCTCCCCGATGATTTTCACACACTCCCTGAGCTGAGAACCACTGTAGGAAAGGAATTCTGTGTTATCTCTGCAGTTGCTCATGTTAAAAAATTGCACACTCCTCCCTCCAGCCTCCTGATTCTCCTAGAGGCCCCTTCATTCCTCACTGGGTTCTGGAGCACCAGGCTCTAACACCATAACTAAGGGAAATGGAAACAATTTGGTTTGTAAGAAGTGTGCCACGGTGTCATCTTGCTATGATTTCACTGCACCAAGGCCTGGTAGAGCATCACCAGGACCTGCACTGGGAATGGCAGCTCAGGGGGAAGCTGAGATAAGCTGCCTATGGGTGGTCGGTCCGTCTGCAAAGGTCACCTCTCTTGAACATGTATTTCTCAAGGTGAAATAAATGAGTCCTCACCCCGTGAGTCATGTCTGTGTCAGCAGCCATTCATCCTGGTGAGCTCAGGTGCACTGTCTGCGTAGGTCTTGGTTCCTAGGCTGGACTTCAGTATTACCTCTCACCCAGAACAATGGTGCCTAAAGTCAGCTTAGAGTCTCAAATCTGCCACTTCTAACTGGCCAAGTCAAGGCTTCGATACCAGCCACGCTGCTGAAGGAAGACTTAGCAGCAGCAGCCTAGGCAGGTTTGGGAGGAAGAGCTCATCTTCAGTTGTAGACCATCACATAGTCTGAGCTACTCGGAGATGTTTATGTGAATGCCCTTGTGATGGGTGTTTTCCAGGTTGGCCTTGAGGCCAACTCCTTCAGTTCCTCAAGTAGCTGGGATTACAGCTGTGTATCACTGCACCTGGCTCAAAGCTTCTTTTAAAGTCAGTATAAAGCTGAATGTGGTAATACGCACTTGTAATCTCAACTCTAGGGAGGGCTGAGTCAAGAAGGTCATGAGTTCAAAGTCAGCCCAGGCTACATGGCAACAATCTGCCTAAAATGTGTGTGTGGATATGGCATATGCGCGCGCACACACACACATTTATCTAGTATTTATGAGGGACTGGGTTCACCTCCCACCCAAACCCAAATCAAAGATTCACATTAGTTGAACAAGGAAAAACTGTGGCTGATATCACTGCCACATGACTATGGATATGATGAGGTTACAATATAAAGACAATTCAATTTGGGGAAGGGAAAAGGGAAGAAGAGAGCGAAGGAAGGACAGGGATAAAAGAGAGAATGAGAATGAATAAATGAGAACACAAACAATTAAAAGAGATAGGTCCGATGTTCTCAGAAAACTAACACCTCAAATTTTAGCTGCTCACTCCAGAGTGTCTGATCCAGTAAGATCCTGCCAGCATGTTTTCTAGAAAATTCCTAGGTACTGCTGACGCTATAGAGTGTCAGGGCCACATGCCCTTTATCTTAGCCCATTTGAGGCTATATGTTCTTCTCGGTGTCAGAATGGTGTCTGCTTCTGCAGTGTTCCCTCATTGGAAGCCAATCTCTTGATCTAGTTCTCAGCCACAGAGCTCAAAGCATGTACAGTTCCTAGTGTTCACTGTGATGTCACTTAAAGTAGCCCAACAGTGCAGTGCTGAACTGTCCGACAGACAGAGGGTAAGAAGGAAAAGCTGTGCAGGCCTGGAGTGATGTTTCCTTGGTACTGCCAGAGATGGTTACAGTGCAGTCTTAGCAGCCACTGACAAGCAGCAATCACAGGCAGGAATGGGAAAGGAATCTCCTCCAGAGAGGAAAAGGCCAGCAAGCAGACAAGCAATCCCAATGAGACTCCCTGTGTTACTTACTGCAGAGGCTTCCTGCCACTGAACTTCAGGGGCTCTTATCCTACTTGTCTCTGTATGTGTTGCTCCCTCACCTCAAATTGAATTTGTCTTCCTATTCTGCAAAACTCTGAATTCTCTCATGCTGCTAGGTCAGTACAAGTTTGCAGATTGGCTGGGGATATGGCTTTGTTTAGAGTGTTTGCCTGCCATGTATAAGTTCCTGAGTTGGATTTCCAGTCCATATATACTAGTTGTGTTGAGGTAAATAATAAACGATTCTATCAACCCTTGCTAGCTGGCTCCAGTGGGCCACATGGTATCTACAGGGTATTTTCATCTCAGTCAGCAAAATGTCTCACCTGCTAAGCTCCCAATCTCCACCCAACGCTGCTGCTGGCTACTCTCTGGGCCTGGCAGCAGCCACTCTCTTGCAACTCTCTTGATTCGGACTCTGCTCATATTCCCAGCATCCACCCTCTGTAGTTATAGTCAAAACTCCCAGTAACCTGTTAAAATCATAACTCAATATCTTGTAATTTATCAGTCAGATTTATATCTTAAATTCTCATTCCACAAAACGTCCACACGATAAACTCACAACCAATTGATAATGATATAAACTGCCCACCTAGAAAAGACAAATTGTCCTGTAAAAATCCATCCCTTAAGAAATATTCATAACTACCTGTGGCCATTTAAGGCCACATGGATCCAGGTCAATCTTTTCTGCCTCCATCTTGGTTCCTCCTCTTCTTTTCCTTTCTTTCCTGCCTTCAAAACTCTGTACTCTCCTTACTTTTTCACTGCCCAATCACAGGCCCTGCTTTAACTTGTGTCAGCCCTCACCTGCATAGAGGCATCAACATAGGTGAGGTCATGCACTCCTGTAATCCCAGCACTGGAGAGGTGGAGGTCACTTGGTTGCGGGGTGGGTTCACGGCATCCTGGGATACACAAGACCCCTCCTGCCAGGTGTGCAGACACAGTAATCCCAAACTTCCTTCCAGCACTCCTTAAAGGAGGGGCCTAGGAAGTCTCAATGTGAGTGAGGTGGCCCACCTCTCTCAGGTCAGTGAGCTCTACAATCTGAGCCAAGTGAAGTTCTATCTGAAATGGCCAATGAACTGGGTCTAAAAGTAATCAGCTGATAATTTGTACTCTGTGAATGTTAATGTCTTGTTATGCAATTTCTCAGTTTAAAAAAATACTTGTACAGAAAAGGAAACCATAGGAACTACAACAACAAAATCAACTGATTCATTAATTTTTGGGTTCTTCTTATCAAAGGGAAATTCCATTCTTCTGTTTAATCCTCTGCCTTTCTCAGTAAGCTATAATCCTGACCCCAGAGGCCCTTCCGGTTACAAACATAGAGAAGAACCTGGGAGAGGACCTGACACAGGTCTTCCCTGAGCTGGTCTTGGCTCACTCTTTCTTGCTAGATATTGTTTCTAGTTCTCTGACACCCTTCCAAGATGAACACAGAGATCCCCACAGAGATCACTTATATAGCCCTCTAATAATATTCCCTTTCCCCTGTGTGCTGGACAGTTTCATATCTACTTGACACAAGCTAAAGTCATCTGAGAGAAGGGAACCTCCACTAAGAAAAACCTCCAAGAGATCTGACTATGGGCAAGCCTGTAGGGCATTCTCTTATTTAGTAATTGATATGGGAGAGCCCAACCTATTGTGGGTGGGGCCATTCCTGGGCTGGTGGTCCTAGGTCCTGTAAGAAAGGAGGCTGAGCAAGCCATGGAGAGCAAGCCAGTAAGCAGCACTCCTCCATGGTCTCTACATCCTGCCTACAGGTTCCTGCCTTGTGTGAGTTCCTGTCCTGACTTCCTTCAATGATGGACTATGATGAGGAGTGTAAGCCAAATAAACCCTTTCTTCCCCAACTTGCTTTTGTTTATGGTGTTCCACTGCAGCAATAGTTACCCTAACTAGGATATTCTGGTTGTCAGAATGTTCTCAGAATCATGGATCTCCCCCTCGTCCCCCAAAATTCATGTTGTAGGCTGGGATGGAACCCAATGCAGCTGAGGACGACCTTGAACTTCAGATCCTCTTGCCTGCATTTCAAGTGGTACATTACAGGCCCATGCACCAGGGCCAGCTCAGAGGCAGGTATGTTTAAGCAAAGAATCCTTATGTGCTGCAGGGGACAGATGGAGGATGTCTTCTAAGTACACTACTTGAAGAACACCTTCTTAAGCCATAAACTATGAGCATAGCTCTTCTAACTTGTGAATGAGAAGATTCCAGAATGGATGAGTATATCGGGAGGGACCAACATTTTTAACTACCTCCCTCCAGTTCTGTCCTACCCAGCCTTTGCCCAACATAGGGATCCAATGAGGAAATATTGCAGATAAACACAGATGAACAAAAGACACAAACTTGCATTTATTTCCCAACATAGACAGCTTCTGCTTCTTCAAAGAACTGCTCTGCAGTACAAGATTTGAAAGGGATTTGCACCATCATAAACCCTGGCACCTGCCACCCTTTGATTTAACTCCTGTCCCACAAAGGAGTTCAGGCTTCTCTGATGTCTCCAGGCATCTGGAGATAAAATGAAAGCACTCTGAGGACTACACCTGGACAGACAGACTCCTTTCAGCACCTTGGCCTATCTATTTCTGTTGCCTCGCTACCATTGAGAGGGACTGGGATTAACCAATCTCAGCCCCTTGTCAGTGTTATAAGACAGTCTGGAGACTGGGCCTGAGCTCTGAAGTATATACTTTAAGAAACAGAATCTGGGGGCAGGAGAGACTGTTCAGTGGTTAAGAGCACTGACTGCTCTTCCAGAGGTCCTGAGTTCAATTCCCAGCAACCACATGGTGGCTCACAAGCACTGATGCCCTCTTCTGGTGCGTCTGAAGATAGTTGTGGTATACACACATACATTAAATAAATAAATTACGAAAAGAAAGGAAAAAGAATCTAAGACCAAAGAGGCCTCTGGCAAACTGCAAGAAGGGGGAGTGCTGCAAGGAGTGGCTCCCAGCTGGCCAGTCTAACAGAATCTGTTGGGCTCTGGAAGCAGTGTGGAGGGAGGCGTTAAGGAGCTTCTGAGAAGCAACAGGAGGTGAGCCTAGGAGGAAGCATACCCAGGGTTGTTGTTTGAATGTGCCCACCCAAACTCTCTAGATGAGGAGTAAAAGGGTGGGAATTTACACACTGGGTGGTGATGGGCATCAGAGAAAGCTTCAAGACTGAGGCCCTGATCCAGAACAGTGGTTTTATAAAAGGGGGCGGGGAGGGCTGCTGAGCCAGGATGATGCTCTCAACACTGCTGCCCTCTCACATGGATGACACTGCAGGAGGCCCTCCCCAACGCCAAGCAGATGCTGACATTACGTTCTTTCACTTTTAGAACAGTGAGTGAAAGAAATCTAGTCTTTATAAGTTAGCCCGTCTATGATGTTTCTAGCAACAGAAATGGTTTAAGACACCCACATCAGCGCAGAAGCTGCTCCATGTGGTAACTTCCCTTCTTTGCTGTCAGTGAACTCCCAGACAGCTATGCTTCACGGCGTTAGCTTTCTTCCCTTTATGGTTTTTATTGGGTTTTCACAATTTCTTATGACTCCACCTGACTTGAGGATACTGCCTTCGTTTTAATAGGTGAACAACTGAAAGAACTAAGAGGTGTCAACATAAGCCAGAGGATGTGATTTTGCATCTGCACTGTTCTCTGCAAGGATCACGGTCAGCCATAAGCAACCAGGAGCTGGTAAAGGCAATGCAATTCTCATTTTTGCACACTGATATGGGGAGGGCATGTCCCCACGGATGAACTGAAGTTGTGGTGAGATTAGGGCTGGGAGGGCCAGGCTTCATCCAGACAGTGGATGCATTTCTGGAGAGGAAGTGCTCATAGAGTGAGGCCCTGGTGGTCAGCACAGCTGTAGGTCAGGGGTGGCGGGGTATGGCTGCACACCTCTGTGTGTAGAAAGAGACACCCTAGAGGGCTTGAGAGTGAGGACAAAAAAGCCACAGTGGGCAGAATAATTCCTTAGGCCCAAGCTTCATCTCAGTTTTGCTTTCCTGTCCAGAGTGGGGACTTTATAGTGTGGGGACGTCACACATGTAACAGGGAGCCATCTGCTTTAAGCTAAATGTTCCTCTTCAGACGGAACTTTCTAGGACAAGGCTAAAACTGCTCCTCAGAAGATGAACGTGACCTAAGCAACCACACTGTGCTGAAGGGGATGAGCAAGCCAGGGCCAACGCCTTAGCACACAGGCAACACCATCTGTACTCCACTGTAACCTGGCCCGAGAGTGAGATGAGAAACAGATGCAGAAATGGTATGTAATGAGAAGCAGGGCCATGCAAACAGATTATGTTAAATATGCTACTCATGGTAAAGAGTCGAAGAAAACTGAACCTGAAGAAAAAAATGCAGAAGCTGTAAAAGATCCAAATGAAACTTCTAGAGATAAACAGTGCAATGTCTGAAATAAAGACATAGTGGACAGAATGCACAGCAGATGAGACAGCACAACAGAAAAGACTAGTTAATAGTTAATTTGAAGACATAGAGATAAAAGCTGTGAAAAATGGAACGCAAATTAAAGAACAAAGAAAAACCCTAAAATGTGGGGTGCCTATAGGAAAACTTCAGGCGACCTAACACATGTGACAGGAACCCCTGAAAGGGGAGGAAGTAGGCAAGAGACAAAAAAAAAGTGCTAGAGACATTTCCCTCACATCATGCATGGGAGTTACAGAGACGTAGGTCATAAAGCTTTAGTGCTCAGGATAAGGCTCAGTAGTTGTGTGTGAGCGCTTGCCTCTCAGGAGGGTGACAGGTTGGATACTCCTGACACTCTAGTTTTAACAATGTTCCAGGGATTCTAGCTCCAGCAATCAGGCAAGCATTAAACAAAAGACATCCAGACAGAAAATGAAGTAAAAACTATTTCTATTATAGATGACACGATCTTGGATACAGAAACCCTAAGGAATCTCCCACATTCTGATATGCTCATCCAAGGTAATGTGTGAGCTCAGAAAGGTTGTAGGACAAAGGATGAGTAATGAAAGACACACATGGTATGGATATTGAAAACTATAGACTATAGTGTTTTATCACTAATAAAACAAACAAAAACAAAAAGTAGAGACTTTTTTTTTTGAAACTGAGTCTCATATAGCTCAGGATGGCTTCAGGCTTACGCTGTACATGAAGATGACCCCTGACCCTTTCATCTCTCTCTGCCCACAGGATTTCAGGTCTGTACTACCATAACAGTTTGACACAGTCCTGGCTATCAAACATAGGCTCTGCATACACTAGGGAGGCATTGAGTGTGCGAGTTGGAGACTTTGCTCAGCTCATGCATCTGAGAATATTGCTATGGTGACAGCACCCCTCAAACCAACCTACGAACTAATGCCACCCACACCAAATTCCAGTTAGTGATTCTTGCCATTCTTTTAACAGACTGATAAAACTGACCTAAAATTCATATGAAAATGCAGGAAATCTAAATGACAAAAGCAGTCTTGAAAAAGAAGCTGGAGGACTCACTGGCATTTCCAAAGTTACTATATAGCAGTGGTAATCAAGACAATGTGGTCCTGTAGATGGCCAGGCAGACAGAGCAATGGAATAGAATTAAGAAACAAAAAAAAGGGTCCAAGCCTTTAACCCCAGCATTTGGGAGACAGAGGCAGTCCAATCTCTGTGAGTTCCTGGACTGCCAAGGTTACACAGAGGAAACCCTGTCTTGAAACAGCAGCAGCAGCAGCAGCAGCAGCAGCAGCAGCAGCAGCAGCAGCAGCAGCAGCAGCAGCAGCAGCAGCAGCAGCAGCAGCAGCGGTGGGCAGGAGAGATGACTCAGCAGTCCAGCGCTCTGGCTGCTCTTCCAAAAATCCTGAATTCAGTTCCTAGCACTATGTCAGGCTGTTCACAACTGCCTGTGAGTCCAGCTCCAGGAGACCAATTTCTTCTCTGGTCTTCATAGGCACACTACACATATGTGAAACACACACACACACACACACACACACACACACACACACACACACACTCACCCACCCACCAAGAATACAGAATGAAACTCATAAATCGACTATGCTCAGTTGATTTCTTTTGACAGGGAACAGAGGTGATTCAGTGAGGAAATGGATCTTTTAAACATACACATGGAAAAGATGTGGTTGTACTGTATCTCATACCAAATTAAAAAATTAACTCAAAGTAGAACACAGATTTAGAGGATAAAACTATGACGATTTCAGAAGAAAACATGGGTGAAATCTCTGTGATGTTAGGCAACCAGGTCTTAGACAAGATATCAAATACACGGCAACAGAGGGGAAGTAAATGCAGCAACTTTATTCACACACAAACCTGCATCTGTCTAGACACCATCACGAAGAGGGACAAACAAACAACCCCTCTCAGAACAGGAAGAAGTTGCAGATATGTATCGTTTACAAGGGATTGAAATCAAGGACATTATAATTTTTACAAGTACAAGTTATAATTAATCCAATTTTAAAGTGGGCAGAGGAGGGCTGGAGAGACAGCTAAACGTTTAAGAGCACATGATGCTCTTCCAGACAAACCAAGTTCTGTGCTCAGCACCCACATCAGGCAGCTCCCACCACCCATGACTCCAGCTCCAGGTAATGTGATCACCTCTTTTGGTCTGTGTGGAGACTCATGTACATACAGAAACACAGACACACATACATAACAATGCATCCTTTAAAACTTGGCAAAAAGTCTGAACAGACATTTCTCTAGAGACAAATGACCAATGAACATCAGGCAAGGTGATATGTCACCAATCAGAGGGAAGTCAAACCTAGCACAGCCAGTGTCACTGCACACACAGCCCAGCCTGTGTCACTGTAGACACATCACAGCCTGTGCCACTGCACACAGCACAGCCTGTGTCACTGCACACACAGCAAAGCCTGTGCCACTGCACACAGCTTAGCCAGTGTCACTGTACACACAGCACAGCCTGTGCCGCTGCACACAGCACAGCCAGTGTCACTGCACACACAGCAGGAAACTGCACTCAGGCAGAGGAAGTGGGAGAACTAGGAGCCTTAGGTGTTTCTGGCAGGATCAATTCCTCAAGAAGCTGATATCCAGTCCTCCCCTCCCCTCCTATCCCTGCTCTCCCCTTCCCTCCCTCCTCTTTTCTCTATTCCTATGTACAATTTATTCAGAAGAACCATGAAAGGCAGCCTGGTTCCTTGTTGAGCTAAGGCTAGAAACCCCAGTGATCCTGAAGGGATAGTAGGAGCTTCGCCTGTTGCCAGAAAGCACTCCCCCATGCCCTACCCCCGGTCACTAGCCACAGTCCTCCATTGATTTGTGGCCATCAGTCACATAAGGGTAACCCCCAAGCCCCTCCACTTGTAGAGGACATGACCTGTCATCACACAGGCTCAAGACAAATCTCCATTATAATGAGGTAGCTAAAGGCCTGGAGGCTTAGCCCATGAAGATACTTCTCTCTACATAAGGTATTTAATCCCAGGCCCACTCTGAAAATGTAGGTGTGATTTTACTCATCCACTTTCCACCATGACAGTAAACACTTTAGAGCCATGGACTGCTCCTTTCATCGGATCTGCCATGGGGAGCCATGGAGAAGGTCTTTGCCTATAGAGCCTTTGTCTAATCTCCCACAGAAGGCCTCTCTGCGCTCCCAGCCATGGCAGCCATGGTAACCAAATGGAAGCCATTAGCATGTCCCAAGGCCCAACGCCAGCCCTGCAATAGCATGGGGTAAGCACAGTCACTTCCCTTGTTCGGTCTCCCTGAGCAGCAGCAGAGCCCTGTAGCTGAGCAGACGGGGACCCCAAATAACTGTGCACATGAATATGTGTAGCAATGTTATTTACAAGAGAGCAACTGTAGGAGCAAAGCAAATGTCATTAGTTGACAATGACTAAAACAGTGATGCTGACACTGGAATGTTCTCTAGCTATAAAAAGAAGAGAGTGCAGCTTTAGGCTGCAACATGGATGAAACTCAAAAGCACTGTGTGAAACAGCGGGACATGAAAAGCCACAAGGGAATGCTCTCCATTTATGCGAAACATCCCGGACAGACTTGGAAAAGGTATGTGAATTGCAATTTAACAGCCAGGTCAATGAGTTTCTCATGCCTGGTGATGAGGGCTGGAGAGGGGAGAGGCAGGAACATGTAAGAGATCATCCTGCACATTTGAACAGTTCTTTCTCTGGGGTAGGAGTGCAAATCAGAAAGTTTCAGGACATGGTTCTGTCACAGACACAGACAATCAGTCCAAGTGTCACACATTACCATCCTTAATTTGGATCACTGTTATATCAGTTGGATCAGTGACCAGTGTGCATGGCTGAGCAAGTCACTGCTGGGAGAGTCTCCATCTTCCTACCGACTAGAAATAAGAGACTGCAGTTCTTCGAGTGGCCGCTGTACATGGTGCTCATCCACTCTGCAGAGGGAAACTACCTGCTTAATGTCAGAGTCCATTGCTCTCTGGGAAAGCAATGGTTCAGACCAGAGTCCAGCGTCTGCAGAAAACCAACTAATGTACAGATGGCAAAGCCCGAACAGTCTCCTTGAAATGTCATAGGTGCAGGCTCACAAGTCAAAAGTCCCCAGAAGCCTCTAAAGCCTGTTCTCCACTCTCCCTCCTCTCTCACTCCAGTCAAGAGAATCACAGCAGCTGTGTCACATTAGACAGGTCTGCCTGCACGCTACTAAAAGCACAGAGCTGAGGGACAGTACAAATCATGCTCAATTTGCTCAGATGGAACTGGTTGTATCTAACCTGATTAAACTGGCTAAGCAAAGCATGTGCCTGTAGGTTGCTGACGTTTTTATTCTATGCAACTGTTCACCAGTATTTCCTAGGAATGAAGTAGAGGAAGCTCACAGGTCATAGAACCGCGGACTGCATCCCTACATCATGCAGTCAGTGTTCACACTCTAAGCAATAGAAATAAGAGCTGAACATGTCGCGCAGACTTCACCATTTGACCACCCGTCGCACCTAGGCTGACCAGACAGACGGCTGCTATCACCCAGCTTCTAGTCTACAAATCCGAGCTTATTACAGTGTGGCCTGTGTGCTTAGCCAACTATGACGTAGAAAGCACACCGCTTAGCAGTTAGAAGTTAGGATTCTGATTCACCTTGGTGAGCTGGTCATTTTTAGGGCATCTAGAAGGAAAATAGTAACAATTATAAATTAAGATTCCAGCTGAAAGAGTGTTTATTGTACTTGGTAGAGTGATATGATCTGACCTATAAATTCCAACTAACAAAACACATGCAGTCCCCAGCAGCCTGCTACTAGAAAGTGCTGGTATGGTGGCCCTAAGTATTTTCGCAGGTAAAAAGGGCAGGTCTCACCCAGATTGGCAAGTGCTTTCTTTCTAGCAATATACTTGAGTCCCAGCTCTAGTCTAAGATTGCTCCACCCTCTCCTAGGAAAGACACTGTAAAAGCTGATTTAGAAGCTGCAGCACAGGGGATGAGGCCTGGAGTAGTTTAGCAGGGTTTTCCAGGGTTGCTGATGGCCGTCTGTCAGCCACTGTGGGAGATGGAGACTCGGCCTCTAATGTCTTAGCACACACATGGCTCTAGATGGTTTTCTCTGCCTCAGTGTGAACAGTGAAGGACCTCCTCTATTCATGCCTATGGTGTGCTGGGGACAGTTCTTGACACAGAGCTAGCAGTCAACAAAAGCTGGCCACCATCATTAACCATGACGAGTAAGATGAAACTAAAAACAATGTTTTCTAAAACTGAGAGTAGAACAGGTGTCCTGCACACATGCTAGGTTGTCTGGGTCTTGGTGTCTCTTCACAGCAATGGAATCTGGAAGACAATGGGTGAGAATCACACAACCAGATGGCACAAAGTAAAACGGTTGGGTGATGGAGCATGCAGGAGGCTGAGTTCAGTCTTGAGCCTGGCATAAACCCATGCTGGCTCAAGGTCATAAAACCATGCTGACTCAAGGTCATAAAACCATGCTGGCTCAAGGTCATAAAACCATGCTGGCTCAAGGTCACCCTTGGCTACATACTGAGTTTGAAGCCAGCCTGGGGTGCATGAGACTCTGTTTCTAAAAGAAAGGCAACGACAACATTCATAAAGGGAACCTAGAAAGAAAAAGCCCACTCATGAACTCACCAAAAAGAGAGGGGAGGAAGGAAGGGAAGGAGAGGCAGAGAGGGGGGGGATATGACACTTATTTAAGTACGTGGTAAACAAACAGTAGCTGTGAAGAATACAAACAAATCTAAGGGTGGGTCTGCAGGCAAACAGGCTCCCTCTCAGAGCAAACGGGGTAAGTGTTTAGCAAGCACCAGAGAACTGTCTTAGCAAATAGGTATTTTAGTGGAAATTTACTGCCGAGAACAAGTACCTTAGGTTAGATTTTAGATGAGAACTGAAGCTCTGCCCTTGCACACATTGCACAGGCCTGTACCTTGGCCTCTGGGCTTCTAGACTTTCACTGTCTCTCAGTTGCAGCTGAGACTAATTTTCCTTCCTTCCTGAAGGAGACTGATGTATGCAATGATGACAGGGAAGGAAAAAAGAATACAGAGGACTCGGTGTTCTCGTGGGTTTAAATCACTTTAAAACCAAGCACAATCCCAGATTTGGATTTTAAAATGCAGTTAATGAGTGAAATAACAGAATGATCTAGAAGAACTAAGATAACACCTGACACACACGAAGCATGTCACTAGGGCAGGCTCTCTAGTGGTCTCTGCCTTTCTCCTGGGTTTTTCTCATCATGTCCCCATCCCTTCAAGGTACTTGTAAGGCTGATTTCAGAGTTAAAAACCGGCCTTTCAATGCCACTGACAGAATACAGTGTGAGAGGGAAGGGCAGAGCGTCTTTCATGCAAAACCTAACCCAAATCTACCTAAAACTAGTGCTTCATTTATTTCTGGATTACTCCCAGTTATCAATACATTTACTATGTAAGTGAACGAGACAAGCAAGGTGGTGCAGAAAGTGAAGGCGCTTGCTCTCAAGCCTGGTGTCGTTTAATCTCCAGAACCCATAAGACAGAAGAGAACTAACTCCACACACACACACACACACACACACACTCACAAAAATGTAATGAAAATGTATGTTCATACACAGGAAAAAACTGAGGTGTGGTATAAAATTATTAAAATGGAAATAAGAGGAAGAAGTCTCCCACAATTCCACTCACCTAAACCCTCTGAGTTATTTTTTAGCATGGCTACCTTTCATTCTGGTCTGGTCCTCCATTTTCTGTTAGTATGATAACCCTTTTAGTCTGTGAATGCATTTTTGTAATGCTGGACTCATTAAATTCACTTGTAATTACGGCACTCAGGAGGCAGAGGCAGGCAGATCTCTGTGATTTAAAGTTCAGCCTGATGAACAAGCTCTAGGTTTGCCAGGACTACTTAGTGAGATCCTGCTTCCACAGAAAGGAAATGTGGTCTGGCAAGACGGCCTCGGCAGGCAGAGGTCCCTCCCACCAAGCCTGATGACCTAGCTCCACACTCAGAGTCCAAGTGGTGGAAGGGGAGAGCCCAAGCTGGAAAGCGGTCTTCTGACCATTGTGTGCTGCGGTATGAGAGTACTGACGTGTGCACACCAAATACGATAAACACACACACATGAGTAAAACAAAACATTTTTAAAATGCACCACCCCAAAAATCTTCAGTTATATATTTTTTATAAGAACTTGGCTCCTTAAAGGTGTTGAGAATCTAGAAAATACAAAGAAAGGCCATGTTGTTTTAAAGCCAACATAATTATACTGTTTTATAACATGATATCACTTCCTTTGCTTCTACAGTCAAATCTAGGCTCCTTGTATTTTGGCCTATGGGGCTCTGTGTGACTGTTTCTGACTTAGCAGCATCACTTCTTTTTTTTTTTTTTTAAAACAAGGTTTTTTTAAAGATTTATTTATTTATTATATATATAAGTACACTGTAGCTGTCTTCAGATACACCAGAAGAGGGCATCAGATCTCTTTACAGATGGTTGTGAGCCACCATGTGGTTGCTGGGAATTGAACTCATGACCTCTGGAAAGCAGTCGGGCGCTCTTAACCGCTGAGCCATCTCTCCAGCCCGCAGCATCACTTCTAGTAACACTTGTTTAACTTTGAACCCCAAATTCCAAACACCCCAATTCTTTGAAGGTGGTATACATTCCCTTTCTGTCTGTAAAATCCACCTTTTCTTTGTTCATCTTCTTCTGAATCCCTGCTTTTTGCCAAAATCTGACTGTGCCTTCTCTCCGAAGCCCATGTCCCCAGGAGAAAGGAAAGTGCCTCCTACAGTGCCTGCCTCCTACAGTGCCTGCCTCCCTCCTACAGTGCCTGCCTCCCTCCTACAGTGCCTGCCTCCCTCCTACAGTGCCTGCCTCCTACAGTGCCTGCCTCCTACAGTGCCTGCCTGCCTCCTACAGTGCCTGCCTCCTACAGTGCCTGCCTGCCTCCTATAGTGCCTGCCTCCTACAGTGCCTGCCTCCTACAGTGCCTGCTGTGTTCCTTCTTAGCTCAAGGCTCAGCCAGTGCAGCTTCTGGTGTATGTGCTCAACAGGTGTCTGCCACCCGTACCTCTCATGAATACAAAAGGAAGGAAAGCGTCTGTCCACAGCCGTCAGGTGGTGAAGACAGCAGTGACGACGAAGCTTTCTGATGGCCTAAGCAGGTATACAAGCATTTCTTCTTTCCTAAATGGAAACACTGGGAGGAAAACCAGGAGTGTGAGGGACGGTCACAGCCACGCCAGGCTGCAGGGAGCAGGCTGGCAGCAAGTCTCCAGGTGAGGAGGACAGTGATGTACATCGTGAAGCCCCACAGTAGCTAGTACACACTGAGCACACACTGTGCTACGTGAAGCTTGTACCCTAAATGGATGTGGTCTGCACGGAGCTTACATGTATAACTGCCGACTACTCTGAGATATAGGTTCTTTGAAAAAATTCACTGAATTGTTTTTTTGAACTTTACCACATTTATTTATGGGTGCATAGCACCCACAAGGAGCTTAGAGGTAACCTAATCTAATGCTGGGGAACCAGTGCCCTCCTTCCATCACGTCAGTCCTGGAAATGGAACTCTGGCTACTAGGGTAAACCAGCTTGCTGGCCCCATGGACTCTTTTATGATTCTCACTTATAATTGAGAAAGAGTCTCAAAGAAGTTAAGCATATGCTAAGGTCACAGAAAAAAAAAGAATGAAAGAAAAGAAGAAGGAAAGAGGAAGGAAGGAAGGAAGGAAGGAAGGAAAGAGGAAGGAAGGGAAGAAGGAAGGAAGGAGGGAGGGAGGGAGGGAGGAAGGAAGGAAGGAGGGAGGGAGGGAGGAAGGAAGGAGGAGGGAAGGAAGGAAGGAAGGAAGGAAGGAGGGAGGGAGGGAGGAAGGAAGGAGGGAGGGAGGGAGGAAGGAAGGAGGAAGGAAGGAAGGAGGAAGGAAGGAGGAAGGAAGGAAGGAGGAAGTGAGGGAGGAAGGAAGGAAGGAGGGAAGGAGGAAGGAGGAAGGAAGGAAGGAGGAAGGGAGGGAGGAAGGAAGGAAGGAGGGAAGGAGGAAGGAGGAAGGAAGGAAGGAAGGAAGGAGGGAAGGAGGAAGGGAGGAAGGAGGAAGGAAGGAGGGAAGGAGGAAGGGAGGAAGGAGGAAGGGAGGAAGGAAGGAGGGAAGGAGGAAGGAGGAAGGAAGGAGGGAAGGAGGGAAGGAGGGAAGGAGGAAGGAAGGAAGGGAGGAAGGAAGGAAGGAAGGAGGGAGGGAAGGAGGAAGGAAGGAAAGAGGAAGGAAGAAGGAAGGAAGGAAGGAAGGAAGGAAGGAGGAAGGAAGGAGGAAGGAAGGAGGAAGGAGGAAGGAAGGAAGGAAGGAAGGAGGAAGGAAGGAAGGAGGGAGGGAGGAAGGAAGGAAGGAGGAAGGAAGGAGGAAGGAAGGAAAGAGGGAGGAAGGAGGAAGGAAGGAAGGAAGGAAGGAAGGAGGAAGGAAGGAAGGAGGGAGGGAGGAAGGAGGAAGGAAGGAGGAAGGAAGGAGGAAGGAAGGAAGGAGGGAAGGAAGGAAGGAAGGAAGGAGGAAGGGAGGGAGGAAGGAAGGAAGGAGGGAGGGAGGAAGGAAGGAGGAAGGAAGGAAGGAAAGAGGAAGAAGGAGGAAGGAAAGAGGAAGGGAGGAAGGAAGGAGGAAGGAAAGAGGAAGGAAAGAGGAAGGAAGGAAGGAAGGAGGAAGGAAGGAAGGAGGAAGGAAGGAAGGAGGAAGGAAGGAAGGAAGGTAGGTAGAAAGAAAAGCAGGCAGGCAGGCGGGCGGGCAGAAGTAAGAGTCAAGCCTGGGCTCAGGCTATGTGGTGCACGCTTGAGCTCTGTGAGATGACATTGCAGGCACATAGTACACATGGTCATAATCATGTGCACATTTATAAACAACACATTTGAATTCAGGACATCAATTCACATCAGATTGACAAATTAAGTAAGGTTATACCTTTTGGGAGGAGGGCTTGAGACAGGGTCTGTGTAGTTCAGGGTGGCTTCACACTTATTATATAGCTGAGGATAACCTTGAACTCCTGACCCTCCTGCCTCCACCTCCCAAGTACTGGGATTACAAATGTGTGCCACCACATCCAGTAAGACTGTATCCTGACAACAAATAGACTATTTAAAAAATCAGTGGAAACCGTATTTGAATTGTTAATAACTACCCCCTTCCATGAGGCCTACTATACCTCAGTGCTTAGCTACAAAGAACTCAAGTCCTGCTTCATCCCTCCAATGGCTTACAATGACAGGCTCCTGAGACACATTGAATGTTTCTGCTCAGTCTAGTAAGGGACCACTCTGGTGACAGGTTGACCCAGTGCTCAGATGCCACTGGAGCTGGAAACAATTCATGAATACAAAAGCAGATTCCCTACTGCAAGGTCATTGCTTTTACCCTAGAGAGCACTAGCCATTCTACTCACTGCTTTGTTTGATATTTGGTTAGTTCTAGAGACCCAGGAAGGAATTTACTATTACTGTTGCACGCACGCACGCACGCACGCACGCACGCACGCAGGGGTGTGTCATATACACAGACATCATGTCTTTTGTGGCTTATGTATGGAATTTAAATCTTTTTTTTTTTTTTAAATTTTTTTTTTTTATTTATTCATTTATTATATATAAGTACACTGTAGCTGTCTTCAGATACACCAGAAGAGGGCATCGGATCTCTTTACAGATGGTTGTGAGCCACCATGTGGTTGCTGGGAATTGAACTCATGACCTCTGGAAGAGCAGTCGGGTGCTCTTAACCACCGAGCCATCTCTCCAGCCCGGAATTTAAATCTTTTGACTCCTGCCTTCCCTCTTTGCATGACTCCATGATAAAGTTACACACATGCACTCAGGGACAGCTTTGTTTTTCTTCCTTACTTCCCTTCCGTTCCTATTTTAGTAGTAAATACTCTTTTTTTTTTTTTTTTTCTGTTTTCTTTTGAAACAAGGTCTTAGCATACAGCCTTGGCTGGTCTGGAATTTGCTATGTAGACCAGGCTGGCCTTAAACCACAGCAACTCTCTAGTTTTGGTTTCCTTGAACTCAATTACAGCTGTGAGTCATTATACTTGACTTGTCTTGTGGTTACTGGGACTGACCTTAGGGCCTTTGCACATGCTGGGTATGTGGAAGATACTCATAAAATTGATTTTAATAATAACTTTAAAAATTTAATGATGACAAAATATTACCTTTCCAACAGATAATCAGTATAAAATTTTTTTGAAAAACCTTTTAACATTTGAACTCTATTTTACTTACTTACTTAGTTGTGTGTGTGGGCATGAGTGTGCCATGACAAGTCTATGAAGGCCAGAAGACAACTTTCGGAGGTTGGTTCTCTGCTTCCAGCACTGTGATATATAGCCCAGGCTAGCCTTTAATTTGTCTTAGCCTCTCCAGTGCTGGAATTCTATGAAATCTGAAACACATTTTATACCTACAGAACATCTCAATTTAGAGTAGCTCATCTATCAAATGCTCAAATGCCACCTGGGCTAGTTTCTGCCTCCCTGGTCACTGTAAGTACCACACATTTAGAGCTATGGCTGTCACACTAGAGAAAGAGGAGAATGCTGTGTTCCCACCAAGTCTTACTCATGTGCCAGTGAGATACTGAAGACAGTGTGTGAGGACATTTAACTGGGGCATGTGCTCTTATTGATGGTAAGAATTTGGAAGACAGAATGATTAAAGAATCCTCAAAGCCATCTTCCTGGAGTTCATAAACAAAGGATGGGAAGGAAGTCGGGGAAGCAAAGGTGCACTCCAATGACCGACCCTTTTATAACAGTCTAAAAATCATGCTCATCTGCTGAGGTGGTTTCACATGTCCTTGGCCCCTGCAAAGCACTTTAAGGTGGCTTGAGTTTGGGGACTCCTATGAATAGATCCCAGCAGACCAACAATTTCAATCAAACACACAATTTTGCTGGTGTTTTGGTGACGAGATTGGTGAGCAAACCTTTCAGATACATCTGCTGATATAGATTGGAATTTGGGGGGAAGTTACAGAAGGTAAAAGCTTATTTGTTAGCGTCTGATTTTTGTTCTTTCTATAATGTATGGACCCCAGTTAACTCAATGGTAAGCTCAAGTACATGCCACACAGAGGCTCCTTATTGCTAGAATGACCTATATTTTATTATACAAACCTGGATAGCCTCAAGAATATAGGTGGGACAATATCTATAACTATGTTGAGATGAAAGGTGCCGTTAGATTTTTTTCTTTTTCTTTTTTTTTTTTTTGAGATAGGATGTATCCTAAGTTGGCTTACAACTCAATGAGTAGCTGAGGATAGCCCTGAACCCCTCCCTGATCTTACTGTCTCTACCTCTCCAGTGCTGAGATTACAGGTATGGGACACAGGCCTGGCTAAACCTGTGTATGTTTCCCATAAAGCAACACGATCTTATACTACTGGATGTGGAGAGGATTATGTGTTCTGATTACCTCTGCATGGCCACAGGGACTTTGTGGGCAAATAATATACATTAATCTGAGGGAGGCGGTTTCAATGCCCTTCCCCCAGAATACTTTCAATCGGTCTGAATTTGGGAACAGAGCTCCATATGTACGAGTTGGACTTTAACAGTCTGAACATATTTATTGAAGGTAGCAGCTCATGGTCAAGCTTGGACCCAGAAGCTGACTTTGCATGTACAGCATCCTTAGACAGGACAATCAGGAGAGGCTTTAACCAGTTACAGGCTCATTGTCCATTTCAGTCTGTGGCCTGGAACTCATGTATTGCACTTCCTGAGACCTCTTATGTGAACATATCAAATTATTTTTATTTGGGATGTCTTTCTCTCCTTAATTCACTTTCTGAATCATACAGAACAATTATATGTGGATCTATAATTAGAGCCATGTATGAAGTCAGAGCCTGAGGGAGGAACTCTTAGCAGAACTGGTGAAGGGTGGATTGAGAACAGGGACTTAAATATCCAACGATAAATGAGCCAGTTCAGCTATCTCTACAGCATGGAACAAGATGAACCATTACAAAAAATGATGCCATTTTCAAAGAAAAGCACAGAACAGCAAAACGTCTTGAGAACACGGAGGGTATCTGAGTTGAGTTCACACTATTTTCTGGATGACCAATAGAACATATTTGATGGTAAAATTCCAAGCAAACAAGGGCAGATTTCCTTGCGACTTCTAGGAAAGAGCCTTATAGATTCTACTGGTCAGTCTCACACACTTAGCTGTGGGCGAGTGAGTGTGCTGGAGCGCTGCCTAAGACTCTACCTGCAATGTTCCCAGGTAGAACTGCCAGTCATACCTGTGTGCTTCCCTTCCTCGGGTCTGTCCAGGCAGTGAGTCAGCAGGAAGAGAATATCAATATACACAGCTCTGGTTACCAAGCATGGATTTTGCCTAGAAAAGTAAAGAATAAAGAGTAAATTGCCGGGGTTGGGGATTTAGCTCAGCGGTAGAACGCTTGCCTAGCAAACGCAAGGCCCTGGGTTCCGTCCCCAGCTCCGAAAAAAAGAAAAAAGAAAAAAAAGAAAAAAAAATTGCCAGGGCCTTAGGAAAGAGAGAAATGGGTTTTTTTCTATTAGGCATGTAATCAGGCAGGTATATTATACTAAAAATGATTGAGTATTGTGAGTAGGAAGAAAATCAGCAATCTGTAACAAAGTGAGTCCACGAGCCTATGACAGAGGCTAGGTGTGTGTCTTAGTCACTGTTCCATTGCTGTGAAGAGACACCATGACCAAGGCAACTCTTACAGAAGAAAACTTTTTAAAAAGATTTATTTTTATTTATTCTATGTGAGTACACTGTAGCTGTCTTCAGACACACCAGAAGCCGCCATCAGATCCCTTTACAGATGGTTGTGAGCCACCACGTGGTTGCTGGGAATTGAACTCAGGACCTCTGGAAGAACAGTCACTCTTACCCACTGAACCATCTCTCCAGCCCTAAACAAAGCTTTTAATTGGAGGCTTACATAGTTTCTGAGGCTTAGTTCATTATGGTCATGGCAGGGTAGTGTATTAGACCACAGCATCCTGGTCAGGGTCCTGTGTGGGCTTTTAAAACCTCAAAGTCCACCTCCAGTGACGTACTTTCTCCACAAGGTCACACCTACTTCAACAAAGCTACATCTCCTAATAGTTCTAATCTTCCTCAAATGACTAGGCATTCAAATATAAGAGCTTCTGGGCCCTTCTTACTCCAATCACCACAGTCTGTGTGAGGGCCCAGAAGACAAAACTCTGTCCTGCTATGTTCCAGATAACCTAAGACCTCAATGTCTATCCTACCGACTTGACAACACGGAGAAAGCATATGAAAATGCAGTGCTGTCCTCTTAGCTGGAGAAAATGGGTTCACTGCTGGCAGTCTCTGGTTATGAAGTTCACGTATTTAACAAAATGACCCCTACAAACAACAGTCACTGAACAACAGATCAACACACACTGGAGCTGGGGTCCTCCTAATAAATGAGATGTTTTTCTTTTTTCAATGACTGGCTCATTTAACCTTGGCTCTGTAAGGCAGATCTATAGGTAAGCAGCTTAGATCTTCATTTTAGAACAGTGCTTGAAGAGTCCTGGCTCTGAGTCCCAGTTCAGAATAAGACTGTATAGGCCCAGATTTGGCGTGCTGAGGACCGGGCACCTTTGGTAAAATCAGTAGGCACAGTGGGGTCTGATACGTAGCTTTTGCCACTTGTTATCTCTGTGACCTGGGCAGACTGCTGCTCTGTGACAGCACTGACCTTCTTGTCTCCCTGTGAGGCCCTGGAGCATTAATTAAGGTGTCAGAGTGAACAGGAAATGGCATCCAAGGTCTGTCAGGAAGAGACATCTCAGGAGGGTTTAACCCTGTCCTCTTCTACTGCCTACCTGGATCTGGATGGCACAGTGCTATGGCTGGGGGAGTGTGAACCTGACCTTCCCATCCTTGCACACGCACAGCTCTACTGCTTCCCTACAGCCTGCTTCTACCTTCATCCTCAACTGCACACATCCTTCGGCTGACACACTCTAACATGAAAAGCACCTTTATCATGTATGGTGGTGTACACCTGTAATCTACATATATGTGCAGAAAAGGTTGTTGTCAGGCATCTTTCTCAACTACATCTATACTTTCACTTTCAATTTATAAGTATTGTGTCTGCATGATATGGGGGTGATGAGACATAATTTGTCTCTCTCTTTCCACCGCCTGGGTTCCAGACATCTAACTCAGGCCATCAGCCTTGGCAGCAAGTGCTGTTACCCACCCAGCCATCTCTCCAGTTCCCCTATCTCTTAAAAAATTAAAAAAAAATATTGTGTGTGTGTGTGTTGCTCATGTGTGTGCTGTGCACACAAGCCACAGTATACGCGATGAGGTCAGAGGACAACTCTGTAGAGGGTTGTTGCTGCTGCTGCTGTTGTTGTTGTTGTTGTTGTTGTTGCTGTTGCTGCTGCTGTTGTTGTTGTTGTTGTTTCTTACACTTCTGTGCGTTCTGAGAATTAAAGCACAGGTGACCAGGCTCATACAATAATCTTTACCCCCTGAGCCATCCCTTTGTGGTTTGAGTGTGAACCTGGGCTAGACCATCTAGCTAGCAAGTCGTAAGGACTGTCTTGTCTCTGCTTCCACAACACTGGGATTACATGCACGCCCTGCCTTGTCTGGCTTTTACAGACCCTTACACTTGGAAGGCAAGCCCTCTACCATGGAACCAAGCACTACCCCAGACCCTTGTCATTCTTTCCCAGCCTTGCCCATCTTTGCCTTTATCTTGTTTTCCTCCATTTCCCAGTCACAATTCCTTACTGTTATCCCTCCCTCCCTCCCTCCCTCCCTCCCTCCCTCCCTCCCTCCCTCCCTCCCTCCCTCCTTCCCTCCCTCCCTCCCTCCCTCCCTTCCACAGTCGCATCAGTGTTAGCAGCTGGGATCTATCCTGCCAAAAGACTACTCAGGGAGCAGAGTCAGAAAACAAGCAGCCAGCCTTGGACAGAAACCCCGTGGACTACAGGGCTGAGCGAATGTCCCCAGGAGCTTTGTGCTGGGCGGGGGAGAATAGACAAAAAGAATGGCATTAGGCCTCTGAAAAGTCTGCCTAGTACCACAGGGACAACAGAGAGCCGTAGATAAGACCCAAGGAATTAAGAGGAAAAATATATACAATCTATAAGGATGTCTCTACACTGTTTTATTTTGTATTGTCTTTTGAGGCGTTACTGGGAACTGAGCCTTGGATGTCAAGCATGAGAGGCAAGTGCCCTACCACTGAGCTATGGTCTCAGTCCTCATGAGTAAGTATGGGCAGGGTAAGAAGGGAAGAATTCAGATGGACAAGTTGATCAGAGGGCACTTTGAAATATGACAACACATGTAAACTGTTGGATCATAAAGAACTAGGCATGTGTGGGAAAGCAAATACTTTGCTTCAAATGAGTGATCTTAATGTCCTAAGTTATTTGCTGGCTACCACATACTCTGTGGCCTTGCAGTCACAGCCTCTTGCCTCAATGTTTTCTGGACAAGGTTGTGGGAAACTGGTTTGCTTTTAAAACTCAGTGAATACTAGGTTTTTCCAATGATATTTTTAGCTAGGCTAATGTCTTTTATATGATGATGATGATGATGATGATGATGTTGTCATATAGCTCAGGCTGCCCTTCAACTTCCTGTATGTCAGAGGATGTTTTTGAACTTCTGATTCTCCTGCTTCTACCTCCCAAATATAGAGAATATAGGTCCCTGCTACTGTAAAACCTACTGATTTTTTTTTTAAAAGTCAAGGTTCAGTATGTAGCCCAGGCTGGCCTTGAACTTGCAGTGATCTCCAGCCTGGACTTCCCAAGTGCTGCATGCAGCAGTTAACATCCTTGTAAACATTCCTCAATGAACAGAACCCCTGCATGTTTCCTAAGCACACACTGGCTGCTGAATGTACTGCTCCCCGAGACTCTGCAGGGACAGACCACTCTGGTTCTTCATGAGTGTGAGACTCTGGGCCAGCTTGTTGCAATCAAAATTATGAACAGAGACTCGTGGTCACAACACAGTCCATGCTGGTTCTGAGGATCTCAGAGAATGATTCTGGCTGAAGTCCCCCATTCATGGCTCCACCCTCCAGAATAGCCACATAGTAGACCCATGTAGAGTCAGAGACTTGGGTTTTCTCTGACCTGGCTTCTCAGTCAGGAAAACACTTTTTTCTTTTTCTCTCTCTCACTCTGACTTGGACACAGTATATGTGAGTTCAGGGTGAGCCGGAGGTTTGTTCTTGGTCTGTCAAGCCTCTTTGATGATGAGAATAAAACCTCAAGGAGCAGCAAGCCAGCTGGACAGCAAACAAGCCACACGGTTTTGGGGGAGGCTGGGATTTTTTTTTTTTAAACATTCAAATGAAAAAAAAAAAAATCCTGGCATGGGCATAGTCTAATGAAGATTTACAGTGTTTGACGGGAACTAACAGCCAGGCTCAGCCCAGCAGAACAGTGTTAGAAGGTGCAGGGGAGTCAGGCATGAGGACTAAGTTTGTATACAAGAATGAAAATGAAGGCTCTTTGAGAACCTTGCTTTTTTCTTCCACCAGTCTTTGTAAAACTCACTTGTCTCTTTACAAGCACCCAGCAGAGAACCTGCTGAGTACGTCCTTGCCTTGGGAAATTTCTGAACTCCATTACACCTTCTGCCCTCTGTCCTGGAAGCCGGGGGTTAGAGATGGAGTGCAGGGCATATCCACAATGGCTCCAGTGTTTAGAGGATGGCAGGAGCCCTTGGGAAGCCTGTGATAAATTATTTACCTCTCTTAGCCCTTCCGGAATCCCAGAGGCTGCCGATCTGTTTTCACTAAGGCCTGTTCATTCAGAAAACATCTCCTCAGAAGTCACTAGGAAACAGGAGGAATGCCAGGGTCTGGAAAGAGGACGATGACACAGTCACTGCCCTCAAGGAACTTAGAGCCCTGGAGAGTGTTTTCAACTCCAGTGTGTATGGCCCACTCCATCAGCTATGAAGTAGACTGATGGATCCTGACCAGTGAAAGAGACAGGATGGAGACAGAAAAGGGGTTGGGAGAGAGAGAGAGAGAGGACACTAAACTCCAGTGGTATTCTAGAAGTTTCAGTACCTTAATACAGGATTTCTAGAAAGTTTTTGCCCAGAATGATTAATCTTGTATATCTTTAAGATATAATTAGTGCGAATGCCATCATTAAACCACTGAACTGAGAACAGGACCCCCGTTGAAGGAATCTTAGAAAGGACTGGAAGAGCTTGAAGGGGCTCGAGAACCCATATGAACAACAATGCCAAGCAACCAGAGCTTCCAGGGACTAAGCCACTACCTAAAGACTATACATGGACTGACCCTGGACTCTGACCTCATAGGTAGCAATGAATATCCTAGTAAGAGCACCAGTGGAAGGGGAAGCCCTGGGTCCTGCCAAGACTGAACCCCCAGTGAACGTGATTGTTGGGGGGAGGGCGGCAATGGGGGGAGGATGGGGAGGGGAACACCCATAGAGAAGGGGAGGGGGAGGGGTTAGGGGGATGTTGGCCCAGAAACCGGGAAAGGGAATAACAACTGAAATGTAAACGAGAAATACCCAAGTTAATAAAGATGGAGAAAAAAAAAGATATAATTAGTGAAATGCAACAATTTTAAGTAAAATAATAGAATATTTCCCTAACTTTTAAATTCTTTTTCTAGGTAAAATACACCTTCCATTGCACTGAATGGTGATGTCAGTAAGGTAATAGGTATGCTAAAAGCTAACATTCCTGAAAACAAATCTGCTGAGTCTTAAGAAAATTGAATTAGATTCCCTGGGTGTGTGTGTGTGTGTGTGTGTGTGTGTGTGTGTGTGTGTGTGTGTGTGTGTGTGTGGTGGGGGGCTATTTAGTCTGTTTTTGAGACAAGAGTTTCTCTGTGTAGCCCTGGCTGTCCTACAACTAACTATGTAGACCAGGCTGGTCTTGAACTCACAGAGATCCTCCTGCCTCTGCTTCTCAAGTTCTGGCCAAGTGCTGGGATTAAAGGTGTGTGCCACCAAGCCTAGATGGTATGAGTGTATTTTTGAGACAGGGTCTTGCTGTATAACTCTGTCTGGCATGGAACTTGCTTTGTAGACCAGGCTGGCCTTGAGCTTGTTATAGTTCTCCTGGTTCTGCCTCCCAGAATCTGCTGCAGGCTTTGAGTGTGCAAATTATTAGCTATTATTCAGAATTTCAAGTCATAGTAGATTTCACAAGTCACGGTGTGACTAGTGTATCTGTGTGCATACAAATACATAGCTGCACACATATCTACTGGCCAACCTTGTAAAAGGTTTTTTTTTTTTTTGTTTTTTGTTTTTTTTTTTGTTTTTTTTGGAGGGAAGGTATGGTGTTTTTGGCCATTTAAAACAAAACAAATACTTAAAACCTATTAGTTTAGTGGGAGAAACATATAGCCTCTCATCAGATGGTGGCATGAAAGAGGGATCGAAGGATTAAAATGAAGGCTGTTGGGAGAGGGGATAGATCTGGTAGGAGTCTGGGCAGCAGGCCAGCACTGACCCCACAGAGGAAGTGGTACACCTGAAACTTGAGTCCAGAGCATCTATAGAGAACGCGGTGTTTAGAGACAGGACAGAAGGGACCAGAACGGAGTGCTGCAGGAGGATGAACAGGAGCAGGAGGAGAGCTTAGAGTCAATTGATTGTAAGACTAAAGGGCTGAAGTTCCTGTGGATCATCCCAGCAACTAAAATCACACTGGAAGGCTTGGATGCCACTCAAAACTGTGAACCCACACGGATGCTCTCAAAGAAACAATCCACTTTGTGTACGTAACAGCAAACTTTTCCATAAGAACCCATGGTTATGTGCAGAGGGCTGAGAACAACTGTTCTGCTTCAAGCTCCTGCTGTTGATATCTAAGTCTCAGGAAAACTGATCTGGACTTCCCAAGGAACTACTCCCCAAGCTGTGGGTAGACCCAAGGCTAACCTCTGCTGAACACTATAGGGGTATCCTGCTGAAGGAGGGGGGGGGAGGGGGAAAGAGGCCTAAGTTTTGACCTTACGGAGTATATAGTTTTTGTAAGGGAGGGGAAAAACAAAAAGCAATGTAAAGGAATGTTATGAAGGAAGACGGGTTTGGAGACATGGAAAGACTTGGGCTGGTCAGAGGAAAAAGGAGGAGGCATCAGACATACATCAGTTACAGCTGACATGTCTGAAGGAAGGGGTCTTGAGTCTCAGCAAGGGCTCATCCTGGGCTGGGTACTTAAAATTGCAGATCAAAGGAGCCAGCGAAGAGGAGCAGGGGCTTCTGGCTGAGAGTGAGTAGCCCTGGCCTTCAGCATACCCACACAGGGGCTGTGGTCATGGGGAGGAGTGACAAGGGCCATCAGATTAGGGAGGAAGAAAGGTGGACAGAGCAGGTGGGAAAGGAAGACAAGGCCAGAAAATGGCAGAGAAGGCACCGTTTACATATAATGTTTGCAACACACTGTTGTGACTGGGCTCTTGACCCTTGCCTGCTGTGCTGGGCCCTTTATTTAAAATTCTTCTCCAAGCGTGTCCTCTGGAGACGCCTTTCCTGACCACCTCAGAGGAGCTGCTGTGCTGGCTGACTTTCTGCTGACAGTCTCTGGGTCTCCCAACTGTCTGTCCCTCTTACAATCCCAGCAGCTCAGCACAGTTTGTGGAGGCTGTCCACAGAGCTTGTGTTTGCTTACAGAGCTGCTGTGGCTGGGATGTAGGAGGTCTTCCTTTGAAGCAGGCCACATTAAGCCATGTAAATGTGGAAGTGTAAATTAAATAAAGAGAAGCTCCTGCTCCCATTCTGATTTCCATTTTTACCACAGCCTGGGCAACTAATCAACATATGGCATTCTTGGAGAAACAAATGGAGATTTGTTTAAGCCACAATGCCAAATGGTCATGAATTGCAGAATATGTAATTTTAAACAAGCGATTTCCCTCCCCGGTACCAGCTAGGATTCAGATTTGAAGGCAAGCCAGCTGGCAGCAACATGGGGTTGGCAGGCTACCCGGTCCTGAGATTACCTTGTCCTCCTAAGGGGGTGGTGCTGGTAGGCTGAGTGATTACTGCAACTAAAACCACCAGTGCTTTCACACACACCCCAAATGGAGAAACTTACATGTACTCCTCCTTCTTGGGCTCTTAAAATGAAGCCTTTCCTTAGTGCCCTGTTCTGGTATGGACCAGCCTTCTGGGAATCTGCAGAAGGACCCTAAATTGGAAGTATCTGGGAAAGTTACAAAGGCCCAGCCGCTTGCTATATCCCTCCATGCTTCCTCCTGGGGCACAGCCTTTCTCTGAAGGGAAAGGATTCAGGAGAGCTGAGGCCTTTACCCTTTCACCAGGGCCCTAGGGGAGGTAGTCCATAAGTCTGTGGTATTCCACAGTCTGTGGAAGGCATGGCCCCTCTCAAGGCAGGTCTGAAAACACTCCTGCTCTGCTTCCCCTCTGCCACACACAAAGGGGTCCTGCAATCTCAAGCCATGACTTCCCCTGTTGCTGCATGAAGGCTCACCTGGTCTGTTCAGAGGGCCTGCAGGGAGCCCCTGTACTCCCGGAGACTTGTGTTTTTCCATTCTTCTATTAAGCATCTTTTCCTTATTAATGCACTACTATTCAAGCTGTGTGCAGAGAATGATGAAAAGGAGACCTTGTGTGGGTTTTGGGATTTGTTCAAAGCCTGGGAAACAGTTTTATGAGAGATGCATGTTTCCCTCCCTCTGTGACTTGTTTAAAAGTAAAGTTTAATATGCTGCCAGAGAAATTGCCGGTTAATAACTTAATAAGCTATGAGCTGGGAATTATGGGAGAGAAGTGGTATCTAAGAAGACCTTTTGTAGTTTGGTCTTGGAGGTTACATAGCATTGATTATGCTATAGGATGATAACTGGGCCTCTTTATTCTTCCAGCTCACTTTCCAGCAGCAGACAAGGATAAACAAGCAGGGAGAAAGGGACCCTCTGGATGCTGAGTGACAAGTCTGGATGTATCATAGGGAGAATGTCTTATGTCATGTCTGAGAAGCTATGGTCATGTGAAGTTGGCCAGGTATAGGCTTGAACCTTGGTTTCAGCAATGAGAGCAATAGAATAACAGTATACCACATTTTACTGAAAAAGTCATCTTAACAATATTCTTCTTTAATTTTATCTTTTTACTAAGAAACATAGACATTACTTCTCCATTTTTCAGAATCAACAACACTGTTCATAGAGCTCAAGTAACCACCCCAAAATCAGGGCAAAGCCAAAAATAGTCAAGGTTTTCCAGACAAGCACATTGTATTTATGCCCCCAAACACAACTCCTGAAGAGAGAGTGAGTGCCAAGCATAAAAGGCTATGTACCCACACACGCCAGTGTTGCTGTGCACCCACACACGCCAGTGCTGGGCCTCTTTCCAGCCTGACATGCTAGCAGAGCCTAAGCTACTGGGCATAACTTTTACTATTTCTGTTTCCTTCCTTCCTTCCTTCCTTCCTTCCTTCCTTCCTTCCTTCCTTCCTTCCTTCCTTCCTTCCTTCCTATTTTTTGAGTCGGTATCACTATGTAGTTCTGGATGCCCTGAAACCTACTTTGTAGACTAGGCTGGCCTCAAACTCAGAGATGTCCCTACCTCTGACTCCCCGTGCTGGGATTAAAGGTCTGAGATAGCACACAGGCTTATCCTAACTTTAGAGCTTTCAACTCTGAAGGTAAAAATGGAGCCTCTGGATGGTACAGGGCACACTAGTGGGCTCCAAGGTCTACCTGGCAGTGCTTCCTCTGATTTTTCTATAGCATGCTCTCCCCGAAACCCAGGCTTGAGGCTTCCTGTTCAACAGTCTCAAGAAGCAGGCCCTTCCCAGAACACAGGCTGTCTCTTCATCCTCAGAGAGGAATGGTCTCTCAGCCTGCATGGGAAGGAGCTCCCAGACGTGCAGGCGGCTGCCATCACTGTTGAGGCCCAGGTGCACAGGCAGCTGAGGGCAAGGAGGAGTGGAAGGCAGTGCGGCAGTGCTGGGCCTCTTCCAGACTGCTCCGTCATCCAGGCAGAGACCTGCCCCTTCTCTACAAGTCTTCCTGGAAGAGGGCTAAACCCCAGGCACACAGGGCATTTGGGTACAGGGCCTAATGAGCTCAGTACTGAGGCAGGGAGGGGCGTATTGCCATACAGTCTGTATCAGAGGTACTACCTCCAGATGGTCACTGCTACAGGACAGTGGGCAGCCAGGAGAGCTAACCTTCTCAAACACCGGAATCTATACTCCGCCTGGCCTGCTGGAGTGGGCCTCTCAGGAAGAAGCCTGGAACAGCAGCCTCTGATAGCAGAGTGTAGAGCTGGGTCCTCTACAGGAGGGTGGCGTCTGCGAGAGGCCTGGGTACAGTGCCGGCTTGTAGGATCTTCTACAAGGATGATCAGGCAGAGGGAGGCGGGGCAAGAAGTAAATCAGAGCTTGTTAGTTTCACCCCTAATTGGAACCATCTTCTGGGGACTACATGTCTGTTACAATGGCTTCCCCCACCCCCCAATCACCTCTTCACTGTTCTGAAATAGGGAGTCAGGGTACTTCTTTGGTCCGCTCTGTGCTTCAATGGGAGGGCAGCCATGCAGGTCACCTCCAGGCCCCACCTCTGCCTGAACTATAATTACCATCTCTACTAGGTTTTAGCTTCAGCATCTTGAGTTTCCACAAAAGCTTCTTTTTGAGGGAAGAACTTCCCCAAGTGAGATAATCTTTATATTCCCTTTCCAAGTAAAAACTCCATGGTTCTATGGTCCTCTTAACAAAAACACAAAGACAAAGCCATGCCATTCCCATTACTAGTGACAGGTGACTGAAATTTTGGACTTCAAGTGTGTCTAGGAAGCTGCCTCTCACCAGGGTCTACTGAGACCAGCGATTGTTTCTTACAGTCGTGGACCAAGTACAAATTCCTTTAAGGCCACCCCGTCTGAGCAGCATCTCCTCCGCTCTGTCTGCCCACTGCTCGTCATGTGTGATGCTGTAGTGTCTCACTGTAGCATCCTGAGGCGCCATCTTGGCGGGTTCTTTCCTATGACTTCTGCTGTTTCAAACTGCACTCCTGTTTTAAAGTTAATCTCAAACATCCACCTCCCCTGGAAAGCCTTTTCTTCTGTACTTTGTACCTGCTACCTCCACTGCTATTTGAGCTCCACTACTGGTTAACTTTTTCATAGGGACCCTGGACTGCATTATAACTAGACCATGACAACTGAGGCCCCACTGAGGCTCTAGTCCATATACTGAAAGTGCTCACCACAATGCTGAGCTCTGTACTGAGGCTCCTTGGTGCATGAGAAGCGGATATTGTTAATTTACTCAACAAAGGCTTGTCTGTATCCATATAACCTCTCTCATTCTGCAATCAAATAGCATTAGCCTTATCGAACAACTAAACCTCAGCTAGCCTGTAAAGAAGGTCTCTTTCCTCCTGGAACACTTCCTTGACCCCTCAACCCACAAGCTAGCATTTATTTCTCCCATCTCAGCTCTTATTTCAGTCCTTACTAAACTCTTACTTGCTCTGGTTAATTTGTTCTTGTCTTGGTCAGACTTGTTTGTTTGTTTGTTTGTTTTAAGAGATTTATTTTTTACTTTATATACATGGGTATTTGCCTGTATGTATGTCTGTGTACCATGTGCATGCCTGCTGCCTATAGAGGCCAGAAGAAGGCACCAGACCCCCTGGGACTGGAGTTACAGATAGTTGTTAGTTGCCAGACAGGTGCTGGAAACCAAACCTGAGAACAAACTCTGTAAGAACAGCAAGTGGTCTTAAACCACTAGGTTATCTCTCTAGCATCCTAATGTGGTTTCTGAAACAGGGACATTATCTTCCACCTTATATTTATATTTTGGCTTTTGAGACAGGGTTTCCCCACTGCAGCCTAGGCTAAAGTGGCAGCAACCCTCCTGCCCTGGCCTCCTGAGTGCTGGAATTATAGGCCACAGAACTGTGTCCTAGAAGTACCATTCATTTTACATTCTCCAGTATGCTACTATATTATTCTCTACTGTCTGTGAACTGGAATTGCCTTTAATTCACTGGGCATGACTCAAGGAAGATGCTGGTTTATCTAAGAGACCGAACTTGATACACTTTAAAAGGAAAAAAATACCCCACTGTACTAGGGTTCTACATAGTATTATGAAAATCCAAGTCAGACCAGGACAATATTGTGCAAATCTTTGAACAGCAATATTTCATCCCCACTTTCACACAGCAATGAGTAGAGGAAGACTTATTTCTATGCCTGCAAACAAGCTCCAGTGTGGGGTTACAGATTTTGGTGTTTAAAAAGCATAAAGCATCAGCAGTTGGGGACTGAGCCTGGTACACAACTGTGTGAAGAGACTGTCTTCCACTTTCCACTGCAGTGTGAAGCTCCGATCCTGAACGACATGCTACAAGGCTTAGTTAGACAGAGTAACCCCATCTCACTGCTTTACCCTGGCTAGCTTGCAGAAGTCCAGCTGTCAGCAAGAAATGCTTCCAGTTTAAAACAGCTTGCTCCTTGTTACAGTTACAAAAGTCGTATTTAATGAAGGGGATGTTCTGCACCTTGTTTCACAGGTTTGGGCTGAAATGTAACTTCATACTTATGTTGTTTTAAAAGAACAAAAGGATCTCCTCTCGAGGTGTCATGGCCTTAAACATTCCTGAGATGTCTGAAAGGGTCTAAGTATGTACCAATTTCATCTCTCCCACTACTCAATTCTTCACCAGGTTGAAGGTGACTTCAAGTAGGCTGAGTTAGAGGAGTAAGGAAGAGTCTTAATAGAAGTCTCTTCTTCCCACAGAATCTCAGGCTGAGACGAAAGCAGTGGTGGTCACATTCTCACTCATTCTGTCCTGTCTCCCAGATGTGGAGAAGAAGGAGGTGAGGGACTGCTGGGGAAACCGTTTAGACAAAAGAAGGGAAGGGAGAGAAGGAAAAGGAGAGGAGGGGAAGAAGAGAGGGGGAGAGAGAGAGAGAGAGAGAGAGAGAGAGAGAGAGAGAGAGAGAGAGAGAAGAGCAGCAAGCTCAGCCCAGCCTACACACCAAAGCAAAGCTGCTGCTGGCGGCTACGTGACTCACGGCCTTGCTGAGACTCGTGTGCCTTCAAGTCTTGGCAGGGACCACAGATGATAGCCTTACAATGTCCCATGATCACCCGACTACAGTAGCCCCTCTGGGCAGGACTCCTGCCAGTGGCATAGAGGTGGGACAGCAAGCTGCAGCATGGCTGAGGGCTGATGCCACACTGTTTCTCAGGTCACTGCAAAAGAAGAAGCTATTTCCTGTGGAGAGGAGCGGTCTAGAACACAGGAGACTGGGAAGGGGCTGGGGCCATGGGATGGTAGAAGCAGACCTAAGCCCCAGTATTTCTGCCCTTGCAGTGTAGTCTCTCCTGTGAATAATTCTGGTGGTTAGAAAAGATGTGCTGTCTTCAGCTGCTGGGAAGCAAATGGAATTCTTTCTAGAGCCCATTCTGTAGCTGGCCACAGACCCCTGGGCAAGACCTGGGATTGCTACATACAAGCAAGCTCCAGCCTTGTCTCCGTAAGCACATTTTACTCACATTTTAAAACCCATAGGCCCTCAAGGGGAACAGCACTCAACTTACCGGGGACAAGTAAAGAAGAGCACAGGGGTAGGAGGAGCGTGCAAAGGAAGTGGGTCAATGTTACAGTTCAGAGTCTGCAAGTCAGAGTTGGCTTGAAGGACCAAGTACTAGAGCTGGCCCTGAGAGTAGCTCTTTAGCAAACACAAACTCTCCCATACCTCTTTCCTTCAACACCATTTTACTGAAAACGCAAACAAACAACTCCTCTCCCAACACACACACATTTCCAAGGCTGCTTTCCTCCTAACCTTGAGACCTATTCTTGTGTTGTCAAGAGCTTGTTTTCCTCATCAGACTATCAGACTGTTATTTTACAAAATGACAAATATCCAACTGCATGCCAACAAAGCACCAGTCCTCCCACAGGCCCTGAGCCACAGGGATGGCTGCTTGGACCAAGGAATGTAATTTGCCCACAGAGTCCTGGTATCATGCAGGCCTGATGTTGGGAGAGCATGCAGGCCTGATGTTGGGAGAGCATGCAGGCCTGATGTATTTGATAGTCTGCTCTTACAGCTCCAAGCTTCTGCCTAGCAAGGGAGAACAAGGCCATGAGGGCGAGAACATCTCTAACTGGGATATATATTTACAGAGGCTGATGTTTGGAGCTGGCCAAGTACTTAGGCTCTCAGGTCCTACTTTCATCCTAACTTGTGAGTTCTGAGCATACTTCCTTTCTGAGAAGCTCTACTCTAGACAGGAAGTCCTAAGTCCCCAACATAACAGTGTCTGGACAGATGGAGGCAGTAAGGTATGGGAAAAAGCTTGACAAAGATTTGGCAGCTGAGTCCTCAATAAATGTTAGTAGTTTTCAGTGGGGTTCGCACCTGGCCAGCTATGTGAATGGATGGATTCTCCTGACCTCTGTGGGCTACAGTTCTCCACATGCGTAGAGCCGAGGAATGGGGGTACACTGACTTCATGGGGTTTTCCACATTTAAAATTCCAAGCCCAGGAGTCTGCCTGAGAAACTGTTTTGATGCCCTCTTTGCACACTGCAACTGTGGTTTTAAGAATAGTTGCAGTGCTTAATACAGTCTGGCCTAGCTCAGACAAGGCTGACAAAGTGACCCGAGTCTATTCTACCTTAGCCACACCTTAAAAGAGGAAATGTGACATGACCTTCAGGGACAGTGACCACATGAGGGTCCCAGGCTTCAGTGGACTTGGGAAGGGAAAGGCATTTATTTCTAAAGCAGGGCCTCTCAGGGTGGGAGTCGAAGCCTGTAGGGTTTAAATCTCTCCAGGTGATTCTGGCGCTCTAGCGTTAGCCTCAGGAACTATTGTTTGGAATGAAAACTTACTCCAGCCACCCTGGCATTTGTTAAGTGCCAAGACCAGGAGTCAGTCTCCTGTGGATCCTAATGGGAGGACAGCAGTGATGTGGGCGAAGCATGCTCTATTAACAGAGATGGGCAGGGTCAGAGTGTGCCACTGCCATCCCAGCAGTGGGAGGGCTGTGACCAGACCCTGGGTGTGCACCGGAGACTGGCCTAGGCTGCGGTGCAAGAGTCTGTGTGAGAGTAAAAGGAAAACAATCACCATCTGCATGCCCATCCCCGAGGGCGGAGAACGAGAGCGGACGTGCAAACAGGCACATACAGAGAGACAAAGCACACAGCTTGCCACCAGGATCTGAACAAGTTGTTAGTTTGGTACCTGGCACCTCTGGCAGAGCACGCAGTACGCCCAGGCCTAGCGGTACCCTTAGAAAGCCCAGGGAAAAATCCTTAAGAAGCAGAGACAAAGGTTAAATAAAGTGTGTCAGTTACTGTGTTAAAACATTAAAGTTGAAAATATAACTATACTTGTTTGACTTATCTCTGAACTTATGCCAAACTAAACTAGTGTTATACACAGGGCGTGCCTCCACAGGAAAATTAAATTTCTAATACCAAGAGAATTTTGAGATGAACTCATGGAATCATATATACCATGATCCAGAGTTTGGTACAAAATAGGCATTCTAAAAAGCTTTAGAAGGGGTTGGGGATTTAGCTCAGTGGTAGAGCGCTTGCCTAGGAAGCGCAAGGCCCTGGGTTCGGTCCCCAGCTCCGAAAAAAAAAAAAAAAAAAAAAAAAGAACTAAAAAGCTTTAGAAAACCTTAAACTTTTGGCCAAGGTCTCCATACACTGTTGGCACCTGTAACACTGTGCTCTCTCTCAAGAGACTTAGTCTACTTTTAGAAATGAAACCTAAGGCCAGAATTACAGACTGACTCCATATACATAGTCATACACAGAGAAATTTTTATTAGAACATTATTTAGGATGTTAAAAAGTAGAGTAATGAAGCCAGTTATAATGGCACATGTTTTTAATCCCAGCACACTTGGGAGGCAGAGGCATGCAGATCTTGGTGAGTTTCAGGAGAGTAAGAACTATATAATGAGACCCCATCTCCAAAACCCAGCAAAACAAACAAATAAACCCAAATCTGTGTGTGTGTGTGTGTGTGTGTGTGTGAGAGAGAGAGAGAGAGACAGAGAGAGAGAGACAGAGAGAGAGAGAGAGAGAGAGAGAGAGAGAGAGAGAGACATAGAAAGATGCTTAAACCCACTTGTCAACAAAAGATTCTTTTCCTAATTAGAAAAGGGAAAGTTATTTTTTGTAGAGATGGTTAGTGGTAGGAAGACACCCACCCCCATTAAAAAATAATCCTGAAGAAATGTCAGTACAGATTTTGTTTAGAGCACTTGCTATTTTTAAATGTTTTAAGTATGAAGCTACTATGTTACCCCAGCCCTTCTATCTGTAAAGCTAACCCTGTACCATGAAACAGCATCTCTTGGCTCTCCCTCTGCCACACACCACTCTGCTTTCTGTGTCTGTGAATGACCAGCTCAGCCCAACCCTCTCTCCAGGCACCTCCATGCGGTGGCTCAGGTCAGATCTACCTTGCTGGCTGCAGTAGGGCACTGGCCTACATGTGCAAAGTCCTGGGTTCAATCCCTAGCACTGGGGATGGGAGCTTTTCTTTAAAGATGGAATAATGTCACCATATGTATATGCCATATTTTGATATACTGTCAGCAACGAACACTGCTGTTCTGTGGTTTAGTTACCAGGAAGAAAGTTGCTACAAGCAGGGTAGCACAACTGTCTAAGGCCCTCTCTCTCTGGGTACTTAGAAAGAGAACTGCAGGATTATATACTGATTCCAATTTCAATTTTTAAGGAAGTGAGATAACCATTTTCCATAGCAGTCATAAAGTTTTAAGTAATAACAATAGCAAATATTTTCATATCACCAAATGAAGAAAGGAAGCTATAATTTTTATACTGAATAGAACCTTAGCTATGTTAAACAAAAACGGGAAAACATAAAGCAGTCACATAAAACTGTTAACCAATAACACGGTTCCCACTGAGCTGTGGTAAGAGTGGACTTCATCTTTATATTCCTTTTCAGATTTGTGGTAGGCTATTTTTCCTTGACATGAACTGATAGTCCATGAAAACCACTGAAGACGTTCAGTTCAGTAGAAAATGTCTCCCGTTGGCCATTCCATTACCCACCCCACTGAGTCTAGCCGTACACAAAGCTCACCACTCTTTCCTTCTCTTTTTGGGCTTTGTTTTTTTGAAACCATTTCACTGAGTAGCTCAGACTGGCCTGAAATTTGCAACAGCCCTTTTGTCTCTGCACCCCTAAGTAGTAGAATTAACACATGTGTACCCACACACATGGTTTATGTCATCAAGTTTTCTAAAAGGAACACCCAATACATATTTACTCTTTTATGACTGAAGGAAACATAAGATAACAAACCACTTCTAAAAAAAGTTAAGGCCAATATAATTGTAATCCTAAATCACAACCAAAGTAAATAAGCTGTTTCCTCTTCTTAGTCTGCTTGAAAGAGCTTTTCAAGTTCTTCCTGTTGGGCCTGTGACTCTGCTAGGACAGCCGAGTTGCAGCCTGCAGACAGCAAGGACAACAGGAGGGCCATCCTTGGGGACTAGAGGGCATCCTCCTGTGGCATCCCTAGACAACTTTTCCAGGATGGGGCTCATTCTTACTTGGTTCCTGACCTGGGCAGGCTTTCTGCCCCACCAGGAGCTGGTAACTGCTGCCCTCACCCCAGGGAAAGACGGAGAACTGGACTGAGAAGGGAAGGCTAAGAAAAGGGAGAAGGGAGGGATGGGAAGGATTAGTGAGCTGATTTCCGTGAAGACACTTGACATCCTGGAATGAAAAGTGGCCTGGAAGAGCAGACTCCATGTGCTCTACTCAAACCACATTCCCAGCTGGCCATTTATCATGTAAAAGTCTCCCCCAACTGTGCTCAACCAGATCATATAAATAAGTCCTTATTATTCCTGCAAAGTCAAAACATGAATGTATGACAAAAGTCTGTGTGCTTTCAACTTAAGAGTCCAAATTTTAAAATTCGGTTGATCATCCATAGATCCAATAAATTTTTTTAAAAAGAAACTTTTTGGAACAAAGGGACAACTAAATGGCCCACACTCTCAAATTCTCGAGCTTATTGGACTGAATGAACTCAAGGGTTGAATAAACTACAGGAGGAGAAATGTGTTACTGCTAGAACTTAAACCGATAGTTTCTTTTCCCAGCAACAGTAATTTCTCATAGGTTACACTAGAAAGCTGCAGAGTCCTCAGTCCGTCCTAGGCACCTTTATCTTTCATGTGTAAATGCCCAGGAATATACAAGGGCCTCTTGAGCAGTTAACTCTGGAACACTCCCATAGTAACACCTTCACGGCATAGCAGGAAGAAGTCAGAAAGGATTGCCTTGACAGGTAACTACCATGACCCTAAATGGGTTCATTTGAGCATGCAGTTGACCAGTGTAGACAAACCTCTCCCACAGCAAGAGACCCTCTGAGACGAGGCAGGCCCAGGACAGGTGTTGGTTTCATTACCTACATGGTATTCTATAGTTTTCAACTCAGCCTATGGGCATTTCTCAATGATGTGCATAATAAAGAAAGGCTCCTGCAAGGCTCTGGAATATCCTGAGCTTCTGCAGCAGGATTTCCTCCCAAACCCTATTCTAGGCTCTAAATACACCCTGATTAATACTTGTAAAAATGTATGTTGGGAGTGTCTTAGTCAGGGTTTCTATTTCTGCACATACATCGTGACCAAAAAGCAAGTAGGGGGAGGAAAGGGTTTATTCAGCTTAATTGCTGTTTTATCACCAAAGGAAGTCAGGACTGGAACTCAAGCAGGTTAGGGAGCAGGAGTTGATGCAGAGGCCATGGAGGGATGTTATTGGATTGCTTCCCCTGGCTTGCTCAGCTTGCTTTCTTATAGAACCCGAGACTACCAGCCCAGGGATGGCACCACCCACAATGGACTGGGTCCTCCCCCTTGATCACTAATTGAGAAAATGCCTTATAGCTGGGTCTCATGGAGGTATTTCCTCAACTGAGGCTCCTCCTTTCTCTGTGATAACTCCAGCTTGTGTCAAGTTGACACACAAAACCAGCCGGTACAGGGAGTAAGAGAAGACCTGGCATTAGGAGCCACCCACTGAGTACAAAGTTCATACTTGGATAACAGAGAGTTGACTATAGGAAACAGGACTTTGGCTTTCCTGTACTCTGGGCAAGGAGGTAGAAACAAGTAAGCTGATGTGACTCAAGGCTTTATTTTCTAGGCTAAGAAAAACTCAGAAGTGAGTGGAAGGGATGATGACATTAACAGCATTGATTTGGACAACAGTGACAGGGTCCATGGGGATGTCTGCCAAGGTGGGAAGGCCCTCTCCAGCTGAAGAGTGTTGTGGGTAGAAGTAAGACTTCGCCAGCCATCTTCAGGCACTGAGCTAACTGAAGTCCATCCCTCCATCTTTTTTCTCATGCAACAAGAAGGAATGGACGTCCGGTGAGCCTGAGCAAAAGGGATAGATTCCTCCCTTATAGGCTTCAGAACCAACGCTTAACTCTTGTCGAGGGAATGGCTAAAGATGATTTTCAGCAGAAGATTCTTGGAGATCCCCCATTTCCTGATCCCCAGAAATAGTAGTTTGGAAGGCCTGACCTAATACTTGGTGAAAAGCTAAGGCACAAATGTAACCCCAGGTATCTGTTCTCTGGAAGTGTGTCTAGAGAGGCAGAAGGCAAGCGTTGTCATGCTTAGGGAAACAACAGCTTACCATAACCTCAGTGGTGATTCCGACAGAGAGGACCCAACTAGTAAGCATGCCCACAGTTAAGTATGACTTGAGACAGTCACTACATATCCATCACCACACCCACCACTTCGGACAGCCACCAGCGGCTCTCCTCACTTTCAGTGTGGCCCACCCAGTTTCCTCTGCTTCATGGATGGTTATCGAGCCATTTCACAAGGCCATCTTAAGTACCTCTGGCCTCTTTTCCCCCAAGACAGGTTTCTCTGTATAACAAAGCCCGGGCTGTCCTGACCTCAATTTGCAGACTAGGCTGGCATCATATTCATAGAGATCTGCCTGCCTCTGTCTCTTGAGTGCTGTGATTAAAGGCTTGTACCATTACCACCTGCAACTGGCCTTCTTCTACCTTTGTCAGAATTAACTCACACGGGGCCTTGAAGAGAGACTGTCCTACCAATATCTGGGGAGCTAAACAAAGATTTTGAACAGTGTTAGAGTTTTCTCTACATATAATAAAATGGAAGATTGTTTTTACTTTATATCACTCTTTATCTTTTATATTCTAAGTTCCAGAACGAGCACATGTTAAGAATGGCAAAACAGTAAAAAGAAAAAGAAAAAAGAAAAAAGAAAAGAAAAGAAAAGAAAAATGGCCCCCTCTGCTTTTGTTGATATAACTTAGTCCTGGCAATGTTCTGGTCCCTTTTCCATGCAAGTCCCACCTTCTCCTCAGTGCCTTCTAGTTGCCCAAGGAGCCACGGCTTCTAAGGGTTTGTACAATACAGATGAAACAACAGAGTTGGGTTCTTGATGAGGGTAAGAAACAGCTGATATTGAATTGTATCAAACCCCTAGCCCCAAAACTCAGCAATTTTAGAAAAACTTTCAAGAAATACTTTTGTTCATCACAACGCAAAGGTCTAAAATACCCCCAAAAGTCTGGAAACTAATATGAATAACTTAAAAACTCCTCACACTAGAAACAGCATGTGGGGCTTTTACATACCTCATGGCTAGCCAGAGTTTGGCTTTGGTACAAACAGTGATGTCACTCAGCTCCTGAAGGAAATCTGCATTTATTCTGTGTTTGGAGTCTGTAATGTAGGCTTGTAACAAATGAAAAACCTGAACCAGAAAAGAGAAAAAAATATTCTGCTGAGAAAAGGGTTGTTCTTCCCTTTTAGATTTCTTCAAAACAACCCCTCAAAGGAAACCGACCCTATCTTCATAAGAAAGCTTGCTGAAAAGTTTCAGGGCTAGAGGGATGCAGCAGTGGTAGGCAGCCCGTGGCCTGGCCAAACAAACCCATGCTCTCGGTCACTCCCACAATTCCCCACAATTCCCCAGACTGAGGATCACTGTGACCACAAAATCATCAACCTCAAGAGCTCCTTAGGTAGAAACAACCCATATGCTGAGTTCAGCTAAGAAGTGGAATTCCCTTTATGTCAGCAGCCTTACAAGAAACTAAACTCCAAGCCTGCATGGGAAGGAACTATGAGTCTATGTGGCTTAGACATAAATCTGGGTTCATTAGGGCAATGTGGGCTAATGAGGTAGGCACCGCACAGCATGTCTATGCAGAAGCAGGAAGCAGTGTCTGTAACACACCTTTCAGACTTCTCCTTCGCAGTCAGAAGGGTAAGCAATCAGATGTGTACACTTTCGACACTTACAAGTATATACCAGAATTAGGGGCAGAAAGAGCAGAGTCTGGTGTCTCGAGTGTTTATGTTTATGATGGTGGCGCTGTTTGACCACACAAGCAATCAGGACCATGTGCAATGTGCACGGCTCCTCCTCAGCAATGGCACCCACTGTGCTCTGTGAGGGGCACAGATCTTTGGAGAGGAATGGATGAGACAGAAGGTTCTCTGGCCTGAAAGCTTCAGGGCACACAGTTCCTTTGGTTCATCAGTCACCTACATAAGCAGATAAGGATGAAGGAAACAAAGTGCCAATAAACACAGTAAGAATTAAAAAATTCTATTTTAGCATTTTCTTTTCCTTTTCTGTTGCATCCTCTGCCAGGTGTGCTGGGATTATAGACACGTAAGCTGCCACACCTGGCTTTATGTGGGCTCTTGGGATAAGTCCAAGTTCTTTACTCATGGTACCATCTCCCAGTCTGTACCTTAGTCTTCTAAGTGCTGGGATTATAGGTTGAAGTCATGTGTCCAGATTCTCCCCCTGCTCCGCCCTCTTTTAGATAAGAAATGAAGTAGCTTAGGGTAGTCTCAAACTCCCTATGTAGCTGAGGATGGCCTTGAACCAGTTGATCCTCCTGCTTCTGCCTGCCTCCTGAATACTGGAGTTACAGGTGTATGCCACCATGCCTAGTGTGGGCTCAGCCCTTGTGTGAACAGTGAACACCTTCTCTGCAAAGGACCTGTTATTTTAGAAGCACTGATCACATGCTGCTCCCTTACCACAGCCTGCAGGGGCCAAACCACCCGGCATAGAGTCTGGAGAAGGGGCTGGCTGGGGCTTCTGTTTCTATGTGGTGACTGCCAGAGGGAGAAAGACCTCCCTCGGCCTCAACCTCCAGTGTCCCCAAAGGGCTGGCAAGTCACTGAGCCTTGCTTTCTTTTCTCCACAGCTGCACTAAACCAACCACCAGGGCTTTCATGTGTCACAGCGCTGTAATTAATCAGCAGACACCAGCAAAACACACGGCTGTGGAATTTACTTGTCAAGAGAGCTGTGAGGTTTCAAATGCTTCTCATTTAGAAGCAATCACTTCAGAAATAACCCCCTGTGGATGTTTAAGCCCTGGCCTGTATTTGCTCACCTTCCTTGGCAAAAACAAGACTGTTTTTGAAACGCTTGGTAGCTCTGGCTTATGAATGTCAGCCTACGGGTCCATCAATTCTGTCACTCTGGGCACACACCAGACAGTAATTGTAATCCTAGTAACTCATCAAGGACAGAGAGTGATCTGTCTGCACCTGACCAATGTACACAGCGGGGCATGCCGGCAACCGGGTAGACATAAGCAAGTAGGAGAGGCAGCGCAATAGAAACCCAGCACACGTCAGAGAAGCAGAGGGGAACAGAGCAAGGACGAGAGAAGACAGGGCAGAGGGAGAGGAGTAGCTTGCAAACAAATGTGAGATAGATTAGTACTTCTGAGAAATAGTAATGAAAAGATGTGAATGCATAGCCCTCCTCACATGACATATGAAAGGCTGGACTCAAGAAAAACGAGGCGATGGTTCAGTGAGAAGTTCAGGGCAGTTGGGTTGAAAGACACAAGGCCACCCTTCTCTCCTGCATTTGCCTACAGTGCTGGTACTGTGGTAAGACCCAGGCCTGGGGTGACTTGGAAAGAGCCATGAGAGAGAGAGAGGCTTGAGCTGCCAGGCCAGTGAAGGAGCAGGACTCACTGGCCACACAGAAGTGCTGATAAGTATACTGCCAGTTTACAACAGTGTTCAAACACCCAGTCTACAAATACTTACTAAATGAGTGCTGTTATCAGATAGTGTCCTGGGATCTGCAGCAGGGACCAAGTAGTCTCCTCTCTCTGTCTGTCTCTGTGTCTCTCTGTCTGTCTGTCTCCCTCCTCCCTCTGCCCCTCAGCTTGTGGCTCTAGTCATGAGGACAGGAGAAGTGGAAACCCAGCAGCCTCCCTGATGCTGCACGTCACTGACATCACCCGCCTGGCTTTCATGAGCCGATGAGTCTACTACATGGTAGGCACTCGGCAGCACTGAACAGGACATGTGATGGTGGTTAATGTCTCTATTGACAGTAACCTTCCAGGATACATTCTCATGGAGGCTGTACACTGCAGTAGGAACCAACTTGTGGTCAGGGTAGACACGTAGCTGAAAGATACCATTCTCAACTCCCATGACTCTTGATGTGATGAGACAGCCAGGCTATATAAATGGAAAGACTCCAAGCACATGGCATACACTCTGAGGGTAAGCAGACGAGGCTGTAAAACCAAAGGACTAGCTATGTATATCTTTTGATTAACTAAGTTAACCTCTGTTTCTCCATGTTAAATATAGAAAGATGGTGGTCTCCTCTCTTCAATTGATTATTACTCTGTGTGTGTGTGTGTGTGTGTGTGTGTGTGTGTGTGTGTGTGTGTGTGTGATAGTACATGTGTAGGGTCAAGTGGCATATTTGCAGATCAGTTCTGGTGATGGAACTTAGGTTGTTAAGCGTGCATGGAAAGCACTTTTATTGGCTTGGCTCAATCCTACTGTCAGCTAAGTGACCCCCTCTGTGGGGAATATTCCAAGGCACTGTGGGTACTTGAGAGACTGGTCTTTATTTTTCCTATATACACATACACATCTATAAAAAGTTTAACTTTCAAAAGAGAAATAAAACAGAAAACAATATACTATAATAAAAATTACTTAAAATTTATTACCTTCGTTATTGGAACTTTTTCCTTTTGTTTTTGTATTTTTGACACAGGGTTTATCTGTGTAGGTCTAGACATATTGGGACATACTCCATAGGCCAGGCCAACCTCAAACTCAGAGATCCACCTGCCTCTGCCTCCTTAGTGCTGGATTTAAAGGCATGGCCACCACGCCCAGTTTGACCTTTAACATTTTTAGACTGTGGCTGACAATAACTGAGTCTTCAGAAGGAGGCTCTAACAGGAACAGAGGGATTTCTGCAACCTCTCTCTCTCTCTCTCTCTCTCTCTCTCTCTCTCTCTCTCTCTCTCACACACACACACACACACACACACACACACACACAAATACATACACATATACACATGGAGCACACACACATCTACCTGGCATACATTACATTCCTGATAAAATTGTGGGTTCTATTGTGCATACACTGTCTGTTCCTTCCCTGTTAACCCTATTCTGAAAACAAACATTATAGAAGAATTGATATTCTTATCTGTCAAGGAAAAGAAACTTGCTGGGGTCAAGAGATTTAATTTGAAAGAAAAAAAAAAAAAGGATCCTATTACAGATATGGAGTCTCACGACTACATACAATCCCAGTTCCAGAGGATCTAATGCCTCTTCTGGCTTCTACAGGAATTAGACACCTCTCTCCCTCTCCCTCTCCCTCTCCCTCTCCCTCTCCCTCTCCCTCTGTCTCTCCCTCTGCCTCTGTCTCTCTGTCTCTCTCTCTCTCTCTCACACACACACAAATGTATGAACACATATGCACTCATATATATATATATATATACACAATTTAAAAAAATCTTTAAAAAGGTATTTAGTATTTAATAGTGGTTAGCTAATTAACAATGTGCCACACTAATGAAAATGTAAATAGTAGAAGAGAGTTAGGGGAGAGAAAAGGAATGTACACGGGAATCCATGTATTATCAACATAGTATTTTCATAAATCTCTCACTGTTTTAGAATAGTCTTCCATTTACAAATGTCTTCGGACTGGTCAGGGATCAGCCTGGTGTGTGGGTCAGGATGAGGAAGACCTCAGAGGCAATGTGATGGAATTCATCCTGTCATGTGGCCAGCAGAGTCCTCTTCAAAGGGAGGACTTCAGGGATGGGAGCTGTAACCTTCAGGGAGATGTCAAGGGCTCTTTCAGATAAGACAGGGGGTCCAGGACCCTGGCAGAAGTCCAGTTAAGAGGTGATATGCTGAACCAGAGGCTAAAGACTAATAGGCATGTGGGCTACGAGGCCTCAAAGCCTACACAGTGCTTCTGTAAAAACACAGACGCCAGGAGACATCATATCGGCATCATCACTTATTTTCAACTTCTTTTGAAACTCAGAAGAGCCATTTGTAGTGGACCTAACAAGGCACAAGTTACCTGTGCACAGCTGAATGGCAGGTGCTACCTACTGCCCACTATGCCAAGGGAGTATTAATGCCATTTGTCACTACTCACTTTTCTTAACTTTGGAACATCAAAACCAAAATGAAATATTTACAAAGTGCAAGACTGTATCAAAGGTCTGAAATCAAAGGATAGACAGAGAGGGCAGGAGTTGAAATGATTCCTCTAGGTACTCTCTAAGAAGCACATCTAATCTCTAGCAACAGTGGGTAAAAGGAAGGCTCACATGTGAGAGCCTTCATGAGCTACCAAGTAGGTGACAGCTGGGACAAAGAAGCTGGACAACAGAAAGATATTCGTAACTTGGGAAGTTGGGCTACCTTTCCAGATCAGGAGCAGAGGGCATCTCCAGCAGTCTGAGAATGAGGGAGAGGGACTGGATTGTTTGGACTTAACATCTCATTTACTGAGCTTTGGGGTGGGGACATCTGTGTGATAGTTTCTCAGTCAGTCATTTATTGCACAAAACAGCAATTCTTTTGAGCCCGAGACTGAGCTCTGCTTATCAATTAACCTTAGAGCAGAGGATAGTTTACCTCTAGGGTAGCAGGTCCTTAAAGCACACTCAGGGGTGTCATCAAGGAAAGAAAGGAGAAGAAAGCTTTGCTGCAGCAAGACAGCCATGCCTGGCAGCTCAGCTGCTTGATGACTCAGCTCCTCCTGGCTCAGTTGGCAAAGATCCAACTACACCAACCTGGCCAGGGGTGCATTCAGAACTCAGGTCACAGCAGAAAGAGAGAAATGACTCCGTGAAGTTATTCTCTGACCTTCACATGAATGCTGTGTACCCCAGCCCCTAACATCACACATACATACAGCAACAACAACAACAAAACAACAACAAAACAACAACAACAAAACAACAACAACAACAACAAAACAACAACAATGTTCCCAGGAAGAAATAGTTAGAAAGAGCTTGCTTCCATCAAAAGACGCAGAACCAATCACAGTTGGCAGCAGCATACCCACCCCCCCCCCAACCCCTCTCACAGGCATGGCTGCTCAGCCCTGCCCTAATGAGGAGGAGTCCCTGTAGGGACTGTACTGAACGAAGGTCGGGGGTTCCTGTATATCTTACACTGAAAAAGTAAGTCGTAATGAGACACCACATTGAGAACCTGGAAACAGTTAGGGTCGCCCTCTACCGAGACTCGAAACACAGAGAGACTCTGGGGGTGGAGATGGTGGGGTGAGCAGGCCTGTGGGAAGCATGAGGTCCATTAGGGCAGCCCAGGATCTTAAAAGCAGCTCCACAGTACAAATGTAATGCATTCTGAATAAATGTCATGAGCCTAAAAAGAGTCATGAGGTGATGCCCTGAAAAACCTCACACTGCACTGGTAAAATATGTCTGGCTTATGCTGCTTTACTAAAATAGAGACTTGTTTGGGACAAGATCAAGATGATATACGGCTGTTTGGGAAAGCAATGCTGAGTCGGGTTTCTCCTTCACAGAGCGTGGCTTTCAGACCAGTTTCCTCCCTTTAAAATCAACAGCAGCTGAGCTCCAGAAGCCTGCAGGCCAGAGCAGTCACAGGCAGGCCATGGAAAAGGCCAACTCCAGTAGGACAAGAGACAGTCACCTCAAAGGTCAGATCTAAACAGGGTGAGTAGACGAAACCACCAGTGACCCTAAACTCTGACGATCAGATGCTAGTTCGTTCAAACTGGATTTTGCTAAAAAATAAAATAAAATGACCTAAGTTCAGTCTTTCTCCTTGTGGAGCACTCAGACTTGGCGAACACTTTGACTCTATTCCATTCAGGCCAGTGCACCCACCTGCATCTGCCTTCCTGCCTGCCTTCTTCCTGCACTACGCTAACCCAGCTAAGTCACTGCCACATTTTTCCAAGCTCAATGTTTACACAGGATTTTATTTCGGCTGCTAAAACATCTGCATTTTCTAGGGACTTAAATAAATGATCTATGCTGGGAATGTACAGTATAGGGTATGTCAGCCCCACCTCCCTCTTTTCTCAACTCACTGTTAGAACAGGCAAACACTGTTTCAGCCTGTACTGGGAATGTGAATATTTATCCTGTCGACTTAATTCATACAAACAGAACTAAAGACAGGCAGGCAGGCTGAAGTATTTCATGGCTTTAAGTCAGACTGAAAAAGGAGGTAGGAGGGGAATGGTTGAGAAAAGAATCTAAACTTTCTAATTCACGGAAACATGCCTCTTCACATAACTTAAGTGGAGATAGCAAACATTTCAAAGGCAGACCGCATATGTATGTGTGTATGCGTGTGCGTGTGCGTGTGTGTGTGCGCGTGCGCGTGCCAGTGTCTTGGAAAAGCCAGGGGAAAGCCCAGTTGCGCCTGTCAGTTCCAGTCACTTTAAGGTGGCTGCAGGACTGGTTCCGTGCTTCAGGTACACCGACTGCAGCCTCAGGCAGAGCGAGGCCTCTCAGGAGCGCTCTTCTTGTTGCTAGGGCTTGTTGGGCACATGTATTTGCTTGTGCCATTTGTAGAGTCCAGTCACACTGTCACAGGCCTTGGAGGAGTGTGGGTTCTAGGCAACACCTTAACGACACTTGAATTCCTTAGCTGGGCCATCCTCAAGAAGATGGGCTTGTGTCACCCACAATTATCCCATAATGTTAGAAATGAAAAAATCCCATCTATTAGAAAGCAGGGCAGAAAACGTTTCAGGAGGCTGCTCCCCTAAACCCTGGTCTGTTTATGAGATGAGAGAACACATCCCTGCGAAGTTCTTGGTAAGTGGTACCTTCGTGGAGGAGGACACTAATCTCAGGAGAAGTTACTTCTTTCCTGACCAGTCTAGGGAGTGTGTCACTGGGAATGCACTATATACCTTGAAGGACTGAAAACATACAAACCCATTCAAATAGGCGTGTGGAGATTTGCTGTGCCCCTTCTGTCTAGAACTCTCCCATAAAGCTGGTCAAGAGCCCAAAGACCTTGCACGTGGATAATGTCTTTCCTCCAATACTTATTTTGACATATGGCTGTCAGATTTCCTAAAGGGAAGCTCTGAGGGCAACGCTTACGTGTAGTTAAAACCCTCTTCAAGAACTAGCTGGGCCCTGAAAGCTTGACCTACAGTTCCAGTTTTACCTTCTACCTTCTCTATGTCATAAGCCTATTCTGTGCCCACAAGAGGTGAAATCCCATTCCCGACAACCTGACAAATGCTACTTGGTTCAGCCTGGCCCTTCCCGTCTTCCCTTCTACTCAAATCATAGGGCCAACTTCAAATATTTCTGGACTTGCATACTGAGCTCTTACCCTTCCCTAAGCTCTCATTTCCTTTTCAATGCCTTATGGTCCTGTTTGCACCCCCCCTCCCCTCCCTCACTGAAGGGATCAGTGCTGAGGCCTGACCCAGAGCCTCCTCACGTATGCTCACGCTCTTCCTTACCTTAAGCCACATGTCTAGTCCCTTGAATCTGTTGTCAGTTATCACTCTGCAATGCTCTTTCCTAAACTAGAGATCCTCGAGCAAAGACTGTGTCTCATTCTCCCCTACAGCCCCTTGGAGGTCCTAAGGTTGTAAGAGGTTTGTCTGGATGAAAAGACTCACTAAACAGAGGGACTTACTTGTTGATATATATATATATATATATATATATATATATATATATATATATATATATATGTATATTGGCTCTTTTTTTCGGAGCTGGGGACCGAACCCAGGGCCTTGTACTTCCTAGGCAAGTGCTCTACCACTGAGCTAAATCCCCAACCCCTGACTTGTTGAATTAGAACAAGCCTCACTCAGAGGCAGAGGGAACTGAATTTGAGATTGCATTTGTTCTGAATCACCACACTGGTGTTACAAATGTTACAATGTCATTAAGGAACCCGATTCTCAAGAGCAGAGTTCAGGGCCCTGAGCTTCTAGGTACTGGCAAAGTTTAAATACTGAAGCTAGTCAGTCTTTGTTCAAATAAAAAAAAAAACCTTTACCTTTCATTGTTGAGAACTATGTGTAAACATTTAAAAATTACAGATAAACTGTTTGCAAAACAGATCTATTTAAGTCCCCCTTTTAAGACTCATTTGGTAACCAAGGCTGGCATAGTACTTGCTATGTAGTTTAGGCTGGCCCTGAAATTGTGGCAATTCTCTGCCTTAGCCTCCTAAATGCTGGGGATATTGGCATGAGTCATGATGCTTGGCTAGGACAACATTTAAATTTTCTGTATAACTGGATCCTTAATGATTTGAGGTCAATAGTAAAGACTGTGATATAGCAACACTTATCAAAAAACAACCAAGCAGAGTCTGGAAAGACTGCTTAGTGATTAAGAGCACTGGCTGCTCCTCTAGAGGACAGGGGTTCAAAACCCAGCACCCACATGGTAGCTCACTACTATTTGTAACTCTGGTCCTAGGGATCTTGTGCTTTCTTCTGGTCTTCTGGGTACCAGTTATGACTGTGGTGCATATACACACATGCGGGCAAAACACTCATACATATGAGAACACACAACATAAATACCAACCAAACAGAGCCAACCAATAAAAATAACATGATTAGTTCAGTCAAGACACAGGCAGGGGTATGTTGGTGGTAGCATAAATGAAATAAAATTAATCAAGAACGAGCCATTGTTAAAGTCGAGTGACACCACTGAAGATTCTTCTATTACTTGTTTATACCTGAAAAAGGAAGAGGTGGTGGGGGTGGGGAGAAAAAGCACTTAGGAGACAGAGGCAGAGGCAGGCAGACCTCTACAAGTAAGAACGACTTATTCAATAAAATAATAGAAAACAACCCACCAATCCTTTGTGATATACATTAGTTAGATTCCTACCTACTGTACTGGGGATAAAACAAACATGAAAAAACCAAAAATGCAAACCTATAAAAATAATTGGTGAAAATGGGGAATCGTCTTATTTTCTTCAATCAAAGATGTATTTTTTCTGATCTTGTATTTTTTCCTAAGGAAGGAAGAAGTCAGTAACAGGGTAAGGAAGATCAGAATACAATATATCCACATAAAAACTAGAAACTAAAAAAAAAAAAAATCACATTTATAATTATTTTTAATTAACTTATTTATTGCAGCAGTATTTGTGTGGAAGTCACAGGCCAACTTTCAGGAGTCAGTTCTCTCCTTCTCCCCTTGGAACTCAGGTTGGACGGCTTGGAGGTAGACACCTTTAGCAGCTGAGCCAACTCACTGGCCCCAAACTGGAAAGTTTATACAGCAGAGTGCAGCGATTGGTCAGCAGTAAAGGAAGAACTGGGGAAAGGACTTGCTAATCCGTCTCTCATTAACAAAAGTGAAAATAATTAAATATGGGGCAGGGCTTGGGCATGGTGAGAAACACTTTTAATACTAGCACTTAGGAAGCAAAGGAGCCAGGTGTCTGAGTTCTCTAACTCAGAACTTAGCCAAGACTTCACAATGACACTCTTTAGAAGGGGGTTAGATTTTTCAAAGCTCCCTAATTTATGCACCATCGATACTGCCATAATTCTTTTCATGGTGGCCTCTAGGACAAAGGACATATTTAATGCTTTGAATTCATTAGGTGGGTAGGTCCAAACAACCCAAGGAACAGCTCTTGGTGTTTGTAATAATACATACAATCTGAAAGGCTTCTGCATCTGACTGCCTTCTCACAGAGACACAATATTTACTAATGGGATGTATGTGCCCACGACTTCCCATGCCCTGGGTTCCTCTCCTCACCGCTCCCTGTTAATTTCTTATGACACTTACTTTCTATCATGTCAGCTACCCATGTCAATTTTACAAAGACATGAAAAGAGCTAATGTTTCAAACTCTTACTTTGAGTTAGTAGTTCCCATGTCTGACAGATGTCCAGTGTCACAGAACATTCTCCCTCAGTTTGAAAACATCCCATGCCTTGACACACCCCCTTGGGAACTGCAAGTATTTAGCAAAGAACATAAACAATGTACAGATGAAATACAAACAGCCAGTAAACATCTGAGAAGATGTCTACTCTCATTACAGTGTAACGACTGCAGTAACAGTGTTCACAGAAATAGGTTCGCAAGGGCACTGCTATGTCCTTCCACTCTGCTCTGACTCATTTCCTCTCCTCCTACCCTCACCCACTGGTTGGGTCCGGACAATGTATTTTTAAGCTAAAGTGATTTCACAAAGAAATTTTTTGAAAGGGTAAAACCCAATTACTAAGAGAATAAACATGAACTCCTCATGAGTTAGAAACTGACTGGCAGAGCCATGTTTTTGCACATATAACTTATGATACTTCACAACAGGAGCTGGGTAAGACAACTCCACACCAAGTTTACCAGTACCTTTCAAAATGGACAATATGCATTTTCTTCAATCTCACAATGTCCTAGGTGTTTATTTTGCAGCCACACTTCCAGGTATACATGTTCAAGAATGATCATTAGGAATACTGATTGTAAAAGGAAAGATTAGGGGCTGGGGATTTAGCTCAGTGGTAGAGCGCTTACCTAGGAAGCGCAAAGCCCTGGGTTCGGTCCCCAGCTCCGAAAAAAAAGAACAAAAAAAAAAAAAAAAAAAAAAAAAAGGAAAGATTAGAAATCACTGATACAGAACCAGCTGGAAAAGCTGCAGCATATTCCTGTGAGTCCCATAGCCAAAATGTACACCTATTAAGAATAATTGTGAATTTACATGTACTTAATGGGAAACATCTCTAAGTCACTGCTAAACAAAAAGGAAGCTATAAATGCTACCGTCATATTTCTATTACTGCCTGGGATTCTACATTCAACATTTCTGCTGTCTATAGAATCAAATCAAATCTATTTATTCATCTATTTTATTTTTGGGAACAAGGTTTCTCTGTGTAGCCTTGGCTGTATTAGAACTTGCTCTGTAGACCAGGCTGGACCTGAACTTATAGAGATCTGCCTGCCTCTGCTTCCTGAGTACTGGTATTAAAAGAATGTGCCATCACTGCCTGGATATAAATTTCTGTACTTTATAAAACTTTTTAGTAAGAATGTGTTACTTTTCAGAAGTTTTTTTCTTTAGAAATAATTATAAACCCCCTTTGTTTGCTAAACATGGCCTGTGTGCCTTCTGCCAAGTTTCCTCCAATACTAACAATTTACTTAATTGTCTTATACAAAACCCAGGAATTTGATCAGAGTGCACAAGATCATGTCTATAATCCCTTTGGGGGTAGAGACAGGAGATTAGGAACTCAAGGGCATCCACAGCTACAAGTATGAGGCCAGCCCAGGCCTCAAGAAAATCAGCCAAAGAAAACAAATCCCAGAAAATTCACACAAAAACAGTGCTCTTAACTTTATCCAAGGGGTTAGCATTTTATATGTGCTAAGTGTATAGAGGTCACCTGATCCCAGGTAGAGATCTGCGGAATCAAGTGACAGTGCTGTTGGCCTACCATCATAAAGGAAACCACTACTACTCATGAAGCCAGAAAAAATGAAATCAAAATATACCTAAAAAAAAGAAGAGAAAGAAATTAAATGCTCACTAATCCTACTCTCAGAACGAACCCCGGAGACAGGCAGCCATGTGAAATTTTTTATCAAGATATTAAAAGAAAAAAAATCAAGGACACTTCCGGTTTTTAGCTGGAGCCCCAACCTTGCTGATCCCCGCCTGTAGCTCACTGCTCCCAAACCCCTTGGGAGAGAGAGCTCACTGCCTGGACACGTGGGCACTCCTGAGACTGCAGAGTGGGAGAGACCACCAATACTGCCCACCCCTGCCCACATCCCTGGCCCAAGAGGAAACTGTATACGGCCTCTGGGAACTGGAAGATAGGGGCACTGGAGCTGCAGACACCGCCCGGACCTGAAGGGACCAGATCAACAGTTCTCCGCACCCAAATCCCATGGGAGGGAGAACTAAACCTTCAGAGGGGCAGACATGCCTGGGAAGCCAGAAGAGACTTAACTCTGTCCACATTTCTGACTCCAGAGGAAAACACCCAACAGCATCTGGGACCCCGGTGCATGGGGGTCCCAGAAAAGGCGGTGCAGGCCCTCCTGGTTGCCGCCCTCATGGAAAGCTCAAAAGCAGCCCCCCACGAGCAACTTGAGCCTCGGGACCACAGGTAAGATCAACTTTTCTGTTCCAAGTGACTTGCCTAGTGGAATCAGGACACAGGCCCACAGGAACAGCTGAAGACCAGTAGACAGGAAAGACTACACACCCCAAAGCAGAACAATCTGCTCCCATAACTGGCTGAAAGAAAACAGGAAAACAGGTCTTCAGCACTCCTGACACACAGGCCTATAGGACGGTCTAGCCACTGTCATAAATAGCAGAACAAAGTAACACCAGAGACAATCTGATGACCACAGGCAAGCATAGGAACCCAAGCAACAGAAACCAAGACTACATGGCATCATCAGAGCCCAATTCTCCCACCAAAGCAAACACTGAATATCCAAAGACACCAGAAAAGCAAGATCTAGATTTAAAATCATATTTGATCACGATGCTGGAGGACTTCAAGAAAGACATGAAGAACTCCCTTAGAGAAACCTATGAAAACATAAACAAACAAGTAGAAGCCTATAGAGAGGAATCACAAAAATCCCTGAAAAAATTCCAGGAAAACACAATCAAACAGTTGAAGGAATTAAAAATGGAAATAGAAGCAATGAAGAAAGAACACAGGGAAACAACCCTGGATATAGAAAACCAAAGGAAGAGACAAGGAGCCGTAGATACAAGCATCACCAACAGACTACAAGAGATAGAAGAGAGAATCTCAGGAGCAGAAGATTCCATAGAAATCATCGACACAACCGTCAAAGATAATGTAAAACGGAAAAAGCTACTGGTCCAAAACATACAGGAAATCCAGGACTCAATGAGAAAATCAAACCTAAGGATAATAGGTATAGAAGAGAGTGAAGATTCTCAGCTCAAAGGACCAGTAAATATCTTCAACAAAATCATAGAAGAAAACTTTCCTAACCTAAAGAAAGATATGCCCATAAATATACAAGAAGCCTACAGAACTCCAAATAGATTGGATCAGAAAAGAAACACCTCCCGTCACATAATAGTCAAAACACCAAACGCACAAAATAAAGAAAGAATATTAAAAGCAGTAAGGGAAAAAGGTCAAGTAACATATAAAGGCAGACCTATCAGAATCACACCAGACTTCTCGCCAGAAACTATGAAAGCCAGAAGATCCTGGACAGATGTCATACAGACCCTAAGAGAACACAAATGCCAGCCCAGGTTACTGTATCCAGCAAAACTCTCAATTAACATTGATGGAGAAACCAAGATAGTCCATGACAAAACCAAATTTACACAATATCTTTCTACAAATCCAGTGCTACAAAGGATAATAAATGGTAAAGCCCAACATAAGGAGGCAAGCTACACCCTAGAAAGAGCAAAAACTAATCCTCTTGGCAACAAAACAAAGAGAAAAAAAGCACACAAACATAATCTCACATCCAAATATGAATATAACAGGAAGCAATAATCACTATTCCTTAATATCTCTCAACATCAATGGTCTCAACTCCCCAATAAAAAGACATAGATTAACAAACTGGATACGCAATGACGACACTGCATTCTGCTGCCTACAGGAAACACACCTCAGAGACAAAGACAGACACTACCTCAGAGGGAAAGGCTGGAAAACAACTTTCCAAGCAAATGGTCGGAAGAAGCAAGGTGGAGTAGCCATTCTAATATCGAATAAAATACATACATATACAGCCACCAAACGAGATAAGATGGATGAAGCAAAGAAGTGCAGGCTGACAGGAACCGGATGTAGATCTCTCCTGAGAGACACAGCCAGAATATAGCAAATACATAGGGGAATGCCAGCAGCAAACCACTGAACTGAGAATGGGACCCCCGTTGAAGGAATCAGAGAAAGAACTGGAAGAGCTTGAAGGGGCCTCGAGACCCCATATGAACAACAATGCCAACCAACCAGAGCTTCCAGGGACTAAGCCACTACCCAAAGACTATACATGGACTGACCCTGGGCTCCGACCTCATAGGTAGCAATGAATAGCCTAGTAAGAGCACCAGTGGAAGGGGAAGCCCTTGTTCCTGCCAAGACTGAACCCCCAGTGAACGTGATTGTTGGGGGGAGGGCGGTAATGGGGGCAGGATGGGGAGGGGAACACCCATATAGAAAGGGAGGAGGAGGGGTTAGGGGGATGTTGGCTTGGAAACTGGGAAAGGGAATAACAATCGAAATGTAAATAAGAAATACTCAAGTTGATAAAGATAAAAAAAAAATCAAAGAAAAAGACCATCTCAAAGACTTAGAACAGGAGGATCTTCAGACAATCTGAACTGTAGCAGTGAGACCCTCTTCCTCTTCACCTTTTGTCTTCTTCCAGATGGCTCAAACTCTCAATGTAACTAGGCTGACCTTGAACTTGAGCTCCTCCTACCTCAGGAGGTGGGAAGTGTGCACCACTTTACCTGGCTCCTGGACTCATTCTTCGACCTTTGAGTCCTATGCCCAGGGGTACTGAGAACAGGTCAGGACAAGGCAGCATGGTGAGAGGTGGGCAGCAGCGTTCTTGAGAGCGACAGTGGCACAGCCAACACTGTCTCTTTGGTAAGCAAGGCTGACAGAGATGAAGAGCTGCTTTGTTAGTACACACTCTCTGGGTTTTAAAGTAGCTATAGCACTTACCTTCTGAAGAGAATTTATGTCAGAGAAAACAGTTTTGCATTTAGCATCTGGTCTCTGGGCTGATTATTGAATATTATCTAAGCAGCCCAACTAGGGACTTGGACAAACTGCCATAGGGGCTCCCGTAAGGTCCTTCAAGCCTGCTCATGGGCGAGAGCCAGAGTCAGCTCCGGAGGCTGCTAGGAACCCTTGTCCTGTGGTAAGAGACAAACTCCTCTTTTTGAAATCTGAAAATGAAATTCCTTTTTTTTTTTTTTTGCATGCTCAGTTGTACTTTATTTCAAAAGTCATCAATGTAAACAAAAGGGAGAGGCTGAACCTTTGAAAGTCAAAAAACGACAACTGTTTATAAAGTGACTGTTTATATTTCTCATGGAGGAAGGAAAAGTATGACTGCTCTAAGCCCCCAGGAATGGAGATGAGGGCAGCTTCCCCTCCCCGTCCCCTAGGTTGTTTGCTTCTTTGCCACTCAGCACCTCCAGCAAAGGGAACATCTGCAGCACCACTGTCGGAAAGTGACCAATGAATGGCAGGACTCTGCAACAACCAGGCCCTGTCTCAGGGTCCCTGAGCCCTTTCATTGACAATTCCATAATCCCACCAAGCAGGGCACTAGCTCAAGTCACACAGCCAGGCACAGCCCAGCTTCACTGCAGGATACTTTCATTTAGAGGGGGGGGATTCCGTGAGATCTTACTGAGGAAAAGGTCACTGACATGGACCCTTGTGTGCCTCTTTTGATCTCAAGTAATCAAATTTGGCTGAGCTGACAATGAACTCTGGATGGTCAGCATGCACGAGCTTGTACATGGATTTCAACCTGTTACCAGGTGACAATGAGACCTGGATGGCATTGCAATAACCCCCTAAGTGACACTGCTGCATGAGTTAATCAAGGTGCAATCTCAGTTTAGTATAAAGACTTCCTGTCTTTTCTACTTGTTCATAAAGGCTCAGTTCACTAGCTTTCTCTGTGAAATTCTCCCTAACAATGCCAGGTCACCATCACCTTCTCATCTTGTCCCATATAATTTCCATATAATTTATTATTTGAACCAGTCATGTGGCACCACCAATGTTGCCTTGATTACTATTTATCCTTTTATGTAAACTATCTCCAACGTAGTCTTCCAGGATGGAAAAAGATGTGATTTTAAACTTAAGGCAATTTCCATGTGGACTGAGGTAAGCAGTACTTTCACAGGTTAACTTAGTTCTGTAAATGGCAGGCAAGATTTGCAACATGGTGGCACACATCTGTAATTCCAGGAAAGGAAGGACTCCTGTGAGTCCACTGCCAACCTGGGCTACACAGCAAAGTCTCTAAAAACGAAGAACAAGGAATCTCTCAATGGGAGAGGAGGTTAAGTCTTCAGAACTGCAGTGTGCTGTGTGCTGGGCAGCCAGCCCATGCTCCTGCTGTGTGATGGGGGGCCAGCCCATGCTCCTGGCTTGCTGATAAGTCATGTGATTTACCCTAGATTCGCTTTGAGGAAATTCAGAATCTTCTCTCTGAATGTACTTCAATCTGAAGCTGTTATCTTGGCATTATTTGCTGGATATAGGGCTGAGGGAGCATGGCCTACTAAGGAGATATCACCTACCTCCCAGCCCCAAGCATCAGCTCTTCTGGGCTTTTCCTTGTTGCTGGGAGGCTACGAGGATCAACTTGGGAAAGGTTTAAAGTTAGTGCAGATTTTTACTTAGACTAGCTGCCTCAGCCAGTTATTGGGACAGACTACAATGGGGCAAGAAGACATTCTTCTTGGTTCCCAACAGATTCTTAACTGAGAAACTTGTGGCTTTGAATCAGTAGTCCTAAGTCTACCATGTGTCTCCTGAAACATCTGGCAATGTCTAGGGCATCTCTGGTTGTCATACCCTGAAAACTACCAGTCCCTAGTAGTCTAGGCAAGGGATAGTGGTAAAACGCTTTATAAGGCAAAGCACAACCTTTCATAAAAAGAAAAACAAACAAACAAACAAACAAACAAAAAAACCCAGGTTACAATGGAAGAGCACTGAGACAGACAGCTTTGGAGAGCTGTCATTCAGAGGCTCCAGGCAAGGCCAGGCTGGTGACCTAAGAAAAATGTCTCCTTTTGAGCTTTACTTTTCTCACATATAAAATGTTGCTCAGAAGACAACTCATGTCATGGGGTAATATGAGGTCTAAAAAGTAGTTGATGTGAGAAGTGCTTGGTGATCATGCTTTAACAAATGAGTCTCTCCATCAAGAAATGCCAAGCAGGTTTAATTTTTCTGGGCAATATATGACTCCTCTTGAAAAAGGTATGAAGAGGAAACTGGCCCCATTCCTGGCCACTGACCCTGTTGCTGAATACTTACGCTTGTCTGTTTTCCTGAGTAGGGATTGGCCAGGGGACTTGTTGCCCCTCCCAGGACTGCCCTTCAGCAGTGTTACCCCTAGTGCAGACTGATAAGTTCCCAAGATATTGTGCTTTCAGCCAATCATCTAAGCATAGTCCCTGTCAAAGGTCTGGCGGAAGCACATAGCAATGATAATCCCTTAGGTGCTTTACCAAGTATGGTTGCTAGAAGTTTGTCTCTGTCTCTCTCTCCCTCAGTCATAGTTAAATTCCTATTCTTAGGCTGGGTGGAAGCAATCAGGCTCTTTGTTCTAAATGTGGAAGAGAGAATGTAGCATGAAACTGTGTGAACATTTCTCAGTGTTTCTCCTAGTGCATGCAATGGATTCTCTGATTACAGAAATTCTCATCTACCTAGAGTGCGTGGTGCTGAAGGGATGATTCTTGATGAGCTGCCAAAGGATCTGAACTCTTTCCAGAATCTGTATCAGGCAGTTCAAAGTTTCCTGAAACTCCAGCTCTAAGGGAGCTGACTCTCTCTTCTGGTCTCTGTAACCACACATATCACACATACACATAAATAAATTTTGTTTTTTCCTCTAACACAGGGTTTCTCTGTGTAGTCCTGGCTGTCCTGGAACTCACTCTACAGAGCAGGCTGGTATGAACTTAGGGTTTCATCTGTCTCTTTGAGGTCTAAAAAGTAGTTGATGTAGAGACTAAAGATACCATCGAATCTGGCTTAATAAATTTTTTAAAGTATATGGTGAACTATGCATTTCTTTTAGATGACTGATTAACTCTTTTAATTAAAAAAAAGAAAGAAAGACAACCAGCACTGGGTGATGACTTCAGAGAATGTCTGTAAGAAACCCGGTGTCACATGATGCTGAGACACTAGGATGTTTAAGTAGACACTAAAGTACATTTGCTGCTTTCTAAAATATACAGCTTCCCTGGTGGTTATGCTAGTAACATGGAGACAACCTATAGACCAAAAATCTTAGAAAAAAAAAGTCCTCTACTGCATACACACTCCCATTACAGATTTAAAAATAGTTCTGCTTCCCACAGAAAACATGTTTAAAATTGTTATGGACAGTGCAAGCCGTATTAAAGAAGTTCAGGTCCCTTCTTAAAGCTGCTGGACATCATTTCATCTTCATGTCATACATGCTATCTCTGTGTACAGTTCAAAGCCCTCTGACATCTTCAACCTCTTGTCTCCATTGCTGGAGTCCCCCTGTCTGTCACTTGGGTAATGACTCTTTCTCCATTCACCTGTGCTAAATCTACTCAAAAGTTTACAACTAGCCCCCCTGCCCCTCCTCGGCTCAACCCTTTCTCCATCCTCTCAACACCCACAGGTCGACAACCCACCCACTCAAGGGCTCTTTCTTCTCTAGCTCACACAGTGTCCCCACGCCCCAACACACCAGGTATTCAGCTCTGGAATGGAAGTCACACCATCAAGATGAGGGTGATGAGGGTGTGATGGGAGCTTCTGTGCACCACTGACCTGGATCCTTAGCGATGTATGTATCATACACGGATAGTTCTTACCGCTATCTCTGCTCATTCTCACAGTCCTTTCCTCACGTTCCTTGATCCTGGCCATGAAGCACTGTTACTGAGCTGTTCCCTGCACTCCTGCCTTGGGTGCTGCAACCAGCTGCCCTGTAGACTTGGAAGATTTCCCTTTCGTCTGCCAAGTGGACACCAAGAGCTATTTCGAAGGCCTCGTGACTCTCGAGGAGCAGCTATCCTCTCTAAGGTGGAGCAGGTTTGGGGTGGAGAATAGGGAGGGAAGTGTGCTCTGGGAGAGCGCTCTGTCCACCGACTGTTCAGATGGAAGCCGCAGACTCTCCTCGCTGCTCTTTGTGTCCCTTCATCTCCAGCAGACATGACTCAATTACCTTCAGTAGCTGTCACTTTGGAGAAGGACTTCTTTCTTGGACTCAACACAAGGTATCATCTGTCTTCACATTAACTCGGGTTTTTACAGAGCCCCTTTCTTCCTCCTTTCCCTCGCCTTTTCCCATACTTGGTATGATAGGAACTGGTTACATTGTTCATCTAAAAAGCAGGTTCTGGAGTCTGACTTCAGTCTGACACAATCAAAATCTTTAGGAGAGCAACTTGGGACTGTATCTTAAAGCCATGCCAGGAAAGTCTGGGAAACACAACTCTTGCAGCTTTTTCCCTTTTCTAACACCACAGAGGTCTGAAATATCTTGCCAAAATATTTAGGCCACAAAGATTCTAACAATCCTAGCTGTCTTAGGTCTACAATTAATTTGGACTTAAAAATAGGATCACCACTGCAACTAATGAAATATTATTATATTAATTGATAACTGAATAATAAACAATTAAATAAAATGTAATTACATTACACTGACTCAGTCTAATGCTTCCACTGCGAATCTGTTGGTTCCCAGGCATGTGTAAGGCCCCAGGAATGTCTTTATATTGCACTATTACCCATCATGCGCCACCCTAGCAAAGTCCTACATGTGTCCTGGGAAATCACACTAACCAATAATGACTTGGGGACTTCAGAGGTCACTTAGCAGTTCACAGCTGTTCTTCCAGAGGATCCAAGTTTGGTTCCCAGAACCCATTTTGGGCAGCTAATTGTCACCTGTAACTCAAGCTCCCAGGCATCCAATGTAAACTTCTGGTCTTCATGGAAACATGCATATACACTTATACAGACACACACACACACACACACACACACACACACACACACACACACACACACACATCTTTAAAAAAAAACCCGCTAATAGTTGACTAAAGCCTCATCCAATTAAAAGAAAAAAAAACCCTAAAAATTCACATTGTTTGTATGTGTGTTGAAACTCTCATCTATTGTCTCTAGAATGCTAAGTAAGTGCTCTATTACTCACCAATATAGTTAGCTGTTGGTGCAGTATCTTAAAGTCCCCCTTACAAGCAAGTGATGAAAATGAAAATAAAAACTCAGGGCTTGAATGTTGGCCTGAAAGAAGGCTTAGGGATCTGGTTAAATTTCTTGAAACTTGCTTCAACTGTGCAAGTTTCCCACAATCAACTTCCTTTTGTTCTTCAGAGACTGCTGTTTGACCCCGTTCTCCCTCCACTCCCATGCTGGGAGGAGTTCAGAATTAATGATTGGCATCAGATAATTCATTTCCAAATCCAAGCAGCAGGTGCTCCTAGGAAGGACGCACAAAATGCCCTTCCCAGAAATGAACACGTTTTACAATGATTGCTACAGATGTCCAAGAATGCTCATTGGAAAATATACATATTAAAAATATAATGTCCATTCTAAGTTAAGCTATAAATGAACTAAAGATTTATAGATTAAGGTATAAATGAACTAAAGGCAAAAGAAGAAAATAGAGGCTCAAAAGACATGAAATATCTTTATAAAAATCCAAAAACATAAAATTAAACAAAAAAAGGAAGGGGTTGGGGATTTGGCTCAGCGGTAGAGCGCTTGCCTAGCAACCGCAAGGCCCTGGGTTCGGTCCCCAGCTCCGAAAAAAAGAAAAGAAAAAAAAAAAAGATGAAAAAAAAAAAAAGGAAGCAAATTTACTTTACTTTTACTGTAGACTACTGAAAACAAAACTTCAAAAGGCGTATCACAAGTATGTTCAAAGTTACAGGTTTTTCAAAAGGATGAAAGAATTCTCCATAAAACAAAAAGCTTTAAATGTAAATACTGACTAGTTCCCATGATGAGATTCACCTCTGAAACTCAGTAGATTGCAAAATCAATGCACAGACGAAGTTATTTATAAACTCTACTTCCCATCAACCTTAGCACGAGGCCAGCTAACAAGAACAAGTTAATGTTTCCCAGAAATCTTCACGGTGCTATCTGATTGCCAGCACTCTGGCCAAGGTAAACGAGACAGCAACAAAAGAGCGACAACCACTGCCAAAACCACGATTAATGAAAACTACATTTCTGCTTCGAAGTCAATGCTGAGAATCATGCCTACACCATATTCCTTTTTAGACACTGTAATTTCAATTGTGCCAAACATTCTATATAGTGATTTGAAGGTAGATTTTTAAAAATTGTTCCCTTTGTTTTCAACTTACCACTTGTTTCATTCCTTGAGGAAAGCTTTAGATAAAGAACATCCTCTCTATTACAAAGTAGGTCACCGCCAAATCAGAGAGCACGCTTAGAAATCTAAACTAAACCCTGACCATTACTCCTAGGTAAAGCTTTTTAAAGCATAAATGTATCTAACCCAATGTGAAGTGTACAGACAGCCCTGTGGGTCTTTACACAGAACTCCGTAACATAAGACGAGTCTATCACACTGGGCAGAAGCTTCCCAATACCATTAGACTCTAAACTGTAGGCCCCAGCTGCTCAGAACACCGTGCACTGTGGTGCTCACCTGTCTGTAAAGGGCTGAGAGGCAGTCTCCTCTACATTAAAACGGGTCCAGGAAGAAAGTTTACTCATAAAAAATGAACAAAGAAGAAAAATCCAAATTGTGAGTCTTCTGAGACCAATGGTGGTGCCTTCAAACTCTGATTCTTTTGCAAATTCACTCTTTAGTATATCAGCTGTTTGACAAAGTAAATTAGACCTTTGAAGTCTCTCAGTTGTCAGACCTTTCCTGTCTGTGGACTGAATTAATTGTCTGTCTGTCCACACACAGTTGGCCACTGAACTGTAGGGCGTTTGCTATCGCTCTCTGCTGTGTTGGGAGGTCACTGTGGTTTCCAGGCTCTGACGGTCCCCTGCTGTTGAAATGCCTACTCTTCTCTGCACACCACGGTGGGCTGTGAGACCGAGCCTGCCTGTACAGCTCCTGTGTTTCTGATGGTGAGAGAACTGCACCCCAAGGGTAGCGTTTGTCACCACTCATCCAAACATATCGACCATTTCTGCTTGCTTGCGGGTCACCTTCCTACAACATAAAATCCGTCTGAAGTGCGCAGCAAAAGTGTGTGTCCATCAGTATAAGTGTTTAAAAACCAGAGTCCTGGATAAGACAAACTGATAAGGAAAAATGTCTAATGCATTAGAATCTCTTCAAATAACAATCTATTCAAAAGAGCTAACTTATTACTTCATACAGTCAGTAACGAAAGCAGAACAAAACAAAAACAGGGGCTCAAGGTAGTTCAAGCGTGTTCAAGCGTAGGCTTACGTGTGTGAGGCTCAATCCCTAGCACCAAACAGCAAACCTGCCAGAGCTGCAGATGTCTGAGCAAACCTGAGCAGTAAGACATCCAGATGACACTGCGGCAGTACTCCTCTCCAGAGCCTGCACACGACTGGGAGAGCCATTTGTAATGAACAGCATTAAGGAAGGCAACTTTTTATGGAGCTTCAGCGTCAGAATCATACTCACGTGACATAAACAAAGCTAAACTCCTAAAGCAGCAACAAGATTTTCAAGCTAGACAACCTTACCCTTTCTACTGAAGGATATGAGAGCCAAAGCTCCTACCCTCCGTCCACTCAAAGTCAACACTAGTACTGAGTGGGTAAGTGGCTTGTCACAGCTGGAGATTCTGCTCCGCTCTGTTCTTCAGGGTTCCTTTTTCTGTCACCACAAAGGTAAGAGGTCATGCACACTGCATCTTGAAGTGCCAGTGACCGCCCGCTACTGTACCACAGGAAGAGCAGCCATCTAAGCAGCACTTACACTGTCCACTGCTTCAGCCAGGAAATACCAACACACAAACTCTCCAAACTGAAAACCAGGGAAGAACTTTCATGACTTTTGATGACTCTAAAACAGCATCAGTCTGTTCGTTCGTTCGTTCGTTCGTTCGTTTGTTCGTTCATTCATTCATTCATTCATTCATTCATTGTTGAGTACTTAAGGTTAAATGCTATTGGAGTATGCTAAAGAATCATGAGTTTACATTATTTTAAATACAGTAGACAACATTAAGCTTAAATAATAAATGATGGCCTTGCTGGTGAGTCAACTTGACTCACAAACTATAGTTATATGAAAGGAGAGAGAAGCTCAATTAAGAAAATGCCTTCATAAGAGCTTGCTCTCAGGGCATTTTCTAAATTAGTGATTGATGGGAGACAGCCTAGTCTGTAGTGGGTGGTACCATCCCCAGGTTGGTGGTGCTGGGTTCTCAGAAAGCAGGCTGAGCAGGTCATGTGAGGAAGCCAGTAAGCAGCAGCCCTCCATTCTAGTAAGAGGCCTCTGAATTATCTCCTGCCTCCAGGTTCCTGCCCTGTGTGAGTTCCTGTCCTGACTTCCTTCGGTGATGGGCAGTGGATGTGGAAGTGTGAGCCAAATAGACCCTTTTCTGCCCAGTTGCTTTTGGTCACGGTGTTTCATTGCAGCAGTAGAAACCCTGCCTAAGACAGTAACTCAAGAGTAAGAACAAGGGGCTGGAGAGACGGCTTGGAGGTCTGGAACACTTTTTGCTCCTACAGAGGACGTGAGTTTGATTCCCAGCGCCCACATGGTGACTCACATCCATCTAATACCCTCTTTTAGACTTCATGGATACCTGGCATGCCCATGGTTAACAGACATACATACTAACAAAACATTTACACACAATAAATAAATATTTTAAAAGTTTAAAAATAGTATTAAAAAGAAAAAGAACAAAAGCCCAACAGGTTCAGAAATCCTATAAAAATTCTCAACTTAAAAAGACTTGGGATTTTGGGAAACTATATCAGGGGTAGGGTGAGTGGTATGTTGTCCTAAAATCCTATGGGTCCTAGGTTTGTTCTCCAAGAGTGCAATGTTTTTCCTTTTCAAAACCTATTTTTTTTTCTAGATATAAATCACCTGAAGAAAATACTAGTAAATCTAACTCAGTAATTACTTAGAGAAAATAATTCATTAAAAGACACGGTATAATACATTTTTGATTGGCCTTACACTGACTATGTAGAGCAACTGGAGGAAAGAGTAACTAGCCTGCTTAAAGCCTAATCTTCACCAAGGTATAACTCTTATTCTTTGTAGATGAATATAAAATGAGGAGTACAAAATGTTTTCTTGAATTCACTAATTAATAAAGGGGATCAGTAAGATGAATGCAAGGTTGACCCAACACTGGGAAATGATGTAATTCATTATTATCTCTAGAGCTAACAACCAGGAAGCTGGGAAGGTAGTGCAGGTGCAGCACTTGCCCACCACAAGTAAGGACTCCCAGGTTTTATCCCCAGACCTAGGCAGAGGAAGAAAGAGAATGAACCCAGTGACTGTAGAAAGGCGTCTACAAATCTCACCATCACCCTCCTCTCTGGTTTGTTTTGGTCAATTTGACATTGGCTTCAGTTATCTGGGAAGAGGAACCTCAACTGAGAAAATGGCTCTATCAGACTGCCTGTGCCCAAGTCTGCTCCTGCCTTCATGTCCTGCACTGCTTCCCTTCTTGAAAGAAAGGCCTGTAGGTTGTGATGTGAAGTAACTCTCTTCTCCCCATGTTGTTTGTGGACATGGTGATTTTACCACAGTAGTAGAAAAATGGCTATTTGTAATGAAAAATTCACAACAAACTATGAAGTACAATGAAAAATTTGATGTATCTAAGAAAAACATGTAGTTATATACCAAGGAAAGACTGAATGTTTCCTCTATGATTAGGAAATGCAAGCTTGTTCATTCTGACCACTCCTACTCATTATTACACTGAAATTGGCAGTACAATAAAACAACAATAAGACAAAAGCAGGAAATAAAAGGCATAGTAACTGCAAAGAAACAAAGTGCTTCATTGGTAGATGATAGAGACATCTAAGTTTTAAAGGACATTGGACTAGTAAACTTGGCAGGGTCACAGCATAAGGTCAGCATATGAAAATTAATGCTACTCCCCATATAAGCAAAGGACACTTTAGAGTTAAATGTAAAAACAGCACTATGTCTAATAACACACAAACCATTAACCACTACAGGGTAAATCTATCAAAATAAGTTATGTAGAAGACTCATGGATTCTTTTAGGCAGTAGACAGCCATGTTTTCCAGTAAAGGGCCAGAGAGAAAAACAATACAAATTTTGGGTCTTTCTTACAAGTGTAAGCAGCTATAGAAAATATCTAAAAAAGAAAGTTTTCAATAAAATTTTATTCAAAACAGGATGAGGGCCTGATTTGACTTTATGACTACAGACTGCAACCTTGTTGTAGAGAAATGCATTTAAAACATCTTATTGCTAGTACTGATTAAAAGTTCCAGACTAATTAAGTCACTTGCAAACTTGTAGGCTGTTGTGAAGTAGAGATGGCAATAATTTCTGCCCAGAGCAACAAAATAAATAGTTGTAATCTGTTAAATATTAAACTGTTTTACATTGAATTCAGAAATCCTATCCTAACATTTATGTTTCAGTGCCTGTAGATGCCTGAATTTTCAAGTATTCACTGGACTGACCATAAAATCGTTCTGGTTCCTTTATTAACTAATGAATTAAATAAAACTTTGTACATACTCATTTTATATTTGTCTGAGTAAGGATTTTATTTATCCATTTATTTATTTTTAAATTCATTTTGTAATAAATAATTTTTATAATGGCATTTTAAGCTAATCACATCATATTTATCATCATGAAAAAGAGTTGCCAGCTGCCACTGTATTTGGAACTTGCATATCTAATAACTCTACTTTTTAACTAAAAATATTTATTTATTTCTTCTGTATGCATTAATGTCTGTGTGAGTGTATGCCATGTGCATGTGGGTGCTCAGAGAGCAGAAAAGGACTGGAGTTACAGGCAGTCATGAGCTACATGACATGGGTTCTAGGGACCACACCCAGGACCTCTGCAAGAACAGCGAGTGCTCTTAACCACTCAGCCAGCTCTCCCGTACCATAACATCGCTTTTTATATCAACACTTCAAATTGTGGTACCTTTATATATCAAAGGATAGGCTGTTGTTCAAAGTTTATATGGCCTGTCCTGTGTCAAATATCTAGAAAGTAGGGAAAGACAATGTCAGGTCCAGGTCTACTTAGACTCAATCCTCTTTTCATCATACAGTTGTCTATTCATAAGGCAATCCAGTGTGCTGATGGAGGACGACAACAACAACAACAACAACAACAACACACACACACACACACACACACACACACACACACACACACACACACACACACACACACACAGTGCTAAATCTCAAACTAAAACCAAATAGGAACAAAGTAGTCACAATAAAACACAGCATTTCCTCTTATGCTTTTCAGTTTTAAAGTGGTAAAAACACTTAGGGTCCCTGCCTGACTTGCTCTTTATCCTTCCAGTTATTAGAAGACAAGGGATTATCTACCTTATGTGAAATTCTCTCGAAAAAACTGTTCAGAAGAAATTCCAATGAGCTCTAACTGAATTTTATACAAAAGTGATTTTGTAACCATTTTCATTTTCTACACACAAAGTTCCAAAGTAGGCTATTGAAAATCTGTACCTCAAGTAACATAATACTGAATATTTTGATTTCCCTCTGCTGGCGATAAGCCTCTTGAACTTCTATTTTTGAAAACTGTGGTACTCCTTAAATCCTGTTACAGAACTGCTGACAGGGGTGACAGCAAAGGAAGCAGGTGAGAGCCTGTCCCGGCAAAGGCTGGAGGAAGAGGAAGAAAATAAAGCATAAGCAAGCAAATCATCTTGCAAGAGAATTTTGGGAGATCTGTGTCACCAGTGTTCACAGGTCAGCTCAAAAGCACCATCAAGACCAGAGGAAAGGACTGGCTCTCTTTGCCTGCCTCTCCCTGCCTTGCTACATTTAAACTGTCAGGGTACATGTACCCTGGTGCATAGTCTTGATTTGAGATCCTTCTCAAGTAGCTGAGACAACCTAGCTAACAATTTTTTAAAAAGTAGTGTCAGTTGCTTTTCAAAAATAGCTCCTGGTTTGCTCAAGTCATTTTAAAAGTTCCCTTTGATTTTATAGTGAAAAACAAACAGAACTAATAATGTTTCTCTAGATTAAATTCGGTGCTGGAGGTTTACTGGCTGTCCTCAGACAACACACAATAAAGACTGATATTCTAAATCAATATTCAGCTTCATTCCTGAAGGCCATGTACTAAGTAAGTACAACCTAATTCAGTGGTACTTTGAAGCAACTGACTTAACCTTGAGAGTTAGCATTCTGTTGGGTGTTTTTTTTTTTTTTTGTTTGTTTGTTTGTTTTTGTTTTTTCCTTTTTACTTCTTTTCCTTTTATTAGGTATTTTTTATTTACATTTTAAATGTTATCCCCTTTCCTCCTTTCTCCTCCAGACACATGCTATCCTATTCCCCCTCCCCCTGCTTCTATGAAGGTGCTCCTTCACCAAACCACCCACTCCTTCCCACCTCCCCACCCTGACATTCCCCTACACTGGGGCACTGAGCCTTGACAGGACCAAGGGCTTCTCCTTCAACTGTTCCCCAAAAAAGGCCATCCTCTGCTACACATACAGATGGAGCCATAGGTTCATTCCTGTGTACTCTTGGGGGGTTTGGTGGTTTAGTCCCTGGGAGCACTAGGGGGGCTGGCTGGTTGACATTGTTGTTCTTCTTATGGGGTTGCAAACTGCTTCAGCTTCTTCAGTCCTTTCCCTATCTCCTCCACCATTGGGGACCATGTTCTCAGTTCAATGGTTGGCTGTGAGCATCCGCCTCTGTGTTTGTCAGGCTCTGGCAGAGCCGCTCAGGAGACAGCTACATCAGGCTCCTGTCAGCATGCATTTGGCATCTGCAATAGTCACTAGTTTCTGGGTTGTGCTAGAAGATTCAAAGTCAGCAGCAGCAAACCCAGCTTTCTTTCTGTTGGCCGTGTGAACAGATGCATTCCCCAGGTTCAGGGTAAGCACCTACCTGCAGGGCTGGCCTCCAGCACAGTATATTCAAAGAGGTTGTGTACACTAATACTGTTTTTTTTTTTTTTTTTTTTTTTTTTTTAAAAGACAGATTGCTGCCCAGGCTGACCCTAAACTCGCTATGTAACTGAGAACGATCTTGAACTTCTGATCTTCATATCTCCATTCCCCTAATGCTGAATTATGAGCATTAGGTGTGCAGTGCCATTTCTGGTTTAGACGGCGCTAGGGATCAAACTTGGGACCTTGCATATGTGAGGCAAGCTCTACAAACTGAGTGACAAACCCCAGCCCTGGACAAGTACTTTTGACGCTGCAAACAAGCAAGTGTGTTCTGGGAATCTTGTGAAAATACATGTTCTGATTCAAAAGAATTAAGAGTGGCCCAGGGGCCTATACTTCTAACAGTTTCAGGGATGCCCAGGACTGTGCTTCCCCACTGAACCTTGAGAAGGAAGGCTCTGTAAACTGTTTTGAGTGCTTGGCAAAATCACAACAAACTACTACATAGGCACTCAGGAAAACAAAAACAACAAAGCCACTGTCACTTTCCTGATATGAGTTTTAAAAATGATCAGACTCATCGCGACTAAGCAACTGACGCCTAAGCTTTAATTTGAGGCTGGGAAGAATGCACGTCTATTCACTTTGTGCTCATTTCCTTGGGAGAAAGAGCAAATATTCAAGAAACAACCAATAGAGGAGGTGAGGACAGGGAAGAATAACAAAACGTATTGCACGCTGACTCATAATAGGTGATGTCACAATCGTGGACCCTTCTGCAGAAAGTCCAGGGTTCCTGTGTGGGAGTCCTGGGAGAGGCACGGCAGAAGACTGGGTGGGTGGGTGAGCACTGCTGCTGCTGCTGCTGTTCAGAAACCTGCCACCTTGTGGGCTATGCTGCAGCTCTGATTCACTCCACATTTCCTTCCAAGTCCACCAGCTTAATTTCTGGTGCTAGAGTACATGTGCCGGTGCATACCCACACAGAGTTTATATGTTCAATCATGAGTGTAAACTACTACCGTGTGTTTTAACTTCTGAAAATCAGACCTGATGTGAGGTGAAAACTTCTGGTTTCTTTGGAGACTCAGTGTGTCATGTGATGTTTTTCTAGAAATTGTCTTATGAGAGGATACTTTTGCTGAAGCAGACGTGTGGGAAGATGTTTTGCTGAGGACAGATGTGTTTTTCTAGAGGCAGCCTAGAAAAAGGGCTGAAGCAGATACACGTGATGCTAAAATATATATATATATATATATATATATATATATATATATATATATGTAGCCCAATAGGCAGTGGACAGCGCTGGATGGCGTCAGTACCCCTTGCCATTCTTTGGTGGTCATCATTGGACTTTGCTGATGCTGGTCTTCACTGATGACCCTGGATGGCATTGCTATACCTTACCATTCTTTGTTAGCCAACAACTGTCATGACTTCGCAGAGAAAAATGTACCAAAAGCCTTGTGGTGGTAGCTGGCAGCTTCTTGCTGCTTCTGCGGATTTGGGTCAACTGGGAGAGCATTGCAGTTTCTTCTAGATCAATTTGCCATTATTGATTCATGAATGTGTTCCCTCGTCCTCTTGTTACCGATTCAACAATGGCGTTTACAAGTGGAGCTTGTCTCTGATTCGTGTAAACTGTACTTTTAATATCCTGACAACACAGATTGGATTTGCCCCAAAGACCTATTTCTGAACAGGTCCACAACCTCCTTTGCTCTATTAACCTGTCCTTTCCCCTACCTCTGGTGGTGGTAGGATAGGAGATGTTAAAACATTTAAGAATCCTTTTCTCAAATAAAATGATCAATGAATACCACTTTCTAGTATATGAACAGTATTGAAAACGGTCATTAATCAGGAACTGATGCTGTATATGCTCTTAAGAGAGAATCTGCCATAACTGAGCACAAACTTAATGTAAACCCTTTTCATCGTCCATAACCAATCAAGTCTTTGAAGACTTAAGTAGTGGGGGTAGGGCAGTTAAACAGCACATGGAGGTTGTTAATTATATTGATTTCTTTGAAGATTAACAAAGACAACAGAATTCTCTGGCATCTGTAAACTCTTCAAAGTCACGCACACCTTAAATCCATTTAATATAAAAGTAACTCAAAGAAACAATTTTAGAGCCCTCTGTAGAAATTCAGTTCTCAGGAAGTCAAGCAAAATGTCTGTTTTCTCCAGAAATTTGAACAATTTCAAAGGTATCACAAATAATAAGAAAGCCAGATCCTAGTGAGAACCAAAGCACTACCCTTCCCCATGATGTCACCTAGTAATAAGACGTCACGCCTGCACACACCTCTCAGCTTCTCTGGAGAGCTGCTAGTGTAAGCATGTAAGGAGTTCATTTCCAAGCCACCCCCCCCCCCCGCCACACACACAGCAAAGACTGAAGCAGGGAGCCATCCATCCATCACTTGGCAAACAAACAAACCCTTAAATATTTGCAAGTAAAAATTCTTAGCTCAATTAGCAACCTCATTTGTGTGAAGTTTTCTAAAACATGAGTTTATCCAAAATAAAAGCTCTATTATACTATGTGTCGCACCTCCCACCATACGCTGTGTTGAGGGACAAACATGCTTAGCAGTGCTCACCCACCAAGTCACATGCCTAGGACTACCCAACTCTTTAAACACACAAACACATAGAGGGGCAGACATATGCAAAATAATATTTGACAATTTCTAAAAGAGGTATTAATAATGTATGTTAGCCCCTAGGAAGAGTTCTCAACCTGTGGGTCTTCACCTCTTTGTGGGTCACATCAGATATTTACATACAATTCATAATAGTAGCAAAATTACAGTTATGAAGTAGAAAGGAAATAATGTTATGGTTGGGAGTTACAACCACAATGAAGAACTGTATTAAAGTGTCGCAGCATTAGGAAGGCTGAGAACCACTGCTCTAAGGTGAAAGCCAACGAATTCCTTAGCAACTCAAATAAACTGGGCACCCTAAATGAACCCAGGTCTACAAGCAAGTAGACACACTCTGTAATCCCTAAGTACTGCAGTGACAAGAACTGTTACTTTCTGCCTACCTCAGTGGCACCTTCTAAAAAAAGTAATAAATAGTATTTTTATTGGCTAGGAAACACCTCCATATTTCCACTACATATAGGCCCATTATGAGCTACTCGACAGGAGTACTAGGAAATCACAGTCCCCCACTGTAGATAGTGTGCTGCTCTGTCATGATGGGTTTTTCTGAAGTATAGTCTGAGTTATCTTGAGCAATAAAATGTCTCAAAAACAGTAACAATTGGAGGACTGGGAGGGGCTGGCAAGATGGGATGAAAAATGACCTTACAAAAGTACTAGATTACTCTATCTAGGCGGATCCTGTATCTCCTTTCACTTTATGAACTTCAAATTCTCCCCCTGGAATGGTCAAAGAGTTCTTTGTCTGAGACACTGTACTAGTGTTCCTTTCCAGATTCATTGAGTTTCTGATGGACTCTGAGGGAAAGGATGTAATTCCAAACAAGCCAGGTGCACAGGATAGTGAGAAGCTGATAGGCAGGATCTCCTCGGGGAACCTGCAGGAGGGAGGGACCCCGTCCTTGTGAGGGAGGGGCTGACTAAAGGACCCAGTGTGAAGCACTCACTCCCAGGAGACACTCCCCTGCGCACTCTCAGCAGACCAGTAGAGACCTTCACATGCTCTACTACTGTTTCAATGGACATTCATTTTCCTAAAAGAGCTTTGTTAAAGCTCAAAGTCTCGTATCATTTTTAGTGTTTCACATGCTGACAAATACGTTCCCTCTGATCTTAATCTCAACAAACTTCTGAAACCACCGATTGGCCAAGCACATGGTCCCTATGAAAATACTTTCTTATGCTGGATTACCCTAAGCCCCAATGTTTATGAAGTTTTGCCCTAACTCCAACCCACCCCACATCACCTCAGGGGATGACTATGGCACTCGTTCCTTTGGTACATATCACATGCTGCCATATAACTTCTGTTGTGGAGCTTGCAAAGTCGACAGCTTCTTTTTTCAGGGAAGATAACGGTTTCTTGACAATGGGGGCCATGCTATTAACAAACTTTTCTTTGTGCTTTCCCTGGTACCCGGCACGACTGTTTATACTTAAAAGCTACTCAGTAAGAATTCACTAAGTAAAAACAAAGACATTCTCTAGTTCACTCTATGTGTATCTCACAAGCCCAGAACAGACAGCATGAAAGGTCTCACTAGAGGACAGTGATGTAATAGCCACTGTTCTCTTTTCTGGATCCAAGACAGGCCTGACTCTCTGTGATCCTAGAGGGGGTTCATCTACATGCCTCTAAAATGGGGTGTCTTTTCTAGTCTTGTTCATCAATTAAGCCCACGTTGTTGGTCCTTCTCTGTGGAAAAGATAATCTCAGACACACATCTGGCACACCTGCTTACAAACCTATGTGACTGGTGCAATTTGAGAGGAAAAGTATTTACTTTCTAGTACCTCCTTCCAGTCTCAAACATTATTACTTCAACACCAACTACTCTGACCCTTCATTAATTGCTCCCATATTTGCCTCCTGCTCCTGCTTACATTGACTCCTCTATTCTGCCTGCTCTTCTGGGCCAAAGCAACTAATAGTTTCCAAAAAAACTACATAATCCCCTACTATACTGACTATAAGTTATAGTATTATGCTATTATTATTTTATTTCCCCCCTGCATCCCTGCTATAAGAATATTAGCTCCATGAAAGCTGATCTTGTTTTTGTTGGATTTTGAGACAGGGTCTCATGTAGCCCATGCTGGCTTTGAACTCATTATGTAGCTGAGATGATCCTGAACTGATGCTCCTGTCTCTGGCTTCCATGTGCTGGGAATACAGTTTTATTCAGTGCTGGGGATTGGATCCAAGTGCTCTGGGCATTGCCAGAAAAGCACTCCACCATTTCAGCTACACCCTCATCCCTGAGAACTAATGCTCCTGAGCGAGGATTTCTCTTTTCTCTGTTGGATCTGTTTGAGACAAAGGTGGCATTAATCAACAGTGACTAAATAACCAACAATGCCAATTTCCCTAGTGGGACCCTGAAGGCCCCACAGTGGTGGGTTTTTCTCTGAGAATTTTCTTTTCCTCATCCACAGAAATAGTACACTATAGTACAGTATAACACACACACACACACACACACACACACACACACACGTATATGGAGTACTGTATGTACAGTGTATGTACAGTCTAAGACTATAGGTTAAGAGCACAATTAAAAAGCTTCCCATGAGAATAGAACTAAATCCCTGTTCTATCTGCCACCATGTATGGCTTGTATAATTTTGGGATATCTCGGTCTCTCAGTCTCATTTTCTTTTCCTATCAGTAGAACAGGATAACCTACACCAACCAGAAGGGCTTCTGTAGGTACTCAATAATAGCCCATCTTATAGATGTGTCTTACTCAGCCACCAGGGGATATAGATTTTCACCATCCTGGCCCTAGTCCCTGGGGAAACATGAAGCGGCTATCCTGTAGGTTCACATAGCCCTGACCTATATTCAGCCTTTCTTCAGAACACTGCAAAGCCACAGGAGGCCACTGCTGAGGGACAGTGGTCATGCATGGCAGCCAGTGCTCTGGAGCCTGAGGGCTGGGAGCTATCTTCCAACACCTGCAGAAGGCTATCTAAGTAACACACACCAAATAAAAGCTTTTGAATATTTACAAGGAAAGGATTAATTTATCCCTGGAAATAGCACTTTAATTAAAAATGACTTTTGGGGGGCTTATATCCAGAAAGCAATATATTGCCAAATTACATTTTAACAAGGTCTAGGTCTATCTTTAACTTTTAAAAAAGAGCCCAATGCCACTCAGTGCTTTTCACACACCAAGGCAACAGAAAAATCATTGCTTTGCTGCCCTGGGTTCAGCCAGATGTCTCTCCTCCCAGCTTTGTGACTGCTTTCAGTCTCCAGCTGTCTCTGCCACACTCCTGCTCTCTGAGAACTGCAGGGTCAGCAGAGACGTTGACACATTACAGTCACACCATGAGAGAAACTCTGCCACAGCTTTATCACTTACACATTCTCTTTCCCCAGGGCCACAGGTCCACAAGAGGAAAGAGCAAACCTGATTCCCAGTCATACATATGAGCGTTTTCAGTGATGTCTGACTCACTCTGGAAACAAACCACACTGACAAGTAATCCACTCAGCACTGACACCAACACCTCCAGGCTTTTGTTTTTCCATCTGAAATCATATTTTCTGAGCATGAAATAAACAATGGACACAGGGCACCAAGTGGGATCCATTGAGTACATTGCCATTTCTAGACAGCTTGAACATTTTATACTTCACAATTTTGTACTGCTGAGAAACATGGAAAATATATTAAAATTCTTAAAGCAAAGACAGTATACCATGGATATGCTTTTAAAAGATTGAAGTAACTCTTAAATTATATTTAATTATAAGTACTCAGGCAACCATATGGGACAAGGCTGTCTGCCTCCTGGACTTTCTACTTCCTTCTATTGCTTGGGTCTGGGAAAGGCAATGAAGGACGTTTGTCCATCCTGGCTCCTTGGACAGCAGCTACTTTACACACTGAATCCCACTGCAACCTCTTAGGAGTGATAAGTGACCTAGTCATAACATTAATTTCCCAACACGAAGAGCTCTGGCAGTAAAAATAGAGAGTTAATTGTATGTCAAAGACAGGTGGCCTTGTCAGTGCTGCTCTCAAGTGAGGTAATCTCCGTGGCTCTTCTGGCCTCCACTGAGACTTATGTCTTCAGAACCTGCTGTACAATCTCACCTTCCCAGTGTGCAACACTTCATCTACCTCAGCACTGCCATTCTGAGCCTCTGGTTTTGAAAGATTAGGAAAGAAACTCACAAGTTCTTATTCTGCACACCCTATAATTTGAGTCTTTTCCAGACCCAGCAACTCAGGGATCAGCACATTTTTGTCTTTAAGGTATACCTAAGAAACACTGTGGGGCTTGATATGTTTATGTAAACATCTTCAAAGAAATGAATGTATAATTCAAGAAAATATTCTGTGAAAGAATTTGTTTTCTGATTACAAAATGATTTCCTGCTCTTGGAAAACTGACAGTTTTGCATTTACTTAGCTGGCTTTGGAAGTCCCACAGAGAGTATCATTCCTCTCAGGTCCTTAACATCTCTTTTCCAAGTGCAAGTATTTGTTGGTTTCAAAGGTAGCTCTACAAGGGAAGACCCCTTCCTGATTTAACCCTTTAGATGCTCACTGGTAACACGGCAGACAGACTGGAGAACCCAAGCATCCTTGATTCCTTTTCTACCAAGGGAAGCAGCCTCAGTAAGTACAAGGTCTGTTAGACATACAGTGAACACCCAGCACCCACACTGTGACTCCCTCCCCCAGTAAGCCTTTCTTCCACTTTGGTCAGACTGGTGCAACAGCCAGGGCCTGCCATGGAGGGAGGAGGTACACCAGCACAAGTGGAGAAAGGAAGGAGGAGTGGCCTGCTTCTGAAAGAGCTCTACCAGCAGCAAGGCTGCAACCTTTCATGTTTAGGGCACTCCTAACTCCTTATAGTGTACACTTTCAAGATTCAGTTTTGCTATTTTCCTTGTCATTAGTCTGTTTCCTTTGAAACAGCAGCAGAGTTGGGACCAACAGATCTAACTTGGGCTTTCTGAAGCAACGTTTCTACTCATGTGGTCTCTGTGACTTCTACAAGTGTATCTCGACCAGGGCCAGATGGTACAGAAGGTGGCGGTACTGCCCATCAACCTGATCTTCAGAAACTTGCAAAATAGGTCTTTGATTGAAGTGTGGACTGTGAGTAAGTCTGTGTGCTGGTAGAGGGTTGTGCTACTGGCTTAGATGAACTTTGTACTAAATGATGTAGAAGAAAGTGTTTCCAACTAGAAATGGTCAAGCATGGGAGAGGTTGAGGAGGCAGTACAGTGTTTTTAAGGGTGTTTTCTGTTGGAAGTACAGTCTGAAACATGTATTAATATGGTTTTAGAAGCCCTTATGTTGTTATCAGGCAACAAAAAAATGCTATGAGGTTGTTTTTGTTACAAAACAAGAAAGAAAGAAAGAGAGAGAGAGAGAGAGAGAGAGAGAGAGAGAGAGAGAGAGAGAGAGAAAGAAAGGAGGGAGGAAAGGAGGGAGGGGGGAAGGAGGGAGGGAGGAAGGAACAAAGCAAGCAAGCAAGCAACCTAACTTGTTTGAGTAAACCAATGATGACCGTTGAATCTTTATAGCATGTTTCCAAGGCTAAGATAACGTATGTTCCTCTTTAGCATAGAAATAGAGAGAGGACCCAAAGGGTATAAGTGCTTAAGGTTTTATTAGAGAACCACATGAGACTGGAGATATGGTTTTAATACTCGCCATACAACATGGGGGCCTGGTCTGAATACTCAGTCCAAAGGTAAAAGTCTAGAGGTACAACCCGAGGGGATTCCCCTTTACCTGACTCTATGATGTTCTTTCTGCCTAAGGGGCTCCTTCCCCATGCCTCATTAACTACTTTCAGCCTCTGTTTAACTGATATCTGCTCTGTGGTGCCCTGACTTCTCCACCTTAAACTAATGGCCCTGCCATGTCTCACCCATCACCTAGCAAGCTCCATCAGGACTGCCTACTTTCTGTTCTTGATGTTGTCCAGACCAGGAAACTGAGTTAATGTCCTGACTACGACACAACAGTATACAGTAGGCATTCAGTAAATCTTTACTGAATATATAGACAGCCAAGCCATGAAGACAAAAACCACAGCTCTACCTTACATTTCACCTATAGGAATATGTTTGCATCATACGGCAAACCCATTATGCACAACCAGGCAGTTCATCTCTGGAACTTCACGCTGTGAGTCATTTCACACAGTCCTCCATGTGACGAGTATGGACTTCAGGTTTACGATATGGCCTGGGATCTCAAGGTCAACTCTAATTGTGCTTATAATCTAGCAGCATGATGTGATGGTTAAATGAGTTCCTATCCATCCAAGGTGAGCATCCACAAGAGCCAGTAACTGGCAGATTTTTACCAACACTACCCATTACCAGGTTAGGGTCTTTAATAGGACAGTTCCTATTAGTTCTCATTCATTTGTTGTACTTAAGTAAAATGAACAATAAAACCCTATATTTATTTAAAACAAAAGCCAGAAAAATGGCTTGATTCTCCATTGCTTTGCTAAAACACTATGACCAAGGCAATGACTAGAAGAGCTTATGTGAGCTAACAGTTCCAGGGAGCTAAGAGTCCTTGATGGCAAAATGAAGGCATCTGAAGGCAGGAACAGGAAGCTGATGGTCTATATCTTGAACCACAAGCAGAGTGGATAAACTGGAAATGGTATGAGTCAACCTTCCCAAACAGTGACACCAACCGAGGGCCAGGCATTCTAATACCTAAGACTCTGGGCGACATTTCTCATTTAAACTGTCACAACGGTGAGTAAGGAATGGCCAGAATGTTATATAGGCATACTTGATGAAAAAGCATGTTGCAAAATTTAATGCACAGGATTATCTGCCAAGTCAGTGTGTACTGGTTCATATTTGAGGTGCATGAAGTCCTATTTGTGAGGTATCTAGTCCCTAAGAAATAGAAACGAATAAGTTACACAGATAACCTTAAGAGCCAATGCAGCAAGTCTTCACATGCTAAGAAGACATAAAAGCCCATCGTGTGGTGTCCCAATGGAAGTCACACAGAGTCACTGTACTTACTTGCAGAAGTGTCCCATGAATATGGTTTTGTCGGAAACACTGGTCAGTGCTGCTGGGGAGTGAGTCCAGCAGAGCATGGAGGGTACTTGGTATCTGGTCTATCGTAATGAAGGGGACCAATGCACGAGCTGCCATTTCACGGGAGCGGTAAAAAGGTGAGCGACCACACCTGCGAAAAACATAATACAGTGTCATCCAATGCTTGTTTCCACATCTGTATCTTTGTATATGTCTCTTTACAGGATTAGTAAAACATTGGAAATGACTGTTCATATATTTTCCTTACCCAAATGATGTTTTTCTTTGTATAAGTTTCACAGTTCACATTGTTTTTGGCAAAAATAACACTAATACATATAATTCTATCACAGGAAAAAAAAGATAACAGCTGATAGCAAAAATGGCTTGCACCTTAATGATGAACAAATATTAACCAGACACCATGAAGAGCAGAAAGTGCTGTTACGGGCCATGAACAGAAAGACTATCTCTGAGCAGCCTATATGCTGGTTGGAAAGACAAGACACACAATTGAAACACTGAGCAAACCCAAGGCAGTGTGGAGAGAAAGATAACCAAGTGATCATGGTGCTGTGGTTACAAGAATGCAAAGAGAAAGACTGGGCGTCAGGAAAGCATGGTTCTAGTTGGTGCCCGAGCCAAAGCAAGGGCAGCAAGGCTCAGGAGACATGGAGGGGTTTCTGGATGACTGAGATACTAACACTAAGGCTTAGGAACTGACAGGATGATGGGACAGGCCACACTGAGAAGCACCACAAATGGCAAGCTACACGATACAAAGTTCCTAATAAGAGGGCAAGACATAAACCCCAACTCCTTATCCTCGCCACTGAGCTGATTCAGGTACAGAGTAGGAATTAAGCAATGGACAGCCAGGGACAAGTGGCATTTTGTGATGCTTTCCAGAGCACTGGAAAGGCAGGTAGCTAAGGACTTCCTAACATTGTAAACACTTAGCTCCTGAGATGCCACAGCCATTTTGCTGAGTGAGACTGCAGGAGTTCTAGTTCTCAAAGTGACTTAAACCACTTAGAACTCACAGCATCAATGTGGGAGACTGGGTCTGTGCTTACAGCGAATAACTTTCCAGGTCATTCTAAGAGATAAGGAACAGCCAGAGGACGGGCCAGGAGGGGTTTAACAACTGGACTGTAAAAAAGATTAAAAAAGAAAAAAAAAAAGATTAAAAGAGAAAAAAAAAAGAATATTGGACCAAGCTCAATAAAATAAATGCAACCCCCCAAAACAACAACAACAACAACAACAGCAACAACAACAACAGCAACAACAAACAACAACAACAACAACAACAACAACAACAACAACAACAACAACAGCACAGACACTACAGAAAGGCACCGAGAGTTTGCCCTCTTCTTTTTACCTTAGGCATGTATCTGGGAGTAGATGTAGAAAGAGCTGTGTTTATTTTTATTTAAGAAAAATATTTCACATATTCTTAAACCTAATAGTTTCCTATTGGTAAATCAACATATTAAAAACAATTCTGACATCCAAAGTACCCTAAAACTAGACTGGCTAGAGAAGTCATGGCTGCCTAATAAGCTTTTTTTGACCGACTTAACTTTCTGAGTGCCTATTACAAACATCTAAAAAGATATGATTAGGCTAAGTACAAAAGTGACTTCGGTTTTTAGTGTTAAAATTTGCTGTGTGATAGAGATATTTCTTAAAGAAATACTTTTCATTGTTTTTCTAAATTATGTATGTCTATATACATGAATGTAGAGATCAAAGGAATGGATCCCTTAGAGCTGGAGTAACAAGTGCTGGGAATCAAACTCCAGTCCTCTAAAAGATCAATATACACTCTCAACCCCTGGACCATTTCTCTCGACCCTGAGGGATACATTTTTAATAATTGTGGATAAGTTTTATAATATTTTAATATACATTTCTTGTTTTTAAAAACTAATATTTATTAATTTATATTTGTTTCATGTTTATTTTATACTATAGAAAAGATGTTAGACAAAGAGCAGATTTGAGTGATTTTCTTTTCTTCTTTTCATGGTTCCATGTGGAAAGGTTTAATTAGAGAAGAGCAGGAAGAGAGTAAAGGTTGGCCATGAGCGTGTGGAGGGAAGGGGCAGGGGAATGGGAAGAGAAAGGACAAAGGGGAAGCAGATGAGAGCAAGAAAACAAGAGCAAGAGGAGTGATTTTCTTATATAATTCAAACTGAGTGGTAAAGTAGGAGAGATAGCTCTCCATGTCAACAGTGAACTAGCCAGAAACTGCTGATGAACACATGGTGAGTGACGGCTCTAGAAGTTTTGCAAAGGAATGGATAGCCTTAGTAAGTAAGGAACAAGCACAGCTTGCCTTCGAGGGTTTATGGTGACCAGCTTACTGTAGTCATGGATGCTGAGTCACAACCGCATGAGAAGTTGCCAAAGACCTGAACATGGCCCATCCAATGCTTGTCTGGCCTTGGAAGCTCATCAGAAAGGTGAGCTCTCAGTAAGTATTTTGTGCAAAACAGTGACTCTGTGATGGAAAGTAGATTGTATGTGTAACTAGTGTCACTGTGCATGGTAACCCAGCTCTGTGGCTGACGCAAAGCTGCTTCAGGGCACTTCCCCAAGCAAATCACGCAGAGACAGTCATGGAGGGGTAGTAGCTGTCCCACTGGCTGATCAACCACAGCCTTCTGAATTCCAGTGGAACCCTGACATATGAGAAGTATGTCGCCCAGCAGAGGACAGGTACCAGAAACTGCAACTAAGGGCCCAATTCTTCTCCAACAACCCTGACCACAGATCACAACCAGTGCTTCAAAGTCAAATAAATTGGCAAAACCAGCAAAAAAGTTTTGCCTCATCTGCTGTAATCACCTGACTTCTTGCCAACCAACTACCACTTCTTCCAGGAAGACTCGAGAGGATCTTCTAGAATCCTTTTGTGCTTCCACAGCCAGCAGGATGCAGAAAGTGCTCTCCAAGAGCTCATCAAATCCTGAAGCTTTTATGCTACAGGAAAAATATACTTACCGGCAAAACTGTGTTGATCATAATAGTTCCTATTTTGATTACTCAACCTAATTATGACTTAAAATTCAGTCTGGAACTAAAATTCCTTTTGCACCAAACTAATAAAATTAACATAAGTTATGCATTGAGTGTTCCACACAACAGCTTAATACTTTTAAATGTAATTAGCTTGATTAATTTCCCCTTATGACAAGAATTTGTTATATTTCTGAAAGATTCCAATGCTCTTGACTTATTTCATTGCTTAATCTCATAACAATACTGATGCTGATAATAAAAAGTTTATGCCTAGTACTAACTTCATTCAACTTTACTCTAGCCAGAGCCAGTTAGTTCTCTTGGGCTTGGGCTTCTGTCAGACTTGAAAACAAATGGTCAGTGTTTTCTACACAGGAAAGCCCTTCGTTAACTCTATTGGAACCCTGTCATTAAAGCACCTCTCACCCCTCCCAAGGCCACAACAACCTCACGACCTCTAAATCATCTGGATTCTCTAAAATCTGGTTAATTATTTTGCCTTACAGAGAGCTAAATGAATCTGCCTCATAATGACAACTAAATGCTACTGCAGAAAAAAGGTAGAGCATTTCTTTTAGGCCATAAAGGTCATTACCCTACAGAGATTGTGGTTTGTTTCTGTTAAAGCCGACTCATGCCCCAAATAACCTTCCTTTCATTTCCCAGCAACAATTCCAACTAAAATCAAGAAGAACGAACCTTTAAAAAACAAAAAGCACATGGAAATGCTTGAAAAGTTCCAAAAAGTTGCACTATTTTGGCCTAGAAAAATGGTACAACACAGGAAAGGGTATTGAGATGTTAGCAAGAATTTGTCTCCAAGAAAATGAATGAACATGAGTCACATTCCAATAGACCACAGTACTCCCAGCCCTTTATAAGCACACCCAGGAAAGGCTTCACATTGCTTTTGCTTGCCCCCAGACCCACACTTAGACCATAGTGCATAAGAGTGAGAAGGTACTTCCTTTGGTATAATCGGACTCTTTCTTGCTGTAATTTAATTTTGCTTTTCTGCTTCTAAATGCAGAGAAATAAATTAATTTATGCCTAAAAACCTAGCATCCAACTCAATAAAAATGGAGTCAAAGCTCTGAACGGACATTCAGAAAGGGGAAGTGAGCACATGCAACGGTGCTCAGCCTATTGAATTACTTGGGAAACTCAAAGGACACTCATTATATGCATGCATACAAATGCGTTTGTGTAACCCGATGTCACATATAATAAGTAATCATCAGTGAAGATAATATCAGTTGTTAATAAATTTTTAAGAATGATCTACCACCACTACACCCTCAATAGAAATTCTAAATGAAAATGGCTGAAATCGCTGAGGCTCGAGAGATGGCTCAGTGGTTCATAACAGCGGCTGTTCTTACAGAAGAGCCAGGTGGGTTTCCAGCATAGACATGACAGCTTACAGTCCTCTGTAACCCCAGTTCTAGGAGATTGGTCTCCAAGAACAAAAACTCCAAGAACACTAGAAACACATGTGGTGCAATCCATACAAGCAGGGAAGACACTATGGAATATAAACAAGTAAATCTCAAAAACAAACCCCTAAGCATGTGATGTGTACGCCAGACCACACAACTGGAGCTTACACTTGGCTGGGGGGATGTAAACAGTCAGTCACTGTGGAAACAAGTCGACAGTTTCCTGAAAAACTAAAGTAACCTCCTAAGTCTTTCCATTTCACTCCCGTGTATTTAATCTAGAGAAATGAGAGCTAATATCCACACAAAGACATGGACATGAACGGAAGTTTCTAGCAACTTATCTGTAATAGCTAAATTTTTATATAAAACAAATGTCCATCAAGAGTTTAAAAAGTAAGCAAATTGTGGTAGATAACCTCAGCACCAAATAATAATTATGTAAGTGAAAATCAATTAAATTGCTACTTTTAAATACGCCTTACAAACTACTCAATTACGTGATGTCAATTTTGTTGAAACAGCTTTCATAAACTCATCTGCATTTAGGATGATTTCCCATGTGATTATTAAGGTAAAACAAGTGTTTCTCCGCACCTTGAGTTGATTAAGCCTTTCTCTAATATCTTGAACAGTCAAAAACTTGACTTTTACCTTATCATTCTAAATTTTGGAAAAAGAGAACTCAGATCAACATCCTATTAATACATTCTAAATGAATACACAGTAAATTGCTGTGAAAGTCCAAAGATGATTACACATGTGCATGACCTGGCAGTAAGAAAGAGTATATCCGTGTTCCGGCATACAATCTCAGAGGTGGTCCAGAAGCATGCTGCGGACGCCCCTGTATCACTAAAGTGCTCTAGTGCCTAACTGGACTACTAATTAGCAGGAGGATCTTATCACCCACAAGTCTCTTCCTGAACGGGACCTTAGCTTAATATATTAAGTTCATGGCGAGTGCATTTAATATGGAGGACATGACAATGGAAACGTCTCGTCCTAACACCTAAAGTAGTCAGGCGTCTGAGACTACACAGCACTGGAAAGGGAGCGATAATTCCCACCACTAGTTTCCATAAAAACAGCCTTTTATAGTCTAAGGGAAAGTAGCATTAAATAAGTAGTATTAAATAATTGAATGTAAACAAAACCAAGAAAGTTCTTAAAATATCCCTTTTTATTTCTACTCCAGTTCAATCAATTCATAAAGGCAGCTTTAATGCAGTATCATTTATTTGCTAGCTTTCTTCTTTGTCTATCAAAAATCAAAAAAATTAGTGTAGAATGTCTGAGTCATTCTTCAATTCTGCCAAGGACATAACCTTTAACCCCAGATTAAAAATAAAGTAGTAAGTCTGAAACCTACCATTGCTTGGCTTTGGTACAAAAGCCTAATAAATGTAACATTTCAAAAGAAATCAAAACAAGTTGGAGCACTTCCACTCACTTGCATGATCTCATCAATACATTTCTATGGCTTTGGCTACATTTGCTGGTGGAATTCAGCATCACTAGTCTACAGTCTGCCTCACAGGTTTGTACAAGGCACAGAAACACTCTCTCCTCACTCCTCATTTACTTTAAGCACTTCATTTACTTTCCCAATAGTTATCATGACAAAATCATTAGTCAAAAGAAAGCAAAGAAATCTACTTTTTTTTTTTTTAAAAAAAGAAGTCTCTATAATGTTTCCTAGCTTCTTCTTAGAAAAACACTAAATTTAAATATGGGAAAGATACTGCTAAAATCCCAGTGACTATTTGGTTACCTTCAAATGACGAAAGGGACTAGGGAGGAGAGTGATAGACAGAAACATGGAGGATACAAGAACTATCTTTTTGGATAGTTTAAAAGACAAGGGCTCCACCAGGAATGGTGGTTCTTGGCCAGCCAAGGCTACTGACTCAAAGTAAGACCCTGACTCAAAGGGAAAATAAGTTCTCAAGGTTAAAGAGAGCAAGTGTCTCATTAGTTAGAATGAGTATATTTCTCCAACCCTTCCTCCCTTCCTAAAATTCATTACTGTAGTTTTATCATCAGATAACATGTTTATAGGAGTTAAGATTTTTTTGGTCTGACAAATAAGGCACTCTAGTCCTCAGAAGCTCCTGACACCAGCGCCCCTGGAGGGTCAGATGAACCAGTTTGCAGTTGTCTTATTGATAAAGGGAAGTCATAGTCCGGGTAGAACCTAACACGAAAACACAAGATCAGATTCAAGTTTTCTTTATTAATCGTAAGAAAATGTGTCTGGTGGCTTAGCAGTTGTCAGGTCCCACAGATGGTAGCATGTCACTGCACTATTCTTAATCAGTAATGGACACTGCTCGTCCAACTGTGAGGACCGAGTGCTCTCTCTCTTGGCTTATCTGTAGGACAGTGGTTATCATGGTTTAAACAATCCTTTTAAAGATACACTAGTCTTTTCTAGTCCCAAACTTCTTAATACTTCCAAGGCAAAGGATCTCAACCTATGGGTCACGATCCCTTTGGCAAACCTCTATCTTCAAAAATATCTACATTATGATCCAATTTTGGTACAGTGGTACCAAAATTATAGTTATGAAATAACAATGAAAATAATTTTATGGTCTGGGGGAGTCACTACAACAAGGGGAACTATACTAAAAGGTTGAAAAAAGCATTAGGAAGATTGAGAACCACTGATCTAATGTGATAATAGCAAAATGTTCTCTTCATTTCTTGGGTTTCTTAAAGTAGTAAATATCCATAGTTCTAGAGTTCTTAAAAGGGTAACAATTTCTTATATGCAACAGTAGTCATATTCATATTAAGAATGACCACACAGCCCAATTACATTATATTTCCTACTATGACAAAGCACTGGAACTCTCCAGAAGCAGGCAGTATTTATTTGTTAAGGTGAGATGCCCAAAATATAAAATTCATGAGTATAGCCGTCTCACTATGTGGCCCCACCTAGCCTGGAATTGAGTATACAGACCAGGCTGACCTCAGATGCTGAGACATGAAGCAGATGGCCCCATACCCAGCCCAGTCACTTTTAAATGTGTAGATCAAGGCTGTCAACAAGAGTTGCCAGGTAGTTTTATTTTTGCTTCAACTGGCCTCTGGCCTCAATGTCTGAATACCCAATTTGTCACTGCTTGATATTCATGGCTTCAGATATAAGTGCCATTCTATTTCCAGGCAACTTCCTGGCTAACTAAGTTCTGAACCAAAGCACACAAGTCTCACTTGAGGTGAGGAACTAACCGTTCAACCCAAGCATTTGCCCCTTCTTTCCAGATGGAAGATAGAAACTTTGATTTTTTTCTTCCTTGCCATTAAGCCTTTCTGAACAGAAGGAACCCACTATTCCTTGACCTTTGAGAGTTTTACAAACTGTAGTTCAGAGCACAGACAAGAAACTGTCCAAGAAAAGCATGCCCCAAATGAGCAGGAGATAAACAAGGCTGTAAGGAGGCAATTAATGGCAGGGACCTGACTCCCTCACTTGGATCTCTGATAACAATCTAGCATTTTATCAGCAAAGTCTTTTATCTGCAAAGATTCAGTGTGTTCTGCTCCTGGAACTATTTGGGGATGACAAAGACAAGCTTTCATCTTGAAAAGGAAATAGAACTATTTCTTTGAATGGAAAGGAAGAGTCAAAGCTGTAAAAGGCCTCTAGTGATTTCTCTGACAGGAGAGAGGTAAATGAAAAATAGATGTTACTCAAAGCATGGGAGCCAATGCTGGTGGGGAAAAGGCATGGTGGTCCTCTACCAGACCACAAGTGTGAGAATGCCAACATGCTTTCTTTCCCCCCATGCTGCATCATTTGCCAATGTCTTTTAATTATCTTCTTGTTAAAACCAAAGACATAAACTAATGACTTCAGTGTAGTCTGCCTCTCACTGTTTTAGAAGGTATCATAACTACATACTAAATAAATGAGGTCTGTCTGTGACCCCTGAAGTCTCGGCTCAAGATGAAGGTGGCATCTATGAATATTAGCTGGGCAGTAGACACTGTTTAAGAACATAACTTCCCATAGATTTCCACTAGCCTCAGAGTGAGCTGGTTCTTGCTTGGGTCTGCAACAGCTTAGTAGCACTGCAGTTTACTCCATGGACTGGTTGTGTGTGTGTGTGTGTGTGTGTGTGTGTGTGTGTGTGTGTGTGTGTGTGTGTGTGTGTAACTCTTACTTAGAATTCAGGAATATTGATCTAAGGTTGAGTCAGAGTAACCACCCATTCTAGAATGCACAGCCTGGTGCTTCCAAATCAAAGTACCGTTGCCTAATAACACTAGCTACCTTTGTCAGGCTCTTGTGCCATCCCATGGAGCTCTCTAGGTTCATATCCGGTGCCTTGTGACATCAATGCTTTAGAAAAGAAAGGCATGAAGAAGCTGTTCTATGGGCTGGTTTACAATGCAGAATTCTATCAAGTTGTGGTGTTCTAAAGCTACTCCTTTAGGGACATGCTCAACCAGACAGCAGGATGCACTCCCACCCCCGACCCTCAGGGTCTCACTATGCGGCCTGGCTGGTCTTACAGAGATCTACCTGCCTCTTTCCCGAGTGCAGGGTTAAAGGTGTGCATCACCACATCCAGCAAGAATTCCATTTCCTTAAAAGTTTCTCTTAATTAGAATTATATGGGTTATAATTAGTATCAAATTAGATTTTGCATGTTTATTATTTTGTCCACCTTCAAATGAAGTTATACCTCAAATTCTGGCTTTGTAGGAAATAATGACTCTTGTAGGGGAAAAATGAATGAACAATCCAGTAAGAAACAAGCCAACACCATTCATCTATCACCTACAAGGACGGCTCAAGGGACTCTCTTAGTGTTTTGAAAATATTTCCTGCCTTCTATTTGTAAATTATTTTGTCTGTGTGTACATCTTTCAGTAACAACTCAGCTTTTTCTTGGCTATTAGGATAATTTCCTGGTTTGTATCAGAGCAGATGGCCTTTTCCAGTACATCTGCAGTGATCAAAACTGAGTAGGCTTGCTTACGTGGCAGCGCCTTCTAAGCATAGTGCCTCTTACTGATGCTATGAGTGTTGTGAGAAAGAACATGGGAGGCCCCCTACCCTAGGGGCACCAAACTATGGTTTTGTGATTATTCAGACAAAACTGAATTCAGCCAGTGAAAGACAGAAGTGGGACTCTACATAGAAACATAAAACTGACAAGAAAAGGGGATTCTAACCCATTTCACAGGCTTTACATCAACTAGCTGGTACTGTTAGGGTCCCTCAAGATCATCACCCCAGGTTCCTAGATGCACCTTGGAGCAATGCAACCCATCTACACACCTCACTCATCCACACTGGCCTTTTCCTGGGTAGGTCTAGGAAGACACAGGCAACTAAAACAACGGGATGCACACTGACAGCCATATGACTCTATTCTAAGACAGCAAAGGGAAGATGAACAGATCTGTATGTAGGAATCATTTGGAAACTTCAAATCCTCAAGTTTTCCTTCATTCTCAGGAAACCAAAATCCAAAATGATGTAAGTTTTAACAGAGGAACTCAGGATAACACACACTAAAGTCAGAGGGACACTCCTTATCTATTTCTGGAAGCATGCATAAGGAGCAGCCCACAAATGTCCTCCTTAGGATGCTATGCATCTTAGCCATCGCTAAGATGGTTGAAGTGTATGGTGGCCCTGAGCGCCTACAACAAGGACAATTTCTTTTGTAAAAAGGTCTCCCAAAGACTGTACATGGACTGACCTGGGCTCCAACCTCATAGGTAGCAATGAATTGCCTAGTAAGAGCACCAGTGGAAGGGGAAGCCCTTGGTCCTGCTAAGACTGAACCCCCAGTGAACGTGATTGTTGGGGGGATGGCAGTAATGGGGGGAGGATAGGAAGGGGCAGGGGTTAGGGGGATGTTGGCCTGGAAACCGGGAAGGGGAATAACAATTGAAATGTAAATAAGAAATAACCAAGTTAATAAAGATAAAAAAAAATAAAGGGATAGCATTTGTTGATGATCAATTATAATTTTGATAAAATTCACCAGACTAAGCTCGGACTAAGAAATGAAACACCTATGACAAAATTGCTTCAGTGGGAAAACATATGACCTACCCCATCTTCTTTTTAGTTACAATCTATTCTGAATTAATAATAGTCTGGGGAAATCTGGACTTAAATACTATTTGAAACACAACTTTTGAATGAAATGCAAAGTAAACATTGTCCATAGAAAGTAAATGTGAATTTCTGACAGAGCATAAAGTAATAATGAGGCAATCATAAAATTAAGAAATGTAGTTGTTTTAAATCTGTGTGATTTTTACCCTTCAGTAAAAATGCATAGTTGAGTTTGCTGCTCCTAAATTTCTCATTTTTATAATAATTCAATCTTTAAAAAGTATACACAGTCTATTGATGTCGATGTCTTATAAGTCCAAGAAATTCACAAGTGGAATTGCTACAAAGAAGAACATGGTTGCACATTAAAACTTGCCCTGTCACTTTAAAAAAGCCAATGAAGTACTCCACAGCTCTGCATGAGTGGAGTTTTACTGCTCTACACCGCAGCTCTGCATGAGTGGAGTTTTACTGCTCTACACCGCAGCTCTGCATGAGTGGAGTTTTGAGCCAATTCAATGGTTTTACCCATAGGTTAGCTGACTTCCCTAGCCCTGTAATAGTAAGTGATTTCCTTACATTTTTGTTATGTGATGAATGTTACTTTGTGACTAACCAGAATTCTGACAATCATATCTTGCTAACTTATAAATGTTAACTTCTTCCATCACTTATGAGCTTGCAATTTTCAAAATAAAGTGAAAGAGAGCCCTTTGTTGAAAAAAAAAAAAAGGTCTCAGCATTTCTCAAGAATCTTAGGACTTTAGCAGAGCCAATTTTATTTTGCAATCTGTCACAGCAGACGGACTTAACTGCATTTTTTTTTTCTCCCCTTAGTGTTGATTTCAGACTGGAAAATGAGAGCACTGCCAATGCCATGTCCAAAGGAGAAACATCCGAAAGAACAAGGCGAGTCCAACACCTGTGAGATAAAACTGGAGGTTTCCTTTGACACATGGACAACTTACTTGCCATGTTCCACAGATAGCACATCAGAAACAGGTAGCCGGGGGAGACTGTTGGTGGGTAAAGAACTAGGAAACCCAAGGCCAATGTGCTTTGGAGCCAACACCTGGACTCAAACACAAGTCTAGCTCACACTAGCAATATGACCTAGAGTGTACCTCCGTGCCACCCTCTTAGATGATAGTAAGAACAACAGCAAACTCACACTGTTGTCTTGGTGATGAAATAGGCTGATATGTAGACGGTCCTGTAATAGTTCCTACTCTATCATAGACGTCTGCTAAGTATCACTTACCACTAATTAGGATGGGAAAATCTGAACAAAAAGAGACAGAACCACCACAGCCCAGGATTCCTCAGCTGACAAAAGCCCTGTCCAACCCTCATCCTAGTGTGTGCCACAGTGGTCTCTGCACATTTCTGTTGGGTGAACAAATAGACAAACCAGCACCTGGCTCCTCAGTAGCTAGACTGCAGATGCACTAGACTTAGTTTTTCCAGGGTCTGTCGGAGAGTGCTGCTACTTGCTACCGCAGACTAGTATTAATCAGTAATGAAAAGAGCAAATCATTTCTAATTTACTGCAAGGCTTTCAGGGGCGAAGCTCCTGTTCATGAGCAAGCATGAACAGAGTCAGATCCCTGACACTGCATTCTGTTATGTCACTTGTGAGAAGGTAGAGTGTGACAGCAGATACCGTACTTGATCCTAAGGGAGGGCTGCTCAGTGAGCTGAGGCAACTCCAAGACCGGAGCCTGGGTGTCTGTGGGACAGGCAGAGTGATGACTGTTCTAAGAAAGTCTCTGATAGGGGCTGGGGATTTAGCTCAGTGGTAGAGTGCTTACCTAGGAAGCGCAAGGCCCTGGGTTCGGTCCCCAGCTCCGAAAAAAAGAACTAAAAAAAAAAAAAAAAAAGAAAGTCTCTGATAAAGGGATCAGAGATGGAGACTGAATCCGTAGTGTCGGCAAGTGGCAAGCCCAGTAAGTGCAAGGGAATGCCTGGAAAAGGCTGAGGGCAGGACTAGGAGTGGAGTGTGTTTGACTGGAGCGGCAGGAAGGGAGAGTCAGGAGGAATGAGAAGAGGGGAAAGAAGCAATGGCTCAAGGAGCCACTGTGGCCAATGCTGTGGAAGAGGGAGTCAGCAAGAGCATCAGTCCAGGATAAAATCAGAGACTACTGCAAAGCATTCGGGGGCTTTAGAAACTAGATATAGTTTCAGTGCAGTGGTGGGAAGGAGCTAGCCTGTAGTGGTTCGAGGAATGAACGGGGCAGGGACTATGAACACAAAGTTTTCTCAGAATCTTCACAGAACATGAGACAGCTTTGGGTAGGGAGAGTGGATGTCTCTGTGGAGAGGCACCAGTGGTCTCTAATGGCTCTTATAAACACACGCTGATCAAGTGGGGTTATGGGTTAAACAAGAGCACAGCAGACTCTCGGTAATTGAGTAGTAGATCAATGGAGTGGTAGTGACGAGTGCTCACTAAATCAAGTGAGAGACAGGAATATGTGCTGATGGCTATACCTGGTTTGAAAGAAGGAAAGAAGAGATGCTAAATGTGAATGTAGAAGACAGGAAAGAGCAAGCAAAAGCATGAAGGTTTCTGCCTTTTGTGCACTGACATGACCGATGCAGCTGCTTTAGCCAGTCTGTAGACACTGCTGTCTGTCCCTGACTTACCCTGAGGTCTACTTGCCATGGATTCAATTACCTGTGGCCTGGAAGTACTTGGAAATTTTCAGGACTAAACAATCTATAAGCTTTAATTTATATAGCATTCTGAGTAAAGAGATTAAATCTCATATTGCCCCAGCAGTATCCAGCTCAAAACATGACTAACTCTTTGCTCAGCTAATCTTCAGTGCATATGCTACCCACCTGGGAGCCACTTAGCTGTCTTGCTTATTTGACTGCTGGTTGACAGTGGTTGGGTTCAAGTCACATCTTACTGAATAATGTCCCAAAGCACAAAAGTAGTTAGAAAGCTGATAATTCAGGCCTGCCAAGGAACCATCACACCATCACAAAACAGCATGCTGAACTGAAAAGGTGAAAGCTATCCAGTAGGAAAAGAGGAAAACTGGGCTGCAAACCTAACATTTACGACAAAGACGAGTCTCCTATCCATGCAGTTGTACCAGAGGTGGGGGATTCATGGCGTTTGGAGGTTGTGCATCAAATACAAAAGCTGTACCTTTGGTGTCTATGTCTTCATTCATGGGAACAAACACAGTGCAGGGTTCAACACTAACTGTGGTTTCATGCGACTACTGGGGATCTAGGACCATATCCCTAAGAATGACAGTAGACTACTGTGCTAAGGTAAAAGTCAAGGTGCAAAGGGAGGGAGGGACAGAGAGAGGGAAGGACAGGGGAAGGGAGGGGGAGAGACAGAAACAGATAGGGATGGGGTGTGGTGGTAGGGGCTGGTATGGGAGGTGAGTGAGCACAAGGAGTCAGGGAAAGATAACAAAGGCATACTGTGCTGTCATTTTCCCAGATCATTTTATTGTGCTGTACTTAATTTTTTTATGCTGCTCTGTTCCCCAGTTTATACTTTCTGTCTGAAAAAAAGAAGTACAATTTTGATGTAGAAATGGTCAGAAAGGGGTGCACATTAATGCGCATGGGCTTGGTCTGTGCAGCCCTTCAAGTTAGCAATTAAAAATATCTATGAACATCTTGGCAATTTTTTTTGAGAAAATATTTAAGACCAGGGAAATAAAAGCTTTACATGGAAAAAATTATTAAAGCATTTCTAAATGTGTAATGTCAGTGAAGTAAAAAGGCAGCCTCTGGGCAAATACTATTCTTTACTAAAGTTTCCAATGATTTGTGATCAGTGGTTTCTCCTGCTAAAAATGCAAAGCCCTGTCTCTGCCTTCCCTGGGTCACATGAGATCAAGCAGAGCAATGTTCCACAGTCACTCTGAGTCGTAAGTCTAGAGCTATGGCACCCTGCCATGTCCGGTGCGTCTGCAGAGTGGGTAGCGTCATTTCACTCCTGCATGAGATCACAGAGCATTGTTTCTATAAGTGCTCAAAATGGCAAACTGAATTTCCCTGAAATTGTATTTGTCCAGCTTCTCGGGAAAGCCTGCTAGACTTCTGCACCTCACTAGCCTCAGTACTTAGGGCATGTATCCTATAACAACGTGGTCAATGTACACACGATGGCAGGGTCACAAGTCTGCACCTTATCTCACTGACCTTATACCAAGTTCCTCATGGATAAAGACCCCTTTTCTTCCAGCTTACCCACAACTCAACACAAGCTAGATACACAACAAATGTTTAGCAAGAACTGGGCTCATCAATCAACTGATTGGATTCTAGCTTTTCATCCAAACGACATCAACAGGCCATGGATTATCATCACTGAGTTTCCACCTAAGAATGGGACTGTTTGCAGATCTAATCACTTGTTCTAACATGACCTGGACTGGCCTGCTAAAGTAACAGCTAACACTGGAGAAAAGCTGGTCCCTACAGGTTTTGTTTTCCTAGCTTTGCTTTGTCAATGCATTCCATGAGAGGTGAACTTCTCATTCCTCTTGCTTAAAAACATACTTTGAAAAAAAAGTCTTAAAGAGCTCTGGCACCCCAGACTGAGTTGGCCAGGCCTGCTCTAGGGTTAAGAGAGAAAAATCAGTGAGTATTACGGGTGGGGAGGCACACAAGATAGAAAACATGATTTCATTCCACATGTTCAACTTCAACTACCTCTAGATGGAATCTGCAAACTCCAAAGAACATGAAAACAGCTCTCAATAGAGCTAGACAGGGCCACAGGGAGGAGGCGGCCAAGCAGGAGGGTAGCACAGCACCAATAACCCCAATCCCCAGCTCTGCTCCAAGACTTCCGTATGAGGTCTGAGCTGCGGCCACTAGAGTCTCAGGGAGCTATTTCACATGTGATACATCTATGCATCACAATTGGCTCAGTGTGTTAGCCCTGATGGAGAGAAGAGTGGATGGCAGTCTGGCTTAAAGACAAAAGGAAAATGAGCTGCTGAGAGCTCCCTGTGCAGGGGCGAACCTCTATTTGCCATCTTGTCCAAAGCCTGACCTGGCATCTACAGTTAACAGACCAGTAACAGCAAAGGGACAGAGTTCTAGACAGACAGGGCAACAGATCCCCTGATAACCCAACTATCAGCAGATTAGGGTGCCAGGAGTCTTTGTCCCTAAGCCCCTGTGAAATTCAGTGGTAACCAAAGGAGGGTCAGGAAAGGGAAATTCTTCATTTGCAGTTCCAACAAGGCCCAATTTTTAGGTGTTCCAATGTGTAATGGGCAAGACTTGGGCAAAGCCTCTCCCCAGGCATCTCTATTCAAACAAGACCTTTGGAAACTAGGACAACAGTTTCTTATTCCAGCCATTTTAAAAAGGCCACCTCTGACTGCTCAATACTCAGATGTTCCTTATACTTGTCAGAAAACAAAGGCAACTTAAGCCAACATCTGGAATGGAAGAAATACAGCAACCACAGAGAAAGATAATTAAATCAATAAGGAATGCTTTTCAGACATAACATCACAAAGGCCAAAAGAGTGTTTTCAGAACCATCCAGAACAAGTTACTGAAGTTACTTAGAAGCTAAATTCAAGTGGATTAATTTCTGGAGGGCATCATTTAGGAGGAGACCACCACAATCATGTGGGTCATGCCAAGATGGCTCCCCAGTTTTCTCCTTGGTAAGACTGAGGAGCATGTAAGATTGTGTACACAGGTGTGGGACATTTACAAGAAGACTCACCGCTTCACTCAGCACTCATTTGGGAACTGTGGCTGAGATACTCAGGGTTTTGAAACAAGACATCCCAAACAGATGCTTTGACAGCCATCCTGCCAACCTCAGACACATCAGAGAGATCCTTTGGGAAATATGTCCAACATAGGATCAGTGTTTCTCAAACACTTTCATTGCTGGGCAGCCCACTCTGAGGAAATCTATTCCTGTCTTTGATAGAGAACACTGCCTTTCACAAAACTCTTCTTTGTATTCAGAGCTGCAGTCTCTCCTATGCTCCCACTGGGAGGAAAAATGACAAATTGTGTGCCTTCTGCCATATGGCAGCCTCTCAGAGTATGTAAAGACCATTACCAAGTTGCCTCTAACCGGTCTTCCCCAGTCTAACTGCTTCCAGATGTCTAGCTTCCTCCACATTGTGGTCATTGCCCCAAATAAATATTAGCCTACCAATGACCCTCTTAAAACGGGGGTCCCAGAGCAGAATAATAACAGAACAATGTGGGCCTGGCCTGACCCTCGGAGTTGAGGACCATGGCCAAACTCTGCTGTCCGACAGCAGCAGTGTGTCGTGCTGCACCCTTCCTAAGACTTTCTCACACAAAATGACACAAAAGCAGACACCCTACATTCTAATCAGATGTAACTTTAATTTTAAAGACTAGAACATGATACACATCTCTAGTTTCAAGCCACCAATACAGTTTTCTAAGGCTATTTAGAATATACATTTAAAAAACCTTATTGTGTGGAAGTTAGAGGACAGTTTGTACAAGTCAGTATCTCCTCTTATCATGAGGGTTCCAAGGATCAAAACTAGGTGATCTGTTAGGCTTGGTTCGAGGGCTTTTACCTGTTGAGTCAATCTGCCAGTCTCTATCTTTAATCAACGACTAAATCAGACGTCACATACACTATTTAAGTTGCAAGTGAATCTGTTTTCATTTAAGTGAGTCAAATGCTGACTAAAGTTACACTCCCACCATCAAGCCATGAGGTGACTCAGACATGACTGACTCTTAGGGAATCCTTATTAGTTCTCAGCAAATAAAGCACAGGGCACTTAGGAACGATACATTTAACGAGTCAGTCAAAAATAACTGATATCAATACACTGAGATCATTTAAAAAATATCTTTAAGAGTTTTTTGAAGGCAGTTGGCACAATATTTCCATGCCCCGTAGTCCCCAAAATGCTGGCATGAATTGGAGCTGACTTTTGAACCTGAGTCTATACTCTCTGTGTGAAAAGTACCTCCTCCTGCTAGAAACCTGAGAGCTCGGCATCTCACTAGCAAGGGCAGAAATCTCCTCACTGCATTTCACATGCTCTCTCTCACAGAACACAGTATGCTCCCCCTAGAACCCCTTCATCTGGCTTCAGGGTTTTCCTTCCCACCTACTGGCATAGACTCACCAAAACAAGTGTTAAAAAATGCCTGTTGTTTCAGAGTCTAAATGTTCTCAACCCAAGAAATGACAAATGTCTGAGGATGCACTTATGCTGCTGTGTGGGACATACTGTACAACTGCACTGAAAAGACATACTGTTACATGCCACTTAAGTATGTGCAGTTATTAGATACCACCAGAGACGAGACAGCCAGAGAACTCACAGAGATCCTCCTGTCTCTGTCTCCCAAACGATAGGGTTAAGGTGTTAAACGATGTACACCACTGCCTACAGCCTTAAAATTATCCTTCTCTATTCTTCTCCTACTACAGACTGTCAACCTCCTGGGCTCTCTAGAATTCCTTAGCACATAAACTTAAGAGCATTATTTGGTAAGCAGGACATTTAACCCCATTACACTGAGGCTCTCCTAGCTGGGTTTTCTATTCTTGCTGTATTAGTGTAGATGGCTTTTCCTTACATGTCTGGCTTCTGTGTAACTGTATGAGTTAAAACAGAAGAGCAGTACTCTGCTACTGCTGCTATCCTTGTCCCTTAGGCTACTCTCCTGTGACACTAAATCCTGCATCAGGGTACTTACTGCAAGGCAGACTTTCATAGGGCTTCTCTAGAGGACAGCTGGAGGAGCTCATAATCCATGAAGCTCCCAAGCTCAAGGGGCCAGAGAGGACCAAGGTAACATTCAGTCTAAGAATTGAATTTGATAGAAACTTGTTTGAAAAGGAAGTGGAACGCCTAGAGGTGAATCTCAGTATAAGCAAATGTCAGAGCTCATATTAGAACAGGGACGTCCTCAAAGGACACGTAAAACACGAAACCCAGCTGAGACTCCTACCTACATAAACCATGACCGTTGCTGCATGTGGTTGCAGTAAGAAAGGACTGGAAGTCCTCGAATACTTCAGAGATAAACAGATCTGCCCACACACAAAGTTTCGATTCTAACTAGTTTCATTTTTACATTACTCAACTTAACTCAGGGCCCAAATTTGGATTAGGTAGGGGGGGAAGGACCACAAAACAATGCCTGCAGCTCTCAGCATGGAAAGAGACTGCAGTTTATGCTGAAGAGCAAGCACGATAGCACAATACAGCAGTGACGGGTGACAAGGAGGAGTGCACTTGAAAGAGGGGCGGGAGCATCAGGAGCTGATAGCTAAGACAGGCGACAGGACTTCACCTTGGTGGTACCAGAACCACTCTGCTTGCCTTTTTTGTCTCTTTAAAGCAAATGTTGCCTTCTGCTTATCTAAAAGGATTCTGGGAAGTCAGAATAGGCACAAATAAGATGGATGGATGCATGGCACATTGTTTAGTTGGAGGTCAATTCCCAGCACTTCATAATCTTGGCATACCAGCACATGCCTATCGAGTGGCTGCTTAGGGAGTAGCATCAAGAGGATGAGAAAAGTACGAGGTCATCTCTGGCTACATACCGAGTTCAGGAGAGTCTGGGCTGCATGGGACTCCATCTCAAAACAAAAACAAAACCAGACCAAGACAAACAAACAATCAAACTAAAAACCAAATCAGTAATTTAATGCACAGACTTAAGGGAGGGCTCTTGGTACCAGAATCTCAAAGGAAGGAGGGGTTCATTGCTGCTTCCTGTAAGAGCCACAGTACCCCAGCACACAAGACAGACTGCTCTGTCTCCTAACCTGGAGAAGGAGCGGCGTCACCCTCGGCATTACGTAATGAAAGGGAAACGAGACCAGAGTCTTATTATCCCCAATTATCACAGGATCAACTCTGAGTTGTCCTACGTCCACTTTCCTCTTCCATGTGACTGACAGGATCCGAAGGTTCCATGAAAAACCTTTAAATACACGAAACACAAGCTTTCCTATTGATTGCTGACTAGAAATTTGTCTCAATGTAAAATGTCCACCCCAACCCCCATAGGTACATGATTTCTACAGGTAAATATTTGTTTCTTATTTGTACTTCTTACTGTCAGGGAAAGCAAGCAAGCAGATTTCACTTTAAAGAAAGGAGAACAAATAGACTGAGGAAGATAGGTACTGAAAATAAATTAAGCTGGGAGAAAGTGATGCTGAGGGAGGGAAGAAGAGACATTTTCTAAGTACCCCCAAACAGTGAAATGCAGTGAGGAGATTTCTGCCCTTGTTAGTGAGAGGCCGAGCTCTTGGGTTTCTAGCAGGAGGAGGTACTTTTCACACACAGTACATTAGTCCAGTGCAGGAAAACTTGCACGAAAGTGTCACAGTTACAAGTGGCAGAGCACTCCAGAGCTGAAGTCTCCTCAGTGCAGGCCTTTGCTCTGTCCAGGACCCTACAGTCATGGCTCTAGGATGGTACTATATGGTTTCCTGTAATTTTTCAGTGGAAGCTTGAAACATGCCTGTGAAAGGAACTGAAAGGCTCCTGGCCCTTTCAGTCTCAGAAAAGACTTTTACCTTCTAAAGAGCCCCCAAAAAACAGGCTCTGGCTGGTGAGCTGTAGTCAAGTGGTGCTTGGAGCTCTTTAAAGCCCCGCCAGTATTTTGCTTCATGCTGTTACAACTGCAGAGTGAGTGGTCCTATGTGAAAGGCACTGCACTCATGGAGGAAGGGGCTAGATGGCTGGATGGAGAATGCAAATACACAAGACCTTAACTGTAAACAAGGGATGAATGCTGGGGTGGATACGAGCACCTCTGTTCCCAGACAGTCCTAGCTGTGCCCACAACCACAGAAATCCAAATCAGCAACTTCTAAGATTCAGGCTAGCAAAAAAACAGTAACAGAGATATAAGCTTGGGTCCTTAAATCTTAGGTTTATTGACTTAATGTGCATTGGTATTTTACCTGCATATTTATGTGTGCATCATGGCTATGTCTGATGCCTGCGGAAGTCACAAGAGGTTGCTGGATTCCCTGGAACTGGCAGTTGTGAGCCATCATATGAATTCTGGAGACTGAACCTTTGTCTGTTGCAAGAACAGTGCTCTTAACTGTTAAGCCATCTTTCCAGCCTCTTGGGTAGACTGAGGATGCAGCTCAATGGTGAGCTTGCCAAGTACTAGCAAGGCCCTGGGTTTGATTCCCAGCACCGCCAAAAACACTCCACAAACTAAACCAACCATACTAACCCAGACAATGTTCTAAGTACCTAATATACATCCTTACAAAGTTTGGGAATTCTAACTAGGTGCAATGAGAAAATGAGGAAAGGACAGACAGACGCACAGCCATATAGCCACAGAATATATGGGATCAGGTGGTCTAGATTCTAATGGACAAGCTGTACTGCACTAGAGTTCAGTGTTTGTCATACATAGTTCAACAGGGAGGTGAGGGTGTTACACTCAGCTAGCTGAAGAGGGAAGCAGGATTACTATATACAACTGAAAAAGGAGATAGGATTAGCTAATCTTGGTAGGTGCAGTCTTTCTCTGTAGGGGAGCAATCTTTAGGCTTACAGTGTGAGTGGTGGGGTAGTAGGGAGCAGCTGTGAATGCTTTCTGCAAGCCCTATCACTATCCCCACATGGTCAAGAGGAAGTCGTACCCAGGGAAGTTTCACCCATGGGTCTGAGGTACTAGCATCACTGTCACGGTCATTCCTACATCAACAACACACACTTTCTAGGACTTCACTGCTCTCTACAACCTGGTTTCAGAGTAATAGTTGAATCTTCTACATTACTGTAATCTTTGACTACCTTTCAGTACTATGTACATACTCAGATTAAAGTAGGTCCATTTGGAAGGGTATTTCAATGCAGCAACTTCCTGTCTCTAGGGGCAACCGAAAACAAACTGTTTAGTAAAAGTCTCTGCAAAGTGAATGTTCTCAACATAGGTCCACGGCACATCTTGGTTTCTAATCTCGCTGACTCTGTTTGTACCTTTCCCCTCTTATCAACTTTCTGGAAACACTGCTTAGCTGCTTCCTCATCCCATACATAAAAGTGTTCATGAAAGAGAATACTTTTAAGGCTCCTGAAAGTAAAATTTACCACCCAAATTTCTAAATGAATCACCAAATACTGGAGGAGGTTGATGGTAACTTTGTATCAGGGAACAAAAGCCAGCCCCAGTGAGTCACCTCTGTGATCACAGATGGCACAGCCACAGCCCAGGCTTGGGGGCAAACAGATGGCCACAGCATCACGTGGCAAAATCTTATGTTTCATGGTTTCTCACATGGAAATGCGTAAGTCAGCTATGTGAACCCAGGAAGCAGAACCCAGGATGCTGTACAAATAATAAACACACTCAAGTTTCCTGTACTTGTACTGCTTCTCCAAGTCAATTTCAATTTTCACTACAGACATTAAAGGCACATGCTAGTCAAGAACTAAGAAGAATAAAAGCTGTTAATAATATGACAGCTTCTAAAATGATTCAGAAGAAAACACAAATACTTTTTGGGGACCACTAAGGAACTTAGTCAAAAACTAAAAAGTGAGAATAAAAGCTGTTAATAATATGACAGCTTCTAAAATGATTCAGAAGAAAACACAAATACTTTTTGGGGACCACTAAGGAACTTAGTCAAAAACTAAAAAGTGATCAGAAGGTGAGAGCCACCTCAAAAGAGGTCCCAAGGCCTCTGGTGATAAACTCCTGAGATTAGTTAGTGTGCATCGCGTGCATTCTATGCTTTTGGACCTCTTTTAGGCATCCACAAGGTTGAAAGAGAAGGTTAAGTAGACAATGGGCTAAGTGGCATTGTCACAGGCACAGTAGGTCCCGGCTGCTCTGACTTCTCCAGAGTAGGGAGCCAGGTGCCTTGATATTCTTTTAAACTACAGGGCAGGGAATACATGCTAGGATCAGGCCTGTCCATCATACCTGTGTTAGCTGGCCCAATATTGTTCAATAGAAACCATAGGCGGTGTTTTCAAAAGGGGTACTTGCTATCAACACACACACCCACTAGCTGGTTTCGAAGGAAAACACTACCAACACACCCATAGGTTCCCACACCCACAGGCTAAGCACTTCCTCGGAAGCACTGGAGACCAGTCAGGAGCAACAGCAGAAAGCTTCACTGTCTTGCTTCCACACAATGGCTCCCTAAGACAATGTACTGATTATAATTCCCCAAATAAGAACAAGATAGAGCATTTCTCTCAAGTTTCCGACAACATGACACTACCTGATAATGAAAGGAACAAAAGGGGCCAAGCTGAGTGCAGACGCCGTGCCATCCATCGGAGATGGGTAGAGTCTCTCTAGCACCAGGAGTAAGAGGAACATGCCGGGGTGGCCATCAGGGTCTCCCAGGTCACTAAAAGGAAGTTTTACACATAAACGATTTCAGACGGAAGAAGGCAACACTGCTTTCAAACAGATTTTGTCACTTTTTCCTGCTCCACTTTAATGTGCACAAGGGGAAGTCTCTGGCGAAGGCAGATTTCTGCACATAATCTTCTGAAGCCAGTCACTCTTGGGTAGACTGTGCTCCAGGGTAGGAAACGTGAAGCTGTCTGTGTCTGATGAGTTTGAGAAAGCATGAATACACCATAACTCACTGGAACCAGAAAATCCTCCCTCAGAGAAAAATATATCACAAGAAAAGTAAATTTCATTGATATAAATACATCTTCCCATTACAGACAGTTTATATGCTTTTGCACCTGACAAAGACTGCTGAAAAATAAAAAGGTACATGTTCTAGATAGCCATAGTAAAAATTCTACTGTCAGCTACAGAGTAAGACTGAACAAACTGATAGTATTTCTCACCACCCCAGGGAGACTCAAAGCCCTTTATAATGATTCTGCTTTATGTTTGCAAAATTACTGATCATTTTTGCTCAGGGACCCACGTTTTCACAGCGGCAAGCTGCAACAGGCCAGTAATAAAGAATACTAAGAATCCATTAAGTAAATTTAGTATGCAAACAGAGATTTTAAAATATAAGAGGAAGAAATAACTCAGGTGTATGTCTATGTGTGTGAGTGTGAGTATGTTTGTGTGGCTGTGTGTGTGTGTGTGTGTGTGTCTGTACTGTGTAAGCAAGAGGTCAACCTTGGATGTCAAACCTCAGAAATTGTGCACCCTAATATTTTTAAAACTTAAAAAGTATTTATTATTGTGCATGTGATGGGAAGGAGACCTCGTGCCATGACACACATGTTGAGGGCAGAGGACAACTTGTGCCCCATCCACTTTCATGTGGGTTTGGGGCACATGAATAGGTCACCAGGCTCAACCCATCTTGCCAACCCCGTTCTGTCTTTTTGAGATAGGATTTCTTACCAGGACATGGGGCTCACCAAATAAGGTAGGGTAGGGCAAGCCAGTAAGCTCTAGGGTCCTTCTATGCCCACATCTCCAGGGCTAGAATTACAAGTGCACATGGCATTACAGCAAGCTTTTTATATGGGTATTAGTGACTGATCATAGGGAACATAGGTCTTCAGGTCATCTCTTAATAAAAACAGTATCCTCCACCCCACCCTGAGACAGTGTTTCTCTGTGTGACAACCCTGGCTATTCTGGAGCTCAATTTGTATAACAGACTGGCCTTGAATTCAGAGATCTGCCTGCCTCTGCCTCCTTAGTGCTAGGATTAAAGGCATACAATTGTTAAGTGTGTCTGAGTGTGTGTGTATCTATGTGCATGTGTGTATGTATAACCATGAAGACCAGAAGAGAGTATCAGGTTCCCAGGGACTGAAATGACATGCAGTTCTGAGCTGCCTTGACATGGGTAGTAGGGACAGAACCCTGGGCACTGGAAAGACAGCAAGTCCTCTGAATCACTGAGTAATGTCTGCAGGTGATCTGATGCCGACTTCCGGCCACTATCGGCACCCATGTACATGTTCATATTAACATGCAGACAGATACATACATAAAACTAAAACTTAAAAAAAGATGTTGTTTATTAGGATTCATAGTGAGAGTTACGCATGAAGTTTCTGATCCTCATTTATGCCCGCTTACTATGGGTCCCCTTATACTTCCATGGATTTATTTTAAATCAGCCCACAAGTTTCATTATAGTTGCTTAGAGAAGCATAGGTGAAAGGTTGTTTACAGGAGCATGGGTACCTTACCAGTGGCTACACCACTGCAGTAGATCCTCAGGGAGGGTGGAGCCTCAGGAGCCCTTTACCTTGCTTGATTTGGGTTTTTGTTTTTCCTCCCTCCCTCCCCTCCCCTCCCCTCCCCTCCCCTCCCCTCCCCTCCCCTCCCCTCCCCTCTCTCTCTCTCTCTCTCTCTCTCTCTCTCTCTCTCTCTGTGTGTGTGTGTGTGTGTGTGTGGTCTTGGAAATCAAGCTCAGGTGGTCAGGCTTAGTAGTGGGTGTCTTACCCCACTGAGTCATTTCATCTATTCCAGTTAAACTTTTTATTTTACAGGTGTTTTGCCTGTTTCTGTGTCTGTATACCTCATTGCACCTGATGCTTACACAGGCCAGAAGAAGGCACTAGATCCCCTGGTACAGCATTTACAGACAGCTGTGAGCTGCTATGTGGATGCTGGGAAGTGAATCTAGGTCCTTTGGAAGAGTAGACAGTGCTCTTAGCTGCTGAGCCATCTGTCCATAGCTCCCCGCCTTCCCATGTTGGTTTTCTGGAAATGGGTCTGGTGATAGAGCCCACACCCGGTGGCAATCTTATCCCTATATTCTGAAGGCTGAGATTACAGGCCTGAGCTACCCTGGCAGATACTAAAATCATGATTAACAAAATACTTCACATTGTGTCTGCACTTTTTCCAATGTATTCTCCACCTACCTGTCCACTGTATTGGCTACAGTTTCCAATTGTTTGAGAAGAAAGGGATACAGTTCTGGGAAGCGAGAGAAAAACTCTCTTCCTGTCATTCTGTGGAGGGAGAAATAAAAGAGGAAACATTAACTTTCCCAACCCACCTTTAAAGGAAAACAACTAGTGAATGAAATAGTTGAAAAGAAAGTCTACAACATCTTACACGCATGGTCAACACAAATGACGCACAGTTCCAAGGGCTCTGGATGCTGGGACTTTTCTCATAACTCAGATGGCATATGCTTACAAATATTTGATATTTGTGGTGAGTACAGACTACTGAGAGGCCAACTCAACCTCAGTGATGAGGGATAGACCTAGAACAAGGTTTCCCAGCCTAGGTAGCATGTAGTTTTGGATCAAGTAAAGTTTCAGGGTGAGGGATACCCTTTGTGCTGCAGGATGGTTAGAAGCCTCTGAGGTCTCTACCCACTAGGTGCCTTCTCTCTAACCGTGATAATGACAATCTTTCCAGATGCTACCAATTGCATTTGGTAAGACACAATGGCAAATGACTGAGAACCACAGCTTTGGAGAATGGGGACCAGAGGACGGACTTGTCGTGTGAGCTTCTGTAGGAACCGTTGCACTGACACTAGACCAATTACCTTTTCCTTTTATAGAGACTTCTTGGGCTCAGAGAAGGTGCTCAAAATAGGTCCTCAAACTGCAAAGTAGGCCCAAAGCTGCTTATTACAGAGAGGAAAGAGAAGACCTAACTATTAAAGAGGACTCATAGCCTGCTTATGCTCTTGTTAATAGCCTCATGCTCCAGCTTGTTGAGCAGTAGGACTTCTGCAGGCAGCAAACTGCCAGTCAGTGTTCACACACACACACACACACACACACACACACACACACACACACACACACACACACACACACACACAGCCTACCATCCCGACTCAGATTTCCCATGAAGCTCTTCCCCAGCCAGATCCTGCCTCCCCAAGCAACCTCTGTCTGATTTCTATTGCCAGTTTAGTTTCACCTATTTTAAACTTTCACAAGAATGTGGTGGTACATTTTATAATTTTGTTGTCTGTTTTTTCTCACTTGGCATAGCACTCTGAGACTTGTCCCCAACACTGGCTATGGCAGCAGCTTACTTTTTTCTGGGAAGGAGAACCCACGGTGTGAATCATAAGTTCATAATTCATGCTGTTGGCAGATATGGGTGCGTCTTATTTGGGGTAGGGAGACTGTGAATACAACTACTATCCTGATATCCGTAAACAAGATTTTTCTTGATCATATTGTTCACTTCTCTTCGGCTAACATCTGAGAATAAACAACGTGAACTCTACATACTATAGTTTCCCGAATACCTCCATGACGTTAACAACATAAACAACATTCTGGAAGGTCTCACTGTTTGCAGAGCTTGCTGATGGCTTTGTCTTTTCTCCCATTTCAGCTGAACTTGTGAGATCTGTGATTTTGTTCACTTATCCTTGGTGACTGACGTTGTTGAACGATTTTTCTATGTTTTGGCCATCATGTGGCCTTCTATTCAAATATTTTTTACCCACTAAGCAAATAGACTGTGTTTTTCCTTACATCCCTCACATACCCCCGACATAGCACATATGCTTCCCCAGTGAGTCAGCTTACTTTCATAATAATGTCTTTAGATGACAAAAATGCTAAATATTTGATTAAGTCCAACAATTTATCAGTTTTCCTTTCTAGGACTCATGTGTACTATAACCTAAGAAATCTCTGCCTCCTTCAGAGTTTTGTTTTTGTTTTTTTCTGGAAAGCTTTATGGTTGTCTTTTCACACTAAAGTCTAGGATCCAGGTCCTTCTCAGATAAAATTTTGCATTCATGCTTGCTTTCTTTTCCTTTCCCCCCTTTTATTCTTCCTTCTTGCCTGCCTGCCTGCCTGCCTTCCTTCCTTCCTTCCTTCCTTCCTTCCTTCCTTCCTTCCTTCCTTCCTTCCTTCCTTCCTTCCTTTCTTCTACAATGTGGGTTCCATGGATTTAAAAGTCTTTAGGTTGGCACCAGAGCCTTTCCCCCTGAGGTATCTTAACCTGCCCTATCACATTTTTAATGAGGTGGCCCTTAAAGAGAAAGATAGAGATGCACTTTGCACAAGGGTTAGAACATTTAATGCTACAAAGATGAAGCACCGAATGTGTACAGATGCAATCTAATTCTAAGAAAACCTCTGTCCCTGTCTGCTCTGTCCCATCTTCCCTCTCCTGGCCTAGGTGTGGGTGCACAGGAGATGGAGATCCTAAGCATTTTATGGCACTCCCAGGCTAAGAGTAAAGTGCAAGGTTGGGAATGCAGCCACGTAGGTTTCCAGACATATAAGAACTACTTAGCTACACAGCAAATTCATGGTCACCTTGGGTTACACGTGACCTTCTACAAACAAAAATGAATGCCAGAAAAACAAATAAGTAAGCAAACAAACAAGCCAGTAATGATATGATAACTGGTCCTAAGATTAAAGTGGAATCTCACCTCCTGATATATACAAAATTAAATTCTACTGAATTTAAGACCTGAAAAGAGCCATAAAGAAAAATACAAAATAATAAAAACATGATGTTTGTGATTGTCTTAGTTTGATTGTCGTACACTTCTACATAATGGTTCATCACTGCAAGAAGTCAGGACAGGAACTCACAGAGGGCAGGAATCTGGAGGCAGGAGCTGATGTAGAGGTATGGAGAGGTGCTGTTTACTGGCTTGCTTCCCATGGCTTGCTCAGCCTGCTTTCTTATAGAACCCAGGACCACCAGCCTAGAGATGATGGCACCACCCAGAATGGGCTGGACCTTCCTCCATTCTGGAGGCATTTTCTTAATTGAGGTCCCCACCCCCAACCCTGTTCAGGTGACTCCAGCTTGTGTCAAGTTGACATGAACTAGCCATGACACCAACCTATTTTGAAAAGTTGAAAATTTTTTCCTATTACTGGCACGATGCTGTAGGGAGCTTAGGTGCTACAACTTCCATGTATCTAGGCCACAGGGTAACTAGAAGACTCACACTTAACTCTGCTCAGTGACCTGAACTCTCTAGCACTATGATGGCCACTATTCTGATAATACTACGTATTTTTCCTAAATAAAGCAGCCATAGTGGAAAAGGTGGAAGGATTTTATGAGGATTCTACTCAGCCCTTCAAGACGAACGATCTAGTTCAGACAGGGAATGAGGAGAAGTGAAGTCATAGCTACTGAAATGAGACAGATGCAGCAGCAGAGCAACCCTATGACAACTGCTAGGCCAGGAGAGGGAATGAAGGCTAGACACGTCTGCACTGCCATCCTCCCACAGAACCTAACAATGGCCATGTCTGCCCTCCCTATGGAGAAGATTCTTTAAGTATGATCCAATAGCCTTGTTAAAGACATTGGAAGGGTAAGGGGAGCTAGAGAGATGGTTCATTGGTTAAGAGCATTGGTTGCTCTTCCAGAGGCCACAGGTTCAATTCTCAGCAACCACATGGTGGCTTACAACTGTCTGTAACTTCATTTCCAGGGTACCTAACACTCACACAGATATACATGTAGACAAAACATCAAATGCACATAAAATAAAAATAAGTAAAGAAAATAAAACATTTTTTAAAAGTCGGTAAAAAACTAAACCAAATCAAACCAAAACAAAATGAAAAAAAAAAAAAGAAAGAAAACAACAAACAAACAGAAAAACCACAATGGCCCTGGATCCAGCACTGTATTTCTCTGTGCACCACACATTTTGACATCTCTGGGCATCTTCCCTTTCTCTGTATCCTTAAACAGTTATTGCATGGGGCTGCTGATCTGGGCAAAAGAGGACAGGCTAGACCAACAATCCATATTTTCTAAAATTAAAGCCTGAAATCAATGACACGACAGGAACCATGACATTTAAGGTTTCCCAGCTGGGGGTTAGGTTATGCTAGAGGCAATGTAAACACATACTTCTCAACCCATATAAAACAATTGCCTAAAATTACAGACAAAGGCTTCACTAAGGAAGCATCATGCATACCCTTGGAATTATACTTGCTTCCTTCCTCAAAACTGATGCCCTGAATCCTAGCAGTAGATTGTGTAATCCTCTGAAGAGCATCTGAGAAGATCTATCTGAAATAAGGCTACATTTAGTTAGTCACAGAAACTTCCTGTGAAGAAGTAGCCCAACTTTTGTAAACTCTGCAGGCAATTACTTCTACTGTGAGGAAGATCATGGGGTACAAAACACTTCAGCCAGTTTCAACTAGAGCAATCACCAACACGAAGGTCACTTAGGTTTGCTCCAAGGCCCAAGGCAGAATTATTATGCACAGGAAACTGTCTGTGGCTTCAATCTACAGGTTAAGATACAGAATGTATAATTATGTATACTTTTTGAGGTATCTGGATTAATGTCCAAGGCTAGATAGAGAGGTAATATAGAAAACCACAGAGAGCCTTTTGGTTTACAAGATTTGTGGTGCTAACTAGATCTCAGGTGCTAGGGACTGTAGCTAATGTTAATACTGAGGGTTGTAAGGTTGTACCCATTTCACTGATGATAGCAGTTAAATTAATTAAATGATGTATTAAACAAAATGCATGAATTTTGTCTCATTTGCCAGTCAGAATAATGAAAGGAACTGAGAACATAGCAATCTCATGGGAAAGTTCTCCAAAAGTCAAGGTAACATTAGAAATAAGGGCTGGAGCTGGGGCTATAGCTCAGATGTACAGTCCTTACCTATTATGCATGACGCCCTGGGTTTGAAACCCAGCACCACATTAAAATGCATGTCATGGTACAAGCCTGTAATCCCAGGACTCAGGAAGTGGAGGAAGAAGGATCCAGATTTCAAGGCTATGGTGACTACATAGTGAGTTGAAGGCCAGCTTGGAATTCATGAAATCCTATTTGAAAAGCATCCCCACCACTAAGAGAAAGCAGTAAGCAATGGTACCACTGAGACACAGTTGTCTAGAAGGTCGCACGACTAAACAACGTGCGCAGTGAGGCAGCAACTGTCCTTTCCTATGAAGCATCCATTCAAGGGCACTTACATCATGAAGGGCCCTGCACAAAGGACAGAAAAGCAGCTCTCAAAAGCCCTGGCTCCTGCTCCTAATTCCTCTCCCGTGAAGCAACCCATAGTAGATACAAGTATCTGTTCCTCTTCAGATTATGGGTGCTCACTGGAGCTCAGTCTGGGAACAACAGTTCAGATTCCTAGTTACTCGAATTTGCTAGCACTAGACAATTAACTTAAAACAGTCAGCAATGATACTGCTCTATATCTGAAATCCTAGAACATGGAGAGTTAAAACAGGAGGATTGCTATGAGTTTGAGGCCAGCCTGGTCTAAAATACATAGAGAGTTCCAGACCAATCAGGGCTACATAGTTAAGATCTTGTCTTAAAATATAATGATGATGAAGAAAGAGAAAACAAACACACACACACACACACACACACACACACACACACACACACACACACACACAGAGAGAGAGAGAGAGAGAGAGAGAGAGAGAGAACCCATATCTTAATCAGAACCTAATATTACTTGAAAAAAAGTTGATCTGGATGTCTAATGCCATTTGACTAGAAATATGGACGTCCAACAGCACATGCTAAACAAGGTTTGCAAGAACACTCAGAATTTTGGAAACTGCAGAGGAAAACGATCAAATTCTACAAACAGACCAACAGCAGCAGAAGAATATAAAGTCTTACAAAACAAAAGGTTTTTAAGACTAAAACATTCAAAGAAATGAGCTAAAGTAGATGAACTATAATATGTAGAAGTTGTCTAGTTCTTGGTTCTAATAAATCCACTATAGAAAGACCTGTAGAACATTAAAGGAAGACTGCATACTGAGGAATTAATTATGTTAGATGTAGTGATAACAGTGGTATTTCTTTGTAAATTTCTTTAGTCATGTACACCAAAAGGATTTCTATGAAAAATGACATGGTGTGTACAAACTCCAGGAACATAAGAAATGAAGAAGGAAGGAGGAAAATGCTGACCACAGCAAAGGCTGAGTAATGGAGTAATGAGGGGTGGGTCTCGCTATTATTCAATACATTGACAATTCTAATAATAAATGTTTTAAATTCAAAGTAAGAATACAAGTTACAAACAGGAGAAAAGAAATGAATCCATCCATGAATTTCAGAATCAGTAAGCAGAGTATGTGAAGAACTGCAGGGAACCAATCAATATGGACAGCAAGTCAACATAAATGGACAACCCTGTGGAAACAATCACAGAAGGGAACTTCAGGCTGTTTGCCCATACACATTTCTCCACTGACAAACAAAAAGCAGCGCCTGCAAAGGAGCTAGTTACAATTGCCAGAGCAACCAGTCATTTCTCAGTGCTCTGATCTCTCTTAGGTGAGTGATAAAGACAAGCATCTCATGACTGCGATGTATAAATTGTCCTGATAGCTGAGCTCTGTTGCCCATAAGGTTGCCAGATAAGAAGGGCTGCTGAACTACCTCTCAATGATGAAAGGCATTATTTTAATTGAATTGAAGCTAATTGTTCCAAAGAACAAGTTACCTCATTCAGTTACCTTGGAAACTATTTACTAACCGGTCTGTCGTAGAGGTATAAAGTATATTACCTTAAAGCCAAATATTTTATAAACATGAATTGTTTTGTTTCTCAGAGTTGAGTAGTTTATTATATCTTTTTAAAAATACACAGTTGTCTCTCAATATGGGAAGAGGGGCTGGTTCCAGGACCGCTGAATAGGAGAATTTATAGATGCTCAAGTCCCTTAAACAGAGTGGCACAGTATCCTTTAAGTCATTTCTATAACACTTGTCATACGCATACAATACACATGCTTTGTACATATTGTTCTATTGTTCTGTATAGGGAATAGTGATAAGGACAGAAATCTGATTATGTTCAGAACATACACTGTGTTTCTCCAATACAAGGAGTTCACTATAATGTCATTCTACTGTGTGTTTATTGTGTTATAAAAACAAACATTTTTATTTTCTAAAAAGATGTCTGACTCTGAAAAAACAGGTGTCCTAGTCTAATACTCTTAGCATCCTTACTTTTAAAAGAAGTAGTTTCTAAGGCAGCTTAACTAAAGACCAGGGTTCCGATGGCTACCAACACAAAAGACCTGCAAGTATTCCTAAAACTTTCTAGAAACCAGAAGTTCCTAAAGACTGGCTAAATATTTATATAGTGTACCCAAAGGGTATATAATACTAACAATTCAGATGCACTGTCAAACAGAGCCGAAAATAAAACAACACAGGGGATGAGAGGGATAAAGTGATAATCTAAGATGCTAATCCGCCTGGCACTCACTGCTGACTCAAGTCACCTTGGACCCTGGGTGTCAGATGATATGCTAATTCTACTCTCCACCTTGCCGCAACTTTCTGAGGTTTCATAGACATACTGATTGAGGAACCACCACGTAGAATCATGCCTTACTATGTGGAGGAAGGTCAACGACTTTGAGATGCATGTATTAGAAGCTTATTTAGGGGGAGAGGTTGAGACAGGGTTTCTCTGTATAGCCATGGCTGTCCTGGAACTTACTCTATAGACTAAGCTGGCCTCATACTCAGAGATCTGCCTGCCTCTGCCTCCCAAGTGCTAGTATTATAGATGTGCATCCCCACCTCCTAGCTAGAAGCTTATTTTAAAAGACCAAGACCACACACCATTTTAAATCACATATGACTCTTTCTTCTGTAATTCTATCACATAAGAGGCTTATCTCTCATTTGCTACATAATGAAAATTACCATGTCACTGAAGTGGAAAATTAAGAGTTCTTTGGAAAGTTGGTTAGATGGTGTTTTGCTGGGACAAACGTGTGAAGGAACATTTCACTGAAGCAGACATAGGTGAACCGATGTTCTATCACAGCAAGCACATGAATGGACATGTGATGAAGGATTCTTCACTAACAACTCATATGTATTGTTCTGCCTTACACTGCATAGTTGAGCTGCATTTGTCAGAACTCCATAGAAACCCACCAAAACACTTCTGGTCATGTGCTGTGGATACAGGCTGATGGAGAGAATGACGTCAGCTGGGACAGATGCATGTGCTGAGCGAGACCCAGGGAGGACACATGTGGTCTGGAGAGAGTATGAATAGGATCTGACAATGATGGAGGTGGAGCTAGGCTTGCTGGTAGAGCTAGTGTACAAGACTTGTTGGTCACATCTGCACTTTGATGAGACGGGCACTGCTGAGAACTTCTCCTGGCCTCCCCCCGGTCCCTCCTGCTGACTCGTGCTGAGGCTGAGACCTGGCTGTCGCAGATAGGTAGTGTCACCACTGATGATGTGTTTGCTATCCCAAACTGGGCTACTGGTATTTCTGTGAAGTAACCTGTGACCTGAACTGCCAATTTCCAGACAACATAGGAAGTTCCTATGGGATTCTCTATGGGAGTTCCTCTAAAAAACATTTCTCAACAGGTCCACTTCCCTGTATCCTTTCTTCTCGCTACTTCTGGTGGATGGTGGGATATTAAGGAAGATTAAAGAATTTAAGAACCATCATTAAAAATAGGTTTTGAGTGACACCAAGGTATTTTCTATTGTTTGTGACTATTGTGAATGGTGTCATTTCCCTAATTTCTTCCACAGCCTGTTTGTCCTTTGAGTAGAGGAAGGCCATTGATTTGTTTGAGGTAATTTTATACCCAGCCACTTTGCTGATTTAGGAGTTCTCTGGTGGAATTTTTGGGGTCACTTAAGTATACTATCATATCATCTGCAAAGAGTGATATTTTGACTTCTTCCTTTCCAATTTATATCCCTTTGACCTCCAAGCAATCCTTGTCTGATTGCTCTTGCTAAGACTTCAAGTACTACATTGACTAGGTAGGGGGAGAGTGGGCAGGCTTGTCTAGTCCCTAATTTTAGAGGGATTGTTTCAAGTTTCTCTCCATTTAGTTTGATGTTGGCTACTGGTTTGCTGCATATTGCTTTTACTATGTTTAGGTATGGGCCTTGAATTCCTGATCTTTCCAAGACTTGGTGTGACTCTAACCAAGCAAGTGAAAGACCTGTATGACACAAACTTCAAGTCTCTGAAGAAAGAAATTGAAGATCTCAGAAGATGGAAAGATCTCCCATGCTCATGGATTGGCAGGATTAATATAGCAAAAATGGCCATCTTGCTGAAAGAAATCTCCAAATTCAATACAATCCCTGTCAAAATTCCACCTCAATTCTTCTCAGAGTTAGAAAGGCAATTTGCAAATACATTTAGAATAACAAAAACCCAGGATAGCAAAAACTATTCTCAACAATAAAAGAACTTCTGGGGGAACCACCATCCCTGAACTCAAGCAGTATTACAGAGCAATTGTGACAAAAACTGCATGGGTATTGGTACATGTGGATCAATGAAATAGAATTGAAGACACAGAAATGAATCCACACACCTATGGTCACTTGATCTTTGACAAGGGAGCTAAAAATCATCCAGTGGAAAAAAGATAGCATTTTCAACAAATGGCACTGGTTCAGCTGGTGGTCTGCATGTAGAATGCAAATTGATGCATTCTTATCTCCTTGTATAAAGATCAAGTCCAAGTGAATCAAGGACCTCCACATAAAACCAGATGCACTGACACTAACAAAAGAGAAAGAGCCTCAAATACAATGGCACAGGGGAAAATTTCCTGAATAGAATACCAATGGTTCATGCTCTAAGATCAAGAATTGACAAACAGGACTCCATAAAATTACAAAGCTTCTGTAAGGCAAAGGACACTGTCAATAGGACAAAATGGTAACCAACAGATTGGGAAAAGATCTTTATCAATTCTACATCCGATAGAGGGCTAATATCCAATATATACAAAGAACTCAAAAAGCTGCATTCCAGAGAACCAAGTAATCCTATTAAAAATGGGGTACAGAGCTAAACAAAGAATTACCAACTTAGAAATACTGAATGGTATTCACCTAAAGAAATGTTCAACATCCTTAGTCATCAGGAAAATACAAATCAAAACAACTCTGAGATTCCACCTCACACCAGTCAGAATGGCTAAGATCAAAAACTGAGGTGACAACAGATGCTGGTGGAGGATGTGGAGAAAGAGAAACACTTTCTATTGTTAGTGGGATTACAAGCTGGTACAACCACTCTGGAAATCAGTTTGGAGGTTCCTCAGAAAATTGAACATTACACTACTGAGGACCCAGCTATACCTCTCTTGGGCATATACCCAAAAGATGTCCCAACATATAACAAAGACACGTGCTCCACTATGTTCATAGCAGCCTTATTTATAATAGCCGGAAGCTAGAAAGATCCCAGATGCCCTTCAACAGAGGAATGGATAGAGAAAATGTGGTACATGTACACAATGGAGTACTACTCAGCTATCAAAAACAATGACTTTATGAAATTCATAGGCAAATGAATGGAATTAGAAAATATCACCCTGAGTGAGGTCACCCAATCACAAAAGAACACATATGGTATACACTCACTGATAAGCAGATATCAGCCCAAAAGCTTGGAATACCCAATATACAATTCACAGACCACATGAAGCTCAAGAAGGGAAACCTTCTTCTGTGGAGGCTTCAGTCCTTCTTAGAAGGGGAAACAAAATACTCACAGGAGGAAATACGGAGACAAAGTGTACAGCAGAGACTAAAGGAAAGACCATTCGGACATTGCCCCACCTGGGGATCCATCCCATATACAGTCACCAAATACAGACACTATTGTGGATGCCAAGAAGTGACAGGAGCCTGAAGGCTTTGCCAGAGACTGACAAATATAGAATCGGATGATCACAGCCAACCACTGGCCTGAGAACAGGGTCTGAAATGGACCCTTAAGGAAAAAAGCCTTAAGGAGCTGAAGGAATCCCACAACCACATAGGGAAGAACAAAATCAACCAGACCCCTCAGAGTTCCCAGGGACTAAACCTGCAACCAAAGAGTACACATGGAGCAACCCATGGCTCCAGCTGATATGTAGCAGAGGATGATCTTGGGCATCAGGGGAGGAGAGGCCCTTGGTCCTGTAAAGGCTTGATGCCCCAGGCTAGGGGAATCCAGGGGCGGGGGAAAGTTGGGGGGGAGAAGCACCCTCATAGAAGCAGGGTAAGGGGAATGGGATAGGAGGTTTCTGGAGCAGAAACCAGGAAAGTGGATAACATTTGAAATATAAATTTAAAAAATCCAATAAAAAATAGGTTTTGAAAAAAATTAAAGTTCCATGTCACTGTATTTTTCTCATCAAAGTGGCAAATAACTTTACAAAATTAATTGCTCCCTACTGACTTCTTGCAGACAAATCTGAATTCATTAGCCTGATGGCCGACTTGCTTTTTTGACATTTCTTTCTTTTTCACCTTTATAACTAACCATATAAAATGCCTTAGTGCCATCAACATTCTATGCTATTTCTAGCCTACCCATTGTGCCAAATTACTGTACCCTCTTTGGGAATCTATGTTCCATGTTACCACCACTTTTGCCAGACTAATTCCAGAGGAACATTCTGATTTTGACTGAGGTGAGCTTCTACTAGGACATCTTCAGTGTTATCTCAAGTCAAGGCAGTTTTACACTGATAGAACAAAATATCTGAGGTTGGGTAGCTACACCAAGAAAACAAGTTGACTTTGTTCACAATGCAGTAGGTTCATAGATGGGCACCAGCATCAGCTTGGCTCTGGTAGGACATCAAGGCAGATGTTATCACATCTGTTAAGTGTGTAAGGAGAAAAGCATGTCATCAGACAGGAAGGCAGAAGAAGTCATAAATCACTGTGTGCTGGATAGTTTTGTGCCAACCTGACAAAAGCAACAGCCATTTTGGGAGAAGGAGCCTCAGCTGAGGACATGCACCCAGGAGAGTAGCCTGCGAGCAAGCCTGTGGTACATTCTGACTGATGCTCGATGTGGAACTGCTGGTCATGGGTGCTGTAAGAAGTCAGGTAAGCAAGCCATGAAAAGCAACCCCATAAGCAGCTTCTGCCTCCAGATTGCTTGCCCTGTTTGAGGTCTTGCCCTGACTTTCCTCAGTGATGGACTATATTGTAAAACTGTAAACTGAAATAAATCCTTAACTCCCCAAGTTGGTTTGGGTCATGATGTCTTATGACAGCAATAGAAGCCCTAATAAGACACAGAGTTATTCTTACAATAATTTGCTCTCATGAGAATTGATTCAGGGCTCTGTTTCTTGGCTCCCTTCAAAGGGGAGTGCCCCCAATGGTCTGCCTCCCAATGAGTCTTTAGCTCTTAAAACATCCTCTTCTCAAGAGCTCCATTCAAGAACTTTGTGTGGCTGGCAAGACTGCTCGGCAGGAAAGGTGCTTCCTGCCAAGCTTGGTGATTGAGTTCAATCACAAGGACCTACTTAGTAAGAGAGAACCAAGCTTCTCCGCATATTGTCATCCGAACTCTACACATGGTGTTCCATGACACAAATTCATATACATAGGCTTTAAAACAAACAAACAAACAAACAAACCAAAGGATGTGGGTGAGTTATGTTTCCTTGGTTCTATACTATGACATGCTGTTCCCATCACAGCACTTACAGCAAGTCACACGTGCAACTTCCTAACCACCTCTCTTCCACCAGAACATACTACCTGCCAAGGCAGAGGCTAAAGCTATCTTCTTTCTCCCAGTGTATCTCAGACACTACATAAGCTTCCCAGGTTGCAGCTAGTGCCCAATAAACAGTTACAGGGCTAGGACTGCAACTTGGTTCTAAAGTACTATTTGCCTAACATGTGAAGCCCTGAGTTCCATTCCTAATTCCAAACCTCCAAATAAATGAAAAGGAATTTGATCACCTCAAAACAAGTAAGAGCCTCTATGAATTTGCTGAGTGAGAGAAACAATGGAATAGATAGACAAAGAAAAAGGCATCACAAGCAAGACAGCAACAAATTTACTCCAAGTCCGGGCTAGCAATCCAGAAATGGCACTGTTGTGAACAAACTGAGGTACTCTGTGTGGACCTGACATTCACCAAACACAAAAAGATAAAGCTTTCCTCACTAGGTTACAGTTTGGCTGTAGTTCATCCCAACAAGCAAACAGGCTAATGTTACCCCACAGACATAAGAAGCACTTGAGGTGAATTCTTCAGAGACAGACAGGGCAGTTAAGATAAACCTGTTTATCTATGTATTCAAAACTAGCTAGCAACCTTTTAAACAACAGAAGGTATGGAAGGAAGGAAGGAAGGATCAAGTGAGTTGGCCCACCATGAGACAAGTCTCCTAGAAAGAGAAAAGACAACCCTAAGCTGTGAGCAGGATAAAACAGGCAGACTTGGTGAAAACAGACAAGCTCGGGGAAAGGTGAAAGCATGTCAACATTACTCAGAGCTGTCAGACTGCAAGGCATGGGCTAACCCTGCATTTAGCATGTAAGGTAAGGACACGTTAGCCAACCACGGAGATGCCTGTTGGGACTTCTGCAAAAACTTCTCCAAATATGACCATGAGACACCAAAAATGGCATCTAAAATATATTTCATAGAAATATGCCAGCCTGGCTATTCTGAAAATCTAGTCACATGGGTAACTATCAAAAACTCATACTATGACCCTTATATCTCTCTATATAAAATCTCCATTAGTGACATCATGTATGTAAGAAAGGACTGCACAGAGACAAGCTGATTTGGAAACACAGCCACCTTCACCACAGAAATTCCTCCCCTCAGCTTCCCTTAACCCAAAAATTGTGTCTCTGTTCCTTTTTATAGTTGTAAAGCAGCTTCGGTCCTCTGGCTCCTCTTCAAGTCCACTAATGTGGTGGCGCGTGTGTGTGTACATAATTAACATGATTTTAGTGCTGTTTTTTAATGTGTGTCTATATATTTGTTGTATGGGGTCTATGTATAGATGTCTATATATTTGTTGTATGGGGTCTATGTATAGATGTCTATATATTTGTTGTATGGGGTCTATGTATAGATGTCTATATATTTGTTGTATGGGGTCTATGTATAGATGTACTTCACAAACAACTCAGGGTGTCCTTGTGCTCCACCTTGTCTGAGACAGGGTCTTTCCCTTTGTGTAGGGAGCATGTCAGGCTAGGTGGCCCATGAGCTTCCAGGCAATTCTCCTGTCTCTACAACCATAGAAATGTTGGGATTACGAATACACATTTCTGTGACTACCACTATGGTCACACCAAGCCATCCTCCAATCCTAAAGTGTTTATTTAACTGTTTATCTATTACATATCAATTTAATTCACAATCCAGGCAGAGACTACAAGTGTAAGGTAGCCACTTTGCCTCTGCCCACAGGCCCTGAGGTTAACACAGACATTGCTTGTAGAACTCTACCTCTCTAGCACCACTGTGATAAAGGGAGTCAAGTGGCACTTTTCTACCTCACTGCTCCAGTGCTGACTTCACAGAGCCTGGTCAATGTTTTATTAAAGTAATAGAATGTCTGCTTAGCACTGACTTTTATTTTAAAAGTGTAATTAAAATTATGCTAGGCTTACTTCTTTTAGAAAAAGGATTAAAATTTTAAAATATGTTTTATTTATGTGTATTTATATTTGCAAGCATGAGTTTACACTGAACATACACATAGAGCAGCTCAAAGAAAACAGAAGAGGGTTTTGGATCCCTAGGAAGCAGAGTAGCTGTGAGGCTCCATGTTGGTGCTGGGAACCACACCCAGGTTTTCTACAGGGCAGCATGTGCTTTCGGCTGCCGTGAGTCTCTCCACAGCCCTGTCCTTACTGTGCTGTTTGTTTGAACAGGGTTCACTATAGCCCTGACTAGCCTGGAGCTGTTCTGTATACCAGGTTGGCGTCACATGTCACAGAGCTCCACTTGTCTCTGCCTCCTGAGTGTCAGGGTTAGTGTTAGGCCTGTGCAGCACCATGCCTAGCCCTACTTTCTTTATGGAAGAAATTTCATATAATAAAAGATCGCATAGAAAAATCTAAAACACAACCCCAGCCCAAGTCTAGCCACCAGTCTGAAGTGTTGACTTCTGCCCATCTATAACTCTTTTTATATACTACTCTATGATCTGCTTTTTTATACTTACAATATATCAAGGGTAGTTTCCGCCAGGTATCATGATACACTTCTGTAATTCCAGGATTTGAGAGACAGAGGCAAGGAGATCATGAATTTAAGGCCACCCTAGGTTACACAGCGAAGCCTTATCTCAAACAAAACAAAATACAGCCAGCTCCAGGTCCATCTGAAACCACCCTCCATGAGCAGCATCTGTGTGGTGTGCTCCATGAGCAGCATCTGTGTGGTGTGCTCTGGGTCTCTCCCAGAGTTCAGAAGTTCCTAACCAGGAAACAACATGAAGGGGCTTACCCTCTTGGCTGACTAGTGTGGACAGTGGTTCTGACTCCAGCCATGTCCTGCATGCCACTTGGTCTGTCTGCACATCCCACATCTAATCACGGTATGCTGAAGATCTGGCCTGTGAATTCTGAAAGTGCCTGAGTTTAGGCCACTTGGTGTACTCTGAATCCAGGCCAATGGTTAACAGTTTTAAAAGACTTGGCCAGAGATTAGAAGCCATTGATGTTCTTCCAGAGAAAACACCAAATTTTCAATTGCAAGGGAGCTGGCCTGAGACGGCACCCACATACACATAGCATATACTTACACAGACATATACACATAGATAAAAGTTTAAATTATAAAATCAGTAAGAACATACATTACAGTTAGAAAGGACTTGAATCTGGTTCAGAGTACTCACATTTGGCAGTTCACAAGCACCTGTAACTCTGGCTTCAGGAGATCCCAGATGCCTCTGAGCTCCCTGCGTACCTGTATGCCACACACACTGAGATGGTTCAGTGCATAAAAGCACTCGCTGTGCATGCCTAGTGACCTGAGTTTGATCCCAGAACTGAGAGAATAAGCTGGACATAGAAGTACTTGTTTGTAATTCCAACATTCCGGGGTTGGGGATTTAGCTCAGTGGTAGAGCGCTTGCCTAGGAAGCGCAAGGCCCTGGGTTCGGTCCCCAGCTCCAGAAAAAAAGAAAAAAGAAAAAAAAAATTCCAACATTTCCATCGTCTGATGGAAGGTAGAGACAGGAAAATGCTTGGAAGCTGGTGGGTCAGAAAACGTGGGAGTACACACAGCAGAAATAAGAGACCCAGCCTCAAACTGATGTGGTGGGTAAGAGCTGACCCCCAAGTTGTCCTCGACACACACATGCCCCCCACAAGTATTTCACTTGAATCAAGCTTCAATCTCTCTTAGAAACTCTACAGTTAAGACCTGCTACATCCAGGGCAAGGAAATGCAGCAGCCTGTGTCTTAGACCTTTAACAAAGGCATCCCTCTGCAAACAATAATGCAACGGAAGAGGGCTTTCAGTTAAACGTGTGTACAAGAAAATGAAGCTATCCCCAGAGTCATACACACACAGCTCCTATCACTCTCAATCATCTCAGAACAGGGGTCAGTACAGGAAGACACAAAGACTAAGAAGAAAATGGAGCCAGGCAGCAGAAGTACGCAGGCCTGAGGAGCTGCAGCATAAGCAGCCATGAAGGCAGAAGCTCTGCCCAGCTCTGACAAACAGGACGTATTCCCAGGCCTGGAGCAAACACCATACACTGTGTTGTTACAGGGAAATAAACGCTGAAGGCAAAAACATGGAGGTTTGCAGTTGGTGTTTCAAATAGGAGCCCAATAAACTAGTAAAACAGGGCTACTCCCTACATTCCGGCCAATAAAATCAGTCCAGAGGAGAGAAATTCAGCTAACAGTCTGCTTCCCTGCCACGGAGCTTGCTGATAAAATAGCAAGCACATCTGAAGAAAAACAATGTCCCCACATAGAAAGAGGCCTGCAAAGAAGACAAAGCATGCGCAGGAGGGTCAAAGTGTGTGATCAAATGCCAACCAACAAAATACAAGCAACTCACAAGAAAGGGACCAGGATGTGGAATCCCAGCTAGAGTGGTTCAAGGTCAGTGCATGAATGAGAGCAATTATAGGGCAATTAGAGATAAAGCAGGGTGTGATGGTGGAGCAAGCCTACAGTCTCAGCACTCAGGAGGTGGAAGCGGATCATCAGAAACCATCATGGCCTACCTATACTCTGTCTAAAGCATCATGGCCTACCTATACTCTGTCTAAAGCATCATGGCCTACCTATACTCTGTCTAAAGCATCATGGCCTACCTATACTCTGTCTAAAGCATCATGGCCTACCTATACTCTATCTACAATCAAGACGAAAGAAAAAATACAGGACGTCATCAACAGTCTAAAAGTCAAGGCCGCGGCCAGGGATAGAACGGCAGAACACCTGTGTGGCACATATAAGGGCCTGGATTTGACCCTCAGTACCGCCAGAACAAAATCCTCAAGCCTCTGCAGTCCCCACAGTGTTGGTTCTAATAGGACTAAGGAAAGCCCTGGGCTGCAGGACCTCTCTGAAAGCCCTAAAATGGATTACACCTCCTCCTTCTCTCCTCTTTGCCCTCCCTTCTTGTCTTATAGAGACAACTGCCAGATTCTTGGACTTGCTGAATGCTTTTCTAACCCTTCCCTTTCAGAAGCTGCTCTGGAGACAGGCTATTAGAATACTCTATCCAGGGAGAGAAGTCTTGGTTCTGAAGTGTTCTGGCTGCTAGTCATCCCCCTGGGAAGTCACTGGCCGAGCAGTGGGCTTGAAGCACATTTCCTCTCATGTCACTGCCAGCGGTGAGTCAGGGCGCCTTTCTTACGATCCTAGTAAGTGCAAGTTTCCATTTCAGCAGTACAGCTGCCTCCTGGCCTCCCCCTCCTCCCCCCTCCCCCTTTTTCTTATAGGGAATTGTTTCTTAGAAAAAAAATTTTGGGCTGACAAAATGGTTTAATAGGTATAGGTGCTTTCCCCAAGTAAGACAAACCAAGTTCAATCCCTAAGACGCACATAGGGGAAGGAGAGAACCAACTCCTATGAGTTAGCCTCTGATCTCCCCAAGTACACAGCAGCGCATAAGGACCTCTACACACACACACACACACACACACACACACACACACACACACACACACACACGATTTAAAAAAAAAAGTGTTTCTTGTTGAAGGCATTATCTCAAAGTTCTCAGACCCACGTGATCAATCGGCAGTAGTTTAGTTCTGTAATCACGTTGTATCAATCTACGCTAGACGGTTTGCAGGGAAGAGCAGCAGGCTCCTCCTCCCTCCTGGCTGTGTTTCTCCTTTCTTTTTTTAAAAAAATTTTTTTTAAGATTTATTTATTATATATAAGTACACTGTGACTGTCCTCAGATACACCAGAAGAGTGTATCAGCTCTCATTACAGATGGTTGTGAGCTACCATGTGGTTGCTGGGATTTGAACTCTTAACCACTGAGCCATCTCTCCAGCCCATTTCTCCTTTCTTTTAAGAGTTGGTTTATTTCCCAAGTCATTGTCCCCATAATGCCTTCGTCACTTCCTTTAATCACAGATCATAGAAGTGGCACTGGCTGGGCTGACTTTAGGCTTTTGAGAGGTAAGGTAACGTCTATACTCATCCTGCTGGAGAAGTCCCATCAGGCTCCAGTCATTACTGCTCCCAGGATAGATGACATTTCAGATGATGTTACACGGTACAAAAGAACTATGTGGGTGAATCAAGCACCCCCTAACATTGTGGGAAATTATAAGCTGCTATTTTAGCCACTAAATTTTGGGGTGGTTTGTTGTGCGGCACAGAGCTATAATTAAGGCAATGGATTAGACTGTGGGAAAGAGTGGGTAACAGGGAACATACTGGCTCCTCTATTATGCTGCATTACTGTGTTCTTGAGGCTAGAAATCTGAAATCAGTACTGACGGTGTCAGCAGGGTCCCTTGGGAGGCTTTATAAGAGAATTCTACCTTCATTTCTTGCAGTTTCTGGAGAGGGTCAACATTTCTTGGCTTATGGCTACATTACTGTGGTCTCTGCCTGTGCAGTTACACTTTTCCCTTTCTGTTTCTCTGATCTCTTTCTTCCTCAGGTGTCTAAGTAACTCACTACGCCTCTGCATAGTTCACCTGCTGGCTTGCTTATGCTCCATCTAAAGTGCTTCTGTCCAGAGTTAGGGGTTGGAACCCGGCTCCAGCATCTCCAGTCAGATAGAAAAAAACAAGTGTGTATGTGAGTGTGTGTGTGTGTGTGTGTGTGTGTGTGTGTGCACGCACGTGTGCACAAAGTAAACCCACATACCCAGGGAAGGCTCATGCTTGAAAAATTACTTATGTTTACATTGGGCTGATTCCTAGCACAGGCACAGCCTTCAACAATCAAAACACCAGCCCAGTCAGCAGCTCTAGGGGGAGAATCTGACTGCTGGGCTTACACTAGATTAACATATACAGATTTGAACAGAAAGAAAAGTCATGAGGGCACACAAAGAAGAGGGGAAAAGAAAACACAATAAACTGTCCTTGTGAAAGACCAGTGTTGGTGGACTTGCTAGACAAAGGCTTTAAAACAACTGTCTTAAAGGTGTTTGAGGGACTAAAGACATGAAGAAAGTCAAGGAAATCTGTATTAACAAACAGATTACTGCAGAGAGAAAAACCTAAACAAATAAGGGAAGAAACTCTAGAGCTAAAAAGGAGACTAACTAAAGTGGGAATTACACTGCAGGGGCGGAGACCAGTAATCATAGTACACACGGAACAACCCAAGGGCTGTGTCTGAGGAACAGAAACAAAGAGTTAAGAAATGCTGGTTTGAGCCTATGGGGCCCCTGGGGCAGCACCACCGAGATCACTACAAACACCATCAGCTTCTAAAGAAAAAGGGAGAAAGGGGCTAAGGAGAGGAGCTAAGGGAAAATCATGCAAAGTACTTAGTGTGAATAAAGATGAATGTCAACGTAAAGGAAGCTCAGCCACACCCTAAACTCTCTCTTTAACACGAAGACAGCAGGAAGCTGTGAAAGGGACACAGGCCAGGCTCTCAGGAGCCTGAGCCAACAGACTTCTCATCAGATGCTCTGGAAACCAAGAACCATGTGTGTAACCCTAGGACTTAAAAGATGCCCTCTTCTGGTGTGTCTGAAGACAGTTACAGTGTACTCATGCGTAAAATAATTCTTAAAAAAAAAAAGAAAAAAGGAGACTTAGAGGTGATGACGTCCCCTCAACTTGCACCACACACAGGAGATAGAACAGAGAAGAGTCATGATTTCAAAGCCAGCCTGGATTTCAAGATCCTGCAACCAAAAAAAAAAAAAAAAAAAAAAAAAAAAAAAAAAAAGGGAAAATTAAGATTATCCTAGAAAAACACAACAAAGTAAACTTTTTTTTTTTTTTCCAGAGCTAGGGATCGAACCCAGGGCCTTGCGCTTGCTAGGTAAGAGCTCTACCACTGAGCTCAATCCCCAACCCCCAAAGTAAACTTCTTATCCTGAGACCTGTCCTGCAGAAATTGTTGAAAGGTGTCCTGTGGTTGAAATGATAGTTTCTGAGAAGCATGGAAGAGCTGGCACTGGTTGTAGGGCTGAAGGGGAGCTGGCCCCAAGAGTGTGAGTGTGGGACTGCTGGTGCTATCACCTGTCTTCCATTCAGTGGGGGACGGAGGGAGAGGGATGACCGCCTTCCCAACCTCCTCACCCCTTGTCACCTATGGCAGGTGGGAGAGCTGGCCCCAAGGTCATGAGTGTGGGAGAGCTAGCCAGCCCCACATCTGCGACAGCACTGGGGAGAGAGGACCCTCACTACACCTTTCCTGGACAGCACAACTGAGCTGGCACTGCTGATCTGGGAATGTGTGAGGGGCCCAGAAGGCATGAGAGTGGGTTACCTGGCTCTGTGACCCTTGCAGACGGAGGCACTGGGTAAGCTAGCCAGGGCAATGCTAAAGAGTTCAGCTTGGTGGTGTGGGTGCAGAGAGCTGGCAAGCTGACTCACTCAGATAACACCCAAGTCCAAATCCAAGCCTTTGAGTTTGCCACCCCAACAACTACCCAACAATGAACTGCTGGAGGAGTGCAGGGGCAGACCATATGAATGGTAATAATTGTATTCAATTTATATATAAGTGAAAAGGCCTTTTAACTGGTCAAAAAGGGGAAATGTTGTGGTTTGCCCTGGAGTTATCTGTATTTTGATGCTAATTCCACTGCCTGTCTAGTCATTACTCAGGACTCAGGTAACTTCACCAGAACCTTCTCCCTATTGAATTTGTAAAACACAGATGAGGGCAGGTACAGGATAGAAGGAGGCCTGTTATTGGATGAGAAGGAAGGATGGGCGGGAGAAAAGTTGAAGGAAGAGGAGGAGACTGGAACGGAAAGAGGGGAGACAGGAGGGACAGAGAGGGTATTCTTGGTGAAGAGAAAATGGAAACCTGCCTTGGGAACTAGATAAGTAGAGAGGTTGCTGCCAGGCTCAGAGAGAGGTCTTTGGCAGTGTGGTATGGGATGGAGGAAAGTGGGTGAGAGGCTTTGCTGACTGGGAATTAAGATATCTAGTAGATATCTTGAGGCATCACGGTGCTGGATCCTAGGGGGATAAAAGCAGATATCTTATTTTTTATATTTTTACAACAACAACTGTACAGGTCCAAAGCTGCAGGATCCTCCATGGCACAGGGCAACAACAGAATAACTGATGGATATCTCCAAGTAAAGAAGTGTAGACAAAAGGGTGTACCGTAGGACACACTGTGACACACAGTAGCTTCTACAATGAGATTTTCTTTTATTTTGTTTTGTTTCAGAGAGGAAGCTGCAAGGGTGGAGGGCAGGTACATGGGGGTGGGAAGATGAGTGGAACTGGGATATATAATGTGATATTCACAAAGAACCATCAAAAGGTTAAATATAAAAAAAAAAAATGACAGGAGCAGTTGGAGAATGGGGAAAGAAAACAAATGAAAAGCACCAAGAAAGACCTAAGTCACATTGAGAAGTGTCAGGCAGAAAGCTAGATTGGCAACATTATTATTGAACTCTATGACCTCACTTTCTTAAAAAAATAAACCGAAAACATTATTTTTGCATTTGAATTTTCTTCACTTTGGAATGAGATACAGGTACAAAATTTTGGTTCCTTTTATAATCCAAAACTTTAAAAATTTCTCTCTCTCTCCTCTCTCTCCTCTCTCTCTCTCTCTCTCTCTCTCTCTCTCTCTCTCTCTCTCTTTCTTCCTCCCTCAACTCCCCCTCTCCCTCCTCCTCTGACTAGTCTTGAATTCACAGAGATTCTCCTGCCTCTGTCTCCCAAGTGCTGGGATGTAGCTCAGCTGGTTCAGTTCCAGCACTACATGAGCTTGGGTAGAACAAATCTAGTTCCCAGTGGAGAGAGGAGGGTCAGAGATTCAAATCCTCCTTGGCCACGTGGTGACCTTGCATTTTTTAAAAAAAAGTATCAGGTGCTGAGATTATTTGGATTATAAAAGAGAAATCATAAAAAGCCTACAGTCAACCAAGGAATTCTAAGAGTAGGAGAAATAGTCTTCGTCAGGTAAGAACACTTATATCACTGAGCTGGAGCTTAAAAATGGTAGAGGCAGTACACGCTGTAATGTGCGTGCTCTCATGATAGCATGTGCTATTACACTGAAAGGACGGTTGTGATGGGTGGGCCTCAGCTTAGTCTCCTTTTTCTTATAAGAAAAGGCCCTGCAACCATGAGCTTGCAAGATTTGTAGGACAAAATGAGACTAATAAGCACTTTCTCTGCTCCCTCCCTCACTCCCACCACCCCCATATTTCTAGCTTGTCTGGCTTAAGCAGGATGACACTACCTGCCACTTCCAACTACTCTCTCACAAGCTGTGGGTAATGCATAATGAAAACAGTGAGTGGCTTTTACTGAAGAAAGTTTAAAAATTATGTTGTCCCTAGAACAGTGGCTCCTTGAAACCCAAAATATCCTTGTTTCTGCTCCAACCCCAGTATCCAGAACAGCAGAAAGTACAACTCAGAAAATTATCAAAAACTGTCCTTCTTACTGCTGCCTTAGTAATCCATTTTAAACAAACACTGTCCCAAGAAAGAGTGAGCCATCTTGTCAATCTGAGGGTCCCAGTCCCATCCTCCTGCCTCTGGATACAGAGGATCGAACTCTCACTTTGGTAAGTGAACTTGCTATTCAGATCCTCCTCGGCAGACTTCTAGCTACTGTCTCACCTAGCATACCTTCAAGACATCATCTAGCGGATTCATTCATTCATTCATTCATTCATTCATTCATTCATTATTTTGTTCATTAAGAGACAATAGGTTCAGGGCTAGAGAGATGGCCCCGTGGTTAAAAGCTCTTGTGGCTCTTACAGAGGCCCTGAATTTGGTTCTCAGCACCCATATGGTGGCCCATAATCATCCTAACTCCAGTATCAAGGGATAAAGTATGACCTTCATAGGTACTCAGCACACATGTGTTGAACATATATATATGAAATCAAAATAAAATAAAATAAATCTAAAATAAAATAAAATCTAAAAATTAAAATAACTATAAAAAAGAGAATTAATAGATTCACATAAAACACAGTATTTCTGTAATATTTAAAATTCTATTTTTTTACCTTTTAAGTTTCTTTCCTAAATTATACAGATATTTTCACTATGGTTGACATTAATTTGCCGGGGTTGGGGATTTAGCTCAAGCGCAAGGCCCTGGGTTCGGTCCCCAGCTCCGAAAAAAAGAAAAAAGAGAAAAAAAAACATTAATTTGCCAATTCAAGTCAATAAGGGAAGGGAAGGTACTACCATAATCCCAGAACTCAAAGACCAAGATAGAACCAGGGACTTGAATTATAACCATTACAAGTTAAGCGAGCCTCCCAGGATGGAGCACACTGGGTGTGAGCACAGAACGAGGCACCCACCTCACCTTCCATTAAGCCGGTACCCTACTTCATGCCAGGCAGCTGCTTAGCAAGTGAAGGACAGACTATGACCCAGACAAGTCAGTTTTCAAAGGACTTCATGCCCCTGTGGTTTGGTCAGACAAGAATCTCTTTATACTGTCAGTCAGCCTGGTCCAGTCAGATAAAGGTCCCTTACCTGAGCTTCTTGCTTGCATACTCTGAGCCAGGACCACACACTGAATCTAAACAGGGAAACCAGCAGCTAAACTAATCTATAAAAATCTACTCATCTGTTCTCACGGAGCACTTCTAGAGATCGCTGGACCATAGATAGTTCCTTTTGGTTCAGTAAGTCTCTTGTCTCTACTCTATTTAAACTGAGAGAATCTATCAACTAAACTACAATAACTTTGCCCTCCCCTGCTTCCCCTAAACTTCTACCTTTCGTGCACATTAAATCAGAAAAGGGCCAGGAGCACGCATCTGCTCTTAATCAGGCTCAATGCTTCATTTTTCCCAGTACATATTTGAAAAAAGTCTGGGGATTCGAAGACCAAGATTATTTACAAATAAAGCAAACAAACAAAAACCAAAGCAAACTAAAAACCAGACACCAGGTAAATGCTACTGTCCTTCACTGTTGTCCACAGCTAGTAGGATGTGGTGTCTATGAAGGTAAGTTCCCAACACCTAAGTGATGACTCAGAGCACTCACGATAGTGCGGTTTTCCTTGGCCACAGAATTAACCAAGTTCCTGCTTAGTGGTGTCTATCTCAGTCTCCCACGCAGCACTGTCTGTAAACACTCAAAACGTGGCATAATGTTCCACAGATGAGCTACTTTCCCATTTCCAAACAAACGGGAAAAGCCTGTGTTTGGAGAAACAATGGAGAAAGACCATTGTTGGGCACTTCAGCCATTTGTTGTTTGAATAGTCAGAAAATAATCTGGAGTAAGTACAGCTCATTACTGTTGTTACTATTAAAAAGAAAAGAAAAGAAAACACCTAACCCCTAGTTTCCTGCAGCTGGCAGTGGAAAGCAGGATAGTTTCTGCTTAAATGCTAATAAAATGTATTAAATTAGACATTCTCAGGTCGGTCATGTGTTTGCTACTCTCATGAAAGTTGAGTTTTTAAAGTGCTCTGAAATCAGGCTGTCACCTCTGTGGATCCCAGAAAGCCATCCACTTGGCCCAAAGCAGCTTGCCTGCCCATCAAGATCATGCAGAGCCGAGCTCTGAACATTCTTTATCTGGCTGGAGCCATTCTGTTCCCATTCCCTTCCATGTGTTTCCCCAAATAACCAGACCCCAAGTCCCTCACAGGCTGAGGCAGCATTTTCTCTTCAGCTATATACCACAGCACCCAGAGAGGGACAGGCCAACCATGCATTTCCTACAATTTTTTAAATAAATGAAAGAATAAATCGGATCTCTTTTCTCTTCCTCTAATTTTCTATTAACTACAACTATTATTTGTCCATTTTTAAAAAGGTAAGAAACACAGAGCAAAACATCCAATCTTGCTTATTATAGAGACCCCATACACACACGTACAATGGCGAACTGTACACACATTAGCTTCTGGTGTTCTGAAGGAATGGCAAACACAGATCAGTTAAGCAATTCTATTTGCCACATTGTTTTAATTGAAGTTTAGATGCTATCTTTGCTTTTGACTTAATAGTCAGAGGGAAAAGTATTATCTTACGTTACTTAAAACACAATTTTAAAAAATAAAAATATATTTTTATCTTCAAATTTGGTTAATAATTTTAGCCAAATATGGAAAAAATGGGAATAAACTTATATAGCCTCAGAATTTTAAAAATATTGTTCCATTAATTTCTTTTTAACTAAAAATATTTTATTTCCATGTGTTCTATCTGTCTGTATGTCTGTGTACTATGTGCATGCTTGTGCCCATGTTGGCCCGAAGAAGGCCTGGGACCTACAGCATCTGAGCTATGGTTGGTCATGGGCCACCATGTGGGTGCTGGGAACTGAACCTGGGTCTACTGCAAGAGCAAGTGCTCTTAACAGCTGAGTTACCCTCCCTCCAGCCCCACTTCATTAATTCCTTGGCCACTGTGTGCAATGCTTCCTTCTGTGTGTAAATGGCCAGTAGTTTCCTCACCACCATCATCAGCTCTAAAGGCTGGGCCTTTGTGTGTGTGCACAGCCCCTCCCTCACTGTGTTGGGACTCATTTTCCTTGGTCCAAGGAGATTTTCTTGTGCTGTATCTGTCATAATTTCTTGACCTTATTTTATTATCCTTTCTGAATTCTCAAACTGGATGTTGAACCAACTGGAATAATTACCTCTTTTTCTTCTCCCCCATTTGCTCCCCAACTTTTAGTTCAACCTCTCCAACCTTCCAGAGAACCAGTTTTTACATAGTGTACCTCAGTCACAATGGCAGTGCTGTGGTGAGCATGGCTTTCTGACTTGGTGACTTGTTATTGAGCACCACTTGTACTCACTATAATCTGGCAGAGGAGCTACAAGTGTATCAAGAGTGCTGTGGGTTGGGGATTTAGCTCAGTGGTAGAGTGCTTGCCTAGGAAGCCCAAGGCCCTGGGTTCGGTCCCCAGCTCCGAAAAAAAAAAAAAAAAAAAAACCAAAAAAAAAAAAAAAAAAAAAAAAAGAGTGCTGTGCACTGCTACTCACCCCTCTCACAGACTCGGTCACACCAGGATTCCGTGAGTCAGCATACCTAACCTTCAAAGCCACTGCCTGCTAAATATCCTAAGTCTAGAAAGACTCCAAGTATTAAAAAGCATTTAAAACTCACAAATGTTAAGTAAAACACCCATCCTCATTAAATAATGATGTTTCATATAAAATGCTATGAGTTCAGGCAAATCTAATAACATGCCACAAAACTAAGGCAGTTCAAGTATTATATCTATCCATAATAAGCCTATTCTAATGGCAAGTTTTATAAATAATGTGAAATTTTTACTTTAGAAAAGGCTGCTACTAACCAGGGAATAGAATCTGAAACCACGTCCCCTACTGTTTTCTGCGTTGGGACAGTAATGGGGAAGCATCTGCGGAAAGGAAGCCCGAGAGCCGGCCGCGTGGAGGAGGGACTGCTCTCTACAGCAAGCCGGGGGCCTGCCTACCCTTCCAGGCGCCCTCTCATCTGCTTTCTGCAGGACGGGAATAGCCAGCCATGCCTGTTCAGTGGTGTTTCTGTGAGAACAGAGATAACACATCCACAAATCTAACTCTGTCCCTTCTCCACCGATTATCACCAGTGCTCTTTGGCCTTGGATCCCGCCGCCTAGGCTCTTCCCCTTCCTCCCTACTTTGAAGAGGAGATGAAAGGAAGAAAACAGATATTAGGATAAATTATCATGAAGGCCAACATGCCAGTGTCCAGCAGATCAGAGAATACAACTCACTTGTTTTTACAGCACAGACAGCTTTTCAAAATACATAAAATACAAACATTGAAAATATGATTAAAATTTAAGTTTGTCATAAAATTTTACACAGCATTCTGAAAACTTAATACCTATAATTTTCACGGATTAAATACTAAATTGTTTTACTCAACACTGAACATATTAAGTGCCAACAGCCAAAAAAAAATGGAAGCTACCAAATGAGATACAGTTAACACTTACAGAAACACAGATACACGGAGACACAGACGCCGTGACTAAAGGAGACAGCCATGGTACTCTATACACTCAATGCTACTGTACACTCTTTTACCTATGCATTACCAGAAAACTATGCTTCCTTTTGATGTATCCATTCTAGTAGTTAAAAACACACTTCTAGGCCTGAATAGGCATATAAAAAGGCACAAATACTACAATAAGTATTTATTTCATCCTTGGAAAAGAAAACCATTCTTACATTATTTTATAATTACAATGGACTGACCACCATCTGGGTTTACACTGAAAGAATTTAATATAACTCTTAAAAAGAATTCAAAAATAATTTCATATTTGCCAGAAAAATGACTGATAATAAAGACTAAACAAACAACAGTTAGCTGAAGGAACAATTTCTGCTAGCTTTAATATGGCACCTACTTTATTTTAAGTGAATTCTGTTGACCTGGTGTTTCTTAGGTCAGAGGATTTTGTGACACACCAGTAGCACTGTTTATAAAGCCATCACAGGGAGGTGACTGTAGGTTGATGTCATTATGCAGGTGAAGACAAACAAGATAAAACAAGGCCTGCCATTGGATGAGAAGGAAGGGAGGAGGGAACAGAGGTTTTAGAAGGAAGGGAGAAGAGGAGAGAGGAGGCCAGAGCAAAGAAGGAAAAGCTGGGAGAACATGGCGGCAGATATTAAGACTCTTCTCTGTGTATACATTGAGGTTGCTATGAGTACTTGTAAGGGATGGATGTATACAGGATTTTGTGTTGTCTAGATGGGCAAACCATATCTTATCAATTGGCTCAGAGGACATTGTGTGGAGCTGGGGACCGAACCCAGGGCACGCGCTCTACACTGAGCCAATCCCCACCCCTGGAGTGCTCTTTCATGTGGACTTAATTGAGCTGAAGAGAGAGCATGGTGACAGGACACCGAACCAGACCTGCGATGTATGTGACTGATGTGGTAACAACCTGCCCTGGGAACTAGACAGGTAGGGAGACTGCTGCCTGGGTCAGAGAGTACCTGGAGGCAGCACGGAGCTGCTGAGATAAATTAGTGCTTGGCCCGCTAGAGCTGGAACTATTGAGACTCCACCACCAGGGCATGGGGGTGGGAAGGGGGTCCCCCCTTTCATTATTTTACCACCACAGGTGACACCAGGTAGTTTCTAACACCTTTTTCCCTTTTGTATAAGTCAAATCACTATTGCTTCAGGTTTTCCCTCCTTAAGTCTAATTTTGTTCTTTTTATTCACTTCCTTTCTACAAAAGCTAAATAGCTATTAAATCTATTCTATTTGCTCTAGGATTTATATGTACTAAATTTAATCTACAAGTATACCAGGGAAGAGATTTAAATTTTTAAATAATTTTAAAAACAAGACCATGATGACAGGCTATGACACTGTGCACACTCCCATGGCCTCACTGTGCATGCCATTCTCATAATACAACCCAGAAGGATGGCCACAGCTTCTCTATAGAAAGACAGGAGCGGCTGAGGATGAACTGAAAACATAGCCGAAAAAGCCACCTAGCACCCGCTGGCCTACTTAACAAGGTCACTCAAGTTCACGGGTTGCTAATGCATGATGTTGAAAGATAAAGATGAATCAAAAGTCATCAATAAAATTCTGTTTTTGTCTAAGGACAAGTCATATCTGTTTTGACTCAGAAGATATGACTCATAATAAGGCCAGGGCTTCTTTTCCTTTTTTTCCTTTCTTCCCTGAAATTGTGAGCAAAACCAAAATAATGTGTCCATATATTGAATGGTGGTTTTGGTTCTGTTATTCATCAGATATGTGATACACTTAAGCCACCCAACCTCTGAATCCAGTTTACTCTTCTATTTACCAGGGATAACCGTTCATATACACACCCTTTCCAGTTAACACTGGGATCAAATGAGGTAACACATCAGAAAGGACAGATAGGTAGACAGACAGGCGCGCGCACACACACACACACACACACACACACACACACACACACACACACGAGAGAGAGAGAGAGAGAGAGAGAGAGAGAGAGAGAGAGAGAGAGAGGGAGAGAGGGAGAGAGGGAGAGGGAGAGAGAGAGACAGACAGACAGACAGAGAGACAGAGAGACAGAGAGAAATAAAATGCTTAAAAATTAAATAGCTAACAATTTTTAACTTGGGGTATATTCTATGATGAAATACCCTTCATTTTATGAAACTACCCTGACCAAGTAGTTTAGTGTCCTTCTTTAGCAAAATGAAGTTCTACTGTAAAAAAAAAAAATTCTATTAGCTGAGTCTCAATTAAAAAAACAAACAAACTGCTGGTGTATGAAATCCCAAAGCCTGACTTCCAAAAGTCTACATTGCTCTAGCCAGCAGAACCACTCAAGTAAACATACTGATCTCCTGGCTTCAGCTTTGAGTTCCAATCCAGTTATAGTGTGTCTCCATTCAATTGCCAAAATGATCATCTAAAACAAATGTACTCCTTTTCAACCCACACTTTAAAACACGTGACTTGCTCCCATGCCCTCAAGCTGGGGCACGGTCCCCCATTCATCTTAAGCTGCTCTACCTCATTTGGCAGGTTTTTATCCCAGGCTTTGCAAAGGTGTGATTCCTGCTTGTTCCCAACCAAATGTTACAGAGCCTTTTTGCTCTGACACACTCCTGATCTCTCCCCACAAGTTCAGATGACAGCATGAATCCATGTGCTCTCACTTAAGGCTTCCCTGAAGACACTCATTCACACATCTAACACCAAACTTCTGAGCTGCACCAGACACAAGAAGGAAGAAGACAAAGTCCCACCTCCAGGAGTTGATGGTCCACTAAGAGAAACTAGACCAGACCCTAACAGCTAAAGTAAGAAGAAGGCTAGTGCTGTGGTGCACACTTGCCTTGAGAGTTAAGAGGCAAGAAGATCAAGGCTTCCAGGCCAGCCTGGACAAGAGAACCTGTCGCAACAAACAAAGTCAAAATATCTTATGACTGCTTACCATGGTTTCCCATGAGGCTCCCACTAAATCTAGCTCCTTGAAGGGGAAAAAACAAAAACGAACAAACAAAAATCTAGAAAAACTAAAGAATGAGTATCTGCAGCAGTATCCTAGATGCTATGTAAATGTGAGACTGCTCACTGTGTGCACAGCCTATAATGGCTTCTTAAAATGCTTCTCAGTCTGGTGTAAATAAGCTTTCTGAAGCCTACAGCATGCTGTGCCAGTAACAGCAGGCCATTCACTATTTAGACCTGGTGTGCATTTGGCACAAGCAGTTACTTTGCCAGTAATTTTCAGATCAGATGAGTTAAGCATTGCTGTCTTCAAAGTTTCAACTTGGCAAAATACACATCTTCCTCAAACTCATAACACAAAATTAAAAGAAAGCCAGCTCCTTAGATAGTCTAAATTCTAGGATGGTGGCTCTGTGCTATCTGTAAAACGCTAATACTAGACAAGTCAATAACTACCATGAACAGGAACCTTGTCAGATCACTGTCAAGACATAATCCCACCTAAGTTATCACCTGCTGAAGTAAATTAAAGTCAAGAAAGCAAACATTTCATGAATATTCACTTGCCTTTGGTCCAGGAAAAGTCTTAGAAACAAGTTTGCCTTTAATTAAAAATAAAAATAACCCAGAAGACTGAAATAAGATCTGAGGAACACTGGCCATGGGTCAGCCAGTCAGCATAAGAAAGAGTTGGCAGTGCCCAGGGGAAAGTGCTCCAGTGTGTGACTATGACACCATTCTGCTCATGTAAAGATTTGGAAATTAGATGTTCTGGACAGAATTAGGTCTAGCTTTCACACTACTGTGCTGACAAGTCAAAAAAAATAACCCTGGTACAAAGGAGCCCAGTGGTTCTGAAAGTGGCTCACTCTTAAAGACTACAAATACATTAAGCCCTGGCCCGAGACATAGAGGCCATAGTCAACAGTTGACAGGGACACTGATACACTCTAGATAATTCTAGCCTCACTTCCCAGGAATTTTAAATTAGACTTACAAAACAAGACAACAAAAGCAGAAAACCTAAAACAAAAGAAAAATCGACGGGGATGGGGGGGCTGGGAGAGTGGGAGAGGGAGAGGGATAATATGGTTATAGAGGTCTGAGCAGTGGGCAAGAGCCAAAGAGAAGCCCTCCAGAAAGTTAGTCTCACATGAACTGAGATAAACTGGGACATTGTCAGGCTTCAAAAAATAGGCTAGACCATACAGACACTGCTTAGATGATGCTTGGTTTTAAAGGACAGCAAGTATCAACTTCTCCTAGGCCTGCTGGGAGGCTGAAAGGGGAGGAAGTAAGCCTTTAGGCAAAGGGTAAGCACAAATGCTTTTGAGGCCTAGATGCCTTTGGCTTGCCTAGAAGAATGGATGGGGGTGGAGGTAGGGGTGGGAGGTCTGAGATGTCAAGCTAATGGATCTGAACTCTTAGTTCTCAAATTCTGAGACGCTGCCTTAAGTTTGGGCCCAAGAATAAATATAAATTCTGTTTGGGTCACTCTGAAAATGTTTTAAGCAAGTATATGGTGCCTACATGAAAGTGGAGAGAGATTTTTTAAACTGACATTGTTCTTAAGGCTAGGAGTGGTGCCACACACCTTTAATCCCAGCACCCAGGATGTAGAGGCAGCATGGTTTACATAGGGGACCCTATCTCAAAAAATAGTATTAAATTAAACTTTTAAAGAAATAATTTTTTAAGTGTGTGTTGTGTGCTCATGTCTGTGGGTGTGATGGCAATATGTCTTAGGATGTAAGGAATCAAAGGAACACCTGTAGAAGTTGGTTCTTTCTACCATGTGGACCCCAGGGATCAAATAAAGAACATCCCACTTGTTGGTATCTTTACCCACTGAGCCATCACACTGGCTAGAGAGAGAGTTTTAAAAAACAATACACTATTAGTTAGAAATGCACATATTTTCACGGGTATTGAATAAGGCCTATCACTGAGACAGTTTTAGACCACAGGGTAAACTGAGTCACCTGATCAAGTGCTGAAATGGCAGAAAGGTCCACCTGAAGCAGCCCCACAGTCCACTGTTCACTGGAACGCCTTCCCCCAGTCCTGTATTTGCTTTACACACTACAGATTTCCTCAGTACCTCGAAGGAAGAACTGTTAGTCATCAAGCTGGATGGTGTAACCTAATAGGGTCTTTGTTCAGAAAATTTAATTACAGGCCTGAACCCTGAATGAATGTAAAATAAAAACAAGCAGCTGGAGGTTCCCCCACCCCCACCCCCACCTCTACCCCACCATCCCTGGCACATCTGTGGCAGCAGTTTCTTCACTGGTATCTGCAGCATGACCCATCCTCTGTAATTGCTTCTGGCTCCTCTGGCTGCCCTGTGGCTCCACTTACAATTAAGGCTTAAAGACGCTCAGAGGTGATTTCAGCTTTTTCCTACCTCTTAGGAGGCTTCTGCCTGAGCTCAGGCCATAGTCTTACAACTGAGCTAGTGTGTGCTTCCTGTCAGCCTCAGAGCTTTCCAATTTTTGCTCCCCAACAAGGCTCTACAGGAGAACAGAGTTCAAAACCAAGCTTTAATCTACCTTAACATTGACCAAATACTTTTACTCTGTAAGTACCCAAGGAAGGTTGCTGCCACAGGGCACCGGGTATTACTTACACTCTGCTGACTATCAGAGACTGCAAGATTTAAAAGCTAAACACCAGAAGCCCCACAAACTGCAATAATAACCACTGGAAATACCAGATTCAGAACTTTTCTGGGCAGAAAGCAAGGAGAACACCTATTAGTAAAAAGCTTACTTTCTAACCCTGGAGCCAAGCACTGGCACCCTTCCACAGAAAAACTGAGTCATGCCAGTGTCACAGGACGGAAAAGTGCTGGCCCAGATGGCCAGCGAGTATGAAGAGGACTTGCCCATGCATGGAGAACCCCTTTGAGGGCCTGAAAACCCACCTCCCCTCCGAAAGCATTGTTAAGTGATGATAAAATTTCCAGCTTAAAGCACAGGGAAAAACTTTCTAGTTTCAAACAAAAATAGAAGTTACAAACTTCAAACATTAAGTTTCCTAGAGGAAAGTAATATGCAAATGTAATTAATTCATGGGAAACGCTAAGGCAGCATTTCATTAAGAGGAGAAAAGAAGTCCCTCAGAATAGGTTATTTTGGAGGCAAGCAGTGAAGTTTCTCTTCCTTTCTGCCCTTCTTTCACTTACTGAAGACTATGTATGCTTGCATTGCAGGGGGGAGTACGGGGTGTGTGTGTGTGTCTGCGTGCTCCAGTGTGCAGGGTGGGGGAGGGGGTGTTTGAGGGGATACAAAGGCCCTCAGTATTCAGTTCCTCACAGTACTGGGGAAACTCTAAATCAGAGGGACCCACCAAAATGCTATTCTGTTTTGAAAGTGGCCTTAACTGTGAAAAGGCACATTTCCAGTTCAAAATTCAAAGGTAGCTCTCCCAACAGAGGACTGGTTATTTGGATGGAGACATGTGATAAACACTCCCTAAGGAAGGAGCAAATGAGAAAGGGTCAAAGGCAAAGTCGAGGTGGGGGAGGGAGGGAGGGCCTGCACTGTCTCAGCAAGCTGCAGTCTGAGTACCCACAGCACTCCATAAAGAGCTGCTGCTGGTTAAAGAAAAACTCCAGCTTCTCTGGGGTGAATACCATGACATCTGTTCTCTTCTCATAACAGCAACTAAGTTGATTTAGGAAAATATTCTCTCTTCTAGAGTTGTTGGTGCATAATTACATGATTTCTCTTGAGCCCTGGTCTCTCTGTGTTTATTTTGCACATCTGCTCTCCCAATACCTGATCACACAGAGGTATCATAAAGAGCAAACCAACAGGTATAAAGAGACCAGCCCTCAAAACAGATCAAAGCAAACAGCCCGTGGAGTGCTTTGGAAATCTTGGCTGGCAGCTCTTGTAAATAAAAGTGCTTCTAAAGCAGAAAGCATTCAACTACCGTATTTATATAGGGCGTGATTGACAGGTCAGTTATTAACTTCATAAAAACACAGGCAATGTTAACTAGCAAGAATGTTTGTTCTAGCTGTTCTATCTGAAGGAAAATGAAATCCAAGATAGAATGGCTTGCTCTCTGTTTCTTTTAAGTATTTATTTTAGAACCATGCAGTATAAAAGAATGTTTTTTCAAGTCAGTGAACTTAAGCTATTTTGCTTACTGTTCTGGAATTTAAGTATGTTGTTATAATTCTTTAGAAAACAAATGTTACATTTACTAAAGGCAAATTCCAATGGTGCACCATGATCTTTTGAAGACTTCAAAAGATTTTTATTCTTCTGAGTTACTAAAACTAAAGAAATTTTACATTAATTAGCCTCTCTTCCAGTAACTAAAGTAGATCAAGTCAGAAATCCAAAGGGCAAAAAGACTTCCTCTTGTGCTCTGGACTCGGGCGTGTGTCCCTTGAATTACTCAGGCAGCAGATCTAAGTAAGTTCTGCCAGGAAGAGGTAAGAATAAATTGATGTGTATTTTACTAATACTATATTGATGTTTTTAATTGTATTCTTAATGTACTTTAATCACATATGACATTTACTGAAATATTACAAGGTAGCATGCTTTATTTTCTTAAATTCTAGAAAATTGTCAGCAGCATGTAGATGTTCCTTCAGGAAATCCTTTAGAACTAAATCCAATTTTGTATGAAATTCCCACCCTAGGAGGTCCAACCAGAAAAATCAGCTAACAAGCAAACATGTTTCTCCAACTCAAAAAATAACTATTTTAGTAGTAGCCCTGAGTATCTACATAATAAAGGAATCTAAAAACACTTGTGTTCATCCAATCTATACTCTTCTTCATTTATAAAATAAATTTTTATATGACAAACAAATGGAAGAAAAAGAGGGGAAAAACAAGTTTTGCTCTTTAGAATCAATAATGAATACTTTTAAGGTTGGAGTCATATGAAGTTGGCATTTCCTAGCCAAATAAATGCTTATGAAATGACTGGTGTTTCTGTGAGGATTTGTTTATGTGTACTTAATATCCTCAGGCCTCAGAGTTTTTTCCATGTAAACATAAGTTTTGTTAACTACCTCTTAAATTTAATTTAAAAGGCTATTTGTTATCAAAAAACTTCACTCTTAGACAAGGCTGTCATCATAGGAGCAGCATACCAAACCCAAGAACAAAGCCCACGTCCCCAGGAAACCTGTCCTTGCTCAGCAGTACACTTTATGTACCACAGCCCTGCTTCCTTCACCACTGGCAAACAGCAGCCTTTCAGAACACAGAATTCTTATGAAATGAATACTCAGTCTCAGAGCATGCCCTGGCCTCCTCTACTACACACCCTCCCCCTGCACGACTATATTTTCAAACTAGAATATTTGTTTTGACAGACTTCTGCTTGCTTAATTCTCTGGCAAAGGCTTTCTTGTGAGCTCCTGGCCAGTAATGAACATTTTGCCAAAAATATGCAACTCTTGGCAGGACAAGAATAAGGGAGAAAAAACCCCTGCTGGCAGAGCCGTCCAGAATTGAAGATAAAAGCAGGTACAGTGGATAAAGAGAATCCTTTCCCTAACGTATTATAATTCTCTCTGTTTCCCTGCTTCTATCAGGAGAACTCTCACCTGGCAGTCACATGTCTTCTCTGCACATATAAAGCAATAGAAACGGCTCTTCTGGCCTCGCTTTCTAACTCAAGAACTACTTTTCCAAACGAAATATGCACGTTAGCTAATCCTACTGAGAGAGCAAATCTCCCCAAACAATCTCTTAATAATAGTTTGTCAAGAAAATTAAAATCCATTGAACTTCTTTAATCCTGAGGATACTCTCATTATTTCTCCAATTACATTTAAGGACTTAACACTCAAAACGGTAACAAAGCAAAGACTTCCACCTCCCTGCCCCCAATAAGTTCCAATGGCTGGGCTCCTCAAGAGCGCTGAGGTGGGGAGTGAACAGCCTCCTCACAAGCAGAGTCTTGGATGAACAGCCCAGCAGCACATTTCCTCCATGGGTGAATCCAAGCACTTTGGAGAAAAAAAAATATTAAAAAATACTTGCTGATTTTAAAAGACACAAGCATACATGCCCCATCTCCAAATCTGATTAGTGAAGCAGTCCATCTCTGTTGAGAGATTTTACCAGATACATCATTTAACTACTGATGCCATTCTCATCCTTCGGTGAGCCTACTCACTGAGACATAAAATACCATCTACCTGCAGAAGACTCCTTTGTCTAGGCCAGACCTTACTCCTGGGTTCCAGACCCAGTGTGTATAACTGTCATGTGGACATGCTCCGTTGGATCTTCCTCTAGTGTCTCAAGTCTTGGGTCCAAAGTGAACTTTGGAGGCTCGGGATGCAGTTAAGCTGGTACAGTGCCTGCTTAGCATGCATGAATTCATTCCCAGTACCACACACACTGGGTGTGGTAACTCACACCTGTAACCTCAGTACTTCAGTGGTAGAGGAGGATCAGATGTCATCCTTAGCTACAAAGTGAATGTGAGGGTAGCTTGAGACACATAAAGCCCTGGGGGGTATAGGGACGGGGACAGGGAGAAAGGGAAGGTGGATAAAAGGGAGGGAGGGCAGGCAAGAGTGAAATAGATGGGGAGGGCAGGCAGGCAGGCAGGCAGGCAAGCACACAGCTGTCCTCAACACCTTTATAAAGGATACTATTAGACCAACCCACAGTTTGCTTCACTTGCCCAACTTCTATTTATTTCTGAAGCTCAGACCCTGACTTTACAGGAAGCCCTCCCTAACAGATAATCATCAACTACACCCTTCTTCCAAACCCTCCCTACAAAAGCCCTGAAGCTGTGGCCTGCAACTTAGTCACCTATTCTAGCTGACTCTGAGAGTCTTTTTTTTCTTTGGCAGGGGGGGGGGGGGAGAATGTGACTGTACCTGAATGTATATATGTGTAACACATCCACGTCTGGTGCCTGCAACGGCCTGAACAAGGGGTTGAATTGCCTGGAACTGGAGTGAGCTATCCAGGTGTTTAGGAGAACCGAACCCAGGTCCTCTGTAAGAAGACCAAGTGCTTTTCACAAATCAGCCCCAGACTCTAAGATTCTTAAAGCTAAAGACTTAAATGTTCAGCACCTTACTCTGCACACAACAAAGCAGCCCAATCCCCTGAATAAATGTCTCTAACAAGAGTGAAGCGTCCTGTGCTGGGCACTCTTTCCATGCTGTATGGACAGGATTAGCACCGTCACAGGAGCCTCAGACTCAGGTCCTGGTTGACATGTGAGGTACTGAATCAGGGCGTGAGTGTGCTTCAGGACTCCTTCCTCCAGTATGAGCTAATGCTCTTATCTCCAGGAGCCTGAGTAATTTTATTCCACCTCTCAGGAAAGAGGACACGATTAAACCACTAGCAAAACTCTGTTGCTTTTAGAAATAGTGTGTATTGGTCAACAAAAAAGCTTTGATATAATGGAAAAATAACTAGATTAGGAGTCATAACACCAGCTCTGCATCATACCAGATATGAAACATGTAGCAAATTAATCATGGACACTCCCAAGAATGCTATCTGGAATGGGGCAATAATACTTATCCTACTGGGAATGCCTGGGAACACATGAGATAAGGTGAAGACAGTCTGCAGGCTTTTTATAAAGCAGAGTACACTACTGTTATTTCAACCAGGAACTACAGAATGAGAGGACATTTGCTTCTGCACACAGCCAGTACCTACAACTGGTCACTGTATACTTTTATTTTGATTTTCTCTTTCAAATAATTAGAAAAGTTTTCACATTTGCAAAACTGTTTCTACCAAATGTTGAAAAAAAATCTCTAGTAAAGTGAACCAATTATAGCACATCTGTTTTAAGACTTTCAGTATAAAATTAGAAAATGAAAAAATACTGAGTATTAATATAAGTTTGAGAATAGTTTCAAAAACAAAACAAGGAGCAACACAAGGAACTAAAGGATCCACACTACAGTGGTTATCCATGCCCTCTGTCACCAGTGGAATCTGATATAATGCAGCCAGGGCTCTGACCCCACAGACTATGAACAGCTCAGTAGATAAATCTCAGTAAGCCTCTACATCAAACAGACTGGAAAAAATCAAAAGAGCGCTGAGCTAAGCCAGACTAGACTGATATTTTGGTTTATTGGCTAACTGTCATGCTTGGAAAGGCATAAAGCTTAATTGTGAGGCCTGAGGTAAACGTAAAAAGTGCTGGTCTTTAGTAGAAATACTGATCATAGCATCTGTTGCTAGTTAAAATAAGTGGAGATCTTCATCCAGAATATTTTTAGTTGTTTACATTTTAAATAAAGGAAAATAACCTGTCACATAGTGGCTAGTCTTGAGTCACCATTTCAGCCTTTTGAGAATGCTTGAACTCCCTCGTGTGAATGAGGGAGTAACGCTGCTGTTAATTCGAAGCACAGGACAGGCGAAAGGAGCAGGAATGAGCTCTGTGCTTCCGTTCACAGCTTCTTATGGTATTACTAAGCATAGGTTCCTCACACATATTAGTGAACACAACCCTGTATGGGAAAGTAAAGTCCACTGCTAGAATTTGAATCTTTTTAGGACTTTCTATGGAATAACTTACTCCACTTGGCTGAACAAGCATCCAAACCCAACATTTATTTTTAATGGAAAATACAAATACAAGCACTTTGTTTTAAAAAACAAATGCAACGGTCATGTAAATCCAAAAGTGTTAACTGTTTCAAGCTTCCACTTTGGATCATTTAGAATCTACAGAAGTTTGTTCCCAGCTTATCCATCACTAGTCTCTACTAAGGAAAATGATTCTAAAAATTAAGATGGTTTACAGTATTTAAAATCCCATTATTTATATAAAAGCCTAGAGCTTCAATAGGTAAGCTAAAGGCTCTTAGATGTAATCAACTTTACCAACGCCTATCCAGGGCTGTTTGATATTTTCAAGGAAAATACACTCACCATAGTTTTTTATAAAATAGCAAGTGGGGAGTAGATATAGGAGATGTAGAAGGGGAAAGAGAATTCAGAAAGTTTCTTCTGTAACTTTTCTTTCTGAATCATCAAAGAGCACCCACTTCCCTCATACTCCTTGAAGTTTTGCACTACACAGGAACTTTTGTTCTCAAGTCCACGGTGTTTATACCGCTCATGCTTGGTCACGGGACTCCTTGCTCCTGTCAGACTCCTGGGTCCCATTCCTATCATTAGCTTCAGAATGTCTGTCAGTGAATGCTGTCCCGAACGCCTATTAGGATGTTCTGTTGGCCCTGAGAGAAGGTTCTCCTGGTAAACTACAATAAAGGTCCTTGGCTCTGAAGTGCCGTCCTTTCACAGCTACTCAGGCCACCCAACACTACTCAGGCAGTGTCTACCGTGTGTTGTGACTCACACTACACACACAATGCATTCTTTCTTTGGTATTTCTTTGAGAATACAAATTAACTTATAGGAGACAATATGCCAGTCTAAGATGTAAGATGAGGTATCATCCTATGGATGTGACTCCGCTGGTAGAACGCTGACAAAGTGCTGGGAGGCTGTGGGTTCAATTCCCAGTAGTGCATAGACCAGGGCATGGGCACACAGGCTTGTAATCCATGCACTACAAAGGTGGAAGAAGGAGATGAGGAGTCATCCTTGGCCTCAGCCAGTTCCTGGCCAACCGAGATATCCTATCTCAAAACGTCAACAACAACGGAACAGAAGAATCTTGAAGAAAGAGAGAACAAATACCAAGACAGTGGGTGCACTCATGCAGTTAACTTAAAACAAAAACTCTCTCAGCCCTACAAAAACAAAACAAAAGCAGTAAGACAGAAAACACCAAAACAAAACAAGTTCTCCATGCACACAAAATAAGTAAAAAATAAACAATGTACAGAATTCCTTTCGTGTTGGCTAATTACTCCTGAGCATGGCACCTGCCCTGGGGTGTGGCTGATAGGCCCAATGACATTCCATTGAAGAAAACTGATTTTCTCTTTGCCAGGAGGTATCAAGTGCAAATAGTTTCTTGGTTAAGGGTAGGACACCGTGTCTACCTCCCAGTCAGTGCTGCAACTCCAACTGACTTGAACCAGTGCAGATCTTAAAGAGAAAACAGCGCCAACAAAAACCACAGCTAAGCAGTGAAATGAGAGGTCTGTATACCAAGCACGGGAACAGGGCCCTCCACAAGCACCTCCACTTTCCCCTCACAAGTACCCCAGAGTCAGATATTATTATACCATTTCCTGAGAACACTGAGATGAAGGAACCAGAACTCAGAGCACTAAAACACAAGCAAATGAGGTGAGGTCTCAATGTGGCTGTTGCCCTGTCTATCTCAACATGCCTCTCCTGGACATGCCACAAAAGGCAGATGCCGACCAAGTGACAGGAAAAAGGTCCGGCACAGCCACAACAGGGAAGATTTCCCAGAGAACAGCAAAGGATTGAAGCTAAACTTGAAGGACAGAAAGTGTAACTTAAGAAAGGAAGGAGGGGGCTGGAGAGATGGCTCAGCGGTTAAGAACACTGACTGCTCTTCCAGAGGTCCTGAGTTTAATTCCCAGCAACCACATGGTGGCTCACAACCATCTCTAATGGGATCTGATAACCTCTTCTGGTGTGTCTGAAGACAGCTGCAGTGTACTCATAAATAAAAATAAATAAACCTTAAAAAAAAAAAGACAAACAAACCCTTTAAAAAAAGAAAGAAAGAAAAAAAATGAGGGATAGGCATTTTAGGGATAGGAAAAAAAAACCCCACAAAAGCTGGGGGTGGGGTCATCCCTCAAAGGAAAAGTAAAACATATTCAAAAGAACATTGACAGATTGGTCTGATTAGAGTTTATGTATTTGTTGGGTGGGAGACGGCAGCCCAAGAGTTTAATAAATATTTGTGAGTTTGAATAATAGGAAATAAGGTGAAAGGTCAGGTGCAAATTATAAAGGATCCTGAAAGCAAAGCTGAAGAAAATACAATTAACCAACAGATAACTGTGGGCCAATGCTCATAAAACCAAAGGAGATTGAAACAACTGGTCCTTTTCCTACCACATTCCCTTGCACACGCATTACAAAAGAACAATTATGGTCACTGCTGAGAAGATTATACATGCTGGTAAATTTGTAAACTGATAAATCTCATTTAAAAGAAGCTTGGCTATCAGTTTCATAAAATGTTTGTATTCTTTAACACAGTATTCCCATTTCTGATCATTTATTCCAAAAAAATAATTCTCCCCAGAATGGGAAAAAAATTAAAAGTTCACAAGAATAATCCTTATGCTATTTTTCATTATATGGAAAAATTAGATAGGCTGTAAATGCTTGATGAATGATGGGCAGCGGGCGGAGCAGGGAGCAATCAGAGGAACAGAAATCTTTGAGGGCTAGTGAAAGAGAGACGACTGCTGTAGGAAGGTCACATGAAAACTGTTTTTCAAGATCAAATTAAATATCTGACAACCACAAACAGAACCCAAAGACAAGTAGTGTGCAGGGTCCTAGAAATTACACACAGTGACATGAGCTAAAGAAAAGTCTACATATATTAAAACACTTCTGAATTAATATCCTAAAAGCTAGGAGGAAAGAAATATTTAGTAATAGAATTATTTGCAAGGAACGGTATCACAAGCCTACAATCCCAGTACTCAGAAGGGAAAGACAAGAGTGTCAAGAGTTCAAGGTCATTCTTGACAACACTGGAAGTTTAAAGCTAGCCTTGGCTACAGGAACACAGCTCTCAAAAAAAAAAAAAAAAAAGTACACAAGCTATGACAAAAAATGGTGATAGAATTATTATTTTTATCAAGAAAACTATGGCTTGTTCATTATAAAGAACTTACGTAATCACTTATGAAAAGGTGAAGTACTTTAAAAGCTGTCAAGATGGCCTAGGTTAACAGCTTTGCCATGTATACCTGGCACGAGGAGTCCTAGCCTCAGAATTCACAATGGAAGGAGAGCGCCAACCCCTCCAAATTTGCAGGGAACAAGGACACTGTTAGCACCACTCATTATTCCCCAAGAATGAATACAGATACATTTATAGACTGTCTTGATTATACAGAACACACCCAAAGGCCCAGGGAGGAAGTTCAGTTGTAGAATGCTTGCCTCACATGCACTACACCCTGGATTTGATCCATAGCAACTACACTCCTCACACCTTCCCTTAAAAAAGACAGATATCAAAACTCACTTTGTCCCTCTAAAAAGTAGCAAAATCTCAAGTTGGCTGAGCGCCAAATATACATAAGGCATAACTTGTGCATCATGGGAGAGTATGTAAGAGTCATGGCATAGCATGTGCATCACAGGGGAGTATGTAAGAGTCATGGCATAGCATGTGCATCACGGGGGAGTATGTAAGAGTCATGGCATAGCATGTGCATCACGGGGGAGTATGTAAGAGTCATGGCATAGCATGTGCATCACGGGGGAGTATGTAAGAGTCATGGCATAGCATGTGCATCACGGGGGAGTATGTAAGAGTCATTAGACGCTTGCCTCCGGTTGTTCCAGAGCAAGACTATAACTTGATTCCTAATTAGCAAACATTTCCTCATTCTCAAAACTATTGTCATTTCATAATATAACACTTACCTCTTCGTTATTTATTTTGACTACAGTTTTGTTTGAGTTTGTTTCATTACAAGCACATTTTATGTTCTGGTATACTCCTTAGACCAATGTGCAATGCCTCTTCACACATATTCATCAATGATATCAGATTATACGCACAAAGTTACTCCAGATGAAGATAAACTGTCCTGGGACTTTTAAATACTTACAATGGGTAACATCACATACATATAGAAGGCTCTAAAAATCATTAAATTTCAATTTAATGAGAATGGGAGCAAAAGGAGTTTTCAGAGAAAGAAGCCCCACAGAAAAATACAATGGATTCCAGAGAATTCAGTCTTCCTGGACAAGGCAACAGCAAGGCAGTTATGTCAGAGAAGTTTTGACAGCAGACAGAGATGAAAACGGGAAGGATAAAAACAAGTATTTGAGCATGGCAGTCCACCAGTGACAGGATGCTCTCAGGGACATTCGCATTATTTCATGTCATATGTGGTCACTGCAGGTACCCCACAGAAATGAGGTACTTCACTATTGAACCATTATACTCTTATAATGATAAAGTCAAACCAAACTGTGATGGTCAGTGTTAAATGCCCAGCTTGACAAGATCTAGACTCACTGAGGAGCTGGGCCAAGCGTCTGAGTATGCCTCTGAAGGATTGACTGGCACAGGAAGAGCATCTTAACTGTGCTCCAGGCTGGTCCCTGGCAGCACCCTGAGCTGTGTAAATGGAGAAAGGCGGCAGAGCAGCACCACAGTTTCATCGTCTGTGTCCAGCTCCTGCTGCCTGATGTTCCTGCCATGATGAGTGATACCCTGAACTGTGAACTAAAATAAACCCTTTCCCAGTAAGCTGCTTCTGTCAGAGTGTGTCATCCCAACAGGAAAAGACATTACTGGTGAATGACCAAAATGAGACAGTACCATTCAAACCACTTCTTTTACATCTCTGTAGTGCTAACTAACCCTTTAGAGAAAACTTAATCAATCTTCATAAAGAAGATAACGATGATGAGCCATCCTAGGGTTTTATTTGGGTTTTTGTCTGGTTTTTTGCTAATTTATTTTTGTTTTGGTGAAAACGGGGCATTTTTTTTATCTGTAAAGACCAGTGACATTGTTTCTTGAAGCTATCATTTCCAAATATAAATTTAGAAGATAGTGTAGAAGATAGTGCCAACAATGCCCTGTACTTACTCCGTATACTGGCAGGGTAAAGAACTCAATAAGGACAATGGTACACACAAGAAGACGTGGAGAAAGGAAAAGGTTTGAAGAATATAAGCTTAAAGACTAGGGCCGTGTTGTGCTGGAGGTGCATGTGTTCAGAGGAATTGAGTGGAAACTGGAAGAGCGGCATCCAGATTGCTCCTCCGAGGGAGGGGACAGAACTCAGAGTGCTTCCATGCCTTCCCACCTACACAGAGTTAGTGGGAGGAAGCGGCCCACAGCGGGTCACACCATCACTCTACCTGTCCTTAAATTCTGATCGTATTTTATAAGTGTCTGAACCTCGTCTGTGCTCACAGACTTGCATGAGTGGTCTGTAGACATGGTACCACAAGCACAGGATCTCAACTGTGATAAGGGTCGGCAAAGGGACTCAACTGAATAAAGGGGCAGAAATGACACCTCAGATACCTCAGTAGTCACAGAAATAAATCAGCAAATATGAAGATGCCACAGAACTGAGTTCACAGAGGGGAAATTCTAGCTCTCCCTCCAAGACTCAGCAGCTACATTAGACCCTATGCAATGCAGCTAATCTACTCTTCTCCAGGTCAGCCAGGCTGGTTTGCCCTGGGCCAGATAGCTTCATGTTCCTTCTATAGAAGCAGTTAGTACAAAACATACAGTTCAGCATTTACAGGACAGAAAAGAAAAACTTGGCTGTCAGAAAAAAATTATTCAGGACAACTGGACTAATTTGAGCCAAGGGGCCAAAAAACTCAGTTTAAAATACCACATTTGATTTAAAATGAATGAGGATTTGGGACCCAGAAATAAAAATAAATCAAATAACAATTCCAATAAACTTGTATTATTTGACTTCATAGTTTTACCTTCCAACAAGAAAATCAACATTGTAAAATATGGGTCAAATTGCAAAGTAAGTCACAGTTTGCAATTAGCTTATAACAGATCAAGTATTGTCTTCCTTTCTTTTCTAGTGCTATGCTAAGGTACCATGACCAAGGGAACTTAGAAAAGAAAACTTTATTGGAGACCTACAGAGGGTGAATCCAGGATAAGTCATGGCAGGGACCGTGGTAGAAGACAGGACGCATAGCAGTAACAGTGGAGTAGGAGCTGAGAGCTCACACACTGATCCACAAGCACAGGGCAGAAAGAGAGAGAGAGAGAGAGAGAGAGAGAGAGAGAGAGAGAGAGAGAGAGAGAGAGAGAGAGAGAGATACCTGAAAACCCTGTGACATCCCTCCTCCAACAAGGCCACAGCTCCTTATCCTTCTCAAACAGCTGCACCAACTGAGAGAGGATCAAGCATTCAAATATATGAGCCCATCAAAGTCCTTTCTCTCCAAACCACCATAGCTATGATGTTGGGAGACATTTCCTTTTGCGAACAGCATTTTCAGTCTCAGAAAGTAACTGTATCATAGTTAGAATCTCTATTTTAATGTTTCCCAAACCATTCATCTGAAAAGATGTACTTTGTTTCTGGAAGTTAAATGCAGGACAGATGTAGTTTGTCCCTCAAAAGGACATATCCTGTGATGGGACCAGGAGGAGAAGGTAATTAGATTACAGGAACATTACACGATCATGAGTGGACTATGCTACCTTGAAGGATGGCTCACATGCTGGCAGAGTAGGTTATAATACAAGGCTGCCCGCATACCTGGCCCTGCTCTGTGTGGTTAGCTTCCTTTGTCTGTCTGCCTGCTGTAAATAGACATAGGGACATCTTCAGAATGCCAAGTTCACGATTTTAACCACTCGCAGCCACCAGAATCATAAGCCAAACTTTATGTATTATCTAGTATCAGGAAGTCTGATTCAGAAACACAAAATGCACTAAGACTGGATGACATTGTTTTTAATGCAAGGTGATTACAAAAATGATGCACATAACAGATAAAGCAGCAGCACCTCAACACTGTATAATTATATGCAGAAAATAGAAAGGGAAAATAAGCTTTCTCTTCCAATATTAAAGTCACTATTCTTTTTTGATTTGTTTTGTTTTTCAAGACAGGGTCTTACTATGTAGCTCTGGCTTTTCTGGAACTCACTATGTTGACCAGGTTGACCTCAAACTCACAGAGATCCTCCTGCTTCTGCCTCCCAAGTGCTGGGATTAAAGACGTGCACCACTATGCCTAATATCACTATTCTTTATAAAGACATTTTCAAAGTTTTGGAGATGGCCTAGATTCTGGACCCTGGAAGAACATAGCAATTGACATCATTAATTGCTTAATAAACATTCATCCCCTCACCTCATAACTCCTATAAGTGGAACTTAACTTTGGTTGGGAAGTCACCCCTCACAGGGCAGTTTTATGCTTTAAGAAAGGGCTCAAAACCTATCTTATTTTTTTCAAAGCTGGTCACCAGTCTTTCCGGGCCCATCTACTAAATCTTCTTTCTCACATAGACACACAGAAAATCATGGTCTGATCAGGCCCTTGGCTTCCTGACTAGTTCACCAACCATGCTATTAGAACTACCAAACTTAGAACATACCAAAATCAAGACTTTGGAAAAACGGAATGGATCTCTTCCTAATAAAATGGTTGAAAATTAATTTTTAACATGTACAATCATGAAATATTCACAGATTTTCATGGATTGCAATTCATGAGCAACTATTAACAGGCCTTGCACTGTGTTCTCCAGTCCTACTCGCCCGTGACAGAGAAGTCCCATGTTTCTCAAGGACTCTCAAAAAAAAAAAAAAAAAAAAAAAAAAAGAGGGTTTTTGTCATGGAATCCTTTGATACAGAAGCTTTTGAACAATTCCTAATGTTGTATAAAATTCAAACTTTGATCTGTTTACTTATAAGCCAAGTGACCTATCTAGAACACGTGTCATAGGAATAAAGAGAGCATCTGCCCTACCCTTTCTGTCCTAGGCTGCTCCACCATCCTTGTGCGCACTGTGTAAGATATCAGTATGTACTATATAATACCACGTGCAACAATCCCTTCTCCTCTGCATATCCAACCCTAGCCCTCCTTTCAAGTCGAGAATAAACTGAACTGCTCCTTCGGATGGCCTTTCCCTTCTCTAGTCCTTGTCTCTGACAGTCAGGACTATAAAGTCTAATAATCACATTTACTGGACAAGTTCAAGTTGGTCTTATCATTCACTAAGCAGTGAGATCCTGGACATCCAAGACCATGCATGTCATGAGCTGCTTTTGTACACACTACATGCCAAGGTACACGGTAAATAGTTAATACAAATTTTATTCATTATATTTTAAAACTTTAGTGTGCGGTCACATTCAAGGAATTTCAAACTATCCAGGATTAAATGAGTTGTTTCAGGGACTAAGTTTGGAATGAGAAGGGAATATATCCATGCTCTAACAAAGCTGCTCCCTCAGTGTTAAGCCTTTGACTTGGTCTTCTCATTTGGAAAATAGTTCTGTGCTGTGTCTCTACGGTAGTGACTGTGTAACGAGTACTGCTTATAGCCCTCCTGATAACGGCAAACTTTATCTCAGAGGCCTGGAAGCAACCCTGACATCTTAAATTATGTACTCTTAGTATCACATTATATTAGTCTGGCTTGTATAAAATTTAAGCTACAAAAATACCAAAGCAAAGAAAAAATATTTACTCATGCTTTTTTAAGATACAGAAAGAGGATGCATGCATTGCCAAAATTCCATAGAACATGCTCTAATGAAAACAACAATGCCTTAGTTATTAAAGAAGGCAATGAATGGCCTGAAGCGGCACTTAAGAACCAAGATTACCTGGTCCATGCAAGAATCAATATTTAAGAACACAATGACTAATTCCCACTTCAAGTTCATGAACATATTACTTGTCAAGATTGTTTTTTAAGTTAAAATTTTTATTTGTGGCTTTCTTACCTAAAATTCTTGAGCCCAAGAATGAACAGTAGCTTAAGACATGGGATGCTACACTGGCCCAGGGGTCAGCATAGACTTCACTCCAGTTGTAAAAGCCATTCATTCAACAACAGCAACACAGGAGGTGGGTCTTACTTCTCTGCCTTTAAAGGCAGATGCTTCTCTTCTCTGGCTAAAAAATGAAACTGAATGCTACACAAATGTGTGTGGAAGACAAATGGATGACACCTCTAAACCATATCAAAACATCAGACTCTTGATTTTTAATCACTGTTTAAAAGCTTATAACAAGTAAAGTATTTTCTTGGAAGAATAAAATTCTTATTCTACAAAAGAACCACTGAATCCAGTTTTATATTATTGTTACTACTAGAAGAATCTGCAATTTTAAAAATGTTCTAGTCAAGCTAGTGTGAACTAAAAATACCCATCAAATTTCATTGCTAGTGCTACCCGTAGTCGTAAGCAAATGTTTCCTGTTCCTCAACTTTCACATCTACAAAGTGTGAAAAGCACTGATAACTTCTTAGGTTCTTAGGATAAAACCAAGCAATGAAGACTGTTCCAATTTAGACTGGTTCTAATTAAAGACATGAATGAAAAACATAAGCATGGACTATAAAAGATATTTAGTTAAGTCTAAAAGAAATCACATTACAGGAAAGAATTTTTATAAGCCCCCAAATTCTCATCCCATCTCACCCAACTATTATCAAACATAAAAGTTTTATAGTTAACTGTAAAAATGGCAAACGTCTAACAGCAACACTGACACCTTGTTGGGGCAATTGAAACGGAATGGGAGACTTCTACCTTCCTGATTCTGCAGCATGAGATCCTGGCATCCTTGAGCCTGAAGCCTTACTTCCATAGGCATGAAGTAAAGGGGGCCTGGTAAGGCCTCGCATCAGCACACACAGAATGGGTCACAGGTACCAAGGGAACTTCTCCTGCCCTCAACAGAGACTCAGACACAGCAGACCATCCTCATCAACTCTCTGGTTTCCCCAAGGACAGGGAATATTTTTTGTTTTCTGTGTACATATGATGGGGAGGGTAAGGGCACATGTGACGTTCAGGGACAACTCTGTGATCATTCTTTCCGTCTGCTTTCATTGTGAGTTCAGGAAACTGAAATCTACATGTTCAGGCTTATGCAACTCATCCCTTTACTGACTGTGATAACTCCCCATCTCCCCTCCCTCTTCTCCAATTATTCTAAACAAGCTGTCTTATGACCAAGGCTAGCTTCTAACTTAAAAAATATTTTAACTTCCATTATTTTATGTGTAAAAGAGTTCTGCCTTCATGTATATCTGTGCACCATAGTTGTTGGTCCTTGAGATGGTAAAGCCTCATGCGGGTGCTGAGAATCAAACCTAGGTCCTTTGCAACGACAACAAATACTCTTGACCACCAAGCCCACTCTACAGCCCTAGCTTCTAATTCTTAAGAATAAACTTGAGTTCCCAGCCTTCCTGTGTTTGTTTCTCAAGTGCTGGGACTTTATGCATGCATCACTGCCTGGGATTTATGTGATACTGGGGCCTGAACCCGGGGCTCTGTGCACACCACGAAGGCCTTCTACCAACTGAGCTTCATCTTTAGCTCAAGCATGGAATACTTCTGATCTCTGTCTGTATGCTAATAACTGGCCCAGAGTAAGGATACAACAAATATTCATTTAGTGAAGAAAATGAGAATTCTTTTGGTCTACAGATGTTGATATAATCCTGGTCACAGTCAAAGAAAATTCTGTTTTCAGTGGGGCAAAGTAAGTACTTGCTGCAAGCTCCCTCGCAGTTCAGGTGAGGTAAGTCACTGTGACGTCTGATAATTGCATTTTCAAGCCAACATACACTACAGCTCTCAATTTTAGTTTTGAGAATCCAATTCTTCCCTCAACAATGGAGTAGGTAACCACAGAAACTTGTGGAATCTGTTTTCCTAGAAAACATGAAAAACAAGAGAAAAGCAGTTCTGTCTGGCAACTGCTTCACTCCTTAGAAGATGCTGGCACGTCTGTGCCACCAAGATAGTAAAAAAAAAAAAAAGTAACTAAAATGGTTCTGTCCTTTCCACACGGTATCTTTACATAGTCATTGAGATCACTGTATTTGGATCTAATAATGCTTTTATGGACACATTCTCTTCTTACATTGTACGAAATCTTCCTATACTATTTCTTTGACTATGCATTTCTCTTTATTAAGGCAAAATAAAGAAAGAGCATAGCAATAGATCAAATTTTGTTTTCCTTTATAGATTGGCTTTCTCTCATATACCCAAATCTACTCATCCACTGTGACTTTTAAAGGAACTTTCACTTCAAATATTCCACTTAGTTTTCCCATTTATGAATATCTATAGAATTCACTAGTTGTATCATGTTATGGTATATATTTTGTATTTCACCTGGTTCACAGGTCTCAATCTTCATCTCCTCAGCTGAACTGTAAGCTCCTTGATTATGGGCCAAGCTTCAGACCCTCCCATTCTCCTCTCCCATGTCAACACTGAGTTCATAGTAGGTGCTTGCCATGAGCTCAACACAAAAAAAAAAGGCAAAAGCTATCCTAGTTCAGTCTCTTACTCTACACTGTGCACATGGATATCATATGGGCAAAAAGTAAAGTTTTTTAGACTGTTATATACTGACATTGGTTAGAGAGCTTGAGCAAGACTACTTAAAGGTTAATTCACATAAGGATTAAATCAGGAAAGACCTACAGTCAAAGACCACACATATTTTGCTTCTTCTGTAAGAAATGAAGATCATCAAGGAAACCCCTCCATGCAAACGGAGCTGTTTTAGAAAGCACAGCACAGACTGTAGATCAGAGCTCTGAGTCAGGCCGAGTTATAAGTTGTTAGATGACAAGAAACACAAGGAAATGAGTTTTGTAAAATCTTAATAAGTAATATTACCAAGAACACACAAGTAAGGGGTTGGAAGGATGGCTCAATGATTGAAAAGGAGTACTGGCTGACCCTCCAGAGGAACTGGATTCGACCACCAGAACCTGGATGGAAGCTAACAGCCATCTATAAGTTCAAGTCAAGAGAACCTGACAACTTCTGGCCTCAGTACCTTTGGGTACTGCACGCACACACTGCACAGACACATATGCAGGCAAAACACCCATACACAAAATACAAGCACAAAATTCAATCCAGGAAAGTGGAACTGTGGTCAGACACAGATACATGAATGATCCTCACAGGTTTATTTGTAACAGCCCAGAACCACAGACAACACAAGACAGCCTTCAACAGATGCACAGCTCAACACACGCAGACACATAAAATGTTGCAATTCTTCATAATGCAAAGAACACATATAAAACAAGGCCAATGGGCTTTAAAAGCACATTTATTTTAATACGCTTAGAGAAGGAGATGGTCCCTTGATCACTTCTTTATGAAAGTAGGTTTTGTTGGTTGGCTGGTTTGACACTACTGTGTGTCAGGTACTGATCTGTGTACTAGGAACAACACTTAACTGGAGTTGTAATTGCAGGAACTTTACAGAACGCCTGAGCTTAGTGTCTTACAAAGGGCCTCAGGGGTACTGCAAGAACCCTCATGTCACGGGGAAACTCAAGGCACAGGGGTCAGTGATAACTTGTTTCAATCAATTACTGCGGCCATCTGGGGATGAAAGCAAGAGAAACAAATTTCTTCTTCCTTTGTATAGCACCAAAAATTGGTTTATTTGTTAAGCAAGCCTGTCTGTTAGTCTCTTACTTACAAGACAGTATGCAAGGCACCAAAGAATGTCAAGATGCTGACACTGAACTTTTCTCAAGTCCTGCAGCAAGAGCGCGGGGTAAGGAGGATGGCAGAGGCAGGACAGAAGAAAATAGCAAATGTGTCTGTCTCTGTGCAAGACTCCAACACTGTCAGGAAAGGATAGTCTAATGCTTAGTTCTGTGCTCACAATAACTCCATAAGGACAGAAGCCTAGGTCTTATTATTCCTCGGATGACAGTGCACAGTGGCTAACGGAGTCTATTAAGGTCATCGCCAGTGGCAACAGAAAACCTAGAAACCAAGTTGTTTACTCCAAGAGACAGGATTTTCACCGCTGATGAAAAAGGCAGATGTTTTTCTCCTGTCAACTCATTCCTGACCAGGAGCACACATTTGTAGTTCTCTAGCAGGGCAGTGACATTGTGCAAGCAAACGTCACCATCCTGTGAGATGTCACCTGGTGAGTTTAGTTATCCAAAAAAAGTCAAGCCATCATCTCCAGCACATACCAAACAACAGACAGAAAGGACATAGTAAGAACGAGCAGATGCGCCGTGCAGCAGAAGGTGACACAATCAAACACATCTCAAGCAGAGAGCTAGATGCAAATCCAATGACAGCGGAGGCAGACGTTCCAGCCTAAGGATGACACTGGCAAACTCTCGGATGACAAGAATAAGGGCTCTTATCAAAAGTGACCCTCACATTGAAATAAAGAATTGATTTCCTACTTCTCCTCACTTCCCTTTCCATTGCACTAAAGCCATTCTGAAACTACACTGCTTCCTCCTCTCTAGGGAAGTTATAGTTTCCTACCCTTTCCCACTCAAAGAGAATGAATGTACAGAAGGTATTCCCATCAGTGTAACTTTGGTAAAACCATGTTAATCACTGCCATATTCTTTCACCCTCTTTCAACCTAAATAAAACAAATCACATCGATTTTCTCTGTATACAGTCAAATCTGTATGTACATCTAAGAACCACTTCACAATTATAAGAAGAAATCAATTATTTTTGCTTTTCTGAGACAAAGTTTCATGTAGAACAGGCTGGCCTCAAACTAGCTCTGTAGCCCAGAGTGACTTTCAACTCCAGATGCTCCTACACCTGCATTCTGAGTACTGGGACTTCAGGCTTGAATCCTCAGGCTCAGTTCATATCACTAGTAATCATGGTCTTATAAGCAGACTGAACTATGTGGAGCCTTAGCACACTGCAGAATTATGACCCAAGTGTGCAGACCAAAAGAGAAGCACTAGTCATTTTAAATTACTTAATCTACTTTAAGAAAAGCAAAATTATTATATCCTTCCAAAGAAGCAATGTTTTACTTTTAAACTACAATTTGGATTTCAAAACAAACTAAGAACTAGAGAAATGGCTTAGCCATTAAAAGCAGTTGCAGCCCAATCGAGAGAGCCTGGGTTCAGTTGGCAGCACTCACATCAGATGATTCACAAACACCTGTAACTCCAGCTCCAAGGGGCCGATGCCCTCTTCCAGTCTGTCTCTGTGAGTGCTGCATACACATACACATATGCTCACACTGATACACACACAGAGAAATTAAAAAAAAGAATAGTCTAGTATTTTCACCAAATTCTTGGACAATTCATAATTATACCCATTACCTTCCTTTTAAATACATGATGAATTTTATAGGGTGATAAACAGCTTTTTAAATCACATCTCAGAGTGACACAAAGTTTCATTCACAGCATATATTTCATAACTTTTTTTTTTTTTTTGGAGACGTGATTTCAGTCTGTAGGATAGGCTAGCCTCAAATTCACAATCCCCCTATCTCAGCCACTCTAGCACTGGTATTACAGTGGTATGCCACAGTGTTACTGTGTCCAGCATACTTCTTAATTCCTAAGACTTAGTTCTATCACAAGAAAATATATTCTATAAGCAATTAGACTAAAACTTAAATTTGGGGAATGTTTTGTTCTGTTTTTAATAAGCTCTTAACAATTATAATGTGACTGACTGCCACACATGAGCTGGAAAGGGAAACTAGGCCTGGAATTACAGCTAGATTCTCAAGAAAAAGACCACTTAGCCAAACAAACTGGATCCTAAGTAATGGTAAGGGAGCAGCTGAACACAACAACAGTGCCATCTAGTGTTAGTGGTTAGACACGCATGGACCCCTCTGCACTGTAGACAACCCCCAGTTAGAGCCTCTTCTCTAGAAACAAACAACTGTTACAGTGCCTTAAATTGTCCACAATCAGAATGTGCGCATAGGTTCACCAGGATATCTTGTTAAGAGAAAAATTACCTGAGAAAGGAAACTCCAAAAAGACAAAAGTACTGATTCTTCCAACTTCTCCACACACGAAGTATAAGGAAAAGGGAGTCAGGGACATACAGTGAAGAGATACAAAGATGGCTACATCTCTACCAGAACACGACAAGATGATGTGCTGAATAGTATTTAAATACATCTAGAAAGAGTAACTGGAGGCATTTCAGCAATGCTTGAAGAAGATAAAAAGCATCCACAGAAGACTTTCTTATGTACCCGGAGTTGGTCAGCCTGCACTACTGCCCTGCAAGCCCTGCCCTGCTCCTGCTGTGTTCCAAGACCTGCTCATTCCACGGCTTATCTGCCCAAGGACTTAGACGTGGGCGCGCGGCATGGTTTAGCTGACTGTAGCGTTCTGACACGGTTAGATCACTGATGAACTGTGGATTGGCAGTGATTTTAGCTTGGGCAGTCTGGGTAAAGGGGAAGTTGGACTGAGCTTACCTATTGGTTTTGGAAAGTTCATCCTTTCCCCTCTTAACTCCAAAAACTCTTGTGATCAAGGAACTAAAGAGAAGTGTGGATGAATTTCTCACCTAATGTAAAAATAAACAGAAAGTAAAAGTTAAAAAATAGTTATGGCATGAAACACATTTAAAATGTTTAAAGTAAATATTCAAAATCATAATCTAACTGGGTGCAGCTAAAGAAAATAAGGTTTGTGTTCATAAAAAAGGCAATGGAGGACAAAAAAAATCCCTTTCTGATAATTCATCAAATGACTTCCTCCTCAACTGAACCAGCTGTGCAAATCCAGTCACATGCATACAACACAGATTTTTCTAACACCAACTGCTTCATCACATATGTGTATACTTCTAGAAAACAATGTGATAAGCTGAGACACTGTCAAAACTAAGACTGCGAGCCAGCACAATGGCTGCTGCTAACCCTGATGACACAAGCTCGGTACCTGGGCCTACGCGGTGGAAGGGAATGTGTTAAACATGCCCACATGTCCTCTGCTCACTTTAATACCTTCTGTGGAGAAATGGATGTACCTGTTAATTGGGGTGTCTTCTTCTTACTGAGCTTTGAACGATCTTTATTTAAAACCCAGGGCCTGGCCCATGCTAGGCAAGTATCCTATCACTGACCCATGACTCCAGCTATTACATTTTTGTTTTGTTCTGTTTTTAATAGGCTCTAAACAATTATAATGTGACTGACTGCCACACGTGAGCTGGACAATTATGTATGCATGCACACAAAAGTGCAATACATTTTTTGAAGAAGATAACAGTGAAAACATTAAAGTTAGAAAGCAGCTTTCTGAAGCCACTGCAGTAAGAGCTCAGCTGTCCAGAGTGGGGATAACAGAGGTGACAGAGCACTGTGTCTAGGCCAGTTAATATCCAGCTCAGGCTGACGAGTGGCCCCCAGGGAATAGAAGACCAGGGTTGCCAGATCTTCTGTGTTTTTCAAGGGAAGCCAGAAACCCCGACTTTTATGTGAAATCTCACTATTTGGAAATGCTGGCAACAAATTAAAGGAAAGTAAGGCACCATCTTGTAAGCCAAATAAAACACAGCAGTAGATCACATCTGTCCTAATGGCCACCCACTATCACCTCTACTCTAGAAGCGTGAATTGCCAATTCATCCACAATCATCATGAACATGGACTTTATGGATATATAAGCACCATCCGCAGTATAGTCCCCAAACTAGACAGAAATCTACACTCAATAGTCAGCAAATAACAGAGCCCTTGTTATAGCAGTGCCTAATGTCCCCAACCAGTACGCCATCCATCCATCACCCGACAGTTCTATAACCAGTACTGCCTCTGTGTCAGGTCAGAGGTTGATTACCTGAATATTTGTTATTTTGTTGTTACTGTTTTAAAATTCTAATGGATGGTTTTGATTTTTATCTCCCTAATGACAAAATGCTATTAAATACTTTCCCATGTGTCCATCTGTGGAAAAATGAATGTACCTTTTAATTGGGGTGTCTTTTTCTTACTGAGCTTTAAACAATCTTTATTTAAAACCCAGGGCCTGGCCCATGCTAGGCAAGTATCCTATCACTGACCCATGACCCCAGCTGTTATTTTTGTTGTGTTTTGTTTTTAAGGTAAGACAGATCTTGCTATGTGGCCCAAGCTGTCCCCTTGTTTCAGTTTCTCAGGGACTGGGATTAATTATATGAACCTGCCATACCTTGGTCATGTGAACACGGTATTAAACAGAGGTTATATTAGTTATACAGGAAGGAAGAGTTTATTCTGGGCTACAGTTGCCATGGTACAGAAGGCAGGTGACAGGACTAGGAAACTGGCCTGTCACACTGTATACATCATCAGGGAGCAGAGAATGAACAGGAAATAGGGCAAGGCTATAAAGCTTCAAGACCTCTCTCTCTCAGAGATCACATTTAAAGGCTGTAAAGTTTCACAACCTTCCCAAACAGCAACACTCTGTGGAGACCCAAATATTCAAACACATGAGCCTATGGGGGACTTTTCATTTTCACACTACATAGAGGGTGGAGAGAAACAGGGGAAAGAAGGTGGAGGGTGGGGGCTGGGGATTTAGCTCAGTGGTAGAGCACTTACCTAGGAAGTGCAAGGCCCTGGGTTCCGTCCCCAGCTCCGAAAAAAAGAACCAAAAAAAAAAAAAAAAAAAAAAAAAAAAAGAAGGTGGAGGGTGACTTACCCAAAACCAAAGATGTGTGAAAAACCTTTATGGAAACCCACCATTTTATAAGCTAACTTTTAAAATATAAAAATAATTTTTTAAAGGATTTTGAGCACTGGTACCCTGCTTCCCCCAGAAGTCAGGATTTATTAAACTCTCAGTGCCAGAAGGAATAGGATACCTATGTGCTATTTGGTCAGAAGGGCCTAGAAGGGAAGACTCTAGTACTAAAGGCACAACACCACGCTTTGGTTAAAGGAATTCAGATTCTGAAAAATGGATTAAGATATTAGGAGTTGTTTTGCTTCCAGATCATTATTGCTAACCATTTTGAAAATACAAATCAAAACCAGGATGGGACTAAAGAGATGGTTCAGTAGTTAAGAGCTTTGCTTCTCTGACAGAGGAACAGGGTATGGTTCCCCACTCCCACATGGTGGCTCACGATCATCTGTGTCTCCACTTCTGGGAGATCCAATGCCCTCTTTTGACCTCCACGGGCACTAAGCATATTATGTGGTACCCATATATACGTGCAAGCACAGAACACTCATTCACATAAGAGAAACAAACAAACACAAAGTCTGAAGATTTCTTTTAAAACCAGAACGGAATACTACTTCACACTCCTTAGAACGAGCTTTCATGGAAACAAAGAGAGGTAGTAAGTACTGCTGCTGATAGGGACTGGAGCTTTGTTGCATGGCTGATGTGAATGCCAATGGCTCTGAAGTGAAGCAGGATTACCACAGGCTACACCCAAACAAACTGAGAGCAGGGATTCAGATAACTGTTATTTATTGCTTCATCATTCACACTTAAGAATTTGAAAACAATCTCAATGTCTATCATCTTATCAACGGAATAGGGAAAAACAGTATATTGGCACACCAGAGTATCATTCAGCCTTAGAAGGCAGAGAAATTTTGGTCCGTGCTACAGCACACAAACACAGAGGGACATGTATTATCTGACTGCACTTATTCGATGTGTCAGGGCAGGCAGAGTCAGAGAGAAGGTGTGGCAGGAGCACACGGAAGGAAAGAAGGAAAGACGAGGAGTCAGTGGACAGTGATGCAAGCCTTCTGTGTGTGAGGAGAAGTCCAGGAGACAGGTAACTGTGCTGGCACCTCTGTGCTCGGTGCCGCTGGGCTGTGTGCACTTACAGATGGCTGACGGGTGAAGCAAAGAATGGGAATGGACTACTGAAGAAGGGACAGCCTAGTGTCAACTCACTTTGTTATACGGCAAAGAGGAGTGTGCAGCAGGGCCAGTCCTTACACTTTATGTGGCATACATTGAAGACACACAAATGCAAAGAAACCACAAAATAAAATCATTACCAATTAGAAGCCAACAAAGGAGATGAAACAGAACCATAAAGGAATAAAATGTAGTCTGATCCAAAAGCTTATAAAAGCCTATTACTCAAAAGCATAATTAGCTCAATGGGGACACATGGCAAGAACACTCACTGCCCAGACAGGTGATGTAAAGCCCAGAATTGCAGCCTTAGCTCCACCAGCAACATAAGGAATAATGTTTTCTCCCAGACGTGTATCTCTGAACAAGGCTCTGAGGATATTTAAAGCATGAACCTAGAATGAAAAGTTCAAAAATCAGTGGTGGATTTAAAACTATGGTAATTCTAAATATGTACACAAATTACCAGAGTGTAAATAAAATTGTACATTTAAGAAAATACACTTAAGAACTGAAAATCTATGTAAGGAACAACACAACCAAAAAGCTTCATCTGTCAAACAAATGTACAATTCTGTACCCAATACATAAGAACAGCAGGTTCTTTCCAAAGACAAATGGACACTTAATTTTTAAAAATGATCCTAAACCCAGCCACAAACAGAATCTCAATAAATATCAACTACTGCTATCTTGTAGATTATGTCCTGATAACAGAATAATTGTGGAGAAATACTGTTTGAATACTTTTTAACATAAATGCATTTTATTTTGTTTTTCGTTTTTCCCCCAAGACAGGGTTTTGTTGCACAGCTCTGGCTGCCCTAGAACTCAGTCTATTGACCAGGCTAGTCTCAAATTTAGAGAGATCCACCTGCCTCCCTAGTGTGGGGATTGAAAGGGTGTACCACCTGGCTGAAATAAACATATTTTAAAACGCTGGTCAAGGGGCTGGAGAGATGGCTCAGAGGTTAAGAGCACTGGCTGCTCTTACAGAAGAACCAGGTTCAGTATCCACAAGGTGGCTCACAACTCCAGTAACAACTTGTATAATTCTAGTTCCATGGAATTTGACAACCGGTTCTGAGTTCCATAAAAACCAGGCACATACATAGTACATATACATATAGGCAGTCAAAGCATATATACACATAAAATAAATAATTATTAAAACTATTAAGCAATATTCAAACATTTTAAATATTTATAGTTGAATACTACAAAGTCTTCTATACATTGACACTACACAATGTACCAAATGAATCTTAAGAAACATGTACTTAAATTGTACATCTTCAATGGTCATATTTAAAAATAATTTAAAAAAAAAAGAATGCTACATATCCACTTAACATGACAGTAAAACAATACTCAAAACAAAAGGGAAATAAAGTTTAAATTGTTTTTAGACAGCAGAATCCCAGTTAAGAGCTAATGAAGCCTCCGTGGCAATGGAGACCAGACTCTGGCCTTGTGTGCACTAGTAAAGGGGACTCTGGCCTTGCACTAGTAAAGGTTGGATCACAGAGCTACATCCCAAGAACAGAAGCTAACTTTTAAAATCAGGTTTCTCATAACCCTAACAAGGAAGAAAGAAGTCACAAATAAGCAATAGAACTTATAGATGCCAAAGAACTTCATTATTTGTCAATGTTCCTCAAAGTGGTCATCCAAGAAAATATAAGCAGTTATAGTTTCCATATTTCAATGAAAAGTGTCTTGATATGTTTTTGAACAACAATATCAACCTACCAAACCCCCCCACCCCAGGATTCCTGGACAGTAAACCACCAACCAAAGATACATATGGAGGACCCATGGCTCCAGCTGCATATGTAGCAGAGGATGGCATTGTCTGGCATCAATGGGAGGAGAAGCCCTTGGTCCTGTGAAGGCAAAAACCCCAGTGCAGGGGAATGCCAGGGTGTTGAGGTGGGAGTGGGTGGGTGGGAGGGGGAGCATCTTCATAGAAGCAAGGGGAGGGGATATGGGCGAGGAAGGAAAGGGGATAACATTTGAAATGTAAATACATAAAATATTCAATAAAATAAATAAATTTAGAAAAAATTATTAATAACATGTTAGTTACTTTGCCCAAAGTTCTATTTTCCAAAGAATTGTGTTACAGTACTTGGCCGCTATGTACACTTTAAGGAACACCAGACTTTCTCATAGCCAGCCCACATGATAGCCATGGCACCTGACAGCACCTAAGACTTAGAATCATATAAGCTTACTTTTCTTTTCTATAATTATATGTCTGTTCCCTCGCTGGGCACAGACCTCCCACAGAGATAGGAGCGTCCTACTGAAAGGCTCTTACCAGGGATGACAAGGCGCACACACTATTTTCTATCTCATGGTGGAGAATAGTTGTGAGGCGTGTTTGACCCAATCGCATATACACAGTAATGATAAGGAATTAAAATATTACTTAAAATTAAAATAGTAAAATTTTTACATTACATTTTAAAGAAAAATTCAATTGTTCAACTACAAAATGTACATTAACTCAAAAAAGCACACACAAAATTCAAGTGTGACTTCATATTCATTTCCATATCTTTAGGCACAATAGTGACACTGTGGAATCTCTTGTCCGATGAATGTTTTCAACAGCTTTAAAGCTGTCCACTTCCATCACCACAAAGCAACCACAGCACGTTTACTCAGAGAGGAAAAAAAAGTCAAACCTGTCTTTAGGAGAGCTGTATCTCCAGTAGGTACTTTAAAGAAATAAGGGCAGAGGAGAGACTTACCTGGGGAACTCTGCCCTTTGAGTCATCTGCAGACAAAGCCAAAGAGATCAGCTCCCTCATTGTTACTCTCAACAAGTCCATTCTACCCTTCTTTGGTTCAGATGCCAACAATGCCTACGGGGGAAAAAAAATCCCCAAATCAAGGGGCTTTTATTTTGCACACACCTATCTGTTGATTTCCAAATCAATCCCCAAATTTCAATCCCGTCTACTGAAAACAACCAGATTACTAAAGTCCTAAGTGAGTTAAGGCTGCTTCAACCAGGCAGCTTAGCCTCTCCAGCCCGTTCTGGATAAAATTAGGCTAAGGTGAGCTCATGTCAGCCAACTCCACAGCACTTCTGTTTGTTGGTTAATTATAATAATAAGCAGCCAATGAGTGAATGGTTCTGATGACCATTTTGTAAGGACCAAAATTAGGTAAAACATCAGATACAATGAGCAAGGCCCTTTTGCAGGTAAACTGATCAAATAAGAAAATTTTCTTTATTTAAATAATGACAAAAATATACTGAATTAGATTTTGTCTAAAAGTTTATAGGCCCTCAAGAGACTGATCAACAATTTAATTCTTCACAGAAGAGTCTACTGAAAGTCTAAGTCTAATCACACCACAGCATTTTAAACATCACAGGACAAAAGAAACATTACAAACTCCAAAGGGATGGTGCTCTCAGGTTTCAAAGGAGTGTCTGTTTACTGTGTGACTAGCATCCCATAAACATAATAATGGGCAATCCACCCACTTGAGGCAAAGTAATAAACTTTTATTTACGAAGTACTAACATATGTGACAACATGAAGGAACTCTGAACATACACTGCCACCAGTGAAAGAAGCCAGACACAAAAGGCTGAACACTGTATGATTCCATTTACGTGAAATGTCCAGAACAGACAAATCCCCAGAGACAGAAAGATTAGCAGGTCGCCTAGGGCTGGGAGGTGGGACGGCATAGGGAGTCACTGCTAACGGGTGGTTGATGGGAGATATTTCAAAATTAGATTGTGCTAATGGTTCTTGAACTCTAAGAAGATACTGAAAATAAATATGTTGCATGCATTAAATGCATGAACTGTCCACAGTGAATTATATCTCAACAAAGCTGTAAAAGAAAAACCACTTCAGTCACATTCTTGGACTCTCTTCCTTCACATATATGTCTAGTAAAATGTTGCTTTTGGCTTCTACAGCCAAAGTTCACAACTATTTTGCATCTTCTAAATCAATGACAAGCTATGCAGTAAGAATATACAAGACAAACTTGTAAACAGACTTAAAATAAATTCATCATACTTATGCTCAGAAAACATGTTCTATGAATGTTCAAAATAATTTTGTCTGTTTACAAAAAGGGGAAACTTCTTCACTAAAATGGTAATTTTTTTTGCCACAGCTAACTTTAATGTTCATTTGTAAGTCATGTTAAGAAAAGTAGGATCCTTTTGAACAGATTTTTCTAATAATTAAGATTTTATTCCATTAAGATATAAAATAAGAAAGCTATTCAATGACTAAGAGGTGTTGTTCCTAGAAACATGACTTGACTCACCTTGGCCCTGCTGAGCTTAGAAAGTGGACTTGCTGATCACTCCATAACTATGGCCCCTGGGTAGCCCAAGGGAACTATCTCAGCAGAGATAAGCACATAGCACAAATATTGGGCAGGACATTCAGTTGCCTGACATCTGTCCTCAGAAAAGAAGGCCACATGAGCACAGCAGGTCTGCAGGAACTGCAGATAGAAAACTAAACCACACTCAACCAAAGTAGCGCGGCTCATTCCTCAGGCCCACCTAGTGCTCTCAGTCACTTCTGCAACTGGGCATCAAAAGATCATGAAGAGACTGACTACAAGAAAGAAAACACTACGGGGTACTAAAGAGGCCTACTTTACTTCCACGGCACTTATTACACCACCCACTCTGTGGCTTCTGTCTCACTATAAGCAAGAATAGAATCTGACTTAATGCTGTGAGTGCACCGGAGTTTATTCTTCAGGGTAATGAAAGTGACAGTCTCTACTCTATCCTGTGAGGTGCAATTACTTCAGAAAACAAGAGATCGAGCATGTTTCCACCTGTGTTTAGGAGCTGTGTTCACATTTAGTCTCATATGAAGATGTGGTCAGGGGTCAGATGGACTCCGCTTAAGTCTTAGCAAGCTTGTGGCCTTTGGCAAGTCTCGTTCCGAATCTCATACACGATATCTTTATATGATAGCTGTACCTATCTCATAAGGTTTAGGCAGGAATTAAACGATGGAATAGCTGTGACATAGACACACTGACTGAGAGCTACTATTAAGATTGTCATTTTTTTTTAGGCTGTATGGTAGAGGCACACTCCTTTATTACCTGCACTCAGGAGGCAGAGGAAATGAATCTCTTGAATTTGAGGCCAGTCTGGTCTATAAAGTAAGTTTAAGGACTACCTAATTCATTCTATGAAGCCACAATTACTCTGATACCTAAACCATACAAGGACCCTACCAAAAAAGAGAACTTCAGACCAATCTTGCTTATGAATATCGATACAAAAATACTTAATAAAATTCTTGCAAACTGAATCCAAGAACACATCAAAACCATCATTCACCATGATCAACTAGGCTTCATCCCAGGGATGCAAGGTTGGTTCAATATATGAAAATCCATTAACATAATCCACCATATAAACAAACTCAAAGAAAAAAAATCATATGATCATCTCCTTAGATGCAGAAAAAGCATTTGACAAAATACAACATTCCTTCATGTTAAAAGTATTAGAGAAATCAGGAATTCAAGGCCCATACCTAAACATAATAAAAGCAGTTTACTGCAAACCAACAGCCAATCTCAAATTAAATGGAGAGATACTTGAAGCAATCCCATTAAAATCAGAGACAAGGATGCCCACTCTCCCCATATCTATTCAATATAGTACTCAAAGTGCTAGCTAGAACAATAAGACAACAAATAGAAATCAAGGGGATACAAATTAGCAAAGAAAAATTAAAGGTATCACTATTTGCATGATGATAGGATACATAAGTGACCCCAAAAATTCTACCAGAGAACTTCTGTAGCTGATAAACAACTTCAGCAAAGTGGCTGGATATAAAATTATCTCAACGGGGTTGGGGATTTAGCTCAGTGGTAGAGCGCTTACCTAGGAAGCGCAAGGCCCTGGGTTCGGTCCCCAGCTCCGAAAAAAAGAACCAAAAAAAAAAATAAATAAATAAAATTATCTCAAATAAATCAGTAGCCTTCCTTTGTATAAATGATAAACAGGGTGAGAAAAAAATTAGGAAACAACTCCCTTCACAATAGCCACAGATAATATAAAACATCTTGGGGTAACTCTAACCAAACAAGTGAAAGATCTTTATGATAAGAACTTCAAGTCTCTCAAGAAAGAAATTGAAGATCTCAGAAAATGAAGAGATTTTCCCATGATCATGGGTTGGCAGAATTAACATAGTATAAATGGCCATCCTACCAAAGGCAATCTACAGATTCAATGCAATCCCCATCAAAATCCCAACACAACTCTTCAAAGACATGGAAAGAGCAATTCTCAAGTTCATCTGGAAAGGCAAAAACCCAGAATAGTAAAAACAATTCTTAACAATAAAAGAACGACTGGGGGAAATCACCATCCCTGACCTCAAGCTCTACTGCAAGGGAATAATGATAAAAACTGCATGGTATTGGTACAGAAACAGACAAGTTGATCAATAGAATAGAATTGAAGACCCAGAAATAAAATCACACACACATGTACACTTGATCTTTGACAAAGAAGCTAAAAATATACAATGGAAAAAAGAAAGCATCCTCAATAAATGGGGCTGTCTAACTAGCTGTCTGTATGTAGAAAAATGAAAATACACCCATATTTGTCACCATGCACAAAACTCAAGTCTAAGTGGATCAAGGACCTCGACATAAAACCAGATACACTGAATCTAATAAAAGAGAAAGTGGGAAAAAGCCTTGAACTCATTGACATAGGAGGAAATTTCCTAAACAAAAATCCAATGGCTCATGTTCTAAGATCAGGAATTGATAAATGGGACCTCATGAAACTGAAAATCTTCTATAAGGCAAAGGACATAGTTGGTAAGACAAATCAGCATCCTACAGATGGGGGAAAAAAACCTCACTAACCCCACATCCAATAGAGGGCTAATATCCAAAATTATAAAGAACTCAAGAAGCTAATCACCAAAAAAACCAAACAACCCAATCAAAAAATGGGGTATAGAACTAAACTGGGAATTCACAACAGAGGAATCTCGAATGGCTGAGAATCACCTAAAGAAATGTTCAGGGGTTAGGGATTTAGCTCAGCGGTAGAGCATTTGCCTAGCAAGTGCAAGGTCCTGGGTTTGGTCCTCAGCTCGGGGGGTGGGGGGGTGGGGGGAGACAACAAAATAAGAAATGTTCAAAGTCCTTAGTGATTAGAGAAAAGCAAATCAAAACAACCCTGAGATTCTACCTTACACCAGTCAGAATGGCTAAGATCCTAAGATCAAAACCTCAGGGGACAACACATGTTGGAGAGGATGTGGAGAAAGAAGAACACTCCTCCATTGCTGGTGGGACTGCAAACTGGTACAACCACTCTGGAAATCAATTTGGAGGTTCCTCAGAAAATTGGAAATAGACTACCTAAAGACCCAGCAATACCACTCTTGGGAATATATCCAACAGGTGCCCCACCATGCCATAGGGGCACATGTTCCACAATGTTCATAGCAGCCTATTTGTGATAGCCAGAAGCTGGAAACCACCCAGATGTCTCACGACAGAAGAATGGATACAGAAAATGTGGTTCATTTACAAAATGGAATACTACTCAGCTATTAAGAACCAGGACATCCTGAGTTTTACAGGCAAATGGATGAACCTAGAAAATATCATCCTGAGTGAGGTAACTCAGACCCAAAAGGATGTGCAAGGTATGTTCTCACTAATAAGTGGATATCAGCCCAAAAAGAGAAGTTGGGAGGATGCTCTAGAATGTTCCAGAGACTTGGGAAATGAGAGATCCTAAGGACCCAAAGGGCAGGGACCCTAGATGAAATGCCCTACAGGAGAGGAAACTTATTGAACCCACCTCCAGGAGAAAGACAGGGCATCAAGTAAGGGATAAGGTTGCTCTCCCACAGTCAACGCTCTGACCCACAATTCTTCCTGTCTGAAAGAAATGCAGGGATGGAAATGGAGAAGAGCCTGAGGAAAAGAAGGTCCAGCGACAGGCCCAAAGTGGGATCCAGCTGAAGGAGAAACCCCAAGACCTGACACCATTACTGAGGCTATGGAGCAATCACAAAAGGGACCTATCATGACTGCTCTCCACCAAGCAGCTTACAGAGTCAGATGCAGATATGTGCACCCAACCAATGGACAGCAGCTGCTGACCCCTCTGGTTGAATTAGGGAAAAGCTGGATGAAGCTGAGGAGGAGGGCGACCCTGTAGGAGGACCAGCAGTCTCAACTAACCTGGATCCCCAGGATCTCTCAGACACTGGATCACTAACCAGGCAGCATACACCAGCTGAGGTGAGGCCCCCAACACATACACAGCAGAGGACTGCAGGGTCCGAGCTCAGTCAGAGAAGATGCACCTGACCCTCAAGAGACGGGAGGCCCCAGGAAGTTTTAGAGGTCTGGTGGGGTGGGTAGGATGGGGACATCCTTGTGGAGATGGGGGTGGGTGGGTGGGAGCGGTATGGGGTGTGGAAAAGTCAGGGGGTGGACTGAGAGGGCAATAAAATCTGGAGTGTAAAAATGAATAAATTAATTAAAAATTAAAAAAACAAAAACCAAGTAAGTTCCAGTATAACCAGGGCTACACAGAGAAATTCTGTCTCAAAAAACCAAAGCAAACCAAAACCAAACAAACAAAGTAAGATTGATTTTTATGATGGACATTTAACAGAAGGACTCAAATATGGATACTTCCTAAAAGTAAGCAATCATTGCTCCCACAGTGATTTCTGCCCAGTAAATACACAGATGGAAATCTATACCACCTTCTTTTACATTACAAGGCTGAACTTCTGACCCAGAACAGACTGCTCATACATTAAAACAAAGTCACACAGGAGACAGAGTATGCCACAGCCAGAAATGGTGCTTCCCACCAAATGTTAACAACCTAAGTGCAACCCCTGGGATCTGTATGATGAAAGGAGAGAACCAACTCCAGAGAGCTGTCCTCTGATCTTTATGTGTACCATAGCATGTATATGCTATATAGACACATAAAGTAAAAAATAAAAATGACAAAGTCACAAATGCCATGGAACTGACATCTAAATATGTTTACTCACACATTAAGAAGACAAATACAGTATCAAAGCACAAAGAGACCAGTGCCTGTTCTTAGAAGAGTACCTGTATGTAGAAAGGAATTCCAGCACTACGCCTTGTAGCACAGAGTTTGGATGAGGGATCACTGCTTTTAATTTCCTCCAAAACACTCCACAACCACTGCTCCGGCAGCTTTTGCAGACTCACATTAGAGCACCTAAAAGGTACAGGAGAGCAAGTGTTGGAATTATCAGGTACTAAAAGGTAAAAGTGCACACTAACGATATACATTAACACTGCTAGAGAGAATAAACATTTTCTATTGAGAAGACTAAAACTAAAAAGTATCTTACTTCAACCTATTACAGCACTTCTGCCCATCTATTATATGTTAGTCTCACTGTCAGCCTGATGAAACCTTGAATCACCTGAGACTGACTCACTTCTGGGCATGCCTGTGAAGGATGGCCCTACTGAGGTGAGAAGATCCATCAACTGTGAGTGGCCTTCGTAAGAAGGAGAGAGTGAGCTCAGCACAGACATCCATCCCTTTCTTCCTTCTGCCTCCTCCCTGCCTACGGATGCAGGTACTGGTAGTCCCTGGTGCCTGGTGTTTCCTGTCACAACATCTGTGTCCATGAACCACAACAGGCCCCATCTCCCTTAGGCAGTTTTTTATAGGATATTTCAATCACGGCAACAAGAAAGTTCCTAAGACACCTCTTCATCTGTGTCTCGGGACTTGAAGTTATTAAAAGGTTCTCCTACTACAACGACTGTGTGTAAAGCATGGCCTTACCTACAAATAAGCTTGAACACACAGGCTCGCCTCCATGCTCACAATGGTTGAAGAAAACTTACTGAACTCTTACAGATATTCCAGACTATAAGATTCAAAAGTTCCAACAAAAACATCATATACAGTTTTCTGTAATTTGTTTCTTACTTATAGAGATTGCACACAAAGTAAAATACATTTAAACTTATATTTTAATAATTATTTCTATCAGACTTAAAATGTTGCTTCTCACAAATAATTTTTAAAATCTGTAGAATATTAAGAATGACATTTATCTGTGAAGAGGCAGTACATGTTAAAAGTTTATCTCAACACTATCAAAGGATGCTCTTAAAAGAGAGAGAGAAAGAGAGAGAGAGAGAGAGTGTGTGTGTGTGTATGTGTGTGTGTGTGTGTATGTGTAAGTGCTTATGCATACACAAACATGCAGGAATGCCTTGCAGAGCGGTCAGAGGACATCTCTCAGGAGTCCCTTCTCTCTTCTCTCCTGCTACCTTGAGGGATCTGAGGATCAGTTTTCAGGTCTATGTTTAAACTCCTCTAGGGGCTGACCATCACACTGGCCCATCAGAAGACTTTTGCCTACTGTATTAGCATGAGCTGAAGAGGCAGCATACTCAACAGCAGGCAAACAGCCACTAGGAAGAAGGCACCCTGACTTAAGGGACATGATGCTAGAGGTGAGACGTGGGCTTTAACCCACAGGCAAAGGCTCTCCTGCTGAGCTAGATTCCTAGTCCTTTCCAGTTCTTATTTTGAGAAAAGGTCTCAATAAGTTGCCCACTCAAGCCTGGTATTTGGCAATCCCATGACTCAGCCTTCCCAAATAGAAATTAAAGACCAGGTCCTGCTTATCTGAAATTAACACAGTACAATAAACAAATATCAAGTTGGAAAAATGCTTTTATTTTAAACAGAGGGGAAAAAGTCATCGGAAAGACAGCTGGCTATAATTTGAAGCCAGGAGTTATACCTTAAGACACACATTTGAGATTTGTTTTTTTATTTATTCCATTGAAGAACAGTGAACTTTCATTTCTGACTAAATATTCCAGATAGTAACTAAAATTTAAAAATACATCTCACACTGACTTAAAAATTAGAACTAATACTACTTAAAATGAGTGACACCTTGGCATGGACACGTGAGGGAAAATCTGAATCAGTAGACTAAGGGCCAAAGGCTCATCGACAAACTCCAACGTCTTGTTTAGACCTTGGTTAGAACAAAGAAAATGTAAAATCAAGACTGCCAGATAATGTAAAAAATGTGTAAGTATTCCAGATACAGCAGGTACCAAGGCTGTAACGGTGGCACTGGGACATGAGGTCAGTACCCACATTGTGAGAGACACACACAGAAAGGCCGGGCATAAACTCACAGACCACAGGTATTTACTACTCCAGTAACTGCCTTGCAAAGGTACAGAGCACACGTGGCGAAGTCTGTTACCTGTTGGATCTAAGCAATGAACAACGGCAATTTGATCTATTACTCTTTCTACTTTTAAACATGGTTTACATGTGTATACATACATACACACTCATTTATGTTGTAAGGACTAAAGGTGCTTCTTCCATATCATTTTAAAGATAGATGTCCTACGTTGGCAGTACTGAGGAGGAGCCCACTCCCAGGTAAATATCCTTCCAGTGAGCTTCATTCCCAGCACAGCTAGTAACTTCTTTAGCTTATATCAACATGATCAACTTAGAGACCCAAGACTGGCTCAGTGGTTAAGAACAAGCACTTCACAGTCTCCAGCACCCATGTCAGGTGGCTCATAATCCTCAAGCTCCAGAGGGCTCCGCACCCTCTTCTGACCTCTGAAGGCACCTGTACTCACATGTACATGGTCACACATAAACACGGGAATAAACATTAATAAAGCTAACTTGGCATAATTTCCATTTCTCTATCAAAAATCACCCAAAAAACAAAAAACAAAAACCCCAGACCCACAAAGTGATTATTTAAGTACTAATAACACAGAACAGTCTGGACTGCTGCCTTCTCTAAGCCCTTTTCATTATTACAAACACAAAGACTACATATAGGTCAATTTAGCTCACAATAAGTAGGCAAGGACATTAAAAAAACTAAATCAAAAGGGGTGTGTGTGTGTGTGTGTGTGTGTGTGTGTGTGTTGGAGTTTCATACAGACGTTATGAAAGTCACTTTTACAGTGATTCGATGTAGAATTTATCTGTGAATTTCATTTCCTCTCATTTTCTGCTCCATTAACGAACTGGCTTAAAGACAGGCTGCAGTCTAGGGCAGGTGTCATCTCCCAATAAAACCCACTGCATGGAGTGACAGGGAATGACAAAATGCAGGAATGACAGGGCTTTGTGCTCCTATCAACTCACTGAAGCACTAGTGCAGGGCACAAGTACAGTGAGGCTTCTCCATACAACATCTCTTAGGCCTTCCTGGGCTGGCAAATGAAGGCCACAGAAGCCAGGCAGGTCTTCCAACCAGGGACCACCCTATGAACTGACAACTGTTCTACACTGCTACCAAATCTTGATCTAAATAACAGTATCTCCTCAGTCTGAACAGCCACATATAACCTTCGCACTTTAACTTCACCAGTCTCTACACAGATGTTGTTGTAAGAAGATTCTTGCTTTTGCTGGCTTCTACAAGAGCATACAATACACACGCCAAATAGGCACACACGCAAGCCCATATTTCCACCTAAGCATCTATTTATAGTCTCTAAACACACTCCTCTTCATCAAAGTTGATAAACTCTTCTGGCTTGTATCAAGCAATTACTAGGCACAGGTGTACAGAGGCTTGGCAGTGCCAGGGAGGGAACAGGATATAGACTAGACTAGCTAGACTTTGAAGGGTGTTCGGAAGAATGGTGCAGAAAGCAGGAGACAACCAGGGAACAAACACTAGCCAAGTCTCAAAGACAATTCCCTCATTTAGATTCTTGGCTATTTGAACCGTAAACACTTAGCCAGGCCTATTTTTTCCCTTGTGTATTACATACTAAGGACCAAATGTTCCTTATTAATTTGGGGATTTCCAAAATAGGACCAGAAGAATGTTCTACAAGTTTACAGCTGGCAAAGTATCCTCAAAAGAGCACCCTGTGCCCACTGAGGACCCAGGAACCTCAGGAAGAAGCTCCGAGAAGTGCTCAAGGCATTCATCCACTCCCGCCATTCAGTACAGTTCTTGTTCCACTCTGGGATTCCCCAGCACCAAGCCAGCTTATCTCAGGAAATCTCTAATTGGCTGGTTTCCAGTCTGGGCTTTGCTGCCTAACTCTATGTCTTGGATTCCCTTGCTTCCTAGCTCTGCTTCTCTCTTGGACCAGACCTCCCACCCCAATGTCAGGAAAATCTGATTCAACCACATAATTCTCACTTGCTTTATTCATATGAAGTTTATTCACTGTAGTTTAAACAAAACGTACTGAAAATGTATTTGCCTGCTAAAGTGAAATCATTTATTGCATGTCCATTATACATCTAGCGTACCAAGCCCCAAGCTGATCTTGCATCATTCTTGTAAGAACACACCTGACAGATGAAGGTATGGACACAGAGGTCAAGACCACCAACTATGGAGTCAGGATGGACAAGCACCGTCCATCCTGCATGCAGCATAAAAGCTATGTGATCAAGGATAGTGACAGAGCTCTACTTCCCATTTTTCTCCTCCACCACATGAATGTGCTTACAAATGTGTTCACCCTTGAGCTTCCTTAAGAAGTTCTTTAGGGGCTCTTTATAAAAATATTACCTGACTGAGAAATTTAAATTAGATACAACAATTGACTTATATTTGAAAAGGTATCCTCCTACACTGACATAACACCCCCTACTCATAACACCCAAAATATACATTGGGAAGCCTTAAACCAGTTCAGCTGAAGAACAAGATAACCACAGCGAGTCACAAGAAGTGAGACTGCTGGCACATGAAAGAGGTTACAGCGTGGCAGATTTATTCTGTGGGAAACCAACCAGTCTCTCCTACAGGGAAGGGGATTTCAATAGTTTACTCTCCCATGAGAGGGGCCAGGGCTGGGCTGTAGACAATAAAATCTATAAGCCCAGGAAAACTCTGAACCAGGCTATCTATCCACTTGTTAGTTAAATCTGTGATATTGCTGTGGGACTAGAAAGAGAGAGACCAAAAGGACACTATCTGATCCATCTCCTCAGAGATAGAATCCAAATAAGTAACAAGGTAATCAAAAGGTTCCTAATTATAGGCTGTAAACCAAATTTCACAACATAAAGACATTTTTTATATATACTAAAAATAAATGGAACATAAATTGACTCTTAAAGATTATTACTAAAAATAAATTATTACTAAAAATAAATGGAACATAAATTAAAGCAATTTTATAGGGCAGATCAACAAAGACCTTAATATAATTTGGCTTTAGTATGCTGAAGAAATACAGAAGGAATGACGTCTTCTGAAGTAGCATGGGAGAGCTGGGTTTGTAGCTCAGTGGGAGAGAGGGCCTGCTGAGCACATGCCTAACCCTGGGTTCAATACTTTACGTCAAAGGAAAAAACACTAAAGGCCTATTTGCCTGCCAGGTTATGGTACACACTTGTAACCCCAGAATTCGGAAGTTAAAGCCAGGAGGATCATTAATTCAAGATCAGCTTTGGCTACATAGTAAGTTGTAGGCCACCCTCTGCTACAAGAAACTGGTAAATTTTTTAAAATGCGAAAAATTTTGAAAAACAAAGTGTTGAAAAAAGAAAACAAGCATATATAAAAATACTAAAATATTCTGCATCAAAATATACTTTCAAAAAAGATGACATCGATGCTAAGAAACTTAAATTGTATCAAAAATAAGTTTCTTGTTATCAATAACAAGGGACATAGTATATTTAAAATGCTGAAGGATAACTAACATTGGGTGTCTACACCACATTAAACTATATTCAAAAGTAGAAGCTAGATTGTGTGATACACATTAGAAACACGTCTACCAGGGAACTAGATATTTCAGTGGGACCCTATATGGTAGAAAAAGAAAATGGACTCTTGCAAGTTATCCTCTAACTTTCATATAGTCACAAGCGGGATGGACACACACACGCGTGCGCGCACACACACACACACACACACACACACACAGATGAAGAAGAAGATGATGATGATGACGACAATGACAACGACAGGAGGAAGAGGCAGAGGAGGAGGAAAAAGAGGAGGGGGGAGAGGAGTCGTCGTCGGTTCCTCCCAGGGACTCTGAATGAGAGAAATCCTAGAAGGTGTATTTTAGCAATTTACTTAAAGTAAACCCAAGGATCATTTAAAGAATAACAAGGAACTTTCTTCCAGAGCTCAAGTCAAAACTCTTGGCATCATTGCTTCCAGAAAGTTTCATATCTAACCTGCTGATACATGGGCATTTCACTTTGAAACGATGCAGATCCTGGTCAGGTCTCCCTCTCCACCATCCTTCAAGCCACAGCTACCATCTCCTTCCTGAATTAATGAACTGTAACCTCCCAAACTTTTACCATTTATTCTCAACACAGTATTCTTAATAACCCTTTATTAAATGGCTAGATCAAACAAGGTGTAGTATAATTCTAGCACTTGAGAGACTGAGGCAGAAGGATCCTGAATTTGAGGCTACTTTGGGCTAAGTAATAAGACCGAACCTTAAAAGAAACAATCCACAAACCCAGATTATTTCTCAGTCATGCTCAAATCTATTTACAAAGCCCAACTGTGCATCCCCAAGTTCCCCAAGGAATAACTGAAGTCTTCATTGGGCTCATGTCGCCCAGGCTGTTTGCACCATGGTAGTTAGACATGGCTTATCCATGTTCCCTCATTTCAACTGCTGTCCCTCAGTTTTGCACTTTTGTAAACTGGGTAAAAAAAGCAAAAAATGAAAACTGAGACTTTAGCTTAAATGAAAGCATTACTTCAAGGGAGAGAACTCTATTTTCCATTAGAAATTTGGCTTGATCTGGCTGGTAATAAAGATGCTACCGGCTATTATTATTCTGTTATTTGTTTCAGTTTTCACTCCCAAACCAACAAACAAAGCCCATGAAGAAGGACGAGCTGGTTGTGTTCCCTGGAACCAACTTCCAAAAGATATTCATGCAGAAGGTGCTTTGGGGTGCACTGCTATAAGAAAAGTATCTTTCTAAAGCTAACAAAACAGAAATTATCTTCCTACTCGTGTTTCATCCAGGTTATTTTCAGACTAACTTCAGTCTCTGAAGATGCACCATCAGAATTAAAATGACAGTATAGACAGAAAGCAAGCTGGGAACGGGGATAGCCTACAGAAAATTCTGGAAGGGAACCCTGCAATCCCAGCACAGGAAAGTGGGAAGAGAAGATCACAAGTTTAATGGTATCCTCTGCTGAACAGTGAGCTCAAGCCTGGGTGATATGAGGCCCTGTCCAAAACAACAAAACAAGGAAGGCAGGGTAACCCAGTGGGTGGAGAGAACTGACTCCCAAGAGTTGTCTTTTGATCTCATGTGCCTGGCATGAAGTGAACTATGTCTCAACCATTCTGGAGGCACTCCAACTCCACTGGGAACCTGGGGAGACTTATTCTTGTTAACACGTCACTATCTTATATTAACTGAATCACTCATAATAGCCTGAAGAGATTTCACTGCAAACAGAAAGCAGCCACTCTCACAGTGAAATGTGAGGAACGTGAAAGCTAATGTATGAAGCAAGTTCCCAGAAATGCACCAAGATACGGACTGCCAAGAAATTAGGCTCAGTGGCCCTGGCCCTGGCCCAGGCCCAGGCTTGTACCTATACCTTTGTTTACTAAATAACTCCCTTACCAGGCTACCGTCTCTAAGGACTTTCAGTACAGAGAGGAAGCCCTTCCCCCGTACTCATTAACAGAAGGAAAAGTAAAAACTGCCAGGTTTAAAAAGAGCTCTAAATAATTTATTCAGTTAAGTTATGCTATCAAGAAAAAGACGCATCAATAAAAATGAAGTTAAACACACAGACTGATTGCTGACAAATCTCCACACTACCACATCCCTGGACTCTTCTTTCCTTCATTTACCTGTGACAATCATGTAACTAACTTATTATATAATGCCAACAAAAGCCTCAAAAAGTGTAATTTAATATAAAATAAATGGAAGGAGAGAACTGACTCCCAAGAGTTGTCTTTTGATCTCACAAGTGTTGGTGTGCACACACAGGAGTTGACAGTGTACTATGACTTCCTAAGTGTCCTTTAAAATAAAAGCTCCGAGGAACCAAGGACATAATCTCTCCCATCCATTTTTAACTCTCAAGTACCAACAGGGCATGGTACCCAATTGGAGCACACCAAGTATTTGCTGTCTATGTGACCAACTCTGCAGGCTGGCAAAGAAAGAGGGTACAGAAGGTGTGGTAATTAGAAAAGGGGGAGTGCACAGGGGTTTCTCCTGGATGGGGGAGGGGCACTGCTGGAGCTGGGCAAGTGACTCAGCACTCACAGGCAGGCCATCAACAGCAATTCTACTAGCCTAAATCCTGCCCCCAAACAGAAGCTTCTTCCAGGGCTCAAGAACAAAACCAAACCAAGTTCAAAATGAAGACTAGTACATTTTTCTGGATATTGTCTAACTGACACTTGTACATGTGCAAATGGGGTAGAAATTATGTTTCACATGACCATGTTTCTGAATTTTAGCAACAGGTAAAACATGTAACATTTTTCCTTTTTTAAAGGCTCTTTAAGAGACCTTCTCCAGGCAAGGACTGCAATCATTTCCTGTTAGGTTAATTTTCAATTATATGCCTCCACCCAGAATAGCTAACTCCCCTATTTACATAGCACTGGGTATATTCCCAGAATGCTCAACTTCCAGTAGCAAAAGTCAGAGTAGTTCCAGGTCCTTCATCTCCAACTCCAGACTCTTCTCCCCATCTCTTGACTACAATCGTATCACAACTATCTGCTATCCCTCTAGGCAACTTCCAACACCACTTCAAACACCATGGCTACCAAAGCATGGAAGGTCTTCACCAAGGACTTCTCTAGCTTTTATTGTTGCTCCTGTTGTTAATTGTTCCCAATTATTCTTCCCATCACCTGGGACAGACATGCTCGACAAGCTATCTTGCTCTTGGTCTTTAATTTCTGTCCAGGAAATCCTCTGCTTTACTTACCTTATCCCAAACATTGAGCAGCTAGGTTGAAAGTTCCTCTAGTGGGGTGAGGACTTGTCAGCTGGTAAACTGCTAAGTGAACCTGAGGACCTGTAACCCCAGAACCATGTAAAAGAGCCAGGTGCTCTTGAATTCTCTGCATTGGGAAGGCAGAGAAAGGGAGATCCTTGGGGCTTACTGGCCAGCCAGCATAGTCTACCTGGTGAGCTCTAGGCCAATATGTTCTCAAAGACAAAGGTGACAGTTCCTGAGGAATGATACCTTGTAGCTTCTACATGGTGGACCCACATGAACACATAAACACACACTCAGATACCACTCTTCTAGTAGCAAAGCTCACACTTTACCCTTGTTTTTATCCTCTACTAACAGGCTCCTGTCACAATTCCCTACATACAGTAAGGATCACTAAGCATCTCCTCAACTGTAGCCTAGATGAAATGCCTGCCCTCCCCCAATTTGGATTTTAGTCCCAGTTTTGTCAGCTAGTTGTGTGGCTATGAATAGAGTATTTAAAAAAGAAAATCATTACAAAGATGCTTTGAAAAATCAAGACGCATAGCGTGGTGGGCAAGCTCTTTCCATCTCAGCACTCAGAAGGCAGAGGTATGAGGATCTCTGTGTTCAAAGCCAGCCTAGTCTACATAGTTTCACCAGAGTCAGGGCTACATAGAGACCTGTCTCAAAGAGGTATTCTTTTACTTTTTTAGTGACTGCTAAAAACAGGGGATGTATCTCCCTAAATATACAAAGTATCTAAAGGTCCTGATGAGAGCTGCCCCCAGCATCTCACCATAACCCCACATAAGCCCTCACGCCCAGACTACAAGCTCTCTAGGTCCCATCACTCCAGTCTAGGACAGCATGTTTTCAGGGGTCCAAAGAGCTTGCTTGCTCAGCACAGCATCTGGCACACAGGATGCTCTACAATCTTCAAACAAACCAAGCAAGCAGGGTTGGTGGCAGCTGCTGCATATTAGCTTCGTCTTCTGGGCACAAAACTGCAAAGGCAGGTGTAGGAAGGAGAGGCTACAACCTTAAGACTTCTCAACATGAGCTCACAGTGGCTAGAAAATGAAAACACCCTCAAGTTCTGGCTCTCCAGTGGATCTTCTGTCCACTTCCCAGCAAGGACAGATTGCTTTATAAGAATGTTATTTCAAAACACCAGTTACTGTTGTGAGAAGGAAGAAACTGCCAGGTAAAAAGGAAGCCAGGGAAGACTCCCAAGAACAATGCAGCAAATTCTAGTTGTTTGTTTTGGTTCCTCATCACACCAACCAGGGGTCAGTAAGGAAAAGGGAAAACATCCTGAATGATGAGATGGTCTCTGCCAGCACTGTGCAGTCACCAACCACAGACTAGGGGATTCCAATGTCTTGCTTCTGTCAACAAATGCCTCCTTAAAGAGCAGACACTATCTTTGTTGCTTTGACAACCTTGTCAAACTCACACTAAACACTCCACATGTCTTTAGCCTAAAGAACACCATACAATTAAGTTACGTACTAAGAAGTCTCATCAGAAAAGAATTTGTAGCTAAATATTATTAATTTACACATATGCCTATGAAATCAGCTTATCAACTCTAAAAGAAACTTACAAAAATGTCCCCAATTCCAGGGCTGTGGAGATGGCTGAACACGTAAAGGTATTTACCACATAAGACCCTAGGAGCCATATAGCAGAGAAGGAGTTAATGCTCCCACAGGTATCCTCTGACCTTCACATACACACCACAGTATGTGCGTACCCACAATGCACATCACTCACAAGATTAAAATTGTTAAAAATGTATCCAATTTCCTAAACTCTTTCATACCTAAAACCCCCTAGACCTTCACAAAAAATCAGAAGGCATCATTGTACATAGTGAGTGACATGTGCAGAGTCCCACTCACAGAGAAAGGGCACAATATCTTACACAGCTTAGATGCTGTACTACTGTTAGCAAGCTAGTGGTGGGACTCACTTAAATTTCTATCTTTATTTATTTATTTATTTATTTATTTATTTATTTATTTTTTTGTCTATACTTCAAACCAAGGTGGCAAAAATCAAGCCAGGAGATTTTTTTCATTACAATCAAGAAGGGGCCAGAAGGAAGTTTTTCATTGTTGTTCTCTTCTTTAAGTCGTATGGCCTGAGCCCATACTAAATATAAGAGAGAGCTGGGCTACACCTCAATGGTACAGCACTTGCCTAGAATGCTAATGTGTGAGATTCAATATTCAGCACTGGAAATAATAATTTCAACATTTTTAAATCAGAAAAGTTGTAGAAATGCACAAGGCTGGTATTCAGGTCTCTGTTACTGTGAGCAGAACACTGAAGCACATTATTGTTCCATAAACAGATTAGTCCAACTTCTATCCAGACTTATCTCACTCCTAGTAGACAAGTACCTTAAGATAAGCAAAAACCCCATAACAAAGATCAAATTACACATGTCATATACTCCACTAATTGCTCATCAGACTATTTTGTACCAATAAATCAGATTCCCTGAGTACAAAGCAGCTCTCCACCTGCTTCTTCCAGCCACCTATCCACCATGGTTATTTCCTTGTTGAGTTTGAATTTTATTACATTTCTTGTTAGTTGTTGTTAATTGAGGTACTTAACTTTCTGAAACCCTTTGGGTAATCTCCAATTATTTCATGAGTGAAATTCTTTATTCATTCTTTTTTCAGGCATTATGTTTATTATTTAAAGGTTCATGTTTTTTCTTTCAAATAAACTAAACAATGACAGATGTGGACAGAAGACTGCATGCGTTAGGGAAAATTTTTAAAAGGGAACCTAACTCTGAAGTGTGGAGAAGTCTGAAGAGGGATTTGCATTCATGAAAGCTGGGGCTGGAGAGATGGCTCAGCGGTTAAGAGCACTGACTGCTCTTTCAGAGGTCCTGAGTTCAATTCCCAGAAACCACTTGGTGGCTCACAACCATCTGTAATGGGACCCTATGCCCTCTTCTGGTGGGTCTGAAAGGAGTGACAGTGTACTCATATAAATAAATAAATCTTTAAAAAAAAAAAGTGACATAATCACCAGAGGCCCTCCTACCCTCCCCACACACTGCTGCAGCAGCACACACTGAGGTTCCTGCAGGGAAAACGCCAGTAGACTGCTCTGGCCTACTCTGGCTGCAGGCACAGGCAGCAAAGAAGAGATGAGTAAGGAAGCCCAGGGAGAGTAAGGATGCCCCACAGCATGGTGGACAAAGTGCCCAGAGAGCTGGTTCTCTCCGAGGTTCCTATCATCTCCCCAAGAGCAAGGAGAAAATCCTTAGGACTTTATTTTCAAAAATCCAGGCTCCAGATTACTCACTGAAAACATGGTTCTTCTGTCGAAACAACAGCATATTACGAAGACTGAAAACAAGTGTTAGTTTTTCCAGAAAGGGGTGTAATCTGACCTTACAGGGCTGGACACATGGCTCAGAGACTCCGGTCACCTGTTATTCTTGCTGAGGGTGCAGGTGTGGCTCCTAGCACCCCAGGGAGGCTCACAACTGTACCCTCTGCTCTCCCAGATCTGATGCCCTTTTCTGGTCTTTTCTGTGGGTACTGCATGAAACTGGGGAATTTACTGCAGGCAAAACACTCAGGTAAAACAGGTATGGAAAACAAAATTTCAAAAGTCACTAATCAGTAATACACAATGACTTAGGAAACAGACATTAAGACATTCCAGTTTTCACAAAATCTTTTAAATCCACTAGAGAAACAAAAGAAAAGAAATCAGCAGAGTGGCACATGCCTATACTCCCAGCACTTGTAAGGCAGAGACACAGCATGCTTGTGACTCCTAGGCCTGCACTGTCTACACTATGAGTTTGACAGCAGCAGGGCTAAGAGGTATGGTCCTGTCTCAATACGCCCACCACTCCCCCATTCATATGGCCTTTTAAAGAGGATTTATTTATTAGTTTTATATGTGAATACACTGTCGCTCTCTCTGGTCCCTCAGAACTTACTCTTTACTTAATCATTCACATTTCAAATAAAATTCACAGGACATTTAGTGAGCAATAAATATCTTGTCCAGGAATATTTCTCAAATAAAATATAAGTAAAAGTTTAGATGATATGATGTTAATCAAAGTTGAATAAATTTCTTCCCCCAGTATATTACACTTAACATTTTTTTTTTATTAACTTGAGTATTTCTTATATACATTTCAAGTGTTATTCCCTTTCCCGGTTTCCGGGCAAACATCCCACTCCCCCCTCCCCTTCTTTATGGGTATTCCCCTCCCAACCCTCCCCCCATTGCCGCCCTCCCCCCATAGTCTAGTTCACTGGGGGTTCAGTCTTAGCAGGACCCAGGGCTTCCCCTTCCACTGGTGCTCTTACTAGGATATTCATTGCTACCTATGGGGTCAGAGTCCAGGGTCAGTCCATGTATAGTCTTTAGGTAGTGGCTTAGTCCCTGGAAGCTCTGGTTGCTTGACATTGTTGTACTTTTGGGGTCTCGAGCCCCTTCAAGCTCTTCCAGTTCTTTCTCTGATTCCTTCAATGGGGGACCTATTCTCAGTTCAGTGGTTTGCTGCTGGCATTCGCCTCTGTATTTGCTGTATTCTGGCTGTGTCTCTCAGGAGCGATCTACATCCGGCTCCTGTCGGTCTGCACTTCTTTGCTTCATCCATCTTGTCTAATTGGGTGGCTGTATATGTATGGGCCACATGTGGGGCAGGCTCTGAATGGGTGTTCCTTCAGTCTCTGTTTTAATCTTTGCCTCTCCCTTCCCTGCCAAGGGTATTCTTTTTCCTCATTTAAAGGAGTGAAGCATTCACATTTTGATCATCCGTCTTGAGTTTCGTTTGTTCTAGGGATCTAGGGTAATTCAAGCATTTGGGCTAATAGCCACTTATCAATGAGTGCATACCATGTATGTCTTTCTGTGATTGGGTTAGCTCACTCAGGATGATATTTTCCAGTTCCAACCCTTTGCCTACGAATTTCATAAACTCGTTGTTTTTGATAGCTGAGTAATATTCCATTGTGTAGATGTACCACATTTTCTGTATCCATTCCTCTGTTGAAGGGCATCTGGGTTCTTTCCAGTTTCTGGCTATTATAAATAAGGCTGCGATGAACATAGTGGAGCACGTGTCTCTTTTATATGTTGAGGCATCTTTTGGGTATATGACCCAAGAGAGGTATAGCTGGATCCTCAGGCAGTTCAATGTCCAATTTTCTGAGGAACCTCCAGACTGATTTCCAGAATGGTTTTACCAGTCTGCAATCCCACCAACAATGGAGGAGTGTTCCTCTTTCTCCACATCCTCGCCAGCATCTGCTGTCACCTGAGTTTTTGATCTTAGCCATTCTCACTGGTGTGAGGTGAAATCTCAGGGTTGTTTTGATTTGCATTTCCCTTATGACTAAAGATGTTGAACATTTCTTTAGGTGTTTCTCAGCCATTCGGCATTCCTCAGCTGTGAATTCTTTGTTTAGCTCTGAACCCCATTTTTTAATAGGGTTATTTGTTTCCCTGCGGTCTAACTTCTTGAGTTCTTTGTATATTTTGGATATAAGGCCTCTATCTGTTGTAGGATTGGTAAAGATCTTTTCCCAATCTGTTGGTTGCCGTTTTGTCCTAACCACATTGTCCTTTGCCTTACAGAAGCTTTGTAGTTTTATGAGATCCCATTTGTCGATTCTTGATCTTAGAGCATAAGCAATTGGTGTTTTGTTCAGGAAATTTTTTCCAGTGCCCATGTGTTCCAGATGCTTCCCTAGTTTTTCTTCTATTAGTTTGAGTGTGTCTGGTTTGATGTGGAGATCCTTGATCCACTTGGACTTAAGCTTTGTACAGGGTGATAAGGATGGATCGATCTGCATTCTTCTACATGTTGACATCCAGTTGAACCAGCACCATTTGCTGAAAATGCTATCTTTTTTCCATTGGATGGTTTTGGCTCCTTTGTCAAAAATCAAGTGACCATAGGTGTGTGGGTTCATTTCTGGGTCTTCAATTCTATTCCATTGGTCTATCTGTCTGTCTCTGTACCAATACCATGCAGTATTTATCACTATTGCTCTGTAATACTGCTTGAGTTCAGGGATAGTGATTCCCCCTGAAGTCCTTTTATTGTTGAGGATAGCTTTAGCTATCCTGGGTTTTTTGTTATTCCAGATGAATTTGCAAATTCTTCTGTCTAACTCTTTGAAGAATTGGACTGGTATTTTGATGGGGATTGCATTGAATCTGTAGATTGCTTTTGGTGAAATGGCCATTTTTACTATATTAATCCTGCCAATCCATGAGCATGGGAGATCTTTCCATCTTCTGAGGTCTTCTTCAATTTCTTTCCTCAGTGTCTTGAAGTTCTTATTGTACAGATCTTTTACTTGCTTGGTTAAAGTCACACTGAGGTACTTTATATTATTTGGGTCTATTATGAAGGGTGTCGTTTCCCTAATTTCTTTCTCGGCTTGTTTCTCTTTTGTGTAGAGGAAGGCAACTGATTTATTTGAGTTAATTTTATACCCAGCCACTCTGCTGAAGTTGTTTATCAGCTTTAGTAGTTCTCTGGTGGAACTTTTGGGATCACTTAAATATACTATCATGTCATCTGCAAATAGTGATATTTTTTCCTCTTCTTTTCCGATCTGTATCCCCTTGATCTCCTTTTGTTGTCTGATTGCTCTGGCTAGAACTTCAAGAACTATATTGAATAAGTAGGGAGAGAGTGGGCAGCCTTGTCTAGTCCCTGATTTTAGTGGGATTGCTTCAAGTTTCTCTCCATTTAGTTTAATGTTAGCAACTGGTTTGCTGTATATGGCTTTTACTATGTTTAGGTATGGGCCTTGAATTCCTGTTCTTTCCAGGACTTTTATCATGAAGGGGTGTTGAATTTTGTCAAATGCTTTCTCAGCATCTAATGAAATGATCATGTGGTTCTGTTCTTTCAGTTTGTTTATATAATGGATCACGTTGATGGTTTTCCGTATATTAAACCATCCCTGCATGCCTGGGATGAAGCCTACCTGATCATGGTGGATGATTGTTTTGATGTGCTCTTGAATTCGGTTTGCCAGAATTTTATTGAGTATTTTTGCGTCAATATTCATAAGGGAAATTGGTCTGAAGTTCTCTTTCTTTGTTGTGTCTTTGTGTGGTTTAGGTATAAGAGTAATTGTGGCTTCATAGAAGGAATTCGGTAGGGCTCCATCTGTTTCATTTTGTAGAATAGTTTGGATAATATTGGTATGAGGTCTTCTATGAAGGTCTGATAGAATTCTGCACTAAACCCATCTGGACCTGGGCTCTTTTTGGTTGGGAGACCTTTAATGACTGCTTCTATTTCCTTAGGAGTTATGGGGTTGTTTAACTGGTTTATCTGTTCCTGATTTAACTTCGATACCTGGTATCTGTCTAGGAAATTGTCCATTTCCTGAAGATTTTCAAGTTTTGTTGAATATAGGTTTTTATAGTAAGATCTGATGATTTTTTGAATTTCCTCTGAATCTGTAGTTATGTCTCCCTTTTCATTTCTGATTTTGTTAATTTGGACACACTCTCTGTGTCCTCTCGTTAGTCTGGCTAAGGGTTTATCTATCTTGTTGATTTTCTCAAAGAACCAACTTTTGGTTCTGTTGATTCTTTCTATGGTCCTTTTTGTTTCTACTTGGTTGATTTCAGCTCTGAGTTTGATTATTTCCTGCCTTCTACTCCTCCTGGGTGTATTTGCTTCTTTTTGTTCTAGAGCTTTTAGGTGTGCTGTCAAGCTGGTGACATATGCTCTTTCCTGTTTCTTTCTGCAGGCACTCAGCGCTATGAGTTTTCCTCTTAGCACAGCTTTCATTGTGTCCCATAAGTTTGGGTATGTTGTACCTTCATTTTCATTAAATTCTAAAAAGTTTTTAATTTCTTTCTTTATTTCTTCCTTGACCAGGTTATCATTGAGTAGAGCATTGTTCAATTTCCACGTATATGTGGGCATTCTTCCCTTATTGTTATTGAAGACCAGTTTTAGGCCGTGGTGGTCCGATAGCACGCATGGGATTATTTCTATCTTTCTGTACCTGTTGAAGCCCGTTTTTTGACCAATTATATGGTCAATTTTGGAGAAAGTACCATGAGGAGCTGAGAAGAAGGTATATCCTTTTGCTTTAGGATAGAATGTTCTATTAATATCCGTTAAGTCCATTTGGCTCATGACTTCTCTTAGTCTGTCGACATCACTGTTTAATTTCTGTTTCCATGATCTGTCCATTGATGAGAGTGGGGTGTTGAAATCTCCCACTATTATTGTGTGAGGTGCAATGTGTGTTTTGAGCTTTAGTAAGGTTTCTTTTACATATGTAGGTGCCCTTGTATTTGGGGCATAGATATTTAGGATTGAGAGTTCATCTTGGTGGATTTTTCCTTTGATGAATATGAAGTGTCCTTCCTTATCTTTTTTGATGACTTTTAGTTGGAAATTGATTTTATTTGATATTAGAATGGCTACTCCAGCTTGCTTCTTCTGACCATTTGCTTGGAAAGTTGTTTTCCAGCCTTTCACTCTGAGGTAGTGTCTGTCTTTGTCTCTGAGGTGTGTTTCCTGTAGGCAGCAGAATGCAGGGTCCTCGTTGCGTATCCAGTTTGTTAATCTATGTCTTTTTATTGGGGAGTTGAGGCCATTGATATTGAGAGATATTAAGGAATAGTGATTATTGCTTCCCGTTATATTCATATTTGGATGTGAGGTTATGTTTGTGTGCTTTTTTTCTCTTTGTTTTGTTGCCAAGACGATTAGTTTCTTGCTTCTTCTAGGGTATAGCTTGCCTCCTTATGTTGGGCTTTACCATTTATTATCCTTTGTAGTGCTGGATTTGTAGAAAGATATTGTGTAAATTTGGTTTTGTCATGGAATATCTTGGTTTCTCCATCAATGTTAATTGAGAGTTTTGCTGGATACAGTAACCTGGGCTGGCATTTGTGTTCTCTTAGGGTCTGTATGACATCAGTCCAGGATCTTCTGGCCTTCATAGTTTCTGGAGAGAAGTCTGGTGTGATTCTGATAGGTCTGCCTTTATATGTTACTTGACCTTTTTCCCTTACTGCTTTTAATATTCTTTCTTTATTTTGTGCGTTTGGTGTTTTGACTATTATGTGACGGGAGGTGTTTCTTTTCTGGTCCAATCTATTTGGAGTTCTGTAGGCTTCTTGTATGTCTATGGGTATCTCTTTTTTTAGGTTAGGGAAGTTTTCTTCTATGATTTTGTTGAAGATATTTACTGGTCCTTTGAGCTGGGAGTCTTCACTCTCTTCTATACCTATTATCCTTAGGTTTGATCTTCTCATTGAGTCCTGGATTTCCTGTATGTTTTGGACCAGTAGCTTTTTCCGCTTTACATTATCTTTGACAGTTGAGTCAATGATTTCTATGGAATCTTCTGCTCCTGAGATTCTCTCTTCCATCTCTTGTATTCTGTTGGTGAAGCTTGTATCTACAGCTCCTTGTCTCTTCTTTTGGTTTTCTATATCCAGGGTTGTTTCCATGTGTTCTTTCTTGATTGCTTCTATTTCCATTTTTAATTCCTTCAACTGTTTGATTGTGTTTTCCTGGAATTCTTTCAGGGATTTTTGTGTCTCCTCTCTATGGGCTTCTACTTGTTTATTTATGTTTTCCTGGAATTCTTTCAGGCATTTTTACGATTCCTCTCTGTAGGCTTCTACTTGTTCTCTAAGGGAGTTCTTCACGTCTTTCTTGAAGTCCTCCAGCATCATGATCAAAAATGATTTTGAAACTAGATCTTGCTTTTCTGGTGTGTTTGGATATTCCATGTTTGTTTTGATGGGAGAATTGGGCTCCGATGGTGCCATGTAGTCTTGGTTTCTGTTGCTTGGGTTCCTGTGCTTGCCTCTCGCCATCAGATTATCTCTAGTGTTACTTTGTTCTGCTATTTCTGACAGTGGCTAGACTGTCCTATAAGTCTGTGTGTCAGGAGTGCTGTAGACCTGTTTTCCTCTCTTTCAGTCAGTTATGGGGACAGAGTGTTCTGCTTTCGGGCGTGTAGTTTTTCCTCTCTACAGGTCTTCAGCTGTTCCTGTGGGCCTGTGTCTTGAGTTCACCAGGCAGCTTTCTTGCAGCAGAAAAGTTGGTCTTACCTGTGGTCCCGGGGCTCAAGTTCGCTCGTGGGGTGCTGCCCACGGGCTCTCTGCAGCGGCAGCAACCAGGAAGACCTGTGCCGCCCCTTCCGGGAGCTTCAGTGCACCAGGGTTCCAGATGGTCTTTGGCTTTTTCCTCTGGCGTCCGAGATGTGTGTGCGGAGAGCAGTCTCTTCTGGTTTCCCAGGCTTGTCTGCCTCTCTGAAGGTTTAGCTCTCCCTCCCACGGGATTTGGGTGCAGAGAACTGTTTATCCGGTCTGTTTCCTTCAGGTTCCGGCGGTGTCTCAGGCAGGGGTCCTGCCGCTCCTGGGCCCACCCCCACGGGAGCCCAGAGGCCTTATACAGTTTCCTCTTGGGCCAGGGATGTGGGCAGGGGTGAGCAGTGTTGGTGGTCTCTTTTCCGCTCTGCAGCCTCAGGAGTGCCCACCTGACCAGGCGGTTGGGTCTCTCTCTCACGGGGTCTGGGAGCAGAGAGCTGCTGCGGGCCGGGATCCGAGGGTACACCTAACATTTATTTTTGTACAATTGTGTGAAGATGCATTCTTTTGTTTTGCAGAAAGGTAGAACTTAGTTTTTATTATTATATTCCAATTGCTCAAAAAAGCTTTCACTTTAATTTACATCATAGGAGTTATAATTAAGTGGTAGAAGATTTATATATTTAAATTATTTCTGGCATAATTATTGACATCACAAATCATCACTAGTACTTTATGACTAAATCTGCTAGCTCTCAGCAGTTCCTTCAGAGGTTGACAATGTGAATATGCTATAATTCCTATAGAGGTTATTTGTACAATGACCTCAGTACACAGATCAATGCTCATATGAAGAGCAAAGTATCATTAAGTACTCAGAAAAGTCTCTCCTACACCTAAAATTCCAGCCAACAATTCCCCCAAACTTGGACAAATCAAAGTCCCCACTCTAGTTTGGGAATCTTTAAATCAAAACAAACATCTTCGAATACAAAGGAGAGATCCATGTATGAATTTCACCAGAAATTTGAATTTATCTCCTAATGTAAATACACTTAGCCACTCCATTCAAACGTTGGGGTCGCTAAATATGTACAGAAAAATAATCATAGCTTTATAATCATAGCAAAACATAGTTTGTTTTGTTGTTGTTTCAGTTGTGTTGGCCTCCAGAATACTGAAATTACAGGTGCACATAATCATACTTGGCAGTTATGGTGTTTTTAAAGAAACTCTGACTATTTCATCAAGTCCCAAAACGAACTAACTCTGTGAGAAAATCAGATTACAGAAAATTAACTCCACATTTGTTTGTGTTATACATATAAATAGTGTTTTCAAAAAAATTTCCCAGAAAAAAGAATAATATCTCTCCCAGTCCTGTTTATCCTGGATAATAGTTTAATAGTAAAGTCAGTTTACATTTGAAGACATTTTGAATAATCCTATTAGAAGTCAATTTAAATGATCTAGTTCGTGTTTAACTCTTCAGCTATTTGCCAATTAATCTTTTGAAGTGCCTTCTTCCTTAACACAGCTGTAGTGCGGAGGGTGGCCAGCAGCTGGCCTTGATTTCTATGGGTTCTCACCAATGCTCAGATTTCTCCTTGCAAATGCTTTCTTAAATGCTACTCACCTAAGCAAGTTTGCATCATTAAGCACTTATTAATCCCTCCCCACTAAAAAAGCCCAAGGGAAGCAGGTTTTCTTTTAAAATTAAAAGCCAGCCAACACCCCTTCCCCTGCAAAAGACAGTGCTCCGCATGACAGAGATGTCCCCTATAAAACAGTCACATTTGAAATGATCCTAAAGGGATCAAAACCACTGGGCTCAAAGGCATCAGATGAGAAGCCTAACGGATGGGTTCGAAGCCACCAGTGACGGCCACGAGGGCATCTCTAAACAACCATCATTTTCTCCCGAGGACGGCTTCTGCCACTGCACAGTAGTTCTGAAACTGACACTGAGAAATGGCATTTCAGTTCATTCTCTGGCTCACACGACGCCTCTGTCCTTGCTTCTCCATCTTTCTTCCATTTCTTGCTCTTCAATCCCACCAACAGTGATGAGTATGCAATTTACCACATCTGTGTGTTTCCGCTGCCTTACCTTAGTCACACACCTACTCCAACTGCTACGCTGAGTACCACTACCAGGATAGTCCATCATTTTGTCACACTCACTACAGGAAAGATAAACTTACTATTCCTTTTTTTAAATTAATTTATTTATTATGTATACAGTGTTCTGCCTGCATGTATGCCTGCAGGCCAGAAGAGGGCATCAGATCCCATTACAGATGGTTGTGAGCCACCATGTGGGTGCTGGGAATTGAACTCAGGACCTCTGGAAGAGCATCCAGTGATCTTAACCCCTGAGCCATTTTCCAGCCCAAACTTACAATGCTGTATCAAGCAAACAAAACCAAAGTGTCCCTGGCTTAGGTAGCATCAATCCATTGTTCTGGTCACCTCCAGCAGAGGAACTCACACCTGCGCTCACTGTCACGGATTCACTTTTCAGAGCCGGCTGTTACAATAGTCTCCATCCACATACATTTCCACACAGTGATCAGGCCACTGTGTCATCAAAGGGAACTATATCCAGTCTGACCTAAAGACTCTTTATAACCCAGAGAATGTGACTGGAGCAATGCTGTGAGACTTGCCAGGCTGTTGGGCTTCTGCCTGGATTTGCTGCTATGCAGAAGTAGCTCAGCTACCTCAAACACGCCATGCTGAAAAAGAGGTTACTTGTAGCACCAACTGTCGGCAGAAAGGAAACTCCAATTCCCCAAACTCCAAAAGGCAGTCCAATGCCCAGAAATGAGCTTAACCCGGATTATAGGAAGGCTTCTGTTAGATAAAAGCCAGCATTCCTCAGAACTTATAAAGCTGGTTCTCATGGCCAAAAGCAGTCACTTCCCTTACCCCTGGCAAGAGGGACACATGGCTCTCCAATTATCTTCTAAGCACATCAAGTCCATGCTAGCCTCCAGGTTCCCACCAGCCCCTACTCACAAGTATTTGCTACACATTTCAAAGTCCATCCTCGCGTCCTAGCCCTGCTCAGTTCCTCTTCTACCCTAAGCTTGCTGCCACTCCCAGCTCTCCACGCTGTCCTCAGCTCTTGCTCTCACTACTCACAGCCCCAGCTAACCTCATAATACTCTCTCAATTCCCTGTCCCCTCCTAGTCTCCCCTCTCTCACAGACAGCCGTGACCCTGCTCAGTCTGCTGGCCGTGTTCAGTGTACTTCTTTCTTTCTCTCTCTGCTCTGGACCCTTCCTAGTTCCTCTGGATATTTTCTCTTTCTCTCATTCACAATAAAAAGCATTCCCTTAACCATATCAAAGAACGGTCATGTTGGGAGTTTATATATCTGATACAGAACACTGCAGTGGGGCACAGATGGACCCCCTTCCACAGGGTTCGACCTCCCTAACCAGACCAAGTTGCTGACTTGAGTCTCCAAAGGTATGGGTCATTTGTTTCTGCCAACCATCATATTCCACTTCAAATGTCTGAGTCTGTCTCTTCAGTCACTTCTTCCCTCTACCTGCTCTCTTCTGGTACTCAGGTACGTGTCACCTTAGAGCTGGCTGTTCTGTCTCTGTTGGCTTCAGGAGCCTACTACTACTTCAAAGATGTGCTAGGCAGCTTCTCTCTCCCTACTGGGCACCCACTGCATGGAAAGAGATGCCTCTCCTTTGTGATGTGGAATACTTCTCTCTGACAAGTCTCCTACTATTTCCCCACCTCCCTTGAATAGAGTTGTCTCTGTCCAGTCTGCAGGCCATATCAAATCTACTTTATCTCTCTGTTCTAGACTCTTTCAGATGTCTCAATCTGACATGGAGTGGTCATGTCCCCAGTTCATATACCCAATGGGCCTCTAGCTATCCCACTACCCAAGGGGCCAGAAATGTGCACACAATTAAAAGAAGCCCTCTTACCACTTTATCTGCCAGCTAAACGGTACCAGTTAAACTCAGTATACGTCTGGAGGAAAACTACCTAGTTTGTCCTTGCCCTAATTCCTATCTCCTAAAATCAAAAAATATAAAAAAAAAAAAGCCTAGTTTTCCTTTATCATTCAACAAGTCATGTGTGGAGTTGGCTTGTGAAGTTGTCCACATGAGGCCAAAGGTTGAGTGAAATAGCCCATCATTGTTTCAATCTCTGAGCCATCAACACAGAGGAAGCTCCCACTACCTGAGACTTAAATTGCTAAAATTAAGTCTAAGATCTCCCTAAGAGTCATTAAAACCTATTGAGCTGAATGTTCCAACCAGAGATCATAACATCTCACACAGTCCTTGAATCAATCTCACAGTATACATTGATCTCACAGTATCTTACATTTGTAGGAAACTACATATTACGAAAGAATGTTCAAAGATAACTTATTTGCTCTATACAACAGAAGTCAGTGAGATCTTGAATGGATCTCTCTCTTCAGCAATGAAGAGCTCAGGAATGAAGGGGTTAACTCTGTATAGTCCAGCAGCCAGTGGAATGGATGTACACAGCTTGAATGACAGATTGCTGTTTTTTCAGATTAAAACAAAACAAAACAAACAAAAAACACCACAATGATTCTACCATTCCTGTTTGCACAGAACAGAATAATCTGGTCTAAATCCATCTAGTTCAGCAACAGCAGCTGTGGAAGTCCATCTGCCTAGTAAGTCACCTTAGTCTAGTGTCTACACTTCCTAATGGTCACCCTTTCTTTTCCCGTCCTTAAAACTTGCTCATGCGTGCTTGCAAGTTCAGCTCCTCCACAGAGAGCTAACAGGACACCCTTGTTTACTCTCTCAGCATCCTTGTCCTATCTGTCAGTTTCATACACTACCTGGCAGTTTCATGGTGTTCACACACAGACCTTACTTTCTCGGCTAGTTCCTCACTGAATACTGAGTCTCATGCCCATGACTCTTGGGACAGTGGAGGCCTATCACACACTTCCTGGTAATACTCTGAATGTTACCCTTGCTTATTTGCAAACTAAACCGTACTCTCTTGTTTGGAGGTCACAAAGGACGCTATCCTTATACTCATGAGGAAAGAACAGCCCTCCACTTCTGGGAAGGTTCTCTTTGGGGAAGGTAATCCTTTTTCCAGTGAGGATGAGCTGGAGAGAAGACATACATGGAACCTTAGTTTGGGTCTTATTGCTGTGAAGAAACATCATCACCACAACAACTCTTATAAAGAAAATATTCAGTTGGGGCTGGCTTACAGTTTTAGAGGTTTAGTCCATTATCATCATGGCAGGAAACATGACAGTATGTAGGACAGACATGGTGCTGGAGAAGGAACGAAGAGTTCTACATCCTTAGGCAGCAGAAGGAGACTGTGAGCCACACTAGGTATAGCTTGAGCATAGAGACCTCAAAGGCTGTCCCCATAGTGACACACTTCTTCCAACAAGGCCATACCTCCTAAGAGTGCAACTCCCTATAAGCCAAGCATTCAAACACATGAGTCTACTAGGCACTATTCCTATGCAAACCATCACAAAGCCATTACAGAGGATATACACACTATCCAGTCAGAAAGAATAGCTAAACCAACCCTATCCATCAGATGGTGACAAGTGTTATAGCCAGACTGCCCTGATACCTCGAAGGCTCTTTAATAACAGAAAGTGTTTCTCATGATGAGGTATTATATTCTTCAACCCATGCATGATGCAAAAGCATATAACTAACATTCACTAACTGATTTGAAGGAATGAAGTATACTGCACTGTGAGAAAAGAATATTCACAACATGTCTACAATAGAAACAAAGAATTGAAAAGATAAAGTATTTTTGAAAAGATTTTTTATGTACATAAATGCTCTGTCTGCATGTATGTCTGCATGCTAAAAGAGGGTATCACAGATGGTTGTGAGCCACCATGTGGTTGCTGGGAACTGAACTCAGGACCTCTGGAAGAGGAGCTAGTACTCTTAACTGAGAAGCCATCTCTCCAGCCTAGAAAAGACAAAAGTACTTTCAAGGTCAGCAGTTCATGGAGCTAGAAAGATGGCTTAGCATCTAAGAACCTTTACTATTTGCAGGGACCAGAATTTAGTTTCTAGTTCCTCTATCAGATGGTTCACAATCACCTGTAATTCCAGATTAAGGGGATTCAATGGCTTTTCCAGCCTCCACAGGCACCTGCACTCCTGTCCACATACCCACTTACAGACAGACAGACAGACACAGATAGAACATGCAAAATTAAAAACTAAAATATTTAAATGTCACCAGTTTAATAATAGGAACACTTTTTTTGGCAAACAGTTTATCTCTTAAGAATGCTTTTGGGGCTGGGGATTTAGCTCAGTGGTAGAGCGCTTACCTAGGAAGCGCAAGGCCCTGGGTTCGGTCCCCAGCTCCGAAAAAAAGAACCAAAAAAAAAAAAAAAAAAAAAAAAAGAATGCTTTTAAAGTACCGTCTAAAGAAAGTCTATAAAACTGATAAGACATTTAAAAAATATTTTACCAGGAGTGGGGCTGGGGGATGCATCACAAATAATCAAGATGTAAATCTCTTAGCAGTACAAATTAAAAGGTTTGCTGAAGCTACAAGACTGGCCACTTCATTTCAACATTTCTAGGCAACGGAAAGGTTTTCCTGGAAAATACTACCTTTTCTTTTAGAGAAGGTTGGCACAAATACTTAGTCAATAAGAAACTTAAGGTTTCCTTACAAGCCATTTAGAGGAAATCCACTATATGAATGAATGAAACTTTCAGCACCCATAAAGTTAAAAATACACATTTGGTTAAATACATGAGATTTAGCTAAATACTTTTTCCCAGGTAAGATGAATTATGTCTATTTATTGTTATTTTAAGATTTTTCTATAAAATAAAAGCATAAAAAAATCTTTATGTTATTCCATGAAACACACATAAACCGAAAGAAGACCAGGTTGATTTGATTCCAAATGCCAAGTCATTTTCAAACAGATAAGACATCCATCTCATTTGATGAAAAGAATCAGTGACCTCAGAGATACTTTTGGCAAAAAGTACTTCCAAACAGCCTTCAGTGCAAGAGCAGAGTGGGTGGACACTTGAGTCAGCCATCTGCAGTCTGTCACACATGGAACCTAAGAAAGTCATCCCTTATGTTCATCCTCTGCAACACTGAAAGATACAAGCAACACCTACTCCATACACATGCTCTGTAGTCTGCCCTTAAAAACAAACAAAAAACAAACACACTACCCAAAAGGATTGTTTTACCTGTTTAATATTTCAGTGAGTTTCACAAAACCTGTATAAGCCAGTTCAAATGCTCCTCTGTGTCTGGACTGCAAAAGGTGCTGTTTAAAGTATTCTCCTATTTCTTTAACCTTTAAAAAAATGAAAAACATTAAATTTATGCATAATTTATAGACTCATTAATATATATTAGCAATATAATTGAGAACCAATGCTCTGGTATCCATTTAACATTGACTTACTATGTAACAAATCATGTTTTAAACTCGTGACACAGTCGACTCAGGTAGGGCTAGCTGGCCTTGAACTATGCAAAAACAAAGAATAACCCTAAACTCTTGTTTCTCACACCCGAGGTGGGGATTATAAATTTGTGCTACCACACTTGCCTTAAGCCTTTTTTTAAAAAGTATCTCATTTAATATTATACCATCACTACAATGTATTTATATCTTTATTTAACATATTATACATAATATATAATAATGTTATTAATAAATACTATTGTTATATGTAGTCCACAATGGGAAAACTTAGGCACAGAAGCTACGTAACTTAATCTAAGGTCACACACCAAGTAAACAGGACAGGAAAGCATGCAGTGACCCATCTTTAATTGCTACACTGAACTGCCTTCCTATGCCAGACTTGCAAATGTCATAATACAGTCTTTTAGCTCATGTCACTCAACAGCATCATAAAATCACAAAAAGTAGCAAACTCACATACATCACTCTGAGATCATTATGTTTATTCTTCAAATATTTTGTAATTATTGTGGTAAAATATACATAAGAAATTTACCATTTCGCCCATTTTACAGCTTATGGTTCAGTGATGGGAAGCGCAGTCACACTGCTGAGCACCTGCTAACACTATCTGTGCAAAGAGCTCCCCATCAAACTGAGACGCCGCATCCTAGAGGCTACAAGTGAGGCTTAGTAAAAGGCATCGTCAAAGTCAATGAGGCACTTTTAAGTCAAACCATGGACTCTGCCAAAATGTCACGCTATCAATTCTCAACATACTGTCCTTCGCTAGGTAAGATGAAACACAAAGCACACTAATTAATTTGAAAGAAAACAACTGAGAATTACCTGTGCCTGCTGTTCTGAACAAGAAGAAATTCTGAGCCCAACTGGGTTGCTTACCCAGAAACTTGTTCACCTCAGTAGTGATTGGGTTAGTGTTCTGAATACATTAAGTCATACCACAGGTATGCACTCTAGGCTGACTCTATGCCACAGTTCTCTGTACCCAGATCCTGCCCGGAGAGAACTGGTTTCCCAGGAAAGACACATCTGAGAGCACAGGTAGGATGACAACGTCTGCTCAAAGGGAACCACCTGGCACCCTCAGGACACAGGAACCAAGGAGCAGTCTGGGACAGGATCCTTCCAGTTTCTGTCTGTGCCCAGAGCTGACCCTGTGCCATAGCTCTCAGTAAGCAAATCACACTGGGAGGGAGCTGGTCTCCCAGAAGTTCTGACAAACAGGCTTACAGGAGTGTCAAGCCACTGCCAGAGACAGCAAGACCAGCTAACACCAGAGAGAACTAGATGTCGAGAGGCAAGAGCAAGACCCTAAGCAACAGAAACCAAGGCCACTTGGCATCGTCAGAGCCCAGCTGTGCTGCCACAGTAGGTCCTGGACACCCCAACACACTGGAAAAGCAAGATTCTGATTTAAAATCACATCTCATGAGGAGGGTAGAGGACTTTAAGAAGGACACAAGTAACTCCCTTAAAGGAATATAGGACAAAACAGGTAAACAGGTAGGAACGCTTAAAGAGGAAACATAAAAAATCATTAAAGAATTCAGGTGAAAGAATTGAACAAAACCATCCAAGAACTAAAAATGGAAATAGAAACAATAAAGAAATCACGAATGGAGACAACCCTGGAGATAGAAAACCAAAGGAAGAGACAAGGAGCTGTAGATACAAGCATCACCGACAGAATACAAGAGATAGAAGAGAGAATCTCAGGGGCAGAAGATACCATAGAAAACATTGACACAACAGTTAAAGAAAATAGAAAACGCAAAAAGATCTGTGCCCAAAACACACAGGAAATCCAGGACACAATGAGAAGATCACACCTAAGGATAATAGGTATAGAAGAGAGTGAAGACTCCCAACTTAAAGGGCCAGTAAATATCTTCAACAAAATTATAGGAGAAAACTTCCCTAACCTAAAGAAAGAGATGCCCATGAAAATTCAAGAAGCCTACAGATAGATTGGACCAGAAAAGAAATTCTTCCCATCACATAATAATCAAAACACCAAATGCACAAAATAAAGAATATTAAAAGCAGTAAGGGAAAAAGGTCAAGTGACATATAAAGGCAGACCTATCAGAATTGTACCAGACTTCTCACCAGAGACTATGAAAGCCAGAAGATCCTAGACTGATGTCATACAGACCCTAAGAGAATAAAAATGCCAGCCCAGGTTACTGTATCCTGCAAAACTCTCCATTACCATAGATGGAAAAACCAGGATAGTTCATGGCAAAACCAAATTTACACAATATCTTTCCACAAATCCATCCCTACAAAAAATAATGGATAGAAAACTCCAACGAAAGGAGGGAAACTACACCCTAGAAAAAGGAAGAAAGTAATCTCCTTGCAATTAACCCAAAAGAAGAGAGCCACACAACCATAATTCCAACTCTAACAATAAAAGTAACAGGAAACAACAATCACTATTCCGTAATACCTCTTAACATCAATGGACTCAATTCCCCAATAAAAGGACACAGACTAACAGACTGGATACCTAAAGAGGACCCAGCATTTTGCTGCATACAAGGAATGCACCTCAGTGACACAGACACTGCCTCAGAGTAAAAGGCTGAAAAACAATTTTCCAAATGGTCCCAAGAAACAAGCTGGAGTAGCCATTCTAATATCAAATAAAATAAATAGACTTTCAACCAAAAGTTATCAAAAAAAGATAAGGAAGGACACTTCACATACATCAAAGGAAAAATTCACCAAGATGAACTCTCAATTCTGAGTATCTATACTCCAAATAGAAGGGCACCTACATTGCTAAAAGAAACTTTACTAAATCTGAAAGAACAGATTACACCTCACACAATAATAGTGGTAGACATAAACACCCCACTCTCAACAACGGACAGAATATGAAAACAGAAACGAAACAGAGACATAGAGAAACTAACAGAAGTTATGAACAAAATGGACTTAACAGATATTTATATTTCATCCTAAAACAAAAGAATATACCTTCTTCTCAGCACTTCATGGTACCTTCTGCATAACTGACCATATAATCAGTCAAAAAACAGGCCTCAACAGATACAGAAAGATAGAAATAATTCCATGCGTCCTATCAGACCATCACGGGCTAAAGCTGGTCTTCAATAACAATAAGGAAAGAACGCCCACATATACATGGAAGTTGAACAATGCTCTACTCAACGATAACCTGGTCATGGAAGTTGAATAACGCTCTACTCAATGATAACCTGGTCAAGGAAGAAATAAAAAAAGAAATTAAAGACTTCTTAGAATTAATGAAAATGAAGGTACAACATACCCAAACTTATGGGACACAATGAAAGCTGTGCTAAGAGGAAAACTCATAGCTCTGAGTGCCTGCAGAAAGAAACAGGAGAGAACATATATCAGCAGCTTGACAGCACACCTAAAAGCTCTAGAACAAAAAGAAGCAAACACACCCAGGAGGAGCAAAAGTCAGGAAATAATCAAACTCACAGCTGAAATCAACCAAGTAGAAACAAAAAGGACTATACAAAGAATCAACAGAACCAAAAGCTGGTTCTTTGAGAAAAATCAACAAGATAGATAAACCCTTAGCCAGACTAATGAGAGGACACAGAGAGTGTGTCCAAATTAACAAAACCAGAAATGAAAAGGGAGACATAACAACAGAGCCAGAGGAAATTCAAAAAAATCATCAGATCCTACTACAAAAGCCTATATTCAACAAAACTTGAAAATCTGGAGGAAATGGACAATTTCCTAGACAGACACCATGTACCGAAGTTAAATCAGAAACAAATAAACCATTTAAACAACCCCATAACTCCTACAGAAATAGAAGCAGTCATTAAAAGTCTCCCAACCAAAAAGAGCCCAGGTCCAGATGGGTTCAGTGCAGAATTCTATCAGACCTTCATAGAAGATCTCATACCAATACTATCCAAACTATTCCATGAAATTGAAACAGATGGAGCGCTACTGAATTCCTTCTATGAAAACACAATTACTCTTATACCTAAACCACACAAAGACCCAACAAAGAAAGAAAACTTTAGACCAATTTCCCTTATGAATATCGACGCAAAGATACTCAACAAAATTCTGGCAAACCGAATCCAAGAGCACATCAAAACAATCATCCATCAGGATCAAGTAGGCTTAATTCCAGGGATTCAGGTATGGTTTAATATATGGAAAACCATCAACGTAATCCACTATATAAACAAACTGAAAGATTAAAAACCATATGATCATTTCATTAGATGCTGAGAAAGCATTTGACAAAATTCAACACCCCTTCATGATAAAAGTCCTGGAAAGAACAGGAATTCAAGGCCCATACCTAAACATAGTAAAAGCCATATACAGCAAACCAGTAGCTAATATTAAACTAAACGGAGAGAAACTTGAAGCAATCCCACTAAAATCAGGGACTAGACAAGGCTGCCCACTCTCTCCCTACTTATTCAATATAGTTCTTGAAGTTCTAGCCAGAGCAATCAGACAACAAAAGGAGGTCAAGGGGATACAGATCGGAAAAGAAGAAGTCAAAATATCACTATTTGCAGATGATATGATTGAATAATTAAGTGATCCCAAAAGTTCCACCAGAGAACTACTAAACCTGATAAATACCTTCAGTAAAGTAGCTGGGTATAAAATTAACTCAAATAAATCCGTAGCCTTCCTCTACACAAAAGAGAAACAAGCCGAGAAAGAAATTATGGAAATGACACCCTTCATAATAGTCCCAAATAATATAAAATACCTCGGTGTGACTTTAACCAAGCAAGTGAAAGATCTGTATGATAAGAACTTCAAGCCTCTGAAGAAAGAAATTGAAGAAGACTCAGAAGATGGAAAGATTTCCCATGCTCATGGATTGGCAGGATTAATATAGTAAAAATGGCCATTTTACCAAACGTGATCTACAGATTCAATGCAATCCCCATCAAAATTCCAACCCAAGTCTTCATAGAGTTAGACAGAATAATTTGCAAATTCATCTGGAATAACAAAAAACCCAGGATAGCTAAAACTATCCTCAACAATAAAAGGACTTCAGGGGGAATCACTATCCCTGAACTCAAGCAGTATTACAGAGCAATAGTGATAAAAACTGCATGGTATTGGTACACAGACAGGCAGATAGATCAGTCGAATAGAATTGAAGACCCAGAAATGAACCCACACACCTATGGTCACTTGATTTTTGACAAAGGAGCCAAAACCATCCAATGGAAAAAAGATAACATTTTCAGCAAATGGTGCTGGTTCAACTGGGAGCCAGCATGTAAAAGAATGCAGATCGATCCATGCTTATCACCCTGTACAAAGCTTAAGTCCAAGTGGATCAAAGACCACCACATCAAACCAGATACACTCAAACTAATAGAAGAAAAAGTGGAGAAGAATCTCGAACACATGGACACTGGAGAAAATTTCCTGAACAAAACACCAATGGCTCATGCTCTAAGATCAAGAATTGACAAATGGGATCTCATAAAACTACAAAGCTTCTGTAAGGCAAAGGACACTGTGGTTAGGACAAAACGGCAACCAACAGATTGGGGAAAAGATCTTTACCAATCCTACAACTGATAGAGGGCTTATATACAAAATATACAAAGAACTCACGAAGTTAGACCTCAGGGAGACAAATAACCCTATTAAAAAATGGGGTTCAGAGCTAAACAAAGAATTCACAGCTAAGGAATGCCAAATCGCTGAGAAGCACCTTAAGAAATGTTCAACATCTTTAGTCATGCAAATCAAAACAACCCTGAGATTTCACCTCACACCAGTGCGATTGGCTAAGATCAAAAACTCTGGTGACAGCAAATGCTGGCGAGGATGTGGAGAAAGAGGAACACTCCTCCATTGTTGGTGGGATTGCAGACTGGTAAAACCATTCTGGAAATCAGTCTGGAGGTTCCTCAGAAAATTGGACATTGAACTACCTGAGGATCCAGCTATACCACTCCTGGGCATATACCCAAATGATGCTCCAACATATAACAAAGGCACATGCTCCACTATGTTCATAGCAGCCTTATTTATAATAGCCAGAAGCTGGAAAGAACCCAGATGCCCTTCAACAGAGGAATGGATAGAGAAAATGTGGTACATTTACATAATGGAGTACTACTCAGCTATTAAAAAACAATGACTTCCTAAAATTAATTCTTAGGCAAATGGACAGAATTAGAAAATATCGTCCTGAGTGAGGTAACTCAATCACAAAAGAACACACATGGTACGTATTCACTGATAAGTGGATATTAGCCCAAAAGCTTGAATTACCCAAGATACAATCCACAGACCACAGGAATCTCAAGAAGATGGATGACCAAAGCATGGATGCTTCAGTCCTTCTTAGAAGGAGGAACAAAAATACTCACAGGAGGCAATATTGAGACAAAGTGTGGAGCAGAGACTTAAGGAAAGGCCATCCAGAGAGTGCCCCACCTGGGGATCCATCTCATATAAAGCTACTAAATCCAGGAAATATTGTAGATGCCAAGAAGTACATGCTGACAAGAGCCTGATATAGCTGTCTCCTGAGAGGCTCGGCGAATCTGACAAATACAGAGGCGAATTCTCGCAGCCAACTATTGAACTGAGAACAGGGTCCCCAGTGGAGGAGTTAGAGAAAGGACTGATGGAGCTGAAGTGGTTTGTAAACCCATAAGAACAACAACAATATCAACCAACTAGACGCTCCAGAGCTCCGAGGGACTTAACCACCATCCCAAGCGTACACAGGAATGGACCTATTTGTCCATCTATCTGCATATGTATCACAGGATGATGGCCTTGTAGGACATCAATGGGATGAAGGCCCTTGGTCCTGTCAAGGCTCAATGCCCCAGTGTAGGGGAATGTCAGGGCAGGGAAATGGGAAGAAGTAGGAAGGGGGGCAGCCTTATAGAAGCAGGGGGAAGGGAGATCAATCAGATAGCGGGTTTCTGGAGGGGAAACCAGGAAAGGGGATAACATTTGAAATGTAAATTAAAACATACCCAATAAAAGAAAAAAAGGGAAAAAGTAAAACAAACAAAACCAAAAAAAAAAAAAAAAAAACCAAAAACCCCAGATATACCAGAGTGAGCAGTTTCATTGTCTTCCTCTGTAAGACAATGTAATGGCACTTACCTCATAAGTGTTTGTGTTTAAATGAGTTAAAGGCCAAGTTCAGAACAGACCAATTATCTTTAACCTAATTCAGTTCAATATGAGCTGTCTGTTGTAAAGAGAGGGTATTTGTTATGAAGAGTGTACTCCGTGTGTGTCTGTTATGAGGAGTGACTGGCAGAGAGAATCAGAGACCAACAAAGCAGCACTTGATGAATTTTTAAAAACTATTTCAGACAAAACAAAAACCAGTCTTTTCCCTAAAATGGGGTACAGATATTGTGACATATTTCAATAAAAACAAACTCTGTTCACAAAGGATCTGAGGACTTGCAGAAGCCCACTGTCTTCTCCTTAAGCAGACTTGACTTTTCCATTGCTTCTTTATGCTAACTCCCTTCAAAGAGAGTCAATAACAGCACGTAATGGAACTAAAGCATTCAGGAGTTTCCTGGTGAGTGGTCTATTCCAGAAGACACTCCACCCTACGTAATCCTAACCACAGGAATCAAAACAATACTCTCAGGACAAGAGTGATTTGTAGACAATTTTTCTTCATATTTAATCTCTGAGCAAATGTGAATTTTTACCCTTGCTGACTATATAAAATTATTGTCAACTGTTGTTTTGTTTTTTTGACATCCTGTCCAGTGCTTTTCTGCTTACTCCTGGAGCAGATGAAGAATGTGAAAAGAAGACATGTGACCTTTGTAGGCTTTCGTAGAGAGAATTAATATGCTGGGTAGTAATGATGGCTGCATAAGACAGAAGAGAGTTCATGCTCACATCTCACACAGGTATGCATGCTTAGGTAGAACAAGAGAGGAGAACAATTAGTATGTCATGAGGCTACAATAAACAAGTAAATGTTTACGAGTAGCTGCTATGGACCAGATCCGCTGCTTTCTAATCCACAGGTTAGGGTCGGCAGACCCAGATGAATGACTGAGAGGCTTTAGACTAGGCAACAGGGAAAGCTGGGCATGGCAGGAGGGATGATCCAATTCTTAAAGGTGGTAAAGTGAGCAAGCAGCTGGACAGAAGTGTCCTGCTGACACCCTCTCAGGAGAACCAGACTACCAAGAACAGAGGTGATACAGAGCATCAGAAAGCAGGTAACAATGGTAAGAAAGAGTCAGGAACAGAACTTTTTAAAAAGAAGTTTCAGGGGTGGGGTGGGGGGGGTTCAAATTTATTCATTTGCTTGTTATGTATATCTGTGGGGTGCCGATGGCGATCAGAGGACAGACTGTGGGAGTCCATTCTCTCCTTCCACTACATGGGTCCCAGGGATCAACCCTGGCAGAAAGCACTGAGCCCAAAACTTCTCAATTTAATTTTTAAAATGAAAAGGTAGTCTGAAAATACGATTGTTTCACTAGAGTTTCTGAAGGTCAAAAGTTTTCTTTTTCAGATTTTTTTAACAAACTTTTAACATAGAAAATAGATTCTCCCGGAATATTTTATCGTTATTTTTAATTGAGCCAGGATCTCATTCTATAGTTCAGGCTGGCTCAAAACTCACTACATAGCTGAGGCTGGCCTTGAATGATCCTCCTGCCTCACCCTCCAGGTACTAGGACTACAGGCACAAGCCAGCACACACAGGTCTCAGGTATTGTGAAGGAAACCAAGGGTGAAGTAGAAAGAAAAACTGATTCTAATCTTAAAATTAAACATGGCACTGCCCTTTAAATTTAACATATCCTATTTCTGATTTTTTATAAAACTCTAAAGCAAGTTGGTATGTTTTACAGATTTATAAGTCACAAATCCACAGGGGAAAACAGCGACTTGCTATGTCTTCAGGCATCCATAGCTTACCATCACATAAATTAGCAGTCTATAAATGCCTACTTTTGGTTTTACATTATACCATAAAATAGTAACCCTTAATTTAAATTCTGAGTTTAAAACAGAACCATTTCTTGTAATGTTGGTATTATCTACAACCGGAAGACTCTAACTCCATTCTGTTTACATGGATGCTCCACCGAATTTTAAATCCTGATAAAATAACTGTGTCTGAAACCATCCTTTTCCATTATAACGATTGTTTACTAACAATGAGAGTTTCTTCAAAATCTAAACATTGTTCCTCTAAATTAATAAAGGTTTATTTTTCTCCCTGTAGCAAATTCTCAACATATACCATTTTAACTGTTACCCTTCAGGCCTGCGTTTTCCAAGTGAATCACTGCTCAGTTTCATAGCTCAGCTCTCTGAGATCAGAAACCCACAAATGAGCCTTCTTTATGCTCCCGCAACACCCATGGACTAAGGCAGTCAATAAGTAGGCGACTAAATAATGTGGTTTCATCTAAAGTTCACTGCAATCCTTAGAAGTCAAAACCTCTACTCAATATACCTGTCTATAAATATAAACAAAATAAAGCAGGCAATTCCTTTGTGACTTATGAATACTAATGAGTGTAAGTAAATTCCATTTGTAATCCGTAACAAAAAAATTTAAATGACACAACAGAGGAAATGTATCAAGCCAATTAAGACCTCTGATCACCCAAGCATCAATAGAATCTAAAGCAGACATTTTCTACTAGTTGGGAATGTTTATTCACATGGTTATTGTGGGAACAATTACTAGAGAATGTGAGGTAAGCAAGTATGAAAACTTACCCAAGAGCCTGTTTTTAGAAATATTAGGTAAAGTCTACAAAGAAATTGATATTCAGCACAGAAGCTGTTTTAAAAACCAGTAGGCATTTAAAAATCAGTATCAGTCATCACACTGGAAAGAGGGCCAACAAAATACCAAGCAAAGTCTATCCACAAAGCATCAAGCTAGAAACCTAGACACACACCCGTAAGTCAGGAGACAGTAAGATAAGCTTGTGTGCACTGCTCACTCTTGAAGGGTCTCAGCTTACAGCCCTCAAAGCAGGTTTATCTATGCCAGAGTACAAGATACTACAAAAGAGCACTTCACTGTGTGATTACAGAGCAGGGGGAAAGCCAGACAGGCCACCAGGTGAACAATGTCCTCTTGAATAAGCTGGGCAGGCATACTGCTTCACTAGAAATGCTCTACGGGAAGCATCAGGTACTAGAAATGCCAGCAGAAAGTTATCTTTCATTGGTCTTTCATTCCTTGAGAAAACTGGCTTGGGTAATGGAAAGGGAAGAAAATCAACTTAAAGAAAACCTAAACAAGGCACTCAGAACAAGAAGGCAGTGTGCCGTGTGAACCCGTGAGGAAAGGAGAGACCTGGGTCCCTGTCAGAGGGAGGCCAGAACTTAGCTTTGTGATGTTTGTCGAACCAGGTAATGAGTCCATTTCCTCATATCTAAGGGAGCTAGGGAGTATCCCAGCAATGCTCCTTCAATGAACCAAGCATTGAAAAATCAGAATTAAAAACACCAGCTCTCCTCTCCATATAGCAGCAAAGTCCTAAAATTATCATCCTCCCTTCTGTCAGCTGCTGTAAATCATACTCGTGTATGTGCTATTTGTATGGCCAGTCCTTAACAAAGACCAGAAAATCAGGGTGATCTGGGTGAGAAAAGTAACAGGCCTACAGGACTTAAGAGTGAAAGGGGAAAGAGGAGCCTCAGGCTGTCAGTGTTTTAGCTTTACAGAGGGAAGTCTGCTAGGCTCACACTCACCTGCGCGGTGAACTCTCAAACTGGTGGGTTTTGTCAGCAGGTACAGCAAATATAGCTTAGCCAGGTGACTATGTCCTTGGAAGTATGGAGTTACCTTAGGTATGCCAGTCACCCTGATGCAAACTAATGTTCTCTGTCATTTCCATTTTTAATTCCTAACAGTATTAAGTATATGGGACTACTTTTTATTTATACAAGCAGAATTTAGAGCCTGCTGTCATTTGAGCACTCGGAAGGCCAGCCTGGGCTACATAGTAAGTCCTTGTCTCCAAAACGAACAGTAAAACGAAGAGCAGTGAGGAGCACTTGCTCCTCTTGTCAGAGGGCCCACGGGTTCAGGTCCCAGTATCCACATGGTGGCTCACAACCATCTGGAATTCCAGTTTCAGGGGACTTGGTGCCCTCTTCTGGCCTCCACAGGCACTGGGCACACTTCTGATGCATATCTATATGCAAGCAAACACCCATAAAACAAACAAATCTGAAATATTTAAATTAAAAAAAAAACTTTATGAAAAGAAGTAACTTTACGTTTAGAAAAGCAGAAGTCGCTAAGGCATTGGTTGAAAAGCCAGCAAAATCAAGAATAAAGTTTTCCACAGAGAAGAGTTTCTGTTAGCACACAGCAATTACACACACCCCACGTTTCCTCAAGCCTGTAATGTCTCCCCATTCTGCTACATGAGAGGCTGTCATGTAAACAGCACACTGGGAGACGGGGGCTCATCAGACAGCGAGTGCTGCTTTTATGCTGGAGGGCAAGAGTCTGTTCATTGATGCAAACAGTCACTGAAGAATTCTTTAGTTCATAAGTCTGTGTATTTTCTATTTTTATTTTCTTTAAAAAGTGTTCTTTTACATTAGTTCTCAATTTTAACTTGGTTATTCCACATAATTTCATTACAATATATAAACTCTGGGTGTAGTGGGAAGGGAGTCAAGTCAAAATAATCTTCAGAGAAGTTTCAAGCTTCTCTCATATATAATAAAGAGCAAAATACATTTTCTTTAATCTGTCCTTGAAAAGAGAAGTTGACGAGTCAAAGGCTTTAGCATGTGTTTATTTCGTAACAAGATGGGGGATTCACACCAGTGAAATAGCTGATCATAACTGGATTCTTCAGCAAGAAGCAGGCACTGGCCCTTTAGCCAGCTGGAGTAATGGCTCCGAGTAATGCTGGGACACCAAGGCCTATTTGATCTGGAAGAGACTGAGGAACATGCCGCCCACAATGTGCTGCTTGCCTTTGCCTTGTGCTCTTCCAAATCCTTGCAACATCACTGGCCCAGCTGTTAGCCAGATGTAAGACATGAGCCAGAGTGTGAGAATAAAAACATTAGCATGATCTCCATGGTGCTGGTCATGTGGTCATTGTAGGGATAGTCAGCATTAGCATACTACAGTATTTGTTTTGTCCTTGAATGTTCTAATACCCTAGGGGGGAATTACCTTTATTTGAAAAGGTTAGAAATATAAGTACATACTATATGTCTTTGCTGGGAAACTGTGGGAAGTGGGTTTGTTGAAACCATATGGAAAGGAAGAAGGAATCAATTAAAAACAGAAATCTAATAAATCTAAAATATTTCCAAATGAAATGCTTGTGGTAAGCTAATTTCTTGTAAACACTGAGCTCTATCCCTTGAACAATCCCAGATGGTGAGCTAACGTTGTGGTCTTAAATGAAAGTCAGCCAAAAACACTAAAGTGACTACAACTTTATTACTGAAGTAGTAGGAAACACAAGAGCCATGATCAGCTAATGTTACTTTTCATTTCTTTGAAATTTTTAAGAGCACTGTGGAGTCCTACAAAATAGACAATTTCAGCTAAAATTCAAGTATGTACGTTAAAAGGAAATAAAAATTTAAATATAATGCAGTCAAAAAATGAGGTAAATCTATAGATACTGATGTAAAATATTTCTTAAAAAACATTTTAAAAATAAAGTGCAACATCTACTATCCTAAAATCTTCACAAACCTTTCTCTCAGTTGGCATCTGTAAAATATGTAAGGTTTAAACCATTTTTTAAAAGCTGGTCTACAAATGCCAGCGTATGCGTTGGCCACAAACGACACCTGGAAGCTTAATGAGCCACCTTACCTGCTGCACTGTCAGTAACCCAGCAGCAGACTCTGGCACAGGCTGCAGAGGGAGGAGCTGGCAGAGCGTGCCAAGAAGTAAAGCCACTTCCTTCATGCTCCTCCAGCAGCACGTGAGGACCATCTGAGCAGTTACATCACACGCTTTTTCTTCTTTACCTTAAGGAACAAAACAAAAGCCATTGCACATGTCAGGTTTCTTAAAGCATGTCAATGCATAATTTCCCCAAGACTGATTGATCTGTTTGAACAAACAAATCTGTCATATGTTCTGCTTATTCAGAGAAAACAAAACAAAACACTAACATTTGTAGAGCACATGCTATTGAGCAGGAAGCATGTTTACTTCTTATTACTTTGAAAAAAAATTAAAATGAAACACAGTACTGCCTCAAAACTTAGAACTAATATTTGAATATTCTCTTTTTTTTTTTTTTTTTTTTCTCGGAGCTGAGGACTGAACCCAGGGCCTTGCGCTTGCTAGGCGAATGCTCTACCACTGAGCTAAAGCCCCAACCCCTAGGACTAATATTTGAATGTTACTGAAACAAACTCTCCAACTCTCTGTCACCCATAAAGAGTTACATGGTTGACTATAAAAGAAAGTACTTCTTGTTTACTCTGGTGAGAATGGCTCTTTTACCAGTTGAGCAATGGAGAAAACTTTTGTTGTTGTTTCTGGTTTTGCTATTTTGGACCCAGGGTCTGTCTCCTTATGTATCCCAGACGACCTCAAACTCATTCACAACCCTCCTCGCCTTGCCTCCTGAGTGTTAGGATTACAGCATGGGCCTCCAGAATTAGAGAGAGGACTTTTTTCTCTTTCCTGATGATTTTATTTACTTACTTTATACCACACATATGAGAATGCTGCTGGAGTTGGCTATTGTGAGCCACTGACATGGGTGCTGGATGGACACTGAACCCAGATCCTTACAAGAGCAATTGCTCTTAACCACTGGGCTGTTTCTCCAGAGCCTGAGACAGAACTTTTAATCGATCAATCTTTTTGTCCTTTTTTCTTTGAATGCATATTGAAAACCAAGCTTTACTTGCTTACTTATCTGTGCACATGTGTGCCTGCTGCTCACAGAAGCCAAAGGCAGGCACTAGATCCCCGGGAAGTAGTTACAGACAGTTGTGAACTAGTGCGTGGGCGCTGGGGCTGCACTCAGACCCTCCAGAAGAGCAGCCAGCGCTCCTAACTGCTGAGCTCTGTCCTCAGCTACAACACAGAACTCTTAAAATTAAACACAGAAAATAACAGCTATCTTTTAAAATATATTTAAGTAACATGGCAAATAAACTGAATGTACTCCTACTTATTCTCTTATCCAGTTTTAGGTATACTTTAGTACTGATATTTAAAAAGTTCTATTCAGGTAAATAAGGAAGTTAACAAAAGTTTATTCTATCTTACTTGATGTTATGAGAAAAGTTTACTAAGCTGAAAGAATAAATGTACTTACAAATAAACACACGGCATGCATAGAATGGCTTATGCACAAAAAGGGGGTGGAGGTAGAACTGGGGAGGAAATGGAACATGGCTTCACTTTAAATTCATATTTCACTGTTACAGTGAAAACATTTTTTGAATTTAAAAAAATACAATTGCAAAGAGTTTTTTGCAAGACAATAACCCCACCTAGTGGAGAACACAGCCACAGGATAAATCATTAATTCCCTCTAGTGATAAACTTTTCAGTGACAACTGATAAAGTAAGTGCAGACTGGAATCCTAGAGGCTTACCTGAGTGAAAATTTGGGCTTCTTTAAAAACCCAGTTGTATTACATTTTTGTTTCAATCCCAGTGTGGGATATGGGGCTGTTTCAGAATGTCCACAGCAGCTGACTAGGATCTGTCTCATGCTCCAGCAGGGGCATGATTTTGCCAGTGGAAGACAGTTTATATTTGGAATTCTGGGGCCTCTTCAGAGGGTGTATAAATGCCAGAGTCCTGAGTGGGGAGGAGGCTGCTGCTCCCCTGTGCCCTGTGCCCTGTGCTGCTGGTGCTACTGCTGGTCTCTGGATTGCTGGTTGGACATCTCCTGATTGTGAACACTGGATTTGCCCCTAGGAACTAAATGCCCTAATCATCAGGAAGTAGTCTAAAGAGATCTATTCTCCTTTCCCCTCTAAGCTTCTTTCTTCTACCAGTGTTGGGTGTGGAAGGGATTGGGGAAGAGAAGGATGGTAGACTTAAGAACCCATTAAAATAGCCAAAATGTACAGTTATACTTGGTATAACACAGAAGCACACATTCTGCTCAGTAATCAGGTTTTCTTTAAAATGATGCTCACTTCAAACATTTCCCAGCAGCCACCAGGCAACAGGAAGCAGGGAGATGGTGATGCTGCCCAAATCCATCACCATGTGTCCCTGCTCTTCCAACAGCCGGGCTGCTAAAGGGTTTTATGCTCAATAGCTTCTTGCAGTATCATCTGTGTTGAAGGAAGGCATACCATTTTCTTGCAAGGTTCTTATAAATTCATTCCAAAACCCAAATTAAAAAGAAAAAACTTTGTTTTCCAAAAATGTTCTGCAAATCTGTACTTTCTTATACTATCAGAAAGCAAAGATGGCTTAGCAGGTAAGAGTGTGAACCACTGGTACCCAAGTCAGGTTTCAAGCATCCACATCAGGCAACTACCTGTAAACTTCATCTCCAAAAGGTTTTGATATCTCTGGCCTCCACAGACACTTGCACTTAGGTGTGTACACATACACATAATCTAAAATAAAACAATTTTTAAAAAAGAAAGTCTGTGCATTTTACATTACTGAAATACTTGTGGTCGGGTTGGTGTGCAGTGGTATAGGCTCATTAGCACAACCCTAGCATAGTATGCCTTACAAGGCCCCAACAACACACGCACACATGCGCTCACGCACATGCACACACACACACACACACACACACACACACACACACACACACCACTAATTACATTATCAATTTCACATATCTTACCTTTGATTTCTGCAGAACTATCAATACTTGAGACACTGGTACTCAAGTCCTCCAAATCAAAGCTATCACATTCTTTCAGTATTTTAGCTTGGCTGAAGTAATCGTTAGTATCCCGTGGTTGAATCTCATTGAGAATGACTTGCAAGCGGCTTGCTGACTCTGAATAAAAGATAAATGTACATGAATTGCCCAGTTCCAAGTCATGCACAGATTTCCTCAGACTAACTCAAAGTTGCCATAATTTAACAGTGACAATAGGCTGACTCACAAGATGGATAGTGTGAAAGTTACTTACACTAGTTCTTCATAATATTAGTGTAAACTCTTACGATATGAGTTTACACTGAAGACATGACCAACACACAGCTCAAACACCCACCGCTCAAAGGTTGCCATCACTGTTCTCTGCAGTTATCTAGACACTCAGGTACAGTGCTTAGTCATGAGGCAGAACAGCAGAGCCTGCTTCCCTAGCTCACCACATAAGACACCAACATTGGAAGGTAAAACTGTGTTGTAATAGCTAAAAAAAAAAACCCTCAACACCATGTAATCTTTTATAACATAAATGTATAAAGATGTCATATTTAGTTGAGAAAAGCAAAAGACACGCACGGCCTTCTCTGCGTGGTGCCCAGGGCTAAGGCTTTGTGAAATATCTGCTTTACTTGCCAGGCACTCACGGGAAATGAGTAAATTAAAGGTGGCCCTTTGGTCGCTGCTGCATCACCAGTGCCTAGACCAAACCTAGCTCCACAGAGGGTCAAGAAACTAGACTGAATGCGTGGGGTAACGGTGGGTAGTAAGCCACCCAAGCTCTAGTCTTTACAAAGTACCAACAGGTAACAGGTAACATGGAACAAACACAAAAATTTAAGAGGAGGCAAAAGATGACATAAATCTATTCAGACACTGAGGGAAATACACAGGCTCTAACTCTGTCTGTGCACATTGAACCAACATCTTATGTTTGTCTGTTGCTTCTTTGAAAATTTTTCAAAAAAGCAAATTTTAACAGCTAGGAAAATAAAACCCTTGCCACCACCTCACTACAAAGGCCATCAAAAAAACACAGAAATAAAAAGACCAGAAGAGAATTTTAAGAATTTATCATCTATCTATGGCTCTCAGGGAAGACCTTTTTTTACTAGGGGGTTCAGATTATGGCCTATAAAACAGGGAAGTATCAAGAAAAAATATAAAGGCCAAGGAAAAAAGAAAAGACAGAATTAGGAAAAGTCTGTGAGGTAAATAAAGCGCATGAGACCAATTTTTTTTTTTTTTTTGGTTCTTTTTTTCGGAGCTGGGGACCGAACACCAGGGCCTTGCGCTTCCTAGGCAAGCGCTCTACCACTGAGCTAAATCCCCAACCCCGAGACCAACTTTTTTAAATTTAAAATTGTTATTTTAATTTTTCATGCAATGTATTTTGATCATATTCTTCCCCTCTCCCAAATCTGCCCAGATCCTCCCCATCTACATAAAAATACAACATGAATAATAGTAAGAAAACCTCTCATGCATGCTCTACAAACTCTATCTACATTAGGAAACTGAAACCCCCAAGATCACTCATTCAGAATCACCAGCGCTTGCCTGAGCCAACTACTGGCAAGAAGCCTATATGTTCCTTATTCCTTAGAACTTTGACCTAAGTAGGAAAACTGAAGTATGAAAATTTGGTATCTAGAATAGCATGGGCCAAAATAATTAGTATCCCCATCATCACCAATTTTCATCACAAAACAAAAAACCAGAATGGTGATGCCCAGGGCTAATGTCTCAGTCCATGTGATGCTAGTTCCATGGAAGGCCAGCTCTTGGGAAGAGCATTAGGACACAGGTTGGACAGCCAGAGTGCCAAACCACTCTAGGACATGGGAGGAGGACACTACAGTATCTAAGGGGGACAGAGCAAAAGGTTAGACTATGTGTCATTCAAATGATATATTATATGATTAGGAAAAAGTAATTTAAATTTTATTAGAAGGAATGCAAGGAAATCTACAGGGAAGGATCTAGAATAATCTAAGAAAAACAAAAATTACCTAGAGAGGGTGAGAAGCTACAAAGAGAAAGGAAAGAGAAGTAGGAGTTTTTCATGTGCACTGGGCATGTGAAGGGGCTGTCAAGCAATCCTAAAGGCCCACCTGCACCTGCAGGAGATGCAGGGCAAGGACACATGCAAAGAGGCAGGGCATGGGGGGAAGAGGCAGAGGAAACTTTAACTATTTCATTCCCTTGATTCCTATCCACTGCTCCTTGTCCATTTCTCATTTCCAGCAAGCCCACCTCACAGATCTGTACACCTGCTCTGAAAACAGTACCTAAAACCCAACTTATCTCATTTATTACCTGGCTCTGGAGCTTGGGGTCATTTTATATACACAGTGTTTGTAAATCCTTTCTTTATCCAACAGATACTGCTTATCCATAATGAGTATGCCATATAATTATATAGCATACTTTGACCATATTCAGCTTACATTGCCCTCTCTTGTCCTCCTCACTCCTACTGATCCCCTTCTTTACCCCAACTAGTACCTTACCTATTTTCGTGTCTCCATCTCTTTGTCCTTTAGGATAAAACACTAAGTTTGCGTGTAGGAAGATGAATGAATTTGTTTAAAGGAACAAAGACCTTACCAGAGACAACAACACTGAGCAAGATGTCCCTCCTGCTGGGGCTACTTTTAATAGTTACAAAGATTTCTAGGAAATGAGAAATAGCAGGAAAAAAGATTCTTCAGTAAATTTAGTTTCTGTATCTCTCCAAAGAACAAAGAGGAAACAGATGGAGACAGCGCTACACTGGCCTTTGTCTGCTAACCTGAGTCGGTATCCATAGGGATGAGGCCTTCAGGGGAGGAGCTCTGGATGACAGGAGATACCACAGTGGAAAGCCTGTAGGACAGCAGCAGAAGCTTCCCCAGGACTGGCTTCCACTCACTCACGAGCCTCAGGTCACTGCAGCAAACACAGTAGAGACATTTACACTAAAAGCAAAAAACTCATTTGAAAAGGAAAATTAACACGAAAAGCACCTGAAAGAATTTGTGGCTGTGTTGTATATGAAATATTAAAAACTTAAAAACATGTACATATAGGTAGATAATTAAATCTAATTTTCAATTCTTTGTGAGGCAATGTACTGTTCTTTTCCCAAGACATACATCAGTAAGAAGCTAAAGGTAGGACATGAAGTATATGTCTCAAACAAGATATAGCTGTGGTCAGTCTTACTGTAGAGGCAACTTCTGAAACGCTCTTGTTATACAGTGGACTCTCCCATACATTGGAAACGAAGACGCAGCCTGAAGCAATGAGTTCTCAGCTTGAGATATTTCATCCTCAAGGTTTTCCATCAAGCATTTAATAACTAAAAAAAGCAAGCAGAAAACTGAAATAGCCTCAGTTATAGAACACATTTATAATACTCAGCTCAACTAAAAGTTATATTAGGGTTGGGGATTTAGCTCAGTGGTAGAGCGCTTGCCTAGCAAGCGCAAGGCCCTGGGTTCGGTCCCCAGCTCCGAAAAAAAAAAAGTTATATTAGAGGTTTTGTATGTATATGTACACATTTGCACATATGGGTGTATCTGTGCAAGTAGAAGTCAGAGGTCAGTGCTGGGTCTTCTCCAGTCCCTCGCCACCTTATTTTCTGAAGGCAAGCTCTTTCACAGAACCTCCTTGGGCTCACTGATTCAGTGGGGCTGGCTGGCTGGTTAGCTTTGAGAAGGAGGCTTGCCCCACCCAGCTGTTGACACTGATGCTAGTGATTCCAATGCAGGTCACCCGTGTACACAGCAAGCAGTGCACCAGGAGTCTCTCTAGTCACTGCACCAGGAGTCTCTCTAGTCACTGCACCAGGAGTCTCTCTAGTCACTGCACCAGGAGTCTCTCTAGTCACTGCACCAGGAGTCTCTCTAGTCACGGCACCAGGCGTCTCTCTCTAGTCACTGCACCAGGAGTCTCTCTAGTCACTGCACCAGGAGTCTCTCTCTAGTCACTGCACCAGGAGTCTCTCTAGTCACTGCACCAGGAGTCTCTCTAGTCACTGCACCAGGAGTCTCTCTCTAGTCACTGCACCAGGAGTCTCTCTCTAGTCACTGCACCAGGAGTCTCTCTAGTCACTGCACCAGGAGTCTCTCTAGTCACTGCACCAGTTGTCTCTAGTCACTGCACCAGGAGTCTCTCTCTAGTCACTGCACCAGGAGTCTCTCTCTAGTCACTGCACCAGGAGTCTCTCTAGTCACTGCACCAGGAGTCTCTCTCTAGTCACTGCACCAGGAGTCTCTCTAGTCACTGCACCAGGAGTCTCTCTAGTCACTGCACCAGGAGTCTCTCTAGTCACTGCACCAGGAGTCTCTCTAGTCACTGCACCAGGAGTCTCTCTCTAGTCACTGCACCAGGAGTCTCTCTAGTCACTGCACCAGGAGTCTCTCTAGTCACTGCACCAGGAGTCTCTCTCTAGTCACTGCACCAGGAGTCTCTCTCTAGTCACTGCACCAGGAGTCTCTCTCTAGTCACTGCACCAAGAGTCTCTCTAGTCACTGCACCAGGAGTCTCTCTAGTCACGGCACCAGGAGTCTCTCTCTCTAGTCACTGCACCAGGAGTCTCTCTAGTCACTGCACCAGGAGTCTCTCTCTCTAGTCACTGCACCAGGAGTCTCTCTCTAGTCACTGCACCAGGAGTCTCTCTCTAGTCACTGCACCAGGAGTCTCTCTAGTCACTGCGCCAGGAGTCTCTCTAGTCACTGCACCAGGAGTCTCTCTAGTCACGGCACCAGGAGTCTCTCTCTAGTCACTGCACCAGGAGTCTCTCTAGTCACTGCACCAGGAGTCTCTCTCTAGTCACTGCACCAGGAGTCTCTCTAGTCACTGCACCAGGAGTCTCTCTCTAGTCACTGCACCAGGAGTCTCTCTCTAGTCACTGCACCAGGAGTCTCTCTCTAGTCACTGCACCAGGAGTCTCTCTAGTCACTGCACCAGGAGTCTCTCTCTAGTCACTGCACCAGGAGTCTCTCTAGTCACTGCACCAGGAGTCTCTCTAGTCACTACACCAGGAGTCTCTCTAGTCACTGCACCAGGAGTCTCTCTCTAGTCACTGCACCAGGAGTCTCTCTCTAGTCACTGCACCAGGAGTCTCTCTAGTCACTGCACCAGGAGTCTCTCTAGTCACTGCACCAGGAGTCTCTCTAGTCACTGCACCAGGAGTCTCTCTCTAGTCACTGCACCAGGAGTCTCTCTAGTCACTGCACCAGGAGTCTCTCTAGTCACCATTTTGGAAGTTCTGAATCAAAGATTTTTCAGGCGTATCAGCCTGTTACCAACTTCTAATTAGGCAATATTAAAGAATGGACTGCAGTCCCTTAATTGCTGGGGTTAATGAGGACACGCACTCTGAACCTGGGCGTCAAACTCCAGGACTATGTAGCATGACTATTTAGTAACAGTAAAATCAAGATACAATCAGACATCACACAACCCATTTGTGTACAAGTTGGGTCAGTAAAATGGTTCAGTGGGTAAAGGAGCTTTCAATCGACCTGATGACTTGAGTTAGATCCCAGATCCGATGCAGTGAAAGAAAAAAATTAGCTGCTGAAGTCTGATATCCACATGGTTACACACTTACATACACACACACACACCCCAAATGCTACAAAAAATTAGAGTGTACAAGACAATAAATTTTTCTGTCATCATGTATATGCAAACATAAACATTATTCTAAAACAACATTTCCACTGCCCACTGACTCAGCACACACAAAAGTAAAACAAAAATCCTTCACTGCCAGCAGCTATCACTCCCTTCTGGTAGCTCCGCCCATGCTCGGCTACAGGTACCCACTGATTCACTCTGTCCCTATTCTTAGCCAGGCGTAGTGTCATATACTTATAATCCTAGAATCTTGGTAAGCTGAGGTGGGGAGATCAGGAATTCAGGATCAGACTGACTACATAGCAACATGGAAGCTAGCCTGAGCTATATGAGATTCTGTCTCAAAAACAAACAAACAAAAAACCCAAAATGAAAACAACAAACCACAACAACAAAGATTCTAGACATATTATAAATAAAATAAATAACAAGTGACCAGCTACAATCACCTGTCATAATGTTTTCAAAGTTCATCAAAGTTGTAAAATACTTCATTCATTCACATGGCTGTACAGGTCTAACATATTTATCAGTTCGGCAGCTGATGCACACATGGCTTATTTCCAATTTTAGACTAGCATGAATAATGCTGCTATGAACATCCTTGTACAGTTTTTGCCTAGGTTAATGCTTTCATTTCGTTAGGTATTCACAGGCTGAATGTTTGTCCTCAGTCCTAGCAGTGCATATTCTATTTTCTCCTGAACCTAATTAACGTTTATAGTCTGGGTTGTTTTTTAAAGATTTATTTATTGGGGTTGGGGATTTAGCTCAGTGGTAGAGCGCTTGCCTAGCAAGTGCAAGGCCCTGGGTTCGGTCCCCAGCTCCGAAAAAGAAAAAAAAAGAAAAAAGATTTATTTATTTATTATACATAAGCACAGTGTTGCTGTCTTCAGACACACCAGAAGAGGGCATCAGATCTCATTATAGATGGTTGTGAGCCAGCAAGTGGTTGCTAGGATTTGAACTCAGGACCTCTGGGAGAGCAGTCAGTGCTCTTAACCACTAAGCCACCTCTCCAGCCCTATAGTTTGGGTTTCTTATTCTAACCATCCCAATTGGAATGAAGTCTTTCCTCTCTGTGATTCTGGTCTGCATTTCTCTACGGGCTGATGGGACTGAGTGCTGCTCCATGTACTTGCTATTCGTTTACCAAGCATGCGCAGTCTTGGGCTCAACCCCTGCTACTGCCCTGCATAAAACTGGTATAGTAGCTCATACCAGTAATCCCATCCCTCAGGATGAGCAGAAGCTTAAGATCATCCCTGACTATAAAGCAAGTTTCAGGCCAACCTAGGCTACATGAAATCCTATTCAAAAATAAGAGGAATAGGAGGGTGGATGCTGGAGAGTTGTCTTCATTACAGAAGCATGAAGTCCTGAGTTTGAATCACCAGCACAAACATAAAAGTTTGGTAACTGCAGTGGTGGGGTTGGAAGCAGGGACAGGCAGATTCTGGAGGTTCCCGGGCCAGCCAGACCAACAGAAACAGCAAGTTCCAGGTTCAATGGAGAAGCTGTCTCAAAAATTGAGGAGGGGTAGAGAGACAGTTCAATGCTATCTTGCTGTGCAAGCATGTGAGCCTGATTTCAAATCCCAAAGCTGAGCATGGCCGGATACTGTAGAAGATGGATAGGAGGATCTCTGGGTCTTGTGGACCACTGGACCAGGTCCAGTAAGAGACCTTGCTCCAAGAGAAGAAAACAGAGTGATAGGACAGGACACCAAATCTTCTCTAACCTCTGTGCACATGCACACACATGTGCACACACTTCAGGCATACACAACACTTAAGTTTCAATGTTTTTAAAAATAATTTAAAATGATAAGGTCGAGAAGTGATTGAGAAAAATACTGAACATCAAAGTAACTCTGCTCTGTACAGACACAACAAGGATGATCTAACTGTGGTCACAGAAAAACTATCACAGGAAAAAGTATACTTTGAGTTGAGAAAGAAAAAGTTGCCCTTTTAGAAAATGTGTCTTATTAATGTACACTTTTGTACTTATTTAGCACACGTCTTCTGTTCTGAAATAGATTCATCAGGCAGTGTTGGCGCACACCTTCAATCCCAGTACTCAGAGGCAGAGGCAGGCGGATCTCCAAATCTGAGGCAGCCTGGTCTACAGCCTGGTCTACAGCCTGGTCTATAGTCTGGTCTACAGAGCTAGCTCCATGACAGTCAGGGCTGCTCAAAGAAACCCTGTCTCAACAACAAAACAAGACAGACAAGGGGCGGGGAGGAAGGGGAAGGAGGGAGGGAGGGAGGGAGCAGGGGAGAGGGGGGGGGAGAGAGAGACAGACAGACAGACAGGCAGACAGACAGACAGACAGAGACAGAGAGACAGAGGTATTAAAGATGAGTAAACTAATAATTTGCATTGAATGATACAGGTTGTGTTGGTAAACTCTTGAAATAAAAACAAGTGAATATTAAGCCAATGGGTGTTAACCAAATAGAAAATGAAATAGAGGGTTTGATAATTTACAACCAAAGGTCACTTTTTCAATACAAACCCACTAATGTGTTCCTTTCCACCACAACAGACTTCTCTCCAGCTCCACATGTGGGCTGCTGTGCTGAAGAGGCAGACAGGGATGCTGGCAGAGCATCCTGCCAGATCAGCAGGTTCAGCAGGTAGGAGGCTGTCACACAGTCATAAGGTTTGGTGCTGGTGCTGAGCTCCAGCGCTGCCTGGAACAGGTCTTGCAGCTTCTCAGAACCCTAGAGATGAGCACAGTTTCAGTCACGATGGCAGGAAGTACCTTGAAGGAACCATGTGTTTAAACTTATGCCCACTGTCTGGCTGAGACTCAATATGAACAATAATGTCCATGGCCTGCTTTTCTCTATGAACATCGGCTACCTTTGTCATAGTACTTGGTGATGATCACTAATCACTTCAGACATGATGACCTTTAACATAATTTCAATTGGGAAACTCAACAGGCAAACAGATTTTCACTGTGAATCTGTTGGACCTCCAAGCCATACCACCTTCATGTCTACTCAGAGTACAAGTTTTAGTCAGCTTTGTTTCTCTCAGTTTATGTTATATCTGAGCACCACATCCTTGTCCTTTCTCTCTTTCCTTTCCCATAGAACTGGTTGCTTGAATGATAGAGCCATAATAAGACTCCTTATGGTAAAACTCCATACATGACCGGAGAACGGAGGACCAGATAGGATTCAGAAATCTGGCATGCAAACTCTTGCACCTGTGTTACAAGTAAGAACACAGAACAAGGGACAGCTCACTATAACAGCTAGGGAAAGGCACTGGACTGGCAACAGAAGACAAGGATCCCAGTCCCAATCCCACAGCTGACAAGCCACGTGTTCACTTCTCTGGACACCAGTGTTCGGTTGATCACTAATATATTATGATTCTTTTTCGACTGCTCCACAACTATCTAATGGGAGGGGTTAAAAAGTTATCTCTGAATTGGATTATTAATATAATGACATTAATGATGGCTAACAATTTCAAAACAGTAGATAGCAAATGTACTGATTTCAATGTCAGTTTATTTCTATCTAAACTTTTTTCTAGAATAAATCTTAAACTATACCACCTATAAATTAGTAAGAAAAAGATAAACAGCCTTAAAACTAACACTTTTATTCCACTTAAGTCAAAGTATTAATACAATGAACCCTTGAAATGGTTCAGTGCTTAAGAGCTGTAACCTGCATGGGGGAAGAAGAATCAACTTCCATAATTTGTCCTTTGACCTATACACAGATACACACAACACATAGACAGTGACACACAGGAAGAGATACATGAAAATGTAATTCAAAACTTAAATCAGGAATATACCATTAAGATATAGATGTGCAGTTTCCCAGAAAGATGGGAAGTAAACCATATGAGTAGCAAGGACATCTATCAAAAGACATGCCATCATGGACATGTGTTATACACAGGGCATTAAGCTAGTGTTAAAGGTACTGTTCAAAAATTTTGTACTACACAGGATAGAGGATATAGGGCTTTGAAATACCTAGTCAATATCTTAAAAGCCTTTTTTTAAGTAGGAGGTGATAGATGCTTTTATTTTAACTACATTTATTTATGGGGGGGGGGGGGTAGGGAGCTGAAAGAGACTTGCACAGACTGGGAACTTACATGGAGGTCAGGGGAAAACTAAAAGAACTGTCCTCTCCTTCTATCATGTAGAGTTCAGAAACAAAACCCAGGTCACAAAGCTTGGTGACAAATACCTTTACCTACTGAACCATCCTGTCCTATTTTCAAGTCTTAAATGTTTATGTCAACCATTCTACTAACATGCAACAAGACCAGATACTATAACCAAAATCCTTTCTTAAACCACATGAGGCACAATAGTTGTACAGTATCTCTGGGGCAAGCACATGTTTATGGAGTTAAAAGTGCAGAAGGCTTCTCCAGGCCCCACCCAGGTTCTGTAAAATTGGGCCTCTCTATAATTTACCTTCTCACTGCAGATCCTCTCAAAAACCATCTGAATAATCAATGAGGCATAGCTAATCTATATGATAAAAGGCTGCATGTGATAACCAGTAAAGGAAATGGTGGGGCTGAAGAGATGGCTCAGAGGTTAAGAGCACTGACTGCTTTTCCAGAGGTTCTGAGTTCAATTCCCAGCAACCACATGGTGGCTCACAACCATCTGTAATGGGATCTGATGCCCTCTTCTCCTGTGGCTGAAGACAGTGACAGTGGACTCATATAAGTAAAATTAATAAATCTTTTTTTTAAAAAAAAGGAAATGGTGCTGATAGAAGAAAAATCTAAATTAAATTATCATAAGACACAAGAGTTTAGCAGCGAGCACCAAGAACCTTCCACTCACTAAGGCACTCCAAGAGACAGGTACAGGTAGATACTGGGCAACAACTCCTAACCTGGACTGAATCAGAACAGTGACACCCTAAGACACTGCAATGCCACACCAAAGGCACAGAAACAACAACACGGTGCTGTCCTCTACATCACTGCTTCACCTATAAGGTAATGTCGGGCTTATAGTCATACCCTAAATACATCCTAACAGCTTCAGGCCCCACAGGCCCCCTAGCCTCTAGACAGTGTTAATGAAAGGCTAAGACAAAGCTCAACACCCACTCTGTCCCTGCTGACCCAACATCCCCAGAGTAAGTTAAAAGGAAAAGAAGAGAGCGGCCAGGGTTTCCCTGAAGACACACTCTACACTGGGCCTTACACCTACCCCACCTTTGTTTCCTACCACAGCAGGAAGAGTCCTGTCGGGGGGGTGGGGCCCAGCACCTCAGCAGAGAATTGCAGCTAACCTCAAATATCCTGAGGTTTCAGTCTCGGTTAGCTATTGCTTATTGGAAGACCAGAACACACTGTCTACCTCAATTACACTCAGAAAGATTATCTTTAAAACCTCAAAATGACTGTAAGTGATATGTTTTGAACAAGTATTACAAGCCAAGGGAACTACGGAGCCCACATACCTGAAACCTACCACTGAACTTGTAAACAGTAAACCTCCTGCCTCCTCCACCCCCACCGCCACTGCCACCACAGCAGTTTAAAAAGCATAGCTCAGTGGTATGGATTTGGACCACTTCCCACGCTTGCAAGGGCAAAACACATAGTAACTGAAAGAATTATTCTACAGGCCTAGAAGGCAAAGAGCTGGGACAATCCTGACTGCTTTCCCTAAGCTAAAGTAAAAGTTCTGCATTCACACACATTTACACAGGTAAAGGCCAAATACCTGGAGCTGCCCAGCGGTTACTGATGACAGATTCATCAGAAGATCAAATGCTAAGGTTTTCACTTCTTCAAAAGTACTAGTAAAGCACTCCATAAGTATTTGGAAACGGCCAGCGTCGATATCATGACTCAGCTGATACACTGTTTGGATGTTACCTTAAAATGTAAACAAACAAAAATAAAACTGCCCAAAGTTATCTGGCCAAATATTTATATAATATCAATACAAAAATTCCTATTTCATGTTTCATCTACAAGTTAAGATTTTGCTTTGTACTTTATACAACATACACTGTGCATAATAGCATAAAACTGTATCTCTTCAAATGACAAAGTACTACAGCTTTAGAATATGAAAAGTGCTATGTTTTGAGCATTATAAGCCCAAGGGAACTAGAGCACACAAACCTGAAACCTACCAACAAGCTTGCAAACGGTAAACCTCCTGCCTCCTCCACCTCCACTGCCATTGCAGCAGTTTAAAAAGTGTAGCTCACTGGTGTGGTTTGGACCATACATTTTTAAGATTTAAAAAAATTTTAACCTTTTCAAAAGGTATGAAAGATCTCTCAGTTACTTTTAAAATAAAAATAAACAAATAAATTTAGGAACACATCTTTTTAAAAAACCCTGGGCTAGAAAGATGGTTCTGTAGTTAAAAGCACTTGCTGCTTTTGCAGAAAACCCAGCACCCATTTCTCATAGCCATCTGTAACTGTAGTCCTCTGGAATCCAATGACATCTTCTGGCCTTGGTGGGCATCAAGAACACAGAAGATACATGTATGCAGGTAAACATTCATGTACATCAAATAAAAAATACTTAAAAAAAAAAACTTATCCGACCCCAATCCACAGTCTAGAGTAAGCAGATACAGAATGATGAACATGACACATCTTGTGGTCTTTCTATTTTGACCCATCCCAATTTCCTAGTCATAGTGTACAATTTTTTAAGTGTTATTTTTTTATTTTATGCATATGAGTGTTTTGCCTGCATATATGTATGTGTAGCACACATGTTTCTAGTGACCACAGCAGTCAAAAGAGGCTATGACACTCCTTGTAACTAAAGTTACAAATGGTTGTAAGCCTCATGTGGCTGCTGGGCTAGAACCTGGTCTCCACAGGAGCAGGAATTACTCTTGCCCACCTTGGTCATGCCTCCAGCCCTGTGTTCAGCATGTTTAATACACTGCTGGGTTCTGTTAGCTGTAGTACTTTCTTGAAACTTCTACACATGTATAAATAAGAGATATTGGTCTACAGTTTTCTCACAGCCCCTTTATTTTTACATATTTATTGCATTTGTTTGTTTTTTTGTTTGTTTGTTTATGGGGCCTGGGCACACACATGCGTGTGCAAATACAGAGGTCAGAGGACAACCTGTGGGAGTTAGGCAGTGAACTAGGGAGGCAGGCGTGGCAGCAAAGGCCTTGCCCACTGAGCCATCTTACCATCCATCCTACAAAACCCTATTAGCTTTTCTAGTGCTTGACAGAAGGAGTCAGGTTATCTGTCCTCCTCAGTTTTGTGAAACTGTGAGGACAACAGAAAAGATTTAGTGGAATGTACAGTAAAGCCACTTGTCCTAAACTTGGCTGTTAGAACCCTTTTTTGATTGTTTGAGACAAGGAATTGGCTATGTAGGACAGGTTGGCTTCCAATCTGAGATCCTCCTGCCTCAGACCTTCAAGTGCTAGGATTAAAAGCATGTATCTGGGGTTGGGGATTTAGCTCAGCGGTAGAGCGCTTGCCTAGCGAGCGCAAGGCCCTGGGTTCAGTCCCCAGCCCCGAAAAAGAAAAGAAAAAAAAAAAAAAAAAAAGCATGTATCAATCTCTACGGCCACGTGTTAGGAGGTTTTGATTACTGTCTCAATCTCTTTTTTCATTGTTTTTTTTTTTTTTTCCGGAGCTGGGGACCAAACCCAGGGCCTTGCGCTTGCTAGGCAAGCGCTCTACCACTGAGCTAAATCCCCAACCCTGTCTCAATCTCTTTACTAAGTATAGAATTATCCCTTCTTTCATAGTTTTTTTCCTAGAAGCAATGTACATTTCATATAGATAATTTAATTTGTTGGTATGTAATGGTTTTTGTATTTTTTCTTTTATTGTGTATTTTCTTTATTTACATTTCAAATGTTATCCCATTTTGTATTATTTTATGTCAGTTCTAAAAGTATAGAAATCTTCAAGTAGATGGCATATGTGAGAAACCACATTTTAACCACAAAAGTTCATTCACCTTATATATTAAATATAAAATAGTCATTATGGTTTTCATTTTAAATGTAACAGATGAAGCCCTCACTTATAACAGGAAAAATAAACACAGCAGGGGAGTACGGGCAGTCTTGGTGTGTGAGAAGGCCACACAAGAGCCCAGGTTTGGCATGTGCTTGGCAACAGTGAGGAAAAGGAGACAGCTCTCTCTCATTCCCCTTCACTAGCAAGTCTAACTATGTACAAATGAGAGTTACATACTGAAGGGAATCTACAGACAGTACAATCCAATTTCAAACAAAGCAATACGCTAACGAAGTGTATGTGTCCCAGACACTGCTGAAGCTTACCTTTTGAAGCAGGAAACACTTCAGCTATTGATCCTAAAATGGTTAAAGCTGAAAATCTAGTTGAGTAGGAAGATCCAGGAAACAATGCTTCAAAAAGAATGTTGCAAACAGATGACATGAAATTCTAAAATTAAGAACATATCACAATTAAGTATAATTGAGTTAACTGGCAGCTGGTCAGGTAGGTCCCCTCAGGAGTAAGTGCTTCTGCTACATCTGACTCAGGGTGAAGGCTGCTGAAGCTATCCTAGCTGTTTGATTATCCTAGCTGCCTGACACCTACTACAGTTTGGACAGTTTATCCCATAAGGACTCGTCTGTTTCATGTCTGACCCCCAGTAGAATGGTATAACAGCAGGTGGGAAGGGGGCTTTAAGAGGCAAGGCCTGGTGTAAGGTAATGAGGTCTAGAGGACTTCAACCCCAGGAAAATGATTAATTCTGTTAGGGGTGAATCAAATCACTTTTAAACTATTAGTTTCCATGGTGTCACTGTTAGGCTACAGGTTTATTTTCTCAGCTTGCTGTCTTGCCTTCACTCCTAACCACATGTTCCTTCTACATTGGCTCACCACTCCGCTATTGCACGACCTGGTCAAAGCTGACCTTAACTCTGCTGTTTGGTCTTTCTAGTCACTAACACTCTTCTTCATAACCTAGATCCTATCAAAGCATCCTCCCCCAAGCACTTGATACAGCAACATGAAACGGTCAGGCACAAACTACACCATGACCTTAATAAACCCTGTCCTCACAGATTCAACAAGGCAAGCAACATGGTTTTAGAAAGAACAACATTAGTTTAGCCCTGTCTACGTCAGGGCTTTATGAATGCTAACTTCCCCTGGACATCAGGCATCAGATATGCGACTTTCCAAAGTTTTAGAGAAAAAAACAAAGAAATAGCCAATAAAGACTACTAAATTGACTGTGCTACAATCTATACAAAAATAAATATTGTTTTCTACTTGCCTCCCGAGATTCATACTCTACCATTCTATTTATACAAATGATTTTCTTTAAAGAAAACTTTTAATCAAAAAGCAAGATAGCTGGAATATGCAGTTCTGAAAAAAGTGCTTTCCTAGTGGGCACACAGCTGAGTTCTAGCTCCACTCCAAGCAGATGGATCAGAATTCAAAGTCATCTTAGGGACATACTGAGTTTGAAGCTAGCCTGGCTACATGAGTCTTTCTTATCCCCTCCTCCCCAAAGTAAAGTACTACTTCTTTGTGTATCATCAACTCTTCCTCTGCTAATTTAAAAACAGTATTCCCAGCATAAACTACAAAGAAAAACTGAGAAGTTCAGGGGTGACTGTCATGCATCCTGACACTGCTTTACAGCAACTGGAAGGCAGCCAAGCCCCAAATGACAGTCAAGAACACAAGACCCCAACATTCATTTTTCTGGTAGGCAGGCAACCTTAGATTTGATCTGGAGGCCCTCATGAACCCTAAGAATTTGTTGATGAGTTTATAGTTCTTTGGAATGTCAAAGGACTAGAATGCCTATCCAAAATATATCTATTTAACCCTATTTTAAATATTAAGTAAAACAATGTTCACATTAAGTCTTTAAGACTTGTCCTAACTACACTATCATTTGTACTTTTAAACAGGTTCCTTCTCTCAGCTATATTTAGAGAACAGGGCCCCCAGTCCTGAGCAATATTCCACATACTCACAGGAGGTAAATACATGCCTTTGTCGGTTGATATTATGTTACTGAAACAGCCTGATGAATCTTAGTCTGGTTCTACACTTGCTATGTAGCAGAGGGTGACCTTTATTTCTGACCCTCCTGCTTCCGCCTTATAAGTGCTGAAACAGGCATGTGCTGCCACTTCAAGTGTATGTACCCCACATAGCCATGTGTTGGAGCCACACCCAGCCTGGGATGCAACACATGACTGTATGCACAGTAAGAAAGCACTCTACCACAGAGTGACTCAGATTAAAACTCTAAGGCCAAATTTTTAAAAAATGCCTACCTGCTGGACATGGTACACATAACTATACTCACAGCTCTCAGAAAACTAGGACGGGGCACCATACATAGTTTGAGGCCAGCCTGGGCTACACAGTGAGACCTTGTCTCAAAGAAGGGAAAAAGGAAGATCCATAAGCAAAAACTAAAACACAAGCTTTTATGAAAATTGAGAATCTCAATCCACACATGAGGTTTTATGTTCCTAAAGGCTTAAGTGTCATTTTACGAATGCCATGTCACTCCTTTCAGAAAGAAGTGGGGGGGGGGGGGAGAGCAGGCAGACAGACAGACAGACAGACAGACAGATATCTCCTCAAATCCAGCAATGGTCTAAGAGAGGCTAATAAATGTCATTCTCACACACACAGGACAGGGCTCATTATACACTCTAAACCACTTTTTATGGCTCTTAGTGAAACTTGTTTAAATTTTTATTAATTAATTTATTTATTTATTATGTGTGTATTCACACATGGGCAGCACATGTTACCATGCCCATGTGGTAATCAGATGCCAATTTTCAGGAGTAGGCCATCTCCATATGGATTCTAGGCATGGAACTCAAGATGTTAGGCCTAGCCATCCCCTTTACTTGGTGAGCCAAGTAAAGTTTAAAAAGGTTTTTCTCGCTTAATTCTCAAAACCAAGTTGTTTGGAGTTTTTGTTTGTTTTGGCGATTCTGACTTACTTGTATAGTTTAGTTGTATGAGACAGAGCTCACTATGTAGCCTTGACTGACCTACATAACAGGAGGTCAGGGGGATGGGTAAGTCAATGTAGTATTTGCTATTTAATCAGGAGGTCCTGAGTTGGGTCCGTAACACCCAAAGCCCAGGGTTGCGATGCACACCTGAAATCAGTCCTGAGTTAGAGACGAGAGGATGCTTGGGGCTTGCTGCCAACCAATCTAGCTCAATCAACAAGTTCAGGTTCAGTGAGAAACCTGTCTCAAAAAATAAGATGGAGAGCAATCAAGGAAGACATTTCCTATCAACCTCTGTCCTCCACATGCAGGCACGTACACACATACACATATAGAGAGAGACAGACAGACAGACAGAGAAGAGAGAACAGGAGAGGAGAGAAGAGGAGAGGAGAGGAGAGGAGAGGAGAGGAGAGGAGAGGAGAGGAGAGGAGAGGAGAGGCGAGGCGAGGCGAGGCGAGGCGAGGCGAGGCGAGGCGAGGCGAGGCGAGGCGAGGCGAGGCGAGGCGAGGCGAGGCGAGGCGAGGCGAGGCGAGGCGAGGCGAGGCGAGGCGAGGCGAGGCGAGGCGAGGACTGGACTGAAAGTTGTCCATCTGAGCCATAGCCCAAGCAGTGTCTTCTGAAGAGGCCATGTGAAGAGGCGGAATTTAGAGACAGCAACTACCAAATATCTAAGTAACAAGTAAACTGGCCCAACAAGAAGTGAACTACTGAGGTGAGCCCAGTTACATCACTCTGTCACAGTCGTCAAGTACTGCCTAGGTTCCACAACTCAGGCTACCTGCAGAAGACTAGCCAAGGCCAGAAGGGATATATAACTCCCAGCTTGAGGACAAAGCACAGAGCCACTATTCATCAAGGGACTGACCTCTGTTTGCTGCCCTCTAGTGCTTACTCACAGTGTGTTTTCTGAGGCCCTGCATGTGGGGCACATCACCTACCTTATACTGCTGTAAAGAGACAGAAGGCTGCTCTCTGGTGGACCGCTTCTCTGAGTCTGGTGTGGAGTTCCTTTGCTCTAATTTATACAGTACCTGAGAACTTTCTTGTATCCTACAAAACAACTTTTAGGGAGAAAACGACATTTTTTTAATATATGTGAACCACACAATAAACTAAATCAAACTGCAAGAACAATTTAAGACTAACAGAGTGTCTAGGTTTTCAAATATTGAAATCCGGTTTCTTTTTGACTTTTTTTTTTTTTTTTTTTGGTTCTTTTTTTTTTTCAGAGCTGGGGACCGAACCCAGGGCCTTACGCTTCCTAGGCAAGCGCTGTACCACTGAGCTAAATCCCCAACCCCTCTTTTTGACTTTTTATACTTTTACCAAAACAACGTATTACTGCAACCAGAATTAAAGCAGTTCTCCCATTCCCTTTAAACTGGTGCGACTCTGCATGAGAGTCATTTCTATACCGTACCCATTCCTTACCACAGATGTGCTATGGGACTGATCCAAGGTGACTTTCTCAAGAGATCACCATTTCATGGGTGCTCCTTCCCCATCGCCAGTGCTTTCTTCTCACCACCTATGCTCTAAGAACCCCATGCTGAGCAAGCTGGGGCTGGTGTGACAACTTGGTGAGTAAGGGTGCATGTCACTAAGCCTGACGACCTAAGTCTATTCCAGGGTCCGCATGGCAAATGGAGAGAACCAACTATTGCAAATTGTCCTCTGGCCTCCATAATTGCACCCTGGGATACACACCTGTCCTCTAAATAAATGAATAAAATGCTTAAAATTATACTTTTTAAGAGGTCAGGGTTGATTTTTTTTTACACCCAAGTGAAAGAACTCTGTGAGCTGGTTTTAACCCCTCAGAGCCAAGCACTGAAGCTGTGAAGACAGTAGTAGCTCAGGATCACAACCATTCCACACTCTCCCCAAATCTGGGACCTTTGTAAAAAGTAATTTCTAGAGCAATTACTATTTTCCCGTTCTGATGCAAAATTCTACCTTTGTAAGGAGCGAGCAAATCTGCTGCCGCACCCCTGGAGACTGGCTGTTGAGATTGTACGTGAGGAAGAACTGAACCCATTGCATTTCTTCTCTGGAGACCACTTCTGTGCTCCGACTGCTTTCACAAAGCAAGCCTAGTGTGTCTATCCGCACCTAAAATATATGAAACAATACGTGATTTGCTCTCTGAAATAAGAAAAGCCTAAAATACTTATAACATGTGATATTTGTACAATACCGAAGAAAAAAGTACACTTCATGTTGCCCACATATACCTCAGAAAGGTTTCTTAATCAAAACACCTTGTAGTTACCTACATCCTATAAAACCACCTCACTACATGCATAAAACCGGGGCCTGTACAAATTCAGAAGCCAACGTCTCACTGCTTTCTTGTCCTCTTAGTGCTACCTTATTCCAGACCTCCAAAGCTCCCGTTCAGATCATACTAGCCAGACACCGTATACTAGCAGGCCCTTGGAAGCCTTAGAGATAAACCAGCTCACCAGGCACACTGACATGTGGGTTGTGTCTCCCAGTTGTAGGTTCTTTGTGTATGCTGTCTATGCTCCTACCAGACATGGCACAGACTGAGTACAGGGATGACACTTTCTACTGTCTCTTTAAGGGGCTCCTGGCAGTGCTAGGTCCAACTCAGGGGCCTCTAGCGGGGCTCCTAAAGCAATCAGATTATTAGGAACTGTGTATGCAACCAAAGTTTCCTTACTTGGCAGTGTTGGTGAATTAAGCCTTGCTTTACCCTGGCACTACACACAAGGTTCTCCCAGGCATGAGTTGCAGACTGAAGATGTCCATGAGCTCTAGCTGTTCGTAGACATGCCATCAAAGCTCCCAAAGCCCCTCTGTGATTACACGACCCTACAAGGAGAAAAGACTATTCTTGTTCCAAAATTACAGTGGCAAAGACTATTCCTGTGCTATGCAATGACTATGACATGTCAACTTTTATGATCCAATTACATTAAATTTTAAATTCTAGCATGAATTAAAGTGCTTTTCTAAAATAAAAATGACTGAAAATAATTGTTCATGCCAATAATTCCAAGTAAGCACAATTATCTTATTAATTTAAAGAAATCATAACTTATTTTCTAATACTTTAACTTTTGGCCTTAACACTTAAAAAATTCACCATATGTGAATTAGAAGAAAATAATCAAGTTATAAACAATTACCCAAGAACAGTAGAAACACTGTAACAGTTCAAAGACTTTTTATTCTTGAAAATAAAGACTAAACCTTAACACATTTTTAGTTGTTCTCATTATAAAGAACAAAATGTGGACTACAGAGACTTGCTGATTAGCTGCTAAGGAAGGCACCGGATGCTGTGGCCATAGGAGCCTTAACGAAATAAAAATAAAAACAAGCTAGCATCAGAACAGGTTCGTCTCCAAAGCCTCAAGTGTTCGCTCAAAAATGCAAGAACAACTGTCAAAAGACTATTAAATAACAGAGTGGTTTTTGTAAGGAAATCAAAATTTCCTCTCAGAACCAAGTTAGTTCAAAGTTTCTTAAACTGCATACAAGGATATATATTTTTTTCTTTATCAAAAGGGATAATTTTAATCTATGCATCCATCTGAAGTGGCTGTCATTAATACCTTTCTTCACCACTTATAGAAGGGGAGAGGGGAGAAATTTAAACCAGAAGGTGACAAACATCTGCCTGGAGGCTTACATTTAAGTAGCCTAAATAGAAATTAATAAAACAAAAACTATCTCACCAGTTTCCGTATCAATAGGCGTCTGAAGAATCTGCACCATGTAGTGTAGGCTCTCGGGGCTGTAATTCAGTAACCTCGGCAAGTAATAATCAATCACATAAGACCTCTGATCCAAGTTTCCTCCACACAGTACAGAAAGGACAGGAAAAACCCAAGTCTCATGCCACTTATCCATCCAGGTATTGGTGACAGTTTGGGACTTCAAATGGCTCTTATGATTTTTAAACATGGTTTCCAAGAGGTCACTTGCATAAGGTACCAATGACTGGTCTCCCATCACCTCTAGGATTTGAGATGGAATAGTTTTATCTATTGCCAAAATATGTTCAATTCCAAGACTCTCAACCAAATAGCCAAGGCAAGCGTACTTCCCTTTAATATGCCATTCCAACTGCAGAAGACTCTTAGTCAGTTCCAGAAAGAAGGGGTCAGTGACTAAATCTGCCCCCTCTATAGTGAGCCGGTGCATTTGCAAAAGATTTCTGAATATGATTTTGGTTTGGTGTCTCAGAGCATCCAATGGATGTTCCCAGTGTGTATAGACATATTCTAAAAGTCTCCTAGGTATGCTTGAATCCCCATTCAGATGATCCTTTAGGCTTGGGGAACTTGATTCAAGGATTTGTATGGCTGAATTGGTCCAAGATGCCAAGATTCTAGACAGGAACATTTCTAGTGTTGACTCCTTAATCCTGGAGAAAAATAAACCGTGATGTATATTATTATAAACTACCAAGTAAAAGAAATTAGTTAGCTATCACAACTTTTAAATACAAAGAATGGATAAAATATTTAATGAAATTTACAACAACAACAAAATTACAAGTAAGGCCAAACAGAAAGTGAAATTTTCACATGAATCTATTTACTTTATAAAATATATATATAAAAAATGAATACAAGGAAACCTTTAGGAATAAATGAAATGTTCATTATCTTCACTGTGATGATAGTTTCACAGGTATTCTAAAGAGAGAGAAAGAGAGAGAGAGGGGGGGGGGAAGAGAGAGGGAGGAGAGAGATGCATTCCAGTGGGTGTACAGATGCATGCACAGAGGCCAACAGGAGATATCTGGCATCTTCTCTTAGAGCTCTTTATCTTATTTCCTTGAGACAGTGTCTCTTACTGACCTACAGGCTGGCTATTTCAGCTAAGATGGCTGGCCAGCAAGCTCTCAGGATTTACTTGTCTCCACTTACCAATGCTGGGGTCGCAGACACACGTGCAGCTTGAGATTTGAACTCAGGTCTACACACTTGCACAGCATGTGCTCTGTGCCACTTAGCCATCTCCCTGGCCTCTCATGGAGATTTTAAAATAACCCGAGGGCCCAGCTGAGAAAGGCTGGAGAATCATGTTTTGGTCCTGGGGTATCTATTGTTTTAGCATGATGAAAATATTATTTAGAGACAATGTCTCACTAGGCTACACTCAAACTCATCTTGCTGCCTCTGCCTCCCAAGTGTACCATCAGGCCCATCAAGCAGATGGGAGACATTCTGAGACTGACTGGGCTGAGGGTTGTGCAATTTCATGAACATACTAAAGATGCAGAATCCTGCCCTTTACATTTGAGAATTTACAGTACATAAACTGTGTCTCCAATTTGTAAAAATTATTTTAGAGCTTCTTCCTTATCATAATAGTAATACTTTACTGCTATTAAGTTGTATTTCTGGTCTGACTTTAAAAACCTTATTATTTGTATAGCATGTATTTATTTATTGCATGTGTACACATGTGTGCCAAGGTCAGAAGTAAGCTTACAAGAGTCAGCTTTCTCCTTCTACCGTGTAGGTTCACTAAACCAAACTCAGATCCTGAGGCTCAGTAGTAAGAACTTTTAATAGCTAAGCCACCCCAGCACACTCTGTTTGACATTTTAAATAATTGCTCACCTCATCCACAATGGCCAAACACAAAAAAAAAAAAAACCTCAGCTCTGTAAAGAACTTATTACGATATGCTCATCAGTGAGCATTTACTGTCTAAACTTCACTTTCCTCATCCAAGTTTTATAATACTATGTATGTGTACAACACATTATATTACCTAGAATTCATGAAACTAATGAAATAGGGTCATGTTTTTTTTTTTAAAATGGTGACCCAAGTGGAAGATCTACTCAGGAGAAAAGAGTACATACTGTGTCCAAATTTCAGTTCCCAGCACCCATGCCAGGCAGGACATAACCAGCTGTAACTCTAGTACCAAGGAGTCCACAGCCCTCTCCTGGCCTCCAAGGCACTTCATACACATACAAATACCCACCACATACACGCACATAATGAAATAAAAATAAAATTTTTTAATGCTAGCATAAATTGGGTGTGGCAGTGTATACCTGTTATGGGAGGAGAGGCAGGAAGATCAGGAGTTCAAAACCAGCCTTGGTAAGAAAGTTAAAGATAACATGAGACCGACCCAAAACAAGCAAAGGAAAAGCTAGCATAGATAAGCTAGCATAGATACTGAATGTTAGAAATGTTCATCCTGGGGCTGGGGATTTAGCTCAGTGGTAGAGCGCTTGCCTAGGAAGCGCAAGGCCCTGGGTTCGGTCCCCAGCTCCGAAAAAAAAAAGAACCACAAAAAAAAAAAAAAAAGAAAGAAATGTTCATCCCACATAGGCTGCATCAGTAATTTCTGTTTTCACCTCTGCTCTTTTTCTCACAGGCATATTTTATTCTCAGTATCAATTCTAATTGAGGATTTAGCCTAACACATTAAATTGAATTAATTTTGTTCGCTTAGTTGTATCCTTCAAATGTCTTACAAACAAAACAAAATATGAGATAACAAAACCAAAACTCACTGTGAACTCAAGGTGAACAAAACATGCACAGTATCCAAGAGCAAAGCCTCCCTGCTTGGGCCCATGCTGCCATCCTGCCAGTCCAACATGGCAAGTGTTCCCTGACACAGGAACAGGAGAGCTGAGGCTGGCACATCAGCACAGCAGAGGCTCCTACAGCTGCTCATGAGCCAATCAGGGATGCTGGTGCAGTCAGCTGACTGGAGAAGCAAGCTGCTGATCTGGAGAACAAGAGGTAATAATATATAATATCTCAAATACAAACCTGAAATATTCCTGGAAAAATAACAATGAAAAAGCATAAACACTGAAATTATTATATTAACTTTAAAAGTAAGAACACCTCGATCTAAGCACATCCATCCTTTTGCTGCTATGAAAGGTCAACATCTGAGGGAGAGCAGAGGATGCTCTGAGAGAAGTTCTGAGAAAAAAAAACCTCAATTATATTCAAGGATAATTATCTTGCATGATCTCAGAACACAGACATGTTTAATATAAAATTGGGTTAAAAGACAAAGTGAATTTCTAGATAATATACTGAGAGGAGGGGAGACAGATAGCAGCCAATACAAAGACTGCGTGGTCTCGGGGTTGGGGATTTAGCTCAGTGGTAGAGCGCTTGCCTAGGAAGCACAAGGCCCTGGGTTCGGTCTCCAGCTCCGAAAAAAAGAACCAAAAAAAAAAAAAAAAAAAAGACTGCGTGGTCTCCATTACCTAATTACACTCTCCTTAAAGAACAAATTCACTAAAAGCTGACCTTCATATGCCTCTTGTATTACAAAGAATATGATTAAGTATACTGCAAAGTTTATTCTTAAAGAAGACTATCAGAATATTATTACAGCGTATTTAATTACACTGCACAGTCGACACTTACCACACTGACACACACGCTGATACGCAGACCTGAAAACAGTCCTAGAAACACTCAGGCGCCAGTCAATGACATGCTGGCAGCAGCTACCTAACAGCTGATGTCCAGGCAGCTGTGATCACCCTGTCCTCACTTCATTTGTGTATTTAGAATCATCATTATAAGAGAAAAGACCTATTGTAAAAGTCCCAACTGTGCCAAATAAAATTTTTAAAATTAATCTAGTGTGGTTTAAAAACTGAGGGGCAAGTAAAATGGCTTAGTGAGTACAGACATGTCAAATCTAACAATCTAAGTTTAATACCCAGGATCCACACGGAGGAAGGAATAAACCAACAACTACAAGTTATCCATTCTCTCTCTCTCTCTCTCACACACACACACACACACACATACACACACATACATACATACACACACACACACACACACACACACACTGTGACACATGTGTGCCCATATACACCCCACAAATAAATAACTATAAAATAATAAATAAAAATTTAAATTTTAAAAATTGATGTCCATCTAATTTCAGTGAAGGAAAATTCTAAAAAGAGGATGCACTCACCAACCCAGGCAGCTTCTCAGACGGTCGGAACATGGTCTTAATGAAAAGAATAACAGCTAATCCAGACGTACTCTGAATAGTCTGCAGCAGGTCATCTATGGGGGAGGGTAGAGCAAACATCACATTTTAAAGGATGAAAGGTCTGGTGTGGTAGAAAGAGCAAGTGATTGGGATCAGGCAGGCCTCACTAGTTCTAGCCTGACCATTTCCCAGGCAACTAGATCCCAGAAACGTTACTTAAACCTCCCAGAAACTCAGCTTTTCTTCTCTTTTCTTTTCTTTTCTTTTAAATGAGAAAAAATAACTCAGACCAGACAAGCTGTCATAAAGTTTAGAAGAAAATGAAGAAAAAGGCTAAGCCCAACATCTTACTCTTAACCTCACTGTCTACATCTCTGGCACACTTGTAACACCAACACCTGCCCCTTTCCACCACCGATGCCTCTGAATCCCAAAACACACTTTTTCTTAGAGAGCTTTGAAGGTCTAGAAACCTTACTGACACAGCATTCAAAGGGACCAGACAATTTTGAGTTGCTCTCTTTTTTTTTTTTACATATTACATTAACCTCCAGTAATGTGAATTATTCAACTCAAACTGAGGAGTATGAGACACTGTAAGTTAAATATCCTCTCCGCCCTCTATCTCTGGAAACAAAACTGACTTCTGGCAGCCACATTCTTAGCCAAAAGCAGGACCCTTGCTTCCACAATCTTCCTCACAACTAAGGGCAGCCACTGGAGAGTGTTCAGGACAATGCGCGGCAGGCACGAATCCCTGGACGCTGAGAGTTTTTCCTGATTAAAGTGTAGTTGTCCTGCCTTCCCACTTTGAACAAACACATGATGCCTGCAGCTACAATAGACAGATGCCAAAACAGGAAGTAACAAACATATGGGTGGACACCAACGTGATGAAAAATGCTACAGCAGAATGCAGAAGCTGGTCCTACAATGACGGCAGTGTTTCTGGGCCATGTGCATCTGACCTTCATGATATAGGAAGAGATGCAGCAGCTCAAGTTTGTTACAAGCTACACTTTACTATGTACTTTATTAATAGAAAAAGCTTTCAATTCCTTAAGAATAGCACTGGTGAAGCCCCATCAACCACTCAGAAAATAAGCTGTCTCTTTAAAACTGTGTCTGGGCCTGGAGAGATGACTCAGCAGTCAAGAAACAGTACTTGCTCTTACAGAGGACCTAGGCTCATTTCCCAGTATCCCCCAAATGGAGGCTCACAACCATCTATAAATCTGGTTCCAGGAATCTGTTGCCCTATTCTGACCTCCACAGACACCCAAATTCACATGATGTACATAAACTCATATAACCACATACAACACACACAAAAATCAAATAAATTTTAAAACATTTTAAAATTGTCTCTGCATTTCGCCAAAATCTTTCATTTTTCGGATTATCAAATTCCCTTTTAAAAGGTAACTATCTCGTGAGAAGTTGTCTATACATTCTGTCTTGATAAAGCAACTCATTAGGGTCTGGAGAGATGGCTCAGAGGTTACGCCAGCTCAACATCTTGCTGCTCTTGAGAAGATCTGGATTTAGTTCCCAGAGTTTACACTGGATGAGTCCCAACCACTTACAGCTCTGGCTCAGATACCCTCTTCTGGCCTCCTCAGGAAGCCATTGCACACATATTCAGATACACATGCACATAAATTTAAAATTCTAAAAAGGAAAAGCCCAAGTAATTGAGTTTCCTTTAAATTCCAAAAAAAGGCCAAGGTAAAAAGAAAATCAGAAATGCTAATAATAAAGTTATGATTGTCCCCATGTTTTGTTTCGGGGTGTGTGTGTGTGTGTGTGTGTTCACGTGCACTCCACAGTGTGTATGTGAAGGTCAGAGGACAACTTGTAGAACTCCCTTTTCTCCCATCGTGTGAGTTCTGGTCAAGCCCAGGTCATCTAGCTTGGTGGCAAGGCCTTTACCCACTGAGACATCTTGTCCAGCCAACGTTTTGGGTTTTTTTGGGTTCTCTTTACATTTTTTAATTTTTAAAAATGTTATGTTTATGGGTGTTTTACCTGCTTGTGTGAACAGTGTCCAAAAGAACAGAAGAGGGCATAGGATCACCTGGGACTGGAGTTATAGATTGCTGTGAGCTGTTACGTGTTTGCTGGGAATTGAACCCAGGTCTTCAGAAGAGCAGCCAGTACTCTTAACCACAGAGTCATCTCTCCAGCCCCATGTTATTAGGTTTTAGGTGCTGCTGTTGTTGTTTTGGCTTTTGTTTTTGTTTACTTGTTTGTTTTTTAATTTTGTTTTTTATTTAAGTTAAATTCTTATATACATTACTACACAGAACAGTAGATGAAGAGAAAGGATAATTTAACTTCTGTAATACTTAAATGTTATAAAACCCCTTTTTGGTTTTTTTAAAAAAAAGAATATATAAACACACACTCATACACATATATACATATACATATATACACACACAGTTTTATATACACATAAAGTTAAATAAGTTATAGAAAGTGATCATGCTTGAACTCATTATCAGAAAAAGAGAACTTAGCTTCCCAGTCCATACGATCCATCCATGTACCTTATCCCAACCATAATTCCCTTTCCGACTCTGAGTGAACACTATTCTGACGTTGACATATTCTCCAATAGCTTTAACAAATGAGTGTGTATTTCTAGACAAGGCAGCAGCCACAGCACTTTTAAATGTCTTTTAGATATCTCACACCATCTCTTCCTTTATCTGTCTTTATCTCCGATGAGGAACTCTGGCCCATCTGACTTACAGTTTTCTTCAACCAGGATATTGTGTTTGTCTATTCCTGGTTTTCCTCTATCTAATTCAATGCAGCCTTCTGATTCCTGCGAACAGGCAGCACCACTCTCAAATTCAACCCCTTTGGGAAGATGGCAGGTGGTAGCTACAAGAATCTAAGAGTCGTGTTTTGTCTGGTTTTCTGTTTCTGTGATGACTGATGCCTGATGCCAAACACATCAAACACTGGGTGTTACAAAAGGTGACAATCTTTGTGTTACTTCATTTTAATTTATTAATTAAATATTCTCATGAAGAGAAACTTCTTTTTAATTAGCTTCCTAGTGGTCCTAGTGGTATAGTTCTCATGGACATAAGAGATTATTAATGAGGAATTAGGCAGCCAGGCCCACAATCAACAATCATTATTTGACTATAAAACCACTAAGAGTTCAACTCATATTTCCAAATCTTCCTTAAATTTGGTAACTACTTCTCAAGAACTTTCTAAGCTAAAGTCTGTGGTTTTCAACACTGAGGCTATTGGTTTTTCTCCTTTGTTCACAATAAACATGCTGGCACACACATTCACTTGCAAACTGGGAAAAGTTCTTCAACCTCCCTTGCTGAACTCATATATTTAAAAGACAAAAACCAAGCGAACAAAAACCATTGAAATCACGGAATCCAGGCCCTTTCTCCACTGACTGACAAGAAGCCCCATATCTAAATTCTATGTATTAGCAGACCTGACAGGCAGGCAGTTATTGCCACATTTTAAGCACTGACACACTTACCATCATTTAAAAACCTGGTGAAAATGCTCAGCAAGCCACACATACTTTGCCAGATGGGAGAGCTGGAATCATTCCAAAGGTTGCTCTGGGGCCCTTGTACTTTCTGTACCAATGTCATGGCAACTCTAACACCTACCAGCAAGTCATTCATTAACTGTGTTTGAACAATATGATTTCCAGCAAATTTTCTACAAAGAAGAAAAGAGAGGATTTCAGAAGGAAATTCAAATATAATTGTCACCACCCTTGCCACCCTCTAAAACCAGCATGGGCCAGCACCCGTCTATTTGGGATTAAAGCTGACATATGTCTCTATCTCCCACTTACCTAAGCATTCCAGTTACACAGACACTAACTGTAAACTCCTGATACTCTTACCTTGATGGGCCCTCCTTCTTTCGCCACACTAACCTTATTCCCTATTTTAGGGCAAAGATAAGAAATGTCTGAAAAGAAGAACTAAAGATGTGATGAGACAACTGCAGATGTGAACACTCAATCTGCACATTCTTTTCCCACCTGCCTTCAACATGCTCTCCTAGACTTTGTCCCCAGACACATAACTAGATAGTTCTCTTCTCCCTAAACCACTTACCTACATGTCCATTTCTCTCCTCCCTCTCGCACCTCACCCCCTTCTCTCTGGTGTGAAGGACCAAAGCCTCGGGTACATAAACAGATCTTCTGACAGTGATATGTAGTCCCAGCCTGCCCTACTCTATGTCAGACAAAGCTCCCCAAGATTCCGTTCTCAGTTCTCTATCTAACTCTGTCTCTCGATGCTGATCTCGTACAGCTCTTAGACTTTCAATTACATTCTGGATGCTTACTATTGCCAACATTTTGGCTCTAACCATGTCTCCCCCATTACGAACTTGCACTTCTAACTTCCTACTCACCATCTTCATTTGTGTATCCAATAGGTATCTCAAAATGTATAAATTTATATTTGACTCCAAACCCACACTACCTCCTAGGATATCTATCTCTAAAAATATTATAATCACACTTGCCTCCTAGTCTCTCTATCCCATCTGGAAGGAAATCTTAGTTCTAGCTTCAAAATATATCTGGACTCATATCGTGTCCATGGCTACACTCTGACCTGGACCATCCCCATGTCTCCTTTGGGTTACAATAGCTTCTAACTGGTCTCCCATCCTATAAACTTGTCCCTCTTGGGCTATTTTCATTAGGGGAGAAGAGATCCTGTTATAGCTCAAGTAAGGGAAAACAGTTGTAAATTCCTCGAAACAAACAAAATTAGCAAAGACCTAACTACTCCATTCTAAGGTACATAATTCCAGGAATTGAAAGCAGCGCCAAGTATGGGAAGTGTGTACGAGGCTGCAACAGAACTGCCACGAGGCTGAGACTAACATAAACTACAGTTGAGTTTCAAGCCAACTGAGGTAACAGAGTAAGACCCTACTTTAAAAGACAAATAAGGGGTGGGGGAGAAGAAATAAAACAGAAATCAAAACTCTTGTACACACCAATGTTTATAGCTGCATTAGACACCAACCAAAAGGTAGAAAAAGCCAAAAAGTCAGCAGGCAAATAGACAAAATGTGCCATATATACTCAGTGAAGTATTTGGCTATAAACAGGAATAAAATTCTGCTATGCATTACTATATAACTAAGTCTTGAAAACATCCCAAGCGAAGTCAGCCTGACCCAAACAGAGAAGCATGCTGAGCATGACAGCACAGAGTGTGACATACATACCTGTGACGCAGCACTCTGGAGGTCAAAGAAGAAAATCATGAAACAGTGCCCACCTGGACTACACAGTGAGACTGCATCTTAACCACCCAAATATATATAATGAATATATATGTATACATGTGCAAATATATAATGAATATTCATGGATTATATGATTTCATTTATATGAAGTATCAAAGATGGACAAATTCAAAGAGACAGAAAATAGAGTGGAAGTTACCGGGGTTTGTGTCATCTCAAGACAGTGAATTTTTGCGGGGGGGAATACATTGACTTAGAAGTACCTATAAAATAGCCATGTCAAATGTCTAGGAACCAACTGACTATTGAGTCTACTAAGGAAGAAGAGATCTAACTGGAAATCCCAAATATTATGTAGACAGTGGCTGACACCAAAGACCTAGACAACATAGAACAACAAGAGCAAGATAAAGTGCAGGTTCATCCAGCAGATGAACCAAGTCTGAAACAGAGATAAAGGAAAAGACCTCAGATTAGAGTGGGCACACAGTTAATCCTTCTACTTCATCGCAGAACTCCCCTAAACCAGTCAGCAGTCAGGGTTTAAAATACCAACAGGCATAGGAGATACACAAGGCACAAGGTCATAACATCAATATTTCAGAAGACACAAAGCATATGAGCAACTGCTACAGATTTAACAGAAGGAAAGATAAAAACCAAGACAGAGAATAAACCTAGAGTAGAAGTAACCAGAGTTACAACTCCAAAGGCTTAGAAAACTCTGGCACTTTAGTGCCGGTTGACACGGAGGTGAGGCAGAAAATAGAAACGATAAGCACTCTAGACCAACTTAAGCCAGCAGACAACTGACTCACCAGTGGAGAACGTAAGGCAATGCTTGGTAGTTCAAGTGCGGCCTGATCTCTCTGGGGTGGGGAGGGGTGGGGAGGGGTAGGGTGGAGTGGGGACATCTTTGTGGAGACCTGGGTTGAGGAGGTGGGGGGTGGGGGAGGATATAGGAACTGGGGGGGGGGGGGGCATGGGGGAGGTGGACTGGGAAGGGTAAAGAAACAAACAATCCAGCCAAGTGTCTGCCAGGAAAACAATACATATAGATAAAGTAGCTATGCCATATTGCAGAAAGGAGAAGTAGGTAAATGTGTGCACAGTGGCTCTCAAATGCCAAGGTCTGTCTCTGCTGGCTTTATGCTGTCACTCACAAATTAGAATATTAAAGCAAAGGCTGGACGATGCAGTTGCCATAGATCTACTACCCAAGTATTCAGACCAGGACTTAAAGAATCCCCCAGGAACCATCCAGCTAGACTAGATTCGGAGAACCAGGTGCTCAGATTTGCAGCAATGTTTAATGACCTCTTCCTAGGAAGGACTGAGTCTCAGTCAAGGATCACCGACCTCTAAAGGAAGTTTCCTGTCAGACATACAGTGTGGAAACACAACAAAAACTCAAAAACCACAGACTATGTAAAGCTAGAATAATAAAAAAGATAGCTACTAGACTCTTATTAATGTCTTCAAGTGATAACAAGAAATTTTACCCATAAAACATCACAAAATCAACAGTAGGAGAAAGGACTTTTCTCTTTCTCATTTATTCTAATAATAGTGTATTTGATCTTCAAAGATTAATTATCATTTGAACATGGTGGTACGTACCAGCACACCTAAGAGGCTGAGGCAGGAAGATGACAAGTTTGAGGCTAACCTGGTTTACACACTGAGAGCTTGTCTCAAAAATAAATCAATTAAAACTTAGAAAAAAATTCTAAATTTTATATAAATTTATATAGTATGCATTTATATACCATATAGTAAATATATATAAATATGATATATAAATTTATATTTTATATCACAAAAAATTAAATAGTCGATCCATATGTTGGAAACAGCACATTCTGAGACCTTTTAGAAAGCTTCCTTTGTACAGAAAAAATTGCAAATGTACACACGGACACGTGCACAAGCATGCAAACACACAGCATGCAAACACACAGCATGCAAACACACAGCATGCAAACACACAGCATGCAAACACACAGCATGCAAACACACAGCATGCACTTGCCTGTTTTCTTCCTGGACTTCAATTAGACTCTTCTGCAGAAAATGAAGCACTGAAACAGAGAGACAGCAGTGACAACCAGAACGCCAACCTGAGTATCAGCTTTGGTGCTAGAACATTTTTTTTTTTTCTTTTTGGTTCTTTTTTTTCGGAGCTGGGAACTGAACCCAGGGCGTTGCGCTTCCTAGGCAAGCGCTCTACCACTGAGCTAAATCCCCAACCCCGGTGCTAGAACATTTTAAAACATCTACCACAAATGATGTCATGGACAAGCAGAAGCTTCAGCATCATGGTCTACTTTAGTTAGGCGGAGTACATAGTACTGCCAAGAAATTTAAGGGAGTCAGTTCTAAAACAACTCAGAGAAAGTGTCACCCCTTAGAGCAAAGGAAATATCAAGACTCACCGTTTTGAAGCAGGTTGACAACACTTGCTCTACCTGCAGGTGGGAAAATAACAATGCTAAGGAGTTTTGCCAAAATGAACATTTAAAAACAATAATGTAATCACAGATGTTACTCAGGCACTGAGGAAGTGCTGGCTTACCCAGGTTAAAGTTCTCCATGCAGGAAGATATGTTATCCATTACTTTTCTATAAGAATGTAAGTCAGCAGTATCTAATTCTTCTTGAAGATGAAAAGTAAAACTGTGTGCAGCCTCATTTAGAAAACATTCAGGTAGGCCATTGAGCGAGCTGCAGAAAAGAATCAAAGGATGTGAAAACCTTACATCACTAGGTTAAGTGTGGAGGGCCAGAACCATACAAATGTTAAATACTGAACCACACCTGCAAAATACAGTCCGAAAATTATAACCTCACAGTTATTGTGACATCCCATGATTAATATGACCTCATATGGTTATTATGATTTCAGTTGTTATGACGTCAGACGATTACTGTGACATCACAATTGTTATGATCTAACACAGTTATGGCCTGTTCTCTTGACCCCAGTTATTATGACCTCATATAGTTATTATGACCTCAAATAGTTGTTATGACCTCAGTTGTTATGACTTCACAGAATTATTGACATCATAGAGTTATTATGACCTCATAGTTGTTATGAACTGACACAGTTACTATGACCTCAGTTATTATGACCTCCACACCAGTGAAATTCCCTGGCCTACCATTTCTCACCTGTCTCCCTGGCTCCATTTTGCTAATTCTGACCCCCAAGCTCTTCTCAATGGAGTATCCAGAGCAACAATACTAAAGTACCATGCATCACAATTAGCATGGCTTTACCACATGATGCTGGCTTTTCTATTTTCCTCTTAGAAAATAAGATTCAGGGGGTTGGGGATTTAGCTCAGTGGTAGAGCGCTTGCCTAGCAAGCGCAAGGCCCTGGGTTCAGTCCCCAGCTCCGAAAAAAAGAAAAAAAGAAAAAAAAAAAAAAAAAGGAGGTTTCAAAAAGAAAAATGGAACCTGTTTATTCATTTAACCCCAGTTCCTAGAAATATGCTTAAAGCACAGTTAAGTGCTCAGCAAGAATTTTCTTAATATAAAAACTAAACTGTTGTCAAATTTAGTCGAATTAAATCAAAACAAAGAAGTTCATTGCTTTTCCAGAAGAAATTAATTCCAAAAACAGGAATATCTTGAAAAAGAACACTCAGTAGAAAAGTAACTCATTCTGTAACTGAGTCACATTATCAAATAGTTTATGAAAGAGTGGGATTGGTTCAAATACAGTCTAAAACAGTCACGCTCACATGATAAAAAATGCATAATGGCGACACATAATCCAAATATGAAGGGAACTACATGAGCCAACAGGCTAGGGATACAGAGGTCCTTTGTGACAGAAAGTGGCTGGGTATAAAATTAACTCAAATAAATCAGTAGCCTTCCTCTACACAAAAGAGAAACAAGCTGAGAAAGAAATTAGGGAAACGACACCCTTCATAATAGTCCCAAATAATATGAAATACCTTGGTGTGACTTTAACCAAGCAAGTGAAAGATCTGTATGATAAGAACTTCAAGCCTCTGAAGAAAGAAATTGAAGAAGACCTCAGAAGATGGAAAGATCTCCCATGCTCATGGATTGGCAGGATTAATATAGTAAAAATGGACATTTTACCAAAAGCGATCTACAGATTCAATGCAATCCCCATCAAAATACCAATCCAATTCTTCAAAGAGTTAGACAGAACAATTTGCAAATTCATCTGGAATAACAAAAAACCCAGGATAGCTAATACTATCCTCAACAATAAAAGGACTTCAGGGGGAATCACTATCCCTGAACTCAAGCAGTATTACAGAGCAATAGTGATAAAAACTGCATGGTATTGGTACAGAGACAGACAGATAGACCAATGGAATAGAATTGAAGACCCAGAAATGAACTCACACACCTATGGGCACTTGATTTTTGACAAAGGAGCCAAAACCATCCAATGGAAAAAAGATAGCATTTTCAACAAATGATGCTGGTTCAACTGGAGGTCAACATGTAGAATGCAGATTGAACCATGCTTATCACCCTGTACAAAGCTTAAGTCCAAGGGGATCAAGGACCTCCACATCAAACCAGACACACTCAAACTAATAGAAGAAAAAGTGGGGAAGCATCTCGAACACATGGACACTGGAAAAAATTTCCTGAACAAAACACCAATGGCTTAAGCTCTAAGATCAAGAATCAACAAATGGGGTCTCATAAAACTGCAAAGCTTTTGTAAGGCAAAGGACACTGTGGTTAGGACAAAACGACAACCAACAGATTGGGAAAAGATCTTTACCAATCCTACAACTGATAGAGGGCTTATATACAAAATATACAAAGAACTCAAGAAGTTAGACCGCAGGGAGACAAATAACCCTATTGAAAAATGGGGTTCAGAGCTAAACAAAGAATTCACAGCTGAGGAATGCCGAATGGCTGAGAAACACCTAAAGAAATGTTCAACATCTTTAGTCATAAGGGAAATGCAAATCAAAACAACCCTGAGATTTCACCTCACACCAGTGAGAATGGCTAAGATCAAAAACTCAGGTGACAGCAAATGCTGGCGAGGATGTGGAGAAAGAGGAACACTCCTCCATTGTTGGTGGGATTGCAGACTGGTAAAACCATTCTGGAAATCAGTCTGGAGGTTCCTCAGAAAATTGGACATTGAACTACCTGAGGACCCAGCTATACCTCTCTTGGACATATAGCCAAAAGATGTCCCAACATATAACAAAGACACATGCTCCACTATTTTCATAGCAGCCTTATTTATAATAGCCAGAAGCTGGAAAGAACCCAGATGCCCTTCAACAGAGGAATGGATACAGAAGATGTGGTACATCTACACAATGGAATAATACTCAGCTATCAAAAACAATGACTTTATGAAATTCATAGGCAAATGGAGGGAACTGGAAAATATCATCCTGAGTGAGGTAACCCAATCACAGAAAAGAACACATGGTATGCACTCATTGATAAGTGGATATTAGCCCAAATGCTTGAATTACCCTAGATGCACAGAACACATGAAACTCAAGAAGGATGATCAAAATGCAAATGCTTCACTCCTTCTTTAAAAGGGGAACAAGTATACCCTTGGCAGGGAATAAGGAGGCAAAGTTTAGAACAGAGGCAGAAGGAACACCCATTCAGAGCCTGCCCCACATGTGGCCCATACATATACAGCCACCCAATTAGACAAGATGGATGAAGCGAAGAAGTACAGGCTGACAGGAACCGGATGTAGATCTCTCCTGAGAGACACAGCCAGAATACAGCAAATACATAGGCAATGCCAGCAGCAAACCACTGAACTGAGAACGGGACCCCCACTGAAAGAATCAGAGAAAGGACTGAAAGAGCTTGAAGGGGCTTGAGACCCCATATGAACAACAATGCCAAACAACCAGAGCTTCCAGGGACTAAGCCACTACCTAAAGACTATACATGGACTGACCCTGGACTCTGACCTCATAGGTAGCAATGAATATCCTAGTAAGAGCACCAGTGGAAGGGGAAGCCCTTGGTCCTGCTAAGACTGAACCCCCAGTGAACGAGATTGTTGGGGGGAGGGTGGTAATGGGGGGAGGATGGGGAAGGGAACACCCATGTAGAAGGGGAGGGGGAGGGGCTAGGGGGATGTTGGCCCAGAAACCGGGAAAGGGAATAACATTCTAAATGTAAATAAGAAATACTCAAGTTAATTCAAGTTAATAAAAAAAAAAAAAAAAAAAAAAAAAAAAAAAAAAAAAGCTCATACAGTTAGTTGGAAACAAGGAGTCAAAGTCCAGAAATTTCATTTTATAATATCTTATAGGCACGATATAATGTCTGTAGCATATATGATAATACAAACATACTTTGTTAAATAAATATATAAAAATAAAAAAAATTTAAAAAAAAAGAACTGACCCCGAAGCCAAGGAACAGTGGCCTTCAAACTTGTAAACAGAATAAATGCAAGCTATATTTTTAAATCCTGTGACCTGAGGTTTTTGCTTTCTAAAGCCCCTCAGACAAACACATAGATGAAATTTGTAGCAATATACTTTAGTTTAATTTTATCAGAACAGTGTATGAATTTTCCTTAACTTGCTTTTCTTTTCCTTTCTTCTTTTAAGTGCTGAGAATGGAACCCAAGGCCTTCTACCTACGAGGTAGGTAAGCATGCTACCTACCATCAAGTGTGTCCCAGTCCCTGGCTATTCTTTGTAGCATTCAATGTATCTCCCTTCTTTTTCCTTACCTTGCCAAAACTTTCTTCAAGGGGTTCTTCAGAGTCAAGGAAAAATAAATGCTTGCTAAAATATCCAAACAACGTTGAATAATGGGATCGCACACACCGTTTTTATCGACCTTCTCCAGGAGAGGCACAATCTATAATTTTAAAAAAAAAATATTTTTTCTAATGTCAAATACAACAAACTTATTATTTTAAGTCATTTTTCTGTTCTTTGAAGGGAAGAGGGATAATTATAACCTTGAACTTTCGATCCTCCTACTTCTACGTCCTGAAGAGTTGAGACTACAAGCAGGTCTGATTTATGTGCTGCTGAGGATCAAACCCAGGGCCTTATACATGCAAGCACTCTACCAACCAGGCTACATATCCACTCTGAGTCCAAGTTTATAAGCCTTTAACACAAACACCTCCCTCTTCACTTCCTGAAGAACTTCCACTGAGAGTCACATGCCTAAGGATGCCAACAAAGAAAATCTACAGCATTCTTTAAAAGTGAGTAATATATTTAACTGGTTTCAAAATAGGTATGCATGTGTGGAAAGTCTAAATGCTGAAAGACAAACAAGAACAATCTAGACTTTAACTTTCAAATCTGTCTGCTAAAAAGTTTTAAAGATTCAAAATTAATATAAATAATGGTTTAAAAAATATCTGCACAAAAATTGTACACAGTTGTCTCCTATCTATTTATAGTCCCAATGTCAGTAGAAGCTAGCTACTGTTTCTATTGCTGCTCTGAATCAAAGGACCTTAAACAATGAACAGAAAAACTATCATTTGATGACAAATTACCATTATTAAGTAACTGCAACCAAAGCTGTCAGCTAATTTTTAAAATCTATACTAGCATGAGAATATTCAAAACACACCCATGAACAAAATCTTGGCTTTACCTGTTTAACAGAGTGGATTTGTGACACCCCATCTGTGAGCTGTACACAATGTAACAGCAAAGAGGCTAGATTTTTCCCTTCCACATCAGCAAAAGCTAAGAAATACAAACAAAAATTTCAGTGATGTAACTACACATGGATTAATAGTACCTTTCTTATACATTCTGCAAAATTGAGAAGGATAGAAAGCAGGACAGTGAGATGGGTTAGAAAGTAAGTCATTTGCTAACAAGCCTGACCCTAAGTTTCTCTCTCTCTCTCTCTCTCTCTCTCTCTCTCTCTCTCTCTCTCACACACACACACACACACACACACACACACACACACACACACACACACAAGTCCCAAGTCATAGTCCATCACTAAGGGAAGTCAGGACAGGGATCTGGAGGCAGGAACCAAAGCAAAGACAATGGAAGCAACACTGCTTCTGGTTGCTTCATATGGGTTACTAAATTTGTTTTTCTTATATAACACTGAACCACCTGTTCACGACACTACCTACACTGACCTGGGTCCTCTCACATCATTAACAAGAAAACTGACCCCTAGCACACATATACATACAGACTTGCCCACAGACCAATCTGATAAGAAATACTGTCTCAGTTGAGGTTTCTTCTTCCCAAATGACTCTAACTCCTGTCAAACTGACAAAAAAATTAACCAGCACACACACATAAATAATAATAAAATTAAAATAGATATAGGGCCTCTGCTGCTGAAAGCACTTGCTGTTCTTGCAGAGGATCACATACATCTCAGAGTTTCCAGGTCCTGATGACAGACAGTCAGTGCAGCAAACTGCATTTCTCTTTTCTTCTTCACGCCCATCTTAAACGCGATGAACAGCAGTCTCTGTCAGAAAGAAGAACTTAAGGCAGTGGTCCAGTGGAGGGTTTCTCCTGCAACACAGCGGCATTGGGGCCATGTGAGTCTTTTTGAGGATGCTGTGATGTGCACTATAGGGTGCTTAGTGCCTCCCCAGTCTGCACCCCATTAGATGCCAGGAACATCTTACTACCAGCAAATTATGATGACCAATAGATGCCTCCCAACAATGCTACTATTGGAGGGCATAACTGCCCCAGGCTGAGTGAGAATCACTGAGCATAGGATATCAAGTTTGCAAAACAAAAACTGTGGGATTTTTATTTGCTTGTTTGTTTAGGGTTTTTACTACTGTTGCTTGGAGTAGAGTTGTCCTTAAATTAGAATCTTTGAAAGAGAGGGGTTTTTTTTGTTTTGTTTTGTTTTGTTTTGTCCCACTGAAGTATTAGCAATTCAACAAAATCTTTGGAGACAGATTCCAGCTTAAATCAAAGGAAGACCTCTATGGTCCAGTGGGCTACCTTCAGACCCTCCCAGGAAGAAAACGACTCGATACATTTCACATAAACTCCTGACATAGCTTCCTAACTGCCCCCCCACTCGCCTCCGAAGAATCCATTCTTGTCAGTCATCAATCTTTTAAAAACACTAACAAAGCCTAACCATGCACTTGCTTATAAACTTCCCAAAGGTTTCCCCTTGCATTAAGCAGAATTTAACTATTAATAGCCAAATTTGGATGTTTGGCCTGAAAACAATCTGGCCCGGGCTTTCTCGGCCATTCATTTCAAATGAATGTTCTGCCACCTTACGACCTGAGACTTCCAGATCTGACAAACAATGCTTTGTCCCACACATACGACAAGGTTTACTTTTTACTGTCTAGGGTTTTGATTTAATACCACCCACGAGCTTTCTTTAACACTACCAATGCCATCACTCTGATACATAGAACACTTGCATTATTTCTTCACAGCACTTATTACTACCTAAAATTACGCTAACTTGCACACCTTATAATGCCTATTTTTCCTAGCAGTAAACTCCATAAAGGTTGCAATGAATTAATTTAATGGTTGTGGTCAGCGTTTTAGTTCTCAACTCCTTAACCGTTCAGGCATGTATATACTAAATGCTTTATAAAAAATTGGTGAACTAAACCAAGAAATGCTTAATTAACATTTACTAGAGATACTATGGGAGGGACATATATAATTTTAATAGAAGAAAGGTGGGCTATCTGCTACCTAAAAGGACACGCTACAGCAAAGTGACTGACTGCTCCAGAAATTAAAGAATTTATAGTCCATTTGGGCAGCAAGTCAATACAGTAAGGGCAAATGAACAGTCAACCAAAAAAGTTAAGAATGAACACAGCTAGACAGAGAGACAACAAGAAAGAATTTGAAGTTCTGGGTTAATTTTGGGAAATAATTTCCCAAACGAGCAGGCAGCGTTGAAAGTACTGAGGACAGAAACTGAGGGGACACTTCTGATTTTAAATGGCAGGTTTGCAGCAGTGTTTGATCCCGGAATCCTAGGACTCGGTGATTCTGCGCGTTCGAGGGATAAACGTGTGTCGGGGTGAACTGGGCCTCCCCAATGCCGAAAATCACCCCCGTCCAGCCCGATGGGCGTCTGCCCATAGGTACCACTTGCTGGTTCCCTCCCATCCACATCTTCCCGACTCCCACGTACAGTCCGAAGACTGACAGAATGACAGATGAAAACGTGGTTAAAGGGCTGTCTCCATGGAGACCTCAGCGCCCAAAGCCACCGGCTGGCAATGTGGAAGGACCACGGCTGGCACCCTCGGGGTGGCCTGCAAGCGGTCCCAGTCGCGCTGTGGAGACTCGGTCCCACGCGCCCGCGCGCCAGGTGGCAGCACGCCCGCGAGCCAAACCTCGTGCCCGAGGACGTCTGTAAAGTGTCGCCACGTCTGGACGAGTCCCGGAAGCCCGTCAAGTCTACGGCGTCCAGGAGGATTCTAACGTGGTGCGCGTTCCACCACCGGTCCCGGAGCTGAGAGGCAGGTCCGGAATCTGACAAGGAAATATCACGAGAGTAGCCGAGTGCTGTTCCTCCAATCAGAAGTGCAGGGTGATCGTGACGTCATCAGAGAGGGCGTTTGCAAGGGGATTTGGATAGAGCGCGATTTCTCATTTTTTGATAAGCGTTCCTGTGATGGAGATTGGCGAGAACTGCGCACCCCTCACCTCTTTCTGGCTGGCAGGGCTGTAGCCTCCACACCCCTAGGCGTCAGGCCGACATTTCTGTCTCAACCCAGAGTTTTTACACTCACTCTGCCCAACGCAGAGATAGGCAAAAACTACCAGGGAGTGAACTGAAGCCACGAGTGATGACTTGAACTCCACTGTCCAAGCCTCGGAAGCCGTATCTTTTACACAAGTCACAAACTCTCTTGCAGTCTAGTCCTTTAAAAATGTGTAAGAACGGGCTGGAGAGATGGCTCAGCGGTTAAGAGTACCCGATTACTCTTCCAGAGGTCCTGAGTTCAATTCCCAGCAACCACATGGTGGCTCACAACCATCTGTAAAGAGATCCAAAGCCCTCTTCTGGTGTATCTGAAGACAGCTACAGTGTACTTATATATAATAAATGAATAAATCTTTTAAAAAAAATGTGTAAGAACCGGAGACCTATCACCTCAGTAAGGAGCTGAGGCAAGGGACAAGATTACAGAACTGACGGGGTTGGGGATTTAGCTCAGTGGTAGAGCGCTTGCCTAGGAAGCACAAAGCCCTGGGTTCAGTCCTCAGCTCCGAAAAAAAGAAAAGGAAAAAGATTACAGAACTGACAAGAGGCTGAAAAGGCCAGGATGGTGGCCTGGGCTCTGAGATGCATAGTTGGGGGGATCAAAGGGAAATTAGATTCATCAGGTGAATGGCTTTAAGCCTTTAATTCTTTTCTCAATTTTATGTTACTGTGCTTTGTGTTTCTTTGTGGTTTTGCCCCGTGATCACTAAACAGTAGCTTGGTTGATTTTGTGTATATTATCCACCAATTTGCATCTTTTATTGCTTTTCCGGCCATCCACCTAAAACTGGGTGATGATAGTTCTTTGACTCACTGTTAACATAATATGTCGTTCTCTACTGTGCTGCATTTGTGCTGATATTTATGAATTCTGGAGAATTCCAGAGCAGGGGGTGGGAGTAGGGAACACAGAGAGAGACTGGACTTGGCCAGGAATAGGGAAGCAGGACATAGAAAAAATCCTGTAGGCTATAAGGAGGATGCACAGCAGGGAAGCCAGTGAAGAGCAGCAGCTCGCAGCCGGGAGGATAGGGTAGAGGAGGAAGTGAAAAGGCCCAGGATACTAGTCTGTGCTCTGAGGCGCCTAACTAGGACATGTGGAAATGGACCAGAAGAGTTTGGAGGCTAGCATTGGCTTTGGTGTGCAATAGGTACATATAGGAGAAAGACTCTTCCTGACAGACAAAAACCATTTCTCAACTTCCTGAGGAACGCTGAAAATGTCAGTCAGCAATTCTAGAGTGCAGCATGAGCTGAACCAAGACTCATTTTGGACCAAGTCAGTGAGCCTGCCCTTTGGGGTTCCTGGGGTTCTCCTAACAGTAACAAAGTACAGATGGTCTAGCGGTCCTGAAATGATACAGTCAAAGGGTTTGGTCTGAGTTAATTTTCTCCACCAGCTAAAGAATTGAAAAGTAGGGAAAATCTGAAGTGCAACAGGTAGCAGAAAAGAAATCTCAAAACAACAGACAGAATCAGCCGTTGAAGAAAATCCCTACTCCCTGATCAAAAAAAAAAAAAAAAAAAAAAAAAAAGTATGGGAATTTCTGAGGGGGTTGGATACTGCTGGCCCTGGATAATGAGATTTGGTGAGACAATCAAGCCCCTCTATGCCAGCACACGGAGAGCCCCGCCTTTGGATGAGATGGAACAGAGAGCCTTCAAAGCCATGGAAGAGGCCACGGTGTCTGCCCAGCCCTGGCCCTCTTAGACATTACTAAGCCATTCCACTTGTTCATGCGGCGTTGTCTTGGGGATCGTCATACAGACCCTGGCAGCCTGGAAAAGATTGGTGGCAGATCTGAACAAGAAACTTGACCTGGGGGGTCGGGGATTTAGCTCAGTGGTAGAGCGCTTGCCTAGGAAGCGCAAGGTCCTGGGTTCGGTCTCCAGCTCCAAAAAAAAGAACCAAAAAAAAAAAAAAAAAAGAAAGAAACTTGACCTGGTCACAGCTGGATGGTCAGCAGTTTTGAGGGCCATTACTGCCACCACCTTGCTAGTAAGAAAAAAAGCTGATGGATTAACTTGAGCACATAAATGACAGTCCCACATTCTATTGAGACCCTCCAGGGATGGATGTCTAAGGCCCAGGTGATCCAATACCAAGCCCTGCTTTGGATCAACCCCACATTCGGTTCCACAAGACATCAACCCTCAACCCTGCCAGTGTCCGGCCAGATGACAACTCCTCAGGTCACCTGCATGCCTGTCTTGGGGTGACTGACCTGATCCAGTCCATCAAGCTTGATCTGACGGTGTGCGATTGGCAACTCTGGGTGAGGCCTTGTTCAGAGATGGAAGCAGCTTCATCCAAGATGGAGTATGGAGGGGCAAAAATGGCGACCTAAGATAGGACTGATTATCTGGGCACAGTCTTTAAGCAGGAGAACCTCATCCCAACAAGTTGAACTTTAGCTTTGACTCAAGCACTCCACTGGGGAAGACTAGGCTGTCACCATATACACCACCAGCAGCACATATGCTTTCTCCGTGGTCCATGTGATAGCTCTACGTAGAAAAAGAGGATTGTTAACCTTCGCAGGAAAGAAAAATAGAAAAGAAATCTTAGTCCTATTGGAAGCCATCTGGTTACCCAAGAAGGTGGCCATTGTCTATCATAAAGGACACCAGAAAGGGGATTCCCCCAGAAGCCAGAGGCAACAGAGTTGCTGACTTGGCTACCCCAAAAAGTGGCCTTAAAACCAGTGGGGACACTTCAATCTTGATAGCCCTGCCTGAGTCCCACTTCCTGGACCACCTGGCACGAGCTAAACAAGAACTGGCTACCCAGTATAAAGGAGGATGGTAGATGATGCAGGACAGACTGAGAAGGCATCAGACTTTGAGTCTCCACCACACCACCCAACTAGAGCCCACAAAAACTCCTGAACTCCTCAGACCCAGCTATTATGTTCCAAATTGGGAAGCCTGAATGAAGACACACTTTTAGATATGCCACCTGGGCTCAGGTAAATCCCTAAGGGGGAAGGAAGGTCCAACAAGAGGTCCAAGCTTGAGGAAATGGGCCTGGGGAACACTGGCAGTTTGACTTCACTGGAATTGGGCCTACTGGTTTGGCTATAAATATTTGCTGTCATCCGTAGACACCGTCTCAGGATGAGTGGAGGCCTATCCCACCCAAACAGCGACTGGTCCAATCGTTACTAAAAGATAACTTGTAGATTTGGACTGCCCCTAGCTTTGGAGTCTCAATGGCCCGCCTTCCATATCTCAAAGGTGTATTACAATCTTACAAAGATATTAAATATTAATTGGAAATTACAGTGTGTGTGAAGCCCACAAAGCTCATGTCAGGTAGAAAAGATGAATAGAACTCTTTAGGAGACTGACCAAATTGATCCAGGAAAGCTGACAGAATATTGGCCCAACTTCTTCCCATCCCCTGGGCAGGGCCTGATGTGCTCCTCGCTGGGAGGGGCTTCCTTCTGAAATTATGTTTGAGAGACACCTCCTATCCTCTCCAACTCTGAGAGACTCCCCAAGCAGAAATGTATGATCACTCCTCTTTTCAGTCCTTGAAGGCTTTGCAGGAAGCTCTTAGGGCCATTGACTGGACTGTGAAGGAGTCCTGACATCCCCTGCTTCCAAATCCACCTAGCAGTTCCAGCCAGGAGACTTGGTCTGGGTAAAGAGTTTCCCTGTCTCAACCTTGGAACCTGTCCAGAAGGGATCCTACCCAATTGTGTTAGGGTTTTACTGCTATGAACAGACACCAAAACCAATGCAAGTCTTATAAAGGAAAACATTTAATTGGGACTGGCTTACAGGTTCCGTGGTTCAGTCCATTATCATCAAGGCAGGAACATGGCAGCATCCAGGCAGGCGTGGTGCAGGAGGAGCTGAGAGTTCTGCATCTTCATCTGAAGGCTGCTAGCAGAAGACTGTCTTCCAGGCAGTTAGGATGAGGGTCTTAAAGTCTACGCCCACAGTGACACCTGAACCAACAAGGCCACACTTCCAAATAGTGTCACTCCCTGGACCAAATATATAAACCATGATACCAGTCATCCTCACTACCCTAACTGCTAAAAACATCAAAATAGTTGGTGTTGTCTCTTGAAAAAAGGCCACTGGTGATGATGACCTCACTTGGACCTCAGACCTCTTAAAGATAAGACTGGCCAGAGCTTACTAACGCAGGATACACAATCCCTGTTAGCCTCAAACCAGGATGCGGGAACTCAGAAAAACTGGATGGTAAACTGTTATCTACTGGGTAGATCTCTGCTCCCTAATGTCCTTTCCACTTGATTATGAGCATTAGCCCAACTATTGATTCTTAGTCTGACCAGGCTAAAAGTTGAACCCTGCATTCCCAACTGCATGGCCAACTACATCACAGAGAATGAACCCAGTTAAGCTACTGGTGCCCTGTGCCCCCCAGAATATAACAAATCCATCATTTGACTCATTCCTATAGAACCAAAGGGGAATGTGACCGGGCAAGACAGTGCAGAGGCTCCTGCACAGAGAATTACCAAACTCTACCCGAGGAGCCCAAGGTCAAGATGCCCCAGCTAACGCAGCTTCTGCTAAACTGCTTGCTTGTGCAAAGACCCCTGAAACTGCTGAGTGAGATGCCAGGACATGGTTTTCGCCTTTTTGCTGTGGACATGGGGACTACACTTAGTATCCAAACACCTGCATGTAGTCCCAGCTGGAGAGAAAAGGACTTTCAATGTACTATAAACTGTGTCTAAGTAACATACATAACTGAAACAAAAAAATTCTTGAAATATTAATCAGGAGCTCTCTGAGACTTTGTTTTCTTTTTTTTTTTCTTTTTTTCTTTTTCTTTTTTTTTTTTTTTTTTTTGGTTCTTTTTTTCGGAGCTGGGGACCGAACCCAGGGCCTTGCGCTTCCTAGGTAAGCGCTCTACCACTGAGCTAAATCCCCAGCCCCGAGACTTTGTTTTCTTAATTCTGCTAAACATAATTTTTATCATTTTACTTTGTAGTATAAAGGATTAAGCCTAAGGCCTCCTTCATTCTGAGCTACACTCTTCCACAGCTACATCCCCAGACCTTTGCCTTGTATGTTGAGACGGCGTCTCTCTCGTAGGATGTCTAGGTAACTTGTAGTCTTGCTGCTTCAGTCTTCCAAACAGCTGCAATTGCAGGTCTGTGACATCAGCTTTGGCAAATGCTTATTTTAATGTAGTAGTTTGTGTACATCACAGCACTTAAAAGGTGGAAGCAGAAGGACTGGGAATTCAGGTCCTTGACCTTGTAAAGAGTTCAAGGCTCTCCTGGACTACTTGAGCCTCTGTTGAAGCTGATCGTCAACTTGACAGGACCTAGGATCAACTAAGAGACAAGGGCATTCCTATAGTAAAGGATTGGTTAGACTGGGTTAGCCTCTTGGGCAGGGTGTTGGGATTGTCTAGATTAGGCTAATGAGGGGGTGACCCCCTTACTGAGGGTACACTGTTCTGGGGTCCAGGAAAAAGCAAGCTGAGCCCTAGCACTCACTGCTCTCTGCTTCCTGACAATGGGGTCAGTGTGATCAGCTTCACTAAACTCTCACCGCCGTGACTTCCCTTCACCAAACTCTCACCGCCATGACTTCCCCACAGTGATGGACTGTGAGCCCAAAGAAACCTCTTGGGGTGTTTTATTATAGAAGACAAGTGTCTAATACAACCTTGTCTCAAAACTTAAAAAAACAAAAAAACAAAAAAACAAACACTTTTTAAGGGCTAGGCATGAAGATGTGCGCCATTCGTGAGGCTAGCACTCGTGAGGCAGAGGCAGATGAATCTCTGTGAGTTCAAAGCCAGCCTGGTCTACATAGTGGGTTCCAGGACAGTCAGGGCTTTGTAGACAGATACGATTATAAAACAAACAAACAGAAAGAAACCATAAGGCCCAAAAGTATTTACGTATGTGTTAGTATGTATTGCTTCCAACCCACTACAGTGAGTATATATCTTTCAGTGGATCCCAACCATTTTATTTCTTACTAAATTATTGGAAACCACAAAACAGACATTGTGATCCTTCTGCCTACACAGTGGTAGAAAAAAATAACTGGAGCTTAGCTAAGATTGTGGCAGACATTTGCTGCTGTTTGAATAGACTGGACAAGTAGGAATCACCGAATAAAGATTTACAAGAGGTATGGACCCCAGGGCGAGGAAAGCATTCCACACAGAGAACAGGCAGTACCAAAGTCCTAGGGCAAGCACTTGCCTGCTGGGAGCCCAGCAAGGAACTTTGCTGCCTGGAGTCAAGAGCACAGAGTTGAGTTCTAGGAAATGAGATTAAAGGGTTCCTACCACGTAAAGCCTTCAGATCACTGTGAGAACTTGGACTTTTCCTGTTAAATGAAGTGGGGAGTCGTTCTGGGCAGAAAAGTAATGAGATCCAATTTACACTTCAGACGGATCACTGGAAGCACCTGGTTTGGAAGAGGCCCTAGTAAATGCAAGAAAATCAGTAGAGAGGCCTTCTGTGGACAGAGGAGTTCTAGACTATGAACTAGGAAGGTAGGCTTGACCCACCGGAGAGTGGGAAGAATGGACAGATGCCAGATAACAGAGTAGTAGTGCTAACAGAGGTTTTCAAAGGGTAGGATAGGGGTGGGGTGGGATGGGGTAATGAGCTTAAAAGCAAACAAACAAAGCTCTAAGGTTTCTGGCCTGAGCAATGAAAAGATGAAGCGGCATCTGTAGAGAGGTCGGGGCAGAAGTTTACTTGGAGCAGGTTTCACTAAAAACAGAGAAAGAAGAGGAACAGTCCAGACAAATCACAGCTGACATCTACACATTCAACCAGCTGTAGATAAAGAACATTTTGGAAGCAGGAAGAACAGGCCTGCACTGAACTCGTACACACTTTTTACTGTTCCCTACACAATGCAGTATGACAACTATTTGCATAGCATTTATACTGGATTGGGTACTACCCATAATATACAAGTGATTCAAACTGCATGGAATAATGTACTCGGGTTATATTGAGATCTACATTCTAGATTCTAGATACAGAGCAAGTGAACATCCTCAGATTTTGACAGTGTTTTGCAGGAGTCCTAACGTGATTCCTTTATAGAGGAGTGACTCCTGGAGAAAGCAGAGACCAAAAAAAAATGTTGGTTTTAAAGGTTGAAATCATAACCCATTTGGGGAAAACAGTTTTTTTTTGGGGGGGTGGGAACAAAGCTGCTTTTATAAGTTGTAACGGATTTAAAGTATTTAGATTTTTCAAAACATGGTGTCATGAATCTGAATCATGTTTTTGTTTTTATTTTAGTTTTTTTGTTTGTGTGTTTGTTTGTTATTTTTAAATAACTGAGACCAGAGAGATGGCTCTGCGGGCAACTGTGCTTGCTGCCAAGCCTAGTGACCCACAATGGTGAAAGGAGAGAGCCAATTCCCAGAATCTGTCCTCTTCTACAATGTTCTTGTGCACATGTGCACACAAGAATAAGAACTTAACAAGGAAGTAACTATTGTGTTTCTAAAAATCTATTCCAGGAGATGTTTAAAGGATTTTAGGAGTGTTTGCAATGGTAAATAAAATTATATATATATATGTGTGTGTGTGTGTGTGTGTGTGTGTGTGTGTGTGTGTGTGTGTGTGTAGATTACTTTTATGATTTTTATCTATCCATTTCTACAGTGTCATTTAAGTTTGTTTTCATCTAAACTTTAAGATGTAAGACAATGGGGGCTGGAGAGGTGGCTCAGAGGTTAAGAGCACTGACTGCTCTTCCAGAGGTCCTGAGTTCAAATCCCAGCAACCACATGGTGGCTCACAACCATCTACAATTAGGTCTGGTGCCCTCTTCTGGCCTGCAGTTGCATACATGCAGGCAGAAAGCTGTATGATGTATACATAATAAATGCATAAATTAAAAAAAAAAGATGTAAGACAATGAGAGTCGCTCCAAGTCTGAGGCTGGGCTGGTTAGCACAGTAAGTTCTTCTGGGCTATACAGAGCTACATAGCAAGACTGTCAAGAAAGAAGGAGGAAGAGAAAGAGGTGGAGGGAGGAGGAGGGGGAGGGGGGGGGAAAGAGAGGAGAAAACAATGACCTGGGGGTTTGACTCAATGTGGAACACATGCCTAGCATGTTTGAGGCCCTGGATTCCATCTGTAGAAAATGAATTTCCTTTAGTTAAAGAAAGACGGTTTTTGTTGTTCTTTTTTTAAATAGTAGAATGTTTTCAGATACAATTAATTTTTGCACGCAGAAGGACATTTGAATAATGAAGTTCATCATTCACAGGCTCAAGAAAAGGTTTTAATTGCCAGCACAATTGCCACCTGTATGTAAAGCCAACCTTGAGAACCAGGACAACTGGCCAGCGAGGTTCTCATACAAATAATTACTCAGAAAGCATAATAGAGCTTACCCGCTTTGTAAACATCACTGTTATTTCCTCAGATGAACTGATGAGATGAGAGCCGAACCAAAGCTGTGCAAATACATGGCTTGGGCTGAGCTCAGGTTTCTATTCTAACCACCCCTAGGCCTAGTCCTGGAAGCCTCTGTACAATCTAATCGTCCAAGCTGAATGATTCAATCCAGCCTTTCTCAATTTCTGACTGAATTGCTCCCCCCAGCCTCATAATAACCCTGGCAATATGTTCTAATCTTTTGACTGGTTCTCATTGTCTGGCTAGTTTATCTTGACTTGTGTTTAGTTTTTTCTCTCTTCAACCTGTTTCTGTAAAGCTGTCCTAGTAAAGCTGCCACACACACACACACACACACACACACACACACACACACACACACATCACATCACATATCACATACCACATACCACATTCTCAATGCTCTTAAGAAGCCTCTCAGGGCTGGGGATTTAGCTCAGTGGTAGAGCGCTTACCTAGGAAGCGCAAGGCCCTGGGTTCGGTCCCCAGCTCCGAAAAAAAGAACCAAAAAAAAAAAAAAAAAAAAAAAAAAGAAGCCTCTCTTTCCTGTGCTCACGTGAGTTGGGCATATCCTATCTCTGACTCATTCTGTCAAATCTTTCTCCAATTCATCACTTTGTCTGCCTCTCAATTAGATGTCCCTTTCAAATATGGCTGCTTCCTTCTACATACTAGCCTTACCTTCATTGTTAAGGATTAAAGGTATGTACTAAGGGTGTGTCTGCATTCTAGACAGATCATACAAAAATGCAGGGAGTGTCTGCACTCTGGCAGATCATATCTTTGCATGTGATCCCTTGCCAGAGCAGCCGTGTTGCTAGATTAAAGTGACAGCAACACTGTCCAACTTGGAAGATCTCCTCAACACTCCTGAAGGCACTGACTGCTATAAACTTCCTCATGCTTGAGGACCAGGCTGGACATCACTTCTTGAATGAAATGTCCCTCTCCTTTTGTTGTCGTTGGTTTATTTCCTCAGAGCACTGTCACTTTGTCAATATATAGAACTTAGTTCTGCACGTTCGATAGGCCCCCTGCTAAGTTAGGATTTCCCAGTACAGAGACCATCTTTAAATTCCTGGCGACTGAGCTGTGCCAAGCATAACTAGCTCCACGAACATTGCGCTGAGTTAAAGCAAGGCCAGTGAGTTCCCTGCAGTTTTAGTGCCCAGAGATGCCTGCCTTCTTCACCACTGTGTGGCAGCAAAGCAGGAATTCTTGCCCTTTAGATGTCAGCCAGCATGAATATTCAAGTTGAAGACACTCATTGTCGTGAGAATTCCTGACGAGAGGTAAATAACATCCGGTCCCTTCTCATAAGGTCCCAATGACGAAGGAAAGTCCCATTCCACCCAAGTTCAGCTTGGGAACCAGTGGATTTCCTACACTTACAAAGCATACAAATATGCTCATGTGTACACATAAACTAAGAAATAGTAATGATAATTTTTAAAAAGTGTGTGCATTTTTTGTCCATTAAGACCTTACCCCAGGGGTTGGGGATTTAGCTCAGTGGTAGAGCACTTGCCTAGCAAGCGCAAGGCCCTGGGTTTGGTCCCCAGCTCTGAAAAAAAGAAAAAAAGAAAAAAAAAAAAAAAAAAAAGACCTTACCCCAGTTGTCCTGGAACTCACTGTGTAGGCCAGATCTCGAATTCACAGAGCTCCACCCAGGTGCTGGGATTAAAGGAGTGTATCACTGCTCGCCAGCAAGACCTGTCCATATATAATTGCTATATTGAAACACCTCAGGTACATAAAAAAAAATTTAAGTCCTTTTTTACACTGTGTTATTGTCATCTTAAAATAGGACTGGGTTATGAAAACACGTATGGACTTAAGATGCATAGCTTCAAACCAGGGGAAACACCTATCCATTGCAATCACAATCCTCAGTTGTGCATGATTCCTGAGTGCATCCAAACCCAGATTAGCAGCACAGTGACAAATAAGAACAGCAGTAAGGCCCAGCGATCTTTACCCTCCAGCAGGACTGGGGGAAGAGCCCAGAAAACAGCTATCTGGGGGCATCTTTTAAAAACGTGTGTGAGGGATGGCCTGCACATGTGTCAGTGTGCCACATGTGTGCCTGGTGCCCATGAGAGGAGAGGAGAGAGCACCAGGTGCCCTGGAAATGGAGCTGTGGGTATTTGGGGACCACCATGTGGTCCTTTGGAAAAGTGATCAATGCTGCTAACCAGAGCCATCTCTCCAACTCATAACTGAGGCATTTTTAGGCATCAGTGAACGTAGTTAATTAACACTTTCGATGTTTCAAAGGCAACATTCAGTTCACCTCTTAGGACACGGGGAGAGGTAGAAACCCTGAGTGCATGAAGTCCTAAGTGAATGTGTATTGTTGACATGAGCCAACCATGTGAAGGGACATAACCTCAGACCCCATGGGAAGATGAAAAACTCCACCTCCGTCACACCTTGGCACACGCGTGATGAGGCTCAGAGGAACGGCAAAGCCTTCCTTTGGTCCATGTACAGTTGTTGCTGGTACACACAGAATATCTCCACCATAGCTTCCTCTCCCTGGATGTTTAAGGCCTGAAGACTTCCCCCTACAGAGACTGTCCCTACCCAGAATTGCTAAAACTCCCTCGTGCACAGCCATATGCATCAACCCCAGCTCACTGTTCACTGTATATAATAAACACGCCGAGGTTCATGGGTGCAGAGGTTTCTCCATCAGACGGCCCAAGTCAGCCGTCCCGGTTTTTCTTTGTGTGCCTGTCCTTTCTTTGCCACCTCGTCAACCTAGGCAGGTCCATCCCCGGAAGAAAGTCTGTAAAGTAGGGCCATTTTACTTTAATTACAATATTTTACAAAAACCCTATCTTCCTGAGCAACCGAGTGCTGTCACCTGATTGGCCCCTGATACTGCCCCTGTGGCCATATTAACTCAGTGTTGTCAAATTAATTTTGAAGCTCACACAGACATCTGCCCACTTTGGCTGGATTGGACTTGGACTGGGTGGGACTCCGAATGCCAAAACAAATAGGAATTTTGAGTCAGGGGATCCCAGGGAAAGATGGGGCTGGCAGACAGTAACGAAAACAGCTGGGCACTCCTGGAGCACTTACCAGGAGCACCCACCCTTACCCACCTTGACTTGTCATTTCAGTTCCCACACAAACCCCTTGGCCTCTTGCTGTCACATTTTGCGAATCAGAAAACAATTTGTCTATGAATTAAGTGAAAGGATTGAATAATTAAAAAAAAAATGCCCTCGCACACTCGTGGTCCCAGTGCTGGGAGGTGGAGGCACATGGGTCTCTGGGATTCACTGGCCAGAATTCCAGGCTAATCAGAGGCCTTGTCTCAAAACCCAAGGTGAATGGTGCTGGGGAGAGGAGGTAGATATCCAAAATTGTCCTTTGGCTTCAACATGCATATGCACGTGCACACACATACATGTAGACACATCCACACACACAAAACACCTTAGCATGGAATTTTAGTATTGGGTAGTAAAATGTTTACCTTCCATTTAAAAAAAAATTCCTGCAAGGCCACGGAGAGTGGCTGACATATTTGGGAGTGAAGTAGGAAGACCAGGAGTTCAAGATCCTTCTCAAGTAGAATGGGTTCAAGGTAACCAGGGCTACATGGGAGCCCCATCTCCAGTAAATAACAAAGTTGGTAAATAAGTGCAAAGGGCTGGCAAGATGGCTGGGTAGGGACAAGATAGTTGGGTAGGTACAAGATGGCTGGGTCGGTAAGGGCTCTTGCTGCTAGCCTGAGTAAAATCTCCAGAACACACATGGTGGAAGGAGAGAAGTGACTCCTGAAAGCTGTTCTCTGACTCACACACATCTGCATGCACACACGTACACACATCCTTCGTTGCTATATCGGTATGAGAATTAAATGAGATTGTATATGAAAAACCCTGCCATGGTTTCTGAAACACTAGTAGTCTCATTCTCCTTTGACCCTAGACCATAAACTTTCCCAGTAGGCTAAACAGCATGACCCTAAAGGTCACCATATGGTAATCCCAGGACCGAGAAATTTTAGATCCTATGCTGTTAAAAAATAAAAGACAGGGCGGACTGGAGGGTTGGCTCAGTGCTTAAGAACCCTGTTGTTCCAAAGGACTGGGGTTCATTTTCCAGCACCCACATGTAGGGCAGCACCCTCCTCGGTCACCAGTTATGCACATGATACACAGACATACATGCAGACAAAACACTCATACATATACAATAGTAAGAATAAATCAAAAATATTAGAAATAAAAAGTAAACAAGAAAAGGAATCTTCCCGGATCCTTCAGAAAACAACCAGCTGGCTCAGATGCTACTTTGATAATTAATTTCATGCTTCGACCAAAACAATGAATGTGTGCTGTTCTAAGTCACCAACGGGGTGGTATTTGTTACAGCATCAGTACACAGCTCATACATTCCTTAGTTTAAAAGACCTAGGGTGAGAGCATGCCAACAGACTTCTCACTCCGTTTGCCTCAGTTTCCAAGCAAGCCTGACTCCCAGTTCTCACCTGGCTGTCCACCCTCAGCCTACGTCCTCGCGTACTCCAAGGAGAATGAGACACAACTCAGGCAACACAGGAACAGAGCAACTACACTGACCTGGCCAGCCATGGGTGTGGGAACAGAGGCATTCAGACAGTGTAGCGTGAAAACCTTATTCAAGCTCAGTTAGCAAGACATCACTTCATAGCACACACAAGCAAAACAGAACCAAGACGAGGATCCCTGGGAGAAAAAAAAAATGTGCTGTGTGCCCCAGCATGGGAGGAACCTTAGTGCTGTTCTGGGAGTGGCCGCAAACTTGGAAGGACCTCACAGAGGGGGAATTGGTGCTGGGCCCTGGGTCTGGCTTAGACTGAGAGACTCCTGGGAACTCAGAGGATCCAGACCATGTGCTCCTGCTCACCCAGAGCCTTCCTGAGCTGAGAGGGAGTTCAGCCAAGCACCTATCCTTCCTCATTACAGACCACAAAGCCCTGGAATTCTCATCTGGTTAACAGATGAAGATACAGGTTAAAAGTGTGCAAGGGCTGCGAGCCCAATGCTCAAACTGCCCCAGACGCACGGAACACAGGAAACTCAGGATGGACGACCAAAATGCGAATGCTTCACCCCTTCTTTAAAAGGGGAACAAGAATACCCTTGGCAGGGAATAGGGAGGCAAAGTTTAGAACAGAGGCAGAAGGTACACCCATTCAGAGCCTGCCCCACATGTGGCCCATACATATACAGCCACCAAACTAGATAAGATGGATGAACCAAAGAAGTGCAGGCCGACAGGAACCGGATGTAGATCTCTCCTGAGAGACACAGCCAGAATACAGCAAATACAGAGGCGAATGCCAGCAGCAATCCACTAAACTGAGAACGGGACCCCTGTTGAAGGAATCAGAGAAAGGACTGGAAGAGCTTGAAGGGTCTCGAGACCCCATATGAACAACAATGCCAACCAACCAGAGCTTCCAGGGACTAAGCCACTACCCAAAGACTATACATGGACTAACCCTGGGCTCCAACCTCATAGGTAGCAATGAATATCCTAGTAAGATCACCAGAGCAAGGGGAAGCCCTTGGTCCTGCCAAGACTGAACCCCCAGTGAACGAGATTGTTGGGGGGAGGGTGGTAATGGGGGGAGGATGGGGAGGGGAAGCCCATATAGAAGGGGAGGGATATTGGCCTGGAAACCAGGAAGGGGCATAACAATCTAAATGTAAATAAGAAATACTCAAGTTAATAAAGATTAAAAAAAAAAGTGTGCAAGAATCATGATGCTCAGGCAAGGGCTCTTTCTAGTATTCCACACACTCCTCTTTTTCTAAATGCAAACATGGCTGTTTGTAGCAGTGACACTTCCCCATGAAACAAAACAGAGGCATAATTACAAGGGCTCAGGAATTAATGGCACTAGATGGATAATTTGGGTTTCATGTTAAATCCCAGAATGGATGACCCAGGGTCAGAAAGATTGGCTTTCCGAGTGTCACCTCTGTCATCTGGTGGCCAAATGACAATATAACCACAACAACTGGGTATTGATACTGTCATCATGTAAGCCATACATGACCTTGGGGTCGGGTGAATGAATTGAGTGTGAGATCTGACTTAGAAGGCCTGAGATGACAAAATAAAATGTTAAATATACAAATAAAGGTTAAATGTTTTCCACAATATTTCAGCTCAGCGTGAGAACCGTGGAAGAGCCCCTTCAATTCATTTCTTCAACAAATATTTATGAAACACTGTCTTAGTTGGTTTCCTTGGAAACAGACCTCAGGCAGAGACATGTGTGAGGGAGGGTGGTTGGAGACTACTCTTGAGAGCAACCCTTGTAAGGGTTTGAGGGAAAAAGAACTGGCTGGAAAGAGTTGAACTGAGATGAACTTGCAACAGAGGTTTGGGCCAATCCTGCTATGAACTGTGAAACTGGCTGGGTAAGCAGACAGAGCCTTGACATTTCTGTATCCAGTAGTCATAAGACAAGCCCTGAGCTACCTCAGACAATGCGACTGCCTGAAGGGGAAGAAGCTCCTTGATCCTAGCAGTAGAGCCTCACCACAGCATCCACTATAGACATTTCTGCTCGTCAGTGCCCTAACCTTAATCTGAACCCTAACCAGGTCTAGAGGTACAGAGTGGGGTGATATAATATCTCTGCCTTTAAAGATATCCAGAAGCACTGAGAACAGAAAGAAATACACAGGGTTTTTAAAAAATCAAAAACCAAGCACAAGGCCCTGGGTTCGGTCCCCAGCTCTGAAAAAAAGAAAAAAGAAAAAAATCAAAAATCAAAAAGCTAAGATGGTCGGAAAATGTATTCCTTAAGATTTAGTGGCAAAGAAAAGTCTTTGCTTTTCATTACGACCACAGAGAATCTTGAGCATACATGGGGGGAAACATGAGCTCCTCTCTGCTGACATAAATAGTAAAGAGAAGATCCTCCAATGTTCATCTGTAAAAGAACCTGGCTCTCTTGTTCCACTTGGCTGTATCCAGGGAGACATGATGGGGCACTGCCTATATCCTAGAGCTCCAGGCGTGCGCTATAGGAAAGGAAGGCTGCCTTTAGGCAGGTGTCACTCCTGGGGAAAGGCTTGTGCTGATGGATCATTTTCCCCATAGGTAGTGCTTTGGCAACTCTAAGAAAGCTGACTCCTCCTATCTGTGTACGTGGATCCTGAGAAGTTTGCAGCTCTCTACTCCTGTTTGGTGTTCCCTAGCATGACTAGTGGTCTCAGTCATTCTTTCTTCTGCTTCCCTTTGTTCTTCCTCTTCTCCCACTGATGTAAACTTTATTTCCTCTCAAAGAAAAACAATTCTCTCAAAGAAAAGATTCTTGCCTGTTGTCTCCAACATGGCAGTCAACACTGTAATTTTAGATATAAGCTTAAATATTTGAAATGGACAAAAATATTTCTGCAAGACAATTTTCAGAAAATCCTTTCGAAACTTAAAAAAGCCAATATATAAATGTATAATATAATGCATAACATATAATATATAATTTTATATATGTGCATTTCTTAGGGCTTGTTGCAGCACTCAGGAAGTAGGGACAAGTAGGTCTTTTGAGTTCCAAGACAGCCTGGTCTAAATAAATAGCAAGTTCTAGGCTGGCCAAGGTATGGAGTAAGACCTTGTTTCCAAAAACTAAAAAACTAACAACAATAATAACAACAAAAGCATTTCTTCTCTCTAGTTTATCTATAGGCTCCATTCTCTAAGGTAAGAGAGGTGGACTGGCCTGAAGTCTTGGAGTGACAGAGGAATGGGATAATGTCCTGAAGTCCCTGTCTTCAGAGCTTGCTGTCTGGATGTCCTGTGTGAGGAGCTCTTTCTTTTTGCCTCTCCCTAGCCAGTACTTGCTCCCAAATTCTATGTACTACGTGAGCCATAAGCAAGAGAAAATTCTGGAAGGCCTTTTTCCTCTACTCCCTTCTGACTGATGAGTCATCAAGTTTTAGACAGCTCCACATTTGCTCTTGCTGTCTAATTTGTGACTCTGAAAATTCCCTTGCCACAGTGGCTTTGCAGCCTCAGTACTTTTGACATGTCTTTTTTTTTCCCTCCGGAGCTGAGGACCGAACCCAGGGCCTTATGCTTGCTAGACAAGCGCTCTACCACTGAGCTAAATCCCCAACCCCATGTCTTTTTTTTTTTAATTGAAAATAGTTTTTATAAACATTATATTCTAATTATGATTTCCCTCTCCCCTACTCCTCCCTTGAACTACATCACAGCCTGAGAAAACGTGTATCTGGCAAGCGTGCCCAGCGATATCAGAGCTTGGGCACATTGAGAACTGCTTCTGGAGACCATCCTCATGCCACTGTCCTGCCATCCTGGTGATTTTGAAAACCACAGGACACTTCTTTGCTTAAAACTCTTTATTGGATCCAGGCTTAGTAGCACATAACTTTAATTCTAGCACTTGGGAGGCAGAGGCAGACAGATGGCTGAGTTCAAAGCCAGCCTGGTCTACATACAGAGTGAGCTCCTGGACTTCCAGAGTTACGTGGAGAAATTCTGTCTTGAAAACACAAATACAAAAACAAACAAACAAAAGCCACAGGCTCTTTAATATATCCCCGTGGTGACGGCGTGCCCACACTACTTGGCTGCCTTTCCAGCCTCTTCTACCATGAACATGAAATACGAAAGAAACTTGGGGCTGACAGACTCTTCCAGTGTTTTAACACTCACGTCATCTGGTACTGCCTTGAGAAATCTTTTTAAGATTTAGATATATTAATTGTCCATAAGAATGAGTTTCACTATGGCATTTTCATACACGTATATAATGCATTTATTTTTATGTTATGTGAATGGTTTTTTTGGGGGGGGGGTTTCTTCCACCTGCATGTGTGTCTCTGCTCTTTCAGAAGACTCATTAGCTTCCTAGTACCCACACTGTGGCTCGCAACTGTCTGTAACTACAGTCCCAAGGGATCAAATGCCTGTTGTAGCCTCTGCAGGCACTGCGCACACCATGCGGTACACAGACATATGTGTAGGTAAAAGACCCATACACTTAAAATAAAAATAAATATATTTTAATAATTAAAAATGTACACATAAATTTTTTTTAAATGAGATAGAGACTGACTGCGTTGTTGCCGGGGCTCATGTTGAACATCTGAGCTTTACTTTGTCTTAGCCTCCGCAGTAGCCGCACTATGAACCCAGGCCATCCCTGAAGCACACTCCCATCCCTGCTATAATTCTTCCACAATTTCTGCTTTGTTGAAAAGTTTCAATAAATCAGTTAGGTTTGTTACTTTAAAGGCAACCGAAGAAGCACTCTCTACTATGAAAGAATAACGCCAAACTTCAAAGCGTGGGGCTACAATGTGAAGTCGTTTAAAGTCGGTTTGGATAGTTGGTTCCTGATGTCATGGAAAAGGGATGGGAAAAAGAAAGTCAGAGGACAGAGCGGTCTGCAGCCCGTCGTGGAAACTATTAGACATCTTACAGGATGAAGCAAGCCCAAGTTCTGGAATAAAAATATTGCCCATCAAATGTAAAGGAAGCCACATGGCAGCAGCTTTGGACCCTAGTCTCATGGAAGAAATGTATTCCTACTGTATTTCAGTACACTAATGTCTGTTATACATAGTGGATGTTTTTCCATATTTTTAAAAATACAGGGGTTGAGGATTTGGCTCAGTGGTAGAGCGCTTGCCTAGGAAGCGCAAGGCCCTGGGTTCGGTCCCCAGCTCCGAAAAAAAAAAAAGAAAAGAAAAAAAAATCCTTGGGGAGAGGGAGACAGCTCAGTGGGTAAACTTATTAGCAAGCAATGCACAGCATGAGAATCTGAATTAAATACCAGCACCAGTATAAAAAGATGGGTGTGGCTACATGCGTAGCTCAGCACGGTAGGAAGCACTGGACAGGCAGAGACAGGAGAATCACTGGGGTTTCCAGGATGCTAGCTCCAGGGGTAAGTGTAATAGAGCAATACCCCCCTCCCCCGGCCTCCACACACACCTAGGCATGCTGATCACTCCTTGTCCTGCGTGTGCCTATCCACCACACTCACATGCACGCACACACACACACACACACACACACACACTTTTTTTTTAAACCAGGGTTTTAAAGATTTATTTATTTATTATATATAAGTACACTGTAACTGTCTTCAGACACACCAGAAGAGGGCATCGGATCCCATGACAGATGGTTGTGAGCCACCATGTGGTTGCTGGGAATTGAACTCAGGACCTCTGGAAGAGCAGTCAGTGCTCTTAACTGCTGAGCCATCTCTCCAGCCCCCACACACACTTTTTAAATAAGATAAAACATACACATCACAAACTCTTTTAGATTTCTATTTTATGTGTATGAGTGTTTTGTCTATGTGTATGTATGTGTACCATGTCCATGCCTGGTACCCACACAGGTCAGAAGAAGGCATTAGATCCCCTAGAACTGAAGTTATGGGTGATTATGAACCAACTTCAGGTCCTCTGCAAGAGCAGCAAGTGCTCGTTCCCACTGAGCCATCTCTCCAGCCCCTTTGTTCTTGTTAGAGACTTCAATGTGACCTACTCATTTACCACCATAACTGTATGTTTAGATTTATGGGGAAAAGACCGTGTTGGATAGAGAGTCATGCTTCAAGGAAGGACTAGTCGTCCTGGCCTTCTTGGATGCTGTGATCAGATTGCTTCAGCTATCATCTCCACCAGGGGCTCTCTAAATTGTTGACATGACCAACATTCAACCATCCTGAGAAACCTAAATCCAACTGCTAATCCAGGGGAGAGGTTTGACTTCTTCAGGTCATTATGGGACAGCACTGACTGTGGTCCAATCTGTTTTCAGACTCCCTGAATTGACAGGTATCATGACACATACGTTTGGTCCCAGTACTCAGGAGGCAGAGGCAGGGAGTTCTCTGAGTTTCAGGCCAGCCAGGTCTACAGAGTGAGTTTCAGGATAGCCAGGTGTAGAGAGAATATCTTGTGTATTGTATGGATGCATCATCTGTCAATTAAGAATATCTATGGACTATAAGAAAGGATAGAATAGAAGGTGGGACATCGGGGAGGCAGAAAGAATTCTGGGATAGAGCCAGGTGTGGGGAGATCTGCCCAGGAAGTTGTGAGGAGATGGACACACAGTACCTGAGCACAGGTAACCAGCCACATGGCAGAATGTAGGTTAAAATAAATGGTTTAAGCTATGATCTAGTCTGAGAAGAGCCTCGCTATATGGCCAAGGTCTTTGAGGTAAAATTGGATCTTACTTCTATAGACAGGGCTACAAAGAAAAACCCCTGTCATGAAATAACAAAAAACCAAGAAGGCTCCCTGAATCTTTGACTGAAGCTTCACAGAACACAGAACAGTTTTCTTGTTGGTCCTGTGTCCTCCATGAGTGCTGTGCATTGCCAGCCCCATATCAGCTTCTGATTCCACAGAAGAGAGCAGAGACACTTACTAACAAGCTTATGGAATGAGGCTCATTTGCGGTTCTTCCTGCTCTCCTCAGGGGAAGTTAGACCGCAGATGGATAAAAGCTACACTTCCCTCTAGAACTGTGCCCATATCTACATTAATTTTACTTTGCAGATGGATGTTGCTATTACTCTTTAATTTTAAGATAGGATCTCACCATGTAGCCCTGTCTGGCCTGAGACTTGATATGTAGACCAGGTTGGCCTTGAACTCACAGAGGTCCACTTGCCTCTGCCTCCCAAGTGTAGTATTAAAGTTATATGTAACTCTCTTATTTCTTTCTTGGTACAGGAAAAATCTGAACATCTTCCAGTCTTCTCTGGGTAATAGAATCACAAAATTCCTTCCAAATGCAGTGTGAATATAATAGTCTTGGCTGACAACTTGAGGAGATTAAGAATCACCTAGGAAACAAATCTCTGGGCTTGTCTGTGAATGTTTCTAAAGAGGTTTAACTGTGGTGAGATTGGTCTTCAATGGAGGCAATTGACCACATTGTCTGGGACTCTAGACTGAGAGTGGAGTCGTGGAGTGAGGCACCAATATTGTTACTCTTCCTGAACGTGAATGTGAACTGGCCGAGCCCCTGGATTCCTGCTTGCACAGCTACAGAGCCTGCTCCTCCATTCATTCCCCCCACAAAGGACTGTCCTTCTTCCTTGACCTACATTTGCCAGGCATTTCATCACATCAGTGTCAAAATGAACTGAAATAACCATCCATCCATCCATCCAACAAACATTGAGAGAACGTCTATTTGGAGTGGTGTTTTCTAAAGAAAAAAAAATCATGGAAGATATTGTGCCCATTTCCTATTGAGTTTCACCGACTGTTGAAGGAAAACAGTCCAAGGGAGACAATAATTAAAAAGGTCACATCTATCTACCTTTATTCATTTGTGTATTTACTTATTTATGCATTTATTTTTTACGGTTTGTTGAGGTATCTCAGGCAGCTCAAAATGGCCTCGAACTCGCTATTTGGGAGAGGCTAGCCTTGAACTTGGGATCCTGCTACCTCTATCCCCCAAATGTCGGGATTGCAGGTGTGTGTTAGTGTGTCCTGGTTTTGAATACAGAGATTTCAAATGTATGAAAAAAGTATCAAAGCTGTGTGGGTGACATCATTAATTGTGTGTGCTTTGCTGTTAAAAGGGTCAAAGAGGCTACAGTGAAGGAACATGGAAGAAAGTGAGTCTTCTGGCTTTTGATAATCCAGAGAAACCACCCTTCACAAGTCTCTCAGGATTTAAAGGAAAAGTAAGTAGTCCACCAGCTGACTCTCCCTCCATTCCCAACAGAGCGAACAACTTTCGCAGAGACCAAACCGAAAGCTGATGCGGAAACCAAACCGGAAGCAAATCAGCAGGTCTGGGGAGACGTGAGTCTTTAGGTCTAGCAACAATGTCTCGATGCTCGGACTTTCCGTAGATGGTTCTCTTCATGAAATAGTCTACACTCTTTCGCTTTTTACTCACGTTAACTCCTGGTCTTCCTGTCTTTGTTGAGATGCTGCTTTGTCTGGGAAATTTGCATTCTCACAAGTCTGAACTTGCTGAGTCTGATGGGTTGGGGGCTGTTCCACACCCTGGTAGTTTCTCAGCCTGTCATACCAGATTGTAGTTGAAGTTTACTTGTCCGTGTTTTCCCCTGACTCACGCCTAACCTCCTTAAAGAAAGGGTTTAGTCACCGCTGGTCACCAGCTGTCAGCACGGTGCTTAAAGAAAACAGGGACCTCAGACTTTAACTCGAGGTAGAGTATTTGTCTAGCATGTGAGGTGCTGGACTCTGTCCCCAGCACGGGCAAAAAGAAACCATTACTGAATGTAACAGATGTGGTTTGTGGAACGAATAGATGAATATTTCCAAATGCAGTAAGAGTTTAGAGAACAGGCGTCTCGAATCCTGCTTATCCAGTATTATTCCGTGCTCTCCGTTTTGAGGTACTAAGAATGACGGGAAGGCATGGAAGACAAAAACCTCATGAAGGCAGGGCTTGTAGCTCATTTCGTAGAATGTTTTGTCCAGCATACACGAGGCTCCGGGTTTTGACCCAAAAACCACATAAACTAGATATAGTGGCACACACGTGGGAGATGGACAGAAGAAGATCAGAAGATTAAGGCCATCTTCTATTATAGTGAGTTTGAGAGCAGCCTGGCGCTCTCTCTCTCTCTCTCTCTCTCTCTCTCTCTCTCTCTCTCTCTCTCTCTCCATTCTAATAGAAAAAGAGTGAGGATAGATAAAATCCTAAAGTGAAGGAGTGAAGGAGGAGACATTTCTTAATCACACAGGGACATCAGGGAAAGTTCACTCGGAATGTGATATTCAAAGGGAATATAACATCCATCACTCAGAGTTACTCGGCAGATACAATATTGGTGACATTATGAACAATAGATTTGAAAACTGCCCCATTGCGGGCTGGTGAGATGCCTTAGCATGTAAGAGTTCTAGTTGATCTTTCACAGAACCAGAGCTCAGTCTCCAGCACCCACCTGGCAGTTCACAGCCTCTTGTAACCCTGGTTTCAGGGTCTTCTGTCAGATGCACAATCACACATACACATTAAATAATTTAATAAATGAAACAGCTCCACTGGTGTGGGCCAACGCTGTGTTAGTCACTTCTGCATCACTGTGGCTAGATACCCAACAGACAACTGAAGGGAGGAAAGATTTATTTGGGCTAACGGTTTCAGAGAGTTTAGTCCATCGTGGCTGCCTCTGTTGCCTTTGGACCTGTAGTGAGGCACAAAATTACAGCAACAGAAGTATGTGGAGAAGCTTGTTCACCTTAGGGTGAGTAGGATGTCAAAGAGAGAAAGAGGGAGTAAGGACCATGTATAAATGTCAGGGGCACACCTCCAATGACCTATTTCCTCCAGTGAGGCCCTATTTTCTAGTTTTCAGACCCTCCCAAAACAGTTCCACTAGCTGAAGACCAAGCTGTCCACGTATGAACCTGAAGGGACATTTTGAATTTGAACCATAGCACATGTCATTGCTGTTTTGGGTGATGTCATGGAGGGATTTTTGCTGAGTGTTGTTATTTTGACTGTCAAAATTTTGTCTAGCAAATCATCACAGGATATACGAATTGACTGGCCATTTTATAAAGCTTCCCGTAGTGGTCAAAAAAAATTTTTTTTGTTTCTAGAGCATTTTAAAATCATAGCCTAGCGCAAATAAAATATATCAGTATAAATTCTATCAGTACAAATATCAGCTGTTAACCCGCAGGCCTGGGCAAGAACAATTAATTCGAGTATCTGACAAGATTAGATATCGGGCTGAAGATGTGGCTTGATAGTAGAGTACTTGCCTACCATGTATTCCTAAGGTTCAAGCACTAAGTGTCATTGCAAACTCAAGGATGAATTCTGACAGGGACATGAAGGGCTCGCCTTTTTTGAAACAGGGGACAGTGAGTGGTTGCGCTAATAACATTTCATGAAGATTGGGTGACACGCTGCAAGCTGATTCGCAGAGGAGTCTGGAGACGTGATCTCTTCCACATAAATTCCCTCTCCAGAGCCAATCAGAAGTTGGTACAATATGTCTCACCCTCTAGAAGTGGGAGCTAAGTAAACTTCTTTTTAAAAACATTATCCACCCTTGTGTATTTTGTTACAGTAAAGAAAAATGAACAAATATACAACGTGAGTGTGTTGCTACCACTAGTGTTTATAAATAAACACTATAAATAAAAAGGGGTTGTGAGTTTAGACTCCTGGGAAAGGGACCAGGGAAGTAACTCACTGGCAAGCACTTCCCTGGAATGCATGAGGCCCTGCGCTTGATCTTCAGCACTGCAAAAACAGATTTAAAAAAATTCTGAAAAAGTATTTGGGTAGACAGTTAATACACCAGACTTTCATACTTATAAATGTGTATTAATCATTTTAACTTGAAAAGTGTACAATCACGCGGATGGAGATGGCTCAACAGCTAAGAGCACTGGCTGCTCTTCTGGAGGACCCAGGTTCAATTCCCAGCACCTGCATAGCAGCTCACAACTGTCTGTAACTCCAGTTCCAGGAAATACGATGCCTTCTTCTGGCCTCCTTGGACACCACGCATGTATGGGTGCATGGACATGAATGTAGGTAAGATACTAATACCCATAAAATGAAATAATTTTTTAAAAAGTATGCAATCATGGAATTGTATTTGTAATAACAGATTTTACCTGAGTACAAATTGCCTAAGAAGAAAAAGTCTTATCTTTATTGCCCATCTTAATTTTATATTTTAAGTTTAGGATGTTGGGGATTGGTTCTAATGCTTTGATTTAATCAGGAATCTGAGTGTCCAAACACAGAAGGTCCCTGTCCCCAGTTGGTTTTTGATTGACTAATAAAGATGCAAGTGGTTAATGGTTGGGCAAAGGGAAGTGGGGCAGGACCTTGAGATTTGTGTGGGCTGGGAATAGGGAGAGAGAGAGAGAGAGAGAGAGAGAGAGAGAGAGAGAGAGAGAGAGAGAGAGAGAGAGAGGAGGAGGAAGAGGAGGAGGGGAAGGAGGAGGGGGAGGAGGAGGAAGAGGAAGAAGAAGAGGAGGAAGAGGAGGAGGATCGCCAGGTTTCAGAGGGAGACAGATCAGATTTAGAGCTGCACAGGGAAAATCATCTGAAATGTAGATGAGAAAAAAATGTATCCCCTAGAAGGGCTACACAGAAGTGCCTTTGGCAGCAAAGTCTAGAGGTCCACCCAGACGGAACTGGGCGGTAAAGATAGATCATAGATTTACAGGGTATTGAGTCAGGAGTAGCAGAGGGAAATCTATGATAGCCAAGGGAGGATTTGAACTACCCATCCTGTGAGCTAGCCAAGGCATTTCAAAAATAAGCTAATGAATGTGTCTGTCTGTCTGTCTGTCTCTCTGTGTGTGTGTGTGTATGTGTGTGTGTCTGTCTGTCTGTGTCTGTGACTGTGTGTCTGTGACTGTGTGTCTGTGTCTGTGTGTCTGTGTCTGTGCTTCTCTCTTCCATTTGCAGACCCAAAGAGCTCCTGGACGAGGTGGCTGGAAGCACTCGACCTGCTGGGAGCACAAAGTGGTGTAGCTAAGCTCACTGCTACAGATGTCCCCAACATGGTAGGTGAGACCTGACTATTGAAAATAATTTAGAGATTCTTTGATGAATTAAAGCTCAAAGCTGCTGGGAGCCCCTGCTGTGCAAAGAGGCTGGCTGGTTCCCTGACTGGATGCTAGGAGGAAGACAGTGAGAAGCAGACGATAAAAGCTGCCTGCCTCTGGCCACCAGAGAAAGGATAGAGATTTATAAATTCGATTTAATTGTTTTTAAGGACATAAGGGATAATTTAGGGAGTTTGAATGAAAAAAATGCTTTAAAGAAATTTAAGAGTCGGGGTTGGGGATTTAGCTCAGTGGTAGAGTGCTTGCCTAGCAAGCACAAGGCCCCAGCTCCGAAAAAAAGAAAAAAAAAAAAGAAATTTAAGAGTCAGTAGGTGCCATCAGCGCCTAGCTGCTTTTGTTGGGTACCATCAGCTATGGCTTTAATTGCCTGTTGCCACCGACAGAGGCTGATATTAAGTGCCTTCACTGCCTAGTTGTCCTATCCTGAGAGATATCTACAAAAGGCACACAACCCAGTAAACCACATAGACGTATAATATATTGAGGTTTCTGACCTTAAATCATAGGTTGAAAAGCAGGAGATGGTGAAGAAGCACCGTCTCAGTGGTTAACATTTGTTTAGACTGCTTCAATTGCTTTGAATTGCTTTGAATTATCAAAATGAATGTGGTTACGAGTTTGGTGGTTATATTAAAATTCCTCTAGGAGACAGGTCAAGGTATGTCTTTAATGATTTCTGGTTGCTGGACCAAGAACATGTTACTCTGGGAGAGAGGCACTGAATTTGTATTGACAGGAAAGGAGGAAAGGCTCTGGACCCCTCCCAGAGTGATATGGATCAGATATGATGGGGGAAGACCCCCTGAAGATCTAAAAAAGCAGAAAATAATCAAGCAGGACAGGTAACTTGATCTGCTGATTCCTCGACATGGCAACAGCCCAGTTATTGGCTTAGACACAAAAATGTCCCCAGTCAAAGCTTAAGCTAAAATGAGACAATGAAACTTGTTGGTTATGGAATCCTTGAGATTCTTCATGCCCTCCTTTACATGGCATGAACGAAGATTTATTACAGTTGGTTATTGACCAAATTAACTCATATAAAAGACAGCTGTCTTTCATCTGCGCAAATAGGGAGCAGAATTTCATCCTTCACTGATCTGTGCACCCTGCACAATCCACATGAACATCTGAATGGTGCTAACATTTTGGGTGTGAGATTCATATATTACAGAATGTGCAGCTCTGACAAGATTCATCCTCAGAGATGCTGAAATGACCTGCTGTTTCAGCCCTTGCTTCCCAATGCTTCCCAGGGACTTGCTTCCAAAACGGCTTCAGGAAAAGTTGATGATTCCAGATGACCTCACTTCATCCAACCTTGCAGACAGACCAGCTAGAACTTCAGTCAAATCCTGAGCCTTCCAAACATATGAAGACTGGATGACAGATGCTAAAACTAGCTTTCTTAAGTCTAACCAATTTTCTACCCCTTTCCACCTCTTTAAAGAATTTCTCTTTGCCCTTTTTCAGCAGGAAGGAGCCATGGAGAGTTGTGAGCCTAATTCCTTGGGCTTGGGTGTTTGATTATGCTTATTTTACAAATAGATAGGTTGTCATTTTTTTTCTTTTTTCTTTTTTTCGGAGCTGGGGGATAGGTTGTCATTTTAAGGGATAATTTGTAAATGGTCATCATTTTGAACACGGAGGGGATAGGATGGATTACTAATTTTATTCTTATAAATTACTATATTACTAAATTACAAAATTGCTAATTTTATTCTATACAAAGCATTGTATAGCCATAATCTTACATTAATAGAAATCTTTATAATTGATGCAAAATTGAAGTTATATTTCCTGTCATTGTTACAGAATTTGTGTATTGATATGGAATTATGATTTTCATTGTTATAAATCTGTATATTGATACATTTGACACATTGAAAATTTGAAATTAATATTGTTACTCTTAGATAGGCATTGTGTTTATATAACTCATTTAAGAATATAAGACTTTGACCCAGTCCTTCTAATAACTGCGATTACAAACTGTTTAGGATGATTAAGTAACACAAGTTAAGGGCCAGAGAGTAAACTCATGGTTATATTAGATCCTGATTTAATTATAACAAAGTATTTTTCATATTATTTGAGTAGAAATAGGTTTAACTTGACTACTAAGATTTAACAGCTATACCTTATATAGACTTCAAAAACATCAGAAGTTCACAGAATCTGACACTTAATCATTTCATTATTATTAGAAACTTTGACTAGAGACAAGTCTGCTAGTGACTGTACCTCCTTCATGGTTCAAAGAAGATACTGAGCACTTTGCCTCCAGGCGAGGTTGCTTATTGTGGCAAGGTAGCCACTGGTCAGAAATTGCCTATATCATCTGCAGACCAAATACTGTCCAAAAAGGTCAAACAGATGAGGTACAGTTGACTGCTAAGCTCTGCCAAGACAGGGGAAGCTAGTCCTTCATACTCCTACTTTACTCCAGGGTCTGCCAGATGGCTGTAAGCCAAAAGGGTGAAGACAGATGCTCTGACATTTTGAGGAATAGAAGACTGTCCAGATAGTCAGCTGTCTCTACAAAGTAAGTTTTGAAAGTCATGTTTTGGGGTTGGGGATTTAGCTCAGTGGTAGAGCGCTTGCCTAGCAAGCGGAAGGCCCTGGGTTCGGTCCCCAGCTCCGAAAAAAAGAAAAAAAAAGTCATGTTTTTGTGCTTCCTAAACACTCAGGTAATATTTAATTCGTTCTCAGATTTCTGATGGGCTTGGAGACTAGTTATAGTCTCATAAGCAAACTTAAGTTCTTTAGCATTGAGAGAGTTGATACAGAGTTAAAAAGAATAGTTTTCAGATGGTGATACAGGCCAATATCAGAACGTAATTCAAGTATAGAATTATAAGCTCTTTAGGATAGATCGTAGAATACTTTATCTAATTGACAAATATGATGGACTGGATGTTAATTGTATATCATACTCTTCAATTTACATAATTGTTATGGTTATGCTCAATTTATGCCTGAGAGAAGAGCCTTTTTAAAAAACTTGGACAGAAAAGGTGAGATGCTGGGCATTGGTTCTAATGCTTTGATTTAATCAAGAATCTGCATGGAGACACTGAATTGTCTCCAATTGGTTTTTGATTGATAAATAAAGATGCCAGTGGCTAATGGTTGGGAGAAGGGAGACAGGTGGGACTTTGATATTTGTGCATGCTGGGGACAGAGAGAAAAAGAGGAGAATCACCAGGTTTCAGAAAGAGATGGATCAGATTTAGAGCTGCAGAAGAAAAATCATCTGAAATGTATATGAGAAGGAACATGACCTCCGGAAGGGCTGCCCAGAAGTGTCTTGGGGAGTAAAGACTAGGAGCCTGCCCAGAAGGAATAGGGCAGTAAAGATAGATCATAAATTTAGAGGGTGTTGAGTCAGGAGTACTGGAGGGAAATCTATGATAGCTGGGTGAGGATTTGAACTGCCAAGCCTTTGAGCTATCCAAGGCATTTCAAAACTAAGCTAATATATGTATGTCTTTCATTCTCGGATCCAAAGAGTTCCTCATCAGGTGGCTGGAAACAGGCAACCCTCTGGGAGCACAAAGCAGTGTAGCTAAACTCACTGATACATAGGAAACAAACAAACAAACAAACAAACAAACAAACAAACCCCTTACATGTGTTTTGAATTTGCTAACCTCTAGATAAGTTTAGACAAGTCTACTTCTGCTGTTTTCCTTTTCTCTTGGTTATGTGGGCTGTTATGTGAGTCCAGAGCCTGTGCATGCTGAGCAGACCTCCACCTTTGAGCTGCACCCTCCCTTAATTGTCATATTTAACAAAGAAAACCAGCTTTCCTTTGTTCCAGGCACACAAAAAAAATTTTTTTAGGCAATTGAAGATCAAAAGCTGCTTATTACATAGAATTCTAACAAATTTGGGAGGCTGAAATATTCTAATATTACACCAATGAATAACTTAGGCAAATATTCTAAATGTATTAGCATCTTTAGTGAGTCTTGTACATTAAGCAGCAGAAGTAACTTAAATGTGAGCTTAGGATCGGTGTTCTATATTTCCTTTTTGGAAACTGTCTTTGCATCCAAGCATTATCTAATTGCCTAATCATTCGTCTGCATATTCTTCTTTAGCAAGACATAAATCCTTGTGATTTGTCACATGGTACAGAGTTCGTGAAGTTGAACCATTCTAAGCAGATGTCCCTCGTCATCTTGTTTAGCGAAAGACAGTTTTAGATACATCATCATAGACTTTAAGCACGATTTAGAAACAGTGGGGATTTATTGAACTCATAAAGCCAGTGTAAAAGAATTGAATCATAAGGTATTTGACCCTGACTTTGAACAAACTAAAGAGCTCTGCTCACATTACTTTTATGTAACAGAGTAACTTTAAAGACACTTGATCAAGACAAAAATATATCTTTCATCTTAGAACGAAAGCCCCTCTTCCCTCTTATCTCTAGCTGTTAGAAGGGCTATTATGCAAATATACTTTTTAATGTCAACAAGAAGAAACACAGCTTAATAGCTATTTTCTTTCTTTCAGATACTTTGACTGCTTATCTAGCCTGCAGTATTAGAGAGAGCCTGCAACTAAATACTTAAAAAGCAATTAATCTTTAAAGTTTCATGAGAGAAGGAAAACAAGAAGCAAAAGAAAAGAAAAAAATGTGAAGTATTCAGGTTCAAAAAATACAAAATCATTTTTGAAAAAGGATAATTATGTTCCCTCTGCAAAAAGAGGAGAGAGTTTTAGGAATAGGAAAATAAATACTGCGCATATACACACAAAAGAGCGCGACACGTGGTTGGTTTCGACATCATTTGAGTCCTTGACAATTTTATCAAGCCATACGATTACGATGTCAGTTCTTATTAATCTCCAAGTACAAAAAACAGAGCAGGCCTTCTTTCTGAGGTTAAACAAAAGTTTTCACTCTTTAAGACAAGCAAGACAACGATGTTCCCATGAGAGTTTCTTCGTTCTTTTCCAATCCACTTCCTGAATGAACAATCTTGTTCATGTCAGAATTTTCCCAAAGAGCAAGAGCATTTCAAATTCTCTCCGAGAAAATCGTGCCATTTGAAAAACCGAGGGCATATGTTATGATACATGGAAACCATAGCAGTGAAGGAGACAGGTGTTAGCCTCAAATGGGCAGGGCTGTATGAGACATAAGAGACCCAAATGGCCTGTGAGGTACTTGGCTTGGTGTCTTGGGACTCTGGCCAAAGACCAACTGTTGCTGATCCAAAGATGGATAAAATCTTCTAGTTCAGCGCAGCTGGAATGAAACAGAGCATGTCTCAGGAAAACAAAGAGAAAGGCTGAGGATGAGCCCTTATAAGGGCTTTTAAAGGAACCCATGGAGACATTTACTCAAACTCCAAGCACAGATTCTCTCCCTACTGAATCTTGCTCTTTTAAATAGATACGTAAAATGCTGGTTGGTCAGGTACAGGTCGAGAGAACTAGAATAGAAGTTTACCCAATAATAAAATCATTTGTTAGCTTTATGTTACTACAGCAAGATGCCCAAGAGAAATGATTTAGAAGGAAGCAGGTTCATTTTGGCTCATGGTTTCATCTCCATGGGCCTGAGGGGAAGCCTACTGTCAGGCTGGAAAAGAATAGTAGAAGGATGTTCCTCACCTCACAGTGATAGAGTGTGAAGGGGACAGAGAGAAAATGAGACTCTAAGGACAAAACAGACCCTTGAAGGTATACCCCCATGACCTATTCTACCCAACCAGGCCCTACCTTTTACTAGTCCATTCAGCTATAAGCTCACGAAGGAACTGATCCATTTAGGTTAGCACCTCTCAAAAGAATCTCTCAAAACCACCACTGGCTGGAACCAAGGAATCTACATATGAGCATGGGGTGAGGGTGGCAGGCTTCATATCCAAACTACGAGAAACACAAGTCTGGTTCCATAAAGGAAGTAAGCTGTCTTCCAACATGGGTGGAGTATGTCTACACTTAGGAGGCTGTCCAGAGATTCCCAAAACAAAGGCTATTGCTGTTGCCTTAGCTGCCTCCTCCCAGAGACTAAGGTAAGCCCTACTGCTGCGGCACCATGAACTCCGCACGCAGGATCCGGGGTCTGAACTAGGTCTGACCTGAAAGCCTCCTCCCTGAGGCAACAAGCAAGCTTCCAAGAGCATGAAGCAACCAATAATCCTGCCCAGGTATGACACCTATTGACTTAAAAATGGCAAGTGTGACACAATATTACCAAGGGTGCAACTGGCACGCATACCCTGGCAGTAACCAGCAACTCTGTAATTTAACTTATGGTCTCTTCAGCAAGAGAGAAACCATGCCTGGTACTGGAAACAGTCAACTTCCAAGAGCTACTGTGGTCATGGAGCTTAAAGGAGAGTCACTGTCAGTTTATTAAACCGAACAATTCCTAGCTACATTCTAAATGCTTGTCCTTACACCTGACGATAAGAGCTTCCACCAAGTAATAATGACCTTTGCAACAGAGGTCACTATAGAAAATCAGACTGATGAAAATACAGAGGCCATATTACCATGTGGTACTCAGACCCAGCTGATACAACACAACCCTTGCACCTAACACTCGGGGACTGTGGCAGAAGGGCCTCAGACAAAGAACTGCAGACACCCAAGAAATGCTGGGAGCACAAGAAATAGCCGTCCCCAGGAAGAACCCTCAGATTTGCTACCTCATACCAACTGGTCAGCCTGGAAATCTTATGCATATAGCTTTATAAGAACTGTTTATATATTTAGGAATGTATGTGTGTGTGTGTGTGTGTGTGTGTGTGTGTGTGTAAAACAACAAGGAAATAGAGCCCCACGAAATTGAGAAAAAAAAAAGAGGTTAAAAGGGAAAGATTGGATAAAAGGAAGGAAAGGGGGAAAAAACAATGTAATTATATTTTAATTTTTGAAATGTATGTTTTCTTTGTTTGGTTGGCTGGTTTTTAGAGATTTTGTTGTCAGGGGTCACCATAAACAGGAGGAACTGTATTAAGGGGTCACAGAATTAGGAAGGCTGACAAAGGTTGATACACACCTTCCCCCACTCCCTTCAATTCTTCCTGGACTGCCTCAGCACATTCCTCCCCCAATGTCACACTGCTTCTCTCCCTCCCTTCCCCCCCTCCCCCCACCTTCCTCCTCCCAATAACCCACTGAGTCCAATTCATGCTGGCAGTATGTGGATAAATGTTTGGAAATTTACTGGACTGTGGGCAAGCTGCCAGGGATGACATTCCCAAGGGAAAATGATTCACAGGAGCTCTAGTACCTTCTCAATTGAGGAACAGAGCCTTGCAAGTCCCTCTCCCATTCACGGAATTTTGACTGGCTTGATCTTGTGTAGGTCTCGAGCAAGCAACCAGAGCTGTGTGAGTCACGAGTGTAGTGACCACGTCAGATACAGAAGACAGCATTTCACAGCCTTCGGCTCTTATGTTCTTCTTACCTCCTTTTCCAAGATAGTGCCTGAGCCTTTCGCAGGAGACTTGCTGCAGACATTCAGAGTTGATCAGTCACTTATTCTCAACACTGTGGGGCTGGAGGAGCCATGGGAAGCAGCCCCAGAGAAAGCCCCAGATAGGAATAGGATTGCCACACACCCCCAACACCAGGCCTGCATTTCCCTGTGTACACAGACCTGTGCCCCCACCTTTGTCCCTTGGAGGAGGTCGTATAGCCCTGTAGCCAGGTTAGACTTCCCCTCCCCTTGTACAGTTAAGTCTAGCAAGCACCTGGAATTCTTTCTTATGCAAATGAAACAGCCCCAGCTCTCAGATTCCGAGCCACTTACACTCACCCCATACCCCCTACTAACCCTCCCAAGGTTTAAATAGTCTTTGTTCCTCCCAATTACACCAGCTACTCAGTGAAGCCTGTCTCCCAATTAAGCCTGTTTCCGGTCAAGTTCACTCACGGCCTGCTGTCTCCAACACCCCCCCCCACACACACACACGCAACCCCCCCACCTCTCACCCCCATCCCCCACCCCACCCTCCCACTCCCCTCACCCCACCCCCACCCCTCACCTGTGTTCCAGCCTCGGTTCCCCTCTCCACCTGAGCAGAGATGATACACTGTAACCAGACTTGAGTCTCTGTATTAACTAACCTCTGCCCAACTGCTTCTCTGACCAAGGCTGAGGGTAGCCCTGTCTATGTGATTAAATAAAAACATTGAGAAGGCAGTGCGACAGTGTGGTCTGCTAGCAAAACAACACCAAGTTCCTTCCCTCCCTCCTGACCTCCCCCATCATTCTCAGATTTCCAGAGCTGTCTTTGTCTTTTTCATTAAGGACGCTCATGCCAAATGATGCCACTTCTGCCACTAAAGTAAAAAAGGCAGGACTGCCCTGAATTCTAACCACGTAGCTGGATGGTGAACAGATAGAAGTCATGTTCACAGTCATCCTGATGCGTCTGTGCTGGTGTGGGCCATATGAGGCTGTAGGAAGAACTGGCGGGTTCTGCTTTGGTTCTGCTTTGGTTCTGCTTTGGTTTTGGTTTGGTTTTGGTTTGGTTTTGGTTTGGTTTTGGTTTGGTTTTGGTTTGGTTTTGGTTTGGTTTTGCCTGCACTGACAGTACACACTGTGATCCCAACACTTATTGTGCAAAGTAGGAAGATTTGGAGTTTGAAATAGAATTCTTTCCTCTAACAGGTGTGTCTAGTCTTTCGGCGCTGCAACATAATGTTTTTGTCTACAAGTTCATGACTCAAGTGCTACACGACTGAATTACAAAAAGCTGTAAAAAATTCCCATCATATTTTAAGTAAGTTCACAGTTTTGTGCTATGCCTTAGTCATAGCTGTCATGTGGTGAAATGTGGCCTGCTGGCTTCAGACCGGATGAGCCTGCCAGTTTCCAATCCAGTTAGACTCAGAACCAAAACGAATGATACATTTAAATTAAGGTTTTTCTTTCCAATAACATTGATACGAAAGGCCAATAATTGCTTCTTTTTTTTTTTTTTTTTTTGGTTCTTTTTTTCGGAGCTGGGGACCGAACCCAGGGCCTTGCGCTTCCTAGGTAAGTGCTCTACCACTGAGCTAAATCCCCAGCCCCCAATAATTGCTTCTTAACATAACCTAATAGTAGAGTAACGACAGAAATGTTAACTATATCAGTGTGGAACCCTATGGTGGACAATTAACAAGCCATTTAAAATGTTTTCAAATAATATTTCAAGACAAGGGATAACGTGTAAAAGCAAGACAAATATGTGAATTTAGTCTAACTTCATATTAAGAGAAAACATGATATATGTGTAGAGAAAAAGACTTAGAGGCCGGGGGACATGGCTCGGTCAGCAATGTGCTTACTATGTACCCATGAGGACCTGGGTTCTGATCCCTGACGCCCACATAAAAAGGGGTGTGTGTGGCTGCACACACCTCAACTCCAGAAATGGGAAGGCAGAGGCAGGGCATGACTAGAGCTTGTTAGCCAGGCAATCTAGCCAAGTGGTTAGCTCCAGGGATACAGCCTAAAAAGACAGGGTAGAGAGACTGAGGAATACACTGATGCTTGGCCTCCACATGTGAGTATACATCCATTCACACACTCGAATGTGCGTGTGCATGCACAACACACACACACACACACACACACACATACACGAGCATGTCAAACACACACACACATGCACACACAGTTTTTACAAATGACGGATTTAAGGTAATTTTAGATTTCTCTATTTTCTCTATTTTTTACATGTCCCAATGGAAAAAAAAACATTAGTATTGTTTTTATAAACGGGAAATAAAATATTAACAAAATGTCAGTGGTCACTTTACAATATTTTTATACCAATTTAGTATGTAACAGAGTTTTAGCAATGAAGTCCCAAATATGAAGTGACTCTATAAATATGGTTAACTAAAGGAAAAGACGTTAAAAACAAGATGCAAGGGGGCTGGAGAGATGGCTCAGAGGTTAAGAGCACTGACTGCTCTTCCCAAGGTCCTGAGTTCAAATCCCAGCAACCACATGGTGGCTCACAACTATCTGTAATGAGATCTGATGCCCTCTTCTGGTGTGTCTGAAGACAGCTATAGTGTACTTACACATAGAATAAATAAATAAATAAATAAATATTAAAAAAAAAGCTAGGATGCAAACAATTACTTTTTCAATTGTTATTTCAAAATGTGGTTGCCAAGTCATTCAGTTACTTTGCAGAGAACCCAGCCTGTTGTGTTCAAGCACCGACTTTCCTGTGTTCCTCTGTAGTCCTTTCTCATGGTTCCTTTCCCTCTCTTTATCTCCCTATTCCTCTGATTTTCCCCACTGTGTATCTGCTACTTTTCTAAAAATGTGTCCTGCAAGCTTCTATCAATATTCTAACTTCTATCAAGCACACTAGTACCATACTTGAATCTGATTGGTGGAACCAAATGTCTTTTCAACTTACAAGTTGCTGAAAGCTTCCATTGTACATTCCACAGGCACTAGGTTTTAACTGAGGGGTTGTGCTGAGGTGGATCTAGCTCAACACCCCAGTGTTAGCTGTTAGGTTTGAGACTCTCGATGGACGCTACATCTCAGATCCTAAAACTGCCAGGGTGCTTCGATCTCCTTTACAGACATTGCTATAACCATCACTGGCCCATTCATATACTCATATCCACAGATGCATGCCTGCTGAGTCTGTCCCTGCCTCTGATACTGTAGTAACAGGTCCTTTGATGAACTATGACACTGTAATAACAGGTCCTTTGATGAACTCTGATACTGTAGTAACAGGTTCTTTGATGAACTCTGACACTGTAATAACAGGGCCCTTTGATAAACTCTGATACTGTAGTAACAGGTCGTTTGATGAACTCTGACACTATAGTAACAAGGCCCTTTGATAAATTCTGATACTGTAGTAACAAGGCCCTTTGATGAACTCTGATACTGTAGTAACAGGTCCTTTGATGAGTTCTGATACTGTAGTAACAAGTCCTTTGATGAGCTCTAATACTGTAGTAACAGGTCCTTTGATGAACTGTAACACTGTAGTAACAGGTCCTTTGATGAACTAAACCTTGATTCAGTTCAGGTCCCATCTCCTTACTTGTTAACATTTCCTCATGTGTCTTAAAGATCCTGTCCACTTTGCAGTGACTACACATCACATGACAATGTTCTTTTAACATGTCCCTTTCTAACTGTTAGTCTTTGGGGACACTGTGGTCAGTTTTGCTCTGTTTTCTGTTCCTTTTCTTCTGGCATAAGACGTCATGTTATGCAACACAAAAACAAAAGGGAGGACTTTCAGTTGTCAGCTAGAATAAAATTCTACAATAGAATGGCAGCCATGTGAACAAGACCTTTATGTGTGTAACAGGCATGTACAGATAGAAATCAGAGGACAGCTTTGTGGAGCTGTGACTCTCATTCTGCCTTTACATGGCTTCCAGAATTAAACCCAGCTCCCTAGGATTGTACTGCAACCACAGGTAACGTGTCTGTACTCACTGAATCATCTTCCTAGCCCCACATTTGATGTTCCTAGACCACTGGGGCACTAGTTTCCTATGCAGTATCTTAAAACAAACAAAACCCCCACAAAACAAGCAACACATCATCTTTGAGGACTTACTGATGCCCATTAAACTCTCATGAGCTCTGAAAGTTTAGAGCTTAGCCTGTTACCACTGATGGGAGCTGCCCACAGACGCAGTGATAGTGGGGACACAGGTTACCCTATGGGGTGAGGTCAGAGAGTTGTCTTCATCAAAACCCAAGGATCAAGAAAGTCATCATGCCTCAGGCACTGGGGTATACTGCTCTCCTTAGGTTATATTTGTTCCCCTAGAGTTCATGAGATAGAAACTTGGTGATCAGTGGGGTAGTGGTGGTGTGATAAGATCTTTAGGACATGAAGCCTGGGGGAAGGTAATTGGATCATGGAGGTTCTTCCATTGTGAATGAATTTGTACTGTCTAAAAGAGGGGCATGTTTGTTATGTGTACACTTGTTCCCTTGAGGCAAGTCATTCTTTAGACTGACATTCCCCTGCTCTAACTTCTTCCTCTGTCACACATTCCCGCCATGATGCCCTCTGCCGTGTTTTGATGCAGCAGCAATAATCTACTCTTCCTCCAGGAACATCAGAAATGTTTACACGATGCAATCAGATATTTTATCACCAAAACTCCAAAATGGAGTAAGACTTACACCAAGCAAGCTATCTTCCTTTTGATCTTGACTGAATTTTTGATAACATTTCACTGTTGCCAATTTATGTCAACCTCCATATTTAATTACTTCAACCCATATGGGGTGTAGCCCACAGTGAAAGAACTGTCGCATAGCTAAAACATAGCCAATAAAATGCATCCCTCACTGCCTTTGTCTATCATTCAATAACTATTTATGGTGTATCTGCTGTGTGCCAGGCACTGTGCTACAAGCTGGGCTCACATTAAGCCGAGAACCAGTGTTTCTGCTCTCGTGTCTCTTACAGTGTGAAAGAGGAAGCAGGCATGGCATTGCCTCAGAAAACGGACTGTAACTATGGAGGCAAAGAGGCGACTAAGGCACACAGGGCTACGAGCGACTAAGCAGGCTGATCAGGAATTTTCTATACTCCTCTACTCGATATAGAATACAGAAATGAGAAGCCAAATTTTCTTTGCAGCGGTTGTGTTATGCGTGTCTGATATATCCATGTGGGCCTGTGGGTGTGAGTGAAAATGCACACAGGTTGCATGGAGGCCAGAGGTCAACACTGGGTATCCTCCCACTTGCTTTCCACTTCATTTTTCAGACAGAGTTTTCACTGAACGTGGAGCTCACTGATTGGGCTGGGTGTCCACTGAACTCTAGGAATGTGCCTCATCCTCCCCAGAGTTGGGGACCACCCTGCTCAGCTTGTATATGACTGATGAGGACCCAAATCCAGGCACTCCTGCTGTGTGGCAGGCACTTTACCACTAAGCCATCTCTCCTGCCCCTAAAAATACCTTCGAGTTGTGTCTCTCAGAGAACACAACTATCCGTTTAAGTTATACATGGTCATGGCTTTTAGTGTACTCAGAGATGTAAGTTATGGAACTTTCCAAACCTTCATTACTCCCCCCACCCCCAAAGCACTTCATTCCCCTATACCATTGCTTCTCAACCTTCCTGAGGCTGTACGCCTTTAATACAGTTCCCATGTGCTGACCCCCAACCACAGAAGTATTTTAGTTGCTGCTTCTTAACTGCAATTTTGCTACTGTTGTGAGTTACAGTGTAAACACCTGTGTTTTCTAATGGTCTTAGGTGATTCCTGTGAAGGGTTGTTTAACCCCCAAAGGGGTTGCAACCCACAGGTTGAGAACTACTACCCTAGACTAACATCTGCATCTTTCTCAGCCCAGGGTAATTGTGAATCCACTTTCCATCTCTGTGGACTTAACCTCTTCTGAGCATCCCATATTTATGGAATTATATAATATTTCCAATATTGTGATTGGCTCTTTTCACCTAGTGTATTTTCAAAGGCTTATTCAACATGTAGCTTGATTTCTCTCCCCCATCACCCTGTCTGTCTCTTCAGTCTTATGTAGCCCAGGCTGGCCTCAGATTCACTACGTAGCTGACAAGGCTCTTGATCCTTCTATGTCCAGCTCTCAAGCGCTGAGATTACAGGATTCCCAGCTTCCACTTCTTGTTAGCGCTGAATAATATTCTGTTATATCACATGGCACTTGGGGTGTTTGGTTGTTGGCTTTTGTTTTCCAGTCAGAAACAAGAAGCTATTGCACTTAAAAACAAAAACAAAAACAAAACAAAAAAAAAAAAAGAAAAAGAAAAAGAAAAAAAAAACCCATAGCCAAATTCAGTTTGTCATGTTTCTAGAAAAAAGGTGACTGTAAGTAAATGTTGGCTGAGCCTTACAAGGATGGCAGTCATGTCGAGAAAGCTGTTTTTATGACTGAACGTATTCACTCAGCTCACTAGTCTATTTAGTATTTCTGACTCACAAACGGAAGTGATTCTATTTTGGCATCCTCTGTCTTTCTCTCGCTGGGTCTCTACTGACTAGCTGTGCTAAATTATGCAAGCTACTTTAACTGTTGATTTAACTCTGTAAAATGAGCCCAGTCCAGCCTGCTTGGTTGCCAAGGCTGTTTGGAGACAATTTTTCATATGATATGCATCATCAGCTCCCACAGAAGGCAGAAGGAATTTGACGTGTGGGGGTTGTCTGGGATCCAGTCCAAAATTAGTGCTCATCTGGAAGAAACATGGACGCCTGGTGCTTGCTGGCTGGCCTTATTTGTTTTTACTTACGGCTCTCCCTCTAAGAAACTTTGCAAAATTTATCACTTTAGTGATTTTTTTTTCTATATAAGGTTGACTTTTTCTTTTGTAAAAAGGCCGAAGTGGGAAAAGCCTTCTGATGCCTATTAGTTAACTGTATCAAAGAGAGTAATTTGTCTGACCTAGTTTGGTGACCTGGGGAAAGATTACCTCTAAGATCCAGAATTTGTCCCTCCTCTTTTTTCTCCTCCCCTCCCCGCTCCTCCCTTCCTCTGTGGTCCCTTCACCTCTCCCAAGACTGGCCTCTCTAGGCCCCTGCTTGGGATGTGAAATCCAACCGGATTTATCATTCATGTGCTCATGCAATATGCTTTTGTGCGATTTGCAAAGGAACATCACAGATCCTCCCTTTGAAAGGCTAATGGTTGCAACAGTAGGTCAGGAGAATGTGTGCATGCCAGGAGCAGCAAAAGTGGGACGTTCTGAGGGCAAAAACAGGAGCAGAGGTTCAAGTATGTGGGACTAAACTGGGCTGAGAGGAGAGATAGAACTTTAAAAAGAGGGGTAGGAAACAGCAGGTCAACCTTCCCAGCTGGGTTCCTCGGGCTTCAGACCACAGTCACCCGAGGTGTGAGAAGCAACGGTGAAAACTAAACTTGCACTAGTACGAGGGAGGATCTTCAGGCTACACACGGAATCTGTTTAAGCACCTGGAGGACAATAAAGGCCTTTGGCAAAGTGCACACTTACACTAGTAAATGCAGAAAGACGAAGGAATGGCAAGAGGAGAGAGTTCACGCCTAGAGACTATGCAAGAGGGTGGTCCACAGGTCCAATCGAAGCAAAGGGAGTGGAAAAAGGGCGACTAAACGAGTCATCGGGCCTTGAACTCTAGGTGTGGGGAAGACAGTGGGAACACCTCTTGAGTCAGAGCTCCCCACTCGGAGGGGCACCAGGAGGAGCCAAAGTTATAAACACCTCCTCCAGTGACGCCAGGTGGTCGGCTGTGCCTTCCGATTAGCCACTCCGGCCGCCAATCCCGCAGGAGGCGGTGCTGTCCGGGCCGCTCGGGGCTCCGAGTGCGGCTGGCGCGGGCTGAGAGCCCGGGAAGCCGGCGGAGCCGGGTGGCAGGCGAGCCGGGACATCGGGCGCCGCCGCAGAGGTGGGCAGGTAGGCAGTGCGCCGGGTCTAACGGCCTGGGAGGCCGAGCCTCCCCGGTCCCTCACCCCGGGAACCATGCAGTCCCGGGTCCGAGCGGCCGGTCCGGCTGAGCGGGACCGGGGATGCAGCGCTGAACGCCGCGCGCCTGGCTCGGCCCGGGTCCCGGGTGGCCCGCACGAGCTGGCTGGGGACGGCTCTACGTACCCTGGGCTCCTGTGACGTTCTGTTATAAAAGCGGGGCCCGGACTTGTGGCACTGTCGGGGGTCGTCGGGCAGGGGAGCTGCGGGGCAGCCCCGCGTCCCCGCGCGCCGTGGGTCCCATAGGCGATGCTACTGTTTGGCCTGCGCTTCTGAGGAGTCGTACTGTGAGGGGACCCCGGGACCAGCTTTTCATTTTTAACACCTCCGCTTGCCCGATCGTCCGACCGCCCGACCGCCCGACCGCCCGACGCCAGAGCGCCCTAAGGTGACATGCCCCGAAATGAAGCTGCCCCCGGAGGAGTTGAGGCATTCTGCCTTGCAAAAACTCTCCTCCTGCCGGACTACGTGCGGGTCACTGGCTTCTTTTTGGAAGTGCCAGTCTTTCCAAGCCTGGACCTCACGGCCCTGAGTGTGTGTGTGTGTGTGTGTGTGTGTGTGTGTGTGTGTCCAGGAGGAGTGTGGAACGAGGAGTAGGCTGTTCAGGGCAGTGCCACAGAAGGGCAGGGATGGCCCAAGTAGGGCTAGGTGGTGGTAAGGTTCTTTAAACAAGGCATGCTTCAGTCTAGTTACGAAAGACATCTTTTCTGCATTAGGGGGGAAAAAGACATAACCCACAGCCCAAACTGTTATAGAGAATATATGGGGTTTAAGGGTTTGTCGAAATTTCAACAGTGTGAGCCTAGGTAGTATCCTTCTTTCCTCCCTGTCTCCCTCCCTCTCTCTTTGCTTCTCTCTCTCCCTCCCTAGGACTTTCCTCTTTTTAAACCTCCCCCCACCCCCTTTTAGGATTTGGAAAAGAAACAGGAAGTCAGAGATTCAGAGAAAAGAGCGTTCACTCCACAACTATAAACAGTTTATTTTGTGCCAGTAAATATTTCTGAAGTCACTGGAGGTCTTTGGAAAACCTCAGCTTTTGTCTGCCCCCTGCAGAGAAGGTAGATCCCCTTAGAGTTCAAAATTTAGGACATTTTTAGGAGTGGATTATAGCCCCAAAGCCATTCGTAACCAGCCAGGTGGTGCTCTGCTGTGGTACAGCTGCCTTCCACATAGTTACAGAATTGCAGAGTGACCCAGGATATCTCCTGCCTAGACCTGGAGCCATCACAAAACCAAACTCAAGTTTTGAATTTCTTTTATTATGACTTAATTATTGGGCACCAAAGATGTCAAATGTGTGTTTGGTAATCTTAAAGCTTTTCTATTTCATCATAAACATATGTAGCCACCACAGCTAAAGACAAATAGATGTATTTCATTTTGAATTTTCTTGTATCATTTTCGTAGCAAAGCTCTAAGTAAGAGATGTGCACTGTACTTTCATAGGTGAGGTTAACAGTTACTTCTCTATTATTTATCGGTGAGATTCCTGGCAGGGATAATGACTAATAATAAATGGTTAAATCTGTAAATGTGGTCTTAGCATATACCCATTCTTTGTTTGTATATGCTTTTAATTGAGATACAATTCACAAACCATAAAAGCGACCTTTAATGCTGTATAGCTTAGGGAATTTGGGCATATGTGCAAGGTTGTGCAGTCGTCACTCTCCAGTTCTAGAATAGTTCTTCCTCCCCACCAAGAAACTCTAGACCAGTGCTTCTCAACCTGTGGGTCCGAGACCCCTTTGAGGCAGAATGAACCTTTCACAGGGGTCACCTAAGAGCATCAGAAAACACAGATATTTATATTATGATTCATAACGGTGGCAAAATTGTAGTTATAAGTAGCAATAGAAATAATTTTATGGTTGGGAGTCACCACAACATGAGGAATTATATTGAAGGGTCGCAGTTTTAGGAAGGATGAGAACCACTGCTCAAAGCCTGTTGGTAGTCACAATTGCCTTCTCATCTCCTTGGCAACCATTGACCTGCGTTTTGTCTTTGGATTTGTCTGTTCTGGACATTTCATACACTGTTTCCTGGAAGTGTGGACCATAACATAACCTGAAACCTCTGAGGAACATCTGTTTGACTATTTCCAATGTAGCTATGACATTTTAGAGCACCAGTGATATGCAGGAGTTCCGCTCTCTGCACGGTCTCATCAGTCCTTGTTGGTCCATGTTCTTTTCTGCCTCATGTTGAGCCAGATGGGGTGAAGTGGAGTGACATCATGACTTGATTTTTACTTACTCTCTGAGTTTTTTTCTCGTAGTTAAAGATACAGAGAAGTTTTTGTGTGCTTATTGACCATTTATAGATTTCCTTTGGAGAGCTTCTGTTCTCATTGTGCGTTCATGCACATGTTCATGTCTGCACGTGTGTGTGTGTGTGTGTGTGTGTGTGTGTGTGTGTGTGGTGTGTGCACATGCGTGTTTGTACTAGTTAGCTTTATATTGCTGTGATAATTACTATATCCAAAAACAGCTTGGGGGAGGAGAGGGTTTATTTTAGCTTACGGTTATAGTCCATCATGAAGAAGAGTCAGGACAGGAACTCAGGCAGGCAGGAACCTGTGGAGCAGGAACTAAAGTACAGACCAAAGAGGAAAACCTCATCGTGGCATTCTCATGCTGTGCTCAGCCTGCTTTCTTTTCTTTCTTTTTTTTAACTTCTTTTTTCGGAGCTGGGGACCGAACCCAGGGCCTTGCGCTTGCTAGCCAAGCGCTCTACCACTGAACTAAATCCCCAACCCCTCAGACTGCTTTCTTGTACAATTCAGGAACTGTCCAGAGGTAGCACAGCTCCCTGTGGGCTGGGCACACACATTTTTTTTTTTTTTTGGTCAACCCAACACAAAACCACATCACTACTAAACCAAGGCCTTTCCTCTCTTGCCTCCACCCACCATGGATAAAGAAAACGCCCCACAGACTTGCCTCCAGGCAGTCTGTTCGGGGTCAGTTTTCTCAGGTGAAGTTCCTCTTCCCAGATAACTCGGCCTTGTCTCAACTTGACAAAACTCAAGAACCCAGTTAACGCCTTGTCAAATTGACACAAAACACATCACCATTAAACCATAACCTTTTCTCTCTTGTCTCCAAGATGTCATGTTACTATTAAAATGAAACATCCCCACTTCTAAATGTCCCATAGTCTTTAAAATATTTCAACACTTAAAATTCCAAAGTCTCTAAAATTTTCAGTCACTCCAAAAACAAACAAACAAACATCCCAAAGTCCTTTAACTGTAGGTACCTATAAAATAAAAAATGTTATGCACTTTCTTACTCCAAGAAGGGAGAACAGTCACATTCAATTCACACCAAACCACAGTCAAACCATGTAAAGCTCTGTATCAGGCATGTGTCACTCAGCACGTGTCACTCACAATCTTCTGGGCTCCAGAGGGCATCAGCAGCTCTCCCTCTGTGGCTCTGCCGTTCACACCTCATGAAGCACGGTTCAGGTTGAGGCCAGTTCACAGCCGCTGCTGTTCCTTGGTAGTTGCCCCTTAGCACAGCCGTCTCCAGTAGTCTGCTGCAACAAGCACAAGCCTCGCCCAGCTTGTCTCCACGAAGACTTCAATTCTGGTGCTTCTGCTGCAGCTGACGCTGCACCTTGGCAAGGACCTCTCGTGTCTTCTCCCAGTGCCCCGCCTCAGCTGCTCTCCCTGACCCCTCAGCCTTCAAAACCAGCACTATCTGGGTGACTCTTTATACATTACCATGTCTGCCAGCATGAGTGGCAGCCCTGACCTTCTTTGGACCACAGCTTCGGTGCGCTGAACCTAAGGAAATATTCCCGGAAAATTTTACCTCAGTAATGCTGGTGTCTTCATCACTAGTAAGAGCCTCAGCTCTAGCTAACCAGCATTGATTGTCCAAGTAAAGCAAAGGTTTCACTTCGGTGGTTCTGGTCCTTTCTATCACAGCTGATTCTTCAACCCCAGCTGCCCAGATTCTTAATCCAAAGTATTGAATGGCCCCAATGAAGTTTTTAAGGTATTCTGATAGTTGCAATTTATAAATGTTTGTTGCAGTTTTCCTCTTAACCCAGGAGCTCCCAAATAATTGAGACTTGACTATTATATTTATATGACAATTTTTTTTCTTTTTTTCGGAGCTGAGGACCGAACCCAGGGCCTTGCGTTTGCTAGGCAAGCGCTCTACCACTGAGCTAAATCCCCAACCCCTATATGACAAGTTTTAAGGGCACATCAACTAGGCAATATTGCTCTATTTTAATCCTTTAAAATAATCAGGCTTTCTGTCAAAATTCCAATGATACTTGTATTTTAGTACTGATCAGGCTCTTTAGGCTCTCAGCGTTTTCTCATGGCATCTCCTGAACTCTCTCCCTACTTTCTGTTCCCTCCTCCCTTCACTGGGAAGAAGTCCAGCCCCATTTTCTCCCCTGCTCAGTCATTGGCTGATCATCTTTTTCATTGACCAATCAGGGAACAAATGGGGAGCAATGCCTATACAACATTCAGGCACCAGATACTTAGAATAAGGATTGTAACCAGATATGGGGCCCAGAGATCCGCATTTGAATGATACAAGGATAATTTTAACACAGGGCACAACAACGCCATGCCTACTGTACTCTCAAACTTCCGTCTGGAACTGCACAAGCCAGGCCTGCGCTCAATGGCTTTTCCAAACTCCTTGCACGATCCTCCTTTAAAAAACAAAGAACAAAAAACCAAAAACCAAACCTGTGTAGCTTAGAAGCAAAGAACCACCAGGCCAAACTCAGCCCCGAAGGAGAGGAGTCAGAAGGTTTGTAGGGAGCAGAGGGGTCAAGGACACCACAAGATCACAGCCCACATAATCAACTAGGCAGGGCTTTTAGAGGCTCTCAGAGACCAACAATCAGGGAACCCGCGCGAGTCTGAGCAAGGTCCTCTCCATGTATGTTTCAGTTGTATAGCTTGGTCTTCTTGCAGACTCCTAACAGTGGGAGCAGGAGGGTGTCTCTGTCTCTTTCAGCTGCTCCTAGGACCCCTTTCCTTCTCCTGGGTTGCCTTGTCCAGCCTTTATATAAAGATATACACCCAGTCTTATTGTAACTTATTATGCATGTTCCATTAATGTCCCTGTGAGCCTGCTCTTTTCCGAAGGGAAACGGAGGAGGAGGAGTGGATCTGGGAAGGTGGAGGAAGAACTGGGAGTGGAGGGAGAAGATACTGCAATTGGGATATAATATATGAAAGAAAAGATAAATTGAAAATATATGACCGCGTCGATCATAGCAATAGTCCACGCTCTGGTCCAATTTCTGTCTACCTGTCTATTGCTGTGATAAAACACTGTGACTGAAGGCAACTTGGGGAGGAAAGGATTTTTTTCAGCCAACAGTAGAGAGATCATACAATCTGTCTCTGAGGAGCCTGGAGATAGGACTGAAGCAGAGGCCATGAAGGAATATGGTTTGTTCCTCATAGTTTGCTCAGACTGGCCTCTTATACAGCTCAGGACCACCAGGGTGACCTTGCCCCACCCCCATGGCCTGAGCCCACCCATGTCAGTCATCAGCCCAGAAAATATCCTACTGCTGGCCTACTGATCTAGGCATTTTCTCGTTTGAGGTTTGAATCAGCTTCTCAGGCCTGCAGGGCAAGCACTTGGGCAAGCAAACCATCTTCCCAGACCCTGATTTTGCCAGCTTTTGGGATCCTTTTTTTTTCCTCACACTGAGTTGCCTCATCTAGTCTTAATGAGTGGAAGTGCTTACAACTTGATAGGTCTTACTACAATTTGCTATGCCAAGTTTGGTTGATATCCAGGCGAGGCTTGCCCTTTTCTGAAGAGAAATGGAGGAGTGGGTTTAGGGAGAGGCAGAGGAAAGGGGAAGAGAAAAAGTGGGGGAAGGGCTGGGAGGAGACAAAGGGAGAGGCAAATGCAGTCTCAGATGTATAAAGTAATAATAATAAAAATTAAAATTAGATTGTCCTTTTTTATTACTTTTTTTTTATTAACTTAAGTATTTCTTATTTACATTTCGAGTGTTATTCCCTTTCCCGGTTTCTGGGCCAATAGATTGTCCTTTTTGGTTTTGATTTTGAGACAGGGTTTTAAAAGCTCTATAACTCTGTCTGTCCCGGAACTCCCTCTATAGACCAGGCTGGCCTTGAACTCACAGAGATCTGCCTGCTTCTGCCTCCTCCGTGCGGGGATTTAAAGGCATGTGCCACTAAATCTGGAAGATTGTTTTTGTTGTTAAGTTGTTTGGATCATTTCCATATTCTGCACATGTTTTGACTTTTCTCACATGTTTGACTTTCAGAAATCTGTCCGTAGGCTATTTTTTTTTCTTTTTTCTTTTTTTCAGAGCTGGGGACTGAACACAGGGCCTTGTGCTTGCGCTCTACCAATGAGCTAAATCCCCAACCCCCGTAGGCTATTTTTCTACAAGTTCTTCATAGTGTCCTTAGAGGCACACAATTCCCAAATCTCGATGATGTATCATGTATCTATTTTCTGAGTTCTTAGAGCTTTGGGTTACATTTAAGCCTTTGATACATTCTATGCTAATTTGTGTATCTGGGATGAGGGAGCAGAGACTACATTCACTTTTCAGCATCTGGAGTTTTAGTTGCACCACATCCTATGTTGAAAACACTATTGCCTTTCCTGTTCAATGGCCTTGGTACTCTTTCAGAAACAGGTTGATTGTGATCACGAAGTTGTATTTCTGGGTTCAACCTTAATCTGCTAATGTCTTTCTTCACGTAACTGTCTTGGGTACTGTATTGAGTTTTGAAGTCTGGATATGGGACTCTTTAAGCCCTTCTAGATTGTTAGGTGCCCTTAACTTCCTAGGTGGATTTCAGGATGCCCTGCCAGTCCCCTCCCTCAGGTCAGTCGGAATATTCAGTTACTGTGTTACTCAACCATTTGCAAGTCCTGCCATCTGCAGATTACAGTCCACAAACACTCCATTCCTTCAGTTCTTCAGACCCGACATATATAACAACATTGCTGCCCTTGTAGAACCATTCGTTTGTTTCTAAATCACGGGATGATAATTTCATTATTAAGGTGAAAGCTATCATAAGCACAAATCATTTATTTTTGTGCTTAAGGAAAACAGTTGTCAAGCTGGTCTTTTGTAGGTTGCAGGATTTTTGTTTGTTAGTTTTGTGGGTTTTCTTTTGAGATGGTCTATCTATGTAGTCTTGGCTGGCCTGGAACCCGGAACTTACAGTGTAGCCCAGGAGGGCCTTGAATAGGCTATAACCTTCCTGCCTCAGCCTGTCCCATGCCAGGATTCCAAAGGGAGCTTGCAGTGCAGGTTTTACGATTTGGCATATGCTTAGGGAACGGGCTATATTTCAGTCAATACTGGGGAATTCTGGGTATTCGTGATCATGTGTTCTCCTAGACTGGGGGCTTGGTTCCTTTGGGAAATCCATTCCTAATGCAGATTTCATCACTTCATGGCAAAGGTCATTCAGAAATACAATTAGGCCCCAAACCGTTAAGAAGTGTCCAGGTTGCTGATGTCAGCAGTCCTTCAGACTTGCAAGATAGCTTCCCTGACCTAGATCTGCCTCCCTCTGAAATTAACCTCCTTCAAAATGACAGGTGATGGGGGTTGGGGATTTAGCTCAGTGGTAGAGCGCTTGCCTAGGAAGCGCAAGGCCCTGGGTTCGGTCCCCAGCTCCGAAAAAAAGAACCAAAAAAAAAAAAATGACAGGTGATATAGAAAACACTGAGTCAGCCAGATAGACTGTGCAGGTGGCACATGCTTTTGATCCCAGCACTCGGGAGGCAGAGGCAGGTGGATACCTGAATTTGAGGCCAGCTTTGTCTAGAGAGTGAGTTCCAGGACAGCTAAAGGTTTTTCTTGGAAAAAAAACCAAAACCAAACCAAGCCAAACCACTACGTCCAGATTTACTAAATGCAGATGATTCTAATTTTCATCTTTATCCGTTTCCTCTTTCTCCCTGAAATGAAAATGTACTTGTCAGATCTCTAATAACTTCCCTGGTTAGATAAGCGAGAGGCTTTCTGGCCTGAGAGACTTCGCCTGGGCCCAGACAAATCCAAAGTGGTACCAGGTTATCACTCTAGTGCAAATCTAAACCATAATTCTAGCTCATGGATGGTCTTTCCATAGGTTATTTTGTCCTATTACCAACACGTTATGGTATGTCTGCAAATCGGAGAGCGAGTGTGAATTATGAGTGGATAGTTTGTCTTCCGTTGGGAAGAGTTATGCACAATAGTCTGTGTCTGGGCTGTGCTCTCGCAGGCCAGAGTTCTACTGGAAGCAATGCCGTCTCAGAACCTAAGACTTGTGTGTGGGGGCTGGGGATTTAGCACATTGGTAAGGTCCTGGGTTCGGTCCCCAGCTCCGAAAAAAAGAAAAAAAAAAAAAAGAAAAAAAAAAAAAAGAAAGAAAGACTTGTGTGTGGACGGCGTTCAGTACATTGGGTCATTTCTTGCATTATCTTCAAGAATAATGTGTGTATTGACTGTTCTCTCTCTCTCTCTCTCTCTCTCTCTCTCTCTCTCTCTCTCTCTCTCTCTCTCTCTCTCAGAACTATGGAGGAGTCCTCTGAGCCGGAAAGACCCATAGATTGGAAAGAACGCTGTGTAGCTCTGGAGGCTCAACTAATGAAATTCCGAGTTCAAGCAAGCAAGATCCGAGAGCTCCTAGCAGACAAAGTAAGCCTTCCCCAGAGTTTTCACTACTGTTGGTTATCGAATCCCTGTTTAATGTGCATTAAGTGACCTCATTATTCCTGGGAGGGCAACACTTTTAAAAATAATGAACGTAGTTTAACTTTTTATGAAGTATTTGAAGCTACACTTGGTCCAGTCTTTCACCAAATATGGGACAAAAAAACCCCCATTTGTTTGTGACCACCAGTTGAATATGGGAATATTACATGTTTGATGAATACAGAGTTGATTCATTCCAGAGAGAAAGCTATAATTCATTTGATTTATTAAAGGAATTTAATAGCATTTTGATCTGCTTTCTGTTGAAGAATACTTTTAAGCCTGGTACAGTGCCACAAGCTCGTAATCCCAACACGGAGGCGGGAAGGTCACACGCTTAAGGCCGGCCTGAGCCACACAGCAAAATACCATCTCAGTAAAACAGAGCAGACAAAAACGATTTAAAAGTAATTATAGACGAAAACTCTCCACTGACAGTAAAATGTGCTTATAATATACGTGAAAGAATTCACCTGCCTAGGAATTTCTAATTATATCTTAAAAAATTATCATTGGAGCTTGAACTGAGTGTAGTATACTCATATTCTTCTATTAATAGTAATATAATTAGATTTTTGTCACTATATTTTATACATAAATACATACACATGCGCGCGCGTGCACACATACACACACACACACACACACACACACACACACACACGTCTCTGATTCCTGGGAACTTGGATTCTAGACTTTGCTGTCTGAAATAATACTGATTTCCTTTCTAATGCTATGATGAACACCATTGCCAAGAGCAAAGTAGGGAGGAAAGGGTTCATTTTGTTTGTGTCTGGATCCAAGTCCATCACTGAGGGAAGTCAGGGCAGGAATTCAAGCAGGAACAGGCAGGGACCACGGAGAACTGGGACTTCCTGGCCTGCTTCAGGTTCACGTCCAGTTACCTTTCTTATTTCCCAGGGCTACCTGACCAAGGTGGCACTGCCCTTGGTTGGCTTGGGCCCTCACATTAATCAACCTGCCTATATGCAATCTGATGGGGACAGTTCCTCACTGAGATCCCCTCCTCTCAGAACAGTTTGTGTCAAGCTGACAAAACAAATCAGTGCAGATATGCGTGCCACATGTGACTGCGGAACATTTTGACTAGGTTTGTTCAAACTCAAGGATGTAGCAAATGTAAAATACACTGTGGGTTTCAGAGATTTTACATGGGGAAAAAAAAGATAAAACGGTTTATCGATAATGATTATATTGACTGTGTTGAAAGTATTTTGAATATTGAGTTACTTGAGCAATATTATATTTTCTTTGGCTCTGTATTGCATGTTCTGGAGAATTTAAAACCAACATGTGATTCTCATATTTCTAGATAATGTTATCTCTCTATCTATCTAGATATTCCTAGTAACTGATTGGGAGAATTTACAAGTGTTTTTCGTCTGTTTGTTTTTAAGATTTTAAAAAATTTTATGTATGTGAATGTTTTATCTGCATGCACATCTGTCTGTGCACCAGAAGAGGACATCTGATCCCCTGAGACTCCAGTTAGAGATGGCTGTGAGCCACCATGTGGGTGCCGGGAATCGAACCCAAGAGTAGCCAGTGCTCTTAACCTTTGGGCTAACTCTCCAGACCCACAGGGGTTGTTTTAATCTTGACTTCACATTGTTTTCGGATAGAGACTGGCACTTGTGTCACTTCTCCATCAAAGCCTTAAATCTTGGTTTCCTGCTAGGCAGGCATCCCTTAGAAGTGTCTTAAAAAAGTCCAGTGGAACACCTTTCTGTTGAAACCTTTCCATTTCTTTTTTTTTCCCCCCCACCCCGGAGCTAGGGACCAAACCCAGGGCCTTACGCTTGTTAGGCAAGCACTCTACCACTGAGCTAAATCCCCAACCCTAACCTTTCCATTTCTTATCCTTAGCCTCTCTCAGGTGGAAAGACTAAAGTGCCCTCCTCAGCCCTGTTCACAGACGACCCAGTGACAGGCTCCATGGAATGGGTCCTCAATGTTAATGTTGTCTCTTGTTAATTTTAGGGTAAAGATTAAGGCTTGAAAAGATTCCAGTTTGAATATCTATAGCTAAGGGAAACTTAACTCAAAAGTTGATTATCATTCACGGGGTGTTATTTTTTTTCTCGTTTTGATATAAGAATCATTTCTCATGTTGAAAGGTAATTTATATAGTATTCTCCACAAGCCCAACTACCTAGACATGATTTTGTTTACCTTATCAGTGATTTCCTGGGACTAACCCTTGTCTTCCTAGTTGTTACCTTTGACATCTGACCTGCTAACCAACGGACTAAATAGAAGTTCTGTTTGTTGGTCTCAATTAGTTAACCTTATATTTAATTTGTATAGCAATTTTTGTTCCCCCACCACCCACTTTGTGTGTGTGTGTGTGTGTGTGTGTGTGTGTGCGCGTGCTCACTCGCGCGCGCGTGCACATGTGCGTGTGCATGGAGGCCAGAGAACAACCTCAGATTCACAACCCGTGGAGTATGACCCCATTGGGGTTGCATATCAGATGCCTGCATATCAGATATTTACGTTATGATTCATGACAGTAGCAAAATTACAGTTTTGAAGTAGCAACGAAATAATTTGGGGAATCACAGCATGAGGAACTGTATTAAGGGGTCACAGCATTAAGAAGGTTGAGAACCACAGATCTCTCAGCCTTGTTTTTCTGAGACAGGATCTCTTCACTGGGATCTGGAGCCTACTGACTATTTTTGCTGGATGGCCATGGAACCCCAAGGGTCTTCTGGCCTCTCGCTCCCAGGTGCTGGGGTTATAGAGCACACCAGCACACCGCCAGCTTTTTATGTGGATTTGCTGGACCAAATTCAGGTCTTCTTGATTGCATAGCAAGCATTGAGCTATCTCCCCAGCCCCTATTTTGTACTTTTAAAAGCCATTACAGCAAGGTCCTTATGAAGATTTTTTTAAAAAGATTTATTCATTTATTATATATAAGTACACTGTAGCTGTCTTCAGATACATCAGAAGAGGGCATCGGATCTCTTTATAGATGGTTGTGAGCCACCATGTGGTTGCTGGGAATTGAACTCATGACCTCTGGAAGAGCAGTCGGGTGCTCTTAACCGCTGAGCCATCTCTCCAGCCCCCATGAAGATATTTTTTAAATGTATAAAGGTATTGTTTTCTCTGTAAGTACGGTTATAAATTGTTCTTTTGATTATCTGTATACTATTATATTTACTTTTTAATGAATGATTATTAAAAGAAGCATTGGTTTAAAATCACCGTCCTTTAAAAACAGTGTCTAATTTATAACTCTGGCTTCAGATCCAGGAGATGGACTCACTCAGAGGTGTTTTCCTCTACTTTTTTTTTTTCTTTTTTTTTTCGGAGCTGGGGACTGAACCCAGGGCCTTGTGCTTGCTAGGCAAGCGCTCTACCACTGAGCTATACCCCAGCCCCCTACTCAGAGGTGTTTTATACATTGGAAAATGACTGAGTACCAGTAACTCTTGGCTCCCAGTAATCACACTCAACACTACAGTGAGACTAAAAACTTTCACAGTGTTTCTTTTTGTTCTTATATTCCATTATGAAATATTATTCTCAGGTTTAAAAACTATTTTTGATATCCATTTAAATTAAAATGCCAACTATTTATTGACTTATGTGCTGAATATTTTATAGGTAAAGTGTACCAAATTCATCTGGCAACTTGCGAAGGTTTAGATTTTGTCTCTATTTTATGGATTGGACAACTGATGCTTAATATGGCCCACGTTTATCCTAAGTAATTTATATCTTTAATCTTTGCAATAATTTATTTTCACTGTGAAATAGGTTTTAATATTACCCACACTTGTACAAGGGGATAATTAGATATAAAAAGTTACTTAGCTTGCCTGAATTTATATCAGAAAGAAAGTGATAAAGCCAATATTTAAACCCAGATTTTCTGTCTTTTAAGCCTGAAGTGAGTTATGTGTCAACTTGGGTTGCTTTCTGGTCTGTCTGCCAACTCTTCATTCCCCCGTACAACAGATGTAGCCATCTCTCGGTGTTGGATGTTTATGTGTTTGCAGCATTTGCCATTTATGGAACAGTCCACATTTTTAAAGTAAGCCCCGTGGCATCGTGGGTAAGTGCCAGAGAGAGTCAGATGTTGCATTCCTGAGGCTTGTCCTCTCCACCTACATCTTTAGCTTTGCGTTGGGACGTGTGCTCAGAGCTCCTCCCTCACAGGTCTCCATACCTTCTCCCCTCATGGAGGTAGCCCCAAGGCTGAAGATTCTTGAGAGAATACTAATTTGTTTCTTTAGATCTTTGCCAGAAGTCGTAGCCAACTTTCTCCTGGAACAATGCTTGTTCTTAGCTTTCTTTCTTTGTCTGTGGCATACAAGCAGCCAACTCTTACACTAACCGTGGTTCCCAAGCTTTGACTACGGCCTTGAGCTTGTTTAAACCCTACAGGAAGTCTATGGCGGTGACTGTCATTGGCTCTAATCTAAGGGTGCAAACATTGGGGGCTTGGAATAAATGGTTGGCCTGTTCGCTGACACATAGCTAACCAATGGTGAGCTGTCTTCAAATCATGCACCTTTCAGATCTGTCCTGATACAACTCAGAGTATTTGGTGCATGGAAATAGCCTGCTGTTGCTTTCTCCCATCTTCCCCTCTGTCCCCTTCCTTGTCCTGTTGAGGATTGAACCCAGGACCCTGCAATGTTCAGAGCTCTGCTGTTGAACTAAGCCCCTACCTCCCTTAATCTCTATGAACAGATTATACTTGTGACATTCAGGAAGACATTCAGGTAATTACAGATCAATACCAAACTCATTTCTGAATTTTTTAGAGGAACGGTCTGAGACAATTCAGAGTGTTATATGTAAGTGAATAGAATACAATATGTGAGAGGTTTTCTTTTTTTAAGAAAGATTTTTTGGCACCTATTTTTTAAATCACGATTTTCAAGTAACTTAGAATATTGAAGCTTGAGAAGGAAAATAGCCTTATTGAAGTCTTGGGCAAGTGCTGCTGTAAACGGGAGAGGTCTTTAGAGGAATGTAAGGAATGGTGTTGGAAATATCCTTAGTATGCCAAATATAAACTCTTCAGAGAAGCTGAGGCGGAACCAGCTTCCCCGCTTACAAGTTCGTTTTCTGAGGCGGGGAGGGAAAGGACAAGTTTGTCTCTGAGTTAAAGTGAAATGCTACTTTCTATGAATTAGTTTCTCAGTGAAAAGGGAGGAGAGACTATGAAGTGGTTCCCCTTTAGACATCACCATGGCAACTGCCTCCTGCTCTAACCTGACGTAGCTCCAGCGTCTGGCATCTCCCGACAACGGTGGCTTTCTTTTCTTGAGTGGGATTCCCCTGAAGCAGTTTAGGACCTTCTAGGATTGAGGAGTCACCAAACATCAGAGCACATCCAGGACAGTGCTGCCAGCAAAACCATTTAAATAAGACACCCACGATGGCACCTCACGATGCACAATGCTGACTGGAAATTCCACATGTGATAGTGAGGCTTCCTAGGCCATTTTAAATGTCACTCTTCAGGGCTGTTGGATGAAGATGCTATGAGAAATAAAAATGTTTAGTGATAGTCTTTAATGAATTTTATAGGGAAAACCCGGAAGACGCCTGCTGAGAAATTGTGTCCATATCATTACGTGTGGACCCCTAAAGCATCCTGCCTGAATTAGTTTGTGGGGCCATTTTATTCGTTCACAGGCCTATAACAGAGAGGACTGCTGTATGTGTGGCTCCAAGTTTAATGGCAAGATTCTTGTCTGCTACTTGTTGCTAAGATCACTGTGGCTACAAAGAACGGTTTTTGAGTAATAAATCAAGCACAAAGCTTAGAATTTGATGCCAGTTTATAAAATGTTTAACCGTATTTTCAGTAAAACTTTATATGGGGAAATCTGATCATCTCATACTGGCTTGGTATGTGTTGAGTGGACTTGACTAAGGATTACATTAGGATTTACACCATGAAAGTAAAATCGGTTGTGAACGTGTCCTGTGGGTTTTAAGTATTCTGCAACATTATTTCCCAGCTCAAATGATTATAAAAATGAAATAGGCAACACGAAACTGTTTCTGTCAGTTTACTACTGTGTTTGAACCGGCTTTGAGTAGATTGGACATATATATACATATATACATATATATATATATGTTAGTGAAATGTGAAGTGTTAGGTACTTATGGTCCATAATTTAAATTCTGAATATTAGCAATTGCTTTTTGTAAAAGTTTATCCTTAGTTCTAAACCATTTTGAAAATTCTATCATTCCCTTTGTTCATTATTAAGCAAACACTTCTTAATGTTTTGGGGTAATATTCATTATCTTTGCCTTAGCCATTATTGTATAAATATATAAATATATGCAATAGAGTGGGGCAGAGGTGGGGGGGAGAGAGAGAGACAGAGAGAGAGAGAGACAGAGAGAGAGAGAGAGAGAGAGAGAGAGAGAGAGAGAGCGCTAGCCAAAACTATTAGATTATAAATGTAGGTTTGAGTTCTAGGACAGCTAGGGCTACACAGAGAAACCCGGGTTGTATCTCTATCCTTCTGTTCTTTCTGTGAGCGATTCCCTGATATATAACTTATAATTCTTTCTATTGGGAAGATGACGCCAGTAAAGTTACTTGCTGTGCAAGTATGAGGACTGAAATTTGGATCCCTAGCGCCCATATAAAAGTTGGGGGTGGGGAGATCAGAGCTAGACACATCCCTGGAGCTCACTGGCCAACAGGCCTAGCCATTCAGTAAGAGACCACATCCCAAAAGATAAGATGGAGAATGAATGAGGGAGACACCTGTTTACATCTGGCCTTCACAAGCATGTGCATTTATGCATGCACACACACACTCACTTACACACACACACACAACTATACCAACAAGTATGTACACCACACACACACACACACACAACTAAACCAACAAGTATATACACCACACACACTAACACACACACACATACACAACTAAACCAACAAGTATGTACACCACACACACTAACACACACACACATACACACACATACACACACATACACACACACACACACACACAACTAAACCAATAACTATATACACCACACACACTTAATTATCCCTGCCGTCGCGTGACTGAAGGTTACTTTATTATTTGCTTTGCTGTGATAAAACACCATGACGTAGAGGAGAGATTATTTGGCTTGTGGCTCCAGTGTTGTAAGACCATGACGGTGGGGTGCAGTCATAGCGACAGGCAGCAGGCATGGTGGCAGAGACGGGAAGCTGAGCATTGTCATGTCAGAGTGCAAACATGAAGAAGAGACTGCGTGCAATGGGGGTAGCTCTTTGCTTTCCAAGTCTGACCCGGGTGGGTCTTTCTTCAGCCTGGCCACACCTCCTAAACCTCCCCAAGCAACAGCATCGACTGGGAACCATGTGTTGAAATGTCCGAGATTGAGTGGGACATTTCTCAAACCAGCACAGTTTACCAGTGAAGAGTTCCTAGGCTCAAGGCATCATGCAGGATAGAAGTAAATGCTAATGGTTTCGGTTACGATCCGTATGGGTTTAGGCTTGGCAGCGTTTTCCTGTGGTTCTGCATTACTCTGTATTGTGTGGGCGGTTGATGTACAGCTGCGGTTCAACCAGGGAGTGGGAATAAAAAACTGATTGCCAGCACCACTACCAGCTAGAAGTGTGATTCTGCACACAGCGAGCTCACTCTAAATGCAAGCTCCTGTTTCTTGCTGGGAACACTTTCCACTCCGTACAGTGACTGCAGCACCGTGTATTTGAAAGTTCTTGCTTCTTCAACATTTTTAGCATTTCTAAAACGTCCTCTGGAGTCCCTTATCTGTCTTTCCTCTGAGATTATTTCCCTCTTTCTGTGGTTGTTGCTTTTTCAAGAGGCAAGCTCTTCCCATGTGTTGGCTGATCTTTGGTGGTCTGTTTACATTTAAGAGCGGGACATCTGGGAACCTCTCTGACAGCTGTGTATACAAGGCTGCTGCTGGTCCACTCTCGACTTTGTTTTCTGGTCAGTGTTAGGACACTGCTGTGAGCTCGTAAATGTGACAGTTGTTGCACGAATACGCTTCAAACAATTTATTCAACTTTGTAAGGGAAGAAAGTTTTAGTTGTTTTTTTCTTTTTAAACAGGAAATGAATCCTTAGTTGATGGATGTTTGGTATACGTGAGTCAGTGAGACATCTAAGCAGTCACATGTCTTCATGAATACACCCTCTTTATCAGCACGATACATATTTTCTCTCTAGTCATTGCAGGGTTCTAAGGAGCTGATGGCCTTCAGGAGGCTCAGGACCCTCAAATCTAGGCTGTTTTGCATCATTCCGCTTCATACTTTCAGGGAAACAAGCAGGTAGCCTAGAGAGGACCAGGAACTGGAAGCCTTTTAAGCTTCTCAGAGGCAGCATTAGACGATAAAAAACCAAAACACACACACACACACACACACACACACACACACACACACACACACACATATCATGGTGCATATGCTGAGGTCAGCAATTAATTGCTTGCAACAATCAACTAGTATTCTCCTTCAAGCATGTGAGAGCTGGGGAGAAAGTTGACTGAAAGTACCTTTATCTACCGAACCATATTCCCCCAAATATGAATCTTGTCTGAGAGGTCACAGGATATTTTTAACACATGTTGCATCACATGTAACCATTCTGAGAGACTTCAGGAGAATGGGTCCCATTAAAAGGAGGAAGTAAACTCAGGCTCCAGATGACAGAGTACAGGGAGCAGGTGACCCAGGGCAGAAGAAAGTGACAGACAACTCTTTCAAAAAGACAGTTGGGCCCAGACCGAGGCTAATGTTCACACTGGCACGTTCAGAGGCTTTGGGTGTGGCTTCAGAAGAAGTGTAGAAATCCAAGATCTGAGTGAGCTCTTTGAGACATAGCTGGGACGGTGGTGGGAATTTGGAAGTTTCATTTTAAGGACTACGTAAAGAAAAAAATAACTCATCAAATTCTAGGAGAAAGGCTATTTAGTAAAAGTAAGTACCTCGGTGACGCGTGGCTGAATGTCACATCAGTCACATGCGTGCTATGGCTCTCATTCACTGAAACCATGACAAGGATCTCAGAGTGCGCTTTAAATAAGGGACCGCATGAAGAAGCAGAGGCAACAGGAGACGTGATGTGGATCTAGACTGATGGCAAGAAATCTTTATTTTCCATTAAGGAAATAAGTGGGAAATCATTTTTAAGAAGGAAGGTCAACAGAAATAGAAGTGTGCTATTTAGAACATGTGGCAACTATGAAAAGAATTGGCTAAAAATGTCCACTGTGCTTATTAATAAGCCTTTTGGAATTAGTTGATGTATTTGTATATTTATAGCCTTGATAAACAGAAAAGTAAACAGAAAAACCAAGTTGTGAAGTAAATAGATGTGTTTAGTCTTTTGATGGGAAATCTGAATATTTCCAAGGATATTTCCTTGGAAATTATTATTTAAACACAATCATTTCTTCTGACTTCTCAAAATATTTGAACAAAAATAAAACCTACGTGACAGTTTTACACATCATATATAGTATACACACACAATACACACACACCATACATATACACATTCACACACTTTCACACATACCATACACACACACACCACACACCACACACACACACACAATACACACATTCACACACACAATACACACATTCACACACACACACTACACACATTCACACACACATATACACACACATCCACACACACACACTACACACATTCACACACACACACACTACACACATTCACACACACATATACACACACATTCACACACACACAATACACACATTCACACACACACAATACACACACACACCACACACACACACACTATACACATTCACACACACAATACACACATTCACACACACACACTACACACATTCACACACACATATACACACACATTCACACACTTTCACACATACCATACACACACACCACACACCACACACACACAATACACACATTCACACACACAATACACACATTCACACACACAATACACACACACACACCACACCACACACACACACACACACTACACACATTCACACACACACTACACACATTCACACACACACACTACACACATTCACACACACATATACACACACATTCACACACTTTCACACATACCATACACACACACCACACACCACACACACACACAATACACACATTCATACACACAATACACACATTCACACACACACACACTACACACATTCACACACACATATACACACACATTCACACACTTTCACACATACCATACACACACACCACACACCACACACACACACAATACACACATTCACACACACAATACACACATTCACACACACACACTACACACATTCACACACACATATACACACACATTCACACACTTACACACATCACACACACACACAGCTTTCCCCTGGCTGGGGATGGAACCCCAGTCTCATACTTTATTAGTCTCATACTTTATAAGTATTTGCTTTACCACTAATTCCACCCCAGCTCTCCTGTATATGTTTTGATTTTTGAACACTTAGAATTATGATTGTTATATTTTCTTTTTTTTTCAAGATATATTTATTTTATTTATATGAGTACACTGTAGCTGTCTTCAGACACACCAGAAGAGGGCATCAGATCTCATTACAGATGGTTGTGAGCCACCATGTGGTTGCTGGGAATTGAACTCAGGACCTCTGGAAGAGCAGTCAGTGCTCTTAACCACTGAGCCATCTCTCCAGCCCCATGATTGTTATATTTTCTTGATGAATTATTCCATTCATAACTTATCCTATTACTCATAAAACTTTGGCACAGAAATCTCCATTTTTAAAATATTCTTGGTAAGTTTTTCATCCTTTTACTTACATCTGTAGCTGTCTTCAGATACACCAGAAAAGGGGCATCAAATCCCATTACAGATGGTTGTGAGCCACCGTGTGGTCCCTGGGAATTGAACTCAGGACCTCTGGAAGAGCAGCCAGTGCTCTTAACCACTGAGCCATCTCTCCAGCCTTACAACATCTTTGTAACATTTTATTTGTTTGTTTAAGACAGGGTTTCTCTATACCTTGGCTATTCTGGAACTCACTCTGTAGAACCAGGCTTGCCTCAAACTCACAGAGATCTTTCTGACTTTGCCTTCCAAGTGCTGGGATGAAAGGCAAGTGCCGCCAGGCCTGGCCCATGATACTTATCTGAGGTATCATCTTTAAGCATCTCTTTAAATATGTCTGAAATTATTATAAATGTGCCTTATTTTTCTTTATCTCCCTTTATGTTTAACAGCTGCCAGCATAAGCAGTAGATGAGGAACTGGTCTGACAAGGAGATACTGGGGAGTTGGCTTATGATTAACAACTTGGCAGAGCACCACATTGGGGCTGATACTGGGTGCGGGGTGGAGATCCAGAGGGATGGAAGGATCCAGAGAGCTGCTGGAACCGTTAGGATGGTCACTAGCCACTTGTTTGCTAGAAAGCCCTCTTCAGGAACTGAATGGATTTCCAGAACAAAGACTAGTCCTCAGAATTTAGGTAATGCTGTGGCTTTGTTGGGAACTAGAAGATACTGTACGTTTAAGCCCATTCAAAGCCATAGAATGGGAAAACGCCAAGCAACGAGACTTGCTTTAGCTGTCTTGCCTTCAAGAAAACTAGTAGTTTTTTCCAGTGTTACCACAAAACCACGGGCTTTGAAAGACTGTGGCGTGTGGGGGTGGGCTGGAGTAGGCACAGTGAGATGAGCGAACACAACTGGCTGTCTTCCCTTTGGAGAATAATTCACCCACAACAACTCTTCGGGCTACCTTGGCTTTGCAACAGCAAGACTAGGGGTCTGGGGTGTGCACGGACTTGCGGATGCCAGCGATCGACATCAGCTTCTTTATCACCCTCTGAAGTGGAAACCGAGGGGTTCTTTGGAATGTCAGTTGTGTTGGATGGTGTTTTTTTAGGACAAACATGTGAAGGGACGTTTCCTTGAAGCGGACACAGGTGAAAGACTACGGCAGACTCGTGAAGGAATGTTTCACTGAAGTAGACAGGGAGAAAGAGTGTTCTGCTCAAGCACACAGGCGAAAGGACACATGGTGAAGGATTCTTTGCTGACAGCACACAAGTATTGGTCCACCTTACACTGGGTAATTGAGCTCTATTTGTCAGGATTCCACAGAGAGAAACGCACCAAAAACTTTTGGTGGCATGCTACAGTTTCTTGTCACTGCCTCAGACTCAGGCTGATTGACAGAGTGATGCAACCGAGACAGACGCACAGGCTGAGGAGGACATGTGATGTTGGAGGGAGTCTAAAAAGGACTTGACAGACAGTGGTGGAGACTGAGCTTAACTTGCTTACAGAGCTAGCTATTCAGTGCTTGCTGCTCTCACTTCTTCGTTGATCTGCGTTTAGCTGAGAGACACACGGCCGAGAACTTTCCCGAGGATTCCTGTTGGCCCTGGTCCCTCCTGTGGACCCATGGTCAGGCTGAGGCCTGGCTGTCTCTGCTAAGTGGTGCCACCACTGTTAACTTGCGTTTACTATCTCATCTCTACCGAACTAGACTTTTGGTGTAGCTACAAAGTGTTTGCGAGTGGATCAAGCTTGTCACTGTTGACCTGTGAACTGAACGGTCAATTTTCAGACAACACAGATGGGAATTATTCTAAAGAACCTTTCTAAGCAGGTCCCTTTCCCCCATATCCTTTCTTTTCTACTACCTCTGGTGGTTGGCGGGTTAAAAGGGAGATTAAAATGTTTAAGAACCATCAATAAGAGTAGACTTTTAAAAAAAATTAAGGTTCCAACCCTCCATCTTCTTTCTTTGAACTGGCCTCTTCATTCAACCTGGAAGTCACCAATCCTGTTATTGTCTGGCTATCGAAGTCTGGGAAGCATCCTACCTCCACTCAGACCCCAGGCATGGAGCTGCAGATACCTACAGGCCCACCCCTCTCTTAAATTGCTCAAGGTCCGAACTCAGGCCCTCACACCTGCATGGCAAACACTCCACTCACCGAGTCATTGCTCAGCGTACGTACAAAAAGAAAACGTATAGATGGTCTTTCAGTAAACTCTTCAGGGCTGGAGAGATGGTTGAGTGGTAAAAAAAATACTTAACTCATCTTGTAGAGGATTCTGGGTTGTTTCCCAGCTCCCACACCACACAGCTCACAACTTCCTGTAACTCCAGATCCATGATTTCCAACACTCTCTGACCTGCATGGACACATACATGCATGTGGTACATATGTGCTCACACAGCCACACATACATATCCATAACAAGCAAATCATAATTTTTTTTAAAAAAAAAGAAAACTGTTGACATTAACTTATAATAGTATTATCAGTAGTTATCATATGTTTAGCCTGGAATGCATCCTGATGACTTAACCTAACATTTTTTTTAAAGATTTATTTATTTATTATATATAAGTGCACAGTAGCTGTCTTCAGACACAGCAGAAGAGGACATCAGATCCCATTACAGATGGTTGTGAGCCACCATGTGGTTGCTGGGAATTGAACTCAGGATCTCTGGAAGAGCAGTCAGTGCTCTTAACCACTGAGCCATCTCTCCAGCCCTTAACCTAACATTTTTAACCATCAAAAAAAGCACTTATATGAGGAGGAAAGTAGACATGAGGTTCCACCCCTTACCAAAAAGCTATTTGTAATTGATAGCCACTGGCAAAGGGAAAATACATGTTCTCCAGTGGAGTGCTGTTAGATTCGGCCTGTGTCCAGTAGTCATTGACCAACACAAAATGAACCCCATTTTTTTTGGACTTTTGTTACGTTTTTGCCTTTTTTTTGTCTCATTGATATTTTACTTGTTTGTATTGATCTTTCTTTCTTTCTTCCTCTCTTTTTTTTTTTTTTTGGTTGTTTGGTTGTTTGAGTTTTTGGGGTTTTTTTTTTGTTTTTTGTTTTTTGCTTTTTGAGAGACAATACAAAGTTGGGTGAGTAGGGAGTTGGGTAGAGTTTGGGAGGAGTTGGAAGAGGGGAAAGATCATGATGAGACTGAATTGTGTGAGATAATGTTTAAATAAAAAACTTCTAAAGAGAAGAGGAGAAAGAGCACCTGCAGCTCTTCTTAATCCACTGATCTGGGGGCCTCTCTGTATGAATAAATTTTATGGACTGGAGAATTGGGAGAGCTCTGTGATTTTCATGATTATACTTGAAGCTGAAACATTACTTTCTTTATACCACACACGTTACTGTAACTTTTATTCTCCTTAGTTAATTGTCATCTCTGAGGTTTATTACCTCTATCTGCTAACCTAGGCCTAGTTCTGGAAGGTTCTAGCTTCTACACATTGTTATCTAGGCCTAGAATGTTTTCCGCCTCTGAGACTTGCTACTGAGTAAGCCCACCATTTCTTGTTCTGTATGAACTCTGGCTGGCTGGTTCAACTCCGCTCTTTTGGCTCAAGATTCCTCTCCAAGCTGATTGATCAATCTGGCTTCTCTCTCGGCCTCTCTCTCTCTCTGACTTTTTGCTCTGCTTGGCCTCAAATTAATTTTTGCAATCTGTTCTGATCCTCTGGCTCCTTCTCATTCTCTGCCTCCTTCTATCGTCGTCTGTGTCTAGATTGTTCTCTCTGCAGCCTGTCGGTGTACAACTGTCTTCCCCTCTCCTTATGCGCTGTTCCTCTTATGTTGCCTCTCTTTTCTCTCTCTTCTCACAGAGTTGGGCATTTCCTATTTGTCGAATCTTTCTCTGATCGTCCCCCCACCGACTCCCGTGTGTGTGTGTGTGTGTGTGTGTGTGTGTGTGTGTGTGTGTGTGTAGGTAAGTAGTTGATATGAGTATAGGTCCCTCTGAGGTCAGAGGAGTCATCCCCCTGGAGCTAGAGTTATTGAAAGTTGTGAGGTTCTCTGGAAAAGCAGTGTGGGCATAACCACTGAGCCATCTTTCCGGTCCTGTAAATATAATTTTTATCAATTAAGAAAGATTTCAGTGGTTTTATAAGAGCATTTGTTTATGGTTCTATTGTTGGTCTTAGACTGTTTGCTGTATAATAGGGTCTCTCATGTAACAGCATTCACTTGCAGATAAACTAGAACTAGGGTTCAGCAAGGACACAGACATGACAGCTGGCTGGTATGTTCAAGATCTACATACCTGACACTGAGTTGGTTGTAGCAGAGTAACTAGACACAGGTGCCTCCCTCTCTCCCTTTCTCTCTGCAGCAAGGTAGCTGCATCTTTTCCCATGATGCTCCGGGGTTCTAAGAACAGCTCAAAGCTTCAGGGCCAGCCTCGGCAGATACAGTGTTCTAATGGAGTCAGCTGCCAAGCAGCCAGTGTTAACAGAAGGAACTAGTCCATGCCTCATGGAAGAGAAGGTACACCTGAGACAGGAGCGACCCGACCACCTTCTGAATACAGCCTTGTCTGCCTGTCTGTCTGTCATCAGTCTGTTGGAAACTGAATTTCTTTTCACCTTTGCTTTCTCATCTAGTCTACTCTGAAGGCTGCTGTCTGAACTTTAAGAAAATGAACCCATTTCTGGGGAAGTTGGTGTCTCCATGTATTCTGCGTCACACTGGAAGATGCTAGGCAGAGTGGCTGGGGTGGGCCAGGTTTCGGTTGATGTTTTGGATGTGTTTTTAAAATACCACTCACGTATCTCTCTTCTGTAATATGCACCGTCGTTTCTACTTTTCTGTTTAACACACATACGTGACATGAATTACATAGCCATTCAGTATCATTTCCTTCCTCACGAACAAAGGACTTTACAGTCACTCAGCTCCTTACTGAACACCTCTCCCACTCCCCCTAGACTAACATCTTCAATTTCTGTTCATCTCTTAAAAAGCAAAGCACTCAGCTTTAAGGTTACTCTGGGAGGGCTGGAGAGATGGCTCAGCGGTTAAGAGCACTGGCTGCTCTTCCAGAGGTCCTGAGTTCAAATCCCAGCAACCACATGGTGGCTCACAACCATCTGTAATGGGATCCGAAGCCCTCTTCTGGTGTGTCTGAGGACAGCGACAGTGTGTTCATATAAAATAAATAAATCTCTAAAAAAGATTACTCTGTACGGCACGGGGCATGACTGTGAAATGCCATCGTGCTACTTCTCCTAGTGACTCTCTTCTTTCTCCCTCATTCACCTTCTTCTGTTACCTCCATTACTCTGGAGCCCCATCTGCACATATTTTCGCCCTCTTTTGCCTTAAACTTTACTTCCCATGTTGCATGCGTTCTTTTCTTCTGGTGCATACTTTATTATGTCTGCCTTTACATATCTATTTCGTGTCGACAAATCACTCCAAACTTTCAAACACTACAGACACTCATTATCTCGCATAGTTTCTAAGTGTCAGAGACCGTGGGAGTAAATTAGCTCATCCCTCTGGTGAAGCTGAGTCAGCGTGTTGGTCAGGCTTGCCGGCAGCTGACGGTTTGAATGGAGCTGCCAAAAGAGTTTACTCGATGGTTGTTGGGAAATTGGCTGGTGGTAGGAAGCCTCAGCTGGTCAGCCTTGGAGACACCTCAGCATGGCTACCTGAGAGCAGCGAAGGTAATCCAGGCGAGTTCAAGGTGGAAGACACGGTGTCTTTTATGACATAGGCTCAGAAGTGAGTCTCCATCATTCCACAGGAACCTGTCATCACAAGGGTTAGCCCCATGTAGTAAGGAAAGGAGCCAGATAACCACAAGGTGAGGCTGTTGTGGGGCCGTACGAAGGCTGGCTTCTGACCACCTACTCGGTTTTGAATTATTTTCCTACCCATTTAGTCTTTAACCTCTCCCTACACCTTTTAAAGTTACTGTCCTTTTTTTTTTTTCCCCCGGAGCTGGGGACCGAACCCAGGGCCTTGCGCTTCCTAGGTAAGCGCTCTACCACTGAGCTAAATCCCCAGCCCCTACTGTCCTTCTAATAATAGATTCTATTCCCACTTAATCTCTAACTACCCTGCACGTAGTCTGAGGTTTCTCACACAGTATTTCCATGTTTACATTTGTCTAACATTTTTTATTGGATATTTTATTTATTTACATTTCAAATGTTATCCCCTTTCCTGGTTTTCACTCCACAAACTCCCTATCACATTTTTCCTCCCCCTGCTTCTATGGGTGCTTCCCATTCCCACCTCACCACCCTGGCATTACCCTACAGTGGGGCATCACGGGACCAAGGGCCTCTCCAAGGCCATCCTCTGCCACATATGCAGCTGAAGCCATGGGTTCCCCCGTGTGTAATTTTTGGTTGGTGGTTTAGTCCCTGGGAGCTCTGGGGGCTCTGATTGGTTGATATCGTTGTTGTTCATATGGGGTTGCAAACCCCTTCTGCTCCTTCAGTCCTTTCTCTAACTCCTCCATTGGAGATCCGGTTCTCAATTCAGTGGTTGGCTGTGAGCATCCGCCTCTGTATTTGTCAGGCTCTGGCAGAGCCTCTCAGGCTTTATCAGGCTCCTGTCAACAAGCACTTCTTGGCATCCATAATAGTGTCTGGATTTGGTGTCTGTATATAGGATGGTTCTAACATTGCTTTTGTTACATTGTTATAAAATTGTTACATTGTAACATTGTTACAGTGGTAACACTGGATTGTCTAAATCAATTCAAAACATTGATTTTTGCTAGCTGACTTCACGACTTCTTTGTATGTTTTAGAGTTTGAGGCTATTTGATATTTAAATGGGGGGGATCAGCTTGATATACATATGGTAAAAATACACACCCAGTCTCAACCTGGAGACGTTTCCTGTATGTTATCTCAGTTTCCTCCCCACATTCTAAGTCCTAGAAGCCACTTGTCTGCCTTCTCATCCATGACAGGCAAGAATGCTAACTTCACCATATATATCTAGATTTGATCTGTCAATATTTTATTAAGGATTTCTGGCATTGTACCCATGAAGATATTATTGTTTTGGTTTTGGTTTTGATTGTGGTTGTTTGGTTTCATTTGCTTTTGGTTTTGAGTGGGAACACAATAGAGAGGTGGGGGGACTTGAGGGGTGGGGAGGAATTGGAAGAGGGGAAAGTTCGTTAGGAGAATGAATTGTATGAGATAATTTTTTTTTGGTTCTTTTTTTCGGAGCTGGGGACCGAACCCAGGGCCTTGTGCTTCCTAGGCAAGCGCTCTACCACTGAGCTAAATCCCCAACCGAGATAATTTTTAAATAAAAAAATCAAAAAAGAGAAAAACAGCACCCGTGACTCTTTTAAATACATTTATTTGAGGACCTATGTGTAATGTATATAATTTATGGAATGGAGAGTTGCAAAAGGTCTCTGATGTTCATTATTATACTTGAAGCTGACCACCTGTTTCTTTCTATAACACATACAGACTGGGAGCTAAGCGAAAATAGCATTCCTGTAGCTGGTCTGGTAAAGTGCACTGGGAAGCAGTAGCCTCTTAAAGAGGGTTGTTTAGTTTTGAGTTTGTTTTCGTTCTTAGACACACCTTTACTAGCAAAGCTATGCACTCTTGGAGTTTTCCTTTTGTAATGTTTTAAATAGTCTGATGCATTCCTTAGAGACAAGACCATTAAGCTAACATTTCTCCCTAATCTTTGCAATTGTATGTCCCTAAAAAAGATTGCATGTTTCAGCCAAGCTGTCCAATTATTTTTGCTCACAATATTGTTATTTCTGCCCCCCAAGTTCTGTTCTATATTTGGGCCCTTTGTAGGCTTAGATTTTAAAAAGCTCCTTTTAATAAAGGGTTTCAAAGACGTTGACCCCTCTTCTAGCCCCCTGTCCAAAGGTAGGGGAGAAAAGATGGAGAGCAGGACAAGGGGATGTGGACCTGTTTAGAAGTTGTTCTTTGGAGGTGATTCTGATCTCTGTTTGTCAGGACCCCAGCTGTCCAGTTCAGTAGTGTCAGGATACCAAACAGGAATCAGCAGCAGTGGCCTGATCCAGCAGAAACAGCCAGGCCCCTGCCAAATCGGCACGAGTTAGCTGGAGCGACCAGAACCAGCAGGGATTCAAGGACACCAAGAGAAGTTCTCTGCTGTGCCTCCCTCAATGAAGTGAAAATCAGTGAAGACTCAGACCAATGAAGTGTTGCAAGGCTAGCAATGCAAGCACCCCATCACTGTCCATTGAGTCCTATTTATCTCTTCAAACATCACAGGCCCTCCCATGGGTCTGCTTCAACAAAACACCACGTGAGTCTGTATCACATGACACAACCAGAAACCTACTCTTGAGCCCTTCTTGAGTTCCTGACATCGGTCATTTGTGGTTTTGATGTGTTTGCTTTATCAGTTGTATTCTTCTATGAACGGTTCCTGACTGTATTGTCTTTGCCTTTTCTCTCCCCACTGTAGTCTTTACCAGATTTCCCTGTTTTGTTGGCCTTAGAGTTTACTTTGCTCCTCTTCCTGGTTAATTTAGTGTGCATAGACTCTGGGTTATAAATAGTTACCTTGCTGTGATCTCACAGAGATTACCGTGACCTCATAATCCTCAGTGGTGTCATCCCAGGTGGTATCTGAGGTGCCCCACCACTCAGTCCTTTTCTCTGTGTGCATTATCCATTTACGCTTTAGTCCCATGAAACAGTTCAGAATCTTTTTCAATTGTCTACTTTCTCTGAAGCAGCAAAGTTACCCAAAGGTAATTAAAGCCATTACAAGTAACTGTTGTTTCTAATGCAAGGTACTTCTGTCTTTTCCAGTATACTTTTTTTTGTCTTTAGTAATGAACTCTGCTATGTAAAATAGCTGAACACCATGTCCATCCTACATACCAATGCTTGTGCGGCCATGTTCCTGGAGAAACTGCACACTCAACCCAACAAAACATGTCCTGGCAATCATCCAAATATCTGCATCCCGTATCCATTAGCAACGGTGTTTTCTTTGGTAGATGATGATGAAGATGGTGATGATGATGATGGTGGTGGTGGTGGTGGTGGTGATTTCTATTTTGACAGTGTCCCCTCCCTCCCATCCTCCCGATCAGCCTATCATCAGAGAGGCTTCTTCCAGCAACTGATGGAAACAGATACAGCACAGGGGCAGGAGTCAAAGGGGTCAAGAACACCACAAGGAACCCACAGAATCAACTCCCCTGGGCTCACCTGGGCTCAGAAACTGAAGCACCAACCAGGGAGCATGCTTGGGACTGACTGAGGCCCTCAGCATGCGCGCGCGCACGCGTGTGTGTGTGTGTGTGTGTGTGTGTGTGTGTGTGTGTTACAGTTGTGTAGTTTGTTCTCCTTGGACTCCTAACACCGGAAGGAGGGGCTGCCTCTCACTCTTTACCTGGCTTTAGGGACCTGAGTCCCCATACTGAGTTGGCTCCTCCAGCCTTAATTTGAGGAAGGTGCCTAGTGTGATTGCAACTTGATCTGCCATGTTTGGTTGATGCCCCTGCATACCCTCTTCCGAAGAGAAATGGAGGAGTGATGGGGAGGGCATTATACTCTATTAAAATGGAATTAACTCCCCATTACTCATCCCTTGAGACACAAATTACGTGACTCACAATTCTATTATATAAATATGGACAACTAGACAGCTCCTGGGTATGTGTATCTCATTCCATAAAATCAAACACACATTTTTCCTATATAAATAAAATTAAAATATTCATTAACTTTTTTTTTTACAGACTTTCCCAGTAACATTATTTACAGGTCATTCCATATATAATTTATATCTGTCTCTTCTTTGTGGCTGGGAATCAAACCCAAACCATTCGGTATGCTAGCTGAGCTCTCTACCACAGACACAGGCACTCTGCCCCTGCTTTGTCTTTAAATATGTCACGGATACCTTTTCACATAGATGCTTAAAAGTTCTTATTGGAGATATGTTTTCAAACGCACGGAAGTGTGGCTCATATGTGTATCATCTAGATTTAATGCTTATCAGCCAATCCATCTGCACACAGATCTGTAGCTCCCAGAGTATAAAATTTCATCCATCTACACAATTTATAGTATCTGTGTGAATGTGTTACTATTTATATATATAGTTAGAGAAAAATTCCTCGTTTTTAGGCAGATCTCTTTCCTCCTTTCTCTATTCCCCTTTCCTTGGGGTGCGTGCGTGCGTGCATGCGTGCGTGTGTGTGTCATTGGAAGTTAAACCTAAGGCCTATGCATCCTAGGTAAATATTCTGTCATTGAACTGTACCCTCAAGCTGGACACCATCATTTTTGTCTTTCAAAGTATAACATTGCAAACGCTATAATCATGGGTTGTTAGTTAGTTGTTTTTGTTTTTTTAAGGGGGTTAATTCTTTGAGACACGGTCTCTCGGTGTGGCTCTGGTTGTCTTAGAACTCTCTCTGTAGACCAGGCTGGCCTCAAACTCAGAGATCTGCCTGCCTCTGCCTCCCAAGTGCTGGGATTGAAGGTGTGTACCCCCACTGCCCGACAAACATGTTTTTTATTACTGAAAAACCTAACCCCCTTTCACATTGTGGTCACCTGTTCTCTTATTTTTAGCCCCCGCTTTGTAATAGAGAAGGTTGTACTATCACCATTTTACACATAGGAATTATAGAACCTAGAGGAAACTGTTGGGAAAGTAGTAAGAACTGAAACCCAGACCACTTGAGTGGACTTTGCTCGTTTGAACCTGAACCATCCCAACTTACGTTATTTGTAAAGCAATGTTAGTGTATGCTAGAAATGTAATGCTATAAAAGGTATTGTGTAAAAGTTGAACACATCCAATGTTATGCTAAATGTCTTGCCACTCAGTTTTTATATAAATATACTAGGATAAAAGTTATTCCTTTTTACTGACCAAGAATGCAAACTTGCTATATTAAAGAAATTACCTGTCACTACACCATTCATAGATAGTGGGATCTGGGTTCTAACTTAGATCTCGCCTCCAAATTCATTGCTTTTCCTCTTGTCCTTTCTACCTTTCCGCTAATATTTCATAGACTACTCTTTTGTTTAATTAAAAAATAACAGAAATGACCTTTGAACCTGTGGTTTTGCTTCATTCATTTAAAGACACATACATACATCTTTTCAAGCCTAGCAACAAAGCTTGCTGTTCTGGACCGCTTCCAAGTACTCTGAAGTGCTGAGTTTGTATGTGAGGGAGCGCAGTCCAACCGTCTCTGGAAGTAACTTCTCAGACACTAGTATGTTTCAGTAGTCTCCTTGGCGTATCTTTATCCAGTCACATTAACAATCAGAACTCACCATCACAGCCATTCTTTGAATACACATACTTACAGATCTTTGTCATTTCATCAATAATCCACGGCACTCGATGTCTACTGTGTATGAAGACTTGTCCTAGGTTCACAACAGTAGAGACTGAACTATGCCCTTCCCGTTATCACTAGAAAGCAATACTTCTTAGTGACTCTTTGTGGGGGTATACGTATGTATGTGATGCATGTGTATGTTGTCTGTATGATGTATGCATGCATGCTTGTAAGTGCAGATGTATGTGTACTCCAGTGGTTGGGTGGAGTTTCAGACCTTGTCTCCCATCTTGTTTGAGGTAGAGTCCTTTGTGTACCAGACTAGCCACACCAAAAGCTTATGTCTGCCTCTCATCTCCCTGTAGGATCACTGTGCCCAGCTTTACATGGGTATCGGGATTTCTTTTGAAATGTTGAGGCCGTGGCTGGGAAGTGGGCGAAGGTCTTCTGAGAGACCCCATGTTAAATGTGAATCTGGATAAAGCCCAGAAAATGGTCCCAGTCAACGGACCCTTTAAGAACGGAGTGTTGCTGGCTCATGCCGTGCTCCTGAGGTTGAGAATCTTTAGTGGGGTGGATAGGAAGCGTGGGATGAAGGCTGGTTTGGGCTGACTGACCCCTCTAGCCAGACAGACACTTCTCGGTGTTGCCGGGAGAGGGTGGGGCTGGCTGCCTGGTCCTCCAGGGTCCGCCTGGGGGTGCGGAGAGTTGGAAGTTAATCCTGAGATCTGGACATCCGAACCAACAGTCCTGGAAAAGAGTGAAAGTGAGCTCAGACTGAACAACAAACCGCTCTAAACTTGGTCAAACTACGGCCTCTAGAGAGAAAGACTTGAATTTCACCTCGTGGCTGTGTATTCAACACCTGGCACACACATTCCTTAATCACTACCGGATCTTCTGAGACTTTTATATTGTACTTTCTGTATTTATTTAGGTATTTGTGTTTACTACTCTTTCCATCCATCTAGAAGACTACGTACAGGCTGCCACAGCCTTGACTTAAATATACCATCCAGTGAGGTTGTGAGAATGTGTGCTTTCCCGGTTTGATGGTGGCTTTATTTTAAAACAAACGAAACAAAACAAAGCAAAAAACCAAGCCCTGTCTAGTAACGCATTCTGTCTTTTTATTGTTCTTAATGTGTATGGACCAGTGACTTTCTATCCATTGACGAACACTCTTGTATATAAACTACCAATATTGAAGAAGGAAAACGTGAATGATACCAATTCTGCGAACTAACAAACAACCCTCACTCAGCCCCCAGTTAGTGGGCTGCAGTGTTCAAAGTACGAAGACTTGGGCAGTTCATCAACTTTTATTATCAAGTGCTTTTGGATGTTGCTAATTGTAATTTATATACAGTGAACTACTTCGTTTATTTTTAAGAGTTGATGACATTGTGGGATTTAAAGTCTTTCCCCAAAAGATAAATATAAATATTTGTGTATTTTATCCCCACCCCTACAGATGCAACAATTGGAGAGACAAGTCATCGATGCAGAACGCCAAGCAGAAAGGGCTTTTCAAGAGGTAGAGTACACGTCAATCTTTCCCTGCCTGCATGCATACAAAGATGGTTTAGTCAAGACAAAATAGGATAGCCGTCGACCTTCCTGGATATTTTATAATTTTGTTCAAGAGCTCGATTCATAGAGTGGAAAAATGTATTCTGTTCCGCTCCTATATAGACTTTTCCTAGAGGGAGAAAAGGATTTTGATAGATTTTAGAAAGTCATTTTTAGAAAGTCAAATGTGACTGTTGACGGGAATCCTAACAGCAATTAGATTTTCTATGTGTCCATACCCACATCCATTTTATGTGTAGTAATAAAGGGCTGAAAATTATGTGAATCCTGTATTGTAGAAAAATGAATGGGTAAACGTAAGGCCATGAACAGCACTCGCTCCAAAACACTATTTCAAATCCTTTTACTGAAAATGAATAGAGAAACTTGCTTATAATTAGTAAAAATATGTACAAAATTAATATTTTATATACTAATGTTTATGGGTAAGGAAAGTCAAATCCAGAAGTTTAAGATTAGTCTGAGAGGAAACTGCAAATCTGTTTGAGTTGTGGTGTTAAGATGAACAGGTTCTTTTGTACTTTGATTTTTTTAATATTGCTCTGACCCTTTGGATGGTGATTTGCTAAGTCACGTGGCCCTCTCTGGGCCTTGAGAACAGTGAAGTGGACGGCGTGGGTGAGCACACTCAGCCTGGGAGTTGGTGGACGGCTTGTATGCACACTCCCAGTTCTTCACTGTTATTAAATCTACAGCTTCTCATTCGATGGAAGATCCTTATCACAGTTGCTCAAAGCCACAGTTTCCAAAAGCAAAAACCTCCAATGCAAAATTCTTTCTCAGAAATGCATAGTATAGCCGAGGAGGTGGCTCAGAGGCTAAGAGCACTGGCTGCTCTTCCAGAGGACCCAGGTTCAATTCCCAGCACCCACATGACAGCTCACAACTGTCTGTACCTCAAGTTTCACAAGATCCAATATCCTGACAGACAAACATGCAGACAAAAGACCAACACCAATACACATAAAAATAAATAAGTCACTCATACACATACACATACACATATGTATGTGCATACACACACAGAGAAGGAGGGAGGGAGGGAGAGAGAGAGAGAGAGAGGCATAGTGGCATAGTATGGCAGCGTACGGTTTTTAGCTCCGCCATCTGTCTTTGGTGTCTTTTCCTTGCTTTAGTGGTACCAAGCAAGTTTCCTCCTTTAAGCTCGAGACTAGATTAGATTTCACATAGCAAATTGTTAAGAGTGGCTTAACAGATTTCTGAGCAATACCAATTTTATTTATATTTGATTTCTTATTTATATTTGATAAGAAATCTTAAAATTCTATGAATGAAACTTCCACCACATATAAGAGTAGAGAAAATAGCCTAACAGAGTCTCTCGGGAGTCTGTTAACCTGCAGTTTGTCTTATCTATAGTCACTTGATCCCTCCACTTGCCCCTACACTGGATTATTTTGAGGAAGCCAATACCAGATATCATACAATCGTACCCGTGAGTTGAGTGAAATCAAAGCAACTAATCTAAAGGACTGTTACAAATCCCAACCACACTACCATCGCCGTGTCAAAAACATTAGCAAAGGCTTCTCAGTATGTCACAGAACCAGATACCATTCGAAATTCTCCAAGTATCTCATTGTCGCTGCTGGTTTTGTTTTTTAATATTAATTTCATTTGTGTGTGTGTGTGTGTGTGTGTGTGTGTCTGTGTCTGTGTCTGTGTCTGTGTGTGTCTCTCTCTGTGTGTGTGTGTGTGTGTGTGTGTGTGTGTGCGCGTGCGTGTTTGCTGGTGCCCCCAGAGACCAGAGCTGTTAGAGCTGGCTGTTGTGAGTGCTGGAACCTGAACTGGAGTCCTCCGGGAAAATAGTATAGTCTACTGGCTGCTACCATCATCTCTCTAGCCCTGCGTTTCTGGTTTTTAGTTGGGTGAAGTTTGTATAATATAAGGCTATTATTTAGGACAGATAATTCACAGCTATCACGTAATCAGCATCTCTGTTTAGCTCCATTGATTATTGCCACCTTTCACAATGAAGCCTGTCACTGTCACTCCCTCTGCCCTCTGCCCTCTGCCCTGGCAGTCACAGACCACACTCTGTGTTTGTGAGTTTACCCACCTCGCATAGAAAGGTGAGGCCCTGCTAGTGGTCCAGACTGGCCTTAAACTTATAGTCCTCCCGCCCACATATCATCACAGGTATGTGCCACCACACCTAGATTGGCTATTTCTTACAGAATTATTCTTATGTTATCTTTGTGTTTGACTTCTTGTATTTAGTAGGATAATTTGAACATGTTCCATATATGTGTGTGTGTGTGTGTGTGTGTGTGTGTGTGTGTGAGTGTGTGTTGCATTTTTGTTTATTCAACTATACATGGGCATTTCAGTTGCCTCGACCTTTTGGTCAGTAGGACAAGAGGGCATGCACATGTATTTGAGTATTTGTTTTTATTCCTTACTATATTACTTATATATATAATATGATATATGATGTAATATTTATATACAATGCATTATAATATAATAAGAATATTATTAAATTAATAAACCAAAATTTTAACTATTAAATTATATTTATATGATTTGTATTATGTTCTATATTTATGTATGATATAATATTTAAAGTAGCATATATGTATATGCTGATTTTTTCATTTCTAATGATTGCCTCAAGTTGAGATCAGAAGTAAATTGACACATTTCACTTGCAACTTAGACTTTATTCTGTGTGGTTCTTTTTCTGTCCTTTGTTTCAGTATTTGTTGGAGAGATTTGTTGGTGAAGTTTTTCCTTTCAAGCTTTCTGCCTCCCACATTTTCCTTCCCATGGTGCTATTAAACATGCTCTTCTGTGTCGTTTCCTCTCCAATATAATTAAATCTAAACACTTACCCTCACTCTTGGCTCACCTTTTTCGTTCTTCCTCTCTTGGTTCCAATACCAGCTCTTGGGTGGTGTTGCACACCCGTGTCAGAGGCACACAATGTCTACCTCTCTTTCTCTGTGATATTAAGGGTTTGCATACTTACACGTCTGTGGATGTGTTCTTAGTTTCTTATTCCTATGTCAGCAGTTGGCTAGTAGTCCCTTTAGTAAAAGGCGGCAGAGGAAGTCTAGCCGATGTGTCAGACAGCATGCCCGCTGGCAGTGGATGAGAATTCTAAATGCCAGCAAGGCCAGCATTTGGCTTCGCTAATTCATTTTAACTAGCTACCCCTGCTTTGTTAATCTGGGAAGAATTGTAATCTGAATTCTCATCACTGGCTTAATAAATAACCAAACATACATACTCCAGCTCCCTAAGTCAAATCCATCGTGTTTGGAACTTAATCTCTTGATATTTCATAATGGACCTTGCCTATAAAGTAAATAAATGTAGCCCATTGACTGTCAAGATAGGAGAGGATGAGGATGGGCCGACCCATGAGAAAGGCCAGTGTGACACCATTATAGACACTCCTGTACCATTGTGATCCAGGTTGGTGCAGAGACTAGTTCTAACTCAGTTGTTCTTCACAATTCATGGAGAACTGTTACCTCAATTTACGTACAACAGTGTCGTAAACACAGTGAAAACTCAGGGTTTGAGGTGAGCAGTTTCCCTCTCTTCCCCTCCTCCCTCCTCCCAGAGACAGTGGGAAAGAGGTGGGGGAATATGAGACCAGAGTTTGCCAAGGAGAATCTGTACGGTCAGAAGGAGATACAGAGGGAGTTCATGGTTCTCTGCCTTGGAATCAGACTTAAGTGTCTGACTGGGTTGAAATCCAACATTGTGACTGTAAACCTTTCTTGATTAGAGTATCAGGTTTATCACTTATAACATGCAGCTAATATTGACGGCTGACAGCTTCTGGTGGACCTCGAGGTTTATGGCAGATTGATTGAAGAACACAGACTCTGGAGTCAAACTGTTGGGTTCAGTCAGCTCTCACCTCTGACTGCCTCGTGTCAGCTTTCTGTCTATGAAATGTGTACAGTCGTGCGCCTGTCTCAGGATTGTGTAGACATTGAGTAGGTTGCTAGATGTAAAGTACTTGGAATATTTCCGAGCACATATTAGTGCCCAGTAGGAGTTCGCTATTGTGAAGATTGAAGTTGATGTAATTGATGTGCCTGGCAGTCAGCCCACGGTGGATGACAGTGGCAGAAGCAGTATTAGCAGTGCATGGGTTTGTGTGCCTTCCATATAGTAGGATGATAAAAATAGCACTGGGAGTTATGGGTGGCTCCCCAAACTACCCTCGAGTTCAAGTCACGATTGGAAGCATTTATAGGACGCAAGAAAAACAAAAAACAAAAAACAAACCACGTTACACTTGCGGTTATGGTTATATGCAGGGAAAGGAAACATTTAAAATCCATTTTTTAAAAAAGGGCACCACAGACACTGTCCAGGAGCACTGGTCCAAGTTTCCAGTTACTGTCTTCCAGTGACATCACTGTCTTCCAGTGACATCACTGTCTTCCAGTGACATCAGCAGGGATATGCTTGCTCTTCCCATCAAGGGTGCATGGGCAAGATTTGCAAAGCACTGTCCATGCCCAAACCACAAAGCTTGGTGTATGGGATCAGCCTGAAGTACTCATGCGACGGATCTTAGTTTCTAAGACTCTAGCTTTTCCCATTCCTCTACCCCTGTCATACTGGTATTGTGTGGCTGAGACCCTGTGTGAATAGCAATAGATATTCACCACGTAATGATTTGAGTGAGCCTATGCACCCATTTGAACAGTTGGTTCTGGGTTGGTGATGCTGTTAGTGGAGGCTTAGGAGGTATGGCCTTCCTGAAGGAGATATGTCACTTGCAGTGGGCACTGAGACATTAAGACCTCAGGATACACACACACACACACACACACACACACACACACACACACACACACACACACACTTTATGTTTTCAGTTCTAGATGTGAGCTCTCAGATTACTACTCCAGTCACCATGGCTGGTGTCACGTCTCCATGTTGTCATGGCGATGGACTCATGCCCTTTGGAACCATAAGCCCAAATAAACCCTTCTTTGTATAACTTGCTGTGGGTGTGGAGTTTATCACAGTGATAGAAAAGTAACTGGTAGCACCCAGCAAGCACGCTGTTGACTCTAATGTTCTGATGCACAAGATGGCCGGGGCCAAGGTGCTTTTATTTATAAGGATGTCTGTCCCAGGGCTCAGAGGTTCCTTTGCCTCAGACCAGTCAGAGCCCGGCCCCGTCTTTGGGAACTGAGCAGTTCAAGTCTGCTTAAGGTAGTTCTTGATGAAGAGTAGCTTAGGGATTTCAGGAGCTAAGAGGTTTAGGGGAAGGTCGAAGGACATAATGAGAGTAAGCAACTAGGAACTTACCTGAAGGAAAAGAGAAAAGTCCCCTGAAAGCAGGGTGTATGTGTAGATGTTTGCCTGGGTTCGTTTAAGCTAGTCTGCATTTGTCGGTGTTTTTCTAAACAACTGATTTATTTTTATTTTGCGTGCATTAGTGTTTGCCTGTGTGTCTGTGTGAGGAGGTATGTCGTGTGAGGATGGCAGATCCCCTGGAACTGAAGTTACAGACAGTTGTGAGCTGCCATGTGGGTGCTGGGAGTTGAACCGGGTCCTCTGGAAGAGCAGTCAGTGCTCTTAACCTCTGAGCCCTGTCTCCTCAGTCGGTGTTTGTTACTGGTCAGTCTGAGTAGCTGAAATTCTTGTATGGTTAAGGTTAAATGAATGGAAAAAGAACCGGGCTGTTTTCCGTGTGCTTGTGGTAGGATATTTTAAAAGATGGCTTGTTTCTTCTGTAAACTCTTAGCATCCTGTAGACATCTTATTCATAGTGATTACCAAGGAAGGCTGGGAACCCTGGTCGTAACAGGGCCAGCTGGCAGGCCGGATGCTGGAGACTATTTTGTGATTCTTTAAGAGACTTTGCGCATTTGCCAATATTTTTCTTGCCTCAGGAAGTTGTTTATCCAAAAGTAATAGTCACCTGAAAAGAGTTTCAGATGACAACAGTTCAAGGATCTCTGTCATGTTCGTGCATAACACCAGAACACCTTCTGTGGTTCCAGGAACTGGCTGTCCAGAGCTATAGGAATATGTAATTAACCTTCCCTAAGTAATGAAAGGGCAGTTTCATGTGACATCTAAGTGTGGTCGCTCTGACTTAATAAAAGCCTGTCTCTGTTCTCACATGGTTCTGGGTGCTCAGACCTTGCATTGCTGTGACAGAAAACCTGCGAGCAACTGTTTTCAGGAGAAAGGTCATTTTTGGCTCATGGCTTCAGTCTGTGGTCAGCTGGCTCCCAAGATGAGGCAAACAGCATGACGGGGTGCGGGTGACAAACAGAGATGTTTATGGTATAGCGAGGAAGGGGACAGGCCGTGGGGTCGAGGAGGAGATAGCAGGGAGGGGCTGAGGGCAGAGCAGAGACAGACACACAGGGAACAAGAGCTTCAGATCCTTGCTCTCTGATGAGCCTTGCTCCAGCCATGGCCTAACTTTCCACAATAACGCCATCAGATTCCTCTCCCATCAATGGCTTAATCCATTACTGAAGTTAGAGCTCTCAGGATCAACCACATCGCAATGGCTGGGTCTGGGGTTAGACCAAGCCTTCTCTAGATGAACATTTTGGGAGATACTTTTTATCTAAACTGTAACTGTACTCACTTCATATTTCCCCTCTTTCTGGTATATGTACATCCCATGTGTGGGTGTGTGTGTGCGTATGTGTGCATGTGCGTGCATGTGTGTGTGTGTGTTCGTGTGTGTATGTGCATGTGCGTGTGTGTGTGTGTGCATTTGTGTGTGTGTTCGTGTGTGTGTATGTGTGTGTGCATGTGTGTGTTTGCATGTGGAAACAGAAGGTCAATCAATGTCAGGTGTCTTACTCAATTACTCTCTTCCTTTAAATTTTTTTTTTTTTGGTTCTTTTTTTCGGAGCTGGGGACCGAACCCAGGGCCTTGCGCTTCCTAGGCAAGCGCTCTACCACTGAGCTAAATCCCCAGCCCCTCCTTTAAATTTTTTAAAAATGTGTTCTTCAGTAGTTTATAGATACACGTGTGGTTAGATCATGTCCACCCATCCCTACTTCCCAATTCCAGTGTCTCCTGGGCCTCCTTCAATAACCCCTCCCCTAACTCCATCATGTCTCCTCGCCCCCCTCCTTCTTTTCCTTCTCCCACTCTCTGTCCAGTTAGTCCAATGACACACGTGGACCACAGGCATCCACCCATGGAATCCACACATGGAAAACTGACTTTCCATCTCCTAGTGGCCGCCAGCTGTTAGTAGTCACTCAGCTAAAGGTGGAGTCTAGTATAGCTCTTGGCTCTCCACATTAGACGGTTGCCTGACTTGATCTTGGGGCAGCAGCCACAGCAGCTATGGCAGGAGTTAATGAGTCTGAGGCATAGTCCTGCCCAGAGGACACATCTCACTCACAGCCATCTTCCAGGAGCTCTGCGCTTGCCATCCTCCCTGCCCTCTGAGCCTCGGGAGGAGGGAGGGTGTATAGACGCCCACTTAAGGCTGCACACTCTACAGTTACTCCCTGCATAGTCGTGAGTCTCTTAATCTCAGGCCACTGCATAAAGAGGTTTCTTTGATGGGGTTGACCTTGTTTTTGGAAAGAGTCTCTCATCGAACCCACAGCACATGGATTTGGCTAAACTGGTGGGCAGTGAGCTCCTGGGATCTACCTTTGACCTCTTCCAAGCACTGGGAGCTGCCCTGCCCAGCCTTTATGTGGGCGCTGGGATCCGAACTCAAGTCTTCATGCTTGGGCAGCAGGCACTCAGCTGACTGAAGCTCTAACCCATGGCCTTTCTTGAGGTCTACCTTCTATTACTTTATTCTCAGAGAGGGGCTGACATTTTAGGCGCTACTCTCTTCAACTCCAAGAGCTACAGAATTTCCTGCTAATAACTGGAAAAACTGTTCAGAGATCGAGTGTTTGCTGTGTATTTTCCTCCTTCTGAACTATTTTTCATGGCAGAACTGTTAGGTAAACCTTTATCATTGGTATGAATCTTTATGGCTCATCCAAAACCAAACCAAACCAAACAAAAAAGATCACTGCTTTGTGTTAGTTCTTAAAGCATCTAAACCTAAGGCCACTTAAATTATTTAAAAAGAATGTTTTCTGCCTCTGCTTTTGTTTTCAAAGTTTCCTGCTGTGTATGTGTGTGAGAATATATATATATATATATTGCCATATATAGTGTGTGTGTATGTAGTATATGTGTGTAAGTGAATATGTGCAGATGTGCTGTATTTGTATACGAATGTATGTGTATGTGCGTGTGTGAGAGTGTGTATGTGTGTGGTGTATGTGTATATGTGAGTGTATGTATGTATGTGTCTCTTTCTCTGTGTATGTGTACTGCATGTGTGTCTGTGTGTGTGGTATGTGTCTAAGCTTGTGTATGTGTATATGTAAGTGTGGTATGTGTATATGTGTGTGTTTGTGTATGTGTATGTATATGTGTCTGTGTTTGTATGTGTGAGTGTGTGTTTCTATGTGTATGTTTACTCCATGTATGTGTGTGCTGTGTGTATATGTGTGTGTGATGTATAGTATGTGTGTATATGTATGTGGTGTGTGTGTATGTGTGAGTGTATGAGTACTCCATATGTGTGTGTTGTGTGTATATGTGGGTGTGGTGTGTGTATTTGTGTCTTTGTCTATGTGTCTGTGTCTGTGAGTGTACGTGTTCTCTGTGTATATGTGCTGCATGTGTGTCTGTGTGTGTGTAAGAGAGTGTATGTGAACATGTATGTGTGTGTATGTATGTGTGGTGTATATATAAATGTGTGAGTGTGTATGTGTGCATGTGTCTGTTTGTGAGTGTACGTGTCTGTGTATATGTGCTGCATGTGTGTCTGTGTGTGTGTATAAGAGAGTATGTGAACATGTGTGTGTATATATGTGTGGTGTATATATGTGTGAGTGTGTGTGTATGTGTGTGTTTGTGTGTATGTGTCTGTCTGTCCGTGTGTGCATCTGTTATTTAATTAGAGCAATTTTGGCATCTGATTCCTAGTTACACATGTCCAAATGGCAGCTGACTTTAAGGACTCATTACAGTTTTCCCTGATGTTATTAAAATGACGGAAAGATTTGTTATGTATGAATTATCAGCTACAATTTCTCACATTCTTCTTTTTCTTTATGTCTATAATCATTGAGCTTCTGATAAAATAACTTCTTACCTATTTTTGAATATTATGCTATTTATTTCTAGAATATTGTATGAACACCTTCCTTATTTAGACCCTCCTGAAGTCTCAGGTGAAGCTTCCAATACGTTAGGCTCTCGACCATGCAAGAATTGGGTTTGTGATCTGCAGAAAAAGGACAGGGCCAGTTAGAAGGTGGTGACAGTAAGTAGACTTCACTGAGTTGGGGAGATTCACAGTGTGTGGGGGTGAGCAGACACTACACACGCGTCCTCTGAAGAATCCTTACGTGTCAGTGTTCTCTGCAGAAGACGTAAGCAGAGTCTGTCCGTTTTAGACATTAATGTCGCTCGCCCACCTGGCTCGCACGTTACTGTTACTAACCATATATGTACTGCTGAATCATACAGTCTGTTACACTTACTGCCTCTTGTTTCCACTAGACTGTAGCTTGTATGCAGGAAGGGATTTGAGCGTCTGTTTCATGCACTGATGCCTTCCTAGCCTGGAACTGGAGAACATTAGCAAATAAACAATGAGCCCCCATTGAATTCTTTCGACTGCCTGTATCTGGTCTGGACTTACATTGTGTTGTTGGTGTTTTCTTTTTAATGATTTTGCTATTTGGGCTTTAAGTTTCTTTGGTTTTCTTTTTTCTTCTATTGTGTTTCTTTTCTTTCCTTTTCGTTTTTCTTTTCTTTTCTGTAAGCACAGTTTTCTCCCCAAAATGTGTTCATCTCCAGGCCATCTAATTGGAATCTTATCTTACACTATCTTTCTTTGTATTCTTTCCTTGCCTACATATGGAGGGACAGCTAGAGGCCTTTGCTTCCATACGGACACTTTGCACGCTGTCATTGCTCTAGTAGACATGTGCTTTACCCTGTGTAACTGCAGCAGTCTGATGATCTCTTGTGCCCGTCCTGAAGGTAACACCGCCTTGTTAAATAGTCTTCATATTTTGTAATCACCCCAATACATTACACCTTACTGTTTATTTAATATTTTCAGTTTGTGATATGATTTAAGAGCCTAATGTTAAAGTACAATTCTAAGCTTGAAACTGACAAATTAAGTCCGGTACAATGGCATAATTTACCCTCTGAATTTAGGTACAAGTTATGGAAGAGAAACTAAAAGCAGCTAACATTCAAACCAGTGAGTCAGAGACACGGCTATACAAGAAGTGTCAAGATCTGGAGTCTGTGATGCAGGAGAAGGATGACCTCATTCAGAACTTGGCTCTGCGGCTTGAAGAGCAGGTTAGGAAACTGAATTGCCCATCTTATTAATGTGTGCTCATTGCTGTGTAGTTTAAAACAAGGCTTAGATATGGTACTCTGGAGACTTTTACTCACAGGATTATGTCACATGTGTTGGTAAGAGGTACAGAAAAAAGGTCTTGGGTAACTCAAGGCAAGATCTAGTACTTTTTTATTATGTGTGAGCTCATGCGTGTGTGTATGTGTGTGCACACAAGTGCATGTATGTGTGCATGTGCGAATGTTCATGTGTATGTGCATGTGTGTGTGCACATGAGTATGCATGTGTGAGTGTTCATTGTGTATGTGTGTGCGAGTGCACATATGTTGCTATGTCAGAGGGCACTTATAGGAGTTGGCTCTCTCCTTCCACCACATGGTCCTGGTGATAGAACCCACGACATCAGACATAGTGACACATGCCTTTACCCATGGGCTGTCTCTCTGGCCCCTATCTAGTAGTTTTTTAGATGCATGGATGTTCTTTAACATTCAGACTTTAGGGTTTAAATGTGATGTTTTTCATTTGGAAATACTCAGTTTATAACAATCATAAAATATTTGCAACCAAAGTGGGTATGGTGGTCCATGCCTGTAATCTCAGAATCCTGGAAGCTGACACTGGAGGATCATTAGTATGAGGCCAGTCGGGACAACATTTAAGACTATATTTAAAAAAAGTTAAATTGTACATATTTGTGTGTGATCTGATCCTCCTGCCCAGAAGTATTCAGTTTTCAGCTGCTCCTTATGACCAAGTAGAGTACTGTCAGTTGTGTGGCAAAAATTCACCAGGAGTGGGGTGTAATCATCCCCATCATCCCAGCATTTGAGAGGCTGATGCAGGAGGATTGCCATGAGTTTGAGGCTAATCGGGCTACATACTGAATCAAAGCCAGCCTGGGTTACAGAGTGAGACCTTGTCTCCAGAATAAATGACATTCAAGTAGCCATTTAATGTGACTGCTATGTGTGTTAAATGCATTAACATTTTCATTTCTTTTGCCCTTCTCTGTGGGCTCAGTGCTTTAGGACAGTGGTTTTCAGCATCCTAACAGCCCAGTCCCCAGCCGATGTGACTTACGTGCTATTCACATTCTTTGAAGTTTTGTGACCAGAGCCAGGTTTTAAGGTTGTTAAATGTAACAAACTAGAATTTCTCTGTGTTTGTTTTTCTGGTTTTGCTTGAAGGAGAAAATAACCCTGCTCCTAAGCAGATTCACGTTCTCTACCTGACTTAGTAGATCCAATTCTCCTGGTCCAGAAATAGTTCGTTTTGTTGATAAATTCAGAGGCTTCACTTCAGTGTAGGAGTATCTGGGAAGCAGGGGAGAGGGGTAGCAGGGTATCTGGGAAGCGGGAGGTGGGGGGACCCTGCTGCTGGAATGAACAATGCTTGTGGTACTAGGTAGGTACTTTGTCTTGCTTCAACAAAATACCTGACAGAAGCCACACAAGGAAGGAAGGGTTTATTTTACTGACAATTTCAGCGTACAGCCATCACCACAGGGAAGACATGAGGCAGGGATGAGGCAGCTGCTCACCTTGTGTCCACAGTCAGGAAGGAGAGAGATGAATGGTTGTTCAAGACCCCAGCCCATGGAAGTATGCCTTCTGCATTTAAGGTCGAACTGCCTACATCAATCAACCCAGTGTAGAAAAATCCCTCAGTCACGCCCAGAGGCTTGTTTCCTTGGAGCTCTTACATCTTGTGAAAATGTCCGCCCGGTTATTGCCACATCTGCATGGCCACATCTGCATGTGCCTTTTGGTTTCTTTCTCTACTGAACAAAATCCTTTCTTCCCCTCCCCCTCTCGTCTTTCTGTTTTAACAAGATCTATTGTTCATGCTGGTCCACACCCTATGATCTTCCTGCCTCAGCCTCCAGTGGCTAGGATTACAGACATGTACCACTATGCCGGGCAATTTGGGCTTTGAAAAATCTGCTTGATTACTTGGAGGTAAATGTATTAACCCAGAAACAGGTTTTAAGTAGATTTGGCTTCTAGATTTTATGATACAATGTCTCCAAGCCAAGGCACTCACGTTTAAACTAACCGGCTGTTGATGTTATTTCAGAAACAAGTGAGGATAAAAGAAGCTAAAACAATAGAAGAAAAAGCAGCTAAGATCAAAGAATGGGTAACAGTTAAATTAAACGAGGTATTTACTGCTACATTTTCTCTTATTATTTACTTATTATTAATTAATGTTTATAATATACCACCCACCCTGAGTGAGACCATAAGTCCTGACCAGTTGGTTATTGTCCTGTGTTTTGATAAACTCGTGATAGACTGCTTTGATATTAATATCCATTACACTCATGATGATGTACACAGCCACATTGTAATGGGTTGCTTCTAAATAATTATGAATATTACATGTATATGTCATAAAGTTAATAGGTTTAGTATCTAAGAAACACAGACTAAATGCTGAAACAGTTGTCTTAAAAACAATTTTTTTAAATTATTTTGCAGTGGGGATGAAAACTTTTAGCTCTGAGCAAATAAATATTGATGACATAATTGTTAAGGGTGATAGCCAATGCTAATAAGATCACCATCTTGGGGCTGGGGATTTAGCTCAGTGGTAGAGTGCTTGCCTAGGAAGCGCAAGGCCCTGGGTTCGGTCCCCAGCTCCGAAAAAAAGAACCAAAAAAAAAAAAATCACCATCTTGCACACAGAGTAATATATATATTACTATATATATATATAGTATAATTATATATTGCTATTTTCTAAATTGTGTAATTTATTGATGAATTTAAAAATTATTATTTTATATTAAAGAATATTATTCTGCTCTTTTATTTAGCTAGAAGTAGAGAATCAGAATCTTCGTTTCATCAACCAAACCCAGACCGAAGAGCTAAGAGCAATACAGTCAAAATTGCAAGGTACAGATATTTTCACTAAGATGGGATCGGGGCTGTGCTGGTTGTATAGGAGTTTCCCATTAGTGTTTCCATAAGGTTCTGATTATGAATATCATGTAAGATGCTCACTTACTGTCAGTAAATGAAGAGAATTTCTCCATCCAAAGAGAAGGTGGGCTGAGGAGTCACAGGCAAAGAGACAAGTGATAAAATATTAATTTATCAAAGTGACTATTCCATAGGTCAGAGAAAGATGACTGCATGGTAGTTTTGCCTCCCTCTCCTAACGAGCAATCCATTTAAAGTCCAAAGAATCCAATCTGCTAAAACTACTACCCGTTAATGTCAGCCTTGAAGTTCAGAGATCATAGGCAGCAGGTCCGGTCTGCAGCAGGTCCGGTCTGCAGTAGGTCCGGTCTGCAGCAGTAACGGCATCTTGGTTCTTCCCAGCAATGTAGTACTACATCTCTGTATCGTGATGGAACACAGAGGGGAGTATGAAGCCAAAGGGTAGAAGTATTTGTACCAGAGGTTTCTTCTTCAGTATTCTGCGACTTGAACATGAAAGAGAATAGATGCCTTTAGTGGGGGTTAAAATGTACATAGTTGCACCTGTGTTGAGGGCTTTCATGGCTCCTTGGCGTCATGCATTCTGAACACGCCCCTGAATTTGGGGGTTTCTTGAAGGCAGCTGCAGGATGTTTCTGTGGATTCCCCAGTGCCTCCTCTGGTTGTGGCAAATGCCACACAACTCAATTCATTCATACGTTGTCAGTGCCCTAGCCTTCCTGGGACCAAGTCTTCCGGAAGAGGATATGAATTGTGCCAAATGGAGTACCCATCAATAACCCCAGGATGTCTGCAGTAGGTCTGACCTATTTTTAAAAGGATTCAAAGGCTGGGGTTTCAGTTCAGTGCTAGGGTGCTTGCACAGCACGTATGAGAGGTCCCGTCTCAGCCCCAGCACCACAAACATATGAAAAGATGTTTCCTCAGAGTTCTTTAGAAAACCTGGCTTCTTCCTGCATTGAAGAAAGTGATGTCACCAGCCATCTATGACCACTGACAGTAACGGACTGAACTTAAGCTGTCTACTCAATAGACTTTAGTTTAGTTTCAGTAGGTTTACAATTCTAGAGGAAGTCTAGACTTAGTCCGCCATGTCCTACAGATACAACTAAATGTTATTGAATAATCAAAACATGGTAATGGTGATTTCAGTATTTAATTTCAGATAGTTTTGCTTTAGAAAAGAAAATCAGTTGCTACTTTCAATTTTTTGAAATTTTCTTTTTGAAAGTTATCTTTTCTACATTTTGTGTGTGTGTCAGAGCACTCCCATGGCCGTGTAGATCTCAGAGGTCAACTTCCTGTCTCTTCTTTTATCACCTTTACCTTATTTCTGAGACAGCCTCTCCCACAGAACCTGGGGCTCACGAACGTGGTTAGCCAGGTTGGCTAAGGGCTCTGGATCCTACCTGTGTCTGCCCTCCCACCCAGGCCGGGGGTTAAAGGTTTGTGTACCACATTTGGCTTTTCTGTAGACACTGGGGATCCACACTTGGACACTCAGGCTCAGCAAGCACTTTACCCACTAAGCCAGCCTACCAGCTTCCTGTCTCACGTTTCTTGGCTGTCCTAGAAACTCACAGCCTGGACATTGCCCTTTGTGTAGTTGTCATGACAGAGAGTTCTGTAGACACTGTCCTGGTGGTAACCACTCAGTTGCACACTTGGATGAAGACAGGGTGACTCCATAGGGGTGCGTGCGTGCGTGCGTGTGTGTCTGTGTGTGTGTGTGTCTGTGTGTGTGTGTGTCTGTGTGTGTGTCTGTGTGTGCATGTGTGTGTCTGTGCGTGTGTGTCTGTGTGTGTGTCCGTGTGTGTCTGTGTGTGTGTCCGTGTGTGTATGCATGTGTGTCTGTGTGTGCATGTGTGTCTGTATGTGTGTGCGTGTCTGTGTGTGTGTGTCTGTGTGTGTGTCTGTGTGTGTGTGTCTGTGTGTGTGTCTGTGTGTGTGTCTGTGTGTGTGTGTCTGTGTGTGTGTCTGTGTGTGTGTGTCTGTGTATGTGTGTCCGTGTGTGTGTGTGTGTGTGTGTGTGTGCGTGTGTCTGTGTGTGTGTGTGTCTGTGTGTGTGTGTGTCTGTGTGTGTGTCTGTGTGTGCATGTGTGTGTCTGTGCGTGTGTGTCTGTGTGTGTGTCCGTGTGTGTCTGTGTGTGTGTCCGTGTGTGTGTGTCTGTGTGTGTGTGCATGTGTGTCTGTGTGTGCATGTGTGTCTGTATGTGTGTGCGTGTCTGTGTGTGTGTCTGTGTGTGTGTGTCTGTGTGTGTGTCTGTGTGTGTCTGTGTGTGTGTGTCTGTGTGTGTGTCTGTGTGTGTGTGTCTGTGTGTGTGTGTGTCTGTGTGTGTGTGTCTGTGTATGTGTGTCCGTGTGTGTGTGTGTGTGTGTGCGTGTGTGTGTGTTGTGCTTACTCGGCTTGTGCACAGATTAGACTAGCTCAAAGCTCTACTACGTGATGGTCCTCAGCTCTGCAGACTCAGCCTCCCCATTTCTTTGTATCCTCAAAACCACAGTGCACTAAGAACAAACTGGTGTGGCTGGAAGAACATGACTTTTGGTTTCTTAGAGGCTTTCTCTGTGTAGCCCAGGCTGTCCTGGAAGTATCTCTGTAGACCAGGCTAGCCTCAAACTCAGAGATCTGCCTGTCTCTGCCTCCCAAGTGCTGGGATTAAAGGCATGTGCCACCATGCCCAGCTGAAGGGCAATAAATTGAAGACAATTTTAATGACCTACTTAATAGTAACCATGTTATAACTCCAGAATATTTAATATCCTTATATTAATAATGTTGTGATTGTGACAGCAGCACTGCTTTCCCAAAGCAATATATAAAGTTTTTGATTGACAGGCTCTCTCTCGCTGTGTAGAGCAGGCTGTTCTGGAACTCACTTATGTAGCCCAGGCTACATCTTCCTTCTCAGCCTCTTGAGTGCTGAGATTACAGGTCCACATATAGAATTAAGGCTTCCTGTTTTCATGACACTCGCCGTCACTGAAGTAGGTTGGATGTACCATTTCTATTTCTAAAAGATTGTCTCTTTCTCTGCTATCTCCGGCTTGCAGTTCTAGCCTTCAGTAACAGTCTCTTGGGTGTTAGACCTAAGTGGAAACTAGGCTTAGACTGGAGCAGACATACCATACAAATGTCAGATTTAGTGTGCTTACAAAATATATATGGATACATTATAAACTACATACTCTATGTATTGTACACATAATACAAGATATATGTATATATTATACACATACATATACACACTCATTCAGACATACATACACACACATGCAGTTGTTTTTAGGACTGAGACTCCGATCCCCACAAATGCCAAAGTCGAGGATGTCCCAGGTCCTTCAATAAAATGGCCCAGGGACTGCGTACAATACGATGGCCTGCACACTCTCACCTGTGAGCATCTTCAGGTTACTATAATGCTAAGTGATAGGTAAACATTGTATAAACATTTGTTAGACTATTTTTAGAGATCCATAGTAAAATATCTGTATACATTCAGTAGAGACAGGTTTTTTCTTTTCCTAAATATTTTTGATTCACCATTTGACTCCACAGATGCAGAATCCGTGGAATTGAGGACCAATGGGACATAATTAAAACTATATTATTGTGCATCCGTTATGTGGTGGGTGATCAGCATAACATATTGGAAGATAGCTCTGAGGAAACATTTGTCCTCACTGTCAGTTACTATTTAGGGTGACCCACCTCACCTTCTGTTGTTTACCTAGTGCCCTGAGGTTAATTCCTCAGGAACTTTTCTTCCTAGGACCTCCATGCTCTGGACCTCACAAGCAACAATGCCAATTATTCTGAAGACGGACTAAACCCATAGTTAGCGATCTTCGGCCTGAACCCAGGTCACCAGGATTGACAGCAGACACCTTTACCCACTGATCCACTCCCGACCACGCCCTGCACCGTCCACACACCAGATGTAGGGTTCTATGCTTGATGCAGGGTTTCCATTTACTTATGTATAATAAGTGTAAGAGGAATCTTTTTTTCCCTGGTATTAAGGGTGGTTTATTTAAGTCCTTTCATGCTTTTGTTCATCTGATAAACCGCTATAAAAAAATTCAACTCCATTTTGCTTGATGACCTAACAGAACTCCAAGAGAAGAAAGTATCCTGTGTCTCCAGCCCAAAGCCCTCAGAAGGGCAGCGTCTGAGCAGTTTGACGTTTGGATGCTTCTTGTCCCGAGCAAAGAGTCCGCCTTGTGCAGTAAGGTCCGAGGAAGCGAGCAAGATGGCCTCAAGCGAACCTGAGTTCGCCGAAGCAAGATGCGTAGAAGGTACTTAGAGCGACAGCAGTCTACTTCGGCGTTTTGAAAAAAGCAAAACCATCATTCACTAAGATCGATCAGAATTTACCTTGATTTTCCCCAATACCCCAATGCCTCGTGGGAATATTTAATAAGAGTCTTACAGCACTGAACTTTCTAATAGTTATGTTGTGTCTTATGTAGGTTTGTGCCGGTGGGGGGAGGGTGCAGAGGAAACATTGATTATCTACATGTTTTTCCCTACAGCAGGTGGGAAAGAGATTTAAAATATTAAGGTTATCATCCTAACTACGGGTTACACATTTTGGCTCAGTTTCAAATGGGAACTCTGCATTTGTATTCATAGCTTCTTGAAAATGTTTTACATTACCCAATATTAAACATGAAATTAATACTGGCCTACCAAACACATAAAAAAAATGAACACTTGGTTGGGGACACTTTGATAACTACTTTGATTCTTTGTTACTTCAGAGAAGGAACTGCTGCCTTACATGACCCAGCCCTGGGTGTGTGAAGATTTCTGCTCGGCATTTTTACAGCCTCCCTCTAAATTTTGCGCGCTGGCGCAGCCTGGTGGCAACACGTCAAGGACAACCTTGTTTGTTGACTTTTTCCAAAAGTTCTAGGGAAGCTTGGGTTTGCAACTTACCTACATCCTGTGCTAGTTTCCTTCCAAGGCCTGAGAAAAATGACGGAGGTAAAAGCTGCCTCTCAGCTGGGTTTTTGACATTCTGAAAACTACCCAGTGCTTTTCCAGTGGAAGGCTGCCTTGTTACCTAGTCCTTGTTGTTACTCACATTTTGTTACTTTTCTAAGAAACCTTTTCAGTGGTCGGCTCAGCACCACTGAGTTTGCCTGTGCCGAAGCTCAGCGCTTGAAAATGTAACCAATCCTGACCCATAACCTTGAAAATGTAACCAATCCCTGCAACAGAAACCTTGAAAATATAACCAATCCTGACTGCATAACCTTGAAAATGTAACCAATCCCTGCTACAGAAACCTTGAAAATATAACCAATCCTGACTGCATAACCTTGAAAATGTAACCAATCCCTCCTACAGAAACCTTGAAAATGTTACCACTCCTCGCTGCAGGACTTGAGAGCTCTTTCTTCCGCCCTTAGTTGTGAGGTTCATATTTATTGTTTTCAGAGTTCCTTTTCTTGTCAATCTGGAGTTTTAAGTCATCATTTATGACGCTGTTGGTGTGTTCCATTTCTCACAGTGCTAACGGATGGAATCCGTATCTAAAGGCATTAAAGAGGTTGTTCTTATTAAAGCACATGGTAGTTATAGATAGAGTAGAAGAAAGCTTTTTCTGTGATTTTTTTTTTTTACATATATCCTGTATTGAAGCGTGAACACAAACATGGCTTCTGAAATTACGGTTTTGTGTTTCTGTTTAGGCTTACATTATGATAATTTTGAAGGTTGGGGGGGGAGGGTTGTCATTTTCTTTACTTTTAAAATGGAAGTAATGTGCTCATGTTGTTGGCGGCTTCTTTCTTTGACGGTCAAATTCATCCTTCTTCACACTGCGCTCTGTCTCTCTTTAGGTTGTTGCCAACTTTCATTCCCTAACATACTTATTAGTAAAAGGCAATTTGCTTTGATACAATGAAATTGAAACGTCAGGATTATCTGTTTTTTATAACCCCTGCAGTTTTCAAACGTGCGTCAGAAGGCATAAAGCCAACAGAGAATAAATAGTATGATCTGACCTTATTCACATGACATGGCCAGCGTAGTTACTCCAGGCAGCGCAAATGCACACATGCCGTGAAGTTCTGTCATTTTAAAAGGCAACCTGCCAATGTGCTGTGTCTTCCTCTAGAGATGGAAATTGCAGAGAAGCCTGCTGACAACCAAGTGCAAGAGAACAGCAGGAGCCAGAGAAAGTTGCTCGAGACCTCTTGTGGCTCAGAACACAACCGGAAAACGGGAGCAAGCTTTGTAGCGGATGGTGGGACCCCCGAGCATTCTGGGCTTCCAGTGAGTGACTGGAGTTCAGACGATGACGACGGAAGCAAGGGCAGATCTAAGTCCAGGTGCACGTCCACTCTTTCCAGCCACACGTCTGAGGAGGGTGGCCAGTGTGGCAGGCCGGGCAGCGAAGCTTATCTCACAGCATCCGATGACAGTAGTTCTATATTCGAGGAAGAGACTTTTGATGCTAACAGACCACAGCACAAGAAGCTGTATTCTTGGCAGCAGAAGGCACCATGGAAAGCTCCCAGTAACCTTGCAAAGGGAAGTTCTCAGTCAGAAGTTAAGGAGCGAGATAGTTCCTCAGATGAACTGAATAAGAAATTTCAGTCCCAGAGACTGGATTATTCATCCTCATCAAGCGAGGCCAACACCCCAAGCCCTATTTTAACCCCAGCTTTAACCCCCAAGCACCCTAACTCACTCCCTGGAAAAGGAACACCATTAGTGCCTCCACCATTCCTGCCACCCCCAAAGCTGAGGATCCCCAACGTCTTCAGTATAAGTGTGGCACTGACCAAAAGGCACCTGAGCCAACCACAGTTATGTTCGGACCGGATGTTTGGCATGAACCGGAATGCCATCAGCATGATCCGGCCTCTGAGGCCTCAGGAAACGGACCTTGATATGGTTGATGGTGATAGGGCGGAAGCCGTGGACATCATGGACACGGGCTGCGGTGACTTATTTTCCTATGACTCCCAGGATCCTCCTTCTGCAGAAGACCCGGAAAACAGCGAGGCCACAAAGAAGGCCTCGTGCAGCAAACCCCCCACTCCTCCTTTGCACCGCTTCCCCTCTTGGGTAATTACATCCGGGTGCAGCATGCACTCAGGGGCCTTTTCTCCGCACACCCCGCCCCCGCCCCCCGCTCCCGCCCCCGTTTCTTTTCAAATCCAGCATTTTCAGAATTCAGTTTCCCCTTCTCTTCCCCAACCATGTTCTGAACAATTGAGAAACAAAACAGATGGGAATTCAAAATACGGGTGGGGATGGATTGGGGGGCGGGGGTGAGCTTTTCAATAGTAGAGTTATATTTGTTCGCTTAGGCCCAAGCTGGAGCTGGATAATTGTGACTACCTCATGGGGGAAGCGAGGCCAGGGCCCCTCTAACTCATCCAATATGAAGACAGATGTCTGTTTTCTGTGAGAGATGATCCTCTAGAGATAGGAGAGAGGGATGGGGCTGGGCTGTGCAAACTACGGAAGAAGAGTGAATGTGGAAGGCAGGAGTGTTCAGTGCCTGGAGGCCCATGACACCGGTCACATGATGGGGTGGGAGATAGGGTTTGTTTCCTCAACAACTGCACTGGAGTGCTTCTGAAGCCACACTTCGGTCTTTCTTACCGCTCACCGCTCTGCGCTTCCCTTCACGCTTGATTAACAGGTTTTGCTTTACTTGTCGTGAACTTACACATCCATTCCTTCAGCTAAATTAGCTTCCTACTGACCTAGAAGAGACTTTGGAAACATTGACTGTGACGACAAAACCAACCTGTCACTGATTTGATATTTCTTAGAAGTATCCATTGCCTGATTTAAAAAACAACAACAACAACAACAAAAAAAAAACAAACTCTTTAAGCTTTCACACGCATGTACTAACGGGAGGGGCGAGCATGCTACAGTGTACACGTGGAGGTCAGAGGACAACCTGTAGGGAGTCTTCCCCACCATGCAGGTTCTTAGGCTCAAGCTCAGTTTATCACCCTAACCTGTAGCCACTGAGCCATCCCACCAGCCCGGATAGTCCACCTTTAAAATTAAGCGAATTGCTCTGTTTTGTAGACTTGTGGTTTCCTTCCCAGATTGGGAGCATTTAACCTCTCGATTCAGAAGAAACATCTGGGTTACCAGGTACTTTGGGTTTTGGAGTCGTGCTATTTTACTGTTGTTGTGGTTATTTAATTTGGTAGCTGCTGTCACTGTAAGCGAATTACAATGGCCACGGCTTTCCTGATATAAATCCAGACTTAAAGATGTATCTGCTTGGGGTTGGGGATTTAGCTCAGCGGCAGAGCGCTTGCCAAGAAGCGCAAGGCCCTGGGTTCGGTCCCCAGCTCCGAAAAAAAGAACCAAAAAAAAAAAAAAAAGATGTATCTGCTTTTTATTTACTTTAAAGAGAACATTTTTTTTCCTTTCGGTTTCCACATGAAACCGCCTCTTGTTTATTGCTAAATTCTTCACTGCACAAAAAAGTAGAAGCAAATGGTGCGTGGCTCTCTGGAATTCTAGTTATGCTAGCTTTAGGCAGTAAGATGCCGAGATTTGGTCTGCTGCTGCTGCTGCTGCTGCTGCTGCTGCTGCTGCTGCTGCTGCTGCTGCTGCTGCTGCTGTTACGTTGAAGATCTTCAGAAATTGATGTTAAGCTTTCAAGTTCATTTTATTTGACAGTTTTACCTTTTCCTTATTTTCTTCTTTTTAAGCTTTTGGTCCTGCAAAAGTAGAATGCTTCTCAGACTTCTAATGTACTGACCCTGGGCAAAGGTTCAAAGGTTTATATTTTCAGGTTTTCGGGAGATGTTCTAGCTAACTCAGTCAGTCAGTAAGATGCTATTCTAAAGCAAGCCTACCCTGGTTGAATTAGAGTTTCATGCAGAATAATAGTCACTCTGGTGGGACAAGCTCTGACCCAGCGCTACTTCTAATGACCTGCTTTCTAAGTGCCCTGGCTTGTCTTCTCATCTGTGCTGACTCTCCGATTTCCTTCCTGCTTCCAGCTCTGTCTCGTGCTCACATGGACTCCAGCAGCCATGAAGCTCCTGCTTACACTGCCTTAGCACTGACCTCTGCAGTTCATCTCTGTGTGTAAATCCCTTCAAAGAAAGCAGTCCACTCTATTTGACACTAGCCCATCGAACAGGCCCCCTCATCAGTGTCATCAGTGATCTCGTGCCAGTTACTGTTGCCACTGGCCAGCCCAGTAGAAGAGCGTGACATCCGCTGCCTTCCGTGTTCTGGTCCAGGCAACTATGTTCAAGTCTAGACCTTTCATAAAAGGCAGGGCACAATGATAGATGTACTGGGAACCATTGGATCCTCCTTCTCGTTAGCCAGTGATGCTACCCTTGCAGTAACCATTTCAGAGATCTTTCTGGAGAAGAGGAGGAAATGTAATACGCTACTTTTGGAACAAGATAATCATTCCCACACAATTCTCGAATACAATTTTTATTCGACCCAAAGTCTTTTATTCTACTAAAATGTACATTGAAATAAGAAGGCAATAACATTTAGTGCTCTGCTGGGATTCTGAACGTACTTTTTTTTTTCTGTTTTTATCCTAGTTGTGGTGACAGATATTACAGATGGTGTCAGTGTGTAATTAGTGACTGTAAAAAGTTGGCTTCATGCTACAGCTAGCCATGGTTTCTCCCTTTAACCACATGTAGAATGTTACAATGTTGAAGAAGGGGTTTACCTAAAATCAGTGCTCGCCAGTAAGCTCTCCCAGGCTTGCTCTTATAACGCCTAAAGTCAAGATACCAGGCCCAAGTTTGGGGACCAAAACAAATAATAGAACAACTGCGGAATGAGGGGAAAATCTCTACAAGCTATTCACGGTGGTGCGTTTTATCAGCACTGACGAGTTCTGTGCTAACTAGAATTTTGCACTCTAGTAGATGTCTGAAGAACAAAGGGAGCGTGTTGTGTTCACTGTAATCATTTCATGGCTGTAAGCACCTGGTGCAATCTCTCTTTTATATTAGGAGAGCAGGATTTATGCAGTAGCCAAATCAGGCATCCGAGTGTCTGAGGCCTTCAATATGGAGAATGCTAATAAAAGTAAGTGCCTTCTTTGCATGTTGTCATGCGGGTGAACCTTCAGGACGGGGACGCCTGAGAGAAGAATGGGATGCAGCCACAGAGAGGCAGGAGCACGTGATTCTGTTAATGAATTCATTAAAGCAGTGAATAGCAGAGACAGTGTAGGCTGATGCTCAACGGGGAGCTGGGAAATTGGGGGAGGGAGGATGCTCTTTAGTGGGCACAAAATTTCAGAAGAAAAGTTGTAGAGGTCTCTTTTACAGCAAGGTGAATAAACTCTACCCTAGCAAATTATACACTTAAAATGCTTAAGACGGTAAGTTTTACTGTTTATAACTTTAAAAAACTATAATAAAAAGTTTTTTTTAAAACTACATGGTTTTTTATTGATCTTTCACTAAGCAAGACCTTCTAAATAGCTAATATTATTAGAATAATGGAAATATGTAAGTGTTCAGGAAATGCTTGGGGATTTGTGTTAAAACTGATGTTTATTTTATTTAGGATAAAGGCATGAATATATTCAGTCCTGATGTAGAAAGTACTTTACTGTTTTTAATCCCCGCAAGGCAAAGTAGAAAGACATGGGCATTTTATCTGTTTAAAGCTACAAAAATTATAAAAATATTAGTTTGCATATTGTTTTCCCCCTTTCCTTCAAAGAATTATCATAGAAATAGTCATTCTTACTATAGAAAATATAAGGCCAACACTTGGTAGGACGAGACAAGAGGATCTAGAGCTAAAGGCTAGCCTCAGCTACTAGTAGGTTCAAGGCTAGCCTGGGTTACATGAGACCCTGTCTCAAAATCATAAAACAAAATAACTCACACAGAATTGTCTAGAATAAGAAAAGAAATAATTCCGGTGGTTCCTTCTACTTCCCACCTGTCTGACGTCCAACTGGTTCATCTAGAGAGGTAGCACTGATGTTTTTAGTTGCTTTCTCTTCTTAATAGTCAATAAAGTATATTCTAACCCATCAACACTTGGGTCTCCTGACAGGGCTTAAGAATGAGGTTTTAGCACCAAGTCAGAGACAGGGGTCCAAATCCTCAGACAGCATCTTCAAAGGGACCACTTACAGAATCAGCCAGTGGTCCTTTTTGCTTGGCACTGCATGGCTAAGCACAGCGGAGAGGCTAAAGACGTAAAAAGCACGAGTCTTGTGTCAAAGAGCTTGCAGTTGGGGAGCTGGCACGTGTGACCCATAAAAAACAATATCTGTGCTGGGTATGTGGCTTCCAATGCCAGCAATCAGGAGCCTAGGCAGGACGATCCCCACTACTTTAGTGCTAGCCTAGGCTCCACAGAAAAACCCCATCGCAAATAAAGAGACCAAAAAAGTGTAGATACAGGTCTAGAAATGTCATAACTCACAAAGCAGAGTAATATTAATAACCAGCGCCTGTTAATCTGACTTCTTTTTAGTACATTTTCATAGGGAACAGACCAGTGTACTAGCTGGAAGGAACTTCTTTAATGTTGTTTTCTGTTTCAGATGCTGCAAGCTTACTTTCCCACTCTGTAGCAGGCCCTTACATGTCTCTCATATACAAGAATGTGACGACCCCTGTGTACACAACGTTGAAGGGGGTAATGAACGCATTTCTCGCTGTCAGACATATGGTTCTCCTCAGGATAGTCAGGGAAGCTTTCTTCAAGCTGCAGATTCCACTCTTGACATTTTTACATCAAGTGCCCCCTTTGTAGAGCTTTAAAAGGTCACATTAATATATCATAAAAAAAGAAGAAATGGGGAGGCCTGGAGAAGAAGAGTATGATGTGGTTTTCCTCACCCTCGCCCCGGGCCATTAGCTTATTATTAATGATGCAATGGAAACTCCTAATTTAGAAACGTCCTTGTGTTCCTGCCAGGGTCCCCTTCTTTGCCAGAAGAACCTAATTAAAACAAGGATTGTCAGATATTGACAGTCGCATGTTTTCAGGAATCTTTTGTAATTCAGAAATTCCTAGCTAATTAAAATCTAAGGTTTTGAAGAGAGGTTTTCATGATGTCAAAATACGCCATTTTCTTTCTTTTAAAATATGCACCAGTGACCAATTTCTGTAAAGCATTACATGTGTAGAGAGGACAGCGACTTTAGAGGTGGATTCAGGGGCTCTTTTGGTTTTCTTTAGAAGGCGACACAAATAAGTACCAGCCCTTTCCTGGATGATTCTTCTGGCTCAGATGAAGAGGACGGTTCTAGGGCCAGCTCCCGGAGTCAGTCGGAGTCAGAAACGCGCAGCCGCAGTGGACCGAACAGTCCCAGAGCCATGAAGCGAGGTGAGCGAAATGCGTATGTGCGGGAGGCAGCGCTAGCACGCTGTGAAAGTTGGTTCAATACTGATCTCAGCAGGATTTCTAAGACTACAAACCGTAGTGAAATGGACATTAGCCTAGGACAGAGACATTTATATTCTAGTGGTAATTTTCCACTCCATTCTTGAATCCACACAAGCCACTCTTTCTTTGTAATCTTATTGCTGATATTGTTATCAGAAGTAGTGTATGATATTATTATAAAAAGAAATAATTGGCCAAAATGAGGTTGGTTTTTACATGCCTTGTGGCATGTTGTCTAATTTGTGGGAAGATGTATTTACAATTCTTTCTTTTTCTTTTTTTTTCTTTTTCTTTTTTTTTTTTTCAGAGCTGGGGACCGAACCCAGGGCCTTGCATTTGCTAGGCAAGTGCTCTACCACTGAGCTAAATCCCCAACCCCTACAATTCTTTTTTATTTTTTATTTTTTATTTTCGGAGCTGGGGACCGAACCCAGGGCCTTGCACTTGTTAGGGAAGCGCTCTACCACTGAGCTAAATCCCCAAGCCCTCTACAATTCTTAAATGTCAGAAAACACCTACATTTTGTGTCGGTTACTCTGATATTAATGTAGAAAACAGCTGCAGCTTTACTTCACGCATACGTATAGCTTTTAAGAAAAATTTAAAACTTGTATTGTGCATATGTGCTTACTGCACATGTGTGAAACTCAGAGGACAGCTTCAGTGTTGTCCCACTGTGAGACAAGGTATGCTATTGGTTAGGCTTTCCACACGAGCTCGCTGGCCCATTTGTTTCTGGGAGCCTCTTGTCTCTTACTCCCATCTTGTGCTGGAATCACAGAATCACTCCCGTGTCTGGGTTTATATGGATTTGAGGATCTGAACGCGGGTCCTTGTGCTTGTGTGTACTTTGTCCTTTGTGCTGGCCCCCCAGCCCGGCCTTGAGTGAGCTGTGTGCAGAGAGAGGTTACAAAGAGATCTGATCTCAGTAAGGGGCTGGATATGTATTGATTTTCAAACTGCTGCATGGGACTGCTGCCATCTTCAAAGTCATGGGCTTCAGCCAGAGCCGCCAAGCTGTCTGTGGGTCCGCCAAGCTGTCTGTGGGTCCGCCAAGCTGTCTGTGGGTCCGCCAAGCTGTCTGTGGGTCCGCCAAGCTGTCTGTGGGTCCGCCAAGCTGTCTGTGGGTCCGCCAAGCTGTCTGTGGGTCCGCCAAGCTGTCTGTGGGTCCGCTAAGTTGTCTGGGGTCCGCTAAGCTGTCTGTGGGTCCGCTAAGTTGTCTGGGGTCCGCTAAGCTGTCTGTGGGTCCGCTAAGCTGTCTGTGGGTCCGCTAAGCTGTCTGTGAGTCCGCTAAGCTGTCTGTGAGTCCGCTAAGCTGTCTGTGGGTCCGCCAAGCTGTCTGTGGGTCCGCCAAGCTGTCTGTGGGTCCGCCAAGCTGTCTGTGGGTCCGCCAAGCTGTCTGTGGGTCCGCCAAACTGTCTGTGGGTCCGTTAAGTTGTCTGTGGGTCCGCCAAGCTGTCTGTGGGTCCGCTAAGTTGTCTGGGGTCCGCTAAGCTGTCTGTGGGTCCGCTAAGCTGTCTGGGGTCCGCTAAGCTGTCTGTGGATCCGCTAAGCTGTCTGTGGGTCCGCCAAGCTGGCTGTGGGTCCGTGTTTGGGCTTTCTCCGGTTTCCTTGCTCTAACTCGGTTATGTCACAAACAGCTGCTAGTGTTTCCATCCCCTCCTCTTCCCTTGGTCAGGGCTGACCTGACTGACCCTCTTTACAGACTTTTTTGAATGCCATTTTGTTTTGAGGCAGGGTCTCATGTAGCCCAGACTAACCTTGAATTTGCTCTGAGGCCCACATTGGCCTTCTGCTGCCCATCCTGCTACATCCCTCTCCTGAGCGTATTTATATGTGTGTACCATCATGCTTGACGCCCATGTTTGCATACCTGATCCTGCTCATGGCTCTGCTCAGACATGGCTGGCATCCACCCTGGCCAAGCTGTTCGGATGGTTGTCCTTGTCATTCCTTGGTGGCCTGCTCTTCCCACACGCTTTAGTCTGCTCCGTATCTCATTTTTTGTTGCATTTACCTATTGGGCGTCTGTTTCCCTTCACCGGACCCTGTTGCAAGAGGACTCAGACATTTCTTTTGTGTGTCACAGCCCTAGCACCTCAGACAGGGCTTGTGCATTCGTCCTAGGCTTGGAACCTGAGCTTTGCCCTCCAAAATCACCCCTGGCTAAAAATAAATAAATTAAATCAATCAATCAATCAATCACTTGGCTGCATAAATCCTGCCATCTCTGGATCTTTCTCTGCTTAAACAAGGAGGCATGAGCCAGGGTGACCTCTGAGGTTCTGTATGTCTGATGTCTGTATCAGACACAAATAAGCAAAGCCTGATACTATCTGAGTGACCTTTAGGAACCGTTGTTTTTACGTGCATATTGGCCTATGTTCTTGACTTCACTTAGTGTTTGTAAATCTCCACTCGTACTTACTATCTATATATGGCCTATAGCTTACAAGAAACTTTGTCGAGAGTCAGCTACTGTGAAGATGTTCCACTGCGTTTTGCTCCATAGCTGTTGGATGCATGAATAGCATGTTTGCGTCTTTGAGGCTTACGGCATATCCTTCGTGAAGGGTTTTTAAAGCCAGTAAGCTGACGAATAGTTTACTGGACTTTCATTAAAAAATCCTATTGAGGTTCAGCATCTGTTTGTCTGTGATCAATATCTGAATGAATATGCATATTCTAAATCTTTTAGTAAGACACACTAGTAAACTTGGGTGATATTTGATGTATGTGACAGAACTCACCACTCCAATCAGACCAAAATATCATTTATGTTCTTTTTGACGTTCATGGAAGTGCGTGTGACAGGTCCAACCCTTTAGTTCTGTTCCTTGCATTCAAGTTATCCATGGCTAGAAGAATGGGAATAAATCTCGTGACGGAGGTTTATGATGTAGGAGTTGGTTGCTGTCTGCAGGGGAACTCACGGCTGCTGTTGGCCGGCACCAGCACGAAGTAGTGACTTGGTTTCTGCTTTCCTAGGCGTGTCCGACTCTTCTGAGGGTGACTACGCCATCCCTCCGGATGCCTACTCCATAGACACGGAGTGCTCGCAGCCTGAGCAGAAACTCCTGAAAACCTGCTCGACGTCCAGTGACAACGGGAAAAGTGTAAATGTTGGGTCGGACTTTGAATAACAATAAATCTGTTAGTTTGACTTCCCAGAAGGGAACGAAATCTCATTTTTGATTGTTTCCTTTTTTTGTTAGGAGCTATTAGAAAAATCTGGCTACCTACTAAAAATGAGCGGACGACTCAAGACTTGGAGGCGGAGGTGGTTTGTTCTTAAAGGCGGAGAACTACTTTACTACAGGTCTCCAGTGAGTGGACAGGGCTCCATGTTGGGGACGCTCCTGCTCGCGGTTCTTGCCACTGGGGCCTGAATTCCTCACACCGTAAAACGGACTGCAAACTGTTTTTTTTTCCCTGTCATAAAAACATTAATTATGGGGTCGGCAGAGATAGCTCAGCACTGGCTGCTTCTGCAGAGCACCCTGGTGTCACTCCCAACACTGACACGGTGGACTCATGGCCGTGCGTAATTCCAGTTCCAAGGGATCTGACAGCCCCTCTAGGTCACACAGCCACTGCATGCTCATGATATAAAGACATAGGTGCGGGGTTGGGGATTTAGCTCAGCGGTAGAGCGCTTGCCTAGGAAGCGCAAGGCCCTGGGTTCGATCCCCAGCTCCGAAAAAAAAGAACCAAAAAAAAAAAAAAGAGTTCAAGGTTATCCCCAACTACAAACGACCTTGGAGGTAACCTAGGCTACATAAAGACATAGGTGCAAGCAAGACATGCATACACAAAAGATAAAAATGCAGGTTAAAAAATTAACGATGGATTAATGACACAAAACATCTCCTGTAGTTGCTATTATAGCTGCCAATCTCTCTCTCTTTTTTTTCCTCCTTTTGTACAGAGCGATGTAATTCGGAAACCCCAGGGCCACATTGAACTTAGTGCATCCTGCAGTATTTTACGGGGAGATAACAAGCAAACGGTTCAGGTACCTGTCTTTTCAGTTCATTGTTCTTCTGGTACCGTAAGAAAACAATTCTCAGTTGAGATTAGATTGTTAGGTACAGTTTTATTCAGTTTAGAATTAGTTTGATGCAAAGGACTGTAATAACCTGTTATTTTTTAGCTAACCCCGTATTTCAGACCGAATATGGGTATTTCCCACCACCACCTTGTTCCTTTTCTCCCCGAGTTCTTATTTAATCTCCTGAGCATTCCCAGCTCTCAAAATATCAGGCTGCTAGGGGCAGTTTATCCAGTAAATGAATTTCTGAGGTGTTTGTAACATAACGTACTATTGAATGCAAGAACCCCTGTATTCTAGTATAGAATCGGACAGTGACAGTGAGCTCGCCAGTGAACTTCAAAGAGGGGAAGCTATTGAATACAGAGACACTATATTGCCAAGTGTTATCAAAGGTGGCTGGTGCCCGTCTCACTCACACATAAATCTGCTAAATTTAAAACAGGCTCTTGAGATACTCTAAATTGGGACACTTTGCTTCTGAAATGTCTTAATAACAGTTGTTGCTGGTGGTGGTGGTGGGGGGGGAGTTGTTTGCTTGTTCTTTTGAGACGGGTTTTTCTGATAGCCCTGGAACTCGCTTTATAGACCAGGCTGGCCTCAAACTCAGATCTGCCTGCTTCTGCCTCATGTGCGGGGTTTAAAGTTGTGAACCCCACTGCTGGGCACCCAGAGTATTATTCTTGTTATCCTATGATTTTGTCTTGTTCCTCTGAAGGGTAAAAATTTGTCTAGAAGGTTCATGGTCGATGCTCTTATTGGAGCGGGGAAGCCTGAGGTTAAATGAGTGAATCAAGGAAAGCTTTGTGGAGAGCATGACTATAAAGAATTGAGTGTAAATCCTTGAAATATTGGGGAAATCGTCAACGCAGCTAATTTGAGACTGGAATATTGTGAGTTCTTGGCAAATGGTCATGTGTAGCACCAGGAATTGGTGCAAAATTCTTCTCATCCATTGCTTCACTTCTCTCCGTGAAAATCCCCTCTCGCACTGTTAGCTGTGCGTGCGTTCACCGTCATCTTCAGTCTTTCTGTTCCACAGCCTAGAGCTTGTCACACTGAGGGGAGAGAGGGAACGTGTGGCAATTACAGATATAAAACCACAACCCTAGATTTAATAGTATGAACGGTGTCAGACCCCCGTGAAAAGGATTTTAACTCACTGGCCGCCATTCTCACACACAGTGGCTAAAGGATTCTACATTTCCTCAAAACCAGACTCTAGGCGAACCATGTGCACTTCCCTGTCAGTAATGATGCTTAAGTGGACAGGACTAAGTCATCATTAGAGCCTCTCCTTATCCCCTTCCAGCTGACCACAGAGAAACACACATACTACCTGACAGCAGATTCTCCCAATATACTGGAAGAATGGATCAAAGTGTTCCAGAATGTTCTGCGAGTACAAGCTGCTAACCCTCTTTGCCTGCAGCCCGAGGGCAAACCCACAGTAAAGGGCCTGCTCACCAAGGTAAGGCCTTGTCCTCAGCAGCATCCTAGGCAGCCGCTTCTGTAAGCTCATGCACGCATCATGAACAGTGAAGCCCAGATAATACCTGTATTTAATAATTTGTTTGGGGGTAAGATGGCTGAACAGATAAAAGTGTTTTCTGCCTGAAGGCCTGGTGTGTGTATGTGCATGACTCTGTGTGTGTGTGTGTGTGTGTGTGTGTGCATGAGTGTGTGTGTGTGCATGAGTGTGTGTGTGTGTGCATGAGTGTGTGTGTGCGTGTGTTAGAGAGAGAGAGAGAGAGAGAGAGAGAGTTTGTGTTGGAGAGGCCTAACAGTACATCATGACATACTCCTATTGCACTAAATACTTACTGTGGGAGACAGTTCTCTCCTTTAACCTGTGGGTTCTGAGCTTAAGTGCAGACTTGGAGGTAAGCACCTTTACCCACTGAGCCATAGCACCGGCCTTCAATTTGTTCTTTGAGACAGAGGTTTACTAGGCTAGCTGGCCAGAGGCCCAAGGGATCCTCTTCCACACACTGGGATTAAAAGCACACACCACAGCGCCTGGCTTTTTCTGCGGATGCCGGAATGAACTTAGGTCCTCATGTTTAATAACAAGCACTTCATCTTCTGTGCTTGCTTCCCCAGCCCAAATATCAAATATTTTAGATATATTTCTTTTTTTTTTCCCGGAGCTGAGGACCGAACCCAGGGCCTTGCGCTTGCTAGGCAAGCGCTCTACCACTGAGCTAAATCCCCAACCCCTCAAACATTTTAAAAGCACAGCTATTTGGTGGCTTGGAAGATGACAGCTCAGCAGATAAGCATGAAGCCCAATGCCTTGGGTGTCATCTCTGGTATGCAGAGAACAGATTCCCACAAATTGTCCTCTGACCTTCACACATGTATTGTAGCATGTGTTTATCCGTCCAGACAGACAGACAGATAAATGATTTTTAAACATGTATAAAACATTTTATTGGAAGAATCTATCTTTAGAAGTCTTAATTTGCAAAGGACTATAGGGAGTTACAAAGATTGGAGTCCTGTACTGTTTTAAATGTTTTAAACATCCTCTTGGTCACTTTTGAGAATTCACAGTAAAATATTTATACATTCATAGTAATGTGCTTGAGTTCTGTTAAGAGGTGAACATTGTGTAGAATATTGTATATATACTACACTGTCACTTGTATCTAATGATAACATGGAAACATGGGTGGGCACTATTCAGTAATATTTATAAAATGTGATAGACTATGGTAACACTCAGCACCAAAAGTAACAATTCACCAGCATATTCAACAGGGACATATGCCAAAGTTGTGTGTCTGTGTGTCTGTGTGTGTATGTATGTATCTGAGTATGTATGAGTGGTGTGTGTGAATGTGTGTATGAGTGTGTGTGTATGGTGTTTGAGTATGTATGTATATATGTATGTATGAATGTATGTATGTATATGTGAGTGTGTGTATGTAAATGTGTATATGTGTATGAGTGTGTGTATGTATAGTGTGTGGTGTGTAAGTATATGTATATATATGTGAGTGTATGTATATGTGAGTTTGTGTGTATGTGTGAATGTGTATATGTGTGAGTGTGTGTCTGTGTCTGTGTGTGTATGTATGTATATGAGTATGTGTGAGTGTGGTGTGTGTGAATGTATGTATGTGTATGAGTGTACATGTATGGTGTGTATATATGTATTATGTATGTATTATGTATGTATATATGTATGTATGTGTGTATGTGTGAATATGTATATGTATGAGTGTGTGTATATACATGTGTGTGGTGTGTAAGTATATATATGTATATGTGAGTGTATGTATATGTGAGTTTGTGTGTATGTGTGAATGTGTATGAGTGTGTGAGTGTGAGTGTGTGACTGTGTGGGGTGTGTGTGTGGGGTGTGTGGTATGTGGTGAATGTGTATATGTATATGTGTGCGGTGTGTGAGTATGTATGTATATGTGAGTGTGTATAAATGTGTGTATGAGTGTGTTAGTGTGGGGTGTGTGTGTGCGTGTGTGTGTGTGTGAGTTAGAAGTTCAGGTCAAGTGTCTTCCTCAAGCGCTCTCCACCTTGCTTGTTTGTTTCTCTCACTGAGCCTGGAGCCAACAGGAGCCTAGACTGTCTGACTAGCAAGCTTTGGGGAAGTTCCTGTGTCTGTACCGCTAGCACTGGGATTTATGTGGCTTCTGGGATCCTTCAGCAGGGTCAGACACATGCAGCAAACACCTCCACTCAGTAAGCCAACACTCCAGCCCATGCCTGCGTTTTAAATGAGCTTAAATGACGTAGTTAATAACCGAGCCATCTGTGCTGATGGACAGGCTGCCTCTCAGATCTCTCTCCTGGTGCTTAGGATTGCTTTTTCGGGCAGGGTCTCTCTGTGTAGCCCTGGGGTCCTGTAACTCACTACGTAGACGGCTGGCCTTGAACTCACAGAGATGCACCTGTTTCTGTCTTCCATGTGCTCAGAATAGAGGCATGTGCCATTTCTGGCACCGAAGAATGTTTTTATTGAGACTAAAGCATAACAATTAACATGATCAATATTAGATGCGTACTGTGACGACATCTACGAAGAACTTGACTGTTTTAATTTTGACCTTGTCCTTGGCATGTTCGTGCTAATGTGTAAGAAGAACATTCCCTCTGCAATTTCTCTAAGAGTCCTCGGGGTTTTGTGCTGGGCATGTGGACATACGCATGCTGTTGACAGCTTGCTCGCCAAGGGCGATGAACTTATAGGAGGCGTGGTCTAGGAACAGCTGAAGTCATCCTGGACATGAGGCTCTGAACTGTCGTGGGAAACGAAACGGGAGGATGCGTTTAAGTGGGGGCCAGCAGTAAAACCAGTTTGTTTGGATTGGGGTTAGGAAGCAGACAGGATTTTATAAGTATCCAGATGAAAGATGGGACTAGGAAAGAACACTGGTGAGAAAGGGACAGGCTTCAGGAGATGCACAGGCTGGTTATTTTTGGGTCCCATAAAGACATCTCACCTAAGAAGCGTCACAGGCTAGCAAGATTGCGCAGCCGGTGAAGGTGCTTGCCACATGAACCTGCAACCAGAGTTCCATCCTTGGAGACCAGGTAGAGGTGGAAATTACCTCACGCAGTTGTCCTGTCATCTCCTGGTGGACAACACAACATAGTGTACTTAGGAGGAGAGAACTGGCTGAGAAAGGACAGCTTGGGGATTTGGCACCATTTAAGTGACTGTTAGAACAATGAAAATGAGCAAAAAGGACATACTGTAGGTCTTCAGAGTAGGGAGTAGAGACCGGCATACTCTACCATGGAGGACTGTAGAGGCATAGATGAAAAACCCTGAGACCAAGAAAACTGCGGACTGGAACCCTTGAGCAGGACGGTGGGGGTCTTTGGGTCATGCCTGACACGCTCCAGGAAGAGAGCACATTGCAGTGGGGTTGAGGGAAAGTGGGAGGCCAGTGTAGAGTGTGAGTTTATGGGCCGTCTAGACTCTCCAGTCCATCAGAAGGAATCCAGCTGGGGGGACGTGGAGTCAGAGAGAATGGGAAAGACCTGCGCCCGGATTTACAGGGAGGGAAGAAGCCAGGAGACTTGGGAGATTAAGATCTGGAAGTGAGCAGGTGGGAATCAGGGAAGGGCACAGTGGAAGGACTTGAGGAGAGCTGCAGACGGACATCTGCATTGGAGGGACGTGGAATGATGTCACTTCTAATGTCATTGGTTTTCTTGCTCTCCCTAAGACAAAAGTGGGAATAGGATTGCTTGTAATCACTAGAAATGTGGTGAGACACGTGGGACTTACACACATTACTAAGGGCTCACTGGACTGTAACGGTTGGAGTCCATGTCAGTTATTTTTCTCTGGTATCTCCAATCAGTGCACATGCTAGAAGCAGAAGCATTTTCGTGTAGGGTCAGGGGCATCTTATTTTATTAAATATGAAATATATTTGGAAGAATTTCTTCAGCAAACACCCATATTTCCATCATCTGAATTCCACAATTAAGTTTTTCCCTTGCTTTACTGCCTGCCTGTCGAGGCGGTGGTTTGAAGTGTGAGTTTTCAATGATAGAATTTCAAATATACAAAAATAAAGGACGTGAAGTCGCTTCACAGATTCACCATGCACTTCCACAGTCACTAACGATGGCTAATACTGTTTCCGGATACCCACCTACCACAGCTTCCTCCTTTCTCATATCCTCCACTGGGCTATTTAAAGGCGCGTGGAGGTGAAGTCTTGTTGAATGGATTTGTTAGAAACATAGGAATGCAATTTGGTCATGGGCCCTGGAGCAAGAATTGTTTTATGATCAAATCCCAGGTTGGCAGAGAGGGAGGAGAGACCAAGCAGGAAAGGAGACACTAGAAGACAGTCAAGTCAGGGGCCCTGAGACAGGAAGGTCAGAGAATAGCAACAGTGTGAGCTTGAGGGCCCGGGACTGGGAGGCTGTGGTGGATGGTGGCTGCAGGATGTAAGTTACAGAAGTGAATCCTTTCCCAGTGCAGAAGAAAGACAGGGTGTGAAGAGAAGGGCTGGGTGGGAGATGTGGGAGATGGCAAAGTTTATTGGAAATAGAAAGAACGCAGCTGAAGAGACACTACCGCTGAGGCAGCCAGAGGAAGAACCAGTGAGCCACACTGCCTAGGCACAACTTGTGTGAGCCCGATTAAATTACTGACAGGCCCCGTGTCTCAGTGTTCGCAACTGTGAAACGGGAGGTAGTCATAGTGACCCCCGGGGCTTAGAAATTTGAAAGATATTTCGTTTAAACGTGCAAAGCATGTTCAGGCAAAAGCACTCAGAAATGTGAGGTTTGTCCTCAGAGTTTCTTATAGATACTAAAGTCAGTCAGACAGGATTTCTATTGCAGATGCTATAGGGATAAGATGACAGGAAGGGAGGGGACCAGGGAAGCTTGTGTTTGTGTGTTGACAGAGGATTAGGGTAAAATCTATTTTAACACCAACGATATGGAAAGCCTTTATTATCCAAGGGCAAAATTCGGGTTTTAAATTGTTTGATTTGCCAAACCTTTGAGGTCCCCTTTACATCTCCATGGGGATTTGTTAAAGTGCTTTAGGATCCAGAGTTTGAAGACATCCGATATAAGATGTATGCATCTGGATGGTCTGTGCTTGCATTTGAAAAGCAAGCTTTGTAGTAGTGATAAAGGCTCCCACTTCTGGTCTAGGTGCAGTCATTGTTCTATTTTAAAAATAAGTCATTTCCAAAGTACACGAATTATGCTCCTGTTTTGAGGAACCTTCTTTTTAAAGAAAGAGGAAACGGCCCTGCAGCGTACTATTTAAAAGCCCAGGATATTCCTCTGTAAATATATGTTTCCAAATTTAATTAAACTGAGGGGTGCCTTGCCAAATGCATCTTTTTGTTGTTGCTGTTTCTTAAGGAACATTCAAAAGCCATCAAAGCATTAGGCAGAGTTATTTGTTTAAACCACAGCGTCGAATGCCACAAGGCTAGTTGGTTTTGTGGTTTTAAGAGAGGACATGCATTTGACTCTTTATATAGTGAGGAAGGAAGCATTTATTGTGGTCACTATTATATTTTGATTTTATGTGTTGTCTCTTGGTCAAAAGATAGCCCAGGGAGGTATACAATAATCCTACGTTGTGACAGGGTAGCTGGGTAAGTCACTTGCCTGAGGACACCAGAGCATGAATTTGTGTGTGTGTGTGTGTGTGTGTGTGTGTGTGTGTGTCTGTGTCTCTGTGTGTCTGTGTGTCTGTGTGTGTCTCTGTCTCTGCATGTGTCTGTCTCTGTGTGAATCTGTGTCCCTGTGTGTCTGTGTGTGTCTCTGTCTCTGCATGTGTCTGTCTCTGTCTCTGTGTGAATCTGTGTCTCTGTGTCTCTGTGTGTTTGTGTCATTGTGTCTCTGTCTCTGTGCGTGTCTGTCTCTGTCTCTGTGTGAATCTGTCTCTGTGTGTTTGTGTCATTGTGTCTCTGTCTCTGTGTGTGTGTATCTGTGTCTCTGTTTCTGTCTCTCTCTGTATGTGTCTGTGTCTCTGTCTCTGTGTGTGTATGTGTGTGTGTGTCTGTGTCTCTGTCTCTGTAGGTGTATGTGTGTCTGTGTCTGTGTGTGTATGTGTATATGTGCCTGTGTGTGTCCATGTCTCTGTCTCTGTATGTGTGTGTGTCTGTGTTTGTGTGTGTGTGTCTGTATCTATGTGTATGTGTGTGTGTGTCTGTGTCTCTGTGTGTGTGTGTCTATGTGTGTATCTGTGTCTCTGTTTTTCTCTCTCTCTCTCTCTGTGTCTCTGTGTGTGTCTGTGTCTCTGTGTGTGTGTGTGTCTGTGTGTCTGTGTCTGTGTATGTGTGTGTCTGTGTGTGTGTGTGTCTGTGTGTGTGTGTGTCTGTGTGTGTGTGTGTCTGTGTGTGTGGCTGTGTCTATGTGTATGTGTGTGTGTGTCTGTGTCTATGTGTATGTGTGTGTGTGTCTGTGTCTGTGTCTCTGCCCTTGTGTGTGTGTGTCTATGTGTGTATCTGTGTCTCTGTTTCTCTCTCTCTCTCTCTCTCTCTCTGTGTCTGTGTGTGTGTGTGTCTGTGTGCCTGTGTTTGCACACAAAATACTCTGGAATGGGAATAATGGAGCTTCATTTTAGGTTTGCCTACTGTTGGGACTGGGTTTCTTCATGTGCTTATACAATGGAGGATGTGGTGGGTGTAGACCTTGAATGCCTGTGCCGAGCATGTCTAGTGCAGATGGGAACGCCCAGTCGAGAGCTAAGGTCACCAGGTTCTGACCCTCACAGTACTCACCTGATCTGCCCCTTACCCTAATCCAGTGACCCTTTAGATTAGTTCCTTATTGTGGGGTGACCCCAACCATAAAGTTATCTTCATTGCTACTTCATAACTGTAACTTTGCTACTGTTATGAATCATAACATAAATATCTGATATGAAGGATATTCAACCCCTATGAAAGGGTCTTTTGACCACCCCCAGTAATAACCTGCAGGTTGAGAACCTCTGTTCTGGCCTGGAGCTTCACGTGAGACACACAGCAGACTCTCAGGAAGCGTTGCCTGGTTCACTGTGGAGCTTTGGGTCTGTGCTGTGCTGTCAGCTGCTGTCACAGGCAAACTTGGGCAGCGTTTGAGCAGTCTGCCCAGATTATCTGTCTTGAGCCAGCACCGGTAGAGCCTCACAGAGAATGGACAAAACTATACTGCAATTTTCCAGACTTCTGAACTACACTTTAATGCATTGAAATATAATTTCAGGTAAAACACGGCTACTCTAAGAGAGTCTGGTGCACGCTTGTTGGAAAGTGCTTGTATTATTTTCGGAGTCAGGAGGATAAGGTATGTACCCTTCTTAGCATCCCGAGGAGGAAAAGAATTTTGCTTGTGTTAGCTTGAAAAGCCTTTCTTTTTTACTTTTCTGTTGCTAGGGAAAACTAGAATTTTTGGTAACTAAGTGTCATTCCTTGGCCTTTATTTTAAATTTTATTGTAGTAGCCTGCACCTAATGCACCTTCTAAGAACTGGAAGAACAAATCCTTGATTTACTGCTAACGTTCACTTAGACGCTCTTCCCAGGGTTCTGACCAATTGGGAAAGCTACAAGATGTGAGCAGCTTGGGGCCGGGGAGTGGGGGGATTCACGCTCTTGGGTCTCGATGCCTGGGGGTCTCTTACCGGTCTGTCCACTTGCACATGATATCCTGTCTACTCATTTTTAAACTAATATCCCCCTCACTCCCAGGAGCTGGAGTACTCTTCACTTTGAAAGTAGAAAGATAGGCCCTCCACCAAAGGTGAAATGGTCGCCCGTCGATGAGGACACTCAGTCACCTTGGAATTTAGCCAATATCCACGAGCCTTAAGCTTGTGCAAGAGGATCGTGTCAGCAGCCTGAGGCTGCTTCCTTAATGACCCTAGACTCCATCCAGTGACCGTGTGGGTCAGTTACTTCCCTTTTCTCTGGCTGTCCTCTCAGGTCTACCAGCTGGATTTAACATTCGGGCCATTGCTCTCATGTGGCGGGTGGCATGGGAGTTAGCAGTCGCAGCCGTTAGAAGGGCTCTGTCCAGAGGAACTGGGAAGAGCTTGTATGACAGCGCTGCCTGCAGCTTTAGGTCTCGGCCCAGAGCACAGCAGCGTTCAGCATTCCCTGCTCAGCCGATGCTCAGAAAAATGGGCAGTGAAGTTCTGATACAGAATTAGGGGCACAGTTTTAGAAAGGTTCAGTAAGTGAGTTCATCTTGAACATAAATTAGGGTGTTAGAGGTCAGGCACTGGATACTCTTCAAGAGAGAACCAGTTTTGGTTCAGTTCCCAACACCCACATTGAGACAGATGCTCACAAACCTGGAACTCCAGTTCCAGGGAATCTGACAACCTCTTCTGGCCTCTTCTGGAGCTACAGACATGTGGCATACACAAAGAGAGACAAACACATGCATATAAAATAAAAACGACTTTTAAAAAGTCAAATACGGGGTTGGGGATTTAGCTCAGTGGTAGAGCGCTTGCCTGGGAAGCGCAAGGCCCTGGGTTCGGTCCCCAGCTCCGGGAAAAAAAGAACCAAAAAAAAAAAAAAAAGTCAAATACATTTCATGTATGTTTGATTAAGTAATCCTTATTATTAACCAGCCACCAGGGAGACAGAGCACAAAATAATCTTTATTTATTAAGGTGTCTTTGGTGTGCTATGTTCTCCAGCTTTTACTCAGAGTGAGACAAGACACACTGGAGGATTTTAAGCAGGGCCTCCATAGTCTCACCCTCTTTAACAGGAACCATGAGCCTTCTATTTAGGAACAGACCGGAGAGAACAGGGAAGAGTCTAATCAGGAGACAGCTGTGGTTGGTGGAGGTGATGGCTACCACATATTCTGGAGGTCTTGTTGACGGAATTTATGTCAGCAAAGCATGATGTCAACACTTTTGGCCCAAACTTTTGGAAAGATGAAGTCATTGAGGGCAGTGGGGACAGCTGGGAGGAGCAGGTGGCTAAGGTAGACGTGCGGAAAGGAGCTTGAGTGGCTGCTCGACATCAGAGTCCAGATCATGAGTCTGGAGTTAGGCATCTGGGAGCAGCTAGCGTAGGCTGGGACTTAAGCCATGAGCTTGGATGAGATCACCCACCGTGCGTGTAGGTGGTCAGGACAGGGAGTCCAAGCACAGAGTCTTGGAATGCACCGTGGAAATGGATGAGAGCACATGTCTTTGTGGTTCGGATGGGCTTTTTCAAAGAATCGTAGCCAGTACTCAAGAAGCTGATGCAGGGGGATGACTGCAGTACCTATATATAGTAAGGCATTAAAAAGGCAATCCCTGCAAACATTTGCAAATATTTGAGAAGCTATATATCTGGAGAATGCTCTGCAATGCCCTTAGCTAGCGTAAAAGTCTAAATACACATCTACTAAATGACTAACAGGGAGGACATGTTTATGTTGGTAAAAGAAGAAACTTTAAGAAAGTAAACTGTAGGACAGTTTGCTTGCCTTTCGATTGCCATGGAAAGAACCACCGCCTTTCCCAGGAATGTGTGACACACTTTGATAAATGCCTGAGAACACTGGACACTAACGGGGGTTTGAGCTGGCCAGTCTGTGAGGAAGACAGTCCACTGAGTATTTTGGCTAAAATATACCTATATCCTGAACTAGGAATTCGTCACTTGAGTGCATTCTTCTTGTTGTTGACCCTGATGTTAAATGTCCAGTGTTCACTTGGTGGTTTTATAGCAGTTAGGGTTTTGCTGATGTTACGTTGTAACAACATGAACACTTAGCGTTCAGCATGCCTTTTAAAGGGGAAGAGGCAAGGGCCACGGTAACTTCTACAGGAGAGACAGACTTCGCCTTCACTATCATCACTGGCCTCTGCTTCAGTTCCCTCTAGGTCAGATCAAACTCTGGGAGGCTAAGGTGGAGGAGGTGGACAGGTCATGTGACTCGGATGAGGACTATGAGACCAGTGGGCGCTGTCTGTTGTCCACTCACTACACCATCATTGTCCACCCCAAGGACCAGGGCCCTACTTACCTGCTCATCGGATCTAAGCACGAAAAGGTATTTCACTTCTTTGTGGTTCGTCTAAAGTGACCCATACGTTATACTTCGGGTACCGAGGGTCTCAGGACAATTTTATGGAAATAAGAACAGATTTTTTGGGGAGAAAAAGAAAGCCTTTTAGTTTGTGTTTTCTGCGAGTTTTACCCCTGGAAATAAGCCTCATCTAAACACGCCAGACTTCAATCTGTTGGCAAAAGTTGTGTCAAGATCAAAACTAATGGTGAACTGTGGGGACAGAAGCTCCTGTGTAGAGGTGTGAGCCTCACAGGCTAGGCACGTCTGTGAGTGTAAGGCCTCCGACAGCTTTTGTTTTTGTTTTTTTGTTTGTCTTTTTTTTGTTTGTTTGTTTTTCAGTAAATCTTTGGTTTAGAGACAACAAAAAGTGAAAAGTTATATTTGCTCTATGTGTACAACCACGTGTGATACAGGAAGAATCACAAATTCATGGGAAATGAATTGTGTGTTTATTATATGCACTATTATGTTTATTGTATTTTGATGAAATTAGCTATTAAGGAAACCGTAATTTTTCATTTTTACATAGTTGTCAAAAATTAATTTCTGGATGAATTTAAAGGGCTAAAAGAATTTAACGAATTTTTCTTTTAAAAGCTTTTTTAAAATATCTTTTTTAAGAAGTGCTTTTTTAAAAAAAAGACACAATGTAAGGAAATACAGTGGCAGCGGTGGAGAAAGTTTTAAAAATCTCAAACCCAGGGCTCGGCAGCAAGACTCTTGCACAGGACCCAGTTTGGGTTCTCAGCATCCACACAGAAGCTCACAACCCTCACAGCCATCTGTAATTCCAATTTCAGGGGCTCCAACGCCATCTCCACGGACATGAGGCACACAAGGGGTGCACTTACATACATGCAAGTAAAATGCTCATGCACATAAAATAAACAAGCATTTATTAAAATCCTTTATATCAAATAAGATTATAAATGCAATTAGGTTACTCAAAAACTCAAAATACTCCATGTGTGGCTACTGTGTCTTGAACATACAAACAATCATGTCTTAGTGTTAGTGGTTGTGTTTGAACTTGTGTATCAGGCAAAGTCCTCTGTAGATGCCTTTATCTTTACATTTACTCTTGTAGGAGATGGTTTTATTTCCACTTACAGAGAGAAAGACAGAAACACTTGCCTGCTGAGATTTGGACCCATTTCTCTGACTCCAAAATCCAGGCTCCCAAACATATGCATTTATTGTTTCCTGTTTGATTAAAAAAATTATATTTCCAATTGAAAAATGAGAAAAAGCTCACTTAAAGACTTACTAAGGCAGCTAATCATGAATAAATAGAATTTTGATTTTTGTAATCAAAGAGATGGAAAGTGTGAAAAATGACAGATTTTCAAATCACCAAAGATTTAAAGACTTTGGTGAGACCCCCTGGAGTGGGGAAAGCAGACACTCAGTGCTGGAGGGAGCACCTGGGAAGTTCCTGCAGCACCCACTAGACACCTTTCTGCCAGTCCCTAGAGAGTTCCTCATCGAGACCGGATTTACTTTCCAAGACTCTTCACTAGGGAGGCCACTGGTGCAGCTTGGTGGCAGACTGCTCGCCACACATGTGCAAGGACTGGATTTGATCCCAGAAGTTTCTTCAAAAGCAATATTATACAAAGAAAATTATCATAAATTAATCGGCTATATTATTTTAAAATCTTTATTTCAGAAATATTTTTAAAAGATAGAAAAAATATAACAAATGCCCCCCTTAACTAACAGGAATTAGGTGGGACAATATCTTTTATCTGAAAAGTTAATAATGCTAAGTATTAATAAATGCAGAAATTATAAGTCTGTTTCAGTATAGTATCAACTATTATAAACATTTAGTCTACATGCCAGGCGGTGGTGGCACACGCCTTTAATCCCAGCATTTGGTATGTAAAGGCAGGCAGATCTCTAAGTTTGAGGTCATCCAGGCCTACAGAGTGAATTCCAGGGCAGCCAGGATCAAACAGAGAAACCCTGTCTCGAAAAACGAAAGTAAAAAATAAATCAGTCTATACATGTATTTCTACAGAGGATAAACAGAAGTTGAAAAATTAGGTATTACTTTATTCATTAATTTTATTTTTACTTCTTCAGTATTTTGTATATCCTACTTTGGTAGTGAGATTTTAAATTAGCTAGACTTTGTTGTATTTCTTAGAATACAAGAATTTTACAACCTAAAATAACTTTAATTAGCTCTATTTATTCTAGACTCTTAAATTGTATTACACTCCTTAATTTTATCGTGCTTTTCTAAGAAGCCTGTAAAGAACAGTGAAAACTGAGTATGCCTTAAAAGAGTGAGCCCTCCTTGGAAGCTGGGAGCATGCCTTTTGTGCACACATGTGTGTCATGCCCCCACACACACATTCACACACACACACACACACACACACACATACACACACACACACACACTCTAAAATGTACAAATTAAAATTTGAAGAAAGTGGTTTCTTTTCTGTTTGTTGTTGTTGGTTGGGTTTTTTTTTTGTTTGTTTGTTTTGTTCTGTTTACTGTTTTTGCAGTTGTTCCTTCTGGTGAAATGAACAGGACATCTTGGCTAACATTTCTGTTAACATGTTCTCTTTTGAAGGAGGCGTGGCTTTATCACCTCACTGTTGCGGCTGGAAGCAACAATGTAAATGTTGGATCCGAATTTGAACAACTGGTTTGCAAACTGCTAAATATAGAAGGAGAGCCCTGTAAGTTCATAAGCCCATAGGCTTTGGAGTTTGTGAAGCTGATCCCAAACCTAATGGGGGCTTCACATTATGGGTTACTCTTTCCCTGTGGCCTGGCCACCTCGTCCCTGGCTTTGCTTGGAATGGGCCAGAGCTCTCAGGCTCCGGGAGCATTCCCAACCTTCATGCTCTGCTCTGTCATGCCCTCTGCCTCTGCTTGCATTGCTCCCCTTGTCTGGGGTGCCCCACCCTGGCACCCCTCTCTAACATGATGAAATCCTGGTTAGCCTTAGATCCCTCAGCTAGCCCATTCAGTGACTCTCAGAAGGTGCTTCATCGGTGTTGAAATTAAGGCCAGCTCGTCTCTCCATTTAACCCTTTTATAGCATTTGTAGCATTGTGCTGGCATTAATTTTACAGCTATGGTGTATTACATTATTACTACTGTGATCAACTTCTTGACAAGCAGCTAAGTGCTTCATTAGGTAGGAAGGTAAGGGAGGAAGTTACTTTGGGCCTGCACCTTGAGGGCACACAGCCTTGAGGTGCGGAAGGCACTGTGACAGGATGATGAGGTGACTACTGATCATATAGATTTCTCCTTTTTATTCACTCTAGACCCCCAGCCTGTGGAGTAGTGAGGCCCAGTGTTCAGAGTGGGTCTCCCTTCTCTGTTAAGCCATCTGGAAATGCCTCACAGATTTCTGAATCGTCCCATTAGGGTTGAAGATTAGCTGTCCTGTAAGGTGTCCGTTGAGATGCTAGATTCTGTCCCTTGATTTGCATACAGAGACCACATTCCATCCATGCTGACGAGTATTTAGGCAGTGATAGTTCGGGGTGGAGTTCGGGGCCTGCTGCATGCGCACCACATACTCTTCCACCGAGCTGCACACCCAGCCGCAGTGCTGGGATTTAAGAAGTTTTGGTTTCAGGAGTGACTCCATGTTCCTGTCTTCGTATCTCCTCCTGCTTGGCTTCTCTCTGGATCCTTTCCGAGATCCTTGTTGTTAAAGTTACTTTTCTAGCCGGCTCATCACCTACTGGCATGTGCAAGCAACATGATGCCATGTAGAATTGTGAAAGTCCAGTCAGTCAGGATGCACTCTTCTGCATTCTCTCTGCCAGAAGAGAAACATGGGGACCACAGGGGCCATGGGTGACAGAGAACAGCATTGCTTGGGGGGTTGGTTTTGGTTTTTTTATTTTGTTTATTTTTTTTCTGACACTTGGGAGAAAGTGAGCCAGGCCCGAATGAACTGAAGGATCATGAACCTGAATGTATGAATCCTCCTGCTCTGCTCATGTGTGCTCTGCTCATGTGTGTGCTCTGCTCATGTGTGTGCTCTGCTCATGTGTGTGCTCTGCTCATGTGTGTGCCCTGCTCATGTGTGCTCTGCTCATGTGTGCGCTCTGCTCATGTGTGCTCTGCTCATGTGTGCCCTCTGCTCATGTGTGCTCTGCTCATGTGTGTGCCCTGCTCATGTGTGTGCTCTGCTCATGTGTGCACTCTGCTCATGTGTGTGCTCTGCTCATGTGCTCTTCTGTGTTCAGCCTCCCAGATATGGAGACACCCCATGCTGTGTCACAGCAAAGAAGGAATCCTGTGCCCTCTGACCTCACTGCCTTCGGAAGCCCTGCAGACAGAGGCCATTAAGCTGTTTAAGGTAAAATTGTTACTTGTTGGCAAATTGTGTAATCATTTGTTATAATGTTTGATTCTAAGAAAATTCAGGCTGTGATGTGATGGTGGTGGTGGTGGTGGTGATGATGGTGGTGGTGGTGATGATGGTGGTGGTGGTGATGATGGTGGTGGTGGTGGTGATGGTGGTGGTGGTGGTGATGATGGTGGTGGTGGTGGTGATGGTGGTGGCGGTGGTGATGATGGTGACTGACAGTGAGAGAAGTGGACATCTTCCTCTGAGCTGTGTCCCCCAGCCTCGCTGGCTTTTGGAGAACATGTAGGATGAAGCTCCATCAGGAGGCTACTGTACTGTGGTAAAGGAAAGCATGGGCATTTTAAGGAGGGCAATGTTAAGTATTTAACAGGCCCAAGTAGAGCTTTAGCATGAAAATGTGAGGGTTAAAATGAATGGCCGACCTTTGAGGTAGATGTGTTTCAAAGCTGTTCTTAAAGAACACAGTGTAATTGTTGTGTCTTCCAGACCAAGTGATGCCTTCACCATTATAAAGTGACCCTCTTTGTCTTTTGGCAAAATCCTTCTGCTCTGAGCTCTGCTCGGTCTGCTATTATAGTAGCCACTCTGGATTTCTTTTGATTGGAGTTATCATAATACATCTTTTTTCATTGTTTTGGACAAAAAAACCTACCACTTAAAAAAAATTAGAAAGGCTGTGACTTGTGCAAAGTAAGCCCAGTCTTTTCTCAGTCCGCTGTATCCTCTTCCATTCAGACCTGCCAGCTCTTTATCAACGCTGTGGTGGACTCCCCCGCCATCGACTACCATATCTCTCTGGCTCAGAGCGCTCTGCAGGTCTGCCTGACACATCCCGAGCTGCAGAGTGAAATTTGCTGTCAGCTTATTAAGCAGACCAGGCGAAGACAGCAGCAGAATCAGGCCGGACCACTGCAGGTGTGTATTGATGCGTGTGCATGCAGTGTGTATTGATGGGTGTGCATGCGGTGTGTATTGATGCATGTGCATGCGGTGTGTATTGATGCGTGTGCATGCAATGTCAAATAATTCCTTCTGACCATAAGAATGATGTGCATTCAGTACTGACATCTGCAAATACCGACAGTAGGAACAGAAGATAACTACTGATATTACGATGTATATCCTTTGGGTTCACTTGTCTTATCATATGCTTCTATAGAAGTGTATATAGAGGGCTGGAGAGATGGCTCAGTGGTTAAGAGCACTGACTGCTCTTCCAGAGGTCCTGAGTTCAATTCCCAGCAACCACATGGTGGCTCACAACCATCTGTAATGGGATCTGATGCCCTCTTCTGGTGTGTCTGAAGACAGCTACAGTGTACACAGTATATAGAAATATAAGAAATAAATCTTTAAAAATAAATTTTTAAAAAATGAAAACACTTTTTTAAAAAAAAAAGTGTATATACATCATAAACTCCCTTGGGAGCATACTGTGCACATTACCTTCTAAAATCACAGAATATAATCACTTCTCCATGTCATTAAACATGCTTCAGAAAGTAAAAAGGTTTTAGTGGTCACGTTAGGGTTATAGAGGTGGTTTGGAGTATAGACTGCTTTTCCAGAGGACCAGAGTTCAGTTCCCAGCACTCGCTGAGGGCAGGTCACAAGCACCTCCAGTGGCTTTGGGAGCTGAAGGGCAGAATCTGATGCCAGGAGCATTCTCGCCCTGCTCCCTCAGCAGTGAACAAGTGGCCCACCCTCCTGAGCAGTGGAGGAGCCGCAGCCTGCCCTGTCCAGCAGGCACACGTGTCTTGTGCTGCTTCCACGGTCAGTCCCTGGCAAGGTCCCTCTTGGATCCCTCTCTTCCTTTCTACTTTAAATCATCCCAAACTATATCCTCTCAGGAAATCTTTTTTGGGCCCCCAGCCATTGCCTGAATGTCATAAAAGATTAATTCGTGATGTTATCTTTCCTTATAATTTTCTGTGGGTTTATATAAGTTCTTCCTACTAATTTAGATTTCTCAGGGATAAGACCCATATTTCTCTCCTTTTCAATGTATGATTCCTAAAAATACTGATGTTATACTTGTTTAATGAGGAAAAATACATAGAAAGGAGCACAGAAAAGTGAGGAAAGGGGCAAAAAAAAATCACACATGACCCTGTTACCCAAATCAATCTGTCAGTATTTTATACTTTGCTCTTATATATGTATGTATAATAAGATGTATGTATAATAAGAGATGTGGGTAGAGTGTATGGCTTTTATTTTTAGCTTTTTGCTATTTTGTAATCCACTTTTCTCAAAGTTATGTCAAATGGATACGTAAAACCTACAAGAGCAATAGAGAGTGAGGTCCCCAGTCTTTGTGTGTGACGTCAGAGAGAGCTGCTGAACCTATTAGTAAGCTTCCGTGCTGCAGCTGTAGACAGGAGGCACGACTGGGTGCGTCATGGGCACCGTTAACTGCCATGCCTTTAATGTAAATGCTCTGAAGAGAGTGTGTGTATGTGGCTGGGGCACACTGTGAGGACAAGGAGAGCTGTTCACAGCTCATCCCCTCCCACCCTCTGCCAGGCACACGGCTCCGATGTGTCCGTGTAGCTGGCACGGTCTCTAACGAACGATCCTTCTCCTCACGCAGGGCTGGCAGCTCTTGGCGCTCTGCGTTGGACTCTTCCTTCCCCACCACCCTTTCCTGTGGCTCCTCCAGGTCCATCTGCAGAGGAGTGCGGATTCCAGGTGTGCAGAACACGGCCCAGCGGAACTAGTTCTCTGGCCTTGAAAGTCTATGAAAAGCAGAAGTATTTAATAACCTGCCAGGCATAGCCTCCAAAGAATGCGCCAAGCAAATACTGGGACAGGAAGCCTTTTGCTATCATTTTTTGCAGAGCCTGGGAAACGTCCCCTTTGTTATGCTAAATGTCTTATGCGTGACTGCTAGGACAGCTTGAAGATGTGACAAAGAACATTCTTAAGAGAAGAGATTGTGTACGTTGCAAGTGTAGATGTCTCGCATCCCTGGGTAAAGCAGCTGGTTGCTTTCTGAGTCTCCCCTTTTCACCAGTTTATCCCAATTGGATTGTGTGTGTGTGTGTGTGTGTGTGTGTGTGTGTGTGTGTGTGTGTGTGTGTGTGTAAGTCTTCCCTCTTGGTCTTCTTTTGTTTTGAAATTGTATTCAAATTGCTTCTGTTTTTGTTTTGTTCGTGTTGGTATTATTGTGTTATTCTCTTAAAAAGATATTCAAGGGCTGGAGAGATGGCTCAGCGGTTAAGAGCACTGACTGCTCTTCCAGAGGTCCTGAGTTCAATTCCCAGCAACCACATGGTGGCTCACAACCATCTGTAATGAGATCTGATGCCCTCTTCTGGTGCGTCTGCAGACAGCTACAGTGTATTCATATAAATAATAAATAAATAAATCTTTTTAGAAAAAAAAGACATTCAAGTTCCATTATCAGCATGATCTTTTTAGCCCAGGGGCCAAGGCAGTTGGCTAAGGCTTTCCCAGGTTAATCTTGTCATCTCAGAGAGACTTATGGAGGTGACTTTGTTTGCTCAGCCGGTGGTGCTGGGGATCAAACCCAGGGCCATGTTGAATGCTGTGTGAGCGCTCTACCAACTGAAGTTCACCCCAGCCCGAGAGGTTCCGGTTAGTGTGAGAACAGACCTGGTGAACAGCACAAGCAAACACAGACAAGGAGGATACCCCTTAGTCCATAATACATTCTAGAGAAGCTGTGACCAAGGTCATGGACTATTGTGACTGAGCTGAGCTGCTGAGCTGCTGGCTAATGGTGGCACCATTGAGTCTGTCCCTTAAGAGCACTTGAGTGTAAGTGTATTTAGAAATGCCATTTCCTAGGAACAAAATAAAACTCGTGTTTAATTTTATGCTGAATATAAATAAGGGCAGATAAAACCTTGATCCCACTTTTCCACTCATGTCCTTGAATGTCTTTGCTCCGTGTACCGTTAATAGGGTGTGAGTTCTTGCATGAAGGCATTTTTCTTAACTTGTTCATCAGTGAAACAATCTTCATGCTCTTCAAAAGAGATTGCTCGAACAGCAGCAGGTGGGACTTAGAGGGAGAGTGCTTGCCTGCTGTGCCTGAGGCCTGGGGTCAATGTGGAGAACTCTGCCCTGCAGTTTTGCTATGACATATTATTCTTTATGCATTATCTTTCACTTTGTTAGCACAGTGACTATATGTTACCGTATAATTACTGGTGATTTAAAATTCAGCGTGTGAGTACAGCAGTGCAGAAAGATTGAGGAAAAACCTTCATGAGGATGTCAGAGTCTATTGCAAAAATTAAAAGAAACTGGAGGGGCTGGGGATTTAGCTCAGTGGTAGAGCGCTTACCTAGGAAGCGCAAGGCCCTGGGTTCGGTCCCCAGCTCCAAAAAAAAAAAAAAAAAAAAAAAAAAAAAAAAAGAAACTGGACTCCAGTAACCAGATATTACTATGAAAGCTGTATACATTAGAGCGTCTTAATTAGATCTATTCTTAGATTTTTATCCTAAGTTTTGTCTTACAGAACAGAATTTGGAAAATATGCCATTTACTGCCAGCGGTGTGTGGAAAGAACACTGCAAAACGGAGACCGAGAGGCCAGACCTTCCAGGATGGAGATCCTCTCCACCCTTCTTCGAAACCCCTACCATCATTCTCGGCCCTTCAGCATTCCCGTGCACTTCATGAACGGGATCTACCAGGTGAGTGCACCTTCAAAGAGACCCGGTCTCTGAAACAGAGAATGGCTCGAGAAACAAATCCGTGTGATCCAAACCCGAGACTGCTTTGGTGAAGTTTCCCCCATCTGTGGGCCTGCAGCTTAGTGAACTGGTCACTGACAAGGCATAGGCAAGTTTCTCCTCTTAGGGTCTTCAGATCTCAGGAATTACCTGGTAGTACTTCCGAGGCTCTCCCAGTCCTCTGGTCCAGATGTTCATTTGTTACGTTACATGTTACAAAGTTAGCAATTACTCGGCCTACCCATAAACCTTCATCCTGAGTTCAATCCCTAGACCACACAGTTACAAGTTGTTCTCTTACGGCCACACAACTTGTCATGTCACATGCCAGATACACACACACACACACACACACACACACACACACACACACACACATCAAATAAAAAATTAAATGGTTTTATATATAAAGAATAAACATTAAATACACAAAGGTGCTCACTGATTTAAATGAATGTACTTTCCGTCATCTACTTACTGACTGAATATTGTACTGTATTTCTTAGCTTACTTCCGATGGGAAAGCTTGACTAATGTCCCTACACTGTATTTGGAGCTGTCAAATTTAGCTTTGAATTTCTCTCTGTCTGTTGGCTGAAGCTGAAATTTCTGAACTCTTAGAGCAAGCTGACTACTTAAGTCGCCTTCTTTCTTTTCTCCAGCAGAGCGCTGGACGAAAAGTTAAAAGCGCCCACAGAGCACACTACCATTGGTCACGCATCGCGCGGGCCCTGCTTCCCCCAAGCCCGCTCAGTGGGTATGGTTTTCATTAAGAGTCTCGCTCCCTTTGGCTAGGTAGTTGGGTTCGACGCGTCCACCACGGTGGAAGAATTTTTGAACACTTTGAACCAGGACACAGGAATGAGGAAGCCAGCACAGTCCGGGTTCGCACTGTTCACAGATGACCCTTCTGGCAGAGACCTGGAACACTGTCTTCAGGGGAATATCAAGGTGAGACTTAGTCCTGCAAGGGAGCCACACTGAGCAGACAGCAAAAGACTCACTAGTCTGTGCACGTTTAGTGCAGGAATTTTCCAGAAATGTAAGAAACCTGATCAGCATATTTTTAAAAAATTGCCAAGCTTTGGCAAAGCTGTAGAATTCTTTTCTTTTCTTTTTTTTTTCCTTTTTTGGGAGGTTGGGCATAGAATTCTTTTCTTTTTTTTTTTTTTTTTTTTTTTTTTTTTTGGTTCTTTTTTTCGGAGCTGGGGACCGAACCCAGGGCCTTGCGCTTCCTAGGTAAGCGCTCTACCACTGTGCTAAATCCCCAGCCCCAGAATTCTTAAGATGCCACCTGTGCATAAAACTCTGCGTTAACAGAAGAAAAGGAGCTATAATGGTTATGATACTCTGAGTATTAGAATGGTGAGTCAGCAAGATGGCTCGTGGGTGAAGTTGTTTGTGTCCAAACCTGGCAAACCCTGAGGTGGATCCCTGGAACTCACATGGTGGAAGGAGAGAACTGGCTCCCACAAGATGCCCTTTGACCTCCGTGCATGTATATAGGTACAAATACAAAAAGATGAAGATGCGGGAGGCCCCTCCCTCTTCATCACTATTTCACAGTGGATTTCAGTATCCTGAGGGCTAAGTGGGATCCTGGGGGTGGGGGGGGAGACACGGACAGGCAGGACAGGACAGGACAGGACAGGACAGGACAGGACAGGGGGTGTTGGGCATGACACCGATAAGGCTTCTGCTTAAAGGGATCTTCAGTTTGCTTAGAAAAGAACAGATTTATATTATGATAATCTTACCACAAATTGACGGTGGCAAGTGCTTTAAGAGGTTTGTGACCCTTTGCTTAGAGGGGGATTTCAGCGTTGGGCCTATGGGAAGATCTGAACTGCAGTCAGGTAGGAAAAGAACCAATGAAAATAAATAGATGCTTTAAACATCCTTTTTAGCTCCTGGTATAAAACAAAACCCACAAGGTTTTCATGAAGTGATGACACCAGGTAGAAATATGGAATTACTCAACCAAGGGACCTCAGAGACATTGGCCCTTATTTCCCAACTGAGGAGACAGAGGGAGAAAGGTCTTCCCTGCTCTGAGCAGCCAGCCCCAAGTGGCAAGCACTCTTATCTCAGACTTCTTTGGGGTACCTTGTTGTTCCAATCTTGATAAATTCACAAGGTGGAAAAATTGCTTCTTCAGAGACCAAATCATGAAAAAAAAAATCCCTGGAATCTCTTTGTTTCCAGCCCCATGCAGTACTGCCTTAAGATTCCTTTCTGGGTAAAAATGCTTGGCCACAGTCCAAAGTTAATGTGTGTCCAACTCTAAAGCAGACCAAAGAAACAATGTATAATTAAGTCCTAAACTCAGAGCTCTTCGAAGCTAAAACTAAAAACAGTGGAGCGAGTGTGGTTGGTTTGTACTAACGGGAAGTTTTCGACCCCACAGATGTGCTAGTCTTTTCAAAGTGTTGCTTTTTAAAATTCCTGTGGATCTCAGATTTCTATTTCCTTTCTAGATCTGCGATATCATTTCTAAATGGGAGCAGGCATCCAAAGAACTGCAGCCCGGGAAGTGTGAGGGCAGCAGGACTGTCCGTCTGACTTACAAAAACAGGTGTGCAATGTAGGATTTGAGCGCCAGAGCTGAGCGTGAGGCTGTGGCCCGACCACAGGCCCTCGGGCTGGTCTCCTCCTCACTGGCCTTGAAGGCATAATATTCACATGTGTGCTTTTCTATAAGGAATAGCTGTTCTGGGAGAAACTACCACATGAGATTTTGTTTCTAATTCTTGTTCTTTCCTAGTCTCTCTCTCTTCTCTGGGTTCTCTTTCCTCCACCCTCTCCCATTCACCCCTTTACGTGTAAGCTGGTCGCTTAGATAAATGCTCAAGGTAAAATGGTGTAAAGTGGTGTTAGGAACAGACATGGAGCCAGTCTCTGACCTTTTGGGATTTCCTAGTTAGTAAGGATGACAGTGGCTAAGCATGGGTTCCCTCTAGTAAATCGATCACTGTGCATTGAGTAGAAAAAGCGGAGGACACAGAGTCACACCTAGGCTGGAGCCATCTGCAGTGTTGATGCTAAGGGGCTGACAGTGGAAACTCTAAAAACTGTATCCAGAGGGGTGGTTAGCGTCCACGGAGGGAGGCTCATGGTCTGTGTCAAGAAAGCACGAGCCCTCTCAGCAGATGAAATTATAACACACTTTGGCATGTGGTCAGAAACCCCATTTTCTTTCTTTTTCCAATACTTTTCCTTAACCTTTTCTTGGCAGAAGATGGCACTGAACTGTCCGCCTTACATTAAAATGGACCTCCAAAAAAGATGTTTTTCTATTTTTTTAATCTCATAGCTCATAAATTAATCTATAAAACATCAGGCCAAGAACCTGGTGGAATTACTGGCATAATGTTGAATTCTTTCAGAATTGCTTTTGGAAGATCTTCAGAGACTCGACATTGGAATGTAAAAAGTGGAGGCTTTATATAATATAGAAAGAACATAACAACCTTTCATCTGGTTCAGTATTTCTTTTTCTGATAATTTACCCTACAGAAAAAGCCACAAAAAATGGACAGAATATTCCAGTGTGACCCAGAGTCTTCTTTCCATAATTTTAGAATAGCGAAAAATAATGAGGGCTTGAATATTCATCAATGAGAGAATGGTTGGATTAAGGTGATGAATTCATATTTTAGACTGCACCACGCATACTCACCCTCCAAGGGCTCACTTGAGCAGACTTCTGTGACATGGCCAGTGCTGGCTGGAGTCTGTCAGAGCCTCTTCACGCAGCAGCTTGTGAGCAGCGATGTTTGCTCATCTCATCTCTCACAGGGTCTAGCTCAGTCGCCCAGGGATGTCACCACACAGAGGGCTGCACCCTCCTACAGCAATTAGCAATGAAGAAAAATGCCTGGCCATGCTCAGACCAGGTTTTCTCTTTGAGGTGTTTGACAACCAAGATTAGCCATCGCAATTGATATCCATAGTCTTAGGGCACCCATTCCTAGAGTTCAGCAGTATCCTTTGAATAAACGCATGAACGGCTTTTGTTGAGATCAAGCTGATGCCTGCCCTGAGTTACTCCATATTGTGTAAGATACTTTCCCAGGATGTCCCTTGTCCATTTTGCAAGTAGCTATTGACTCTAGTTTGAGGGTGTAAGATGTTTGCACCCTTGAGTGGATCCTCAGACCTCATGCACCCAGCACCACCCGCACAGCACAGGCTGATAAATGACTGCTTCCTGGGAATACGGAGGGTGCCCCTGGGAGTTTACTGAGGTGAATTGAGACTTTTGGGTATATTAAAATCCTATCACGATGGTTCTACTGATGCTTCTCTGGATGGCAGCCTTCATATATGGCTGTTTAGGGACTGGCAAAAGCAGCAGGCTAGGTGACCGCTAAAGCCTCCTGAAGTCTGCATTTTAGCAGCATCCTGGATAATCCATATACCCCTTAAGCCTGAGAAGGACCCATCTGAAGGTCCACATTTTGCCTTCTCCCCATCTGTTGATCTCTTTGTGGCTATGTCGAAATTCATTTTGACTTTGTTAGAACAAAATGGGAAGACCACCATGTCTAAGACAGTTCCTAATAATTAATACCTTAGGGTTGATTAGCACATTCTAATTCTAGTTATAAGGACCACAGCTGGGACAAAAATGAAATTTAGGTGAAATGGACAAAGGCGTTTGAAATACCTACAGATAAGAATAATGCCTTTAAAGCCTCATCACTAGAAAAGACCAAGACCAAGGTGGTAGCATGAGGAAGCCACATTGTTTAAACAACAGACAACTCCAATCAAGAGGATTGGTGCTTACACAGTCCGCAGAGCCCGGAGAGCCATGGCTATGAGAAAGAACACTGCTTCTGAACATGGCCACGCTTGGGCAGGTTTATAAATAGCTTAGACAATGAGCCCTAATTTCCAGTGACACAATCGAGAGGGAACTAGCTGTGATCTGTCCTGCCGCCAGGGATCTAATTCTTCCCCTGCCAACTTGCTTTGTAATGACTAAAATACTGATTTTTCCTTCGTCATGGAATCTTAAGTTTATATTTAGCAAGTTATGGAATTTTAATTATTTGGACTCAGGGGTCAAAAGTCTAATTAACTGCCTTTGAACATGCTCTCAGACACGACCACTTGGAAACTAGCATTTGAATTCTAACTTGCATGAAAAGACTCTTACTTAATTTGCTTTCTTGCTGCGTGCTTGCAAAAGTCAAGGTGTGGTGTTTTTTACAAAGCAAATTGGCAAGGGTCCTTCCTGCAGGGAATACTCTTCTTTTTCCTCCTTGAAATCAAAGCTTATTTTTGGTAACTGTCGGTTGCTGTTTTCTGGAAGATAGTCCGACATTCCCTGTTCCACAGTGAGCTAACCTTAGAGCACGCGCGTCCAGTGGCTCCTAAGGTGAAGGGGTCTTGAGAGACCATCTAGCTTGCCCTGTTTCACATTTTAAAGATCCTCGAATCAAGGATTTTTCTTACTGCTGGGATCTCAATGTGTAGGCCCTGACTCAACGTGCGCATGTCTACTGAGTGCAGGGATTGCAGGTGTGACACCCCCATGGCTGGCCTTCTTGCTTCGACATGCAGGCTCCTCTTGCTCACCTTTGCAATGCTTTCCTTGTTCTCCAGAGCTTTGCTTGGCTGTTGGGGCCCAGGCTGTTTCTCATAGGAGTCTGAGCCTGCCCTTCCTACATGCTGCATTCTTGGACTGCTCATGTCTAACCTTCCTAAATGCTGTGTTCCCGGACTGCGCATGTCTGCCCTCCTACGTGCTGCGTTCTCTGACTGCGCATGTCTGCCCTTCCTACATGCTGCGTTCCGGGATTGTGCTTTCCTGGGATGGGTTTCCCTGCTTTGCTAAAGCATTTCACTTTTCTTTCCCCGCTGGACACTTGCGAGCATGCTGGAAACTGTAGAAAATGCACCTGTCCCTTTCTCCCTGTGAACGTAACGCATTCCCGTTGTATTAAACTCCTGGTGATCACACTTTCCTTGTGGGCCATGGGAACAAATTGTGGCGTTTCCTACTTCAACTGAGGAAATGAGCCCAGTGTAAAGGCTTTGATTTTCCATCTCTTGGTGTCACACCACTGTCCTGGTGACGTTTTGCACTTATTGCCTCTGTCTGTTGCCTGGCTACATCCTTCTGTCTGCTTAACTACCCTATGTGTTTTGTGGATGGAAAGGGGGCCATGGATGATTTCTAGAAACAGCTATGATTGTCAGCCCGGCTTGGCAGGAAGATGATCAGAACTGGGTAGGATGACCCTAGCAGAGAATGCCCACCATGTTTCTCCAGATTGCAACCCTTCGCCCTCTCCTTCCCTGTTGTCCAGAGAAAGTTGCCATAACTAAGGGATATAACCTCTCCTGGACACACACACACACACACACACACACACACACACACACACACACTTAACAACTACTCTGCCAAGTGTCTCTTTCCCACCATTGTATTGTCACAGCAGCGTCAGGCTTCTTAGGGTGTTGCTTAACTGCCCCATCACCTGGGCACTTTGAGCGTCCTAATAGTTGTGGCTTATTCAGAAACCAGAACCCCACAGCACAGCCAGCATCACACCAGGCAAACAAAAGCCAAGTCCTAAGCCAGGCATGGTGGAGCGTACTTGTCTTAGCTACTTAGAAGGGTGAGATGGGAATGTCACTTGAGGCCACTCAAGATCAGATTCAGCAACAGAGTCCCCAACCCCCATCTCAAAACAAACAAAAGACTATGTCCTGCTTCCACAAGGACATGGTCTCTTTCTAAAGATGCTCATATGCATGTGACCAAACAAAAAACAAAACCAAAAACTCAAAACAGACCTGAATATACAATATTATCTTTTAGACATAAGCCTCCCTTGATGTTTGATGTTAATTAGAGTTGATGTTTTAATTAAAATCCTCATGTCCTATTTAGCATGTCCAAGATGTAAAAAACGATTGTGTGTTGAAAGCTGGGTTTATTCAATTCGCTGGAATGAAGCATTTGTTGCATCCTGCTTCCCTTATAGGGATAAATTTGATGTCCTTTGGCGTCCTATGCCCTTTGTAGGACTGGCTTAATTACTGTCCCGTGCTGAAAGACACCATGACCAAGGCAGCTCTTATAAAAAGAAAACATTTAATTAGGAGCTGGTTTATAGTTTCAGAGGCTTAGTTCATTGTCAAGATGGCAGGGGGCATGGCTACAGGTGTTGTGTCAGGGAAGTAATTGAAAGCAACATCTTTATCCTCCAGAAGCAGTGAGGAGGGAGAAGGGGGAACAAACCCAGGCACCTCGGCTTGGCATACATTTTTGAAACTTCAAAGTCCACCCTCAGTGACACATGTCCTCCAATAAGACCCCACCTCCTCCACATCCTTCTAATCCTTTCAAACAGTGCCACTCCCTGGTGACTAAGGATTCAGATGGATGAGCCTGTGGGGGCCATTTTTTACTATAAATACAAAGGTTCTTCTACTTCAAAGCAGTCTGCCCTGTGTGCTCCAGATGGCAGTGGTTCGCTTGTATCATGTAGTGGGATGGTAAAACTGTGTGGTGTATTTTCATTGTCTTCATGTGGTACAGCTCAGTGGTTGAGCATCCGCCTAGCTTGTGCCTGGTTCTGTTTCTGTCATAGATAAAAGGGGACAGTGAGGTCACACACACACACACACACACACATGCTCCCACACTTACTCACACATACGTATACATACACACACATTCACACTCACATACACACATGCACATATACACACATACACTCACATATACATGCATACACTCACACACATATACATACACACATGCATACACTCACACACATATATACTCACAAACATATTCGCACAATGCACACACTCTCACACTTTCACACATGTATAATCATTCATACATACATATATACTCACATATACACACATTCACACACTCACATACATATACATACACACATACACTCAAATACATATACATTTACACTCATGCACAAATGTAGAATTTTTTTAATCAAAAAATTAAAACACCATGAGACATTTTTCCTTTTTTTCCAGACTATATTTTTCAATGCAAGCTCGTGGAGAGACTGACAGAGAGAAGCTGCTGCTGCTGTATCAGACAAATGAGCAAATCATAAATGGTCTTTTCCCTCTCAACAAGGATCTGGCGTTAGAAATGGCAGCGCTCTTGGCTCAGGTAACTTCCGTGTTGTCTAAAATAGCTCAAAGAAAGGGAACGGTGCTGGTTTCCTCAGTTAAAAGCAGTAAAACAGGATACCTTCGGCGAGCCTGAGAATTGATTTTCCTGTGATTAAGAAGACATTAGGAACTGCAGGCATAAGTACTACATTATTATTTGACCCCTAACAATGCACTGGCATAGAACGAGACACTGCGTTCCATAAAGGGAAACACATTTCCTGGTTCTTTTGAAAGTGTTGCAGTTAATGAAAGGACCCAAGGGACCCGTGGTGGCACCAAAGACGTTTTGTGCAGCTGTCAATTGGATGGGAGAGCGCTTGGATAAAGCCAGAGCACTTTCTTTTGTATATCTATCGTACCAATTAGGAGCAAGTTTGGACTTCTTTAACACATACACACAAATGAGTAATAGTGAATTAACCGAACAGAAAAGTGTTTTATTCTGAGTGTGGTGAATACGTGCCGGTACCTGGGCACTTGGGAAACTGAAGTCATGCATTGAAGGCCAACCTGGGCTACCTTAGCAAGAGCCTATCCCAAAAGAAAAAGAAAGAAAACGTTTAAAGGTAAACATGTATCCTGATACCTCGGCAGAGCCGTCAGGACTTTGTCCTTCTACCCACTCTGCCACCCATGGGTGTCATCCCCATGGTCCTGGGGTGGGGGGGGCGTTAGGGTCCCAGGATATTCCAGGATGGCGGACTGAGATGGGCGTACCTTCCTAACTTAAACAGCCCTTTCCGGGGTTGGGGATTTAGCTCAGTGGTAGAGCGCTTGCCTAGGAAGCGCAAGGCCCTGGGTTCGGTCCCCAGCTCCGAAAAAAAAAAAAGAACCAAAAAAAAAAAAAAAAAAAAAAAAAAAAACAGCCCTTTCCATTTAAGCCCCGGATTATAACTGGAACCCACGGTCTCGCCTGCCTATGCGGGAGGCCAGGAAGTAGTCCCTGCCAGCCAGCAATGTGCCTAGAGCATTAAAGTCTTCATCCTCAAGACGAGGTTGTAAAATAAACACCGAGTCTGCCGAGGGGAGCGTAGAAGCTTCCCCAGGAAGTGCCACGTGGACAGATGCTTGGCCCTGAGTGTTGGCATTCTGTCTAAGCTCCACCCCCACAGCTACCTGGGAACAGCCAGCTATGCTCCGCCCCACAGTTGCCTGGCAACAGCCAGCTGTGCCTGACACTATAAAAGGGGCTGCTTGGCCCCTTCTCTTCCTTTTCCTCCCCTCTTACCCCCTCTTGCTCTTTGTCCTTCTCTGTTCTGGCCTCCATACTCCCCTCCATGTGCCCATGTCCGGCCGCCTTTCTGCTCTTCTACTCTTCTCTCATTAAACTTCTCCACGTGGAACCATAGTGTCTGGGTGTGCTCTGTCCCTGCACAGCCCCGATTTAAAACCTAACATTGGTACTGAAACCCGGGATGGAACCAGGAACCCTAAGCCATGGGACTTAAAACCTAACACCGATTCTATAGACAATGGATTCTCACCCGGCACATCATCCAATACATCATTCATTCATTAGCTCGTCCATGGGAGATGATTCCCATGTCTTCGCACTCCAGTTCATACCTGTCTAACGGCCATTGCAAACTCCTCCCCTTCGCTACATTCTGCGCCTTCATCATGTCCCCCCAGTCCTCCGGGGGGCTTCCACTCCAGCAATCCCCACTGCCTTTTCCTGTTCTCTCTCCCTTACCTCTTCTTTCCACTTTGACCTCATAGTTCTTCCTCTACTCACCCCTCTATTCGACCTCCATGGCTGTGGTTCAGACCTGCCTCACGTCCTTTGCTCCCCAACTACCGTGCATCCCTCCGTTGTGGTCCCCCACAAAGTTACCCTTCACACAGGTGCTCGAGGGATTTTCCCAGTTATCCCCTGATGCCTAACAAGTGATCTGAAGTTGAGGGTGGTGATGACTGCCTGTAGCTGATCATCCTAGCTCTTGAGAGGCAAAGGCAGAAAGATCACAAGTTCAGGGAAAGCCTGGGCTACATACATACAGAGACCTTATCACAAAACAAAGGGAAAAGGCACACCGCAACAATAATTAAAAGCTCCAAAAATAATTCGAGGAGATATGCTAGAGGAATTTAGTCTGTGTTCTGTGGCTCCAGCTAGCTTAGCCTGGGGACAGCTGTGCCACAAGGGTGAGGGCTGCAGTCACTGGCAAGTTCATTTATTTACATGTCTGCCTGCGATGCAGGCTCACAGCTGAGATTTCTGCAAGGACCATCCAGTCTACGGTGTTATACGCCATAAACACTACATGTATTCCCTTCGAGGAACTGTTTGAGCTTCCAACCAGGATGGTGATTGAATGGCAAAAGCTGTGCCCCAAAAGAGACATGAAGGGAAACCCGTTTTTTTCCTCAGGCCTCAGACCGGAGGCTGGCACAGTGACACTCCGTCTATGGCCAGTTGTTTACACTGTCTCTATGGCAAAGAGACAGAGCAAAGAAAGGTGTTGTTCACACCTAAGGCCATTCTTGATCTGCCCTGGCAGCTGCCTCCACAGCCCCAGCACCCTTAACTATCCCTACCTGGAGCTTGGGTCGCTGCAAACTCCTGGACTTGTTCACGGCTTCTGCTTCGCTGATACCGATACGATCTTTCTGGTTTGCCTCAGATTCTGGAATGGCTCTGCCTCTGCTCTGTCACTTGCTAATTTCATCCTGCCCTTTAGTTTCCCTTGTATCTATACTAGGGAACCTTTCTGAATCCTTCCGACTGGCTCCACTGGCCCTCTGGGGAGTTTCTGCAATGTGTCACACGTGTGTGTCCTGACGATGGTGGCTCATAATGACTCGTGGTTCTGCTTTCCATCAGTGACTGGGGCCTCCCCAAGGGCCACCACTGTGCCTGACCCTCCCACTTAGCAGTCTTTCCCAGGAGCAGTTTTCCCCACTGTTCTCAGAAGAATGGACACTTAGTAACTGAGTTACTTTTAGTGTATTTTTAAATCATCTGTCCTTGAAATCTTGCTTGCAGTACTCAGTGTTCTTTTGCTACAGATGGTAAAGAGGAGGGAAGGGACAGCCCTTATCTTCTAGACAATCAGAGAGATTCCATACTGCTGGCCGTTCTAGGTGTCACCTTTCCAGAGGCATAAATTCTCCATGAAAGTCACTCTTGTCTTTACTAGCGTTTAAGTTATCTTCCTCCCTTAGCTTTCAGTTTAGTAAAAAAAAAAACTTCTCTAAGAAAAATTAAATCGAATTTTTGAGATTTTGCTTTTTTATTTCATGCGTGTGACGGTCTGCCTGAATGTTATGTCTGTGTGCACCTCATGCATGACATGTCCCAGGAGACCACAAGAGGGCATCAGATCTTCTGGGGATGGAGTTACAGCTGTCTGTAAGCCACCATGTAGATGCTTGGGATTAAACCCTGGTTCTCTGGAAGAACAGTCAAAGAATGCTCTTAAAGTCTGAGCTGTCTCTCCAGCCCTAAATCCACCTCTTACAGATGTGTATTTTGGACATTTCTTAAATGGGTCAGAGAGATGAGACCATACACCACGAACACTTGGAGCGTATGAATAACAGGAAAAAGTATAATGTGTATAAAGAAAATTAAATACGTCCATCTTTCCTCAGAGCATTGTTTTTGGAAGGAGATGAGTTTATTGAGTACACATAAGGGCAGTGGCTGGGCAGCAAAGAGAGTGCTATCTGAAGTCACCTCCAATTTTTTTTGAAAGATTGAAACGTAATAAGGGGAGGGGGGCTGAGTTCAATTCCCAGCAACTGAATGGTGGCTCGCAACCATCTGTAATGAGATCTGATGCCCTCTTCTGGTGTGTTGAAGAGAGTGGCAGTGTACTCATAACGTAAAATTAAAATTAAAACAAAACATAGTAAGCAAGATAAGCAGTGTTGACGAATTACTTATTCTATTGCATACCCGACTCTGGGGAGATCTCATCGATGCTGCGTGGCTTTTAGAAAACTAAAACGTTGACTGAGAGAGTGAGTCAGAAGACAATTGGCAAGAGTTGGTTCTCGACTCCTACCAAGTGGGGCCAGGTGATAGGGGCCAGGTCATAGTAAAGGCCCTTACCCACTGAGCCATCTTACCATCTTACCATAGCTCAGTGATGCAGTTCTTGGAGTCCATCTCTGTGCTGGCTGATTTCAGGTCAACTTGTACAAGGCAGAGTCATCAGAGAGGAGGGAACTTCAGTTGAGAAAATGACTCTGGCAGATCCAGCATTTCTAAAATTAGTAATCGATGGGGGAGGGCCCAGCCCCTTGTGGGTGGTGCCATCCCTGAGCTGAGGTCCTGGGTTCTATAAGGAGGCATGCTGAGTAAGCCATAGGGAGCAAGCCAGTAAGCCACACCCCTGCCTCAGCTCCTGCCTCCAGGATCTTGTCCTGACTTCCTTTGGTGATGGACTGTGATGTGGAAGTGTAAGCTAAATAAACCCTCCTCCCTCCCCCAATGTGCTTTTTGGTTTGTGGTGTTTTGTGGCAGCAGCAGAAATCCTAAGACAATCTCTCAGTTGCTATAGCGTCAAGTGAAGCACATCTTGTGTGGGATGTAGAGGTTTTCTGAGTTGACTGTGTCCAAACACTAACTGTATTTGTTCCCTGCCATCTGGTATGTCTCCTAGATAGGGAGATCCTGAGCTTGAACAAGCCACAGAAGGCTCCCTAAGTAGTAGGTTGCCTTGAATGGTTTACTACTGCTGGCAGCTATTGTCAGAGGCTATAGGGCTGGTCTAGTTTTGCAGGTGACTGTGTGAATGCTTCCTGCTGATAGGCAGGGCAATGTACAATCCTTGTTGGGAAGCACTGTGGGTAGGATGCCTAGTAGGGCATCAGCCAAATGAAACCCATCCCATCTTTCTCTTTGAGCACCCTTTGGTACCCTATACAAGGCATTAGTTATAGTTTATCAGAGTGTTATGCCTCCTCCCAGACGGTAAAGGCATAGAAGGTGGAGGCGATCCTCAGCCTTTCCTCTCTCAGCATTACTGTAGCACCCGACCCACGGTGGAGTCTGGATTTAGTTTTGGGTGCAGGGATTGGTAGGTGAATTAGAAGAGTTGTGGGGCAGATAAGTAGGTTTCAGAGATGGCTGTTGTGGTCTATAACAGCTGAACACTTCGTCAAGGGAGAGCAGGGGATGAAGAGCTGTATTCCTCAGAGTATTGAGCTAACAGGAAGCCTTGGTGGGTTCAGAAACATTGACCGAGAAAACCTCAGGGAGCACAGTGAGCCTGTGTAGCCCTCACTGCCACCATATTCAAAGAGACCCTTACGGAATCCAACTGATATTGTTGCAAATTCCCTTAGTCTTTCTCCACTTGTACTTTAACTGGTATTTCACTGTATTTCCTAGTGATTAGATTAGCCCGTTACAATAAAAGGCTGCCCTGCGTTATACTCAGTAATAGGCTTGTTTTTCTCCTAGCAAACACTGCTAAGGAGGTTGTTAGTTTCTTTTCTCTTGCTGCGATAGAATACGCTGATAAAAGTGACATAAGGGAAGAAGGCTTCACTGGGCTCACAGGTCACATGACCACCACACTCCACCCATGGATGTCACGTGACCGCCGTGGCTTCCCTACTACGGTGGACTGTAAGACAGTACTAACTACCAGCCAAAGTAAACCCTTCTCTCTTAAGTGGCCATCACCAGAGTGTCCTCACAGCAACATGGAAAGAATCTTAGGACAGGAGTTCCAAATGGAAACGGGGCTGAAATGTTTGTCAGAGTTAAGTTAGATTTCAAGTGAAATTTGTACTTAAAACAGCAGCTCAGATGTGTGGTTATAAATTTGACAGTCGTACAATCATGACACACACGTAGACTTTTGTTTTACAGACACAAAGGATGTCTCGAAAAAGCAGAATGATTTTCCTTCCTGAACACTGTTCTCACTGTCCTGTGTTTTCTCCTCTGGGGATTTCCTCCCAGGTGGATATCGGGGATTTTGAGAGACCGTTCTCAACTCCAGCTGGGCATGTGACCAACCAGTGCAAGGCAAACCAAACCCTCAAACAAGTCGTGGAGAAGTTTTACCCTAAAAGGTACCGAGAAGGGTGCTCTGAAGAACAGTTAAGGTAAGACGGTGCTTCTGGCTTTGTACGGGGTGGGGTTGCCTTAGGAATTCGGTAAGGATTTCTGGATCCTTTCTTAGAACATTTAATTCCAATGTATCCCAAGAGGTTTTACATATATTATGGTGACATAAATAAGTTTGCATGGCTTTTTCTTTTGGAGGCCCAGGCTAGCCTCAAACCACGTATGAGCCTGAGATGACCCTAACTCCTGATCTCCTGCTCATACGTGGTTGAAATTACAGAAGTGTACCAGTAATTATCTAGTTTTCAAACAACTCTTTGAATAAAAATGACCGGGTTGGGGATTTAGCTCAGTGGTAGAGCCCTTGCCTAGGAAGCTCAAGGCCCTGGGTTCGGTCCCCAGCTCTGGAAAAAAAAGAACCAAAATAAATAAATAAATAAATAAATAAATAAATAAATAAATAAATTTTAAAAAATGACCGTAATTTAGACCGCCATTTTGTCTGACCTCAATCCTGGATTAATTCTGATCATAAAGAAGGTTTTAGCTATATAGCAGAGGTAGCTGGCCCTCGGTTCAGGCTGAGAATAATTGCAGTCAGCATTCCTCCAGACTGTACCATTAGTACACCAGTAGTGTTGAATTTTGAAAAATGAAAATATTCTCTGGAGGAATGACCTGGCCTCCTGACTTAGGCTGAGGTCTGGTGTTAGCCGAGTAGGTGATAAAGATTGACTTGCCAGCTTGTGTTGATTGAGCACCTCTGTGTCTCAGGAGAATTTGGTGAAAATTTTCCAGAAAGATGAGAGGGGTGGATCAAAGGGCTTTGCAAGGATGACACTCTACTCACGGTTTTGTTTTCGTGTCTTGTTTTTGTTCATTTTCTCTTTTTAGGCAACTTTACCAGAGACTCTCGACCAGATGGATGGCCCTCCGGGGACACAGCACAACTGACTGCATTCGCATTTACTTGACAGTAGCCAGGAAGTGGCCATTCTTTGGCGCCAAGTTATTCTTGGCCAAAGTAAGAGAGAATGGGAATAGGACTTGTAATAAAACCCCATGTACACGTCTGGCCACATTTACCCTGATACTCCACACTTGGTCTCATTTAAAAATGAGGAAATTCCCAGCAATTGAAGCCAGTGAAGAATGCTGGGAAATCATGTCCCTTCTCTCGTCCTCCCCCCCCCCAACCCCACACTGACCCATTTTGGGAGTCATCAGGGCAGTCTGTCAGGAGAGCTAGCTGAACTCCCTTACTACCCTCCACTCACGCCCCATTTACTCACTAACTGTATCACTAAATGGCTGAATTATGTGATGCGTGTTTACTGAGTCCTGCTTGGCAACCCTTGAGATAAACTCCAGGGACCCATAAAGCCCAGGGTTTGCAATGAGCTGTACCGGACTCAGGGCTTTTCTCAGCTTAGCCCCATGTTGCAACAGGCCTGTAAACAAGGCCCTGTGTGGGAAGTACCCTTTGAGAGAGCCGAGGAGAGCTGCAGAAGTACTGGGCGCTGACAGCCCAGCCTGGGAGGCAACTGGCCAGTGCCGAGGAAAAGCCTTTACCTTTTTTGGGGGGTCAGTTTGGCTTTCCGTTTTGGTGCTGGGCATTGAAGCCAGGTCTACTCTCCCCTCCAGCCATACAACCAGCCCCAAACTCTGCCTTGTACTTCTTTTCCTTTCCCTGTAAACGGCACCACTCGGGACTCTGGCTCCGAAGATGCATCCACCCTGTCTTGCGTTCTTTCTTTTTTTTTTGGTTCTTTTTTTCGGCGCGTTCTTTCTTACTAGTGCATGCGCACTCCAGAGAGTGAGCCCACAGATCTCCTCTGGTGCTCACCACCAGGGTTTGAAGTAATTATCACTTTATAAATACTTGCTAGACCTGGGTTCTGCTGGGCAGATTGGTCAAACTAAGTCTTCTCATTTTTTTAACAAACAGCGTGGGTAGAAAATTCAATTCCCAGGAAGCTTCTTTCACTGGCTGTGAAGGTCAGAAATTACTTTTGCTACCGGAACTAGAAGCCACGAACCAAGATGACAGAAAAATTATACCTGTTAGGATCATAACATCTATACAGTATATTTGCAGGGAATTCAAGGGAATTCATTCTCATTCTCACTTTCAACATGAAGAGTAAGCCTAGTATGGTGCTACACTCCTTAGTCCCAGCTACTCAGGCGCCTGATGCAGGGTTGAGAATGGTAATAAGAGACCAGCCTACATAACAGAATGAAACCATGCCGAGAAACAGACAGATAATTAATTGACTTGAGATGTGAAGTGTTTTATAATGACTTTTAACCCAACTTCAGCATGGGAAGTGCTGCTCACACACACACACACACACACACACACACACACACACATAGAGACACACGCACAGACACACAGACACACACATGCACACACACACATACATACAAACACACTCACACATACAGACACATGGACACACACACTCACATATACATACAAACATTCATACACACACACATACATACACATACACACTAACATACACACACTCTCACACATACATACACACGCACACACAGTTGCACACATATATCCACACATACATACAAAGACACTCATATACACACTCATACATATACACACATACACACACATATATACACACATTCACACACACATACACACATACATATACACACACACATGCACACACTTTCACACATACATACACTCACATACACACACACATACAAACACTTTCACATACATACATACATACACACACATACAAATAGACTTTCACACACATACACACAGACACACAAATAGACTTACACACACACACACACACACACACACAGTGCTCTTTCCTGGGCCATCATTAGCTATGGCGCGGTGTTTGATGTTACAGGACCAGCGTTTGTCTATCTTTAGACCAGGGAAGCACTTCCTGTCTGCTTCATGGTGCCCCTCCCCCCACTTTTCATAATTGTGGGAAAAATACACATGACAAATAATGGATAATCTACCCATATAGCAATTTTAAAAGGATGGCACTCCACTGTTAAGTACATCTCACTGCATCACAGCTATCCTGCCTCTGTAGCCCTGGCTGGCCTGGAACTCAGTGATCCACCTGCCTCAGCCTCCCCAGTTCTGGGATTAGAGGTGTGACCCACTGCCGCCTGCCTCTGAAACCGTTTTATCTTCCATCCTAACACTCTATGCCCATTAAATATTTGACTTTCCATGCACTCCCCCTCGCTACCCTGAAGGGCACCGTCCAGTTTCTATGAATTTGTCTTCTCCAGGAACCACAGATTACAAATTATTTTGTACTTAGGTAATGCCTTCAAGATACATCAGTGATATAATATATATCAAAATTTTCTTTCTTTTCAAGGACTGAATAATATTCCCTCACATGCCCACACCATACACCACACTTTGTTTATCCATCTGTCAGTGGAGCCTTAATCAAGAAGAAATCACAATCTTCCAAAACAATCTACTGTCTGCCTTTGTTTTATGGTGCTGGAGATTGACCCAGAGCCCTGTACACCCCACCAAGCTACCCTCCTTCTGAAGCCAGCTGTCATTCGAAAGCACCCTCAGTAGAGACAGTGGTACCCCTATAGCTGAGATCTACTGGATCTTCATACTTAAGATCTATTATGTACAACATAAGGTCCAGTCCCCTCCCCATCCACAGTCTTGACTCTCTTCTCTAAGACTTAACAGAAGTAGTGTTACAATTTTACTTGTTAATCAAGTAAAACAATCACTATAAAAATGCTCAAAAGCATGCTTGGATTTTGACTAGGTTTCTCTGATGGGAGATTTTTTTTTAATTAATAAAATGTTATTGTTTTGGGCCATAAAAACTTTATAGAAATTCCAGTACTTCTTGTTCCCATTAATCACACAGTTTTCTTCTTTCCTCTTTTTTTCTGTTTCTGTTGACATCGAGTATCAGGAAAAGTAAGCGTGTGTCACCACATCCTTCACGCCTCCTAGCGTGAGCACCTTAGAAATACTGGTGCTGTTTCTCTATGAGTGTGGTCACCACAAAGACCCTAAAATTGTAACAACTGTATAATTCATGAAACAAAATGATGTAAAAAAAATAGTGTTCTTGTGTGAGAGATGAGAAAACTGAGTCCCGTGGTACAAGAAGTTTGTCCAAATGCACACATTGCTAAATAAAGATTCAAGCCTGCAAGCCAGCTGGCCTAAAACAAATCCACTGCGCCCTTCAGTGCACCATACTGCCCTCGCTCCAGCAGAGACTTTCAGTGTTTCTGCTGGGTTTTAAAATGGCAGATCTTGGGGCTGGGGATTTAGCTCAGTGGTAGAGCGCTTACCTAGGAAGCGCAAGGCCCTGGGTTCGGTCCCCAGCTCCGAACAAAAGAACCAAAAATAAATAAATAAATAAAAAAAATAAAATAAAATGGTAGATCTTACATGCATTTAGATTATAAAATATAGCTGTGATTTTGCATGTATAATATAGAATATTTTCACTTCTCCGTAGCCCATAACACCGTCATCACTTGGCAATAATTTTATCTGGCTGGCTGTCCATGAAAACGGGTTGAGCATCCTAGAATACACCTCCATGGTAAGATCAAGCCTGATATCTGTAATTGAATCTTTGATTTTCACTGCTCAGGGTACAGTAAGCAAAAGGTAATGCTATTCTGAATGGCTATGTTCTGATTTTCCTCTGCGCTTAGAAAATAGTTTTCCTAATACTCTCTAACAAAGTCACTTTACAGGTACAATTATGTTACAGTCTAGGGTTTCAGAACAAGATGAGACGGGCTATGCTGAGTATGGAAAGCACTAAGGTGCTAAGGTTAAGTTACAATCATGGTTCTGGGGCATGTGTGTATATGTGTGTGTGTGCATGAGCATGCGAGAGAGAGAGGGGGGAGAGAGAGGGAGAGGGAAGGAGGGAGAGAGAGGGAGGGAGGGAGGGAGAGAGGGGTGGAGAGAGAGGGAGAGGGAGAGGGAGGGAGATGGGGGGAGAGAGGGAGAGGGGGGAGAGAGAGGGAAAGGGAGAGGGAGGGAGAGAGAGAGAGGAAGAGAGAGGGGGAGAGAGGGAGAGAGAGGGAGGGAGGGAGAGAGAGAGAGAGAGAGAGAGAGAGAGAGAGAGAAAGGAGAGTCAAGGGGAGGTCAGAGGATGACTTGCTGGAGTCAGTTCTCCTTCCACTCTGTGGGTCCCAAGGATCAAACTCAAGTGGCCAGTGTGGCAAGTGCTTGTACCCTTTGAGCCATAGAACTGGCCTCCTACAGTTTTTTTCTGTATAAAATAGGAATGTTTATGTTATTAAAAAGTAGAAACTTTACTTTTAAAGTTTACATTTTTAGTTTCATTTAAGTTTCTGTAGCATAACTTGTCTAATTTTCAGTAATGTCACCAATTTTACTCACATCCAGGTTACATAGCTACTAAACCTTAAGAGTACATGGTTTAAAATGTGGCACATGCTGGTACTTCCTGTCTCAGCAGGCACTGAGACAGGAAGGTTGCAAGTTCAAGGGCAGTCTGGGCTACATAGCAAGATCCTGTCAATTTTTCAAGATAGAAAAAAGCCCATCAACTATTCCTTTTGTGTTCATTTATTTATGTGAAATTATCATTTTCTAAATTTTATGGGCTATTTGGTAATTTTTATTGTACTGGGACCTCACACATGCTTGTGTCCTCACAATAAGCTACAAGCCAGTCTGGTGGGTAGTTATTGTGGCTTTAAAGATAGTGTGGGAGCTCTTTACCCTGCAACAGTCAGAGAACACTGAAAATTTCTTGTTTTTATTTTATTTTTGAAATAAAAATATAATTACATCATATCCCCTTTTCCTTTTGCTTCTTCTTTTTTTTTTTTTTTTCTTTTTTCTTTTTTTCGGATTGGGGACCAAACCCAGGGCCTTGCACTTGCTAGGCAAGTTCTTTACCACTGAGCTAAATCCCCAACCCCTTTTGCTTCTTCTAACCCCTCCCGTGGACCCACACCACCACTTTCTCACTCAAATTCATGGCCTCTGGCCTTTTTCTTCAGTTGTTGTTACACACTCATGAGTGTGCTTGAGCGAGCATGTACACACACGCGCGCGCACACACACACACATGCATGCATGTATGCACATGCACACACACACAGCACATTAGTTAAGGTAGCAACAGAATGGTTTAGCTTTTGAGCAGCCAGAGGGCAACTGTTGAACGTGATTTTCCACGCGTCCAGCTGTTGCCCCAGGAAGATGGTCTGGAGTGTTTTGAAGCACAATGCTGGGTACTGTGGATGATGCTGTTCTGTTTGTATCAAAGTCTGCCTACCAGGGGAAACATGGATCTGTCAATACAGTATTTGATCATTTGGGTCTTAAAATGATCAGTCTACTTTGGATCAACCTTATAGAGAAAAATAAGGGAATATATAAAAATATAGTAACAATGATTTTTCTTCTGGGTGCTGTGAATGCAAGAGTTGATAGTTTTCTAACTTGAGTTTCTCAGGGTCAAATGTATACTTGATTGTATAGGTTGATGATCCCTAAATTAACTTAATATGACTATTACTTACATTAATTGAAATAGATTGGATCTGAGAAAAAATTGTTTACATTTGCTGTAATGTATCAGAATCTCGTCACCTTTTTCAGTGGTACCATAAATAGCTCTCTTCTCTTCTCTTTGAAGAGGTTAGTGACTGGCTATGTGTACAAGAGTGTGATGACCTTTGGAGGCTATCAAGAGGATTTTATGGTAGTCATTAGTACACAGGCAAAAGACCGGCCAACAGAGAAGTTACTTTTCGCCATGGCAAAACCCAAGGTGAGTGGAACCCTTTCTGCCAGCTTCTTAGCCAGCTGCTTTTTCATGGGAAGACACTTTCTTACACATAGAGCATTCCAGGTAGAAACAGGCATTACTCAACCAATCCTGAGATCAAGTCCTAGCTTGTTTGATCTAAGTTCCCTTTTCTTTCTCTAATGTGGCCTGATACTACCTGCTTCTTTTAGCTTAAGAACTAAGTGAAAGCCAGGCGTGTTGGCACTTGCCTTTAACTCCAGTCCTCGGGAGGCAGAGGCAGGCCATCTCTGTGAGTTCGAAGCCAGCCTGCTGTACATAGTTCTAGGAAAGCCAGGGCTGCAGAAAGACCCTGTTTCAAAAGAAGACAAACCCAAAATAACTAAGTGAAATTTTCCAAGTGGGCCAATGCCTGGTGAAGGGGTGGGGTTGGGATGGGGTGTGGGGGTGTGTGTGTGAGGGGGTAGTGGTTCAATGGTTGCTAGTGTTCAGGAGTGAGATCAGGAGGGGTGGAGTTCACAGCAGCAAGGTTACTTAAGATCCCTGTCTCAAAAAAGCATGTGGGGGGAGTAGGTCAGGTGACTTATCTACTTGGGATTCTTTTACCAACTCATCACAATGTGGCAGAGTGGTCTCCTTAAGATGCTCCTGTTCCTTTGTTATATGTAACACAGTGTAGTTTCAATGTCTCTAAGTAAAGCAGCTTTTTAAAAGGCTGCACCCTCAAATGTCATTCAGCTCTGAGGGGGGAGCTCAGTGGGGGAGGAATGGGATTTAAGCTCTAGTACTGAAAAAACATCTAACTTTAGAAAAAAAAGATAAATTGCTTTTCCTAGAACTTTCTTTTTTTTATTTTTTTTATTTTTTTTATTAACTTGAGTATTTCTTATATACATTTCGAGTGTTATTCCCTTTCCCGGTTTCCGGGCAAACATCCCCCTCCCCCCTCCCCTTCCTTATGGGTGTTCCCCTCCCAACCCTCCCCCCATTGCCGCCCTCCCCCCATAGACTAGTTCACTGGGGGTTCAGTCTTAGCAGGACCCAGGGCTTCCCCTTCCACTGGTGCTCTTACTAGGATATTCATTGCTACCTATGGGGTCAGAGTCCAGGGTCAGTCCATGTATAGTCTTTAGGTAGTGGCTTAGTCTCTGGAAGCTCTGGTTGCTTGGCATTGTTGTACTTTTGGGGTCTCGAGCCCCTTCAAGCTCTTCCAGTTCTTTCTCTGATTCCTTCAACGGGGGACCTATTCTCAGTTCAGTGGTTTGCTGCTGGCATTCGCCTCTGTATTTGCTGTATTCTGGCTGTGTCTCTCAGGAGCGATCTACATCCGGCTCCTGTCGGTCTGCACTTCTTTGCTTCATCCATCTTGTCTAATTGGGTGGCTGTATATGTATGGGCCACATGTGGGGCAGGCTCTGAATGGGTGTTCCTTCAGTCTCTGTTTTAATCTTTGCCTCTCCCTTCCCTGCCAAGGGTATTCTTTTTCCTCATTTAAAGAAGGAGTGAAGCATTCACATTTTGATCATCCGTCTTGAGTTTCGTTTGTTCTAGGGATCTAGGGTAATTCAAGCATTTGGGCTAATAGCCACTTATCAATGAGTGCATACCATGTATGTCTTTCTGTGATTGGGTTAGCTCACTCAGGATGATATTTTCCAGTTCCAACCATTTGCCTACGAATTTCATAAACTCGTTGTTTTTGATAGCTGAGTAATATTCCATTGTGTAGATGTACCACATTTTCTGTATCCATTCCTCTGCTGAAGGGCATCTGGGTTCTTTCCATTTTCTGGCTATTATAAATAAGGCTGCGATGAACATAGTGGAGCACGTGTCTCTTTTATATGTTGAGGCATCTTTTGGGTATATGCCCAAGAGAGGTATAGCTGGATCCTCAGGCAGTTCAATGTCCAATTTTCTGAGGAACCTCCAGACTGATTTCCAGAATGGTTTTACCAGTCTGCAACCCCACCAACAATGGAGGAGTGTTCCTCTTTCTCCACATCCTCGCCAGCATCTGCTGTCACCTGAGTTTTTGATCTTAGCCAATCGCACTGGTGTGAGGTGAAATCTCAGGGTTGTTTTGATTTGCATTTCCCTTATGACTAAAGATGTTGAACATTTCTTTAGGTGTTTCTCAGCCATTCGGCATTCCTCAGCTGTGAATTCTTTGTTTAGCTCTGAACCCCATTTTTTAATAGGGTTATTTGTTTCCCTGCGGTCTAACTTCTTGAGTTCTTTGTATATTTTGGATATAAGGCCTCTATCTGTTGTAGGATTGGTAAAGATCTTTTCCCAATCTGTTGGTTGCCGTTTTGTCCTAACCACAGTGTCCTTTGCCTTACAGAAGCTTTGCAGTTTTATGAGATCCCATTTGTCGATTCTTGATCTTAGAGCATAAGCCATTGGTGTTTTGTTCAGGAAATTTTTTCCAGTGCCCATGTGTTCCAGATGCTTCCCTAGTTTTTCTTCTATTAGTTTGAGTGTGTCTGGTTTGATGTGGAGGTCCTTGATCCACTTGGACTTAAGCTTTGTACAGGGTGATAAGCATGGATCGATCTGCATTCTTCTACATGTTGCCCTCCAGTTGAACCAGCACCATTTGCTGAAAATGCTATCTTTTTTCCATTGGATGGTTTTGGCTCCTTTGTCAAAAATCAAGTGACCATAGGTGTGTGGGTTCATTTCTGGGTCTTCAATTCTATTCCATTGGTCTATCTGTCTGTCTCTGTACCAATACCATGCAGTTTTTATCACTATTGCTCTGTAATACTGCTTGAGTTCAGGGATAGTGATTCCCCCTGAAGTCCTTTTATTGTTGAGGATAGCTTTAGCTATCCTGGGTTTTTTGTTATTCCAGATGAATTTGCAAATTGTTCTGTCTAACTCTTTGAAGAAATGGATTGGTATTTTGATGGGGATTGCATTGAATCTGTAGATTGCTTTTGGTAAAATGGCCATTTTTACTATATTAATCCTGCCAATCCATGAGCATGGGAGATCTTTCCATCTTCCGAGGTCTTCTTCAATTTCTTTCCTCAGTGTCTTGAAGTTCTTATTGTACATATCTTTTACTTGCTTGGTTAAAGTCACACCGAGGTACTTTATATTATTTGGGTCTATTATGAAGGGTGTCGTTTCCCTAATTTCTTTCTCGGCTTGTTTCTCTTTTGTATAGAGGAAGGCAACTGATTTATTTGAGTTAATTTTATACCCAGCCACTTTGCTGAAGTTGTTTATCAGCTTTAGTAGTTCTCTGGTGGAACTTTTGGGATCACTTAAATATACTATCATGTCATCTGCAAATAGTGATATTTTGACCTCTTCTTTTCCGATCTGTATCCCTTTGATCTCCTTTTGTTGTCTGATTGCTCTGGCTAGAACTTCAAGAACTATATTGAATAAGTAGGGAGAGAGTGGGCAGCCTTGTCTAGTCCCTGATTTTAGTGGGATTGCTTCAAGTTTCTCTCCATTTAGTTTAATGTTAGCAATTCCTAGAACTTTCAACTTGAAAAATATGTTATGACATTTATTTATGTTGTGTGTGCCTATGTGCATGCCACAGCACAAGTGAGGAAGGACAGCTAGGGGGAGCCGGGTGGGTCCTGGGGATCCGACTCTAATCACCAGGGTCAGCAGCAGTACCTCTACCCTCTGGGCCACTTCTCAAGCCAGAGACATGTCTTTGTTCACAGTAGTTATCTTCGCTAACTAGGTCTGTGCTTTAAGTGAGAGCGGCTAACCACCGAGTGCCAAAGACCATGGCTCCTCAGCGTATTCATTTCAATAGAATTGATACAATGCTCTAACTCTCTAAATGCCAACCGTCATGTTTCCTAGCGTTGTCACTGAGCTTGACTGAACTTTGAGAGTCATGCTCACTGCTAACTGGAGTAACAGAAGAATGTCATGGTGGCTTCATGGTACCAGGCTCTCTAAACCTTTGATCTAGAGCAGAGGTTCTCAGCCTTCCTGGTGCTGCAACCCTTTAATAGAGTTCCTCATGCTGTGGTGACCTCCAGCCTCAAAATTATTTCCTTTCTACTTCATAGCTGTAATTTTGCTACTATTATGAATGCAATGTAATAATTCCATAATGTAAGTATCTGGTATGCAGAATATCTGACATGTGACATCCCCCCCAAAGGAGTCAAGCCCCTCAGGTTGAGAAGCTGCGCCCAGGTTGAGAAGAGCATGGAGCTAGGCTGACTGAATACAAATGAATCACCCACGGACAGTGGAGAGAAGTTCTCAGGAGCCTAATGGTGTTTTTTTTTTCTTCTTTTAGATTCTTGAAATTACCCTTCTGATCGCCAGTTACATCAACAACTTCTATCAGCAGAAGGCAGCATTTCACCACCTGTCTGCCCCGGCACTGCTCTCAGCCAAGGTTCAGGAGCCCCAAGCCAAGGCCATGGGCAGCCAGCCCCTTCTGTCCAACAACAGACCTACCAAAGGCCCCACCTTACTCTGAAGCTCCTGAGCCTGAACCTTCACTCCTTCTCCACTGCATGGCTGCATCCGCTGCAAATAAGTGTTTACACCCCACCGACATGGTGCATACACCAGCACTCCAGACTTTAGCAGTAATGGGTTACTCTCTTATCTGACTCCTAATATTTAGATAACAATAAACAAAAATGTGTCAACACACTCATTGTGTCTTAGACAAAGTAGGTTAGAATTTGCTCCCCCTCCCCCCAATCTCCGTTCTTGGCCTTCAGACATTGTGCAATAAGGCTTCCTACTTTGCCTTTAAGTACCTTGGCAATCTTTGGAAAGGGAGATTCCAAACTCTCATTTGGTAAACCAGTTGACTATCTGGAAAAGCTCACTGCCAAAGAATGCAAGTACTGTAATCAAATGTGCCTTTAGCTAATGAAGTGGCCTTTAGGGGAAGACTGAGGTTTAGCATAGGAATCAGCTGTGGGAACAAATGCAGGGGGTAAATTCTTACAGCAAGTGCAATTAATCATCTGAGGCTATGCGTCATTAATGAGACGACAGACCGCTAACCAGAGCCGCCTCAGTGGGGTTAGGAAGCATGTGCCCTGCCACCTCTGCGGATCACTGGACTGTCTTATTTAAAATGAGGTGGTGAGTCCTGTTAGCATCGCCTGAGATCACTGGAATGGCATCCCACATTCAAATGTGTTTAATGCTAGCTCAGCTTGATCTTACGTTGTTATAAATAGTGTCCTTGGGAACAGAGATGACCCTTAAAGCTTTGTTTTCACAAGTCTTCTCTGATCCGAGTTTAAAAAAATATATTCCAAAGTAAATTCTAATAGAAAATACTTCGGCCGAAGGAAGTACATTTGGAGTTGAAGTTGTCTCGAGATGCTGTAGTTATCCCATTGCAGTGGCAGAATACTTGGCAAAAATTGCTTAAGCCAGACATGATTGTTTCTGCTGTTTTAGAGAGGTCTATCCCTAATGGCTTGGCCCTGTGCAGTTTGGTGTCAGGACCATGTGCATAAGAGGTTTCTTCAACTCATAGTGGATAGGAAGCAGAAAGCAAGAAAGGTACCAGAGAGAGAGAGATAGATGCTAACTTCAAAAGCATGTCCCCGGTGACTCAGTTCCTCTATGTTCCAACTAAAAATTTCTACCACCTTTCAAACTAGTACTCCATCTGCGGTCCAAGTGTTTGACACATGAACCTCTGGGATCATTTCATAGTTAAATCATAATGTAAGTGGCCAATACATTTCAAGCTGTGTCAAGGTGATGTAATTAGTATTCCTGATAACATGAAACTGTGATAAGATATGAAAATTCTATTTTAAAAATGTTTAACCACAAGTCTACCTAACTTTATATTTATGTGTAGAATACTTGTATTTATTTTTAGACATATATTTATCACTTTGTGTGCTGTATTTTTTTAAGTCAATTTGAGAAAATGCTAGGTGCCCAATGAATTAATTGGCAGACCCCTGTGTCTTCCTCTTTGCTGTGGCAGTGTCCCGTTCCCACACTAAGCCTTTTAAACATGCTCTGCCCTTGGGAGCAAAGTCAGGAAACATGTTGCTCCAGCTGTACTGTACTGTCTTGGTAATGACAAAAATGCTTTTCAAGCCCCATAGAAGTGGCCTGCAAGTGGCAGTTCACCCTTCCATCTCTGAACCACAACCGCTCACTAAATGAACAGATTCATTTTTAAAGTGATTAACAATTTGGGGTGACCTTCAGAGTGTGTTTGACTGGGATAAAGTATTTTTGAATGCCCATAAGGCCACTTAATAATCATTAGTGGGTGAGCCAGAGGCTGGGACAGAGCTCTGACTTACATGTGAGAACTTTATTCTCAGCCAACAGCTCCTTCACCAACTGGTAAGCAGTCCCACCTGCCATATCCTGAGGTTTAAAAATAGTGAGTGCTCATCTTAAACCACGGTACCTTAGGCTTTGCACTTGTTTTTGGTAGAGCAGGAATAAAATATTTTGATGAAAAGAAGTCAGTTTTATGTAACCAGTGATGTGAAAAATTGATCTCCTGGGAAACTCCTTATATAGCCATTTTTAAATGCAAATATATTATTATGATTGGTTACAAGAGATTAGCGTTTCGTGTTTAATTGTAATATTTCTCACCTACCCTCTTCTTTCCTCTCAGTTATATCATTTATCAGTAAATGAGTGTTTTACGAGTCCCATTTTGAACATTATCTTTTGAATATTCTATAAAACATACCTAATGGTTTCGTTGTCAGCTGAGGCATACTGTGGAAGGAGAGGCAGTCGCTGCCCCCTGGTGCCTTCATTCTGTCTTCAGTGTGGCTCTGCTTCAGTCACCTCAAAAGAAGGTGCTTAGACCATCTGTAATTTTAATATGTGTGCATTTGGATACATATAGACTATGTAAAGAGAGAGGTAAATGGATTTATGTTTTCCAGTGATTTCATAATAAATCCCTTAAGAGAGCTTATTTCATTTAAGTGACTTTAGTGGATTGTGTTCTTAAAAATTAATTTAGGAGTTGGGGATTTAGCTCAGTGGTAGAGCGCTTGCCTAGGAAGCGCAAGGCCCTGGGTTCGGTCCCCAGCTCCGAAAAAATGAAAAGAAAAAAATTAATTTAACATGTTTCACTGTGTGTGTGTGTGTGCATGTGTGTGTCATGCGTGAGCACATGTGCGTGCATGCGTGCTCCCTAACAGTCAAAATGTGTTTCTGAGTCAATTGTTTGACCTCTTTTTCCATAGAGAAAAATACGGTGAGCAGGTTCCTAGAACAGTTCAGCTTTGACTGTTAATCAAACTGCAATATGTCCATGAAGAACTAACTGTCAAGCGTTACCTGTACCTTTGCAGTGGAGGCTGGTTCTGTGGGGCCCAGTGTGGGGAGGCCCAGGAAGGAGCATGAGGAGATGCTTCTAGGCTCCTGGTCAGCACAGAAGCTGAGATCACACATAGATATTTAGGGTGACGTGAACTGCGTCCGTATTTTTAAATCTTACCAAAGCGTTTTAGGCCATTTAAGTTAGAAGGTGGGCTCCACAACCAGGAGTTGATAGGACAAGGCCTGAAGTTGGCATGAGATGAGATGCCACTTGCTCCAAACTGTGCAATGTTTGCCAGATGTATTTACCTAAGTTGAATGTGGTGACGGTGCTCCTAGGGAGTGGGCGGCTGTCATCAGCCATGTCCCCTATTCTACATAAGGTAATCTTGACCTTATCCAGTGGTCCCTCGTGGGCCACCGGGTGCTCTCAAATTTACGTGCCCTCTGAACCTGGTTCTCTTCCTCTGTGCTGGCAGCTGGCTAGCAGGATTCCCATTCATCTGCTCCCCAAGAGAGAGGAGTTAACTTTTCTGCTTTCCAAAGCCCAACTCTAAGCTGTAGCAACTATATTAGATAGTTTAGGGTAAATTTCTAAAATTAGACTTTAACTAATTCAGAAAACAATGAGAAAGCATGCTTTTACCAATTCCATTACAAAGATACTAGGATGCCTCAAATAACTGAAAACAAAGGACTAAGAGAAAGACACAGAGGGCCGTTGGGAAGACCCTAGGGAACTTGGATCAGGACTTCTGTTCATAGCAATGTGACTGATTCGTGCTCTTCAACTACATTTAGCAGAACATGTGGTAATTTTCTCCGCAAGGGAATGGCTGCATTTTCCGACCATAGTTTGAAGAATCTCAGGGAAAGGCTCTGATTAGCCCAATTTACAGTTCATGCTTGGGCAGAGTCAACTCCACATAGAATGGGTGCCAAAAGAAATGATGGCGAAGAATCTCACGGCAGAAGAGCATGCGGCCAGCAAGTCCTCGTGCCATGAGTTTGTAACTGATTAAGTGGAAATACTCGCCTCAAATTCAGACTTTAACCACAGCGCAGGCTTAACTCCAAGAAAAATAACTAGATGATATACGGTATCAACATGTCGAACGCTTATTTCTTCTGGGTAAACTTACTTCACCAATCTTCTTACCCACTTTTTCATTTCACCTTTTCTTTTCTTTGTTCTTTCTCTTTCTAAGTGCTAGGGACTCAACACAAGACTTTCAACATACTGGATGAGAATTCCAGCACTGATCCTGCAACCTCTGTTCTCCGTGTGTGTGTGTGTGTGTGTGTGTGTGTGTGTGTGTGTGTGTGTGTGTGTGTGTGTGTGTGTGTGCGCGCGTGCGCACGCATGTTTCCTGTATATCAGTATACCAGTTTTTCCTGCGAGAAGCTTACATAACACTGAAAACAAAGGAGACATAAGAGCTCTGTCACTTTCCTGTCTGCTGTTGTTAATAGTCTCCATATGGCCTTCTAGGTTCCCCTCCCCCCCCCCAATCCTCCACACAGCTGCAAACAATTATGTCACTGAAGCACAGGACCAGTCACGGCCTGTTTTAAAGTCTTATGTGGCTTCTTACAACCAGCACAGGCGAACCCAGACTCTAAGACCCTTCCCAGCACTCCAGTCTACCTGCCCAGTGTGCACTTCCACCTCAGTTCCCCAGGCACTTTCTATCCTCCCAGACCATGCATAACTCTCCAAGCAGTTCCCACACGCGCCTAGGTTTACTGGAGTGGGCAGTGTAAAACATGCTCCTTTGTCACCACCAACTTCAAAGTCCTTGAGCCTTCCTGACGTGACGCAGAAACGGGCTCAAATCTTTTTGTTCCATTTTCTCTCTATTACTGTGACAAGGACCACGAGCAAACACAACCCGGGGAGGAAAGGGTTAATTTGGATTATCTATCCAATCACCGTTTAATCACTGATGGAAGTCAGGGCAGGAAGTCAAGCACAGCAGGAACCTGGAAGCAGGAGCTGATGCAGAAGCCATGGAGGAGTGCTTGCTCATTACTTTCTTAAACCACTCAGGACTACCTGCCCAGGGACAGCTCGTCCTATAGTCTGGGGCCTTTCACATCAATCATTAATCAAGACAAATGCCACCGACTTGCCTATGGGTTGATCTAATGAAGACTGTCCTTCAAGTAAGGTTTCCTCCCAGCAGATGGTCCTAGCTTCTATCAAGATGGTAAAAATCTAACCAGTACACTTTGCTATTGTGGTATTTTTAAATGAGAGGTCCTCCATAGTCTCGGGCATTTGAGTACTTGGTGCCCCATAGGCAAAGTACATTGTTTGGAGAGGTTTAATAGGTGCCGTCTTGGTGAAGGAAGATTACCTCCGGGAACAGTTTGGAGAGTTTAAAGACTCTGACCCCTGCAGTTCACTCTCTGCCCTGTGCTTTAGGGGTAAGGCGTGTGAGCTCTTAGCTCTCTGTTCCTGTCCCTTTGCCTGCGGCTAATTCCCGTGCCCCGCCCCCACTGGACTCCAACCCTCCGGACCTGTAAGCCAAAATAAACTAGTTCTTCTATAAGTTGACCTGGTCTTGATATTTTATCCTCACAGAAAGTAATGAATACAGCCTTGCACTTAAGGACAATTTCCATCTGTATGGGAAGGTTACTTCTTTGCCCAACTATGAAACCTCGGTACAAAATCAGCTGCCCAGTCAGATCACTGAATCCACCTTGAGTTAATGCAGGCGATCAAGGCCCAGACAGCTCACCCTTGACCAGTGGCTCTCAACCTTCCTGTTCTGTGTCCCCTTTAATACACCCCCTCATGTTGTGGTGATCCCCCAACCATAAAGTTATCTCATCACATGCTCGCTTCTGCAGTGCCCACTCTAAAATCTGAACAATACAGACAGAATTAGCATGGCCCCTGCACAGGGATGACACAGAACTTCATGAAACATTCCTTATTTTTCTATGTCCAGTCCTACAGTGACTTTATGCACCAGGATGCATTGGTACCCAAGGGGGCCTCCCTGTGCTCAGAAGGACAGAGGGACATGCTGGGGATGGGGGGCTGGGAGGAGAAGGGCAGCTGGGATGGGGATGTAAAGTGATTAAGTAGTGGAAGGAAATTATTTCGCTGCTACTTCATAACTGTGACTTTGCTCCTGTTAGGAGCCGTGGTGTAAATATCTGGAATGCAGGACATCTGATATGTGACTCCTGTGAAGAGGTCGTTTGTCCTTCCACAGGGCTTACAACCCACAGATCGAGAAGCACTACCCTAGATCTTCCCTCCTCCAGACTCCCTCCTCCAACCATCTCTCCTGGTTAACCAAGTACAGTCTCCAAGTACTAGTGGTGCCTGGCAAGCCATACTTAGGAAAAACCACTAGCCATCAAAGTTGTTACCGCGATGGTTATTAATACCTACCTAACTTCCTAAACAGCACGGTAAACCCAGAAACAGATGCTAAACCCAGGATCTCAAGTCATTACAGCAACAGTAGTTCACAAGCCACCAGCTGGCTGATGTCGGAGTACAGAGGGCAAAGCAGTGTGTCAGCCTTCTTTGAAAGCATCCTTCCTCTGCTGAACACTTTCACGTCGGCCCTCCTAGTGGCACAGCAGTACCTCCTGGCACCACAGTGTCGGGGAGATTTTGTTCCCAAGGCCTTTATCTGAATGGATGCTCTTTTACCAGCATTTTGCTTAATTTGCAGGAATTTATTCCTCCTGTCTCTCCATTCAAATCTGCCAACAGGGCTGAGGTTGTAACTCATGGTGTAAAACACTTGCCTGGCTTGCAGGAGACCTTGGGTTCAATCTTCTGCATGCTGGGAATTGAATCTCAGCTCATCTTATTTCAAACCCCATGTTCTTAAACATCGCACTGTAGAAACTGAGCCCAAAGGCTTGGAGAGAGTTTCCTTCAAACATTCAGGGATTTGGGGCCGAAATGTAGTCTATTTGGTCAAATAGCAAACCTGCAACGAATGTTTGGCCAACTGCTTCAGCTGTGGTAACTTTGTACCTCTCCTCCAACAGCTTGATTTCCCCGAGGTAAGATTACAATTAGCTAGCTACATCTGTTTTAAAAGTGTCCATATATCATATCTTACTCTGCACAAGGCCTTTCTTGTATATAGAAATAGTCTATATAATTTTGTGGCTATCTATAAAGAGCCCACAAAGTTCAAACAAGTATAATCTCCCTGCATAAAGCATGTTAAGTATGTAAGAGAGGCACGTGCTTCGTTGACTTAATAAATTATGCATTCCTTCAGAAAACACGACACCGCCAAATGCTAAGTAAAGGACACAAAGTTTGCACACCTTGTTTTGATTCCAATGGTTGAATTTTTTTTCTTCTAGTACTTATTAGGTAACAGCTCAACATTGTTTCAGCTTCTATTTCCAAATCATGGCAGAAAAGGTAAAAATGAAAGAGTAGAGGCCCTTGGCATACCGTCGGCACTCTATATAAATAAAAAATAAAAAACCTTCAAGCCCCAGCATTTTCATTCTAGATGCACGAGTAAGTTCACCATATCCTCTGGCATCCTAAGGGTTGGAGCTGAAAAGTGAGATGTAAGCCGAAGGTCGAGAACTACACTTCCCATGAGGCTGCTCTTCCGCACGCAACCCCGGCCCTGACGTCGCTGCCATGGCAACCAAGGAGCCTGCGTTCTCTGGGCCCAACTAGGAGCTTGCAGCCCCATCCGGCCTGGGTCAGGGTTGTCCCCCACGCGGAGCCCAGAACATCTGGGGCGGCGCAGTCACCATGCCCAGGTATTGCTGAACCGGCCTGCGGTCCACAACCTCCCCTCCTTCCCACCAGGATAGGGAAGGGGCACAAAAGGGTGGAGCGGAGGTACCCAGCCCTGTCGCTGTGAGCGAGACTGTGGGTCTGGACGGCAGCAGTGCCTCGCAGTGATCACCCCCCATCCCTATCTCACCTGCTACCCCAAACCTCCCAGAACCTCCCAGACCTAGGGCTTAGGGATTTTGTCACAAACTAGAAAAGTAAGCTATTAGGAATGATCTTCCAACTCCATCCACTCGCTGATTGCAGTGAAGTGTTATGAGAGCCACATGCTGTTGCTGGCTGGGGCATGCATAGTGGTGAACCGGACCACAGAGCCTCTTCCCCAGGGGCCCCTGCCTGGTGGTGCAGGGCTTCTGTACTTCAGAGGAAAGGGTAACATCTCCTTGAAGGCGCAGAGTTGGGGATCTTGATGGCTTGTGGAATACATTTGAACTCTTCATCTCTACAAGGTCCCTTTAAAGTACCTGAACCTCCGAATGGTCTACAAGATGTCAGGGAGAGGGCCAAGGGTCTACCATGGAACCGCATAGATCTTTCGCCCCTTTCTGGGTCAGAGGGATGAGCTACAGTAGAGTTTATGCAGTTCAGAATGGAACTGAGTCAGCTTTGCACCGGTTACTGTAGTTAAGCTATGGGCGCCAGGGTTTCGTTCGTTTGTTTTTGGCAGATTGAAGAACCCGTTCCTTCTACGGGGTACTCGAGAGACAGATAATCATATTTGGGGGAGTGGTGTGTAAACAGAGCAAGCAATGGACACAGAATTCCTGACCTATGAAATAAAAGAGTTCAGTTCATCGGGGATCTCGGTTTTGACTTTGTTTTCCTGTTTTGAAATTTTAAAGCACTCTGGTTTTGTTTGTGGGCTCTGGAAATTGAACATCCTAGGCAGTAACTGTTTTAACTTTATCACCAGCCCTGATTCGGGTCCTAGTCCGGTAATAATTATAGACCACCAATAGCTTCTCTAGTTTAAAGGGGCTTCTGTAGTTTAAAAACTAGATGAACAGTGACATCGTAACAAGCACTATGGCCCCCAAAGCAGATATTCTTTTTTCTTTTAATTGACATTTCAGAGACAAAGAAACAGACTGGAGTATGAGGATTAGCATAGAGGCTTGCGTGTGTTAACTTGCCCAGCAAGTACTTAGGACTGGAAGACGCCTCGGTACATAAAGTGCTTGATGTTCAAGCACCAGGATCTGAGTTGGTAAACGTAGGGTGTGGTGCACATGTCTGTAAACTCAGAGAGGAGAGGGAGGGGTGAAGACAGGAGAATCCCTAGAGCTTGGGGACAGCTGGACCCCTGGGGTGACTAGCTGAGACAAGCTGCTGCTGCCTTAACCCACCGCTTGCCATGAGTCCTGGAATGATGAAGCAAATGCATCCTTGCCAGTTGGGGTGTTGACCACGGCAGAGGGATGGATGCTGGGGCACTCAGTTTATAAATGTCAGTACTCGTCACGAACCATTTCCAGGTGAAGAGAGTTAGAAAAGAATCCTTTAGTTACTTAGCTATTGACTCAGGAAATAGTATTTTTATCAATCTTACTGAAGTAAAATTTCTCTGCCGGAAATAAACATTTCTAAGGACTCCTTTCATTTCTCTGCCGTTTGTGTTTCCTACTTATGCAGTGAAACTCTCTGGGAAATCGCGAAGGCCGAGGTAGAGAAACGGAGATGCCATGGAAGTGACGGGGATGGAATGGAGATCGGAGAAAAATCTGTTTTCTTCATTGGCAGTAAAAATGGGGTAATGCTTTTAATATTCTTCAGTTTTCACAGCTTAGCAAGGGACAAGTTTTACCATGATACATTGATAAAATTTACATATCTTTAATCAAATGTTCACCTCGATTTAGCATAAACTAGAACGGGCTAATTATTGATTGGGGGAAGGTTATAACCATGAACAAAATGTTGGAAGATTTTCGACTATTTTTATGTCATAATTCAACATATTTGTGCCTTCTACTTTGATTGTATACAAAGGCCAGGGTTCTCCAACGTCTCCGAGTCAGCACCTCAGTAAATCAGTGTCTTAATGGCGTTCACCATGCAGACTCAGTGATTTTGCTTTTAGGAATCTCTATGAAGGAATGATTGACTTGTGTTAGTGATATTATTAGAGACTTAGTCGTTGTGGAAGGTGTGCGGAAAATGAGGTGGTACTCCCCATCCTCTGTGAGGTCAACCAAGGGTACAGAAAATGTGGGATGTGGCCACCCAACAAGAGCAGGCCTGTCATGTCCGTGTATAGAATTCCTGCATTCCAGGAAAAGCTACTAGCAACATTATCTACAAAGGATCAAGGCTTTCAAGCTTCCAGATACTAGAGCCTGTGTAGCATCAGGGTGGTTTCTCTTTGGAGTTAGAGTTACTATTCATTCTCTGAGCTTCATGCTTGCACATGAGGGCACTGACAGGAAGAAAGTAAGTTCTGAACCGGTGAGGGCAGCCTGAGAACCCCTTTTCTCAGCACCTCCTCAGAATTGCCTGCAGAACACCAGATATCCCCACTTGGAGTTTTCATCTTCATTATTATATTCATTATACTTACTGGCATAGATGATCATATAACAAGAAATAAGTTGGGGCTGAAGAAATGGCTGAAAAGCATTGGCTGCTCTTCCGGAGGAGCTGGGTCTGAGTTCTATCACCCACATGGCAGCTTTTAACTAACTAGCTGCTACTCCAGTCCCAAGGGCTCTTCTCAGGCAACAGGCTTGCATGTGTATAGATATACATGCACGCAACACCCACATACATCTAAAAACCATAAATAAACAAATAAAAATGAAATTAAAAATTAAAAAAATGTGTTTTGGAAGAAACTAATGTAAATTAAAATAAGCAGGATACAAATTTTATATATAATTTGATCTGTTGTATTAATGTGTTATACATTAATTAGTATGTAAAAGATAAACAATTTATGATAGTAAATGTTTAATCATTGTATTTTCATTTTATTTTTTATTTCTGTTCTTTCTGAATGTTTTCTTATTGGCTCACTCACTGCAGTTTTTAATTTAAATCTGAACATGCACACATAAACACATACATCAGAACACACAGACACATAAGTAAAATTCTTATGGGAATTACTTATCTTTATAGTTTTTAACCCAACATGCTATATGAGTATCTCATGGATTTGCTGTTGTGAGCAGGCTTTCAAGCTTCCAGATACTAGAGCCTGTGTAGCATCAGGTTTTCTTTCTTTTTAATATTTTTAATTTAAAGAATGTTTTGTTTTGTTTGGAGACTGTCTCCACTACATGTAGCCTAGGCTAGCCTTGACCATGCTTTCACTTCCCAGGAGCTGGAATTACCACACCAGTGGCTTTAATACTTGAAGAGTTTCCTGTTAGGACAGATACATATAGATTAACCAGTACTAGTCCGTGATCCAGATAAACCGTGTCACATAAGACCTTCTGAATAAAGACTATCAGGAAGGGCTCTGCTAACACCACTCCCACACTGAGTGCCCACACCCTGACATCTTCCACTCTCTGCAGGTGGTAGCAATAAGTGACCTATGTAAACCAGTTTTTGTTCTTTTTCCCTAATGTAAATTTAAGTGAGATTTTTCTTTTGAAGTCTTAGGAACACCTCCAGGGGCCAGAAGTTTCACAGATAGCGTTCTGTGAATAAACACCTGGCTCTGGGGGTATTTTGTGAATAGATAAACATCTGACTAGTTTGTTTTGAAAGCTAAAGAGAAGAAGTAAATGCTTCTCTTGTTCTACTAACAGTGATCACCCTTTCTCAAAGTAGCAGATGAGAATGCCTTTCGGCCTTGTGTGGCTCCTTGTTCTCCTTCCAGCCACACCCTCATTCAGCAGCAAGTCTCTGCTGAACGCCTTCTGCACCAGCTGTGCAGGAGTGAAGGGCACAGTCTCTCCTGTGAGGGACTTGGTGGTAGTGTTTATACACCACACATGGAAACAGAGACAGTAGGGTTGGGGATTTAGCTCAGTGGTAGAGCGCTTGCCTAGCAAGCACAAGGCCCTGGGTTTGGTCCCCAGCTCTGGAAAAAAAGAAAAAGAAAAAAGAAAAGAAAAACAGATAGTGGAAAAAAAAAAAAAAGACAGAGACAGTGAAATGGGGAAGACCAAGAACGAGACTCAGCCATTGAGGCCGAGAGACCTTGGAAGCCTCCATGATCGTTTCTGTTTCCTACTGTCATCAACTCCCTGACAGTTGGGCTCATGTTTCAGAGAGTTCAGTCATCATGGTGGGGAGGGCACAGTGGAACAGAGAAGTTCACGTCATGGCACCAGGAGCTAGAAAGAAGGAAATACAGAAGGGGACAAAGGGGCATGCCCGGATCTACTTCTCCAGTCAGGCGCTCCGCCTCCTTTTCACAGCCTCCTAAGAAAGCCATCGTGTGATGACCCCACCAGGGGAGTCATCCATCCAGTGTCAGTCATTGACCCAAACTCTGCCAGTTGGCAATCAGGCCCCCAATACCTGAGGCCAGGGGAAACATATCATCCGAACCATGTCAGCACCTTAGAGAGAGCGAGGGCGAATGCTTGAGGGACAAGAAATAATGAAAATCATTGATTCAGACGAAGGGGTCAGGGCGGGTCCTGAGCATCCAGAACAGGAGTGGATCAGAGAGGGAGCGAGCTCGAGTGTGGTCTTCATGGTGGAGAGGAAGGTGAGGCATCTGGTGAGCATCACGCACTTGAGGGGATGCAGGCACCAAGGGGGTTGGCCGAGTTCCTCTAGAGTGTGTGCCACTCACATCATAGTGAACAGTTGCTGCTGCCGCCTTGAGAACAGAGGGGGCTGACGGTTTTGAAAGCCTGGTAGAGGACACACCCCAGGGTCAGCGGGTTTTTAAGACCTCTCCTAAGGTTGGGGAGGCTGAGGTGATTTCCTAGAGAATGGGAGTGGCCGGAGAATGTTTTGCATCTACAATGTGGGGAATGGATTCAAGATAAAACTCTGGACATGACGTGCAGCTGACACAGGGAGAGGAAACTGCAAACCTGTCCATTAGAAACACGTGTAACATGGTTATGTCCATCAGTGTATGCACCTGTGCGTGTGTAGACATGACACGTGTGTGCGTGTGTGTGTGTGTGTGTGTGTGTGTGTGTGTGTGTGTGTGTGTGTGTGTGGGAGGAAGCAGGAGGAGGCATTTCCAAATTGACCCCTTACCATGTAAATGTAGTTCTACATTACTGTACATAATAGCTGTATAGTCCTTGTGTGACTTGTCTTAATTTGTCTGCTACATCGAGGTTTCCAGTGTTTCAGCATTGACCATACTCAGTGTGTATGTGTGTTTTATAGTATTACGAAAAGGTATTCGATCTCACCGTATTGCACATATACTCTAGAGTGGTTTATTATGTAGCCTGTTTAGGAAGGAGCAGGGGAGGGGAGAAGAAGGGGGAAAGAAGAGAGAGGGAGAGAGAGAGAGAGAGAGAGAGAGAGAGAGAGAGTCTCTGTCGTCTTTTGCAAGTTTTCCAAACTTTTCCTTGGAGCCCAGGGACTTTCTGCTGTGGGGCTGCCCCTGCCGCTCTGCTCACACCGCTTCTTCCCAAGGGGTCATTTACTGTTTTTTCTCCACTGAACCAGTCTCTGGGTAGGATGTGGGTTTTGTTTCACAGTTAGTGGCCAGAGCCTATATTTCTTGACTCCTAAAAAGGAAGTTGGAACCAACACATCCTCTAGAATTGAAATCAAGTGCTCTAGCAGGATGTCTGAGCTGTCAGCCTCCAGAGTTCCTACTGCACATCCTGTGTTTGTGTGCGAGCTTTTGTCTTTTTTTCCACTTCAACAATTAGGATGGAAACATTTTAGAACACTCTCATCAGACTAACTAGTAATTAGCATTGCTGAGTAAAGACGGTTAAGACAGCTGTCAGGTGACCACGAGCGTGAGCTGTGATTTGCGGATGTTTGTCATCTCTGGACTTGATAATTATAACAGGAGCGGTGTGGTTACTCTGTGATAGAAAGTTGACAGCTCACTTCCCCCGTATCAAACTTTGACACAATTCTGAAAGTTTCTAGTTTTTCCTTTCCAGGTGATTTATCATTCAAATCATTTTAAAAGCTATTTTGGGCCACAGTTACAAACACTAATAAAGTTTTACATGTAGGTGGCATTAACACAGTGTTCTTTCTTTCTTGATTTCTAGGGAAAGACTACGATTATTCTACGGTGTCTTGACAGGTAAGTGTTCTGTCAACCTCTCTTACACCCCATTCACGTTTGGTCCAGCCGCAACAGAGCAAGTTAGGCATCCAAAGACGTGGAATAAAGAATAATTTTGAGACTCAATATATCCAATTCCCAATCTTAATTACAACTCTAAAGATAGTCTGATCTCGAATACAACCTTTAAGAGTACCTTTAAAGATAAGAAGGCCAAAAGCATTCAGGGCAATGCTGGGTTGTCCTGCTTGCAGAAGACATGTCACCACAGCAACACAACCTCCAAAGGCACTCGTTCTCTGGGGCGGGGCCGCTTTGGTATGTGAGGTCTTTTTATTCTGCCTAATCGATGAGCAGTGATTGTAATGAGTGTTCCCTATACTAAATCATCCAGTGTGACACTAGTTTAAGATAAAGAGCCACCAGCTGCGACAGTAGTAGAAATTGTTCATTTAAGCTCTCTTGTAGTGTACCCAAAAACGGGACAATTTGTCAAATTGTGGCTTAACCATGTTAGATGTTTTATTTTAGAAGAAGCATCTTACTTCCTAAAAGAGCTATATCTTTAAGGAAATATAACTAAATAATGCTTTGTGTGTATACCAAGAGTATCTGCCAAGATAAAGTTCAAAATGCTCAACAAATAGAAATATATAGGTCACAGGTTTTAAATGTGTGGTCTTTGTTCTCCTAGCTTGAACTAATTATAATATTATTCAGCCTCAAAGGAAAGAAATCCAGCACAGGACAGAGCCTGCTTCTCTTGCAGAGAACCCAGGGTTGCTCCCCAACATCTACATGGTAGCTCACAACTGTCTGTAACTCCAAGGAATCCAGATCCTCTGACCTCCACAGGCGCCTGGCATGCACATGGTGCTCACACATGCATGCATGCTACACACACATGCACATGGTACACACACATGCACATGATACACACAGATATACATGGTGCACATGCATGCATGCTTATGATACACACACATGTTCATGGTATACACATGTGCTCATGGTACACACACATGCATGCATGGTGCACACACATGCACCTGGCACACACACATGTACATGGTGCACACATATACATGCATGCAGGCCCTACTCATCTACATAAAATAAGGAAATCTTTAATTAAAAAAGGAAATAAATTCTGTCATATTCTACAATGTATGTGAACTTTGAGGATACTGTGCTATGTGAACTAGGCCTATCAACAGACAAAGCTGTCCAATTGCTTCTGTATGGGAAGCAGTTAGAAGCAGAAGGAGAGTGGAGAAGCTGGGAGGAGGGGGCATGGGACATTGTTCAATGCATATGGAGTTGTGAAGTCGCAAGGATTAGTTCCACAGCAGTATGAACGAAGATGCCTCACACTGCAAACTACACACTTAAAAGGGTATGCCAGTAAGATTTAGTTCATATATTTCTTACAACATTTAAAACAAATATATACCACAAATTGCTTTCCAAACAATTTAAACTTGCTTAAGTAATTTATTAAATCATTTAAATATTTTTCCAAATCGTCTGTTGGCTTTATGCCCTTGTTCATATATTTTTTTTCAACTCTCCTTTTTGACTGAGATTTGAAATAAAGGACGACATAGAAATTTCCCACATGGTGTCCCCAGAGAGCTGGGGACAGAGAGCATGGCCCTTGGTGCTGTCAGCTCACTGCCTCTCCGCTGGCCCTGCAAAGCGCCCATCCATTCAGGCAGCGATATTCACTGCTGCCCCTGCACTACAGCCCCAGGACAGCATTTGAAGGGCGTGTTTATGTCTTGTGGAATAACGCCATTATAGCTTTACCTCAGTGCTAGTATGCATTATTAGCATACTAATAAATGTATTAATGTGATTAATAAAGTGCTTAAGAGGAAGTGAAAATGGGTAGTTGTAGCTATGGAAACCAGTGCACCACCATGCTAATAATGTCTGCCCTTCTTGTACAGGGATGAGCCGGCAAAGCCGACCTTAGCTCTGGAATACACGTACGGAAGGAAAACCAAGGGGCATAACACAGTGAGTCCACTTGGAGTCCTGTCTCAGGCCTTCGGCGGGAGGCCAGGGTGCCGAGACGGCCTGTGTCAGTACAGCAGTAAGCAGGCCAGAGGCGCACGGCACAGATGCGGGCTTTAACTTCATCCGCAGCTCAGCTGACGGGAAACCCACCTAATCTGTGGACACATTTTGGCATTCTCTTTTCTATCTTAAAGTGTTGAAAAAATTATTTGCAATTTTTGTACAGTTCTTTGGCCTACTTATGCCAGTTTAATAGTGAGTTCCTTGTATTATATGTGGTGCTTTTGCTTTGGGGTTTGGGGGATTGGGGGCTTCAGTTCAGTTTTGGGTTTTTTTTCCACTGTGTATCTCAGACTGGCCTGAAACTCATTATGAACCCCAAGATGGCCCCAAATTTGGAATCCTTATGAGTATCGCCAAGTTGTGTTAAGTTATAGACACATGACAACAGGCCCAGCGTGCAGTGAGAGTTCTTTGGAGTTTGATGGTATAGGGTTCTTTGCCTACTTACAATACAGATGGCCCTTTTTCTATTTTTCAAATAAAAATAACACTATTACTGCTGCCATTCTTTTTTTTTTTTCTTTTCCTTTTTTCGGAGCTGGGGACCGAACCCAGGGCCTTGTACTTGCTAAGCAAGCGCTCTACCACTGAGCTAAATCCCTAACCCCCTACTGCTGCCATTCTTATAATTTTAAAATTATTTTTAAATTTGTCATATGATACATTTTGAACATACTTTCCTTTCTCCAAGCCCTCCCAGATCCTTCCTACTTCTCCACTCACCCAGATTCATATTCTTTCTCTCTCTTAAAGGGGAGGGGGGGAGACTGAAGCAAACAAAACCAAGACAAGAAGACAAAAGACACCAACCCATAACTTAACAACAAGAGGCACACAGGAAAACATGGAGTCATTCTGCATTTGTCCACTCCGCTCTGGAGCATGAGGCCTGCCGGGAGTGTGGCTGATGTACCTACCCAGTGGCACTGCATTGGCTCTAAGAACTCATCTTCCCTCTCCCAGCAACTGCAAACAGTGTCTCAGTCAGGAACCTGGTGCCCCTTCCCTGCCCCGTGCTGGGGTTTTCTCTAGCTTGAACTTGTGCGGTCCTGGTACATCCCATCATGGTCCCTGTGAGCTCATGTGTTCATCAGCCAGCCCTCTTGTGTCTGGAAGATGTTTCCGTGGGGTCATCCACTATTCCTGGCTCGTAGCCATCCTTCCACCTCTTCAACATAGATCCCTGAGCCTTTCCTGAGAGGTTTAATAGAGAGCCACTTGGGGCTGAGTGCCTAGGTCTCTCACTGTCTACATTGCCCAGGAGGTACCCACCATGACACAGTAGGTCTCTGCTGCTAGAAGCTTCTCTGGTGGGATCTGGGCAGTGCACTAACCTGTGGCTATAACTGTTGTTAGGAGCCATGGTTTTGCTGTGTTCACACAGAAGAATAAGAGTAGCAGGCTTTCCCCAAGCCTGTGATCTGTCTCAGGTTAATGTCCTCATTAATAGTCTGACATGGGGTCTACCTCATGGAGGAGGCCATAAATCCAATTAAAAAGTGGTTGGTTGCTCCCATAACCTTCGTGCCAGTTTTGCAGCAGTGTATCTCACAGGCAAGTCGCTGTTGTTGAGTTTGTAGCTGGGTGATATGACGGTTGTTATTTTCTTCTGATACACTATGAACACTAATCCGAAGGCATGAGACCTTAGGTTGAGCACAAGTTAAATTCTCCATGTTTGATGACATGGGGCCCTAACATCCAGTCGTGGGGGGTAAACAGTGACAGTGTCAAAGCCTGCGAAGTTTGATCATTGTGGAGGTGGTCTGTGGGAAGTCTGTGGCCAATAACTCAACAAAATGTAACCCATTTCTAGAGTGAAGGTTTTCCTTGGTAGCACATAATCTCTAGTGGAATTTGCTTCCCTCCCTCATATGGTAACTCCCAGTGTCTTGTTTTAATGATGTGTTTGCATGTGTATCTTTGTGTGGGTATTCGCAGGAGTCAGGTGCCTGTAGAGACGAGAAGGCACTGGCTTGCCAAGAACTGGAGCTACAGGCATTCGGAGCTGCCGGATGTGGATGCTCAGAACAGAGGCAGGGTCTTCTACAAAGGCCATGAGCACTCTTAGCTCTGAGCTCCACCCCTTGGTGCTTCTGTTTTATTTTAGGGACAGGTTGGTCTCTCACCCCAGAATGGCCTTGAGTTCGCACTCCCCCTGCCTCAGACCTTCTGAGGGATGATATTAGAGGTGTAAATCACCATGTCCACATTAGAATAGCTTGCACTAAATTATTAGTGGTTTTCGCTTTTTGTTTTTAAATAGAGTTGGGATTGTAGCTCAAAGTTAGAGGACTTGCCTAGAATTCTTTACTCCTGAATTCAACCTCTAGATTGTTGGGAGGGAAAAACTATAAAGTGGTAGCACTTCTGGAGACCACAGGCCTAATTGAGTCTGTTTTCTACCTGTTTTAATATCTGTTCAGAAGATGTTAGAAACTGTTCAGCAGAGGGGAAGAACACAGAGTAATATATGGTATGGTATGGGACAGAAATTCCTAAGTGAAAATTGCTTTTGGATGTCTCACAGCCAAGGTCGTTTCTTAGGTGTGTGAAGGACAGTGTGAGCAGAAGGGTCTATTACCTCCATACAACAGCACATTCGTATAGAATGATCTAGTTCAAATGTTTGCTCACTAGAGGGTGAATTAAAGGGTTGTATGGCAGGACAGATCCACGATCCCAGCACTCAGGAAGTGGAAGCAGGTGGATCTTGGTGAGTTCAAAGTCAGCCTAGTCTATGTAGTAAGTTCCAGTCCAACCAGAACTGTGTAGTGAGACCTTGTCTCACAAAATAGAAAAGAAAGAAAGAATTTTATGACGGATGTAAATGTACAAGAATCAAAAGTGCCTGCGATTGCTTTCTGGATCTACCAACGAAAGTGGGTTATTAAAACCGAGAAATTAAAAAGAAAAGAACACACTGAGATCCAGGAGAATCTCATTTTTGTGACTCACGTGGATTATGACGTGAGCTATCTTTTTTATGGGAAACTTGAAACTGCTCTCACAAACTTAACTTCTGAGAAAGGCTGTAAAACTTTGCTTTGTGACATTGTGAAGCAAGAGAGATTTTCCAGTGAAAACTGACTCATTCCACAAACATTAGTGATTCAGTATCAACAATAGTAAAACGGTTTTAGAGATTACGAGAATTGTCCCGATGAAAGGAAAATAACAAATATTCCTCTAAAATGCGCTTAACTGCCATTTGCCATCTGTGTTCATGGTAGCAGGTCATGAAAGCCCAGATGACAACTGCCTGGCACCTGTGTTCCCTCTAAACTTTGGACCATGGCGCAGGGATTTTCTAAATCTGTTCTCAGAGCATCACATCTTTGTCGATGAAATGTTTCATTATGAGTTCTAGATGGAGGCAAACTGTTGCCCCGTACAGGACAAAGTGCTTGCTCCTCAGAGCCTTTGTTGACGATGGCGAGACGCCCCAGTGAGCAGTCCTGAGCTGGGCCTGGATCACACTGGTTAAAACTGCATGGCTAGCTGGCCTTGTCAGTCCCCTCTTAGCTGAAGAGTCCTCCAAATGGAGAGGTGTGGCTAGCCTTTCCCAGAACGGTTTTGCTCAGGCCTAGGTTAGCTTAGGCCCTACCTGTGTAGCTCACTCGTGAGCATCTGCATTTTTAGATCAGAATGCTCTGCCTCCCTGCTATATGTCCATGGAGAATCCCAAGTGTGCTAAACTGAATAATTATACCTAAATTTTATTTAAGTGCATATTTTGTGTGATATTGTTATTTATAAAGCCGGGAGCACTGTGTATACTTTCTATAAGGTATAAACAGAGTTGGTATTTATTTCACAGAAAAATGTGTATCGCTGACAGTTCCTTTGTTCTTTGGAATGTATTTGCTGTATTTCAAGGTATGAATAGAGGAAAGAAGAGTTTCCAGGATAAAGAAAGGGTTCATGAGGGCAGAATATTTTGTATCTATAATTATTACTGATAGGTGCTAATAAAGTATAACAGAATACTTAAAAGTTTAAAATTGAGTATTTCTTAAACCCTCTATTTTCTTTCAGCCAAAAGACATTGCTCACTTTTGGGAGCTGGGTGGAGGAACCTCGTTACTGGACTTAATCAGCATCCCAATTACAGTCGACACCTTAAGGTGAGTGGAAGTCACAGGCTTCCTTCGGTGAGACAGTTTTATATTGTCTGGGGTGACTGCAGCCCCTTCCTTCTCATGAGCTCGGACTGCACCACTTCCAGATAAGTCCTGAAGGACCCGAGGCTCCGGCCAGGGCTGAGTGAGGCTTGTCCTGCCAGCCGCGTACTTTACAAACCTGCCTGCAGGGGAAAATGTCGAATAGTATTTGGTGATGAATTCATTTTCAAAAGTACGAAAAGCTTGATTCTTTCCAATCGTCTTAGTGTGAGTTAACTCAGTGGGATTCGTCTTCAGCTGGCTGGTGTCAGCCTCCCGTGGAATTTAACACCAGTGTTACCGGCCTCCATCCAAAGGATGCCTGTGTTGAAGAGGAGAGGTCTCTCTACTGACTTTTAAGAATCAAGGCCAAGGGGTAAACTCCAAACCCACAGACACTCCCACACATTGGCCATATCAGATGTGGAAACTTGTGACATTCTGTGTTGCTGGGGCCTGATCCTAGCCAAGAAAAAAAATAAATCGAGTTTGGAATATTTCTTATTAGAGATGAACACAAACCCTTGCTCTTGCCTGAACCAAATACAGAGGACCCAGCAAGTCTTTGTCACGCTTCAGGCATGAAGAGCCCTAGGGACCAAATCACAACTTCTTTCCAAGACAGTTGCATGTCCAAAGTTATCTGGATACAGGTCAGACTGGCTTTACTTAACCAGCAGTGTCTTCCTTTTAGTGAAATGCAGTTTATTCTCATTCGTTTTGAGATAGAGTCTAACAATATTGCCCCAGTAGCTTCCAACTCACAGAGCTCCACCTGAATGCCTTCTGAGTACTAGGATTAAAAGCATGCATTATCACGTGTGGTGTTTGTGTGCGTGTAGGTGTGCACGTGTGTGCCTGTGTATCTGCGTACGTGTATGTGTGTGCGCACATGGGGTGTGCACACAAGTGCGTGTGTTGTGTATATGTGTATGCACATGTGTATCCGAGTGATCCTGGAGACCAGAAGAGAGCATCAGATCTCCCAGAGCTGGAGGCATCAATATGGCCTGGGGCTCCACAAACTAGAGTCTTCTTGTCAGCAGGCTTCCTTACCGTTAGGCTGTGCAGCGAGGGGCAGGAAGCGGATGTCTCCGCTGCTGTTGAGTAGATGCTGGCACCCTGAGAAGTAGGCTCTAGTGCCAGTGAAGAAATGGATCTGCTAGCAAGAGTAAGAGCAAGCAGACAGAGAGCCAGCTTCTCTCTCATGCCTTTGATAGGTTGGCAGCAGATGATGCGGCCCAGGTTAAAGGTGGATCTTCCACCTCAGGGATTTAGATTTAAAACAATCTCGAACGAGCTCATCCAGCTACTTGGGTTTTAGTTCATTCCAATTGTAGTCAAGTTGACTAAGAACAGTCATCACAGGCTCCATTGGACGAGACTGAGTTGTCATTTGTAAGGTTATAGCAGCTTTCAGTCCCGTGTGGTGCAGACCCATGCAGCCCTGTGAGTGCTGCCTCAGGCTCTGTGAGTTCATATGTGCACAGAGCCGCTGACTTCGGGGCCTCATTTCCTCAGCTTCTTCTGTCCCCTCTGCCTCCTCTTCAGCAGGGTTCCCTGAGCCCTGAGGGAGGAGGTGTTCAATAGAGACAGTGAGTTAGGCCTGAGTGACCTAAGGACTCTCACTCAGGGCATAATGTCTGGTTGTGGGTCTGTGTGTCTGGCTGTGGGTCTGTGTGTCTGGCTGTGGGTCTCTGTGTATCCTGAACTGTTTAGTCTCGGGTTCTTGGATATGCAGACATTGTTGGGTTGGGCTCCATCGTCCACAGTGGGCACTAAATTAAATCAGATATCAGTTATTCCTCTTACAGGCTTTGTGTACTGCTGCACCAGCGTGTCTTGTAGGCAGGACACCGTTGTACGTAGAAGTACTGAGTTCGTCTTGCGTTTCTCCTTTGGTAGTGTGCAGAGTGCCTTGCTCTGAAGACGCTAGCCCATGGGGTGAAGGCTCTGTGTAGTCACCAGTTGATTTCTCCGTGTTCAACGAGTTGTGTAGATGCTGTCTTCAGCAATGTTGCCAGTGCGTGGAGAGCAGCCTACAGTCTTGACAACAGCCAGGCTGTTTGGGGTTCCCATGGGACCCCATTGGCCAACAACTCATTTAGATGTAACCTGTTCCCAGTACTACATTTGGTGGCAAGATGTTCAGTTAGGCTTTATATATACATGGAGGTCCCTGGTTTCTGCTTATAAATCCCTTTTCCCTGGGACATTAAGGTGTTGTGGGGTTTTGTTTGTTTGTTTCTTTGGTTTTGCTTTGTTTTGTTTTCTTTTTTTGGGTTGATTGGTTTGTTAAAAAACTTTACAACTACAGAGTTTTACATTTGACTTTGCTGTTGTTCCTCTTCTTCCCCTCCCCCTCCTCCTCTTCCTTTCCTCCTCTTCCTCTTCTTCCTCCTCCTTCTTTCTTCTTTTTCCCAGACAGGATTTCTCTGTGCATTCCTAGCTCCCCTGGAACTCTAGTCCATGCTGGTCTCAAACTCAGAGCTTCCCTCTGCCTTCTGAGTGCTGTGATCAAAGCTGTCACTTTCTTTAATGGCGATAAGCAAAGCTTACTAGGAATTAGTATGGTTTGTAGGTGACCTTTGAGAAGAGGCGGTAAGAGTGGAAATAATGAGAGTAGGGAGGAGCTGAAGGCCCGCTGTCACCTTGTGTGGCCAAGAGGCTGGAAGACTGCAAACAGAGGCCCACTTTTCCTGTACGAGGCCAGACTTGCACTCAACCTTACTCTTCCTCACGTAATCTGAGACGGGGCCAGACAGACTTTCGGAAATTTGGGGTTCTACAAGAAGTGAAAACCTTGCATGTTTCTTTACCCCACTGTGTCAGGTCTGAGATGTTCTGTCCCAGGACAGCAGGAGCCAGTTTTGGAAGAGGAAAAGGACCCAGGTTATAATGAATTAAGCCCAGGTCTGGGTCCAAAGTCAGTTAGTGAGGATCTCACTTCATGTAGTTGCTAACCACAGAGAATTTTTAAACTGGAATTAGTTTGACACATAATTTCCTTGTTTTGAGTTAACTCCAGCAAACTGAGAAACTGATATATTGCCACACGCAATTAGATATTGTTTACCCTTGACATAATGTTTCTAGAACAGAATGTTTCCACAGGCTTTGTTACCGGTCCACGATTCACTGAATCCTGTCCCAGGATTCAGATAGCGTGTAAACACAAAGGATGTTTTATTCTGCAGAGTCCAGCATGCTGGGGTCTCCCATCACCAAGATAGAGAGACACCCAAGTGAGCTTGCAGGCCTGGTTTAAAGCACATTAGGGAACTCTGGGGTAGGTGACCTCTATGTTAATCTGTTGGGTCCATCACCACAGACATTCCATCACTGGGGTGTGGGGGCTGGGAACTGTTGCTGACCCATTGACCTTGCCGCAGGCTAGATGGTGTGGCAGCTCCTGAGGCCTGGACTTGTCTAGAATTGCCCAGTTCTTGGAAATAGAGATCTAGGCCTAGTCTCCTTAACTGCTGATTTGAAGCCTTCTCAGATTAACTTGCAGATTTAAATGCTCTAGCAATTCCTGTGGTCTGGTCTCACTTTAAGAATTGCTAAGCTGTGACCTTAGCTAACATTTGCCATGAAGAAGGCACAGAGCAATACAGTACTAGAAACAAAAAGTTAGCTAATCCGTTTCTGTTCTGCCTATTTTCAGGGTTAATTCAGGATTAGTATGATTTTTATATTGTACTACTTGACCATAGTACAAGAGTTCACAAGTCTTTTAAAAAACAAAAACTCTTTTAGCTTTATGCTAAAGCTCTAAAAGTAAAATTAGTAAAACTTCTTTACTACTACACACTACACACTTAGTATATGACTCCACAGAGAGGCAGACATTTATAAACTTAATCAGTGACATAGAAATGACAAGAATTTTACAGATATGTTTGATAACTAGTATCTAAAGGATCCTTACTAAACTGAGACCACAGGGACAGAATTTAGATACTGTTTTGTGTGAATTACCCAAAATACCGGGTTGACTGACCCCACAAAAATCCTGAATAGCATCATTTTGTGTCCTCTCGGAATATTTGCCTGTTGAGTAGGGGTGCTGTACCTGAGCTGGGTGTGAGGGTGCACAACTCTGATGCTAGCACCTGAGAGGCAGACACAGGCGTCTCTCTGTCACCACTCCATTTTTTAAATTTTTAAAAACTTTCTATCGGTGCACCTCATGCCTGCAGTACCTACAGCGGCCAGCAGAGGGTGTCTGTTCCCCCCCTCCCCCCCAGGAACTAGAGTCAGATGTTTGTGAGCCAGGGACTTGAACCTTCTCGCTTTCTGGAAGAACAGCCAGGGCTAACTGCTGAGCCATCCCTCCATTCCTTTTATTTTCCCCTTGGCCAATAGCATAGCTCTTTGGAGTTATTGGAGTCTTTTTGTAATGGGTTATTTTGTTGTAGAGATTAGATTCAGATTTGTTTAATATGTCGGAGTGGAGTCCACGGCTTGTGGCGATGGCAGCGTCCTCTGCTAATAGAGTTGTGCTGTCCAAGAGACAGAGCAGTATAGTCTGGAAGACAGACGACTTTGATTTAAAGACCCTTCTTCAGTTACTAGCTATATAGATATATGCTTCTATTTTCAGATCCATAAAATGGGACACATCTTCTAGGGAGGCTGCCTAGGAAAAGCTTAAGTAAACCCGTTGGTTTCCCAGTGAGGCTCGTCAGTGTGTCCGTTCCCCTCTGTTTATATCGCATTGCTGCTGACCGTGGCATTGAGATCATTTTTGCCCCTCTTCTGTGGAGCACCAGGTAAAATTAGGTCTAAACATGGCATCGCCGGAGCGGTTTGAGTTCAGCTTCTCTGTCTGAACTGGATGGTTCTTAGCTGTAAGAACAAGCAGTGAGCACCAGTAGGGTAGGACAGCAGAGCACAGCAGGCTGTGAGCGAGTTCTCACTCCATCTTGGAATAATGGCATGCTGGGTATTTTTACACATTAGATAAATTTCAGGACAGTCGTGGCTCAAAACAGTCACCTTGGGACTCTCTTTGTTTAAAGCTGTTTTAATCTCTTTAGGACGTTTTCTATTGTTCTTGTTTTGGATCTTTCCAAACCTAATGATCTTTGGCCCACCATGGAAAATCTGTTGCAAGCCACAAAAAGCCACGTAGACAAGGTGACAATGAAGCTGGGCAAGGCCAACTCGAAGGCCTCGTCTGAGATGAGGCAGAGGATGTGGAGCGTCATGCAGAAGGACCATCCGGTGAGCTCTCTGCCTCGCTCTGGCCTCGGCACCACAGAGTGGCGAAGGCTTTGCGATGCAACCTCTTTCATTTTCTGCACCACTTAACATTTGTTTGATGTAAATGAACCGATTTACCGGAAAATGAGGGAATTTTATAAAGCTCAGTAAGAGCGGCAGTAAGAGAAGATCCAGACGACGATGTCTCCTTGTTTACTGCTGTGTGTCTTACCTCAAGAGAAGTGGAGTTCAGAGTAGAATCTTGATATGGATTTTATAATCCCTGTAAGAGGAAGAATGAAAATCCAGGTTGAGCTGGGGAGGACTGAAGCTGCAGACTGAAGCAGGAGCAGAGGTTCTGTTGCCTCCCAGCGCCGTAGGTTAGAAACTCCTTAGCGTCATAGGTAAACCAGGTAGGAAAGGCAGGTGGAGGTGGCAACCACCCCTGATCCCAGCACTTGGGAGGCAGAGGCAGGCAGATCAGAGTTCGAGGTCAGCCTGGGCTACAAAACAAGTTCCAGGACAGCCACGGCTACACAGAGAAACCCTGCCTTGGTAAAAACCAAAACAACCCAGAATAGCAGGCCACGGAAGTGAATGAGTACCGTGAATTAGGATAATTGCCATCTCTGGCTTTACACTTAAAATATAGCACAAAGTGAAAGTTAATGTCATAGCAAACTCTATGACAGAAAGTATGGTCAACATCAGTGAAGTGAGAAGAGGTTTTCTGAAATAAATAGAGATTCCAAAGAGACTAGCAATACACAGCTAAAATCAGGTATATGTGTTTATTAACAGGATCGTGAATTAATTGACCCATTTCCAATACCTCTGGTCATTATTGGAAGTAAATATGACATTTTCCAGGTAAGTGCTTCCACGTCTAGCTGTTTATTGGGCGTGTGTAGCTACGCTTTTATGGGGAGGCATGAAAATGACGCAATGAGAAAATTAGCTCTGGAAGGGACCGGCTCAGAGCCCCCCTCTAAAAGGTTGTAGAGAGGACAATGTGGTGCGGACACCCCAAGGAGGTGAAGAAAATGAGCCGTTGGTTAGAACGGGGTGAGGCAGAAGACTTAAACAAATCTTGAGCGCTGAGGGAGAAGATTTCCTTCCCAACTTTAAATTGAGGAAAGTAGGAAATTAGTTTCTTCTTATCTTGGCTTGTCAGAGAGTCCTTAGGGTATTGCGCAGGATGAAATGTGTGCCTCCATCTGGGCTCTCTGAAGCCAGCGCTTAAACAGATCTGATAGCAGCGGGAGGCCGCGGCTTGTTCAGTCTCCTGACGTGAACGTGGGGGTGACCGAGCCGGACTCCTCAGGGTGGGGATTTAAAAACAAACAATGTGTTTCTCCCCGAGTGAGCTGGCGAGACCTCTGGCTTATTTTTCCTTTTAATAATTTCCTTCCACAGGATTTTGACCCTGAGAAGAGAAAGGTGATCTGTAAGACCCTGCGCTTTGTGGCGCATTACTACGGAGCCTCGCTGATGGTCAGTGCTCCCCGTCCTCTGGGCTCGCACGCACGGAGAGGAAGGAGTGTAGGAAGGAGACAGAAGGCTGCACAGACGGAATAAGATGCTAGGCTCACCCTGCCCCCGTCCTTCCGACTTCCAAAGCTCTGCTCTCTCCTGCAGGCCCTTAGACAGGGCATCTGCAGAACACTCTGCCCATGGCCTCTCCTCCCTCCATGGCTTGTATCTGTAAGCCCAGTCGAGCGTCAGAGAGACATTGGTGTGTTCACACATTTTTATTTTTATCTTCAAGAATTAGAGTCTATATTCCCTCAAAGGAAGGGTGGAAGGGAGGAACTTTAATAGGATGCTGTTTTTATGTAGAAACAATGCTGTGTAGAGGTTAAAACCACAACTTTTGCAGTCGAACTGCCCAGATCATTGTCAGGGTGACCGACCCCTTATTAGACACATAATTAGGCAACCCACTTCTGCCTCCTCTCCTCTCAGATAAACACGGATGGGAACAGTGCCTGCCTGCTTCATGCAGAGCAGCGAAGGGGTGTGCGGGGTGTGAGGGGTGTGAGGGGTGTGAAGGGTGTGAGGGGTGTGAAGGGTGTGAGGGGTGTGAGGGGTGTGTGGGGTGTGAGGGGTGTGTGGGGTGTGAAGGGTGTGTGGGGTGTGAGGGGTGCGTGGGGTATGAGGGGTGTGAAGGGTGTGAGGGGTGTGAGGGGTGTGTGGGGTGTGCGGGGTGTGTGGGGTGTGAGGGGTGTGTGGGGTGTGAGGGGTGTGTGGGGTATGAGGGGTGTGAAGGGTGTGTGGGGTGTGAGGGGTGTGAAGGGTGTGTGGGGTGTGTGGGGTGTGAGGGGTGTGAGGGGTATGTGGGGTGTGAAGGGTGTGTGGGGTGTGTGGGGTGTGAGGAGTGTGAGGGGTGTGTGGGGTGTGAAGGGTGTGAGGGGTGTGAGGGGTGTGTGGGGTGTGTGGGGTGTGAGGGGTGTGTGGGGTGTGAGGGGTGTGTGGGGTGTGTGGGGTGTGAGGGGTGTGTGGGGTGTGAGGGGTGTGTGGGGTGTGAGGGGTGTGTGGGGTATGAGGGGTGTGAGGGGTGTGAGGGGTGTGTGGGGTGTGAGGGGTGTGAGGTGTGTGAGGGGTGTGTGGGGTGTGCGGGGTGTGTGGGGTGTGCGGGGTGTGAGGGGTGTGTGGGGTGTGAGGGGTGTGTGGGGTGTGAGGGGTGTGTGGGGTATGAGGGGTGTGAGGGGTGTGTGGGGTGTGAGGTGTGTGAGGGGTGTGTGGGGTGTGAGGGGTGTGTGAGGTGTGCGGGGTGTGAGGGGTGTGAGGGGTGTGTGGGGTGTGTGGGGTGTGTGGGGTGTGAGGGGTGTGTGGGGTGTGAGGGGTGTGTGGGGTATGAGGGGTGTGAGGTGTGTGAGGGGTGTGTGGGGTGTGAGGGGTGTGTGGGGTGTGCGGGGTGTGAGGGGTGTGAGGGGTGTGTGGGGTGTGAGGGGTGTGTGGGGTGTGAGGGGTGTGAGGGGTGTGAGGGGTGTGTGGGGTGTGAGGGGTGTGAGGTGTGTGAGGGGTGTGTGGGGTGTGAGGGGTGTGTGGGGTGTGCGGGGTGTGCGGGGTGTGAGGGGTGTGAGGGGTGTGTGGGGTGTGTGGGGTGTGAGGGGTGTGTGGGGTGTGAGGGGTGTGTGGGGTGTGTGGGGTGTGAGGGGTGTGTGGGGTATGAGGGGTGTGAGGGGTGTGCGGGGTGTGAGGGGTGTGAGGGGTGTGAGGGGTGTGTGGGGTATGAGGGGTGTGAGGGTGTGAGGGGTGTGAGGGGTGTGTGGGGTGTGAGGGGTGTGAGGGGTGTGTGGGGTGTGAGGGGTGTGTGGGGTATGAGGGGTGTGCGGGGTGTGAGGGGTGTGAGGGGTGTGTGGGGTGTGAGGGGTGTGAGGGGTGTGAGGGGTGTGTGGGGTGTGAGGGGTGTGAGAGGTGTGTGGGGTGTGAGGGGTGTGAGGGGTGTGTGGGGTGTGAGGGGTGTGAAGGGTGTGTGGGGTGTGAGGGGTGTGAGGGGTGTGTGGGGTATGAGGGGTGTGAAGGGTGTGTGGGATGTGAGGGGTGTGTGGGGTGTGCGGGGCGCTTAGTGTAGGGTCTGAAACATGGACTTAGCAAAGGTGGGAAGAGCGGGACACACTCAAGAGGTGGGGCAGGAGGCCCTCAAGTGCATGCAATCCAAGTCATGCAGTAAGACCCTGTCTCAAAAACACGGAACTGTAATTCTCTTCTGGGGTAGGCCAGATCTTGCTTATCCTTTAAACAAAAGATTAAATATAAAATAATTTTGCTGAAAAATACCTTAATTTCTGAACTGCTTTTGCTAAGCAAACTTAAAATATCCATTAAAAGATTAGTTGTGGGACTTAAAATAGTCTACCTTTTTCAGGCCTGTATAATGAGACCCTGTCTCAAAAAACAAAAACGAAGCTACCCTAGCTTTTGTGGAAATAGCTGGTGAACTCCTTTCCTCTGAGTCAAGCACTAAGAGAAATGTACAGACGCCATGGTGGGGGCGGAGCCTTCTGCTTCCACAGCTGAAGTGCTGTGCATTCTGTTTAATTTCGATTTCCAAGCCTCTAAAGCACTTCACATTCCTTATGTGTCAGCCTGATGGAAGGCTTGGAAAGCCTTTCAGCCATTTTGAAAAGAACCAATGGGGAGGAAGTTTCTAGTTAGAACATCTCTGCTAATGAGTGGAGAGGCGCATCGGAACCGGCCATGGTCTAAAAGTGGAAGGGGTGGCTCTGGGTGGGGACAGGCGGGTCCCACACTGAGCTGACTCAGGAGCACCCACTGTGTGTGGAGGGGTTTGAGAGGCAGCAGGTGAAGAGTTAATGAGAAAGCTCGAATGCTCTCCCACCCCTCCATCCAGGGAAACATTTGTGCTTAGGTTTTCTCCTTGCCCATATAATAAAAACAAAATATTACAAAGTTATAGTTTAAATCAGTAACAATATATTAATTATATAATTAATTATATAATAATATATTAATTAAGTAATAATATATAATTTCTTAGTAAAACTAAGTACAACAATCTTTTTAAGTTAAAAACCTCCCTATTTTTAAATATCACATGATAAACGTGAGCATTATTGAATTCTTTGTTTTAAATGAGTGGTCTGAATGAATTTGTACCCCCTTACATACTTCCTCTGTGAGCCTTTTCTTATGCCAGAGTTAAAGTTGTCTCGTGACTGCCACGGGAACGAGAAAGCTGGCATCTTTACTTTAGATCACACAGCTGAGCCACTCTCCTTGCCTTTGAATGGCAAGGGATTGGAGGCAAACAGGGACCAGCAGTCTGCAGAGAAAGCTCGAATGTCTGCTTACACTGCATCAGAGCCTAACTCTTGGTGGCAGGACCTCCTTTCACCGACCTGAAATGCTGCCGTTTGGTCCTCTTAGATCTACCCGGAGAGGATTCACTAGTTCTTTTTTTTCAGGCTCTACAGGCAACTCAGAAAAGAAGCTAAAAAGTCAATTCAGGCAGCACCAGTGTGACTGTCCCCACCCGCAGCTGCCACAGCCACCTTGTTGGCAGCAGGGTGCCTGCAGATGCCACAGTTACCTTTACTATACGCCTCTCGTTGTCTAACCAACCCAGTTAGATCGGGGGAGTTTTTCTTTTAGAGCATAGTAAGACTGCTCATGTCAACACACACCACAAACATTTCAGCAAACACAAATGTACAAACTAAAAACAAATTCTGATTGTTGAAGTGGTGAAATGATTGGTGGGCTCACAGGGGTCCTTTCCACACCACGCACTCATGAACTCTGGGTACCGAGGCAAGCTTACCGCGCTCGCTTAAAGAGCTTCTGTTTTGTGTACTCAGATGTAAGTGTTTTGAGGAAAGACGTTGCTCTGGTTCAAAGCTGCGCTTTACTGTTAGAGGATGAGAAAGCAGAGTGTGATTTATCTCCCGTTTGTCTCTAAGTTTACCAGCAAATCAGAAGCTCTGCTACTGAAGATGCGCGGTGTCATCAACCAGTTGGCATTCGGTATTGATAAGAGGTATTGGTACATATTTTCCAATCAGTTCCCCCGTTCCCGGGTGTCTTGTCTTCCGCCACCACTTTCCTCTGCTTGTGATTTTCCTCTATTAATTTTTAGCACGTGTCTTTTCTGGCTTTGTCCTGCTCGTGGTTTGAGCTGGCTGTGGTGTTTGTCTGTCACAACCAGTGTTATTGGCCCATTTGGGTCATTGCTTTTATCCGTGACCTAACTGAATGTGTCCTTGTATTTACACTAGAGCATGGCAGCATATTCAATTGATGAACTAAATTACAATCTTTTTCTTTGCCATACAGCAAATCAATGTGTGTGGATCAAAATAAACCACTGTTTATCACAGCAGGATTGGATTCTTTATGTCAAATAGGTTGGTGAACTTATTAATATTGCTTAATCTTTTTAAGTTGCTTATTGATTTTCTCCTCCTGCCTCCTTGGTCTCCAGCACACCACCATTTCTGGCTTCGTTTTCTGACAGTTATCTGCATATTCATTTATCGTATACCCAGAATTGATGACGCTTCCAGCACACTTGTGATAGAAGGCAGGACACTGCATGGAGACAAACCACTCTCTATTCTACTAAAATATATGTACATACACACACATACCACACACACACACCACACACACACACCACACACACACACCACACACACACACCACACACACACACACCACACACACACACACACCACACACACACACACACCACACACACACATACATACACACATACCACACATACTTCTGGATTCTAGTTCCCCAAGTTTAGAAGACATTAGGAGTCCAGGGTGGTCAGAGAACTCTGGAGCATGTAATGATTAATCAGATATATGAGACCGAAGTGATGGGATGAACTGAGAACATTAGATGCACCCTAATTCTCCGATATAAGCCCGCCTTTCAGTTGGGTGCAGTGGTGTGTCTTATAACCCTAGCACTAGGGAGACCAAGGGAGGGAGATTGCCTAAACCTCAAAGCCAGACAGACTGGGCTGTACAACAAGACCCTCTTTCAAAATTTAAGGAAATAAAAAGAGTGAATAGTTTGCTTCAGGGCTGGAGAGATGGCTCAGTGGTTAAGAGCACTGACTGCTCTTCCAGAGGTCCTGAGTTCAATTCCCAGCAACCACATGGTGGCTCACAACCTTCCGTAACGGGAATCCAATGCCCTCTTCTGGTGTGTCTGAAGACAGCTACAGTGTACTCATGCATAAAATAAATGAATAAATCTTTTTAAAAAAATAGTTTGCTACAGCTACTGAGCTGTATTTTCTAAACTCCCAGATTCCATAGTCCAGTTATCAAGCCTCGTCTCTTCCCCAGAGAGCTATTTCCTGTGTGAAGCCCTTTGGGTGTGGTTTGATTTCTCACAGGGTAACAGCAGACCTTTCCACCCTGGCTTACTCTTGGGAGCTAAGGGTGCCCGGCTTTAACTGTGGGCACCTTTAGCCGTGAGCATAGAGTTTGAACACAAAGGGTGGATGTTGCCTAACGAATGGTTGTGTAAACCGATTGGCATCTTTTTTATTAGTGCCGGCTTAATCTCAGGAACACTGAGGAACACTGTGTGTGCTAATAGGTAACACATGCTTGGGATTCTCCTCTGAGAGAACAGTTGGCCAGAAGGGCTTGCTAATTTAAGTAAAAGCTGGAACTGAGACGTGGCTCAGCAATTAAGAACACTTGCTACTGTTCCAGAGGACCCAGGTTTAGTTCTCAACACCAGTATTAAATACACACACACACACACACACCACACACACACCACACACACACACCACACACACACCACACACACACACCACACACACACCACACACACACACACCACACACACACACACCACACACACACCACACACACATACTCACACACACACTCACACACACACCACACACGCACACACGCGCACACACACACACATACACACACTCAAGTAGCAAGTCAGTACTTTCACACCAAGATGGTAAGGGAGCCCTTGGAGGTTAACAGTTGAACATTTTGGGGTTAAATAAAGATGTTACAAAGGCTGAAAATTTCAGGTTAAAGATTGAACATTGCCAGAAACTAATTTTAAAATTTTTTCAAATTAATTTAAATATTGAAGTTATAAATACATTATCTTCATTAAAATAGTAGGGACTGACTGGGACTGTAGCTCAGTGGTGAGGGGCCCTCACATAAACGAGGCTCTTGGTACAATCCAGCACTGCCAGGCAGGAGAGGAAGTGGAGCCTCGTGTGTGTGCGCACGCATGTGTGCACGTGCGTGCGTGCAGGATCTCTCACATGTCTCTCCGGTACTCTGTGTTTACACATGTGTGTGTGTGTGGTGTAGAAACTTTACCAGTCTGTACTCTATATGCTTTAGTGGGCTTTCAATGTATATTCTCCTACAGTTCTAATTAATATTTGAACTTTTCCTGGTTATGGAACGTAGCCATACTTACTGCAGTTTATTATCCTCTAGGAATGAGCTTCTGGGTAGTGATCAGTTTCACGTAAAACAAGCGGTGCCACTGCATAAAATTAACACTCCATACATGCATATTTCTATTGTGAACACCGAGATCTGGAGTTACTGTTAACAAGGCACCAGTGGAGGGTGTGGGAAATCAGTTATAGCTCACCTGTTATGTCTTTCTGTCTGTAACATGGAGATGGAAAGTGAGTGACCTAGGATTGGTGCTTTAATAAACGCCATCTGCTTTATTAATAGTAATTTAATCTTTGTAGTCAATTGGGGCAAACTTTTCATTTTAGGGTCTCCTCCTGTTCCTGATAGTGACATTGGAAAGCTTCAGGCCCACTCACCTATGGAGCTGTGGAAAAAGGTGTATGAAAAGCTCTTCCCACCAAAGGTACATGCTTTCATCGAGGGGAGCTGGCCGGGTGACGGGATGCCAGGAGATAACTCCTCTCCTCCCATAACTGTAATTCCAGAGTACCAGCACCCTGAAGGCCATCCAGGACCCAGCCCGGGACCCACAGTATGCAGAAAGTGAAGTGGACGAGATGAGGGTTCAGAAGGATCAGGTATTCTCAAACCCAGTTTCACCAAAGTGTGGTATTCATTGGGAATTCATACATTTTCTTAGTTTTTTTTTTTACTTGTAAAATTATTTAAGTATAGAAAAAATTCTGACATGCAGTTAAAAGAAACTTGAAAATCACCCACCATTTCAGCACCCAAAGATAATGTAAATGTTCACACAGATCCTTTCCAATGTTAAGATGGGCCCTGGCTCCCACCCACGCTGCTGGGGAGACACGGAACATACTCTTGCTTGTAAGAGCCTTTGAAGGCGTTTGTTTCTTATTCCCTCCTTAGACATAGCTATGCCTCCCTTGTGCTAGGGAAGTTACCTTGTCCAGTTGAGGATTCTACCCTTTCAGACCAAGCCACATAGGCACACCTGACAGACTCTGGATCTCTGAAGAAAGGGCTTAGAAGTAGACAGGGCAGGGCACCCCGTTTCAGGAGGCCAGTCTCAAGAAAGAATACAGGGGTTGGGGAATTCCACCAGGGCACAAGTACTGGACATAGATTTTCAGACCTCCTTTTACTGTCATAAAATGAGATGCCACGTCATCTGTCCTTGTATGAGGACACGCTTGCGTAGCACACTCTGCAAGCTGGGAGCATGACCACATCTGGGCGGGTGTGCCGAACGTTGCAACTGGGACAGTCGCACTGTCACAGGGGTTACTTGGAGACACCTGTCTACTGTTCCAACACCAATAGTCGCTGGGACTGGTGACCAAGGCTCACCCTTTGCCTAAGACATCATAGAATTAAGTAAGCAAAATGTTTTATCTAAACACATTCCAGACAACTTGAGAATATGCTGTGGATATTTAAATGGCTTTGCAGCTGTAGGAAGGCACGATGCAGGGGCAATGAAGCGACCTAATGTAACCCTTACTGTATGTGAACCTTGGCTAGAGAGTTTACTGGAGGTCACTTCCCAATGGGTATTCAAGTGAATTATTAACTGTTATTATCTGTTTCTATGGCATCGTGACTACTTTAATAAAGTCACATGCACAGGGTTAGTAATATGCTGATGTACTTGGAACTCTGAACGTACACTTTGGAATTACATCACTTCTGACTTCACGTTGGATACAGTGGAGCGTCCATCCTCAACACTGTGTTCAGCCAACGCATCAGAGCAGCTAGATTCTCTTAGCTGACACTTTTTTTTAAAACTTACCTAAAAAACATTATAATATCTTCATTTTGCCAGTTTTATTTGTATGGTCCTGGTAGATAAATTACACAGATTTCAGATGCCAATATAGAATCTTCATAAGGTTTATACTTTTGCTGTAAAGGTACCACAATGATTGTCATTTAATGCTTGATTACTTAATTAATATTTGATTCTAAAGATTGATATCTAAAGGTAGATAAGTAGATAGATAGATAGATAGACGGACGGATGGTAGATAGATGTTAGATATATGAATAGATGGTAGATGAGATTGGGAGAGAAAATAGAAAACCTCTAAGCTTAAGGTGGAAGTCTCGCCAGTTGTCTAGACCTTTGTCTTGATGCTGTCTCCTCTGTCTTTTGATGACTATGGACTGCTGGGTAGCATTTGCCCCTTGAAAGTAGCATTGCAGTCCTTAGATCTGAGTTGACACTGAATGATAATATATTCATTTAAAAGAAAAGAGCTCAGCTGCTTCTGACTTAAATATGCTCTTAGGATTTGCCTTCAGCTATGTCACTGCTAAGAGCAACCTGCAGGCTCTCAGGACAGTGTGGCCTGGCTGCTCTAACACCTCTGACCCAGCACTTGCTCAGTCCTCTTCTGGGAAGAGATGACCTCCTATATCATCTAATTACAGTGCAGCTGCCTATGAGCGAGGGCTAGCTCTGCACCACAGGACATTAGACTTGACCTTCCTCTTGTCTTCTTCCCCATCCCAGCCGTTAGGCCTGAACAGAAAGTGAAACTCACTCATGCATGTGCAGTTAAGTTAGAGCACAACAGTTTTAGGATGGAGAAACAAACTCACGAATCCATTCAGATCCACCAGGAAAGCCCCGCTCTCACTCTTTCTATAAATAACCCCACCACCACATCCCACAATGCCTCGCTGGAAGTCTTTGTGACAAAGTACTTCTTTTATGGTAGCTGTTCAAATAAAACTCTTTTTGATGGTCTCATTCTGTAGCTCAGACTGGTCTTGCACAGACAATCCTGCAACCTCATCTCCCCAGAGGAATTATGGGAATATGCCACTGTGCTGTCTGCTTATATGTCAATTTCACACAAGCTAGAGCCATATGCGAGAGAGAACCTCAATTGAAAAAATGCCTCAGTAATATTGGGCTATTGACTGACAGGAGGGATGGCCCAGGAGCTAAGAACACTTCACTGTTCCTCCAGAGGTCCTGAGTTCAATTCCCAGCACTCACATGGTTACTCACAACCATCTGCAATGGGATCCCATTACCTTCTGATGTGCATAAAGACAGAACGCTGAACTCATATACATAAAATACATGAATACATAAATCTTTAAAAAAAAAAAAAAGGCCTGGGCTGCAGCTAAGCCTGTGGAGTGCTTTCTTTGCTGGTGTCCCAAGAGCAGTAACAAAGCAGACCGAGAAAGCTGTGGAGAGCAAGCCGGTCAGCAGCACCCCTCCATGGCCTCTGCGTCAGCTCTTGCCTCCAGGTTCCTGCCCTGACTTCCCTCACTGATGAATGGATGTACACATGCAGATACATATGTAAGTTAAAATAAACCCTTTTCCCCTCTAAGTTTCCTTTGGTCATGGTGTCTTATCACAAAATAAGGAGAACAGCACCAAGCATGGCCTTCAGTATCTGTCTTGAACCTAGTCCTTCCCCATACAGTGACGCCCTGTAGCCTGTGACACCAGCCCACACTGATCAGAGGATGTGTAGAAGACCACAGGTTTCCTGCAGACACGGTGTTTACAGATTAGCAGTCTTTTCTCTTATGGCCCAAATGTCTCTCCTGTCAGATTGCACATGGGCGCCATGGGCACCATGGGCACTGGGCCCGCTGCCTCGGTATTCTGCCGCCGTGCCTTTGCTGTCCTCAAGCTCTGCCATTCCTGACTGTAGGAATTGTGAACGTGCTACCTTAGTCCCTCACCTCTTCTCATTGTTTTTGTTAGAGGGACTGTCTGAGCCATGGTTACAGTTGCTGTGATGAAAGGCCATGACCAAAGCAAGCTGGGGAGGGAAGGGTTTATTCAGCTTACACTTCCACATCACTGTTCATCACCAAAGGAAGTCAGGGCAGGAATTCAAGCAGGGCAGGAAGCTGGAGGCAGGAGCTGGTGCAGAGGCCATGGAGGATGCTGCTTACTGAACTGTTCTACAATGCTTGCTCAGCCTGCTTTCTTATAGAACCCAGGACCACCAGCCTAGAGGTGGCCCCACCCACGTGGCCTGGGCCCTCCCCCATTGAGAAAATGCCTTACTAGATCTCACTGGCATTTCCTCAAGGGAGGCTCCTTCCTTTCTGATGACTCTAAACCACCAGGACAGGAAAATGACCATGCTGATATGTGATTTTAATCCCAGCCCTGGAGGCTGGGGTCTGCATAGGGAGTTGCAGGCTAGCCCCAGCTACACATGGAGACCATGTCCTTTAAAGCAGGAGCTGAGGGAGGGAGATTTCCCATTAAGGTCTTCTTGTTTAAATCCCCAGTTTAAAACATGCTGCTTGCTCCTAGGGCTAAGCTTTTATTAAGCACACTGACAACTGAGTCACATGGTTAAAGAAGAGCCATGTTAACATGTCCTAGTCTATAAGCACAGTCATCACAAAACCATAGGCCCTATGTCTTCAGAACCTTCAGGGCTTCGTAAGAGAGCTGGGGTGGATAGAGGTGAGCCTGGGTGGCAGCTTCCTGGGTTTGCTTTTTAATGGCTCTAGAAGCAGACACAGAATCTGTGTAAAGAAAACTCTGATGACCTTTCAAACACGGTTGTACTACTTCATCCGATGGCAACATCGAAACTCCTGTGACTGTTCGGGGTCCTGAATCAACTAATTACAGCTTCCCCTTCTTTGGCACGAAGGTGCGTTCTTTTCTCTATAATGTCATGTGCAAATTGTATATCACAGCCAGCAAAGAACTGCAAAGCAGTTGCCTTCCCTTGGTCTTGGTAAAAACAACCAAGCGATTCCAGTTAAAGACGAAGGTTGCAGTACGTCTTTCATAAATTCTGTTTTGTTTGTTTTGTTTTGTTTTGTTTTGTTTTGTTTTGTTTTGTTTTGAGACAAGGTCTAGCTGTGTAGTTATGGCTGGTCTGGAACAAATTATGTAGACCAGGCTGTACCCACACACCTAGAGCTCCCCTCTGCCTCCTGAGGGCTGAGGTTAGAAGTTGGTGCCACCACACCCAGTTATCCACTTTCTATGAGTTATCCCAATCTTCAGTGGTGTAAGTAGAAATTAACTGGCTAACTGGATTGGAGACTCTCAACCATAAGCCACGCTGAAGACTGGCACAGAGTTAGTATCATAAAAGTGTTCTAAAGTGTACACACAGCTTTGGAAGTCTACGGCAGCTCAGTTTTTATAACTTAAAGAATAACCATGAAGGATAACTGGCACTTCCTATGAGCACAGCCATGGATTTTGCTCGGAGCCACTGTGACCGTTAGTAACCTCAGCCAGTGGACAGTGCTCACCTATCTCCCAGAACAACCACACTTGTTGATCCAGAACCGTGACACCCTTTGTACAGTTGCTTATACAGTCGCCAGCACAGTGGCTGCCCGGAGATAACCCTTGGTGATTCCCTTTTGAGTGCTACTGTCCACCCACGGCTTCTCCTTCTGCTGTCAAATGAACTTATTTTAAAGATGTAGAAATCTAGGGGTTGGGGATTTAGCTCAGTGGTAGAGCGCTTGCCTAGCAAGTGCAAGGCCCTGGGTTCGGTCCCCAGCTCCAGAAAAAAAAAAAAAGAAAAAGAAAAAGAAAAAAAAAAGATGTAGAAATCTAGAGGAGAGAGCAGAGCTCTCCCGTCTTCTTCCCACGGTTGTTCTTCTGATGGGGCACATATGTCTAACACTGGTTTCACTAGGCTGCCCTAGACTGATTTCTTAATCAGTCCTTTCTGCAGACAGCTAGAGTTCCAGTGTGGAGACTTCACAGGGGCATCTGTCTGTCCACAGCCTACGTCCTTCATGGTTCTCGTTTTGTTTGTTGTTCTTTTTGATGTGGGGATTTGAACTCAGGTCTTAAGCTCTCAGGACAAACTCTCCACTGAGCCATCTCCAAAGCCATGTCTGTTAGTTTCTCTGGTCTTTAAGAAAGCCAGTGGTGGTGCAGGCCTTTAATCCTAGCAACTAGGAGGCAGAGGGAGGCAAATCTGTCAGTCTGAGACCAGCCTGGTGTGCAGAGCAAGTTCCAGGACAGCCGGGGCTACACAGTGAGCCTGTGTCTTGAAGAATCAAAACAAACAAATGAGTTTTGGGCTTGAGGGTTTTGTTTGTTGTTTGTTTAAGTTGGGGTCTTGTTGTGCAGTTCCCTATGTAGGCCAGGCTGACCTCTGCTGCTCTTGCCTCCCAGGGCCTGGAATTAAAGGCGTTTGCCACCATACCTGACACTACGATTTGTCTTCTCTGTGATGGGAAGAAGTGCATTGCTAGATAAGCACTCTACTCCTGAGTGACAGCCCCAGTCCTTGAGATCTTACTGTGACACCCAGGCCAACCTTAAACCTAAGGTTCTCCCACTCGCTGCCTCCCAACGCTGGCCTTCAGATGTGCACCAACACACCCAGCTCAATATGCCCAAAAGTTTCTTTTTAATTTATTCTCATTATTTTATTTTATGTGTGGTTGTTTACCTGCATGTATTCTGTGTACTCTATGCGTTCAGAGACAGAAGAGGGCACTGGATCCCCTGAAACTGCAGTTAGAAACATTCATGAGACACCCTGTGACAGCTGGAATCAAACCCAGGTCCTCTAGAAGAGCAGCCTGTGCCCTAGTACGACAGCATTCTTAAAAGCAAAAGCACTGTATTGAAGAATATCTACATCTCAAATATTGATAATCTGCTAACTTCAAACTAACTTTAGGAAAGAGTGAGCTTCACTTTCAAATATGGCTACTTTTAAATCTTGGCGATATAAATGCTTCCTTTGGCTAATTGAAAAGTCACTGCATATTCTGTGTAGGAAATAGTTCATGTCTGAGTGCTGCTTGGTCTGCCCGGAATCCCTAGGGCAGTCCTCTAGAAGACAAGCTCTCAGTGCAATCAGTCAGTGCAGGAAGCCTTGAGAAGTCTGGAAAGGCTGCTCTCTGTGGCTAACGGGGACTTACCTGAAATTATGTTTGTCTTAAAGTGATGCAAATCTTTGTTTCAGGAACTAGAGCAATACAAGAGAAGTTCCTCCAAGACCTGGAAACAAATCGAGCTGGACTCCTGAGCCTGCTACACTGTTGTGGGTTATGACTTCCTTCCCAAGTTCAAGGAAGATTATTTTCTTACCTTCTATGGCAACATGTGAAGAAAGTTGAGACATATAATCTGTTAGGGAAAACCTATTTCTTGTTCTGGTACAACTTCCTGATTATTCTGAAGTCCTTTAGAAGGCAAATATTCACTGTGTCATTCTTTTCTAAATAAAAGATTTTTCTATCACTTAGCATCTAGGTAGTATAAGTTTGTTTGGTGTGTGTACGTGTCTGCTCTTATTCTTTAGCATTATGAATCAAGGGTGTTTGTTACCAGCTTTTCTTACCTACTTATTTATCCTGTGTGTCCATGGTATGTTTATGGAGGTCAAAGGAAAACTTTCAAGACTCCTCTTACCATTTGGATTCTGACTATCAAACTCAGAGCAGCAAGCTTGGCGGCAGATGCCTTTAACCACTGAGCCATTTTGTTGGCTGTGGTAGCACTTTCCATATAAAGGTGGGTGCCCATGTTGGACACTGCCCTTCTGGAAGGTGTACTCAGATGCATCTGGCAGGACACCAGAAAGGAGTTCTCTGTTGTCATGGTCTCACTTCAACAGAGAGGCATGGGAAGCACCCTCAGGGGCTGTGTAAATGCACAGGAAGTCCTCACACCCAGACTCCAGCTGTCTAGAACCACTTAAAGCGACAACCTCCATCCTCACCTCTCCCCTCATCAGCCATTGAGACTGTCATGTTCGATTTAAATATCACCTTTTAAAGAACACATAGGGGCTGACATGTCACTAAGCTGGCCAGAACTTCATGAGATGAGAATTATATCCAGAATGACCTCCAGGTGGGTATGGCACGTAAGTCAGTTCTGAGTGAGTGTGGCCATTCCCACTAGTCAGGAAACCTGCGTGTCTCTTCACACACTATGGGCACAGTTCAAATAATCAACAGGGAGGCGGGTGAGGAGCATGTGGGTAGGGAGCCGCCGTCCGGTCCTTTTGATGGAAGAGAAGTCTGTCGGCTGTTTGTCTTGCTTAGGGTTCTGACATGAGAATAGTGTTCAGTGGGTTTCCGACCCACTCTGTGCTGTGAAGAAAGCCCTTCTGTTGCCAGCACCTTGATGGCACAAACAGCCCAGGCCATAACATTGATAGTGATGCTCGTTCTGTAAGTCTCTCGCATCACTGTCCATTTTGTGACTTGAGACCCAGGCTGTCACGTGTGGAAAGCCAGCGTGTTTCTAGGATGCTATCACTAACACTCAATAGCTTGAAGTCTCACACAATGTCAGCTTTCCAGATGTTTCTGAACTAGAATGAAATTCATCTGCATGTGAATAACAGAGCTCCTTGCACTTCCTCCCATCTTCAGTAAGTTGAAATCAGTGACTTCAAAGGGGGTTCCTGTGGGACTCTGAACTGCTTGACTAGATTACCGTCTCTCAGGCTGCCTATAACCGATGTGACACACATAATCTGTAGGACATTGTGTAACTATTATACCATAATCATCGGTGTCACAGACCTTTTATAAAAATTGACAACATTATACTGGTAATGTACCAACGCCACAGATGCTTAAATGCAGCTCTAAGCACTAGGCTTCCACTGTGGCTTCCTTCATTCTATAATGGGAGACATTTCAAGTGCTATAATTTATCATCCTTTACAAGCTAGGTCACAGTAACGGGACAAGTTCATGTGCTCTCTCTCAGAGCCTTGCTCACGGTTACCATGGTAACATTGAGAGAATTAAATTTAAGACTTGTTCATGAATTACTTGCAGATCAATGAGGAGGACAACCAGTCATTTAGCAGAGAATTCACTTCTTAGAGCCCACACCCAGCATCTCATTCCTGGACGGACGTTCTGAGGATGCGTGTCCGCCCTTATCGGCATCCTTCCTCTCCACGACACGGGACCATGGATTCCTGGTGCAGCCTGTTCTCCTGGCCAGGGGTGTTGTGCCTCTTGATTAGTTTTCTATCCGGACATTGCATAGCAGCTGGTCTCCAGACTACATAGCTCATTTCTCTCACACGCTTCCTTTTAAAGAGCAAACTACGCTAAAAGTGAAGAACAGCCAACATTTCTTCACTGATACGTGGAGTTCAACATTCATCCTCTTCCTGGTTTCATCAGCTACCTGATGCAGTGAGGTGACCCAGCCCTGTCGTGTAGAGCAGCATGTGGGGCAAGAGTGGGGTGCGGGGGCAGGGGTGGGGGAGGGGTGGTAAGCAGCAGTGGAAGCTCCTTACCCTCTTCTGTAGGAGGCTTTCTCAGTCAAACCCAGAACAGTCAGTAATCATACACATTTATTGTACTTTTATCAAATTCTTTATCAAATGTAAACATAATTTTTTCAAACAGGCTTATTTTTTCTGTGTCTAGAAAAAGCACATAGTGAAGCTCTAATGTCCTTTGGTTTCTGAATTATTATTAGTATTATTTACATCATTGGACCAGTTCAGTCACAATGTCCATGCACCACACTGCCCCATAAGCTGGACTAGCAAAGGACGGTGAGTTCTCGGAGCCCTTGAGGCTCTGCATAGATGCCAGGGTCACAGATGGAACCATGATGATTAGAAGACAGTATTTCTCTGTACTCCACAGCGGGCGAGCCTGCCCATTAACCCTTTCCTGCCTGCCATCTTACCTATCTGCTAATCAGGTAGTCCCGGACTTTAAAGACCACCATCCCCAGGATGACAAGAGTCGGGATGAACGAGTACAAGATCAGGAAGTTTGTCGTGAATCTGGACGTGGCCCCTGGGCAGGTTTTCTCAATGAATTGGATCCCTTGGGTCATGGAACACATTGGGTTATTTGGCACAGAAGTGTTGGAGCCACCTGCCAAGGAGAAGGACAGGGTCAGCCCTCAGGCACTTCAGGTACTAACTCACAAATACTTCCCTGATGCTGAGAAAGTGTTCAGAACTCTGAGTAGCCCTCTTCATGAAAGACAGGAATGCAGGATTAACAGTGGAGTGGAGCAAGAGTGAGTCCTGGCTTGTTTTAAAGACAGAAAAATATTCTCATCAAAATGAGAATAGATTCATTATTTTATTCCTGGTCTTCAAATATCCCTCCTGTCAATGTCCTAGTCCCTGGCGTTGTTAGCTGGAGACTATTAACCCCTGCACTCTGCTAGGCACCGGGATTTCCAGTGACCAAGGGACATGTGTTCTCAGTGGCCAGTCATAGATCGGAGGTTGACTTTTGTCATAAAAAAATGGGTTTACTCGTCTGTAATCTATACACACTTTAGGGGACAGAGGCCACATTAGCTTGCTGTGGTGTGTTCCGCAGACAAGGACTCAGCCTGTTCAGAATATACTAGCAATTACATAGGCCTATCATTTTCTAAGAATATCAAAGTGCCCCTAAGCTATTGACTACTGACCAGAGACTAACTTGACCTCTGAATATTTTCCTTTGAAAATCAGAGAAAATGGGGTGCTGCTGGAGAGATGGCTCACAGCGAGAGCACCGTTTACTCTTGTAGAGGACGTGTGTTTGCTCCCTAGCATCCACTCCACTGCTTACAACTGTCTGTGACTCCAGTTCCAAGGGATCTTGGCACCCTCTTTGGCCTCCACCAGCCACTAGGTACTTGCACAACATGCATACATACGTAAATGGAGACAAAACATTCACAGACAAAATAAATATAGTTTAAAATGCCTTAAATCAGAAAAAATGGTGGGGTTTGTTTCAAATCAAGGTTTAAAGTGCTTTTACTATGAAAATACAACATTTCAGGGGTTTGGGATGATAACATAGTCAGTAAAGTGACTGCCACAGAAGCAAGAAGACCTGAGTTTGATTTGCTCACACAAAATGCTGGGCATGGTGACACGTATCCAGGGGAGGAAAATGTCCCTGTCCCTTGCTGTCCAGCCAGCCCAGCCTAGTCAGAGACCCTAGGTCTCACCGAGAGACTGTGTCAAACAACAAATGGGCAACTATGAAGGAACAAAACCCAAGAAAATCCAAGGTTGTATTCTGACCTACACACACACTCACACACAGACACACACTCACACACAGACACTCATACACATTCACACTCATACACAGACACACATACTCACACACACATTCACACACAGACACACTCATACACATTCACACTCATACACAGACACACATACTCACACACACATTCACACACAGACACACTCATACACATTCACACTCATACACAGACACACATACTCACACATTCACACACAGACACACTCATACACATTCACACTCATACACAGACACATACTCACACACACATTCACACACAGACACACTCATACACATTCACACTCATACACAGACACACATACTCACACATTCACACACAGACACACACTCACACACTCACACACAGACACACACTCACAAAGAGACACTAATACACATTCACACTCATACACAGACACACATACACACAGACACACTCATACACAGACACACATACTCACACATTCACACACAGACACACACTCACACACTCACACACAGACACACACTCACAAAGAGACACTAATACACATTCACACTCATACACAGACACACATACTCACACACAGACACACTCATACACATTCACACTCATACACAGACACACATACTCACACATTCACACACAGACACACACTCACACACTCACACAGAGACACTCATACACACACACACTCACACAGACACTCATACACATTCACACTCATACACAGAACACACTCACACAAAGACACTAATACACATTCACACTCACACACACACACACACACACACACACACACACACACACACACACACAGCATTTCTTCCAAACATACATTTCCCTGGGAAATCGCTTACTTAGAGCAGCATGCGGAATATTGTAAAATAGGATACTTACCACAAGTGAAGTTCAGGCAATAGAACTCATTGACCACAAGAATCTCACAACAGTACTTTTGGAAGGTAAAGTAACCCAGGATTTTTAAAGGAATGGGCATTTCTTCTATGTTTCTTAAGAAAGAGAAACAAGAGGAAGAAAATTCAGTGGGCTCTAGTAAACAGAGTCACTAACTGGAAAGGGTACGTCTTTATGCGTTCTAATCTAAACGTAATCCTCCAGCTCTATTGCAAAGATGATCCTTACAGTGAAATCACCCAATAACACGGAAAGCTGTAAGCAAACACCATCACCCAGAAACGACTGCTGACATTTTGGTGATATGGAGTAATGTGTGTTCATGAAACTCACACCGTGTAGAACCACACTGTTTATCCTCTTGGTGATCCCACAGACCCCAGTCATCCCTCCATGTCAGTGAGCCTGGTGCTCTGTCATCTCAGTCTGACAGCCATTTCAGTAGCCTCTCGTGACTGTGGGTAGTGTGCTCTCTCTCTCTCTCTCTCTCTCTCTCTCTCTCTCTCTCTCTCTCTCTCTCTCTCTCCCCCTCCCCCCCGCCCCGTTACTTGAATAAACACACAAGAAACCATACACCTAGCACACACTACATCGGGGAAGACTGTCTGGCATCGGACTAAGCAGATATCTGAAGGTCCTCAGGGTGATTTGAGAACCAGGTTGGAATATAAGGAGTCTGGCAGTGGTGGAGCACACCCTTAATCCCAGCACTCAGGAGGCAGAGACAGGCGGGTCTCTGTGTGAGTTCGAGGTCAGCCTGGTCTACAGTGTTCAGTTCAGGACAGCCAGGACTACACAAACACACACAAACCCTGTTTCAAAAAAAACAAAACAAACAAACTAGGAGGGGAAAAGCTGAGCCTGTGTCAGAGGTTCTTGGTTTGGGTTTGGGTGGCCCCCTGCCCCTCCCCTCGTTCCATTCTTTATCCTTGTGAAAACAGCTCCTCTCCTGTTTGTCTTAGGAGGAATTTCCTACCAACACTGGTTCCCTCTTGGAACACTATATGGTTTGTATCGGTGATATTGTTTTATGGGACCGGTGAGATGGCTTAGTTTAGAGCAGTTTTTGCTATTATAGAGGACCTGGGTTCAAATCCAGCACCTACATGAGGGTCCACAACCACCTGTGACTCCAGTTGCAGAAGGCACAACGGCCTCCTCTGACTTCCTCAGGCACCAGATACACATGTGGTACACAGACATACACACAAGTAAAACATTCATAAATTAAATATATTAAATAATTTCTCTTTATAAGACAATTCTAAGTACTTAGGGATTCTCTGTATGGTCCTGGCTGTCCTGGAACTACCTCTGTAGGCCAGGCTGGCCTCAAACTCACAGAGATGGACCTGCCTCTGCCTCCCAAGGGCTGGGGTTAAAGGTGTTAAAAGCAGGCTCCACTGCCTGGCATTTCGGGGTATTTTTTTTTTTGGTTCTTTTTTTCGGAGCTGGGGACCGAACCCAGGGCCTTGCGCTTCCTAGGCAAGCGCTCTACCACTGAGCTAAATCCCCAGCCCTAGGGGTATTTTTAAGTATCCTATCCCTAAAGAACTCACAGTGCAGTTGGGCACATAGACTGTGCGTCCTCAATGCTACAGTAATACATGAGAGCACACCAACGACCAATGCTACGTGTCCATCACACCCTTACAGTTCATACTTGTCTTCCCTGGTCGGGGGGGGGGGGGTAGCCAGCCCCAGCCCTTTCAGCTACAGGCAGCTTCCAATATGGGAAGCTGTGGACTGGAGAGGGTTGGGGAGGAAATTACAGAGGAGAAAGAACACTGGACGGAGGACGGGAAGTGGGAGCCCAGGGAGATGAGCTTGGAATGACCGTGGAAACAGTAGGTTGGGGCCTTGAAAGGAGTTGACACTGAATAACCATGGAAACAATCAAGGTGTTTTAAGGAAGTGGATGCAGCACCAACAGGTAGAATGGAGCAGAGTGGGGGTGTGTGACTACGACGGTAAAGAAGGGGGAGCAGGCTGTGGCAAAAGATCAAGCGTGAGATGACAAAGACCTGGACAGGACGGTGGCCCCCAGCGGGGCTGCCCTGCTGTGTGCTGCTGCTTTGAGGTCAGAAGTGTGCCCTCATCTCTCCTCATGCCCAAGGAAAGTCATCCATTTATCCATTCAATCTAACCAGTGATTTTTGCTTAATTGGCTGTAGGTCCTGGGCTGGTCACTAAGAAAGACTGTAGTGGTGAACGGCGGATTGCCGCTCTCAGGGATATCAGTCTTAAGTATTAAAGAAAGAATGCGGCAGCAGCTCTCTGCTCCCAGACCCGGTGAGAGAGAGACCCAACCGCCTGGTCAGGTGGGCACTCCTGAGGCTGCAGAGCGGAAGAGACCACCAACACTGCTCACCCCAGCCCACATCCCTGGCCCAAGAGGAAACTGTATAAGGCCTCTGGGCTCCCGTGGGGGAGGGCCCAGGAGCGACAGGACCCCGCCGGACCCTGAAGGAAACAGACCGGATAAACAGTTCCCTGCACCCAAATCCCGTGGGAGGGAGAGCTAAACCTTCAGAGAGGCGGACAAGCCTGGGAAACCAGAAGAGACTGCTCCCTGCACACACATCTCGGACGCCAGAGGAAAAAGCCAAAGACCATCTGGAACCCTGGTGCACTGAAGCTCCCGGAAGGGGCGGCACAGGTCTTCCTGGTTGCTGCCGCTGCAGAGAGCCCCTGGGCAGCACCCCACGAGCAAACCTGAGCCTCGGGACCACAGGTAAGACCAAATTTTCTGCTGCAAGAAAGCTGCCTGGTGACCTCAAGACACAGGCCCACAGGAACAGCTGAAGACCTGTAGAGAGGAAAAACTACACGCCCGAAAGCAGAACACTCTGTCCCCATAACTGACTGACAGAGAGGAAAACAGGTCTACAGCACTCCTGACACACAGGCTTATAGGACAGTCTAGCCACTGTCAGAAACAGCAAAACAAAGTAACACTAGAGATAATCTGATGGCGAGAGGCAAGCGCAGGAACCCAAGCAACAGAAACCAAGACTACATGCCATCATCGGAGCCCAATTCTCCCACCAAAACAAACATGGAATATCCAAACACACCAGAAAAGCAAGATCTAGTTTCAAAATCATATTTGATCATGATGCTGGAGGACTTCAAGAAAGACATGAACACACTTAGGGAAGCACAGGAAAACATTAATAAACAAGTAAAAGCCTACAGAGAGGAATCGCAAAAATCCCTGAAAGAATTCCAGGAAAACACAATCAAACAGTTGAAGGAATTAAAAATGGAAATAGAAGCAATCAAGAAAGAACACATGGAAACAACCCTGGATATAGAAAACCAAAAGAAGAGACAAGGAGCTGTAGATACAAGCTTCACCAACAGAATACAAGAGATGGAAGAGAGAATCTCAGGAGCAGAAGATTCCATAGAAATCATTGACTCAACTGTCAAAGATAATGTAAAGCGGAAAAAGCTACTGGTCCAAAACATACAGGAAATCCAGGACTCAATGAGAAGATCAAACCTAAGGATAATAGGTATAGAAGAGAGTGAAGACTCCCAGCTCAAAGGACCAGTAAATATCTTCAACAAAATCATAGAAGAAAACTTCCCTAACCTAAAAAAAGAGATACCCATAGACATACAAGAAGCCTACAGAACTCCAAATAGATTGGACCAGAAAAGAAACACCTCCCGTCACATAATTGTCAAAACACCAAACGCACAAAATAAAGAAAGAATATTAAAAGCAGTAAGGGAAAAAGGTCAAGTAACATATAAAGGGAGACCTATCAGAATCACACCAGACTTCTCGCCAGAAACTATGAAGGCCAGAAGATCCTGGACTGATGTCATACAGACACTAAGAGAACACAAATGCCAGCCCAGGTTACTGTATCCAGCAAAACTCTCAATTAACATTGATGGAGAAACCAAGATATTCCATGACAAAACCAAATTTACACAATATCTTTCTACAAATCCAGCACTACAAAGGATAATAAATGGTAAAACCCAACATAAGGAGGCAAGCTATACCCTAGAAGAAGCAAGAAACTAATCGTCTTGGCAACAAAACAAAGAGAATGAAAGCACACAAACATAACCTCACATCCAAATATGAATATAACGGGAAGCAATAATCACTATTCCTTAATATCTCTCAATATCAATGGCCTCAACTCCCCAATAAAAAGACATAGATTAACAAACTGGATACGCAACAAGGACCCTGCATTCTGCTGCCTACAGGAAACACACCTCAGAGACAAAGACAGACACTACCTCAGAGTGAAAGGCTGGAAAACAACTTTCCAAGCAAATGGTCAGAAGAAGCAAGCTGGAGTAGCCATTCTAATATCAAATAAAATCAATTTCCAACTAAAAGTCATCAAAAAAGATAAGGAAGGACACTTCATATTCATCAAAGGAAAAATCAACCAAGATGAACTCTCAATCCTAAATATCTATGCCCCAAATACAAGGGCACCTACATATGTAAAAGAAACCTTACTAAAGCTCAAAACACACATTGCACCTCACACAATAATAGTGGGAGATTTCAACACCCCACTCTCATCAATGGACAGATCATGGAAACAGAAATTAAACAGTGATGTAGACAGACTAAGAGAAGTCATGAGCCAAATGGACTTAACGGATATTTATAGAACATTCTATCCTAAAGCAAAAGGATATACCTTCTTCTCAGCTCCTCATGGTACTTTCTCCAAAATTGACCATATAATTGGTCAAAAAACGGGCCTCAACAGGTACAGAAAGATAGAAATAATCCCATGCGTGCTATCGGACCACCACGGCCTAAAACTGGTCTTCAATAACAATAAGGGAAGAATGCCCACATATACGTGGAAATTGAACAATGCTCTACTCAATGATAACCTGGTCAAGGAAGAAATAAAGAAAGAAATTAAAAACTTTTTAGAATTTAATGAAAATGAAGATACAACATACTCAAACTTATGGGACACAATGAAAGCTGTGCTAAGAGGAAAACTCATAGCGCTGAGTGCCTGCAGAAAGAAACAGGAAAGAGCATATGTCAGCAGCTTGACAGCACACCTAAAAGCTCTAGAACAAAAAGAAGCAAATACACCCAGGAGGAGTAGAAGGCAGGAAATAATCAAACTCAGAGCTGAAATCAACCAAGTAGAAACAAAAAGGACCATAGAAAGAATCAACAGAACCAAAAGTTGGTTCTTCGAGAAAATCAACAAGATAGATAAACCCTTAGCCAGACTAACGAGAGGACACAGAGAGTGTGTCCAAATTAACAAAATCAGAAATGAAAAGGGAGACATAACTACAGATTCGGAGGAAATTCAAAAAATCATCAGATCTTACTATAAAAACCTATATTCAACAAAATTTGAAAATCTTCAGGAAATGGACAATTTCCTAGACAGATACCAGGTATCGAAGTTAAATCAGGAACAGATAAACCAGTTAAACAACCCCATAACTCCTAAGGAAATAGAAGCAGTCATTAAAGGTCTCCCAACCAAAAAGAGCCCAGGTCCAGACGGGTTTAGTGCAGAATTCTATCAAACCTTCATAGAAGACCTCATACCAATATTATCCAAACTATTCCACAAAATTGAAACAGATGGAGCCCTACCGAATTCCTTCTATGAAGCCACAATTACTCTTATACCTAAACCACACAAAGACACAACAAAGAAAGAGAACTTCAGACCAATTTCCCTTATGAATATCGACGCAAAAATACTCAATAAAATTCTGGCAAACCGAATTCAAGAGCACATCAAAACAATCATCCACCATGATCAAGTAGGCTTCATCCCAGGCATGCAGGGATGGTTTAATATACGGAAAACCATCAACGTGATCCATTATATAAACAAACTGAAAGAACAGAACCACATGATCATTTCATTAGATGCTGAGAAAGCATTTGACAAAATTCAACACCCCTTCATGATAAAAGTCCTGGAAAGAATAGGAATTCAAGGCCCATACCTAAACATAGTAAAAGCCATATACAGCAAACCAGTTGCTAACATTAAACTAAATGGAGAGAAACTTGAAGCAATCCCACTAAAATCAGGGACTAGACAAGGCTGCCCACTCTCTCCCTACTTATTCAATATAGTTCTTGAAGTTCTAGCCAGAGCAATCAGACAACAAAAGGAGATCAAAGGGATACAGATCGGAAAAGAAGAGGTCAAAATATCACTATTTGCAGATGACATGATAGTATATTTAAGTGATCCCAAAAGTTCCACCAGAGAACTACTAAAGCTGATAAACAACTTCAGCAAAGTGGCTGGGTATAAAATTAACTCAAATAAATCAGTTGCCTTCCTCTATACAAAAGAGAAACAAGCCGAGAAAGAAATTAGGGAAACGACACCCTTCATAATAGACCCAAATAATATAAAGTACCTCGGTGTGACTTTAACCAAGCAAGTAAAAGATCTGTACAATAAGAACTTCAAGACACTGAGGAAAGAAATTGAAGAAGACCTCAGAAGATGGAAAGATCTCCCATGCTCATGGATTGGCAGGATTAATATAGTAAAAATGGCCATTTTACCAAAAGCAATCTACAGATTCAATGCAATCCCCATCAAAATACCAATCCAATTCTTCAAAGAGTTAGACAGAACAATTTGCAAATTCATCTGGAATAACAAAAAACCCAGGATAGCTAAAGCTATCCTCAACAATAAAAGGACTTCAGGGGGAATCACTATCCCTGAACTCAAGCAGTATTACAGAGCAATAGTGATAAAAACTGCATGGTATTGGTACAGAGACAGACAGATAGACCAATGGAATAGAATTGAAGACCCAGAAATGAACCCACACACCTATGGTCACTTGATTTTTGACAAAGGAGCCAAAACCATCCAATGGAAAAAAGATAGCATTTTCAGCAAATGGTGCTGGTTCAACTGGAGGGCAACATGTAGAAGAATGCAGATCGATCCATGCTTATCACCCTGTACAAAGCTTAAGTCCAAGTGGATCAAGGACCTCCACATCAAACCAGACACACTCAAACTAATAGAAGAAAAACTAGGGAAGCATCTGGAACACATGGGCACTGGAAAAAATTTCCTGAACAAAACACCAATGGCTTATGCTCTAAGATCAAGAATCGACAAATGGGATCTCATAAAACTGCAAAGCTTCTGTAAGGCAAAGGACACTGTGGTTAGGACAAAACGGCAACCAACAGATTGGGAAAAGATCTTTACCAATCCTACAACAGATAGAGGCCTTATATCCAAAATATACAAAGAACTCAAGAAGTTAGACCGCAGGGAAACAAATAACCCTATTAAAAAATGGGGTTCAGAGCTAAACAAAGAATTCACAGCTGAGGAATGCCGAATGGCTGAGAAACACCTAAAGAAATGTTCAACATCTTTAGTCATAAGGGAAATGCAAATCAAAACAACCCTGAGATTTCACCTCACACCAGTGCGATTGGCTAAGATCAAAAACTCAGGTGACAGCAGATGCTGGCGAGGATGTGGAGAAAGAGGAACACTCCTCCATTGTTGGTGGGATTGCAGACTGGTAAAACCATTCTGGAAATCAGTCTGGAGGTTCCTCAGAAAATTGGACATTGAACTGCCTGAGGATCCAGCTATACCTCTCTTGGGCATATACCCAAAAGATGCCTCAACATATAAAAGAGACACGTGCTCCACTATGTTCATCGCAGCCTTATTTATAATAGCCAGAAAATGGAAAGAACCCAGATGCCCTTCAACAGAGGAATGGATACAGAAAATGTGGTACATCTACACAATGGAATATTACTCAGCTATCAAAAACAACGAGTTTATGAAATTCGTAGGCAAATGGTTGGAACTGGAAAATATCATCCTGAGTGAGCTAACCCAATCACAGAAAGACATACATGGTATGCACTCATTGATAAGTGGCTATTAGCCCAAATGCTTGAATTACCCTAGATCCCTAGAACAAACGAAACTCAAGACGGATGATCAAAATGTGAATGCTTCACTCCTTCTTTAAATGAGGAAAAAGAATACCCTTGGCAGGGAAGGGAGAGGCAAAGATTAAAACAGAGACTGAACGAACACCCATTCAGAGCCTGCCCCACATGTGGCCCATACATATACAGCCACCCAATTAGACAAGATGGATGAAGCAAAGAAGTGCAGACCGACAGGAGCCGGATGTAGATCGCTCCTGAGAGACACAGCCAGAATACAGCAAACATAGAGGCGAATGCCAGCAGCAAACCACTGAACTGAGAATAGGTCCCCTATTGAAGGAATCAGAGAAAGAACTGGAAGAGCTTGAAGGGACTCGAGACCCCAAAAGTACAACAATGCCAAGCAACCAGAGCTTCCAGGGACTAAGCCACTACCTAAAGACTATACATGGACTGACCCTGGACTCTGACCCCATAGGTAGCAATGAATATCCTAGTAAGAGCACCAGTGGAAGGGGAAGCCCTGGGTCCTGCTAAGACTGAACCCCCAGTGAACTAGTCTATGGGGGGAGGGCGGCAATGGGGGGAGGTTTTGGAGGGGAACACCCATAAGGAAGGGGAGGGGGGAGGGGGATGTTTGCCCGGAAACCGGGAAAGGGAATAACACTCGAAATGTATATAAGAAATACTCAAGTTAATAAAAAAAATAAAAAAAAAAAAAAAGAAAGAATGCAGTGTAAGGTGGCCTTAATGGGCCGTGTGTGTGTGTGTGTGTGTGTGCGTGTGTGTGCGTGCGTGTGCGTGTGTGTGCATGCATGTGTGTGTGTGTGTTTGTGTATATGTGTATATGTGAATGTGAGTGGGGTGTGTGTGTATGTGAGTGTGTGTGTGATGTGGTGTGTGTGTGAATGTGTGTGGGGTGTATGTGTGTGTCTGTGTGTGCGAATGTGTGTGTGTGTGTGTGTGTGTGTGAATGTGTGGTGTGTGTGTGTGTGTTTCAGAGAGAGCCTCTTCAGCCTTGGGGCCAGAGGGTAGATCTTGTACAGGTGACAGGGACAAATTGGAGAGCTCAAGAAGGAATCTTGGATTGCTTTCAAGGAGGGCCCAAGTGTTGTGACTGACACATGGCTGTCTGCACTGTGTCGTTAAACAGGAACAAAGTATGCATATGTGTCTCATCTGACACAGTGTATGATCTTATTGTTGTTTTTTTATTTATTTTTAAAATAGCAGGATACAGTCCGGCCTGTGGCTGTTCGGGTGACACTTGCTTTCCTCCTATTCTATAGTTTGCTGTGTGAGGAGCTGTAACACCAAAGCCATTTATTTCCCTGTGTGTCTAAGCAAGAGGGAGCCAGCGGCCAGATGCTGCTGGCAGTTCAGTCAGGAAAGATGGTGCCGTGAAGGGAGAGCAGGGCAGGGTCCAAGCAGTCTTGTAATGTGGCGACTTTGCCAAGAGCATGAGAACATTTGCCAACGGTGGCCACGGCATCCCTCTTAAGAACATTCGTACCCCAAACCCCAGTGTGTCAAATAGCACCAGACTGCCTACCACTGCAGAGATCTGACTGTATGAAGGAGTGGACGGTGCCCATGCTACCTTGTTGGCCTGATTCTGAACCTTTGGCCTGACTTGCACAGTTTTCAGAGATGCTACCAACCCCCGTCAGCAGCAGAGACAAACACAGCGTAATATAAAGACTGCCCTTTATGATGAAACCTAGCTGCTTGGCTCAGAAGTAGCTTGTCTTTCTATAGTCTAGTGTGGACATCTTGTAGCATGCGCTCTGGTGGATTATCCCATTAACCCCTTCTGATCTGAAGAAGTAGCTTCTTGTTTGGAGATTTAAATCAGGAAACCAGTTTCGACAGGGGAAAAAAGTGACTTGTTCAAGGTCAAGAGGCAGCAAGGCAGTAGAGGAAGCTTCTGGTGTCCACCTGGCCCTCTCCGGGGAATATGTGCACTCTGGCCATGCTCCAAGAGGTAGGCCCCAACCAGTCAAGTCCAAGCCCAGCTTCTTACTTGTAAAAAAATTACTCCAAACTGAATCATGAATGGGGTTAAATTTAAATAGATGCCCACTTTTTTTTGTTGCTTCTTGCTTGATTTTGTTGTATGTAAGGTTATGTGTGTGTGTGTGTGTGTGCGTGTGTGTGCGTGTGTGTGCATGCATGTGTGTGTGTTTGTGTATATGTGTATATGTGAATGTGAGTGGGGTGTGTGTGTGTGTGTGTGTGCGCGCGCGCACACGTGCACGCGCGCTTATGAGCACACATGGGGAACCCAGAGGAGGATGCCATACATTCTCTGTGTGTCTCCATCCTAGTCTAGTGAGACAGGGTCTCTACTGAACCTGAAGTTTGTGATTTGGGGGCTAGGCTGGTTCCAGCAATCCCCCTGTCTCTGCTAGGGCTACAGGCCATGCCTTTTGTGTGGGTGTGGGTAGCCCATACTTGGGTTCTCATGCTTGTAGAGCAGCCATCTTCCCTCCAAGCCCCCCACCAGCCCTTTAAGCTGAGTAAACAAAGCCATCACAATTCCCTTACCTGCTGGTCCCACATGTAGCGTGGCCCGGACGAATTTAACTCTTTACATTTTTAGACCCTTTCTGTGACTAATTGTAGAACATGTGTGCATTGCACATGTATGTTCTTGATTATAAAGTAATACATGATAGGGAAATTATAAAGTAAATGTGATAAGAAATTAAATATCATCCAGAGATTCTCAGTGTTGACCTTTGGAACGTGTCCACTAATCTTTATTCTCTCTTGAATAGAAACTTTATCCTATTGGCTCTTTCCTTACTTCGCTGATTTTCATTTCAGAGCACCCATCCTGCTTCCTTGCTGGCTAGTGGGCAAGCCACAGTCCCCCCAGTTAGGGTACAGGGCTCTAAAGAGACGGCTTAGCAATATCTAAGAGCACTGGCTGCTCTTGCAGAGGTCCTGGGTTCATTTCCCACCACCTACATGGTGGCTCACGACCATCTGTAATTCCAGTTTCAGGGGAACTTCTGCCTTCATCCGGCCTTTGTAGGCACCAACACGTACATGGTGCACATACATATGTGCAGGCCCTTGCACATACACATACATAAAAATAAATATGTTTAACATGGGAATTGAGAGCTCACATCAGTTGTACCAGTTAGATGTGAGCTAAAGTTTGGCTGTAAGTTAAGCTTTGAGTCTCCTAGAGAATCCTGATTGCTTCCTGTCTTTTGTTTTACTAGCTGGTTACATGTGAGTCCCATCAGTAACTGTTGTGTCCTGACTTCTACTAAAAAGACATCTTGCTAACAAGCTGACCAGTTCAAAGGCTAAGGCGATAATGATTGGCGGGCAATAGGAACATCCCAGACTACAAGGTGACGTTGAGCCACTGCCACTCGGCCCTCTGGGTTTGCTTTATGACAGTCATCATCAGTTGACCCTTGACCACAAGTTCTGCCAGACTAAATCTTTCAAATCATTTCTTCTTACCTGATAAATCCAGATCCAATGAGCAACCCAGAAATACTCAGCAGAGCCACTATGCTGTTGACAATATTGGGGTTTTGGACCATACCAAGCAGCACAAGTGTCAGAAATTCTCCAATTAAGTGAGGGGCCAACAGAGCGGCAGAGAAGTATCCAAATCTGGCGACCTCGGGATACAAGCCCAGAGTCCTAGAAAAACACGAGCTCTTTAGTTCTCTCTCCGCACACTATCACTTAAGGAAAAGACCACATTTCCTCCTGTGACTGAGCCCTTGCTGGCTGGCAGGAGGCGGACTTAGCAGTGTGAGCCCCATTCCCCTTCGCCAGCCTTCTTAGGAACAAAGCCAACATTTGAGTCTGCTCATTACCGCAGTTGTTCCTACTGCCTTCAACTCAGTGTGCAGTGCTGTTAAAACCCCTTTAGCTCGCACGGTAAATATTAAATTGCTTAGGCAACAGCCTCCCGGGCTGGCGTGAACAGGGCCGTCGAATCCCCCTGATCTCTTCATGAATAACTGCTCTTCCTGCCATTCCCACCCCAACGCGCCGCCGTGCTACCCTGACCCCATCCTTATTCTGTAGGATTATTGCCAGCACGCAGTCGTTCACGGTCCACCCATTACCCTCCCGACCATCTCTCTACCGTCGTTTATTCTAAGAGCCTCGGTTTTACCTCCGTGTCCTTGTAAGCTAACCTGTATCTGAGCTCTTTCCTGGTACACGTCTTCCATCCCATTGTTCTCACCCCTGACGACAGTGTGTCTTTATCTGAATACCACTCAGGAAAGTTGAACTTTCGGATCGTCATGGCAGTCAATGTTCTGCTGTGCTGCGTATTGAACCCAGGGCTTTGTGCAAGCTAGGCAAACCCACACTCTACCTTGGGCCACATCCCCAGCCCTGATAGTGTGTCTTAAACTCTCAGTAGACGAAGGGGCCATCAGTCCACTTTGCCTGCACTCTCCAACTCTTGAAGGTTCTCCTTTCCCTCGCCCAAATCACCATGGGTTTTTATTGCATTTATTTTCCTCTCCAGCGTAGTCTTGTGGCTCCTAAAACATTCTGTTGCCTTTAACATTCTTATAATATGAAGGCAGGGATCATTCTCCACTCCGATCTTTCCCCTCAAAGTCTTGGAACTTTCCTGATAAGCCATTGCAGATGCGTCTCTAGTCAGCTGGTCTCCAGCGCGTAGCCTCGGTGGTCACCCATGCTGCCTTACACTCTAGAGCTCTCAGAATTTTCTCCAAAACTTCAGCCTGAAGTCTCCAAGTGTGGCCTCTCCCCCTTCGTCCCCAGGCCTCTCTGAAGCCATCCTTGCTCGTTCTGCACCACTGTCTAGGAGCCCTGCTCAGTACGGGGGGCAGAAGTGAGCATGGCATTGTTGTGCCAACCAGATCCACTCTTCCACATTGCCACTTTGCCTTAGCTGCCTAAGGTTTTCTCTTTACATCTTGGAGTCCAGTGGGAGATCATCATGGTGTGTTTTAAGCTGTATTTTAAATTACTTTCTCTCTCAGTTCCCCAATTTCATTCTCTTCTGCATTCTCAGAAAGAGAACTTACATTCTATTCTGTCTGTCTATCTATTTAATTATGTATCTATCTAATCTCTCTGCCTCTCTCTGTATCTGTCTGTGTCTGTCTGTCTGTTTCTCTCTCTCTCTCTCTCTCTCTCTCTCTCTCTCTCTCTCTCTCTCCCTGTGTGTGTGTGTGTGTGTGTGTGTGTGTGTGTGTGTGTGTGTTCCCCTCCATCTTTGCTCAGTGTGGCGAGGTCTTCTTGCACCCATGATGCCATGCCACTCTGACTTGCCTGTGTATGTGACTGGGCATGACTACGTTGAGTGGAATGTTCATCAGCTCACAATCTGTTTGCACGCATGCTGGAGAATCTAATCCAGGGCTCTAGGAAAGCCTTCTATCATGGAGCTACACCCCAAATCCTCGCATGGTTTTTGATGGTTTTTTTCCTTACCATATTCTAAGACAACCATTCCTTAAACCCAGCAGCCATGGGACTCATGCTGATTTCTTTTCTTGCTCTCCAAATGGACTGGTGGATGCTGCCCATCCCCCCCCCCCAACCTAATAAGAGTTTAAGACACTGTCACTGGTCCAGCTCATATCCTCACTGCTCCCGTCAGCTCATGCCCTGCACCCCACTACACTCTTGATACCAATGAGCCAATGACCTCATGTCACGCCTTATTTCCTTCAACCTGTCTTGATCCTGAACACGCTTATAGCGCATACGCCTCACCTCTGTCGTTCTCTGAGTAACTATGTCTTCTGAGAAGGTGCACCAAGCCCTGCAAACCCTTCATTCTGGAGCCTAAGCCAGCACCCCCTGGGTTATCTCGCACTTGCATACATGTAGCTTAGGAAAACAGTTGCTGTTGCATGGGATGGGGTTTGCAGAGGTTGCAGTTAGGAGCATCTGCAGAGGACACAGGCAGTGAAGGACAGTGTCTCAAAGACCTGTCTGGAGTCCTCTCGACCTTGTCATTCATGGAGTCAGGACAAGCCCACTTGTGTGCTCCATGGCTTCCTACAGCAGAGCCACATGGGGAAGGGACATGACAGAGACGGATGGGGAACCCTTTCTAAGCTCTAAGAAATAGAAAACCCCACAGAAGTGATATGGCTTCTTCCTGTAGTCACTCTCTTTGCTGAAACCCTCTGCACCCACCCAACTGTGATGTCCAGGTCCATCAGCAAAGCTTCAGGCTGAGGAGCTGCTACAACCTGGGGAGGCTGTGGGCTCCTGCACCTGTGTCCCAGCTCCTGTGAGCACTTCTGTAGCTCAGACCCTCAGAGCATGAGACATACTGCTTCCTGACCCAGACATGCTGGCTGCTCCAGGGTCCCCAGGCAGCACGCACTGGGGTTGCTCATAATAAGTTGGCCATCAAGGCATAGATGGAAGGGTTCACCCATAGCTGCTGTAAATGTGTCCCAACACCCCCACGACCCCACGAGGAGCCTGACCCAGGGGAACTGAATACTCCTGGACACCACCTTACCAGTAACACACGCTGCTGAAAATCACCGTGGCAACGATGCTGAAGGGGAGAGCATGCAGCACATAGGCGAGCAGCATCTGCCACTTCTGGTACAGGCCATCCTGACTCTCCTGGTCGCTGACAGCTCTCAGCATGGGAACTGGCATGGAAGGCATGTTCCGAAGCAGTCAGTCACCACACTGCTGAGGGACGAAAGGCTACCCAAGCTGAACTTGAGGTCAGCCAAGATGGCTGGCGGCCAGAATCATGGAAGGACAATAAATGCTCCCACCTCTAAAATCTACACACTACCTGGGGACAGTGTGGCGGCAAAACCCGGCACTTTACTCTCATTTCTAAAGTAATAAAGCACACAGAAGGGGGGTGTGAGTGAGTGACCTGAAGCCCCTTGTCCTCTCCTACAGGACCTGGTCCCCACAGCAGCCAGGACATTGGTTCTCAGAGGCCAGAGACGCCTTACCCTCCTCCCCAACTTTCCAAAGCACCAGTCTTCCCTCTTCCCTGCACTTGCTGCTCCTCCAATGCCTGTTTTTCTGAGGCAAACTGCAGTGCCAGGCAGGACAGTGTTGCCTCTGGGTTGGCACAATTAGGTGTTGTATTTCCAAAATAGGATTCAGCGTGATAGTCGAGTCTACACCACTGAAAGTCCTAGTCAACAAGAGTGAGCTGGGGTTGGGGATTTAGCTCAGTGGTAGAGCGTTTGCCTAGGAAGTGCAAGGCCCTGGGTTCGGTCCCCAGCTCCGGAAAAAAAAGAACCAAAAAAAAAAAAAAAAAAAAAAAGAGAGTGAGCTGTTGAAAAACCTTTTCAAATTCTGCACTACCAACGCCCCACCACCTTGTGTTTCTGAGTCCTTCAACCCTCAGAGATGTCCATTGGTGAACTCACATCAAGGGGACCCTACAGTGAATTGCCTTTCCTTGGAGAATTGGGGGAAGGGCATGTTTTTCTTAGAGAAATTCCTTTTTAATGGCCAGCTTTTGGGAGGCAACATTCGGATCAGATAGATGTGGGGGAGAGAGCCGCACCTCCAACACAGGCACTTACAGAGGTTCACAGCGTTGAGCATGCCGGTGTACGGGGTGGCACCCACGAGCTGGTACAACAGCCCTACACGGTCCTGAACAGCGCCCTTCAGCATGTTGTTCTGGACTCGGAGAAGGTAGAAAATGAGGAACAGACCCATGATCAGATTCTGAACAAGACGCATAATCACCACCTGCTTATTCCTCATTAGGTTTCTCGTTACTCTCCTGAAAACCAAACGAGCCGTTTTCATTTATTCGTTTAATTTTGTTATTGTAAATGAGCATGAAGAGCCAAGCCAGCTCTTGGCTGTATTTCCAAGGCTCTTACCTCAGGAGAACGCCGAGCTTGCAGAACATTCCGGGAGGATTTTTCGTTTTGAAAGGAACCATGGGTAAGGTTTTCAGGTGTCTTGTTCTTTCAATGTTCTCCAGGATTTTGTGACAGATGTCCGATTGCCTGAAGGCAGATTCCAGCATCTGGACTCGCTTGTACGTCTCTATCTCTCGCTCTCTGCTTTGGGTGTCCACCGATGTCAAGTCCACTAAAAGTTTCCCCCAAAAGATATGAGTTTCTAAATACACGTGCACACACACAGAATGGACACTCATACTAGATTCATCATCACTCTTCGCCCTATCTCAACGGAGACGCTCCTGTCACTAATGACTGTCTGGTACACAGAAATGTTTAAAGCTACCCAGAAAGGCCATGAGAATCCTGGATCGACTGCCTGGGAGGATTTCAAAGTCAACTAGTTTTCCCTGACCGTGAGAGAGAGAAAGTCAACTAGTTTTCCCTGACACCTCTCTGCTCTGCTAAGTCAGTAGAGGCAGGTTAACTGACCTGCCAAATTAACTCCTTGAAAAATAAGAGAACATCAAAACAGACAAATGCAAAAGTAAATCTTAGCAAAACAAAAGCCTAGAAGAGCCCGTGTCATCCATGCCGAAATCAAACCTAAGGAAGATTTAGGGCTGGCACCATGGCTCAGCAGGTAAAGGCACTTGGCAACAAAACCTGATGACCTGACTTTGATCCCTGGAACCCACACGGTAACCATGGTAACCATCTTCTCTGGGTGGCTGTCCTCTGACGACTACATGTAGACTATAGCACAAATGTGTGTGCAGGCACAGGGACACACACACACACACACACACACACACACACAATAAAAAAATTACAATTAAAAAAGATTTCCAAAAAGCCCTGATAGTAAATACTTTTTTAAAAATGCACTTACTGTAGAAATCAAAGGGATTGGAATGTTCAGGACAGGGGTAACCACAGTTATTGAAGAAACCGAGCATCTCCTCTGGCGTGCCACAGAACACCAACTCTCCGTAAGTCAGAATGGCAATTTTGTCGAAGTGCTGATTGGACCACAGATGGTGTTAGTGTGTGCTTCCCAGCCCGGGTTACCCCAGTGTGTGGGTGTTGCCTCTGAGCCCCAGCATCACTCTTGGGCCACTGAGAGAGTGACTGTGAGGTGCTCTGTGTGTTGCTTGGGTTTGAAAGATTAAGTTTTCATCTATCGACAAACAAACAAATACTGGCTAACTAAAAGGATGCCGTGGGTATCAAATGAGGTTTTGAGGGATAAAATCTATAATGTTGTGATGAAATGGGGCTTTGGCGGCTAGCTAGGTCATGATGCCACTGCCAGGTGCCTCCCCTCTTTGTGTGTGTGTGTGTGTGTGTGTGTGTGTGTGTGTGTGTGTGTGTGACACACCAACATCACGTGTCTTCCTTAATTATTCTTCCCCTTGTTTTTGAGACAGTGTTCCTTACTGAACCTGACACTTGTGGGTTCAGCTAGACAGAAAGGCCAGCAAATCCCAGAAATCTTCCTGCCTCTGCCTCCCTAGCACTGGGTCCCAGCATGCACTTCTGTGCCCAGCTTTTACAGGCATGGGGAATCCAAACGCACAGCAAGCACGTTACCAACAAAGCCATCTCTCCAAGCTGCCACTGGCAGCATTTTACCGACTGGCTCCATTTTGAGTCATTTCTAATTTATACCCCACTCCCTTTTCAAGTACGCACGTGGATGCGTGGCCCCAGGATTGCCTTGCGGACTACATGATTGCGGCTCGAATGGGCTGGTGTACAGAAGGTGCTCGGCACGCGTTAGGTACTGAGTAAATCAGCCCTTTGCTCCTTCATCACTGGCGTGTGCTCTTTACCCTGCCCTGCCATTCCTGGCTCAAGACCCCATGCTCCTCCTGTCGAGTGGGATGAGATGTTGAGTCGAGCGGGACGAGAGGGGTGTTCCCTTACGTGGAAGAGCTCAGAGCGAGGCTGGTGGATGGTGACGATTACAATGCGGTTCCTGCGAGCCAGCTCGACCAAGAGGAGGACGATATGATTTGCAGTCATGCAGTCCAGTCCTGTGGTTGGCTCGTCAAGCATCATGACCTCTGCCAGCAAAGAAGGGTCAGATGTCTGAACCATTGCCTAGCATGCTCTGCGCTTTAACTCAGTATTCTGATTGGTCCTTTCCTGAGATGCCACGCCCCTTCCAAACTGTGTGGAGAGAGGCAGCCATGTAGAAACTGGCTTTCACCCTGAGCCCAGAAGAAAGCACCTGACCTGGGAGGGCCCAGCTCTCAGCTCTGGAGCACACCTGGGACAGGAGAGAGACCATATCAGGTCTCTGTACTCTGGACTATGTGAGCTCCATGTCTAGGATGCTGGTAGAGACCAGGGCTAGCAGGCAGGCTTCGGGAGGGTAAGAAAGTGGCTAACGTTTACCTAGCCCAACCCTGTGTCATATCAGAGCACTTTGAAGCATTAATGAGGTCTGCTCTTTGCACAGAGGAAGAAAGAAACAAGGTCTGAAGTGTCCGTGGATGCGCAGGCATTGGCTGGGTGCTTTAGAGGCTTTAACTGCATCCCATGTCTAACCAAGAAGTGAGAGGGCTTTTATTATCTCCTGACCAAGCACCATCAGAACAGACAGGCTTATCCTAGTACAGGCAGATGCAAAATACCCTCTCACAGGTACACATAAGTGCTGAGGTCTGTCAGATTGGGAGAATGACCAAACCAGGCGAGGGAGGGGAGGGGAGGGGAGGCAGAGGACTAGCTACCTCACCTTGATGACCTCTTCCCCATGGTAGTATATACACTCAGTCAACTCTAGTCATTCCAGAACCCATTGGCCTTCCCCATAGGGCAAAACACTCCTGTTCTCATTAGTCAGGATGGACAGGGCAGGCCTCATATTCATGGAAGGCTCTGGTGGACCACAGAGACACAAACAGGACACTCTTAAGAGATGTTCAGTGCAGATGGTCTTTGTGATAGTCGCCCTAACTCTGAATAACCCGGGAACACCGTGGCTAAGGGAAAACACTGTAGGGCCAGTCATCTCCCCTCATGGGCTCACTGCTGCTACCCAGCATTGCGAGGGAATGTGCTACCACTTATCATTAGTCTGAGAAAGGATCAAAGTTCAAAGTCCAGTTGAGCATGTATCACTTTATTACCATAAGGGTGAACTGTGATAAGTTGGAGGACTGTCTCCCAAATTACAGACCCTCATCAGGAAATGACATATGCAAACTGCACATAGCATTTCCCAAAATCAGGGCCTCGAATTTTCGAAACCGCAGGGATATCAATCCCACACAAGCCATTTCTCACTGGAAACTGAGAGGAAAGCGTCCAAAGCACCCGGGAACACATGGAGGATATCCTGCCAGCATCTGGTAATGGTTTGTGTCCCACTTACTGGGGTCCTGAAGGAGTTGGGCTGCGATGGACACTCGGCGCCGCTCGCCACTGGAAATCCCCCCAAAATTATAGTTGCCGATCATTTGGTCTGCCACGTGGCTCAGACTCAGCTCTGTCAGGACTGCCTCTACCTGTAAGAGACACAACACCCAAGGGCTGCTGCTGTCTCCATGACTGATACCTCAGTTTATGGACTGGTGATGACCCCGGAGAGAGAATGCTTTTCTAGAGAACAAGGGCCACTTTCAAACTCGCCATACCCTGGGGAGAAAAGTCCATTACAGTAAAATCCACCTTGGTTTAATATATAATACATAGGTCAGACTTAAATAAAAGTTTTAAGTCCCTGGAGAGAAAAAAAATGGTTTATTCTTGCAACAGAAAAATGACCCAAAGGCATAATTATGACATAGATTATGTTAAGAATTTGGGTTTTGAAATTTTATTGTTATAAACATTTTCTGTGCTTTTAAAAAAAAAAAACCAATTTGGTTTGAAGTGGCCCCTTTGTAGCCCAAGTAAGTCCTGGAGGCTCAAGTGGCCAATCACAATGTGGTTTTACATCAAAGGAATATAATCCAGCTTCCAGAAGTAATTAAAAGCCTTTCTAATCTTTACTCAAATCTCTCCAAGAAACTTCAAAGAGTCCCCAGCATATAATGCTCAGCTCTGCACCCAGGCTTCTAATTCCCTACCGATCTCTCCATTCTCCTACCCTGCAGCTCCCTGCAGTCCGAATTATTCCTGACTCTCCACGCCATCACATTCCAAAACAATCCTGATTGACTTGCTAAGAAGGCTGGCCTTTCTCCCCTCTCCCTTTCTGGGCTTACTGCAGCCCCCAGAGACCTTTGGGAAATCTCTACTTCTACCTCTCCCCTTCCTCTCTCCCTGAGTCTGCAGGAAACCCTGGGGGGGAAGCAGAGACAAGACTGAAACAATACAGAAGAGACTTTGTCCCCAGCTGCCTTTAATGAGGTTGTGTCCCTTTCGAAATGGAAAAAGAAAAGAAGAAAAAAAGAAAGAAAGGAAGGAAGGAAGAGAGAGAGAGAGAGAGAGAGAGAGAGAGAAAGAAAGAAAGAAAGAAAGAAAGAAAGAAAGAAAGAAAGAAAGAGACTGACACATTTCTTTATGGTTTCAGGAAAGAGGAAACTTTTTGAGCAGAGTTCCAGAGGCCAGGGGACAGAGTCTGAATGAAGCCCTGGTCTACAGAAGATGTGAAGAAGAAATGAGGCTAGGCTGTGTCAGAAAGCCAGTAAGATCAGATCTGGAAAGAACCATCTCCTCTTGGAATCAGATCGAAGGAACCTAGAACTGAGCTTTGCTTGACTTGTGGGAGATCTAACTCGAACCCTGGTTGCTCCTCTGAAAAAGCAGGCAGTGGTCTTAACCACAGAGCCATCTCTCCGGCTCCCTTCTCCAAAATTCCTAAGTGGGATTTCTCACCATTTTAGATTTTAAGAAATTACTAAAGCAAACAGAGAGACCGCCACAGAGGGTCTACATAGCTGGTCCCTTCCTTTGTCACTTGGCTAGGTCCACCAAGCCATGTGAACACGTTATTGCACACCCATCTCCCAGGAGAGTACAGGTGTCCTCTCAGACTAGGATTCCCAAGAAAGTATGGAGTTAGAGGGAGTGGATTTTTCCCACAGGGTGGAGACAAAGCTCCCCTCCCCCGGCTAATATTAGATATTAGCAAGATAATATTAATATTAGTGAGATATTGTATTTGCACAAGCCTGCTGAATGCCAGCCAGAGAAGACACCAGAGGCAGGACCCATGTCATACCCCTGAGCTCTCTGGGTAACCTTAGTGGGAGAGACAGCTGAGGCATCTCTGGGGGGGGCAGGGGGCACCTACAGCTAACTGCCTCCCGGAGTTGTCCGGGATTCTCAAATGAAAGCAGTCTGCTCGCTTTCCCAAGAGCCTGGTAAGATGCCTACCTACTTCCCAGGAAGCTGTGCCGTGACAGGTGACAGCGCTGCCTGTTGCTGTTTTTTTCTCAGGTGGTTCGCAGGCCTTCACAGTCCAGACCGAACCAAGCAATGTTTCCAACTAAGGTCAAGGTGGGTTTATTTGCGGCTACTTCCAAAATGGGTGTGGTCAACAAACAAACCTAGCCGGAGTGAGGACTCCATAGTTTCTTCCTTAATGGAAGAAACTTAGTCTACTTTGCATGAGGCCCCATAAAGACAAGACAAATAAGTGGGTAACGGCACGGACCACCTGAATCCGATCCTCTGAAACCACATGATGGAAGGATGAGACCGGAGGCATCATAGCAAACCAGGCTTAGGTTGGAGAGGTCACGTTTCAGATGTTTACACAGGTCGTGTAGCTGTCACTTAGGAAGGCAGAGGTGGAAGAGTGTGAAAGCAAAGATAAAAGCGGGAGGACCAGGAGGTGCTCAGAGGAGGAGCTGCTGAGGCACCTGATCTCCCTCAGGGAATTGGCCTCCACACTGCTTTAACTAAAAGTACCTTCTTGTCGTAGAAGTCCGCGGAGCTGCTGCGGAGAGCCAGCATCGCCGTGTATCTCAGCGTCTCCCGCACCGTGAGGCTGCTCAGAAAGACATCGCTCTGCAGGAAAGGGGACATCAGGGTCGTGGGAGCCCCGGGGGTGGGGGCCAGAGCCCAGGCAGGCCAGGCCCGGGGACACGCCCACCTGCAGGAGGTAGGAGACGCAGTCTTGGAACTGGTCCCTGCGCAGCTCGCAGCCGTTCACAAACACTTCCCCTTCCAAGGTCCCTGTGCGCCGCAGCCTCCCAGAGATGGCGTCCAGCAGCGTGGTTTTCCCTGAGCCTAGGGGCGACAAGAGAAGGCCCTGGAGGAGCCTCCACACGGTGAGAATGGGGGCACTTTTCCAGACCCTTTATGCCTCAACGGGACCCTGACTGAACCTCTCAATGGCCCCCCGGGGTCAAAATCCCAGGGTCTAAATAAATCTTTCCAGTTTATCCTCTGAATGAACTGGGAGGAGTCTAGTAAAAGAGGCCAAACACCGCATGGAGGTGTCTTCTGGATTTGGTGACTAGAAAGTAGTTCCCTTGCCCTTGGCAGTGGCAGACCTGGGATCCAAGTCTGAAGAACCCCTGTATGTGCTCTTCAGAGAGTAAGCGTGCTTGCAGCCAAGCCTGAGGACCCGAGCTCAGTCCTAGAGGTGGAGGGAGAGACTGAATTACCAGATGTTGTCCTCTGACTTTCCACATACATGCCATGGCATGCATTCGACCATGCGTATACACACTTGCAAAAATAAACACAGTGGGGAAATTCGAGTTGGGAAAATGCAGGTGGCTGGGCAGTGTTGGCTCACGCCCTAAATCCCAGCACTAGGGGGGCCAGCCTGACTGCAGAGTGAGTTCCTGGACAGCCAGGGCTACACAAAGAAACTCTGTGTCAAAAAAACAATGAGAGAGAGAGAGAGAGAGAGAGAGAGAGAGAGAGAGAGAGAGAGAGAGAGAGAGAAGCTCTGAATAGAAAAGCCAGGGACGGCTGTTGGAAACATTTGGCTCCTGGGACTTAAATTTCTTTTTGTAATCCCCTAGGCCTGTCCAGCTCTACCTGAATCTAGATAACATTGCTAGAGCCTTCTGACTCATGACTGAGATGTAGACTCCCAGACCTACTGAGTGTTAGAGTTTGAGGGGCACTGCTTTAGTGGTCTTTGGGGAAAGCAACCTCAGTTTGTACTCAAGAGTCTTGGCTATAGCCAGTTACTGCCCCAAACATTCCTGCGGAGTTCTTCAGAAGCGACTGCCTGGTACTTGAAGTGACAGAGGAAGGTGCGTCTCTGTTTTGTTTTGTTTTGTTTTGTTTTCCCGAGGTCACATCGTACACAAGTTAGCCTGGGTCCCAGAACCCCTGGAGACAGGACAGACTTTTCCCTTCGATGCCTACACAAGGGCTGCCAAGCAGGCTTACTAACAAGAACACAGGCGAGAGGCTTTGAACCACCTGAGAGAGCGAGGGAGCTCTGCCAGGCTGAGCAGCTCACGCAGGACCAGACAGAACATCTGTCCAAGGGTTTTGTAGAACCTGCTTTTGCTATGAGGGATCCAAATATGAGTTCCTACAGCAGTCACCATCGTGTCTAAACCACGTCTGACCAAACTCAGGATTAGCACTCATGTTCAGGCAGTGTAGAACAGGAAGGAGAATGAGCGTGTCCTTTGAAAGGAGTGGGCTTCCGGATGTCATCGTTTGTGGTGTGCGTCCTGAAAATGTTGATAACGCCCTGTTTATTATGCTTCACCGTTCACCAGGCTTGCTCCGCAGCTTCTCTGCCCACACGGTTTGTGTGGGCTGCTTGCATTGTTTTTCCTTGACATTGAAAGAATAGTTCATGTGGAGAAACGTTAGCAGTTGTCATCTCCCCACCTGTGTTTATGGGTGTTAGCTCAACTGCCTCTCTATAGAAAAGTCTTATTAGCACAGTCAGTGTATTTGTAAACTGTCTGAAATAAAAGTGTAGGCATAAAACCATTTTCTCGTATTAAGAGAAAAAAATAAATTGTGGGCTGGGGAATGGCTCCGTTGTAGAGCACTTGGTTGAACTTCCTCTACCACTGTCCCCCTCACACACACACACACAAACACACACACACACACACACACACACACACACACACAGAGGAAGGGGGGAGGAAAAAGGAGAAGAGGAGGAAAGAAGGAGAAGGAAGAAAAGAAGGAGGACAGTGACCCTCAATGGGATTTACGACCTGACTTCCCAGCCATGAGCCCTGCCCTTCAGGTGCAGAGCCTCAACTCTACAAGGTAGCTCGATCCTGCCACCCCTCCTCGGTGCTTGCTCCTGCTGCCTGCCCTTTCTGTCTGTCTGTCCCTGCAGCTCCCCAGCCTCACACAGAGACCCTCGGGGTTCTCCCTGGCCTTCTCTTCTCTCCAGGTCTCACTATCGAAGACCAACTTACTACGTAAGCATGGCTGCACAGGCGGATGCCTCTGTGGAGGTAGAGTCTTAGTCACACACACGCCTTCAGGCGACCGAAGCGATATAGGAAGCATGTCGTAAGCCGAGTTAGTGTACTTAGGGAAGAGGCTGAGGGGCAGGGAGATGGTTCAGCCGGAAAACTGTCCATTATATAAACATGAAGACTGGAGTTAAAACCCCAGAGCCTTGTAGGCCAGCATGGCGATGCGTATTTGTAACCCTGGTACCGGTGAGGCAGAAACAAGAGCATCTCTGGGGTTCACTGGCTTCCTTGCAGCCTCTCTGAATCAGTAAGTTCCAGGTAAAACCGGGAGACTTTGTCTCAGGAAACAAGATGGGAAGCACGTAACTTTAAGCCCAGAACTCCGGAGGCAGAAGCAGGCAGATCTCTGAGTTTGAGAGCAGGTTGGTCTGCGTTGCAACTTCCAGACCAGCAAGAGCTAAACAGCAAGACCCTATCTCAAAAACCAGTCATTTCCACCACAGCAGCCATCTTCTGGTAACTCACCAAAATGATTAACACAAAAGGAAAGAGGAGAGGTACTCGGTATATGTTCTCTAGACCTTTTAGGAAACATGGAGTCATTCCTTTGGCCACATACATGCGAGTCTACAAGAAGGGTGATATTGTAGACATCAAGGGAATGGGCACTGTTCAAAAAGGAATGCCCCATAAGTGTTACTACGGCAAAACCGGAAGAGTCTACAATGTCACCCAGCATGCCGTGGGCGTCATTGTAAACAAGCAAGTTAAAGGCAAGATTCTGGCCAAGAGGATCAATGTGCGGATTGAGCACACCAAGCACTCGAAGAGCAGAGACGGCTTCCTGAAGCGGGGGAAGGAGAACGATCAGAAGAAAGAGGAAGCCAAAGAGAAGCATCTGGGTTCAGCTGAAGCGCCAGCCTGTGCCACTCACTTTGTGAGGACTAGGAAAGGAGCCTGAGCTGCTGGAGCCCATTCTATATGGATTCACAGCCTAATGTACACAAAGGAAATAAAGGACCGAGACTGCAAAGTGAAAACAAACAAACAAACAAAAACTAATCAAACGAACACACACACACATACACACACACACACACACACACACACACACACACACACACACACAAATAAAAATCTACCCACAAACAAAAAATACAAGCACAAAAAGAAGACACCCCGGTTGATTCCAGGTTCACACACATGTGCACCTGCATATACACACACACACACACAGAGTAATTTAATTAATTAACTTGGGAGAAATCCACTATGTGAGTTAAAGCCAGACAGTAACTGCTTCTGAAGAAGCCAGCTGTTATGACTTGAATATAAAATGCCCCTCCCTGCCTCAGCCTCTTAGATGCCCAGCTGCTGGTGCTGCTTGTGGAGATTCTGGAAGCTTTAAGAGGTGCTGACGAACTGGGAGAAGTAGGTCACTGAAGTGCTCCTCGGGGTGCTCCTCAGGGGGTGCTCCTCAGGGGTGCTCCTCAGGGGTGCTCTTCAGGGGTGCTCCTCGGGGGTTCCCCTCAGGGGTGCTCCTCAGGGGTGCTCCTCGGGGGTTCCCCTCAGGGGTGTTCCTCGGGGGTGCCCCTCAGGGGTGCTCCTCAGGGGTGCTCCTCAGGGGTGCTCCTCGGGGGTTTCCCTCAGGGGTGCTACTCAGGGGTGCTCCTCGGGGGGTTCCCCTCAGGGGTGCTCCTCAGGGGTGCTCCTCAGGGGTTCCCCTCAGGGGTGCTCCTCAGGGGTGCTCCTCAGGGGTGCTCCTCTGGTGTATCTTTTTCTGACTCTTCTCTCCATCAGGATATGATCGCTCTGCCATCCTCTCACCGTGATGGGCTGAACTCTCAGAAACCATGAGCCAAAACACATCTCTCCTCTTTAAAGCGTGGCCAAGTGTTGCCCACGATGACAAACAACTAGTCCCCAGCCCTCGCCGCAGACCAGCTCTGTCAGGCCTTTGATCTTGACTGTCAGCCTCTTCAAGTGTGAGGAACACATGCTCTTGGTCTTAAGTCACCTAGTATGTGATTATTTTCTTACAGTAACTCAATTAGACAGTCAGTGAAACACTTGTCATTATTAGTGTTGCTGCTGTCATTTCTCTAATCGTCAACTAATGTCATATATAGCTGTGCTCGGATGAATGCTCATGATTTGATTTGAGGCTGGAGCTCTTAATCTATTTTGTATTAATATAGGAAAACGCCTGAGACTGGTCGCCTGAGGCCGAGTAATTGTAGAAGTGTGTGTGTGAGCGTGTGTGTATGTGTGTGTGTGTGTATCTGTCTGTGTGATGTGTGTCTGTCTGTGTGGTGTATGTCTGTGTGTGGTGTGTGTATGGTGTATGTGTCTGTGTGTATGTGTGGTGTGTGTATATGGTGTGTCTGTCTGTGAGGTGTGTGTGTGTGTGTGCATAATGTATGTGTGTCTGTCTGTGTGGTGTGTGTCTGTGTGTGGTGTGTGTATGGTGTATGTGTCTGTGTGGTGTGTGTATATGGTGTGTCTGTCTGTGAGGTGTGTGTGTGTGTGTGTGTGTGTGCATGATGTATGTGTTTCTGTCTGTGTGGGGTGTGTCTGTGTGTGTTGTATGTATGGTGTGTCTGTCTGTGTGCTGTCTGTGTGCATGTATGTCTGTGTGTGTGTCTGTCTGTATGACCCACAGTCTTACAGACTTAGAGTTCAAACAGGATAGCCTCATCTGTTCTGCAGCGCATCATGGATGGCATCATTGTGAGACAATGGGTACCGAGCTGCTGCAGGATGAGATGGGAGCTGGGATTCAGGCATCAGGCCATCTTTTATATCAACTCTCTCTGCTGAGAACCATTTTGGACACTGTCTGAACTACACTCACCCCACGGACCTCCACCCTCTCTAGAGCCTCTCATTCCCACAGGAAACACAAACTTCTGTCCCACTCATCCCCACGCCTGGCTCTCACCACAGAGAGCACTGCCTGTTTCTAGGAAGAGCAAGGCAAGGGGACAGTAAATGCCGGCAACTTACAAGCAACTCGAACAAGAGGGTTATGTGAGTCTAATATGTCAGAATCTTAAATGAATATAATCAGGATCACCCAGTGCTGTGGACACTGAGACATGCCACCCAGAGCCTGTCTTCTGAACCAGCGTACCCCTCCCCAGATACTGGAACCAGCAGGATTTACAGCTATAGGCTTTCCAGGGGCAGGGAAGGAAACCCCTCCTGGGATAATGACTGGTTAGCGGAGGAACACAAAACAAGCATGAAAGTCACATTCAAAGGTTAAAATCTCTCCTGGGAAGAGGAGCGAGACATGGGGAATACACACAGGTCGTCTCAGTGCAGTGTGTGTGATCCTTAACTCCTGAAGAGAGGGGCTTAAAGAAAACACGGTGTGCTTGGGAAGACTTGATAGTAACATGAATTCTTTTTTGGTGGTCTCCATTCTCAACTGTGTGTCTGATGAAATCATAATGAAAAGACAGTTAGAGTCAGGAATAGAAGTCCTGACCGACAACACCTTGACAAGAGCTTTCCAGATGTGAATTAAAAATACAGCTGAGTGGCAGGCCTCGAAGGGGACAGGGACTTCACAGGAAGACCAACAGAGTCAACTAACCTGGACCCTTAGGGCTCTCAGATCCTGAACCAGCAACCAAAGAACATGCATGGGATGGGGGAAAAGATTGCTGGAGGGGGTGACCAGGAGGATGGCAGTGAGCAGGATGCAAAGTGAATAAGAAAGAGAACGAGAGAGAGAGAGAGAGAGAGAGAGAGAGAGAGAGAGAGAGAGAGAGAGAGAGAGAAGCTGCGGTTGGGGCTCTGTGGCAGAGGGCTTACTTAGGATGCCTGAGGCTCTGATCTCCAGCACCACAGTCAATCAAACAAGCACAGAAAGTCCTTACACGTCAGGCAGGACTTCCCACTTTCTCCAGATACTTTTCCTAAGGTTTCACTTTGATACCAGGTTCTATTCACAGTCACTAGATTTTGTTCAAATGCTAAATGCATAGCCTTTTCTCTCCAACTTAAACTCATTTCTTTTTTTTTTTTTTTTGTTTTTTTTTTCAGGTATGTGAGTTTATTTCTGGATCTGCAGTCCCATTCCATTGATCAACCTGTCTATTTCTATATAAATATCATGGGTTTTTATCACTGTTGCTTTGTTTTTTTTGGGGGGGGGGGTTTTTTTATTAACTTGAGTATTTCTTATATACATTTCAAGTGTTATTCCCTTTCCCGGTTTCCGGGCAAACATCCCCTTCCTTATGGGTGTTCCCCTCCCAATTAAACTCATTTCTTAAACACCGAGCTTAGACCGAGCCCCAGCCTCCCAGAGTCTGCCTTACAAGTGCAGGACCCCTCGAGGCGCTTACCTGAGCTACCTAAGATGCACATGGTCTGGCCACTCTCGATGTACAAGGAGACATCTTTGAGGATTTTCCTGTCCCACTTCTGCTGGCATGATTTGATGTTCCACCAGGGCCCGACACGGTTGCTTTAAAGAAATCCCACATGAACAAAAGGCAGAGTAGGACCCTTGAAGGTGCCAGACCCCTGTTTCCCAGCCCCACACCCAGACCAACCCCATCCCAGGTCCTCCTGTGCAAGATGACAACTCTATTTCAGCCTTGCATCACACTATGTGGTCCTTGGAGGTGTAATGACAAGTTGGCCACCACCCAAGGAACGTGCCTCCCTTTGGCTGCTCTGATTACTGGATCTCTGTCTGGCTGTGAGATGGTAACATGTACACTTTATTCTGAGGTGAACCCTGCATTCCTCCATCAGGGTTCATTCCACCTTGTGTCCCAGCACCCCCACTTCCCAAGCCTTCTCCATCTACAGAGGGCAGGTGATGGACCAGCCAAGGAAAGGGTAGAGCAGAAATCTATGAGAAGCAGCAGCGGCTTCAGGCAGGGTGTGTTTCAATGTTCAGGATCTGCTCTGGGCAGGGGGAGGAGCCACTCACTGTTGCAACGAACTGTCCACTTCCACCCTGATCTGCTAGACAGGCAGCCCAAAGCCCACAGGCCCACCCACCCACCTTGGTGTGAAAAGGCATCAGATAGGGTGGGAAGCCTAGCTCTTCGCTGTGGGGTCCCCTTACCTGACGCTGAAGGACACATTCAGGACACCTAAGCTGTGCCGAGCCTCTGAGCCTGTAACTGAGCCTTCCTCCAGGGAGCTCTGAGACCCTCTGTTGTTGTGAGGCCCTCTGGCTCCCTCTGGACTCAGAAAGGGCAGCTCACTCATGGCCAGCGGGAAGCAAATGTGAGTGAATCCTCTGGTGTCCTGTCTGGCTTCAGAGCAACTTTAACTGAGGAGCCAATGGGAGTGCCCTGTCAGATCCTATCCAGCCCGAGAGTCCTCGTGAGACAACAGTTCACCGATTTGGCCAACGATGCCATTATCTGATGTACCTTTAGCCAGAGTGTCCTTATCTCGACAATAGGCAGAACACACAGTGTGTTTATAGGAGGGCTTGCCAGAGAGGAATGCTGGGAGAAAGGCTGGTGCCAGGAAGGAGGACTCAAGTGCCCTAGCTCTAAGGAGCAAAGACAGAAAGAATCCTGGCCTAGCCAACAGCAGGGGAGGCCTCAGGAGCCACACAAAGGGCACAACACCGCAGGTCATGGCTGAGAAGACCAAAGAGGAGACCCAGCTGTGGAACGGGACTGTACTCCAGGATGCTTCAGTGAGTGACCTAGTCCCAGGGTGGAGGCAAGATGAAACTGACCTTTCTTTCCTACCACAGAATTAGTCCTAGTTCACCACCCCGACTTCAAGTAGAATGTCTCCTCCATGTTGATAGGCTGAGGGGAGCAGGTTCAGAAGCCAGGAGGCCTCTGAGGTCACTTCCCACCCGGCGACATGCTCCTAAAGGGAGATGATGCTCTCGTGAGTGACCGGGATTGATGGTTTTCAAATGACATTCCATCACAGAGCATTGGCCCATGTGACCGTCAGGCCAAGGATCTCAGTGGTAGTCAAGAGACAGAGGTGAGGTAACAACAGATCGCTATTTTGGGAGCGTCAGAAATGTATTCTTGCAGTCTTATGATCTGAGAGAGAGATGGGGCGAACAGAGAGCAGCCGGGCGACCAGGGAGTGAAGTTCCTAGGCTTCCTTCCTCATCTACCCAGAGAAATGTTTGCTTGGTAAATGGCCTTTGACTGGAGCTGTGGGCAGGCTTTAAGGCAGAAGGCAAGATGGGAAGATAGAGCAGAGAAGATCTCCACCCCAGCTTCTACCCCACGCCAACTTTTCTGGAGAGAACAGGATGGCCCACATCTGACAGGGAAGCCCCTGTTCTAGGTGAGACAAGGTTGCCTGGGATTGAGCAAGTCCTACTACCACAGTGACAGCCAACTCTGCTGTCAGAATTCCCCGAAAGGCAGACATCTATGGGGAAATAACTCCTACTACATCTGTCCCTTGGGACCTTGATGCTCACTTCCTGAATAGGATATAAAACCAGTGGTAGTGTTGGAGTCTTTGACCCTTCTGGTCACCACAGCTAAAGAGGCAACGAGCTGTCAGAATTCTACATCCAAAAGTGTGCCTAGGTCCTGCCATTTACAAGTTCCTCCTGGGAGGTCCCACTGTTGTGTGTGCCCTGGGATGGCCCGCCACTGACAACTGTGGGGCTTGGGAAATTTGATACTGATGTGTCCTGTGCTCCCATATTTAAAAGCTGTCAGTCAATCTACATGACTCACCTCTAGATGCAAATTTAGAAAACTTAGGAGCTGGCTTCCGGTCCATGCCCTGCCTATCTTCTCTGCCCAACCAGCATCTCACTCTACAAAGAACTTGTGCAGCGGCCACACATGTTGTCTATTCATATTCTTCTTAGGCCGTCTCCAGAGACCTGCACTGTCCATACTCAGAAAGTGGCCTGGGAGAAGGGAGGAGATTGGGGGCATCTACACAGGGAATTCTGGCATTGAGTACCAGGGCAGCAGGGCCTATGGTCCGGTCTCCTCACACTTCGGACAGGGACAGGGATAGAAAGCCTGAGCCCTCAGCAGAGGCAGGTGAGCTCATGTCTGGAGGCGCCAACAGAGGGCCAGGCATGTGCCTTGGGCTGGAGACTTGCTATTTTTGTCCCTGCCAGCCACCGTTTTCTGCAGATTTCTCCCCTTTTGTGTCCTCTGGATTTTCCCACTTGTCTGTGCTTCTGACTCAGGAATTTAACCAGAAGTTAATACAAGGAGACATTACACTGTAGCCCAGCAGGAGCCATGCTGGTTACCTACAAATAAACCAGCTTTTACTTTTTAAGGGTGTCACTTGTCACAAATTCAAATGATGTTCTGACAGTCATGCTCATTAAGGTGTCAGCTGAATAGATATTTAAGGATTTGAAAAATAGAGAGAATTTGTCAAAACCTCAGGAAGAGTCTAACAAATCCTTCCTGGATGCCAAGGAAAATATTTTAAAATGGAACAGAAGTCATCCACAAGCCAGACAGGATTGTTTTTCCTTCCGGAAGGTGAGCTGTCTGCGAGGCTCCTGGAAAGCCAGACTCTCCACGTGGGCAGGGTCAGTGGGCTTGGGCGAGTTAGTGTTGAGCTCGGAACTAATCAACTGCATCCCTGTGTTCCACTTTGTCCTTTCTGTCTAAATCCCAGGGTCCTCACATCTCTTTAGTCACAGTAGCACAGTAACTGAGAGCTCTCCTCCCTCAGCAGCCCCTCCACCCCTGAAGCCAACGGAAACTTTGTATCAGCGCAAGTATCTAAGAACAGATTCCTATCCCTTTCAAGTAACTAAGATCTGAGACCTCAGGGACTCGGGATGTGGTCTCGGGGTTCTGTCAGTACCGTGATTGGTCTAGCATATTTGATGCCATGGATTTGAGTCCCTAACACACATGCACGCGTACACACTCGCGTACACACACGCGTACACACACACACACACACACACACACACACACACACACACACGGTTTCTCCAATATATTCCTACTTCAGAGAGATGAACTACATTAAGGGACAGGTGGCAGTCAAATCCTGGGCATCAAAATGAGATAGGAGACACAAATTCTAGTGTTCCTGAAGCACAGTGGGGTGACCATAGTTTATACCATTGTTATTATATTTTTTAAAATAAAGATCAGAGAATGGGCTGGAGAGATGCTCAAATATTAAGAGCACCCGAGACTACCTGGGTCCCATTCCCACCACACATAGATGGTTCACAACAACCCATAACTCCAGGTCCAGAGGACCCAGTGACCTCTTTTGACCTCTGAGGGTACCAGGTATGTGTGTGGTGCACATACATGCGTGCAGGCAAACAGTCATACACACAAAATAAAATAAAAGGTTTACTTTCAAAACAAAACGACCAGAAGAGAAGAATTTGTTTCCAATGCAAAGAAATGACAAATGGGGAAGGCGCTTGCTGCATTTGGCCCCTACCTGCTGACTACATGTATCAAATGCTCACACTTGCAACACAAATATAACGACAGAATTATAGTCTTTTGGAGATGATGGTAACGTTGATGATGATGACGATGGTGATGGCAGAGCTTCCTCCAAAATGTCCCCAAAGGCTTTCAAGGGCTTTGTGGCACAGAGTTCTTTTATCATCATATGATCAAACTTCCCTGGGGGAGACATCTTCACAGACACTCGAGTTAACCTACTGTGGTCTGTCTCTTTCTCACGTTGTGTCTATTTGACACTAATTAGGTCATTAATCCGGCCAGATTCAGAAATGGAAGTCACTTCTCAAGGATGTCGTGGCTCTCAGCTCAGATCTCCCCACTGGAATCTGGGGATCACCCATCTTAAACAGCTTAGATTCAGGAACCAGCCTGAGGCTGCAGGTCTCTGAGGCTGAAGCTGTCCTAGAAAAGCCTGGGGCCACCCCTGTCAATGTCCTGCTTTTCTCAGAGCCCTGGTGTACACCTGCATGATCCACTTCCTGTCAGTGTGGGATCTCAAGCACAAGGCCAGCAGCTGCCCGTGCCTGTCTCGTACCCTCCTGTCTGCTTCTCTGCCCCTCACCTGTCTGTCTCCCAGCAGAGCCTCCAGGACAGCGTGTTCTCCTCTGAAAGTGACAACAGCCTCTACTTCACCTACAGTGGTCAGTCCAACACTCTGGAGGTCAGAGATCTCACCTACCAGGTAGGGGCACATGCCTGGGTCCAGGGGAGAAGAGTGATCAGGTAATAGAATGTTCAGGGGTGGGGGGTTGGGGATTTAGCTCAGTGGTAGAGCGCTTGCCTAGCAAGCACAAGGCCCTGGGTTCGGTTCCCAGCTCCAAAAAAAGAACCAAAAAAAAAAAAAAAAAAGAATGTTCAGGGGGAGGAAGGGTGAGCCTGTCCTGTAGGTTCTCTAACCCCAAAGATAAAGTTCAGTCTACCCTGGGTACAAGCCCCACCTGCAGCTAGAGGTTTGGGAAAGGGTAGAACCCTTGTGAGGAGTTCACTGTGAAGGTATGTGGAGAATATCTCTGGAACACAAAACTCATATATATATATATATATATATACACATATATATACATATATATGGGGTGTGTATACATTCATACACACATATTTATGTTTATAACATTATATGTTTATCAATACATAAGATATATGTCTTTGTATATACAAACATATATATACAACTATACAATGTATGACATATATGAACATATTATATATCTGTATTGGATGACAGAGATCAAAGGGGCTAGGGAGATGGCCCACTCGGTGCCTGAGCTCCGATATCCAGAATCCACAGAAAACAATCTGCTCTAGGGTGGCACATGTCTGCGGTCCTGGGGACAGGAGGATCCTCACATGTCACTCGGCCTATCTGAATCTGTGAGTTCCCGGTTCAGCAAGAGACCAGGTCTCAAAAGTAAAGTAGAAGATATTGAAGGAAGACAGTGGTGCCATTTACTGCTGGATTACACACACACACATGTGCAAGGTGCATTTACACACACACGTGCATGAACATGCCTGTAGAAAACACACGTAGCAAAACAGAGTGTTTGTGGAGACACTCTGTTGGGCTTCCCTTGAAGTCACATCTGGCAAACGACATAGTAATTATCAAAACTAGGACATGAACAACGTGCTGTTAAGTAAATGACCATTTATTCAGATTTCACCCACTCAGATCTACCATCATTATCCATCATCCATCATCTATCTATCTATCTATCTATCTATCTATCTATCTATCTATCTAACATCTATCCATCCATGTATCACCCATCCATCTATCCATTCAACTATCTATCATTTATCTATCTATCCAAGTACCTACATGGTTTATTTTTATAAAAATATGTTGTCCTGCTGCTGATAAAAACATGCAGGATGCCACCTGGAGGCCACCATGGAGGGTCTCAGAAATGCCCTTGTCAGAAGTCAGTGATCCCCCAAGCCCCCATTTCCCCAGGGGCAGACCACATGCTGCCCAAGTGGATGTTGAACTTCAGAGCCCCAAGCCCTCTTGTGCTTGTGAACTAAACAAAGGAATGAGCCGCTTTGCAACCCCTCTCTGCTCTACCACGTACTGCAAACTGTAGGAGCGTGAGTAAATTCCTTAATTGCTTTGAACTGGTCAGTAGACAGTGGTACCCACGCCATATGTTTGCAATGAACAGTAGATGGGATAATGATAGAACGTGATTATTGTGATGACTTGCAGCTGGGAAACACTTGCTGGTTTTCTGGTATGTCATGTGCTTTCTGGTCACTCACCCCCCCCCCCCTCAGCTCTAGACTTGAACCGGATGGTGGGGATCTCACTGCCATGTTTGGTAGGACTGGGGTGTGGGATGCCTCAAGATGTATTATGTATCAGTACTGGGGTGTCTCCTGGGAGAGGAGTTACACATTAGAAGCTGCTGAAGCCCTCTGAATGGCTCAGCTTCCCAGGGACTCGATAACCTCTCCCCACAGGTGGACATGGCCTCTCAGGTGCCTTGGTTTGAGCAGCTGGCTCAGTTCAAGTTACCGTGGAGGTCTCGCGGCAGCCAGGACTCCTGGGATCTGGGCATCCGAAATCTGAGCTTCAAAGTGAGGAGTGGACAGATGCTGGCTATCATAGGGAGCGCAGGTACCACAGAGACCATCAGGGGACAATGGTTTTTCACCCGTACGATACAGAACAGCCTTCAGTCATGGATGCTGCATGCACAACTCTGGACTAAGAAAGTAACGTGACTGAGATCACAGGCTCTGAGTCGGGCAGACGTGGGTTAAAATGTCCCCTCCTGCACCCACCAACTCCTGGATGTAGCTGCTGAGGTGGACCTGAGTGAGACTCCAGTCTCCCTGCAGCTCTGGCCACAGTGTCTGCTTGCAGTTCACACTGGCCTAAGACGATACCCAAGCAGCTTTAGAACATGGTGTTCTTTTCAGAGACTCCCCCAACCATAGGAGCCTGCTCAGCCAGAGTCAGGTCATGGTCAGACAATGACTCGGCAGGTCCAAGTCACCACTGTCCCCTCCACAGTCCTAGCATAACCTCCGACTGCCTGCAAAGAGCCAGGTTCTCGGAGTGTCTCAGGCCATCACTTTCACAGGTCAAACCTGAAGTTACAGAACCTTGCAGATGAGAGGGGCTTGGAGAATGGTTTGTTTCCCATGTTGGATTCTGCCTTACACCCTTCCTGTCTGGAGGCATATCAGGAAGAAGATTTTACAATCATCTGGTCCTGCACAATTCTAGTGTTCTTTGTGAGCACACATGGCACACACGCGCACGCGTGCGCGCGCGCGCGCGCACACACACACACACACACACACACACACACACACACACACACTCATTCTGAGTGAGTCTCCCAAAGACAGGAATTTAACTAGTGCCAGATCTTACACTTGTGTCTGATTCTTCCTGGGACTCCTTTACACGGGATTAGAGGGCGTACTTTATACCTTTTAATTAATCATTTCCAGAAGGAAAAATTGCCCAACACTTCGAACATCTGTTCCAAACTTTTACACTCTTCTGATAGAGCTGTTTACTGTCTAACCAAAGATCAAACAAGCCACAATATGTAAGCGCACTTTGTAACTGAGACAACATGCACACTCATTCAGCCCCTGGCCCTGACCTGTGATGCCGTTCTAAACAAGCAAAGGGTAGCTGGACTTACAATGTCTGACAGTCTCTCCTGTTCGCTATGTCTTTTGGGGGCACCTAAGAGGCATAGGAGCCACTGCTCAGTCCTGACGCTGAATATTGATGGATTTGTATTCACAGGGCTCTCTAGCCAGCAGTGGCCATGATTTTTAAGTAGAAAGTGCAGTCCCGGAGCCTCAGCAGGATTTACCCTGAGTAACATCCAGGTTCATCTTCACTCGGCTTCAAGATTACGTGACTGAAATGATTGACGCTTTCTTAGGAAGACCTAGTCACTGCACATCCCGTGACGTTAATTACTTTAAATGCTATCACACAGGAACATGAATATGCACACTAGCCATTACAATAATTTTAAAAAATTATTCTAAAACATTAGCTCCGAGCATTTACTTGATCCGTAGACTCAGCCATATGAAAGGATTTTGAAGTTGATAAGGTTCCTGGTGAGGAGACAGCGGCCGCAAGACAAGGCTCTTGAGTGCCCTGGCTGTTCAGAGAGATTTGCCCAAGAGCACCAGGCACTCTTGGCTAGAAAGTCTGCCACTACCTTTGCCACAGTTTTGCTTAGGAAATGTGATCTTCCTGCCCTCTAACTAGGGATCCCTGGTACCTGTGAATGCTGGCATAGTCCCCTGCGCTCGCAAAATCGGTGTCTGAGGCTGAACAGTGAGCAGGGCTGAGCGCTCTCTTTCTCTCTCTCTCTCTCTCTCTCTCTCTCTCTCTCTCTCTCTCTCTCTCCAACAAGCAGTCTGCTCTCTAAGCCTTTGGACAGTAAGCAAGGGGGTTGTAGATGAAGGTCCTTGGGTTTGTTTGGCTATGGCAGGCAGCATGTGGCATATGTCAAGGAGGATTTGTCACATATTGTCTATAGGCATTTGCCTTGTTTACAAGAGGGGGAAAAAAGCTATTAATTCCACAAACCGTACACAGTGGGGAAACCAACATCTTGTCTGAACCAGACAGACTTTGTCTCCAGCTTGAACACAGGAGGGTGTTCTCCAAGCTTGAGGCAGGTTCACACCCACAGTTAAAATAGTTAATAGGAGAGCCAGGTATAGCGGTGCACACCTTGAATCCCAGCACTTGGGAGGCAGAGGCAGGGGGCAGGGCGATCTCAGTACATTGGAGCCAGCCTGGTCTGCATAGTGAGTTTCAGGACAACTGGGACTGTATAGTGAGACCCTGTCACAAAACAACAAAATTAGTTACAGGAGGGAGAGCCCCATCAAATGCATACAATGCTCACTTTTCCAAATTAACAAGCATTGTTCCGTTGTTAAGTTGTGAATGAAGGGATGATGTTTCTTTGAAAGTAGAGGAAAAAAAAGACACTGACTTTTACAATGAGAGGAGGGTATGGATGTTTGGGAGCCTACACATCGCTTGTTGATTATTTTTCTCAAATAGGTTGTAGGATTTTTTTTCGTTTGGTTGTTTTGTTTGGGGGCTTGTTTTTTTTTTTTTTGGATTTGTTTTGTTTTGGGGGCTTGCTTGGTTTTTGGGGGAGGGGATTTGTTTGTTGTTTTGTTTTGGTTGGTTGACTGGTTTGGTTTGGTTTTAGGTTTTGGGTTTGTTTTTTGGTTTGGTTGTTTGATGGTTTTTTGTTTGTTTTTGAGACAAGGTCTCTCGGCCTAGTCCTGGCTGTCCTAGAACTCACTCTTTAGACCAGGTTGGCCTCAAATTCACAGAGATTATCTGCCTCTGCCTCGCAAGTGCTGGCATTAAAGGTTAGTGCCACCACCAAACGGCTAGGTTGTAGTTTTGGATTCTTTAACGACAGGCTACGAACGCTTCAAATTAATCATTCCCACAAAGCCGCGCTGGAGCCAAAAGATGAATGAGATGCTGCCAAGGTTTTTTTCTACCAAAAAATAGCTACACTTTGTAGTGTAATTAGCCTCAACTTGGAGAAAGCCATTGGTTAGTAGTGGGAGAGGGAAAGTGTACCAGGTACAGCAGCTTGTAGCAGTCAGGACTCCAGCCTTCTACCAGAAACCTCTTTGTCCCCACCCACGAAAGTTGGATGTGGAAAAAAAAAGTCTGACCATGCACCTGCTGTGCTGTCCCATCCAAATCTAAGAACAGTGTGGGCTTCCCTTGAGCTCGGTCGCTTCTGAAGAGCAATCCTGGTGTTTCGAGAGAGGGCTGTGGAGGGGAAGTAGTTGGCAGGTAAGCCCTGCAGAAACCCTGCCCTCAGGAATGTTTCTGGGTTTGCAGGCTGCGGGAGAGCCACATTACTCGACGTTATCACAGGCAGAGACCATGGTGGCAAGATGAAATCAGGACAAATCTGGATAAACGGGCAACCCAGCACGCCTCAGCTGATACAGAAGTGTGTGGCACATGTGCGCCAGCAAGACCAGCTGCTCCCCAATCTGACTGTCAGAGAGACCCTGACTTTCATCGCCCAGATGCGCCTGCCCAAGACCTTCTCTCAGGCCCAGCGAGACAAACGGGTAACCAGTGGGCTGGTTGGTGTCCCTGGTGTCTGAGACTTCCCTGATTTATCCGAAGACCCAGTTCAGCTGGATAGTTTAACCAACCCAACCTACATGCTGGTGTATTTAAAAGTTAGCGTCAGGGGTTCACTTCCCAGACCTTGTCAAGTGAGTGTTTATTTGTGTAAGGTTTTCTGGTGCTTCACGCGAGTGGGGAGCCAATTATCTGGTCTGATTCCTAGCTTGGAACCAGGGGACAGGGGGACAAAGGTGGGGGTGGGGGTGGGGGTGGGGGTGGGGGTGGGGGAGTTCGCCAAACAATGCTGCAGGGAAATGAAGTGCAGAAGAAGCCTTCCTTGGCATTAAGTGAAGAAGTTGCCCCTGGACGCTCGTAATGCTCAGCCTGCCCTCAGGTGGAAGACGTGATTGCGGAGCTGCGGCTGCGGCAGTGCGCCAACACCCGCGTGGGCAACACATACGTACGCGGGGTGTCCGGGGGCGAGCGCCGAAGAGTGAGCATCGGGGTGCAGCTCCTGTGGAACCCAGGTGAGGCCTGGGAACCTGAGGGGCGAGGACCTGAGCCTACAACCTGTCCGGCGTGGTCACTGGGCTCCCTGTGCGATACCCCCCAGGAATCCTCATCCTGGATGAACCCACTTCCGGCCTCGACAGCTTCACCGCTCACAACCTGGTGAGAACTTTGTCCCGCCTGGCCAAAGGCAACAGGCTGGTGCTCATCTCCCTCCACCAGCCTCGCTCTGACATCTTCAGGCTATTTGACCTGGTCCTTCTGATGACGTCTGGCACCCCTATCTACCTGGGGGTGGCACAGCACATGGTGCAGTACTTTACATCAATTGGCTACCCTTGTCCTCGCTACAGCAACCCTGCTGACTTCTACGGTGAGTGAGTAAAGACAGCGACCTGGAGCCTGGACACAGTCATTTGCTGTCACCTCCTCCTCCTCCTCCTCCTCCTCCTCCTCCTCCTCCTCCTCCTCCTCCTCCTCCTCCTCCTCCTCATCCTCCTCCTCCTCCCCCTCCTCTTCCTCCTCCAAACAAACAAAACAAAGCAACACACACACACACACACTCGTGCACACTCACACACAGACACATACACTCGTGCAGACACACACACTCACACACACACTCACACACAGACACACATACAAACAGACACACACACTCCTGCACACACACAGACACACACACACTCACACACATACACACTCACACACAGACACACACACTCCTGCACACACACACAGACACACACACTCACACACATACACACTCACACACAGACAACACTTGTGCACACACACACATACACACAATACTAGAAAGCTCTAGGATACTGTTATGCACGCTCCCCGAGGAGGAGGAGGAGGCAGGACCGAGTGGTAGCATGCAAAATGGGAAACTGTTCGGTTTGCCAGCGTCAAATGCAAGGCACGAGTACTGCAGTCTTCTGACAAATTGTCCCTCCATACAGGAAAGGACAGGAAGGGGTAGATGTTTGCAGACGGATGGGATGGGGACATACTCCAGGAGATCTTAGATTCATTTGTATACCTGCAGTCTTTATGCAGACTGTAGGAAGCTCTGTGTGTGTGTGTGTGTGTGTGTGTGTGTGCATGCGTGTGTGTGCATGTGTGTGCGTGTGTACACACGCGTGCATGCCTTTGTGCTCTACAGAGGCAGGTTGTATAGGTAAAGGGGCCCAGGACAGGGCCAATGAGTCTCTGAATACAGACTGCTCGATAGGTCACTGCCCTAGCTTTCTTTGGAGTCTCAGGTACTCAATCTTTCATGCAGAACACCTTAAACTACTTCATTCAGGGGGAACAGTGGCTTTTTCAGGGCACCTGCCTGTAAAACCCATCAAGGGTGCTAAGGAATACCATCAAACAAGTGGCTGATTATACCTGAGCCTGGGAAGCAGTGGCCAGCACTCATCCAGTCCCTAGGTGACTCGGATGGCAGAGTGCTGACCTTCATGGGGTCCTGTCAGGTCAAGGTCAGCTTTGCAGATTAGCCGAGGAGCCTCAGCCCTGGCCTACCGTGCTCTAACACAACTGTGGGAGCAGATCCAGAGCTCCCGTTTGCATGCCTGGCCCTCAGCCTTGACTCTAGGCCATTCCACCCACGCTGTCACCCCAGCATCCTCCTCTATCCCAGGAGGAAAGGCTCCTGGCTCGTTTCCCTGCACCGTGAACTCATGTGCTCAATGAACTCCCATACAGGTCACCTTTCATGCTCAGGTTGCCATCCCGACTTCTGTGTGTCACACTCTGGCCAGTGTCCTCAGATAAGGGGGCAGAGGACAGTTGCCAACCTGGCTACCAGGAGAAATCTGAATGAGCCTGGGAGGGCTGCCCAAAATCAAGTAACCATGGCAGACACAAAGACTTTCTTTTTCTGTTTTCGTTTGGAGGGAGTAGGGTTGGGCCCTTGTCTACTAGCCCCAAGGCAGGTGGCTGTCACTAATATGGGGTGCAGGAGTTGCTCTCGTGGAACACAGGGTGCCCAGAAAATGTAACATTTGAGCTATACCCTGCACAAAGGGGTCCTGTGTGGTTTATAAACCCCCCCCCAAAGCTTGTCTCTTGTGCAATGCAGACCGATGAGGGAACACGATGGGAGAACAGCCCAGTTACACATGGCCCTGGAGTCTCCAGGGGATAGCAGTGCCCTGGCTGTGACCGGCGGGCCTGGTGCTTTCTGGCATTGCGGGGACATTAGAAGGAAGGCAGATCCCATTCTCATAACTGCAGGGTGGGACTGCCAAATGCAGGTTGGCAACGTCTCAGATCCCTCAGTAACCTGGTCCCTCAGCTAGGTGGACTGCCCTAGCCTCCCCTGGGGCAAAACTTAGCATGGGCAGTGAACACTGTATGTGGCTGGTCCCCAGCACCCTGGTCACTTGGGAGACCAAATTGTTAATTCACAACACCAGGCAAATGTATATACAGCGGAAATTAGAACTAGTGTATACATGTGGTGACATATCCAGCTCTGAAGGCACCTGCCATCTGTGTGGGTGGGGTAGGGCTGGGTCCTCTGCTCTTGGCCACTTCCTGATCTATGGCCCACCCAAGGCATCTCTATATGTGCTTAGATCAGGCAGAGTCAGGGACTAACCAGGTCTCTGCCTTTCTGCTCTGAGCATGGCACCAGCTCCTTCCCAGAGGGTGGGGAGAGCTCCAGGGACCAGGTTGCCTATGGCCCTGCATCTTCTGCTTGCAGTGGACTTGACGAGCATTGACAGGCGCAGCAAAGAACAGGAGGTGGCCACCATGGAGAAGGCTCGATTACTTGCAGCCTTGTTCCTAGAAAAAGTGCAAGGCTTTGACGACTTTCTGTGGAAAGCTGAGGCAAAGAGTCTCGACACAGGCACCTATGCAGTCAGGTACTGAGAGAAGCCCAAAGACTGCCTGATGGGAAGATCTGGTGGTGTGCCCCAGCCTGACCACATACTGTTCCCAACAGCCAGACCCTCACACAGGACACCAACTGTGGAACTGCTGCTGAGCTGCCCGGGATGATACAGCAGTTTACCACCCTGATCCGGTAAATCAACCTCTCTCTGTCTCTCTGTCTCTCTGTCTCTCTGTCTCTCTGTCTCTATCTCTGTCTCTCTGTCTCTGTCTCTCTGTCTCTGTCTCTCTCTGTCTCTCTGTCTCTGTCTCTCTGTCTCTGTCTCTCTCTGTCTCTGTCTTCTGCCTCTATCTCTGTCTCTCTCTGTCTCTCTGTCTCTGTCTCTCTCTGTCTCTCTGTCTGTCTCTCTCTGTCTCTGTCTCTCTGTCTCTCTTTCTCTCTCTGTCTCTATCTCTCTGTCTCTGTCTTTCTGTCTCTCTCTTCTGTCTGTCTCTGTCTTTGTCTCTCTCTGTCTCTGTCTTTCTATCTCTGTCTCTCTCTGTCTCTGTCTTCTGTTTCTCTCTCTCTCTCTCTCTCTCTCTCTCTCTCTCTCATCCCCATCTTCTATGCCTCCGAGTATCAAAGCAAAGCATTCTGACCAGAGGGGAATCTGAGTGGAGGAGCAGCAAGTGGCGACATTGAAAGCCAGTATCCCTAGGACCAGCCTAGCCCTCCTGAGTCACCACTGATGCTCTTATCCTGTAAACAAGAATGAAATTGCATTAGCATCAATGATCATGGAAATCGTCATGTAGGACGCTCAGACCTGGGAAGGGCAGATGCTCAACAAAGGCTACGTGCACCTGCCGCACTCGGGCTTTCTGGGGGTCTGCACATGCAGAGACCTGGGACCAGCTCTATGGTTTAGTAGCTATTTAACCTAAGCATCATGTCTCTGCCTCCTCTCTGATCGGAGCTCTCCAGCTTAGTTAAACGTCATTTAGTCTAGTCCATTTGGATGGCCACCTTACTTGGAGGCTTTTACCTTTACGGGACACACCATGGCCAACCTCTTTATGACACACTTGGTTTTCCTCTGTAAGTGAAACCATTACTGGTGGTAAAAACTCATCATTTGCTGTTTGTGCCAGCCAGAGATGCCAGTGCTGGGGAGAAGACGAGACAAGAGGATCTCAAGTTCAGTGCCACCCTGGGCTACATAGCTCCAGACCCCACCCAAAACCAAAACAAGAAAGACAGCTGCAAACGAGGGTCATATAGTCAGCACCCACTTTCGTCACAGAGACTCTATGGTGGGATTTCAGTCCACATTGTACACGTGAGGAAATAAGGCTTCGGGTGATAAGGTCACAGAGTTTTATATGTTGTTCCTTTGACATTTCTTTTTTCTCATCCTTCCTTTCTTTCAGTCGTCAGATTTCCAATGACTTCCGGGACTTGCCCACCCTGTTCATCCATGGAGCAGAAGCCTGCCTGATGTCTCTCATCATTGGCTTCCTTTACTACGGCCACGCAGACAAGCCGCTCTCCTTCATGGACATGGCAGCCCTCCTGTTCATGATAGGAGCACTCATTCCTTTTAATGTCATTCTGGATGTCGTCTCCAAATGTGAGTGTCACCTGCCCTCCTCACCAGACTTCGGGACAGTGGGACAGCCTCCCTGGGCACTGCACTGAGGCCAACCTCTGCTTCCGCTGGCACCCACGGCATTACAAGAGATGCGACCTCAGTAACACTCTTCGCTCATTCACCTCCCTCTCCCCCATCTCCAGGTCACTCGGAGCGGTCGCTGCTGTACTATGAACTGGAGGACGGACTGTACACTGCTGGTCCTTATTTCTTTGCCAAGGTCAGGGCCAGGAGCAAATCCCGTGGGGCACTGCACACGCTGCAGCAAAGAGATTTACGGAAACACTCAGCCATGCAGTCTCTAGAAGAGGTTCAGAGACTTGCTAGTCATTAAACTATTCCCAGATGTGCTCGCTTCGGCAGCACATATACTAAACTATTCCCAGAAAGCCCAGGGCTATGCAGCAGAAAGGGTACTTTTCTGGGCGGCCAGAACTAAGAGAGGAAGAAGCGGGCAACATCAAGCAATGCTTACTGCCCTGAGCGAGCCAGGCAAGTGTTTCCAGGAAGAGGCTCGGGAGGTTTATGCCTCTTGTAAAACCACAAGGCTGCTAGGTCTGGGCAGGAAGGGTGGGCATCCAGCTGGGTATACCTCCATGGAGCACAGCTCTGGAATGCTCCTGCAGTGGCAGCTTGGTGAGAGGTCAGGGACAGAGGTCTTCCCTGCCACCCCGTCACCGAGCAGGAGCGCCGGCATCCTCTTTAAAACATCTTCAGACGATAGCAAGCACTGGTGTCGGCTCCATGTCCCAGCGAAGGCTGTGCTTTGCAGGTCCTCGGTGAGCTGCCAGAGCACTGTGCCTATGTCATCATCTATGGGATGCCCATCTACTGGCTGACCAACCTGCGGCCAGGGCCTGAGCTCTTCCTCCTGCACTTCATGCTTCTGTGGCTGGTGGTGTTCTGCTGCAGGACCATGGCCCTGGCCGCCTCTGCCATGCTGCCCACCTTCCACATGTCCTCCTTCTGCTGCAACGCTCTCTACAACTCCTTCTACCTTACGGCTGGCTTCATGATAAACTTGAACAACCTGTGGATAGGTGAGGCCTGCCCCCTCTTTGCTTAGCCAGGCCTCTGTAGGCCTCAGTGGCTGCTTAAGTCTTCATCTGTCAGGCCTCTCCAGGCCTTTGCCCGCTGTCACTTCCTCACAGCCCGTCACGCACACCCAGAGGTCTCTTGACTCCCTCCCATCACAGTGACCAATGAGCCAGGCCTAAATGCTCCCTCTGTTTCATCCCAGCCCCGCCCTCATCATTGAACCCAGAGCCACTGACACCATCTGGTCTTTTGGTGGCCTTTGCAGTGTTCACCTATTCAGAGCGAGCTTTCTGAAGGACAAGTTCCTGTCCTCTCCTTGTTCAAAGCCTCTCAGAGCTGTTAGTTCCCAATGCCTCCCAAACCCCAGCTCTTATAAAGCCTCCAGCCCCTTCTTACTGTGTTGCCCATGAGGCTGTTTTCTGGCTTTGAAACCAGCCTTTGCCGACATCTGGGCAGGCCTTGCAGCTTCCTCCTTTCCCAGCAGAGTGCTCCCCAGGATCAGAGTCCTCCTCTCCCAGTAGAGTGCTCCCCAGTGTCAGGGTCCTCCTCTCCCAGCAGAGTGCTCCCCAGTGTCAGGGTCCTCCTCTCCCAGCAGAGTGCTCCCCAGTGTCAGGGTCCTCCCCTCCCAGCAGAGTGCTCCCCAGGATCAGAGTCCTCCTCTCCCAGCAGACTGCTCCCCAGGATCAGAGTCCTCCTCTCCCAGCAGAGTGCTCCCCAGTGTCAGGGTCCTCCCCTCCCAGCAGAGTGCTCCCCAGTGTCAGGGTCCTCCCCTCCCAGCAGAGTGCTCCCCAGTGTCAGGGTCCTCCTCTCCCAGCAGAGTGCTCCCCAGGGTCAAGGTCTCTGGTGTGGTGTTGTCTGAGTACCCTGTGAAGCTGAGCACACGCAGTGTATAGCATATGACTGTCCAGATTAGGTAGCAATCCAACATGGAAGTCACCCGTCCTCGGCCTCCTCAGCACAGTGTCCCCAGCCACAGCTGTTACTCCTTGTCTCTTTTGCTCCTTGGTCCTTAAAGGACTCTACTGGCCACAGCCGGAATGACTCTTCTCTCCAGGAGCAGTCCGAGACTTGCTCAGGGCAGCAGAGACCATGCGACTAACACTTGGAATAACATAACTCTTGCTGTCTTCAGTACCTGCATGGATTTCCAAGATGTCGTTCCTCCGGTGGTGCTTCTCAGGGCTGATGCAGATTCAGTTTAATGGACACATTTACACCACGCAGATCGGCAACCTCACCTTCTCCGTCCCCGGAGACGCGGTACGTAGCGAGGGCTGGGAGTTCTCAATCCAAGTGCTGCTGAGGGGACAGCATCCTTGGGCGCTCACCAAATGTCTGTGTCCGCAGATGGTCACTGCCATGGACCTGAACTCACATCCTCTTTATGCGATCTACCTCATCGTCATTGGCATCAGCTGTGGCTTCCTGTCCCTGTATTATCTGTCCTTGAAGTTCATCAAACAGAAGTCAATTCAAGATTGGTGATGTTCAGCCTTGCTTCCACTGGTGGGACCCTTCTGCCTGGGCTGGCCGCCTCCTGAGGAGCCCGACTGAGGACAATGATCCCACAGATCTCAAGCAGCATTGGCGTCTTGGTGCTGCAGTGGCACAGGTCAGCCACAGGATGGCAGTAGAATAAAGACAGTTGAGAGGTTTCTGCTCACAGGCCTGGGCTTGTGAAACAGGTACTTCGTGAACCTGTAACGTTGCTCATTCATTTTATATCTCTATATAAACAACCCAGTATGGAATGGGAACCAATTATTTATGAATTGAGTAGCTAGGCTATGCAGAGACTTGTGGAACCCCGAGAGGATAGTGGTCTGTAGCAAAACATTTAGCTTTCTCCACCAATCTCACCCTGTTAAGCCGCTCCCGATACAGAGGGTGACCTAAAACTGACTAGAAATGTCCTCTCTTATCTCTGTGTGGCTCCATGGACTTCCAGAGTCGGACAGCTGAGAGCTAAGAGTATCTACTCCATGGTGGGTGTGATATAAAGAGTAGTGTGTGGCTACTGTCGTTTCTTCAACCCACTGATAGCGGGCACCCTGCCATATCGGTGCCACACCGTGGCAAAGACTAATCCAGTTGTCTTAGCTTACAAGCTGCTTTGTGGTGGAATCAAAAAGACCTCGAGGCCTCTGGGAGTTACAGAGCAAAAGATCGGGCCTGAGATGTTTCTAGAAACAGTTTGCCGTTTGTGTGAGCTCTGCGTCCTCAGAGTTGCACCCCCTAGCTGGGGCTCAGGATGAGCTTTGAACCTTCCACAGTGGCTGGTGGATGGGCTGCCGCACATCCAGGTTGAATGGTTCATGCCTGTGTCGAGGACCCACTGACTCAAAGCACAGAGCTGGGAGGGGCTGGTTCCCAGAGGAAAACGAGTCTGGAACTGAAAGAAACAGCAGAGGGGGGGGGGGTATTTGAGGCTGGGAGTGATGTTCTCCACTGGTTCCCCAGGTCCTGACTGCATCCAGTGTAGTTCCTGGCAGCTTCATGACATCACTGGATGCCGATGAGGGAGGCAGAATCCCAGGCCTGCCCAGACTCAGGGACTCAGTGTCCGAGTGTCCAGATTACACTGGTGACTAGAGTGCAGGCCCCAGTGTGAGCAGCGGCTCCTTAGCACACTGTCCTTTCCCTGCTCCCTGGCCTCAGGAAGTCTACACAGCTCTGTTGCCACCATCCATTACACAGATGTCACTCAAGAGCCACAGAAGCCTCATCCAGAGCAGAGTCAAAAGTACCCTCCGATTGTTTCTTTCGGTTTGGAATAGTTAGCTCCTCAGAGCCCCCTGACTTTCTAAGGTAGCTTTCAGTTTGGATTTATCTGGTGCATTTCTCAATAGAATCCAGACTGGGTCCCCTTTGCTCAGAATATCCAGAAATGGAATTGGTTTTTCCCTGAGTGCGTCCTGTCAGGTGGCCCATGGTTTCCACTTGCTGCACTAACGACTTTGACTGCCTGACAGAAAGCAGGTCTGCTGGGCCCCTCCACGTTCCTCTGTTCCCTCTTTTTATAATTAATAAAGCTTTGGATTCCTGGAGACCATGCCTTGCTCATTCCTTACCCACCCTCCATACTCCCTGAGTTGGTGCTATATATAAATGACACACTTGTGGAATCCCCTTTTAATTTAGCAAGTTGCAATCCGTTGCTCTCATTAGTTTCGGTGCTTGAATTGTTCCTGACTTAGCCAGTGGGATACTCAAGTTGGCTTCTATATCTTCCTAGTCACGTTCCTGTCATCACTGGGGACTCCGACAAAACAAAGTATTTGGGGATCATCCCGAATTTTCCCAGCTCAGCCCTGGGATTGAATGCGTCTCTGTAGAATCTTTTTAGTGGGAGAAAGATAGTTTGAAGCCCAGATGTGACTGAGTCTGCTCTGCTGCTGTACATTGCTGCTTCAGGACTCTCAGTGGGCAGTGAGTGACCACGTGTGCATATGTGCATGTGTGTACTCAGTCCTAACTGCATATATGCTCATGTACACACTCTGTAGTTCACCCGGGTGACCACGTGTGCATATGTGCATGTGTGTACTCAGTCCTAACTGCATATATGCTCATGTACACACTCTGTAGTTCACCCGGCACTCACTCTAACAGCTCTGTCTTCCCCAGTCTGTGAGGGACACCTGCCTTCTGTGTCTGTTCCTCTTCTGCTGAGTCCTGCTGGTCTACCTTTGGTTCCTTTCTCACATGTGACTGTCCCAGCATCCATCCGCAGGGCCTCCAGCCCACCCCGTACTCCCTCCCCAGATCCTGGCTCTATTTTGGTAACCCACTATCTTTAGGCCTGGATGGAGAAGTGTGGAAGAGAAGGAAGGTTGGCAGCCATCTGCCTTTGTAAATTCGTCACTTGTGCTGTGGTACCGAAACCCAGGCAGTTGCTGGTTCTTCAGAGTTTGTCCCCAGAGCAGTTCTCCATCACATCATCGCTGGTGTTGATGCACCCTAGACTCTAACTCCATGGGTTCGTTTGGTTGAAAAGTGTTCTTTAGAGCACACAAGGCCTGGGAAGAGTAAGACCCAACACTAGGGGCACCAATACTATCCAGTGCTCCTTATTCTTCGCTGCAAAGGAGCAGAATTTTCTTGTGGGTTGTAAATTTTTGCTGTTAAGGATAAATATTTTAGGCTGTCATAGCCATAGAACCTGTCAGTACGCTGTGCTGGTGTGAAAACTGCCCCAACCACAGTAGAATGTGGAGGATGTGGGTATGCTTCAATAAAACGACTTACAGAAGCATTCAGCTCCTGGACTTGGCCTGAGGCTGCAGCTTGCAGACTCTTGATCCAAAGATGAAGGTTTTAAAATGTGCACTGTAAACTCCAAGTTCAAGTTGCACTATTGATGGGAGACTAACACTGAAACTGGAAATAACCACCTATGTCGACTCCAATATTTCTTGTAATATTTCTAATCTGTTCTTGCTTTTAAAAAGATTACTTAAGACATGATCTTTTCCTGGGTTGAGCCCGTCTACAGGGGTAGATATCCTGCTTGCTTTTTTTACTCACTCATTCTTAAAAATCTTCTCTTGATCTTAGATTAAACCACGCACACAGGGAGAACAGACTGAAAATTATGTCAAATAATAGTAGCAGACCTGTGCCCAAGGGTCCCTCCAACACTCAAATTACTTAGCAGAGAACCCTGACTTGGCATAGGGGATCCAGCTTACTCCGGCAGAGCTGCCGTGAGGCACAGGGAGGGAGCCGGCTGCAAGCCCTTGGATATTTTGCTGCTGACACAGGTGTATTTGGACAACATAGTGTGCATGCCTGAAAACGGCCTTGTTTGCAAATAGTCATCTCCAATCTCATCTCAGAAATTACTTGTGTCTGATAAATTGGTCCAGGTGAACAGGGGTGAAGGGCTTGGTGGCAGAGAAGGTATTAAGGAATCCTTTTTGATCCTGTTAACTTCATTTCTTCAGCACCGAATCTCTACTGGGCTAGGTCTGACTTCAGACCACAGTTGAAAGGTTGCCCCCTCCTCTACCGACAGAAACAACTGTTTGAGGTCACCAACTTACAGATCTCAAATCATGATCAGTTGGCCTCACTGACAAAGCTTTTGGTTTCTGAGAACTCCTTGGGCCTCAGATCCACTCTCTCAACTGAGTCACACTTTGGGGACCAAAGAATAGGACATGGGAAGGAACTGTCTAATGTACAAACGGGGCATTTCGTAAACAGAGCTTGCAAGCAGCACATGCGGCCTTAAATCCATGGAAGTCATTCCATGAAACCTACTGTGAACGCACCAGGTAAGTCTGCAGAACACGAGACCCCGGCCCTTGGAAATACCTAAGGGAGGAAGGACGGTCCCCAGCGGCTGCCCAGGGCAGGGTTAGTGTGCTACAGATGGATTTCAGCTCCAGCTGCCGCCCAAAGCCGCTTGCAGGAGCAGGAAGTCTGGAGTCTGGTCTGTCTTACCTGGTGCTGATGTTCCCATTCTTTATACAAAAGAGAAGTACCTGCTTTGAATTTGCTAATGCAGCCATTTTCTTTATTTGTACCAAGGCTGCATAATGTGGGCTTTGTAAAGTCGGCTGGCCTGAAAGCAGGATACATTTCTAATGGAAACACTCCCACGCACGATTGTACAACAGCAAAGCGATAAATTACCGTGATTTTGGACCTCCTGTGGTTATCAGTTCCACCACACTTGAGGAAATGTTGCTTTTGCTTAGAAATTCTACAAATATTTTTTTTCAGAAAGGCAAATATTCAATGAAAATTGTGCTGAAAGCCATGAGGGAAAGTGTGCAGAATGTATACACTGCAGACTGGAGGCTCGAATTATACCAGAAAGTGATTTCCAACATAAAGCTTGTTTATAATTTGCTGAGACTCTTAAACTTGATTATACTGAGCACTGGCTCTTGGATTAAATGGAATAAAATGTTTTCCAGTGTAAGGTGTCCAGAGACTGGGACATTGGATTAGTGTGAGGGGCGTTTTGTTTGAAGGCCATCCTGACTTTAGCTGCACTGCTTTTTGTAATCTCATGGTTACTTCTTTTGAGACAGGGTCTGTATAGCCACGGTTGGCCTTGAACTCAACATCTACCTGCCTCTCAAATGCTGGGATTAAAGGAATCCACAACAATGCCCAGTGGGAAAGACTTTGAGAAACATTTTTATTTTACATTTGTTTGGCCGGCATTTAAATGCACCACGTGCGTGCAGCATCTAAGGAGACCAGAAAGAGGCGCTGGGCACCCTGGAAGTGTATGGGTGCTGGGTGGGGACTGAACCCTGGTCCTTTGCAAGAGCATTAAGTTCTTTAACCACCCGGCCATCTCTCTAGCCCAAGAAAAAAAAAACTTTTTAGGAAGTCGTGGCCATTTGACTTATGCTGCAAACCTACACAAACCGACTTCGGTTTTCTCATCCAGATAATCAGGCAACAGTGGTCCTGGGTATGGCAGTCAGTTCTTAGGAGCCACAGAACTTAAATACAGATGGCTCAACTTAATGTGTTCCTGCAGGTCTGAGGATAGACTAGGGGACCAGGGGCCAGAGTTCACAATGTGTCCAGAATGAGAGATGCGTGCAGCCACAGGTAATAACTGATGGCCCAGAGAGTGCTCCAGGAAAGAGCAGAGGTATTGAAGAACCTGGGGAATGCAGATTCTATGACCATCTCTGCAGTGCCGAGAAGATGCTCGTCCCCTCGGAGTGTCAATATGTATCTGAACTCAATTGTTTTTGCCTGAGACAGTTTCTCTCTGTAACTCTGGGTGTCCTAGAACTAAATACATAAATGAGGTTGGTTTAGAACTCCGAGATCTTCCTGCCTCTGCTTCTGGGATTAAATGTGTACCACCTGTGTCTATTTCTCAATTCTTGGCAACTTTGCTCCTCAGAGACCTCGGACACAGAATAGCCAGGAAGCAGCTGACTAAGCCACTGGGTCCTCACAACAAGCCAGACAGCTGATGAGGAAATTCTTCCTAGGATGGAGGTCACCACACTGCCACTAAAAGTTCAAGACTACAGTCCTTTGAGATGGCTTCCAGCCAGCATATAAATATTTATAGGATTTTAAAAAGCGGCAGTTCACAAGTACCAACATATACCTTATTCAGAGAAATTCTCATTTAAATGATATTGGCTTTGGTACAGGAACACACATTTACATACACAAGAGTTTAGCGTGATGGTTACTTTGTAGAAGGCCTTTCTTGCTTACTCTGAGGGAAATTCCCAACAAACATTTCTAACACTTTGCTGATGACTCACCATTTTAACTCTGTTTCAAAGTCTTACCTGTAGACTCTAACAAGCATTGGCAGAAGACAGGACCACTGTCTACTTTTAAATCTGATTACAAACCAGTATTTTGCTTATTCCCTTATGAATCACAGTAGCTGTACCAACAAAATCGTGAACCCAGAAGTCATGACCGAGAATCCATGTAGAAGGGGATGCTCTAGCCACCATGTTCATTCAAGTAAGGGGAGACCCCTTGGATTTCGGAGACCTTGAAGAAAATGTCATCAATTTGTGTTTTAGAAAAAAGGGGGAAAAAAAACAAAAAAAAAAAAAAACCCCAAACCAAAAAAAGCCCAGTGCCTAAGTGTATGTTGTTAGTGGCGATACAGTGGTGAATGGCGTATTTATACATAAAAGAATACATAGATGCTATAATCTTCAGTTGTTTATTTTTCCTAAGTACATTTTAGAAATAACATTGAGACACAGGCGCGTGCACACAGACACAGACACACAGACACACAGACACACACAGACACACACAGCTGCTTCTTTCATGAGGGGTTTTCTCTCGCTTCCTTTAGTTGCTTTATGTAAAATCCAAAGCTTTCCTGTAAAGGAGGAAAGGAGAGAGTGATGACACTTATGAGCAGGCAGAGCACAGATTTGGAGGCAGCGGTCAGTGAGCACAGGGCCGCTGCCTTGCACAGCTGAGTGCCTGCTCTTTAGGCCTGGGCATTCCTCTGGGTTTTACACAACACCAAGTTCAAAAGCCTCGAGTCCTGAGTTAATCCGAGCACCAGGGCTGAGTCATACCTCATGTAGAAACTGCCTAAGAGGGCTGGAGAGATGGCTCAGCGGCTAAGAGCACTGACTGCTCTTCCAGAAGTCCTGAGTTCAATTCCCAGCATCCACATGGTGGCTCACAACCATCTGTAATGGGATCTGATGCCCTCTTCTGGTACACTTAAAAGCATAAAATAAAAATTTAAACCTTAAAAAAAAAAAATGCCTAAGAAAGTTTGATAGAGCCACAGCTGGCTGCAGGTCTGTAACACACAGGCCACTCCACCCGAGCCAAGGCCACTGCTTAGGGCCTTAGCCTTCTCACGGAAGGTAACTAAGTATTAGCCTGTTTCCTCTTCAGTCTTAGGCACACTCAGAGCATCCTGAGGCATACATAAATCCACGGAGTACTTTCTCTCGTAATTAAGACTACTCACAGGGGGCTCAGTGAAGGGGACCGGCTCGCCCACATCCTTGAGCAAAGATGCGTAGCGCTTCAGAAAGAGGTCGTCCAGCTTCATGTTCTTTGCTGTCAAATGCTCATACAGCGCTTTAGCGGAGGCCACGTCTTTGTCTGCGACTGAAGGAGTCAGACCAGAGAGATGAGGAAGAGACCCTCTTCCTTCCCTCAACCCTTTGCTGCCCAGGCACTCCAGGGTCCAAGACAAGGGACTGAAAGCTCCCCTCGGAGGCCCTCAGAACCTACAGCTCGCCCACTCCCCCACAGCCCGCCTCCCCTGGTGCTCACTGTGAGGGGCAGGGGAAGGCGGGCATGGGAAGCTGAAGAACACCCACGATGACATCAGCTGGATCTGCTGAGGACTGGGCAGTCAGCTTCCCTGTGGAAGGGGTGCTCCTGCTGCCAGGACCCTCATTCTCTATGACTCCTGTGCAGAGCTCTAGGGCCTTGTTCTGCATCTTTATCCACCCACATCCTAATCCATCAGTGACCCCACCCCCTTTTACAGTTTTTGATACTATGTTACGTTACTTACATAAGAAGGTCTGTGATTTCAGTGTTTTTAAACACTGCAAAACTCCTTGTGGGAACAAAGAAGCTATTTACTAGTTCTGACTCTAGTGTAGTGCGCAGGTCTGAGGGTGGGACCTGCACACACTAGCATTTTATCTGCCCAGTGACAAACCTGAGACTGGCTCCCTTCTCATGTCTCACTGAGGACACTGATGGCCAACAGACTGCACTCCAGCTGGGACATGAGAACAAGCCTGGACCTCAGTGGAGCTACATGGAAGGGCCCTGAGGGAGCTCAGAGGCAGGAGGAGGCCATGCTTCTGCCCTGCAGGGCAGGCCTTGCGGAGGGAGGGGGAGCAGCTTCCTCATACGGAGTCCAGGCTGCCTGGGACATTCTGAAGGTGCCTGGGAATATTTTCAATTGTTAAAGCTCTGGAGTAATTTCATGCTTTGCAATAGTTTAAAAACATATTCTAGAGCTAAGTGAATAATTATCTGAAATTTAGGATTATTCCTCTGAGCTGAACTCCCAGTTGACTATACTTAGAAATATTTACATCACTTGAATATGCAGTAAGATTAGATTTATTACCATAGCTTTTCATGCTGCAGGAGTACACTCTGTCATTCTCACGTAACTCGGGAATCAGCTCTAACAAGGTCTTCAGAACCGGGGCCTAGGAAGATAAACAAAGGTAACAACACCTAAAAACAAACTACAGAGTGTAATACACACAGTGTAACAGAGCAGAGCCTCACATGACACACACAATGTAACAATGTAACGAAAGATCACTCACAGCACAGTCGACCCCTCAACGGGATGGCTCATTTGACTTCTGTGTATCTCAGCCTTTGATGTTAGTTTGATAAATCGTAGCCAGATAAAAATCATCATTTTTAATAATTAAAGGCATTTCATTTACATTTCTGAGTGATTTCAAAAATCGATATTGAAAAAAAAATCAAAAAACTAAACACTTGTTTTATCAACTGTTAACTTATCAAAAAGTTGTAAGATCAACTTTACAGAAATAAGTTGTATTTTAATGTAAAAAAAAAAAAATCCAGGATAAATTAGAGGCTAGAAAGCTCTGCGGCGCCTCCTGCTGGGTGCGCCACGTGCGTCTTAGTGCCTCAGTCCTGGAAGGCTCCTGCAGAAGCATGCCCTGCTTCCCGCAGAGGACAATGGGCTCCATTGAGGGAATCAGCAGCGACCTCCACATATTTCTTAGCCAAGTCCAAGCTGGCTTACTAACCCACTGTACTCCACTGCCCTGTGGTCACCACTTTCAGCATTTCAGCAGACCACACACGGACCCATCAAAGGCTCTCTTGAGCTCCTTTCTGCCCATCTCCTGAGGACCTAAGACTGAGGGTCATGTCGGGATTTGGTGCACACTAAGAAGGTTCTACCATCTAACTACCCACCAGCATCCAAAACATAAAATAGGGCCTGTTGTCTTACCCATGTACATGTCTGTGTGTGCTTGTGTGCACGTGCAGACACACACACACACACACACACACACACACACACACACACACACACACACAGAGACACACACACAATTTTTAAAAGTAGCCAAATATAGACAGGCTATGTCTTCCGTGTCTGTGGAGTTTTCAGGAAGGTTCTGAGCCATCATGGATCACGGCCATCTGACAAACCAGCTAGTAACAGAGCGCCGTACCTTTTTTGGTTTCTGAGACGTCCTGAGACAGAACACCGACAGAATTGAGGTCTGCTCGGCAATGGCGCCGCATCTCTAAAAAGTACAACAGTGTCAATGGAGGTTTTAAATAAGATGGTCAAGCCGAATCTTCCCAACTAAGGAAGCCTGCAGTGACACGGCAATGCGTCACACCCACCAGGAGCCCACCAGCCAGGTTTGTTTAGGCACAAAGGGGACGACAGAGACGAACTGTGCCAAGCCCTGGTGAGTGTGGTTCTCTGCATCAAGGATGAAGTTTGTTTAAAGAGAAAAGGGAAAAATTAAACTAATGTTTCAACCACCACAGAACAAGGCTCAGGACTGCAGAGAAAGAGGGAGGAAGGACCACCGCTCCTCACCAATTACTCTGCCAAGCATTCACAAGTGAGGTAGGGATCATAAGGTTAATTATACATTTAATAAGGTGTCAGGGAGATAACTGCTCGTTTCTTTATAAAAATTAAAATGTACAAAGCAAGTTCTCTTTAAAGTATAATTACCTACATTACGCATACAAAAGGACTGATTTCAATCTCTGCAGTTATAAAAGGCTTTCACTGCAACAGACAGCCAGTGCTTGAGAAAGACAAAAGTTAAACTAAAAAAAAGTTTATATGACAGACCAGATAAATCAAGTGTCTATCCAGTCCTAGATGCTTTAGTCAAATGAAATACGGCAAGACAATATTTTAGTTTACACTCATCGCAGATGTCATCCTCCAAGTTTCTAAGAGCGCAGTGTTTCAAAGCTTTAAAACACTGTCAATGCCAAGATGATTGCATAAAAAAAACTTTTGGGACTCGCAGAACATTTATGTTATAAACTGATGTTTTTGACATCTGGGAACCAAGTGCTCCTCACTCAGAGAAAGCACAGCACTAAGAGAAAGTGCAGCAGCTAAAGATGGAGCTGCAGTCAGATCTGCAGGAGCTCCTCGGTTGGCACCATGGCTAGAGGCAGCTCTGAGCACGGGCGCTGACAACTCTGCTTCTAGGGAAGGCATGAAGATGACGGCTCACAATGAGCTGGGAGGGCAAGCAAGGCCTCCTCTGGAGAACAGTCAGAGAGTGACTGGGTGTCTGTGCTTACAGCCCTGGGTAACCGGTTAGCTACAGGCACAGGGAGATACAGCACGGAACCGCTCATGAGAGAACAATGCAGATTCCTATACAACCACTGCATTTCCTACAAAGGAACCAACCAAACTGCAAGAACCTGAGAAAGCAGAAGCAATTTGCATTTTTATGTAACTGTTAAAGCAGAGAACGCCTCTGTGAATGGCTTAGCTTATGCTGTCAAGCTAGACAAACTTGGATCAAACCTGGAGCTCAAGCCAGTGGCTAGAGCATCCCCGTCCACATCTCCTGCTTACCACACCTCCCAGCTGGTAGGAACGTAAGTGAATGTAACAGTACTTACAATCAGAAATTGGTCCCAGGCCTCAATCTGACACAGGGAGTCTACACAAACACCGCGCTGGCGGGATCACCGTGACTGTTTGACTGCCACCTGCTGGGAAGGGGCTCCCAGCGGCGCCTGTTTGTGTACACTGCCAGTAGCAGCTCGATCACCCACCGCTCCAGCGCACTTGGCACAGCTTTATATTTAGAGCTGTTAAAGTGGCATGAATGCAGTTGTCTCCTTCCCTCCAGATTGCTGATTTAACTGAGTGTGGGCCACAGAGAGCCACATTTGTCATTTAATGTGTCTGTGACACATTAGTGAATAGAAAGCAAATTCAACTCTTAATAAACCTTGAATAAGGTACTGAGAATGTTTGAGTATTTGAGTGAGAAGCTGTACGCGAAAAGCAAACATTTCCTGCTTCTTGTTTGCAAACTGTGTTGCCATGGTGATGTGCACTATTTAGAGCATTAAAGAAATTAGGAAAGCAAAGGATTTGTCGCTTTGCATTACCCATCTTTGCAGAAACACTTGTCTCGGTTTCCTACCCAATGGTTGTCTTAATTACTAGGATTTCCAGTTCTACCTGACATCTTTAAAAGTGGCATCCTACAGTCACAGGGAGTCACAATCTGGAGTCACACTGAACTTGAGGGTTCAGCAGGAGTGTCCTCCATCCTGTCTAGTCCTCTCTCTGATCCCTCTCACGAGCCACAGCCCCGATGAGGAGTCCTTACCTCCAAGAGGGCTCTGGCCTCATCCACCTTGCCTGAATCCACAAGCTGAAGGAAGAGATCAGTGACGGGTTTGTAAAGTGCAAACTGATTGGCCAACCTCTCAGACATGATGCTTACTGCAAGAAAAACAGGTAAGAAAAAGCTTTCACTGAAATGGGTATGGCTCACCTGCCAAAGAGATCTGGGCCAACTTCACCCAAGAAAAAGTGAGCATCCACGCTCTTTAACAAGCAAAACAACTCACACTTTTCGAGCGCTGGCTCCATCTGCTCCTCTATCACTTTCCTGAATAAGTACGACAAGCCAAAGTACTGGTGTTCCACGGTCTGATTCTCTGAGGCAAGCATGTGCTCGATATTTTCTATGGCAGCATCAATTTCATTACTGTAAGGGAAAACAAAATCATGCAAATACTTCAGGATAAAAGGGACTATATTTATAAGCAACCAGATTAATAACAAGCATATCATGTATCATAACCTAGCTATACAGATATATAGTGCTATAATTTTGGCTTTATGAACCACAATGGGCACCAGAATGCGAAGCAAAGACGATACAGGACATTTGGAGATTAAAACATAAAAGAGTCACACAGCTAAAGCTGCATTTTCACAGCCGATGCCAGAGACGTTGATGAGGTGATCTATGACTGCTCTGTGCAGTTACAAAGTGGTGCCATAAATCAATTCCATGTTGAAATTAGTACATTAAGAATAAGAATTCTAATTAAAAACAAGCATCTTATGGGCTTAGGTAGAAGAATTATTAAGTGACTAAAAACATGTTTTCTAGAGCATAATATATAAATCTATACATTGCAGCTTTAAAACATTTGTCACCTAGCTCTTACACAGATTTTGATATTAAAAATCATATGTTCTTATTAAAAATGAAATTTGACACTATTTGGGAAATAGTTTAAATCTGTATATGGCTGCTTTGCCTGCCTGTCTGTATGGACATCAGGGAAAGTGTCAGTGGCCACAAGGTCGGGAGCCTCAGTGGTGCTGGGAACTAAGCCAGGGTCTGCTAAAGAGACAAGCCATCTCTCCAGCCCTCAGTAAACAGTTTAAAGTTAAAAATTAAAACATTTCCTACTAAAATTAATAGGAATAAACAGACAGAACTGCCCCTTGCAAAACCGTATTTAAATACCATATCCATACACCCAAGATTAACCACTAAAGAACATTTCCCTCAAAAGTGTTATGAATATCAACTCTAGGATCACTCTTAATACTTGTTTTTGTTTTTTTTGTTTTTTTGTTTTTTTTGAGAAAGTTTCATTGAATAGCCCAGACTGTCCTCAATTCATGATCCCCCTGCCACAGCCTTGAGCTCTGGGGTTATAGGCCTGAATCATCCTGTTCACTCTCTGACAAGTCACTGTGTGCAAGGCATCAGCGACATCAAAGACGACGGTCTGCCTGTCTCTCTATGACAGGGAGGACTCAAGTCTGAACTCCTCTTCTTGGGATGTATGTACTGACAGGAGGAAATGTTGAGCCATTTTTTTTTTTTTTAAATGCTTGCAACAGAACTCAGGATCTTATTTTTCTGACCAGGCTCTCCACCGCAAAGCTATGCATCACAACTGTGGGAACATGTATGTTTACCAAGCTTCCTGAGTCCTGAGTACTATTCTAGTGGTGTGTTGAGACGCTAAAGAATCACTAGTTGACTAGGAAAAGATTTCACTTTAACTGCTGATTAGAAAAAGAAATCACCTTCATTTTTGTAAAAGAAATGTTTTAAATAATGAGGCACATGTGTATATCTGTGTACATATTTTATACACAAAAACATATATGTATATATGAACACAAACATATAACTTGTGCATAACATACATTATACATATACACATGCATATGAGTTGGCAACGGTGGAGTATATTTTATGAATTATAAATGTTTAGTCTAAGACTGAAGAGAAGACATATTGTAATTAGTTTTAATAGTAAATAATCAACATAATAATTAGGATTGAAAATTTCCTATGATTGACATGTTTCTCAAAAGCTGCAAAGAATGGCAAAAGCATTTTAAAGGTGGTTATCGTTATCTGAAATAAGCCTTAGTCAAGAAAGCTTGGAAAACAGGGTTGGGGATTTAGCTCAGTGGTAGAGCACTTGCCTAGCAAGCGCAAGGCCCTGGGTTCGGTCCCCAGCTCCGGGGGGAAAAAAAAGAAAGCTTGGAAATACTCACTTCTTCATCTGGGCCAGAGCAATGTTGTTGATGAAGACCATTCTTGAGAGCTCAATCGCGTCGAGCCCTTTCACCATCTTCTGAATGGTCTCTATGCTTTTCACATCACCCTGCAAGGCCAGTGCCTGGATAAGGCGGGTCACGGCCAGCTCAGAAGGCACCTGTTCCAGATCCAAGGCTGCCTTCAGAGTTTCTAGAGCCACTAAAACGAAAAGTGGAGGACTGAGTTTATCCTGAAATCGACACATACTGACTTTAACACATCTTGAAAACCACCTTTTAAACAAGAGCATCAGATGGCTAAACTAAAAAAAAAAAATATATAAGTAATTCATTTTAGATCACAGAAAATACTGATACTTTATGAAGTCTATTTAAAAATGATGCACCTGACTGTGAAGTGTGAGGAAGGAGGTAGGTGTCACAGAGTTCCACCCAGAGGAACTATTTCATGACTCATCCAGGAAGTGGAGAAGTCTAAAAAACATAAGGAAGGAAGACCTTTTGTCCCCCAATATGTATTGGGGTTCTGTGTGCAGATGTGTCTGTGTGATCATGGCAGAGCCCCTGGAACAGGGGTTACAAACAGCTGTGCGCTGCCTTGTGGGTGCTGGGAATTGAACCCGGGTCCTCTGGAAGAGCAGCCAGAGCTCTCAACCACTGAGCCATCTATCTCTCCAGCACCGAAAGGAAGAACTTTAAAATATATATATATATATATATATATATATATATATATATATATCGAAAACAAAAAGCAAAAACCTTCTATACACATTAACAATTTCCTAAGTTTTACTAACTCAAAGCCCACAAAATTATCAAAAAATTTTAACATCATCTTCATTCTTGAAGATGGTCCAAACAGGACCAAATCCCCCACAAAAGCAGCCCAGCCGGAGTGTCAGGAAACTGCATATCCACACATGGCTCTCCACGAGCAGACTACCTGCGGGTATTTGCTGCCTTCAGTTTTGAAAAGAAAATAAAGCAATGGACTCTTAGGGACACAGTCACGGGTTTGCTTGCGTAAATGCTCAGAATTACAGACACTTGCTTTCAGAGAAACACGGACTGCCCTTCCACTCTACAGGCAGCCTCGCATGCTAGTGTGGGGAGTCCTGGAATCGGGGAGGCACTCATACTTAGCATAACAACCACCTTCACCACAGAAGAAAACCCCTGGAGCCTAGACAAAGCTGGGGGTCCCAGGTCCTTCCAGAATGAGAGCAGCTTATCCTCACTGGGGAAGGGAGAGGGAAGGAATTAACATCTATTAAAGCAATGAAGTAAAAGACACGATCAATTTAGTCTTCTTTACTGAATAAACTATTATAATTTCAAATTTACACACGATCCAGACCACTGTCAAATACAGAAATGGGAAAACAGATTAAAAAGTGGTGGATGTTACAAATATGTATGCACACACCAGAAACAAAACTGCCTATACTATTCTAAAATATGATGCAGGGAAAATCAGCTTAATAGTATCTTATTAAAGGGAGGTCATACACAGGCTATTATGCTCAAAACCCTTGGCATCTAAGCACACATGTAAGGAAAGAGCTTTCTGCTTAGTGGGTAAAAGTCGAGAAAAAAAAAAAAAAGGAGGAGGACAGCGTGGATTGACTCAGCATTGACTGCAGAGAGGGTGCGGGCTCAGGAGCCAGGCTCAGAGAAGCCCTGAGCTCAGGACCACTGAGGCTTGGCAGTTCAGAACGCCCAGGGTTAGAGGCCAGAGCCGGCCTAAGAGCCGGTGCTGCACCGGGAGGAACAGGAGGGTGGAGGCGAGCAGAGCAGAGCAGAGCAGTCTGTGCCCGTCCCAGGGGATACAGAAGTTCTGACATAAACCATGCGGCAGAGCGTGCCATCTCTGCGTGAATGACGGAAGGAACACCAAGGGCAACCCTCTACCCACACCCTAGTCTCCAAGTCTGTCTCGGCCTCACTCAAGTCCAACAGTTCTTGCAATTACTCTCTAGTAGGACTGAGCGGACAGCCACACAGCAGCTACTGACAGTGCCAGAGTTTTAGTTTTTCAATTTCTCTAAGATTTAATTGGTTGTTTACTGCCATAGATAAGTTTGATTAAATAAAGCTGAGGAGGCATCAAATCTGAAAGACGGAAGGAAATCAGGAACTGTCTTTGGCTACAGAGCAAATGTGAACACAGGAACAGGGCCAGAGCAGCCTGCCTTGATGAACGCTGTGCCTCCACCAGCCGTCAGCATGGTGAGGCCTGGGCAGCAAGGGCTGTGGAAGTGGAAGGAGGTGTCACTGGGTGTGTGGATCCTCTGTGTGTGCACACACCTGACAGCAGATGAGACCCCACACCACGGCACCGAGGAAGGGGTAGGTGTCAGTAAAGGGCCTGGCGACACATTTAGTTCCAAACTGAACTCTTAAATTTAATTAAGTCTTATTCTTTGTGTCTGTAGAAACTTAAAGTAGACTTTAATCCCTTCTTTGTTCCTGAGACAGCCTCACTTTGCAGTCCAGTGTCTTGGTAGTCAAGGCTGGTTCAAATCCGAGCAATCTTCCTGCCTCAGCCTCTCACATGCTAGGATTACAGTGTACACTACCATGCCCAGTCAAGTTTCAATGTCTTAAAATCTACATAAAAAAAACCTCACAAAATCATTTCCATTGATAATAAAAACCTACAAAATTTAAAAACAAGCCTATCGCATCTCCCAAAGACAATTCCAAACTGTCCAAAAGCCCGCCGGCGTGCGGACTGCCTCAGGAACAGAGTTGCGGAAAAAGTCCTTGTTAGGAAGACAGCTTAAGTACAGTAAGGAACGCTAAGACTGAGGGGGCGGGGGGGGGGGGGGGGGGGAATCGCCCAGCCAGCTTCCTCTCAGGAGACGGAAACTATTTGATGAATTGCAAAGCAAAGAGAACATTATTATCACAGCCCGGGGAAGAGACCAACACGGCAGGTAGAGCTGAGAGCGGAGCTTCTAGCCTAAGCCTCCTAAGCAGTGTTTGTTGTACTGTTGCCATACTGACTAAAATTCAGCCCTGAAAGTTAATTGAAAGCTACTTACTTAACCTCAAGAGTCGTCAGTGTCCCCCTTGAGAGCCAGTCTACCCCACTGTAAGCCATCAGCTCCCAGTCCTCCTCAAAGTCATCCCTGCCCTCCTAGTGTTGCCCTTGCCACACTCAACTCCAAACAAACGCTGCGTCTTACCACTCTAGGTATTACGAGTTATTAAAAAAGTATCAGATTAGGTTTTCCAAAAATCAATATTGCAATCATTTGGTGCACAATCTCACACACTTAACACTCAATTTAACTCATTTGCTATCTCACATACAACCAACACAACATGCAGGAAATAACTGCGGGGAATTGTTTCAGACCTCCAAAGTATGTTAATTTCCAAAGCAAAATGACTTGTGCTGTGAATTTTAACGCACTTGAAAGCCTGTACTTCCCCTCGCTCTGGAACACGAATTTTGCATGTCTGAAGAGCTGTGATTCATCTTAAGAAAGCCCATCTTGTGTTAAATGGGATGGAAACTGGACTAAGTGGTCAGATGACAGCACATTCATATTCAAGCCGTATTATAAATGCATGTACAGTAATTTACGTCTCTCAGCTACCACAAAAGGCTCTTGATAAGCAGGTAATTTGCTAAATGGACTCCTTTATCCAAGTACTCGAAGGGCGTTACAAGAAAAATCCGCAGAGGCATTAATGTGACGTAAAGGTCAAGCATTCTGACATACCTTTCAAATAATCCCGCCTAACTTGCGCGATGATGAGGAGGCTGCTGGCAGCACCGTTCAGTGTGAAGCCCTTGATGTGGGTCTCAGCGCTAAAAGAAGCAGACATTTAGAAAGGAATTACTGACATGCTTCTGATACGATAATAAATGGTTGAGCACCAAGGTGAAATTATAAAAACTACTGTTCGTATGTTAAAAATATTGCTGCAAAATATCGACCTGGAGACAGCTTTTGTGTTCTCCTGTCAATGGTTATAGAAGGATAATTTTTTTTTGCATTCTGACAGATGACAAAGTTGGAAATGAGCAACAAAAGAAACAAAGTACAAGATTTTTTTTAAACAATCGGTTCAGATTCTTGAGTACTGACATATTAGGTGACTGAAATAACCACCGCGTGCCCTTCATTGTTCCCTGTATCCCAGGCTGGGTCGGTCGGTCTCTCTCTCTCTCTCTCTCTCTCTCTCTCTCTCTCTCTCCCCTTGCCTCTCTCCCTGTCTCTCTCTCTCCCCCTCTCTCCTATATTCACCATAATTATAAAATGTAAAAACTATTCTTCCAGCAACAAAAATGAACATTTTCTTTTCAGTACTGTATACTTTACATATAAACTAATGCATATTACTAACACCATATCATTTGGTTGATAAATTTTCAAATTTCTGTCATCTAGATACAGTTTTTAAAGGTTTTAAACAGATTATGGAACCAAAACCATTGTTATGCTAAAATTTAGACTTTTACATGACCATAGACTTAAAAACAAACTAAAACCCAAGAGCAAAGACTAGCTTTACTTAGCACCAAATCCTACAGGAATAACTAAATCCAGATGAGACAGACAGACAGGCAGAAGCCCTGAAGTCTAACCGGAAGCTCTTTGTTTGCTAAACTGTTTGTACATGTCTTGTGATGAAATGTTAGCTTCCCTAATGCCCTAGAACTAACTTCCAGTTAGGAAACAGTAAGAGGTCACAAGGAGCAACGGCTGCCTTGCCAGTTTAGCAGCGACCTTACTGTCAACCCTCCATGGCCGCCAGTACACGGCAAAACACCCCTGAGCAGAGGACAAGACCAGCAGGACCACTGTTCTTATCAGCCAGACACCATGCAGCACCCACACACAGGGCCTCCCCATTTCCCGTGACCAATCAACCCCCAGAGCTGCTGCTCAGTTTGACTTCCCCTTGTCCCGTTTGTCAGTCTTCTAAGGTGACTTCTACTGCTTACAGAGCCTGCATTCTCATGAGTAAATCAGGCAGGGTCACAAGCTCACTGCTCACGCCATTACTACTATATGTAGTACACCACATTCATCTAAGAGCATTCCTCATGCTGGGTGGCAGTGGAGCATGTCATTCCAGCATTCAGGAGGCAGAAGCAGGCAGATCTCCGAGTTCAAGGTCAGCCCGGTCTACAGAGCTAGTTTCAGGACAGCCAGGGCTACACACAGAAACACTATCTCAAACAAACAAACAAACAAACAAACAAACAAACACCAGAGAGAGAATATGAGTATTACTCAAAGTCTAAAACTTTAATCCTAGTGCCTGGTCTGTAGAGAGAATGGCCACACAGTGGGACAAAGTGTCCAAACCAAACAACCACCAAACCTCAAAATAAAAACACCAATCACAAAATCCATCTGAAACCATGAGGTAGGAAATCTGATAAGAATAAGCAATAAGCTTTTTGAAAACTGCATAACATCATTTAAATACTCTTCAAAGAGCTAGCTTTGAACACACAGAGATCCATTTGCCTTCTGAATGCTAAGATTATAGGCCACTATCTGGACTTCTCAAGAAAGGTACCCAACACAGGCTTCAAGTCACCATCCTACATAAGAATGAAACATTTTAATGGCTCAAGGTTGAAGCCTGTCATATTTCTATTGCTGCAATGAAACTCCATGACCAATAAGTGGGGGAGGAGAGGGTTTATTTTGGATTACACTTTCACACTGCTGTTCACCATTGAGGGAAGTCAGAGCAGGTACCAAACTAGGAGAGGAAGAACTCTAGTCCTGGGTCTTACCTCTAAGGCCAGCAACTGTTCCAGTATTGCTGACACATGGAGCTACTCCCACTCCCCACCTGCACTTCCTGTGCTCTAAGCACCACTCCTTATCAGATGAAGCCCTCAGGTCTAGGGCAGGAGTCAGGCCCCACCAGCCTGAACCCTGGGCATGTCAGATGGCACATGAGCTAAAGGGAAGAGGCTCCTGCTGGATAATCTGAGTACCAGAAATAACTAAAACAAAACAGGTTTTGGTTTTTTTTTTCTTTTTTCTTTTTTTCGGAGCTGGGGACCTTTGTTTGCTAGGCAAGCGCTCTACCACTGAGCTAAATCCCCAACCCCACAAAACAGGTTTTTAAAACCCACACACTCGTTAAGAAAAAAACCCCACCAATTTTGGAGGTTTCGAAGACACCAAAATCTAATCATTTCATATCATTAGCTTAAAAAAAAAAGTTACAGACGGGACCAGAACCTGGAGGCAGGAGCTGATACAGAGGCCATGGAGGATGCTGCTCACTGGCTTGCCCAGCCTGCTTTCTTATAGAACACAGGACCACCAGCCCAGAGATGGCACCACCCACTATGGGCTTGGCCTGAGAAAATGTCTTACAGCTGGGTCTTATGGAGGCATTTCCTCACTCGAGGCTCTTTTCTCTCTGACGATTCTAGCTTGTGCCAAGTTGATTTAGAAGCCAGCCGAAACAATGCCATGTAACCAATACCCTGTGGAAGGCTTTGGATCTTGGATTCTCTGGGGCCCACATAACTACGGGGGAAAGCAGCTATACGTAGACCATCACAGCTAGAACGTAAGCACTCTGAACTGCACAGGGCGTCTTGTCTATCTGTGGGGTCTAAAACCCGACTCAGAAGCAGAGCACAGATGGGGGTTGCTAGGGAAGAGAGGAACCGAGGAGATGACTGTGGAGTACCAGCGAGGCAGGTAAGCTCTAGAGTGCTAGAGATAGCAGTGCCTACCGTTAATAACACTGCTAAGAGTTACCTCGTCGGTGTAATTACACACACCGAGAAGCCCAACAATGATAGCGACGATGATGATAAAGAAGGTGGGAGGAACTCGGGATGGTGATGGATATGTTTACGGCCCTGATGCTGGCGGTGGCTTCACTGGTATACACTTATCCCCAAAGTTAATGAGATGTATACATTAAATATGTATCTTTTACTATGTCAATCATATTGTAGAACGGCCTCATAAAAACCTAGAGAGGAAAGAAAGAGTGTGGGCTTGTATTTTACAGGCTGTGGTGAAAGGAGAGCTATGCTTCTAACTAGTCAGGTCAGCTCTGTGGAATAAAGATCAAGACCATGGTGGGACTGCAGAAATGTCTCACAGCAGTGATACCTGAGCGAACCCATACACAGACACCCTCAATGGCACTCACTATTCTGCACCATGATCTTTAACCACCTGAAGTGCTTTGGCATCCTCCAGGCTATCTCATTTAAAAAGTGGTCCACTCTGCCCCACTAGATAGTACACCTACAGTTTCAAACTGTGCTAGGTCAGTAGCCTTTGAGAGGTAGGCATAGCACTGAACACCTTAAGAAGCAGGGTATCATGAAACACCCATGATATACAGTACAAGTGGCCATGAGGGAATGCTACTAAAGAGTCTGAGGCCCATGACTTATCTGTTATGTGGGATCTTTGTAAAATGCACAACCCTGGGTCACTCTGAGTCAGAACCTTAGCAGTGGGCTCTGGGAAGATGGCTCAGTCGACAGGGCTCAGTATGCACAAGCCCAATCAAGGAGTTTTGCATGAGTGTATATCTGCATATGTGTACAGATATGCACAGTTGACATCTGGCTTCTTCCTCAATTGCTCTCCACCTCACTGACTGAAGCAGGGTCTCTTGAACTTGAAGCCCATCAATCACAGCCAGTCTATCCAGCCAGCTTGTCCAGTGTCTCTGTGGGTTCTAGGGTCTGAACCAGAGTCTTCATGCTTGCACAGCAAGGACTTGACCCACTGAGTCAACTCCACAGCCCCAAGATGAAGACCATTACAGTCTACTTTGGGGAAATCTTTAGAGAATTTGTAACCAACTCTCAGGATTAAATGGTTTTTGACTTTTTACATTTTCTTTCTTAACAGGTTAAGTTTCCTACTTGTACTTCTCAGTATGGATTCTTCTGTTTTCTGCAAATTACTCATTTCAGAATACCTTTGGTTATGTACAGTAGGTGGAGTGCCACAATGATTTTGTGAAAAAAATAAATTAATCCACATCCTACACCACAGGGGTTAGAGCTGACAGGACACCATTTAAAAATGTTTTAGGGCATTAATTGAGGTGTAAATAAGGTCTAGGGGTAGATTATTCAATTTACAACCAAATAAACTTAAAGTCAGACAGAGTACATTAATAGGTGCAGGGTCCGAATGTGACTGTTGGTGTCAAAACAGACACATGAACCAGTCATGGTGACAAACATGCCTTTTATCCTAGCACTCAGGAGGCAGAGGATGGCTGCAAGTTTGAGGCCAGCCTGGAAAACATAGTGAGACCTGCTTTATACAAACAACTCATAAAATTAAGTAACTTTTAATGTTACTTTTCTGGGCTGCTGAGACATTAGTGGTTAGTGTTCCTTCAGAGTGAAGGTTTTCACAGATGGACAGACACTCACAAATCTTTCACATGCATGGCTCGTGTGAAGTCATCTTTGCTCAGCAGCAAGCCAACCAGGGTGCTGTAAGCCTCACTGCTGAAGACGACATCTTGCTTTTCGGCTTTGAGGAAGATATTATATGCATCTATAAGAGAGAAAAAGATAAAAAAAAAAAGGGGGGGGGGGGAGACAATATTATTCTGAACTAGTAAAACAAAAGGTCCCAAAATACACACCCACCCACTGTTCCCAGTCCTTAGACAGGCGCTGACCATGCAGCCGCTCTTCAATTTCCTAAGACAACTACTGAAAAGAATGGAGTCTTTTCCAAATTATTTCATACGTACTTTGGGCCAATAAATTATGTTCTTCCTAACAAAAATGAAAATCAGCTCTCCTGAATTCAAAAGATTGCAAAATAAATTGCAAAATATGTGTTAAAGTCCAAATAAAGCAGAGGTGTAATCTAGATTGAGGGCGCAAAAGACTCACTTTCAAGCTGTCTTTAATCTATAAGTGGGTGGTTACAATGGTTCACACTTCAACACAATAGCATTAAAGTGAATATAGCCTATAATTCTAAAATTAGAAGATCAAATTATTTGGCTACGACAGGACTTATACAAAAACATACAATTTTCAAATATACAGATACCTAACAAGTAAACTAGGCAACATTTGTTTGAGTGATTAACAGTTTTATTTCACTTGTTCACAATAACTGTCAGTGAATGAAAGGATGTTACCAAAAGAGAAGTACCTACACTTTTCAGTCACTTACTTTTCTGAAATAAAACTGCTGTGTATAAAGAGCCAACTGGAACTACGATCCACTCATGTGTGTAAACACATCACAACAGAGGTAAGTAAAAGCAATCTACCACAGATGGCCCTCAGCCAGAGAGAAAGGCAAGGCATTAAATAGGTACACACATAATGTCAATGACCACAAGAACACTCTAGAAACATCTGATCAGGCAGAAATAGTTCTGATTGTGTGTATAAGCTAGGGAAGTTTGTATTATCCCTTCAATAACACTTAAGCAGCAATGTCCAAGTCGCATTTAAAACTGGAAATTAAATTGAGAGGAAAAAAGAAAAGATAAGGTATGAGAAATATTAGTTGTATCTTAGTTGAGATTAGGTTTGTGTGAATGAATGCAACAGTCATGCAAGTTAACAGATTTTAAATAAGCTTTCTAAAGCAGAATCCCTTTCAGTGATCACGTGACTAACTACCTTGTATCAGATTTTTTTGCCTACATGAACCAGGAACTAATAAAAGGCAGAAAAACACAAGATACTCAAGAGAGAGTTGTTAATGGCTATGCTGACTGACAGATACTGATGAACCACTCTATTTTATCACTGAGAGTGTCCCCTTACTCTTTCATATATAATATACTTGAACCAGTCTTCCGGTCTTCTCCCTCTCCTCTTCTCAGCCCTTCAGTGTTTACAACAGGTCAACCCCTGCTTTCCTGACTTGGGTCACCCCAGCCTTGGGTGTGTGACCCCCTGCACTTAACCAGGGATGTTCTATGAGCATGACCATGTTATCTACGAGCAAACACCTTTCCAGAGAGGACGTAGCCAAGAAATGACTTCCCCAGGACCCAGTAAATGCTGCCTATGCCCTCTGAGATGGAGACAAGGAGCTCAGGAGTACCTGCTCCTGCTAAGATGCCAGGTTCAATCCATCATAAACTTAAAAAAAAAGCTTAACAAAATCAGTAATATTTAGTAAAACTCAATCATTTTATATCATGGCACAGAGCAAAGCCACAAAAGAACCTGGCACTTGGTACATGGTGCGCATGATCTCTTATACGGGGCTAAGGGGGTCCTTAGTTCATCTCCTCCCAGGTGGGAACAGTGAGGTCTGAGACAATAGTTGTGGTCCCCAGTCTCCTGTGTGCCCAGGCACTGGTGGGGGTTGGGAACAGAGGGCCCAGGTCTGTGCTTCCCCTCTGGGCATCCAAGCACCAGCAGGAAGGGGACGGCAGAGGGGATGGTACACTCAGGGTATATCTATTATCTCATCAGCATGAAGACCTCCCGAGTTTTCATGTCACCTACCTGACTGCCTCTGTCTACTCAGCGGGGTGCTGTGGTTATGTGTTTCAGAGCAGGTAGACGCAGGCAGGGAGTGGCCCCACTCCCATTCTGAGATTAGCAGGGTTTGGGCTCACTCAGTCTTGGCACAAAAGTTCTCCTGTGGCAAGGCCCATTGGCCTGACAAGTCACTTTTGTTTTTGTTTGTTTTTTGGAAACAGAGTTTCTTGGTGTAGCCCTGGCTGTTCTGGAACACACTCTGTAGAGCAGGTTAGCCTTGAACCACATGGATCCACTGCCTCTGCCTCCCTGTGCTAGGATTAAAGGCATGGGCCATCACAGCCCAGCTTCTAAAATTATTCTTAACATCTTAATTCCTTTGCCCTTGTTTTCATCCTTAAATACTTATACACATCTCAAAACTTAAGGACACTGGCTTATAAATGATAACGATGTAATCATAACAAGTTACTTAGCACCACCTGTGTTGTGTTGATAAAAGTACAGAGGCCGAGTGTGTGCCTCTCACCGTGGTCTGCGGCTACTCACCCTTACTCTTCTTCAGTCTGCAGTCAGACAACAACATCTTCTCAGTCACGGTGTCTCCTGCTGAGGGTGAGGATGAACTCAGGGAAGACCTGTCATCTCCAAACCACAACTTTAAAACAAAATGACTCAGTTCAACAAAAATGGTTACATCCAGCACCCTTTGCACTATAAAAGTGAGCCAAGCTATGCCAAGCTAGACAAGTCTGTCAGGCTTACGATACTGACTCACCTCAGGAACGTCAAAAGGAACCTCCTGGTTGCTGGTTTTCAGGATCCCAGCTAACAGTCGCAGTGTCCGTTCTCGAGGGATAAGATTCTCTTCTTGCATTTTATTCCAGACAGCATCCGCTCTTTGCCAGTCACCGCTTATTTCTACAGAATGCGATTAATCAAAACTCAGTGACTGTGCCAAGCCACGCTGGTAACTGCTTAGAATGTTCTTACTCTGTGCTGAAACATGCATTACTCTGCATGCTGTTGTTAGGGAGAGGAAGCATTAGTGACTGTAGCTCAGAGGGACGAGACTTCTCTGTGTATCTTTCTAATATGAGCCACAGAAACACTTTCTCTGCCAAACAAACTGAACAAAAGCAAACACAGTAACGAACACTCCCGAGCTTCTACCCAAAGCTTTGAGAACCATGTTGATAAAAAGGTTGTTTTAAAAGTAACTGAAGGGTTGGGGATTTAGCTCAGTGGTAGAGCGCTTGCCTAGGAAGTGCAAGGCCCTGGGTTCGGTCCCCAGCTCCGAAAAAAAAAAAAAAAAAAGGTAATTGAAAAATTGCCCAATGTAAAAGTCAAAAATCAGAAACAAGTAACCCATACCCTTCATTGTTTGCCAAGGGGACAAATACATATGCATTGCCTTGGGAATACTGAACACCTCTAAAATAATTGGGAAAGTTGGGATGTATGACTTTCTTCCTACACCAGATTTGTCTTGGGTGAGGAGAATCTGCACCTCACCTGCTGCCTCCCAGAGTTCCACATTTCTTGGGACAACAGATAACACTGCTGACTAAGTTTTAAGGAAGCAAGGGGTCTCTTGTAAAGGAAAGAGGTGGAGTTTTTGTACCAATGACCTAATTACTCTCTGTGGTGATACCCAGTGTTAACAAATGACAAGATAGTAGGGCTGTCCTACTTCTGACGTCCTTCTGTTTTAACTTGCAAACTTGCATGCAAGGGATATTTTAGGGAGATGAACTGACATTTTAGGGAGAATGTGAATATTTCTATCTCTCAGCACCTAGAGGGAATGTGTCACTACTGGCATTGGTGGGATTCCCTAGACTCTGTGTCTCCAAAAGGAAAAACTAAGTTTTCTGACCACTAATAAGTACTAGAAGTACAAACTTTAAAGAAAAAACAGTGTGAAGCAGTCGCACTGAATTAGATATCCGCACTAAGGAAAAGAGATGCAAGGGGAGGACGATTTCCCATACCGAACACAGGCTGCAAGCCCCCACTGTAACAGTAGAGCTTAACTAAAGCTCAGAGGATTTTATCAATACTTGACAATTAAGCCAATCTAACTAAAACTTACCTTTATTGTTAGCTTTTGAAGCAATATTTCTTTTGAGGGTGGGGTCAAGACAGGGTTTCTTGATATAACAGTCCTGGCTGTCTGTAGGCTGGCCTTGAACTCACGGAGGTCTGCCTACTTCTGCCTCCCTATGCTGAGACTAAAGGCAAGCATCATCATGCCCAACACAAAAGCAATATTCTTGTAAGCTAACTACACCTTACCTTTATCACAATGTCCTCCTACAATGTAAAACCTAAATATTATATTTTAAAATATAAAGCTTGATTACAAAAATAATCCAAGCCCAAGAATCTTTATCGTGTAGAAGGAAACACCTGAAGTGGTTCTTGCGTGGTGAAGTCACCCGCACACTGGGCAACACAAGGAAGGTTTCTAGGCCCCAAGGTGACAGTACAGCGTACTTGGAGGACGGCTCACTTTAAAGTCCGTACAAGTATTCTAAGCAATAAAGAAAAGTTGAATGGATACCTTACAGCTATATTCTGAAAAGGCAGACTGTCTTGGGTGGGCACTGAGCTGGAGGTGCACATCTTTAATCCCAGTGCCTGGGAGGCAGAGGCAGGCAGATCTCAGAGTTCAAGGCCAGGCTATAGAGTGAGTTCCAGGACAGCCAAGGATACACCACAGAGACTCTGTCTCAAAAAACAAAAATAACAAAACAACACAAAACGAAAACTGGGAGGAGGCTGCGGGAGTGCAGAGAGATGCCTGACGACAGCACTTGCTATTCTTCCAGAACTTTCTGACAACAGATGAAGCCGTGGGGCTACATTCCTGGGTGTTTCTAAGGTACCAAACTAGGAGAGGAAGAACTCTAGTCCTGGGTCTTACCTCTAAGGCCAGCAACTGTTCCAGTATTGCTGACACATGGAGCTACTCCCACTCCCCACCTGCACTTCCTGTGCTCTAAGCACCACTCCTTATCAGATGAAGCCCTCAGGTCTAGGGCAGGAGTCAGGCCCCACCAGCCTGAACCCTGGGCATGTCAGATGGCACATGAGCTAAAGGGAAGAGGCTCCTGCTGGATAATCTGAGTACCAGAAATAACTAAAACAAAACAGGTTTTTAAAACCCATACATTCATTAAGAAAAAACCCCCACCAATTTTGGAGGTTTCAAGGACACCAAACCCTAATTATTTCATATCATTAGCTTAAAAAAAAAAAAAAAAGCCACAGTGAATGGGGATTTCCAAAACAGACAGCTGCCAAGGACATCTTTGAGCAGGGGGTCTGTGCATGGAACACACGTGACAGTTTCACGCTCAGTCAGCAAACAGTTATGCTCTGTGAGTTCCTACTGCTCAGAATATAGCCGCTGTGCTAGTGTCATAACAGAAGAGAGGAAGGCCACACAGCATGAAATATGCCTATATGTGCTGGAAAGAAAAAACATAAATAACTTGGAGTATAGTAAAACATTAGGGTTGTAAAATTATAAAAGCCACCATTGAGGCATTTTTAATGCAAAGTAACAAATCAAAGGTAGCTGTGGGTAGCCACCAAGACCAAGTTCAATCCCTTCGTGACTTCTGAGTAAAGCACGAACTGAAAAAGCATGTCAATGCACCTTCTCACATCAGAAGACCATGTCTTCTCCTCCTTCCAAAGAGCTGAGACAGAAGTGTAATGTTCGGTCTATGCCCATTGGAAAGGATGATGATGTTCAGGTTGTTCAAGGACACTACAAAGGTCAGCAGACTGGCACAGTGGTCCAAGTGTACAGGAAGAAATACGTCCTCTACATTGAATGAGTCCAGCGAGAGAAGGTACAACTGTCCACGTGGGCATCCACCCCAGCAAGGTGGGTATCCCCAGGCTAAAGCTGGACAAGGATGGCGAGAAGATCCTGGAGAGGAAAGCCAAGTCCCAACAAGTAGGAAAGGAGAGGGGCAGATACAAGGAAGAAACGATCGAGAAGATGCAGGAGTAGAAATCTCATGCACAGCTATCACTAAAGACTGCTTGAGTTAAAAAAAAAATCAAAGGTGCTTTAGCACAAATGATAAACGAACGTCTACTCTTTATATACGAAGGCAGTGAGGCTGGGCCTGCTGGTGCAAGTCTCTGATCCCAGTATTCAGGAGGCAGAGCTGTCAAAGGCCACTCTGGAGTTGAGGAGAGCCAAGGTTATAGATTGAGACTTGTCTGAATACCACAGCAAAAGAAAAGTGCCATGTACAAACTGAAGTGCCTGTCAAGTCAGGAAGGGTCTGATTTGGGGCCAATAACGGCATGAAGGGAGGTTCTGCTGAGACATGTCCCCGAGAGAGTCACTGTCACACTTATTCACTGTGAGATGTGAAGCTGCCACAACAAAACGCAGCTCTAACTATAAAAGCAAAAAGGGAACCAATCGTCACTGGCTACACTCAGCCACTTCCTTCCCCTGACTACAGCAAGAACATCTAAACACGTCAGTGTATAAACAGACTCAGCATCATTTGCCTGTGAGAATCTCCACCACTCCTCAGCCTTAAGACACACACCAGGACGTCAGTCAGGAGGGAATTAAGGGTGTGAACCAAGATTCAGTATATGGAAAACTAGAATCTACTCACAGAAACAAGATGGATAAAATAAATTCTAAGAGAGCCAACCAGTTTATTAGTACTTACAGATGATTAAAATGGAGAAAACATTGTACTGTATGTAATATGTACCTGAATAAAAAATGTAATATGCTCATAGTAAACAACAGTTTGTACATAGGCACTCACACTCCTACAAGATCCACCTGAGTATATTATAGTTAGACACTATTGGAGAGACTGAGAAAGCTACTTCACAATTTACGTGAAACAGAAGAAAAAAGAAAAACACTTCTCAAAAGAGCCTACTAAGTTCTATTGCTTTGAATTGACTTAAAAGATTTGTGTGTGTGTGTTAAATATGAGTGAAGGTTGGCATTATAGACAGAAAAGAACCACACACAAAATAAACCAACTAAAAGAAAACAAAGCTCAGAGCAGGCACTCTCCTCACGTGTGTGTGTGTGTGTGTGTGTCTGTCTGTCTGTCTGTCTGTCTGTCTGTCTCTTGACTTCTTAGAAGGGAAAAGAAGGAATTCAGTTGGTTTGGTAGCATGAACCATCAGTCTGAGTAACTTCATTTTAGTTCAGTCTCTCAGGCCTAGCACAGAACAACACAGTACAAACCAATGGCTTCCTACATGGTTCATGAAACCCTAAAGAAAAGTAGAATCATTTTATGAACTGACTGGACTCACATTCAAGATACTACGTAGCCTGAGCACTACTTAGCTTTTCACATGACCAGAGAGCACCATGCATGTACACTTTGATTGTAGAATGTCCTCATTCTCAAGAATTAAAAACTATCTAAAAGACATCTTGCTTTTCACACAGACTTCCCAATCCCAGTGTCAGCCCAATTCCTTGCTCACACGTGTAGGCTGTGTCAGGGTGCACAGCCGTCTCAGATCTGGTAGCCTTGGATGAGTGCAATAGATCTTTAACACATGGTGTCACATGCAGGTGTGGGCTTCAGGAGCACGGCACGAAGATGACTGACCAAGCAGAGGCTGGTTCACCCTCATCACTGCAGTAAGGAGGTTGGCTCTGTAGACACCACACAGCATCTAACCACACAACACAGTGCTCTGCAGGAAGGCTCGCTCGCTCGGCTAGCCTTTGCTCGCTGTGGCTCACTCGCTTGGTTAGCCTTCACTGTGGCCTCTGCTGAACACTCCACACTTGACAATCCCCAAACTTCTTCCAAGCCCAACCTTCCTTCCCTGCTGTGGCCTCTGCAGACAGGACTGCGGAGAGGAGGAGTGTGCCACTTACTGTATAGTTTCAGTAAGTTGTAGTACATCTGGTCTCTGTCACATTCAAACAGCTTCTCGGTCAGCTCCACTAACTTCTCAAGAGTTTCAACCTTAAAAAAGATGTACAGACTGATTACACCATGTAAGAAGTGTACTTCACAGTTAACACAAGAATGACCCACTGGGTAAGTGTCCCCATAGGACGGGTTACCTTTACCAAGAGACTCAGGACCAAGCACAGTAGCAGGATATGCCTACTTTACCCACAGAGCTGCACACTGACAAGTAGTTAGAACACCAAATCGTTATGCTGTGAATACTACCACAGTAACGGGACTTTACAAAACAAAGGCCCCTAGCATGAGTGACTAAGTGAGAAAAATCTGTGAAGAGCACCTGCAGCCAGGAGCACACAGGTAAGACAACCTTGTCCCTGGACTGTGTGCACTGCCAATGGACTGATGGAGTGAGCTGAGAGAAGGATCACCTCTCGACACCACACAGCACACTCATCACACAGCACACTCACTGCCAGCTTACTTGCACCAGTACAAGAAGGGCAGGCGAAAACCTCCAGGGCTCAGACCAGCACTCTTAGGTCTTCTAATGTGCCCCAGGGACATCAAGCAGGCTGGCATTTGTCTGGAGAAGCACTGAGGGAACACTGTGTCCACAAGGACCTCTCGTAAACTCTCAATGTTAATGATGCTCACATGTTCCTAAGTGTTAGGTGCTTCAGACAGCAGAACTCAAATACCAACCTGATTATTGGCAATGCATCTATCACAAAACCACTGAAGTCGTGTAGGCCGAGCTCTAATGCCTGGAGTCTGTAAAACAGAACCACCATTCAATGCGTAAGACTCAGCTCAATCATCTCGTGGAGACAGTATATTCCATCTAATGAACTTGTTACCACACATATGTGCTAAAAAGTCTTATACTGTGACCCCCCACAGATATCACAGGCGTTTAATGAGGTTAGGTTCAAGCACCCAACAGAATTCATATTTAACACAAGACTTCAGAATTCATATTTTACAAGACTTAGGTTATCCCAAGATGCTGCTTCCCAGCTCAATATTCATTCAGGAAGAATAACTCAATCAACCCAAGAATATGTAAAGATAAACTCCTAAATGCCCATGCACACTCACACCATAGCACATGATCAAGGGCCCGCCTTCCCCCCATTCACTACAACATCCCAACAGACTCAGTAGATATGATGTACTAATTTGCCAAGTTGAATAACAAACAAGTCTTAGTCTTAATAAACACCAGCGGCTTTCAATTTTAGAAGACACATACTTTGATAAACGTATTCTACCAATCACTGGATATACTGCCTAGAATCTAAAATTAGCTGAATACATAACATTAGTTCAGTCTCGGTTTATTTTAATAACTGAGATGCATGTTAGTTAGATGGTCAATCAGGAATTCTGAGGGCTTAGCCAACAACACTGGCTTCAAGCACACGTTTCACAATGTTGGGTCCTGGAATAAAAGACAAACCATTTCATCATAATTCCAAGGATTTGTACCTGTAATGATAGCATTTGCATCATCTGTAAGAGGGTTTCACCATGGAACACTACTTTTCAATCACAGCATGGAGATAAGACAACTACATACTCATCTGCCCTGGCTGCGTGCCAAGTTAGAGGATGTCCCTGCCGCCCTCTCTCTCCACTGCTGCTGAGGAAGCCAGGTGTCCCCTGAGTGCCAGGGCTTATTTATAAACCCGAGGAATTTTGGTATTTTCAGAAATGGGGTATTGCTATGTGCCCTGACTGACCTCTAACCCCCAGGCTCAACCCACCCTCCTACCTAGGCTGTACTGGACAACGGCTGGACTACAGGAATGCACCATTACCCCTGCACCCCAGTAATTCTAGTCAAAAACAAGCACTGCACAATGGTAATGAAGAGAGTAGCATCTTGTAGCTTGGGTAGCAGGGCAGAAATTGTAGAGTTTAAATTGTGAGCACTCATTTTTTACTACATAAGTATCTATATTCTGGGGTATAAAATCAAATGGAGTAAACTGACCTTATCTTAAAACACACTTTCAAATGTTAACCTCTACATCTAGACTGTATCCAAAGATTCCCTCATATCTACAGTGCCACACACATCACAGCGGGTATGAAATCAACATCAATGTACATAGAGAGCCCTTGAAAAAGAACAAATAATCCTCTTTAGAACATGGCAAAATGCAAGAGCCACATTCACTTACAACTCCCAATGTTATTACAGATCCAAATCCACAAGATCTGAACAGCACAACTCCACGGTAACTCTTCCTGCTTGGGGCTGATTAATCCCTGCTGCTAGCAGGACAGCGGGCTTAAACACTAGATCTCCCCTATGTTTCATTTTGAAATTGAGAACTGTTTTCATATATAAATCTCAATCATCAAAAGAACATCTAGGTCAGATTAACTAAATCTCCTAGGCTGCTGGACCGGCAACGCTTCTGGCTTCCCTCTGAGCATCTTACTGAATGTTAAACACCGCAGTTGAAAGCAGCAATAAAAAATGCAGCAGAAACACAGGGAGAAATAACTGAGTCCTAATTGGGATGTTAAATATAACATCAAAGGCCAGCTAATGCACATTCAAATAAGAAGGTAACTTCATTCTTTCTGATTCTCCTTGCATATAATTTATTTAATGGAGGGCAAGGCTAAATAGTCTGATAGAAAGACTGCCATGTTTGTCTCTACGCACGTTACTGCATTATGGAGCACGGCTCTGCAGTTCTAATGCAACACTCAGCTCAACCGCATAGGCAGAGTTAAACAAGATATTGTCATTTCTCAATACTTCATTCCATCACTTCATGGGCACAATAAACATCTATGCATGCTAATAAAGATAAATGTAAAATAATTCTCAAGTGAGAAGACATGAAAATTCCTCTACTGTTTTTCAGACTTTACTTCATATAAACTTAAATTTGACTGAAACAGTAAAATTTTATTTGCTTTGGTTTTTCTTGCCAATACCAATGGGCTCCCCTAGAAGCTACTTCAACTATGCATCCCTCCAGCTAGGCTAGACACAGGAGGACAGTGACACCATGATACTCAGTGGGCCTTCTGGCCTTTGTCCCTTTCTCTAGAACCTTAAGATATACATTTAAAGATCAGGTCTCTCTCTCTCTCTCTCTCTCTCTCTCTCTCTCTCTCTCTCTCACACACACACACACACACACACACACACACACACACACACACACACACACGCTATGAGAATGGAATAAAGATCAGGTATATAAAGTGCAACATGCTGCTGAGCAGGTCAGAGGACAGTCTACCATCAATCAACAGCCATGGTCCTCTTCACAGGGGAAGGGAATGGAAGAGAATACTAAGGCAACTTCTAATTACACGTCAGGGGGACATGCATACATCTGAAAGCCAGACACAACACTAGCTTTTTAGCACAATGCATACATAAGGCAGACAAGGGGATAAAACTTTATGTCCAAGGGTTGGGGATTTAGCTCAGTGGTAGAGCGCTTGCCTAGCAAGAGCAAGGCCCTGGGTTCGGTCCCCAGCTCCGAAAAAAAGAAAAACAAAAAACAAAAAACAAAACAAAACAAACAAACAAACAAACAAAAAACAACTTTATGTCCATCAAGTAAAGAACAAAGTGTAACAACAACTGCACTGGACTCCAAATTCTAGTGTCTTACCCTGACGCCATCAAATGAAAGTTTCTGGCTGCACAGGATAGGACATTGACCTCTGATTCAATATAAAACGAAGGAAATGAGATGAGGAGACGGGAAGACAAAGTAAGAGAAGGCTGCTTTGATAATTCAAAGTTGGGGTGCGGCTAGAGAGTACGGAGATAGTCAGGGGCTGTGCTGAAAAAAGTTCCCACAGGAAGAGGGAACTGCCCTGATCATAGTCTAGAACCTATAATCTCAACTTCAATCTCTTTGCCCTGTTTCTCAGAGTTGTTTGCGAGGCTCAGGTGAAGATGTGCCTGAACGTCACTTAAGCATGACAGAGTCGGCTGCAGTCACTCGGTCTAGCTGGTGACACAGGTCTGAGTCCCAGGGTTTTGTTTGCAGTCCTGGACCCATTGCCAAGCAGTGAGCTACAATTGACCACTCGAGGGCTCAGGATGAAGTTAAATGGCAGACTTCTTCACAGAAACCCTTAAGAGATAGGTAAAATTTCACACCATTATGTAACCTTTCCCACTCCGTGTCATCTCTCCCGGAATTTAAATCTTGAAGTGGATCTCACAAAACACATTTTATCTTATGCTCTTAACTATGACTGTTTCGGAAAGTAAATGAAGTACTCAACCTCTAAAGGAACGAAGTAACATTTTGTTTTTCTTTACAGAAAAATACCATCTTATTTGATCATAATTTCTAAATAGGAATTCTAGGCTAAGACCTGGAGACCCGGTTGCTACTCAAATCTCTAGTGTGGTAAACCAGAAAGGGTGTGGGGTTCACCCATACGGACACATCTGTCTGATGAACTCACTGCCAAGAACCCACCTAAAGAAGATGGTCCAAAACCCGAAGATGGATGTGAGGATGTGAACGAAGGTGACAACTCTAGTCCCACAGTGGGAAAGTTTCTCAAGGGAGAGACAGACCAAATGTCTTCCTTTCTACACTGGAGCAATGTGACCATTCAGATTCTTAAGAGAAGTCTCTAATGGATTCCATGCAGGGAATGAAGAACAGTTGATTCCAGTGAAGTACTAAGCAAGATACATGAGCCCACTAATTCCGGTCTTATACAAATAAAATAACCCATTGAATTCAAGGTCCAGAAGGGTCACAGAAATGACTAGATGGGCAAGTATTCAAATTGAGCCTTCATAGCTGACACCCTTTAAAATCAGACCTGTAGTTTATACTTGGCTCTGGACGGGGGTGGAGGTTGGGGCAGGTTGGGGCTGGGAATATGACTGACCATTTGCATAAGGTATGGAATACACTTTACAGACTCTACCTTCCTGATATAACCAAGGAAGCGGTAGCATGTTCTCAGTGGTATGGTTTCTTTCAGACTGTGCCGTAGGCTGAAGTGAAGTCTGCGGAGAGTACGGTGCTAAGTGGGACAGGAGCTCACCACAGGGAAGGACACTGAGCAGGTGCTGACCGATGCATGGGTATCTAGGGCCGATGCCACACTGCCTGTGTTATTTAGGAACTATTCTAAGAGGTACAACCAAGAGGGAGCACTGTCCTTCCTCGTGCAGGGTCTCTGTGCTGCTGGCCTCCTTGGCCTAAATTACTTTAGGTTGTCAGTTCCCAGTTCACCTTTACTTCTCACCCAGACACCAATTCCTTAGGAAGACCCAGTCTGAAATAGCCCTCTTCCCGATAGCAATATATTCTGAAAAGGCTCATCTCACTGATGAGACCATGAGACATGATCAGTACTTAAGGAAGGAAAGAGAAACTGGCCAAAATGGGAAGGTGCTTGGATACTATCAATCACCTTAGCAAGAGGTTTCAGATGGCAGCTAAGGCCGGCCTGCCTGCCACTCACGGGAGGAGACGCTGCACACATCCGAGTCAGCCTCTGTTAATCCACATGACCTTCTGTGTCATTACCCTGAGTATATCAAGAAAAACATCCTATGCCAACAACCCTGAAATCCTCATTAATCTCACTGTCTCAGTCACCCCGCCCCCATAACCTACCCAGAATCCTTCTGTGTACACCCAGAATCTGTTATTCTTTGAATTAGCCCCATCTCCTTATTCTGTCCTGAGGGTTTCTAACGTCTGGAAGTAATTTACTCTGCCAAAGAGTCCTTTCCAGAGCAAAGGAAGAGCCTCCGTCCTCCTGTGCAGACCCTCCTTCTGCACCCCAAGCTTGTCTATGCTTCAACAGCATTGGTTCCTCCACACCGCAGGGTGAGGGATGGCTCTCCTACAGCTCAGGGCCCCCATTCCTCAAGCCAGGGAACACTTTCCTGCTGTAGACACCTCTCTCACACAGATCTGTCAGCTCCTAAAAAAGTCTTACTACACTTTTCCATTCTTTTTCCCTTAGAAGAAAACAATTTCCAAAGGTACACAGTAAAAATTTAGAAAATATCTAAGATGTGTTAAAAACCAGCTTGAGTTCACCTCCTATAATGACCTGTGTACAGAAATACAAGTCTATGTTAAAAGACTACATAGCACAAAGCATAAGTGTACACACCAGATCATTTTATAAACAAAATAGGGCATGTTGTTTATAAATTCAATGTTGTTTATAAGATCACTTTAACTTTAATAACAAAGTGTTAGAAATTCTCACCATAACTTAACCTCCATAGCCACAAAACAATTAATGTAAACAAAACAGACCTGTCCTTCGGTCTCAGCAATGGGATGGACCTTTAAAGCCATTCTCACCTACCACATCCCAGTCCCTTCTTGTCGCTGCCATTACAGTGGTTCTATGGCTATTTTTAGTTTTTCTGTGTATGCACACATGTGTGTACTGAAGTGTGAATGTCTACACTTGCTTGTATGTGTGGAGGCCAGAGGCTCACTCCAGATGTTCCCCCATTTCTGAGAATGTGTCTCTCTCTGAACCTGAAACTCACTGATTAGCTAGAGAGGCTGTTTGGCCTCATGTCAGCCTTCTAATTATGGAGTTTCAGGCACATGGTACAGGAGTGCTGCGGATAGGAACTCAGGTCTTCACGTCTGCAAGGAAAGCACTTGATCCACTGAATCATGTCCTGGGCCCCTACACAGAATTCTTTAATTCATCGAGCAATTCTATACACATGCACTGTTTTTTAAGTCATTCCTAATTGAGCCATGCGGCCACAGTTCTAAAGTATTAAAAGCTGGCCTTCTCCTGCCATTTATGTGACACTCAGGGACCTCACATTAAGCTTTACGTTGAAATCATGTAGAATAAAAGAGACAAAAAAATCCCTACCTTTGAGAGGCAAAGAAAATTAAAATTATTGTTCACGTACCATCCATAATCCAGGAAATGCACAAGCTGCTTTACACACATTAGTGATTGGGTCTTAGAGACAGATATTACATCCCCTCTTACAGATCAAACAGCTTAGGAAAGTTTAATAGATGCCAAAAGGAAACTGGCTCTCATGCCTCTGGCCTTTTTTACTGGGTTCTGCTTACCCTACAGAGGGAGGGCACAGATAGCCACAGCTACTGTGCTACAGAGGGAGGGCACAGATAGCCACAGATATTGTGCTACAGAGGAAGGGCACAGATAGCCACAGCTACTGTGCTACAGAGGGAGGGCACAGATAGCCACAGCTACTGTGCTACAGAGGGAGGGCAGAGATTCCTCAGCCAGCAGCCCACAGACACTGCCACAGACAGAGCAGGAGACAGTGCTCCCACCTTCAGACCTGCTGGACCATTTTCTAGACAACACAAAATAACTGAGTGCTAGAAGTACCATCTAGGACACCGGCAGGTATGTAGACAGAAAAAAGAAACCAAGTTGTGAATTTCACAATCTCCTGTGCTGTGGGGCTGGGGAGCAGGCTTGGAGCAAGAGTGGGGTAGGGCATGTTCAAAACCCTGAAATCTCATCCCAAGATCAAGGGAGCAGGCTTGCTACCCACACAACTCAAGGTCTGCATGTCCCAGACCACTGTGCCCCATGCACCCCCCGCCCCTGCCTTTGCCCCACTGGAGGCATGGGGCACTGGACCCTTATAAGGTCATGTCTACCAGCACATGGAATCCCTACTCATGCAAATGAGGTGTCCCCTGGCACTGGCCAATGATGTACACTCACCCTGAGAGGCTCTAGTCAGTCTTACAACCAAGCCTGTACGGGCAGGAGGAGTACCACACTGCAACCGTTCTACACTGCTCTCTTTTCTGAAAACACTGGAAGACATAAGCCAGGCATGGAGGGAGGTCCATGCCGTTAATCCCAGCACTTGGGAGGTGGAGGCAGGTGGATCTCTTTAAGCTCCAGGAACCAGAGCTACAAAGTGAGACACTGTCTGGAGGAAAAACCAAAGGAAACTGAAGACACAGTAAGGATGTTCTGGTCTGGCATCTACACCTTCAGCCCCACAATCCGGCATGTACAGTTCTGTTTATGTGAAAATAAGGAGACTAAGAGCCAACCTGGAACCCTGGACACTTTTAGAAAAAGACAGAGAGAGGTGGCAGGAAAACATGACTTGGAGCAACAAAATTCCTTAGGTGTTCATTACAGTTTGAAGACACGGTGCCCGCCCTGCTGCACCACGTGACTTCCTGAGAGCCTTCTCTTCCAGACACAGGGCTGTTTGGTAATTAAATTAACCACCACATGGACAGACTCCACATTAGCCTTTACCTTATGAATTTCAGTAAGAAACACCGAGTAAAGCCTAGATAATATACTAATCCTACAGAGGCCAGGTTTGTCACCTACTTCCTATAAGCTGCTTACATAGTAGGGACAAAAATAAGGAAGAAAGAAAATTTAAATTAAATGCCAGACCATTGCAGACAGTACTTGTTTGGTTGATTAACTTGTAGACAAGCATTACAAATAAATCTGAGCCTGGTCTTCAGTAAATTGAATTTTATTGCTTTTAAGAACAAAGAATTCTTTTGCAAAGAGGATTAGCAACCTTACGCCCAGGAATACCAATTTAATTTAATTGTTTTACAATTCAAGATTTAATATGCGAATATCATTTTGATATATAACTGAATTCAGCAAAGTGAGGAAACACTCGATAAACAAGCAGACTGCCTTTTCTGAGCTGTAATTATACTCAACAAAGCTGGCCAAGCCACATGCTTTCTACTATTACTGGGACCAAATTCTATTAACATGAATCAGAGCAAGGATAATTAAAGGTTAAAATTTTTAAATGTATTCCAATCAAGCGTCTAAATAGCTGTATTTTAGAATAGCAGAGTTAAAACTCATACCTCAATAATCTTCTTGGCCTCTTTGTAGTTTCCCGTCTGCAGGAAAGCAAAGAAGAGGTCGTAGAGCATCGACATCTCGCCCTGCTCTTGGCTGACAAAGTCCATCGCTGGGCAGCAGGGAAGGAAACCACACAGACCATGAGAAAGCATAAGACAGCGTCATGTAATTCTACACAGGTAAGAGAGCAGATACGGAGGCTAACAGAGTGTGGTTCTGTCTAATGTACAGTCACAGTCCTTATCTGACTGCATATACTGAAGACTAGCCTTAAAGAGAACCATGAAGGGAGGTTAGAAATTATATATCCAGAGAGGCACATCGGCAACAAGTGGAGTGCACATGAAATATGAGAAGGGCAACATCCCCAAAGCAACAGATCTCGGAAACCAGGGGTTTCTTCAACGCTTGGAATCACTTCCTTTCAGAAGTGTAACAGTTTCTCTGGAGGTATTTTCTAGTCTTAAATTTTCCTTTCACAGCTCAACATTCAGATTAAAGATGCAAGAAGGAAAAGATATTTGCTACCAACCTTTCTGGATTAAGTCAGTCTCGCCTTTTTCTATTAGCTTACATAAGACATCATGAATCCTGGGTAATACTTTATATTTTTCATGGCAGGCAATGCTGGCTTCAAGAGCAGCAGGTAAATCATCCCTTGAAAAATAAATTGAAAATGAAGAAAAAAATGTATCAAATTCTGTTGAGGCTCTCAAACACAACAGAGCTGAACCTGTCAGCAGCTGAACTTACTTAAGACATAAACCCCAATGCTGAAGGAGAAAACCCAAAATAACCCTACCTGTTCAGCTAACAGTTCACCCCCTCCCCGCTTGGTCTCCTACTTGCCTCCAAAACAGTGTTTGGGGAAGGGAGGACGATCCGAAAGAAGGCAGTCTCTAATTTCATACAGTCTCTAATATATACAGTGTGGATAATGAATTGCTATCAGGCTGCTGGTCCTAAAAGGACTACTGCCATTACATTTCCTTCCCCATACTTAGGGACTTTTGCTTCAGATTGGAAAGCTTTACTCTGCACTCAGGCATGTGCAAGCATTTAGCAATGCTATCATAGGGTTTTTCATCCTACGCCCTACGGGGGAGAGTACAGAACCGTCCTAGGCTTCAAATGTACAAAACCATACCTCCTCAAACTCCAATATTCTTACCCAGCAGTGAGTTGTACAATCCTAAACACTGTGTCTTCAGGATGGAAAAACTCGAAAAACTGCTTCATACTAAGTCATGACACTTTTCTAAATGTAGTACTTAACAAGTCATAGTTTCTTATGAGCTTTGAAAGGTATTTCTGTGGGTCTTCAAAAGTACTTGTATTCCCTTTGAAATGACAAGTGACAGTGTGAAGAAGAGCCCCAGAACAACCAGAGATGTCAGACACTTAAGTTCCATGGCTGGGTCTCCTCCTCTTTTTTCTTTTCTTTTCTTTTCCTTCCCTTCCTTTTTTTTTTTTTTTTTTAAAAGAGAAGAGCCAATGAGGCCCCTAGAACCATGGCTTTGCCTGAAGAACAGACAGCAGCACTGGAGGCACATTCCTGAGCCTCCCATTCTCACCCAGGCGCTTCCCTACACAGACTGTGACCTCACCACTGCTTATAGGGCAATTATGTGTTGTAAGAGATTACCCATTGAGAGAGAGAGAGAGAGAGAGAGAGAGAGAGAGAGAGAGAGAGCGCGACGCGAGCGCACGCATGAGTCTGGAGAGATGGCTCAGCAGTTAAGAATAGTGGCTTCAATTCCCAGCACCCACATGGTAGCTCAGAATTACCTACACATGTAGACAAACACACCAACACACATAAAATAAAAATAAATGTTTTTCAAAAGAGAGCATGAGATATATTTTAAAAGCATAGTTCAAGATATGGACAGAAAGTACAGCTCATGACACTTAGCGACAGTCCTCTGGACAGTGCATTCTCTCACACACCACTGACTGTTCTCACAGAAGAAGGAAGGCCTTTTACAATCTACTGCGAAAAGCCTTACATTTTGTCCATCCCACAAATGTTATGTTGCCCTAGATTAGACTCCTGTGTTATGTAGAGTAAGATTTTTAACTGTCCTAAGAAAGTACACAGCAGTGTGCACGGTGAGCGGCTGACACGGTGAGAAAGGAGCCCTCGGTAAAGGGAAGTCTGCCGTACAGCACCGAGCCCTGTTTACAGTGCATCTGGCACCCCACAGAGTCATTTGAATTTTTGTCATTTGGGGTGAAGACTAAATTGCAGGTTAATTTCAAACGGAAAGCAGATGCTGCAGGCTAGATTACTGTCACACGGAGCAGATGCTACAGGAGTTACGGCACACGCTACACGCTACACGCTTCATGTAATCAGCATTTCCCTTTGCTTTAGACACGGGCTTAGGTGCTGCCTTTCTGCAAGTCCCCTTCAGAGAAAACTGGGGACACACTTGGAAAGAAAAACTAAGACATACCATTTTTTTAAATGGCAAAATCTGCTTTTTCAGATTGACTCCCAAACTAGAACAGTACTGTCTCAACTGTATTTCCCTACATTAGGTCAAAACGATCAATAAATGAATGAATAATTATTCTGTCAATCAAAGCGACATGTTAATAGTCCTTAGTCTCCAAATAAGTGCTTCTAAAGATTATACAAACTCCAAACAACAGGAAAGACAAGAACAGAAAAACATGGAAATAACTCATATATTTGTTACTAACTTTAGACACCAATGTTACCACTCCTTAGGCTGCTGACAGAATAAATCCGATCTACAGACCACTCCCTACAAGTTGGACTGAAGACAGAAATAACGGAGATGACAGTTGGTCCCCTGCTGCTGCTATTTTCCATTTGCACCTTGCAGGTGCTTGGTGTCACTTAAAGATCTGCCTTCCTAAAGTCCTTTACGTCATGGTGATCTCTCTGGTGGAGCCTGGAAACGGGTGCTGGAATTAACAATCTCCGTTCCCAGGACTCCAGGTTCCGACCCTCACTGAGGAGTGTGGTACACACAGCAAACAGGGATGGTCCACTTCGTCTCAGCTGACCGGGCCGCCTGCCGCTCAACACCACTCCTGTCAAAATGAAAGCACCAGGAGCAGCAAACAGCAAAAGAAAAGGGGAGGCAAATCCTTCCTAGACACAATGTGACATGGCACACTGCCCGACAACCGGCACTCCACAGGCCCTGCGACCTAAAAGTACTCCACAACTTCCTTATTCACTTGGTACATCAAAAATGACTAGAAAATGCAATTTAAAATAATAGTTGTTTGAAAAAACTTTTAATCTGTTAAATCTATATTCAAAACCTTTAGTCTGTTATCTCAAGTCTGTTTGGTCCCTAGGGTTTTGTATAGAATTATAAAGTTTATTCCACAAAAACAAATTCCAGTCATTGTTTTCTCACAAACCAGGTAACACTAACACACACACACACACACACACACACACACACACACACACACACGCACGCACGCACGCACGCACACACAAATATATCTGCACTATCTTTAAAGACTAGAAACTCTATTAAAAATATATTTGAGGGACCACATAAAATAACTCTTATAACTAAAACCGTATGTTAATAAAGAGCAGTGGATTTTGAAAAGCAGTGTTCTGAATAACTCATAGTTAAAAGTGTTATCAAATATGTGAAACAAAGATAAAACTAGAGAAAAGGTGATTCTGTAATTCTAATTTTCAGGATACATATTCATAATAGAAATACAAACATCTAGAAGTAATTTGAAAACTTAAGAAAGCATTGTCTTTATTAACCATTGTGTCCCATACACTATTTATTTTAGAGTCTGTATTTCATTTTTAAGAAAATATGACTACACATATAAACTAATATAAACTATATATTTTCGTTAGTGTACAGAATTTTAAAAGGGCTGTGATACTTGCTAGCATGGCGAATCTACTGTTGTCCATTCTAGTCTTGAATAGGAAGTTAAGGTGTGCTACAGTATCAACAACAGAAAAACATACACTAGATCCGGTATAAGCGTGCATAGAAAGTTCTCCCTGAGGGGCTGGGGATTTAGTTCAGTGGTAGAGCGCTTACCTAGGAAGCGCAAGGCCCTGGGTTCGGTCCCCAGCTCCGAAAAAAAGAACCAAAAAAAAAAAAAAAAAAAAAAAAAAGAAAGAAAGTTCTCCCCGAGATAGCAAGAGGCAAGTTCTCATGGAAGGCTTCATGATGTTGTCACACACAAGCTGCACACCATTCTGACCTCCGGCAACTAGAAGACAACTGCCAATTCACATCTTTAGCTTGACTTGGTCTCCTCACACATCTATAGGTAATAAATTTCAAATCCAAGGTAGATACATAATTGAAGCAACAAAAAAATGACAAATATTGTTTTTTAATTGGAATAAAGTACTTCAACATTACATATGAATTACTAGTGAAGCAGCAGTTTCCTGAAGGGCTTATTGACTGACCAGCTCTTAAATCTCAACTCACTAGGGATAAGGAGATCAGGATGGAGATGGGAGGCATCAAATACAAACAAACAAAAGGCCAAACCCTAAAAGCACCCAGTGTTAGGATTGGGGGAAGATCGGTCAGGAGACGGTCGCCTTCACACAACTGTCGGTCAGCAGGACCAGCACCTTGAAGAGCTGAATAAATGGAGTTTTTTTGTTTTGTTTTTCTCCCATTCATCATCTATAAATGAGAAATCTTCAAGGAGACTGGTGTTGCAATTACAACTAATCCTCCCCAAAAAATTAACTGTGTTGAAGGCTTTGTAATTTCCCTAGGTACAATTTAGCTGTCACTTACTTTAAAATTTACTCAAACATGCGTTGGGAACAGCACTAACTTCACATGTCAAGTGCTTTCCAGCCAATTGAGTCTAAACTGGAAGTCGGTGTTAAACAACTGAGTGATTAGACAAGATAGCTCACTTCCCTGCTCTTTTGTTCAGAGTAAAATGCCACATTTACATTATCAGGCTCAACGGGATCTTCTGACAGAGGGAGAAAAGCGCTTCCTGCACACTGTCCGCAAGAAGCACGCGAAGCCTGTCATTTACCAATCATCCTTCAAAGAGCAATAGCCAGGAATGTAACTTAATTACGACCCAATGATCCTTGACGAAAAATCATCTTATCACTGTCCTGTCCCCCTAGGGCAAATGAAACACTTTTTGTCCTTTGGCACTGATGATGCTAAATTCTTAATTGCAATAATGGAGTAAAAGAGCCAAACCTCCTTAATTTCCTTTCAATATATAAAGAGTTTTACTCTGGAAGGCACACATTCCCACATATAATAAAAGTATCCAGTACAAATGAAGATGCTCAAATTGAAGGGGAGTGTTTACCAAAGAATAACCAGCATTTTGCAAGTGTGTCTCCCATTTATGTAAGATATACATAACTAGGCTACGCCATTTCAAAATTTAAATTTTTATGAGTTCATCTTAAGGAGATATAAGGACATTTATGATGAACTCTTATTAACTTCCCAAGAGCTCTGGGAAGAGAAGTAAACGCCATCTGTACATCTCTAGATTACAGTACAAATCAGCACACCAAAGACTCCTTAATAGAAAGCAGGGATCACAGCTCTCTACATATCCGTCCCCACAGAATCCAGTGCAGCAGCCTCCGACACTTTCCACAAGCACTGAAGCCCAACGGCTCATGTGAGACGAGCGAATCCGAGTCGGCATCTCACAGTCTTTTTCACCTCCTTCTCTAGACTCTAGCGGGAGGACTACTCAAAAGCTCCTCTAACTCATCTAAAACACGTCTTTCTCCTTTAATAAAAGAGGACCTCTGTCATCTCCTGAGTCAATTCGGAGTATAATAAGATATGTAAAATTCACAATAAAACAAAAAACATTTATAGGAACATTCAATTAGACTACATACAGATAAAAGGCTTAAAGATTGCAAAAATAGGAAGCACATGAAAAATTTAGTTCTATTTCCTTTTTGGTCAATGTTAAGTATTATCATGTGGATAATGTAAAACCAGGTTAGTTTACCAAATTCTTTATAATTACATTAATCTATGGTTTCCCTTGTCAAATGCATATAAACAAAATCACAAAGTAACATTATTTCTAAAACCACAAAGCACTTTTACAGTATGAGTAACATAGTAACAAGTAAGCTAACATAGTATTGTTTCAAACCTCTAGGTTTTATCCAAATATTGGAAGTCAGATCAACATGCAGGTCGGCAGACCCTGGACTTGCATTAGAACTGTAATGAAAATGACAGTCCCTTTAGTGATGCCCTGAAAAGATGCTACCCTTTAAATGAAATGAGCAAGATCTCTAAGACGATGTTCTGAAGTTTTTTATAGTCTTACCCCAAGTTTAAATAAGGCTCATTTTGCAGATGAGCTCATAACCTACAGAGTCAATTATGTGATATTACTGAAAATCGAATGTTATGAAATCAGATATTGTGGTCACCTGGGGAGCTTGGTAGAGTTAACCCTGGTACTTGTCACGATTCTGAATTAGTTAGCTTTCTTTCATCGGTCAGACAAAACATAATTGAGCAAGCTTCCAAGTCAGTGTTTTATCCCAGTTTTTCCTGATGGAATGCTACCAGAGGAGTTTGGGGGTGGGGGGTGGGGGGGTAGCACTTTAAATATGACGCTTCCTTTGTTCCATTTTTTATTATTTTCATGAATCTAGGACAGTCAACATAATGGTTTTGGTATGATAGATCAAACAGAAAGACCTTGACTGTCTCTATAAACACACACACACACACACACACACACACACACACACACACACACACACACACAGAATAATACAAAAACGAAGAAAACCTCACACAAGTGAAAACAGAAGGTAATAACTCCTGTAAGTATCTGGACATAACGGCGCCATTTAAAAAAGGTCCTGACTTAGATTTCCTCAAAGACAGCCAAACGCAACGGAGACAGCATCTGCTGGCTGTAAGCAAGGGCCAAGCAGCATACTGCTTCTTGGTTCAGAAGCCCCATCTGCAGACCTCTTTCGGAAAACTTTCACGTCTCCTCCATCTTCAAAGTGGCCCTGTGTGTAAGATACTTTTCTGCTGTGGCCTCATTTCTTTGTTAGTTATTTGGTTTTGCCCAGTGGCGCAGGAGGGCCTAACTCTTCTGGGCACTGGGCCCATTTCTTTCAAATCCCCGTGCAGAGTTCCACATGCGATTTGCAGAGATAGACCTTTTAAACAGTCAAGAAAAGCCACTAGGAAGCATATTAATTATAGGATTTCTAGTTAAAGTTGCTGTGAGTCTGAGAACTAGGAAGAAGCAATTGTTTGCATCACTGTTTCTTGAACAGATGTGAAGTGAAGATCTGTACGGTATCTAGCTTGAGAATTTATGAGCAGATGGCCAAGCAGCTATTTGGGGTCTGTGCAGGTCCAAATGTACAAACACACATTTTCTAATAGGAAGCTAGTTAGAAGAGCTTGTCAGCTCTATATTTAAAAGCCAACACTGTCAGTATTACCCACAGTCACTATACTACCTAATAAAACCAAACCCCCAGAAATGACGACAGGCAATGAGAACAAGTAGAGGATGAAAAGTCAGTTTTGTTGTAACACTGATAGGACAATATCACAGAAAAATTAGGAAATCCTGATCACAAAATAAGCAGAGTATAAACTACATTAAGCCATGGAATAAATTACAAGCAGGCAAGGTGTGGGAAATTAAAACAAATCTACAAGAAAAGGTAAGGGGTGACTGATCAACCTTACAGAAATGTCTCCTTGTTAGAAAGAACACTGACTTGCTCTGCAAATAATGCCTTAAATTGGGCACCAACCAAAAAGGGCATTTGCAAAAGAAAAATTTCAATCTCAGAAAATCTTGACTTATCAACAAAATTCATTTTTCCATAAAAAGAAACACTTGTCAGAGCTGGAGGAATGTCCTGGTGTGTGTGGTTAAACAGCAAATAGAGGAGGAGCACCAGGTCTGTTTACTTCCTGGGTAACAGTCATGGGTGCAGGAAGAGAACTCCAGAGGGTCCTAGTTTCTTATAGTCATTCGTAAGCAGCACTTATTAAGACTCAAAGGCTAGAGGAAACTTGTGTTTATATACTCAATTTTTTAGAGTTCTCACACTAAAGCTCTGGCTGGCCTAGGACTCGGAGATGTGCCAGCCTCTGCTTCTCACCTCCCATGTGCTGGGATTAAAGGCACGCACCACCACGTCTGTCTTGTTTTTAGATTTTGGAGTTAAGGCGTTGCTCTGTAGCTAAGGCTGGCCTAGAACTTACTACATAACTCAGACTGGTCTGAACTTGCTATCAGCCTCCAGCCCCAACCTCCAGAGTGCTGGGATTATAGGTGTGTGCCACCACACCCAACCACAGATAAAATTTCATATAAGACCATTATATGCTCTTTACAAAACAACTGTCACTGGAGACCTTCACTGATAGGTAAAAGGCAGCACTTGGGCTTCTGGTGTGTGAAAGGATACCTAGTCTACCTCAGTTCCTTTATATAGCAAATCACCAGAGTACTTGCAGAGTAAACCCCAGAACAATCAGGCGCATGCATTCTGCTAATTCCACCATCCCAAATCCAAAGTGCAAAGCGCTTACTTTTCCAGGTGCACAGTGACCAATGGGAAGCTTATGTTGCTGGATGGCTTTGCCAACCCAAGAGTCACGATGGCTTCATGCAACTGTTTTACTGTCTCAATTTCACCTCTTAAAGCTGCACCATTCAGGATGTGGAAGAAGGACAAGACTGCTGCATCTTTGATAACAACATCCTTCTCTTTCATCTCCTTTAGAATGTTAATAGCATCTACAATGAAGTAACACAAAAGACCCTTAGGTAATTTCATGTAGGGAAAACAAACTGCTATTAGAACAGCATTTCAAGCCCAGCAGGAATGTAAATTCTAGTGTATAATGCCGATTTCGAGTTAATTACTACTTGCATTTCTAAACGAGACTACAATTATAAATCCACAATAGCATGGTTTTATCATTTCCCTGCAACTTTGACTACAAATTATAGATAGAGACCGCGTGCCCACTCTGCACCACGGAGCCCTGTATGGTCTGCCCTGTAGCTGGAAGATCCTCCTAATGGATGCTTTTATCGCGCAGAGCTAACATCTGCTAAATCACACCATTGTTTCTTCGGCAGATGGCTTGTCAGGAGGCCAGATAATAAAGATGTGTTTACACTGTATCTTCAGCCAGACTAATGGTCTGATACCGATACGGCCTGTTTGCTATGTCGATACTAATTAGCCAAGCAGAGCCAATGAAAGCTTTCCAAAAGACTGCATGCTAATACATTAGATTCATTAAGCTTCATTAGGAAGGTACAAACAAACATTTTAGGATATGGAATAAGTGCGTTTTTATGATGTTTCTTCTCAAATATTATACAGACAAAATGTTTTAATCACTTTATAAAAACTGATTTTAAAAAACAGACTAATTTGTGTTAGAAAGACTTCCTACGAAAAATATCAACATTCAACATTCAAATCAAGTAAGTTCCCATTCTGTCTCTCCTGAAAATAAAAGAGAGGAAATGTTAAGGAGAAACTTCCGGTATAAAGCTAATAAGAATACCAGGAACAACATGGACTGACCCTGGACTCTGACCTCATAGGTAGCAATGAATATCCTAGTAAGATCACCAGTGTAAGGGGAGGCCCTTGGTCCTGCTAAGACTGAACCCCCAGTGAACGTGATTGTTGGGGGAAGGGCGGCAATGGGGGGAGGGTGGGGAGGGAAAAAAAAAAAGAATACCAGGAACAAGCAACAGGAAGACTGGTATCAAGTGCAATTAATTATTTTATAAGGGTTAGTAATTTTCCAACAAGGAAATTAGAGCATGCAAATCATTCAGTAATCAAATTCCCTTTTCACCTAAAATATCCATCTAGTTAATGTTACTAAAGGTTAAGACTAAGCTGCACAGTTCAGATCCTTATCTATCAGGTTGTGTTTGCAGGTTTTAGGTTCAGCCTTCAGATCTTTTTAAGCAAAAACAAAGCCATTAGTGCAGGCACATAAGCAAACTATGCCATAAGTCATGATCTTCAAACTCAATCCAAACAGCAATGCTAATAAAACGCTGCAGAAATGCGAAAGGCACTGAGCTGTGCAAATGTAAAGGACAAGCCTGTCACTCCATTAAAGCTAATGGCCTGAGCAGTCCACACAGCGCTAGTTGGATTCACATGCAAATGTGTATGCAAAGTGTCCAAGCACTTTGTAGAGCATGATATACCATTAGTATCAGTTCACATGTGCTTCCAGTGGCGAGGACTGGCATCGCCTATCTCCTCCATGTCCTGGGGCTCACTTACCTTGCACTCTGCCATGCTTTCCCAATACTTTTACCAGGGCTACATACTTGGCAGTGTCAAGAACAGCTGAAGGATCTAAGCGGTCACTATAAAATAAGCCAGGGTTACAGGGAGTCAGTTAACTGAAAAGAGACCAGTTATGGTCAATTGATTACTTTCTAAAAGCTAATCAAACAGTCTGAATTGTTTCGATACTGCCTTGACACATAACATGTTTGCAACCATGTACCAATTCAAAGTTAATTACAGCCATAAATGCAGAAATAAAAATGCAGAACCATATACATTGCCTTGCTGCACAGGAAAATACTGAAGACTCACTTTGCCTTTACAGCTCTTTCCATGATTCTAGCTTTCACTGCAAACGTTCAAATACCTAAATTACTTCTTTCCATATTAGAAATCTATTAGTAAGGAAAAACAAAAGATTCTTGGAACAGACAGGATTCTGTGTGCAACACTATACAGAAAGGGAAATGTGCTACAGCTTCTTGGAAAGCCGCCCTCACACTCCCTGGCTGGGAGAACTAGAATGTTTTACTAAACAGAAAAGACCCTGCAGAAAGCATGACATCATTAACTAGAGAGCCCTTCTAGCATGACACTTAAACACTGAATACAAAAGAATTTTTAAAATTCAGTAAGAGAAGTATTCTATCCACACACTGCACCAAGGGCACTTTACTCTGTGCTGGTTGGTTCCAGCCGCCGAGGCACTTACAATTCTTGTTTCAAGTTCAGTGCATCTTCTGCATTATCATGTCGACAGCACAAATTTATTAAAGCTGCATAGCCTCCAATAACCATGTCTGACTCGTATTTTGCTTTCACTTCAAGGGCCTTTTGCATATTCTACAATAAAAGGATTTAGTGAAAAAGAAAAAGATATATAAGGTAAAATACCATGTTTTTTGTTGTGCTGTTCAAGTTTCTAAAAAGTCAACACTATTTTAAAAACTAAATGGTTTCACACTCTTAACTCTGCCCCTAGGGGTGTGTGTGTGGTTGGTGTGTGTGTGTGTGTGTGTGTGTGTGTGTGTGTGTGTGTGTGTGTGCAAGGCTTAAAAGATGTCTTCTGAATAACTACATTGAAGCAGAAACTTTAAAATGTAGTGATAGGGCACAAACTGCAGATACACCAATGCAAACACGAGGTGCGGCTGCAGGCCTGCTGGAGAAGGCAAGGGACCCTTTATCGCAGAAAGCTTTTCCTAGCAGGAAAATGGAATCTCAATCCCCGCATTAACAAGCTCGTTATATTTGACTTGCAAATGACTACTGCGTGTATCAGTTGCTTGACAATCTGGATATGAGAGACCGGAGCCATGGCTTGAAAGGACATTTGGCATGTATGATAAACCTATCACGCTGGTACTATCATTCACTTTGCAGATTATCATAAACAGACTACAGCAACCCGAAAACATGCCATTCAAGGTGTCACTGAAATTAGTTAGCCTTTCACTTAATTGAACTGTTCTCAAGCATGACAGATAATAATAAAGTATAAAATTCATAAACATTATACTTGGTTCTACTTACTGTGGTCTATATAGACTATCTCCCCCAAAGCGTATGTGAAAAGGAAAGAAGCATCAGGGTTACCTCCTCAGAACAGAGCAGCAAGATGAGCTGCTTCAGGGGGTCTCCTACAGGATGGCCTTCAGCTTTAAGCTTCTCAAGGGTTGACTCCAAATCAGATGAGGTAAACTGGGAGGTCTACACGGGAAGAACAAAAGTTTACTATGGAAAGAAAATACAGTCCTTGTCATTCTGCCCTGTGAGCTGCCTCGCTTCTCTGTCATAAATGCTCCAAGAGATTTTAACCTCAGGTCTGTGGATGGGGAGAGTTCATAACTCTCTCCTAGATCATATGCTAACATCCTAGACTTACTGGTTCTTCTGAGATGGTGAGTAGTTTGACCAACTCAGAGATAGACAGGGTAACTATTTGGAATTCTCATCAGAAGAATTTAAAAAAAATAATTAAGATATTACTTACTTTTCGAGAATCTATCTTCTCTCTGTCAACCAGAACCTTAACATCCTAAAATTGGGATTCAAATTAATACAGAATTAGAAAACATAGGAAAAATGTTACTGAATATCAAAGGCACATTTTGCAGGCCCCCACCTCATTTCAATGCTACCTTTTCTAAAGCTTTGCGGGAATCCTATTCATACTGCATTAATCACTGTAATTAATGGTTTAGATGCACTCTTTAATATGTAAACACTTGCTACCAGCAAGCAATATAAGCTTTATTTATGGTTGTTTTGGGAAAAGAAAAAATTTGACCCTTCAAGTTACATTTAAGGAACATTTAAAAAAGTCTCTACATTATATAAATAAAGTAATTAACAAAGTTCGATGGATTAGACTCACACACCTTAATCAATTCAGGAACATGGTAGTTATCCAGCAAATTACAAATGCCTTTGTAGATGTTTTCAGAAACTTTAACATTCTGTGAGATGGAAAGGGAGGGGGGGAAAGAAAACACTAAGTTTGAGACAACCAACCTGAAATTTGTCTAACAGAAACTACCCAGACATAATTTAAGTCTCTAACTCTCGCGTGTCATTGAGAAGCGGTCTGGCTGTACTTAAAAGCAGCGTTGGAAACCTAATAGATACATGTCAGGCGAGACAGGCAGTGCGTAGCAAAAGTGAAACGGTACCATTTCTCGAAGCTGATGGAAGTATTGTCTCAAGCGCTCCTCCTTGGCCTGCACCTCTGAGTCACTCATGCTGTCAATCAAGTTATAAAGAAAATAGCCAACAGCTTCTGTGGAAAAAACAAGAGAAAGCATTCTACTGAAATTACCGAGACTGTCATGTTATCAAGATTAATTTATAAGAAATCACTTTGGTGTGCGATGTCACCCTGATGAGAGGCTCTGAGGTGGCAACAGTGATCACTGAGGCATAGACTGTGGTGTGGGAGCGCATCTCTAACTGCTGAGTGAAAGGAATATTAATTATGTTCAGACCGAGTGACAGCTTCTCAGTACTGAATCTTACTTCAATCTATTTTCTCCAACACTCTGTGACAGAAGTGGTCCTGCCCAGGTCTCACCCTCCCCCATCCAAAGCACAGGTAGTGAGTGTAAATAAATGTCTTCACATAGTTCTATACTAATTTTTTGTGGACAATATTTTGAAAATTAGAAACGACTGATAAATACTGAGCATAGAAAGTTAAAATAGTGTTAATGAGCAGATACAGTAATCCCATGGAGAGCTGCCTATTAGCCAATGAAAAACCAAGATTAACAAAGATGTTTTGTAACAACAGTAATTTTCTTATGCATTCAAGCATAAAAATTCATAGGGCCATGTGTCAATGCCTAGAAGAGGAGGTTTGAACTTTCAAGAGGGGCAGGAAGGGCACTTTCTTATAGGAAACTATATAGTCCTGACTTCATTAAATCATGAATTACGTCTTTTAGTTATTAAGTTATATTTAAGCGAAAAATCAAATACCTTTCCTACTTTGCATAAAGTTAACCACACATGCAAAACACTGAAATCATACAGACACGGAGATACACTGGTTTTTAACCCTATTGTGACGGATGCTACAGGGGCTCTGATTTATACCTCAAGGACTCCACATTCTGTCTTAAAAAATATATAATAAATCCACACACAATAGATCTCTCAAAATGTACTTATCTGTATAGATTATTATAACCAAATGTTTCAAATTTCCACTTTCACAATCACAGTGTTTACTGCTATAATTCTTCCAGCCCATCATTGCACAGAAGAGTGGATGTATGGATAAGTTACAATCATCTACATAGAAACGCTACCCGTTGGTCCTGGAGGTTTTTGGCAATAACGGTCATCCTTGTACAGCAATTCTGTTATCTGGTAAGGCAGGAAATCCATGCATTGCAGCAAGAGAAGCAAAAAACAAAACAAAACAAAACACAAGTACAATATGAGATTGGATTTTTGAATAGCAAAGCTCCCCCAGTGAAGGATTGTTCTCTTTCAGGGGAATCCCACCCCACCCCACCCACCACACAGATCATTCAGTTTTTAAATAGTACACTTGTTTTCTAAAAATAATAAAAAAATTTAAGAAAAACTGTATTATTATGAAACATCACAAAGAAAGGCTCTAATGTGATGTTTAAATTTGAATTTGGACACTGAAAACTAATTTTCATAAACAGAAAATCTCTTACAAGACGGTAAAGCATTGTTTCTCATCACAGTACTCAGAGTCTACTCAAAATGGATCAATTGCTCCCTTTTTGGGTAAAATATTAGGAAAATAATAAGTAAAATGTGCTAAACCCGGAAATAATATGCACTTTGTGTTTCTCAGTGACATTTTTTCATTCACTTCAATGATTTTAAAATGAGTCGAAGATTCAAATGTATTTGAACTCAAATTCTTATCTACTCAATACATAAATTTTTAACATAAAAATATCCACCAAGTATACACTTTACCATTAAAATTAATATACATCCCTGGTACTGACTTGTAGCCATCAATCGTGTTTGACCCTATATACAAATGCTCAGGCTGAAGGCAGATCAGAAGCATACAGCAGCTGTCTGAAACAGTCAGGACCAGACGCCGGCTGCTGTGTGTGGCCCACAGCTGAGCCTGCCTAGCACATAGCATTCGTGTTAACAAAAGCCAAGCTCCAATTGCTTCTACTATTGTGAAGGGTGTCTTCACCTAATGCAATCCAAAGGCAATATTAAAGAGAGTCAGCCTTCTGTAAGCTCTCTATAAAGCAACACATACAAAAAAGACTACTAGTAAATTCTCCAGAACTGTAGCTGCACACGGGATGTGATACAACTGTGGTATTTAGAAACAATTTTCCACAGACTTATTTAGTGAATACACCAATAAATGTCTCCTTGGTCAAGGAACTGTTTGTCTACATAACCCAACTAAATACTAAAATTAAGTATCGATTCTTAATGGCAGTTGCAGTAATGCTGGGCAGAGAAATGGATACAACTATACCTAAAAAACATACTTGGGCCTGATTTGCTTAGCATGTATAAGTCTCTGGGCTCACTTTTACACCAAACATACAAAACCTAACAGACTTAAACTGGAAAGCTTAGCTAATAGTGTCCATCCAGATCTTCTTGATCTAATGTTTTTTCATGCAATCATTAATAACCAGTTGACTTCTTTCAAAGCTATCAAGCAGTATTGGATTGGTCTGCATACCATTTACAGACAGAAATAAAAACCAACAGAGACACACATGAATATATCAAGAAAGCTGGGGAGCAATGAGCTCAGTGAAACAGCGCTCACTGAGAAAACGTCAAGACCCGTCCCAGCACCACCAAAAGATTACCAAGCCTGCAATATCAAATGCCACCACCACAATTCTAGCATTTCTGTCTTGAAAGATGAAAACCTTAGTAAGAATGTAATAGTAAGTCAAGGACTAATTGAGTAGCATTTGCCTGTTTTAAAACTACCAATCCATTAATGAACCCTTAATCCATTAGCTTGTAATAATATATCAGAAATGTGTGAGACTATTAAAACTTGGTTTTGATAGCTTTCCCCACATCACACTGTGTTTGCGGTATTAGGAATACGTACCTTGCTCCAAAGATCTATATTCATCGACCTGCAGAGGGCAGCAGAGGATCAGAAATAAGCCCAGAGGTTCAAGAAACAGTAATTATATTATGTAAACTGTTAAAAAAAAATCAATACCTTTAACAAGTAAATAAATAATGAATTGAACTACTCAAAAAAGCTATTAAAAAAAAAGCAACTTTAAATTTTTCAAAATTAACTTTGGCTTGGATAGGGACCACTTAAAAAGCCACCTACCTCTACATGTTGGGGTCCAAATCTGAAAGAGTAGGCTTATCTGCATGGGCCCCAAGTATCTGACTCACTTGTAATATGGAGAAGGTGACAGCCTTGCCTGAGTGATCAAGACTGGCATCACCCCCAGGTGCTAACAATGGGTAGCTAGGTCTCTGGATGCAACTCCCTAAAAGGGCAAGCTAGCACAGGACACACGGAAGCTTCAGGGAACTGCTGTGAGGTTCTCCTGTAACAAATTGCTAGTGTCTGTCATAAGACAAAGTTATTGCAGACCAGAGAAAATTTAAAGTAAATGGCAACTAATATTCATCCCTGAATAGGACTTTGTACAAAAGAGGAATAAGGCATGAAAAAGGACAGAAACTTTAAAATGGAGTCATAAACTGTATGTTAGCTAAAACTGGCCCAGGAATGCTTAACTTTCTGAGGTTACAGGAAAGAATAGCCTTGTCCCTTTGGATTGCATACTGAAATACGGAACGGCGGAAAATGGCCTGGTGATCAAGCTCAAATAACTCTGAACCCACCCCCTTCTCTCTCTCTGTCACACACACACACACACACACACACACACACACACACACACACACACACACAGAGTAATGAACATAGAAGCAGTACAAATGATGAGACAAGATACTGCACTCTAGAGGTTATAATACATGTGGATTCTTTGTATTATAAAACCTGAAATCAATTCAATGAAACAAAGAAAAACTTAGACTTAAAGATGGCTTGTTTCAATTTAGACACACCATTTTCAATACAGGACTACCAATGAATGAGGGCTTCCACACCGGCTGAGCTTTGATCTCAGGCCCAGCTGCACATACTCAGCTTCTGTGGTAATTCTACAATATTAAGAAAGCCTGTGTCTTAGGAAGATACAGAAGGATGCCCTCTACTACACACAAAGAAACAAGAAAAATATCTGGTGTGGAAGCAGAGATCCCTACGGGATAAAGGTCAAAGGGCAAGCAAGGCGAAGGGACAGCTTCTGTGCACAGCACCGGACTGTCCACATGACAGACATCAGCAGCACCCACACCTTTTTAGTGTAAGGCACTGATGGTTGATCTGTCTATCTCGGATGTAGACCACTGCCTTCTGTCTCCATGCCGTGTACTAGAAGCTCATAACTATGCTCATGGAAGCCTTTTCTTCGTGTCTGAGGAAGGCCAGGAGAGCTTGCAGAGATGCCTGCCTGTATTTGGAACCAGACTCCCCAAAGGTCTGACCCTTCTGCTTCTTCTTCTTCTTTTTTTTTTTTTTTTCCGGAGCTGGGGACCGAACCCAGGGCCTTGCGCTTGCTAGGCAAGAGCTCTACCACTGAGCTAAATCCCCAACCCCGACCCTTCTGCTTCTTAGGACTAACTCTTGAGCTCTTCCACTTCCCCCAGAAAAGGCTCAAGTCTGCCCTGCCCCAGAGCCTGTCAAATCCGTTTCCAGGGAGCTGGCACCAGAGCTGCACTATTTCCTTCCACGTCAGGACAGCATGTGGCTTCAGGAAAGCAACACAGAACTACGGAAGACCTGCAGAGAACTTACAGGACCACTGACACGGTGTTCCTAGACTCAGGGTGTTATATGATACACTCAACTTTGAAAGACTCCTCTGAATGTGTAATACATTTCACAACTAAAAAGTTCACAACTAAGAAAACCCTGGAACCATTTTGAACCCAGATAGCAAGGCTATGAACCTTGCTGTTTGCCATCTGTTAAGTTAACAAATAACTCTTGCTTCTGTTTTGCTGACAAAGAAAATAAATTTCTGAAAAGGCAGAACTTGTAAAGGACAGGGTTTTTTTTTTTTTGTTTTTTTTTTTCTATACTATCTTCAATTTAAGTCTGTCTTAATTAAGAATGGGTTTGTTTTGAAGAACAGGACTGAAAAACACACTGGCACTATTTCTGTTGCAGATTGACGGTAGGTTTTAAGCAAGCTTTTTCTAGATCGATAATGGAATTTGGAAGGACAATTTGTAAGAAAACATTAACATTTTGTTATGGAGTTAAAGGTCATGAGATGTCTGGTGACAAGGACCATGATGCTAATAGCTCTACACCAGCTCCTCTTTTAGAGTCTGTGTGGTAAAACAAGGAAGGGAGCTAGAGCAGACAGACTTTCTGACAGCCAAGAGGAGTAATAATGAGACGTAAGACAAAACTAAGGCCGTGACCCCGGCTTATTTCCCCATCACTTCTTCTGCTTAAGCCTTTGGCTCATTTCCTATACCAATTAGGAAGTAACTCATTAGGAACAAATGTCATCTCTCAGATCTCGTGAGGTCAGGATATCATTGAAGGCATCTTACTACCATTTACAGACAGGATTTGAAAATCTGGCATTAACTTGATGACTCCAGTAAGGCTAGTGTCTGGTCTTACACAGTTTAGGTTCAAAATCCGGATCTTTCATTTTAACACATGGCCAGCGACCCTCCCAAACAACAAGTTTAGATTGCTGTGAGTAAGTCAGAAAATCTCTCCTGACCACGGAGCTCTTCGTACGAAACCCTGGCCTGCCACCTCGCCAGTTCTCCAACAACTCTGCAACGTGCTACTGACTTCAGTGCAGATGCTACCTCGTGCAAAGGCTCAGGGTTTTGGAGGGCTCTCAATTATACACCAAGGGACCCTCTCTCTTAACGACATGCCAAAGGACCCCCCCTTCACGTACACTTTGCTTTCCTGTTGGTGAGAGGTGATGAGAGGGAAGGAGTCTTACTCTCTCTAAACACAACTGCACTCTACAGTGGACGGAGAACTCACTACCAGTCACTTCCAACCGTGACTTATTTACCTGTCTGACGACAGGGCCACACTTAGCCCAAAAAGATATGCTGACTGCTGATTCTCCTGCCTCCACCTTCAGAGGGTTGAGATCTCAGGCACAGATCACCCTGCTCCATTCACTTCATGTAGTGCCAGGAACTGAACCCACGAAAACATTCGTGCTAGGCAAGCAATCTACCAACCACGTCCTCCGTGTAGCGTCACTTTTTTTGAAACTTTAAAGTAGAAAATCTTTTTATAATAAACAAAAAGAGGCATTAAACTTAAATGACTGAACCTTAAGTGACTCTGCCTATGTATGTTAGTAAACAATTTATAAAGTTGAAAACCATATATAGAGACACCTAAACAATAAATGTTTTGTTTTTTGGTTAAAAAAAAAAAAAAAAAAGACATCACAGCACGTCTTAGGCTGCTGATCGTTCCCTAACAAGTGTCAGAAGGCCCAGAGCCACAGCCAGGCTGCTTGCGTCAGGAACTGTCAGACTGGTGATGCTCAACAGCCCTTTCCTGAGGGTCTCTCGTCTTAAACACCGCTCTTAAAAGATGTAAGAAAATAATGTTTCTCAAGATTACTATGAGATGGGCCTGGGAATGTATCTCAGGTGGCAGCACATACAGTGTAAGGGGTATGCTACCTGTAATCCCAGCATCCAAGGTGGGAGGAAGATCACAAGTTCAAGGCCATCCTCAGCTACATGGGAAGCTTAAGGTCTGCCTGGGCTTCAGAAGACTGTATACGGTGGGCCAGAGATGGAGACACGACCAGTCAGACGGCTCAGCAAGTAAAGGCTGCTCACTGCACCAGCCTGTGGCACATGTCTGATCCTCAGAGAGTAAGGTGAAGGGAGAAAACCAACATTTCTGAACTCCACATGCACTGTCCCCTACCCAACAATAATAATATATTTTTAAAAAGAAAATGTGTGGGTTAGACTTTTAACAACTCTCCACACAAGGCAGAGTCACCTGAAAAGAGGAAAGCCCAACTGAGAAATGCCTTCAGCTTGGCTTGTGGACAAACGGGGGCCTTTTTCTCTTTTGACGGTGGCTGACATGGAAGGACCTGGCTCCCCTGAGTAAGTGATCCTAGAGAGCTGTAAGAAAGGAAACTGAGCGAGTCACGGAGAACGAGTCATCGAGAAGCATTGCTACCATCTCTGCTTCAGTTCCTGCGCCCAGACCTTTCATCATGGAGTGAAATAAACTCAATAAACTCTTTCCTCTCCAAGTTGTTTCTGATCACAGTATTTTATAACAGCAATAGAAACTTAATACAGAACAAGAAAAACAAAACCCTATAGCCAACCAGACTGGGAACAATGGGTTTCATTAAGCCGCATGATAAAATGTGCCTCCATATCCCCATGGGTTTATCCAAAGTAACTTAGAAATCTAGTTACAATGGTCTGTGATTTCTGGATGTCTGATTGACTTACTTTTGGGAATAAGTCGCTTCTACTAAGCCTTTTATGTTAAGATAGGCACTTCATACGTTAACAGCATGGCTACCCACACATGAGCCAAGTATTACACTCTGCCATTTTGCCCTAGTCACTAAAAAAATTCTAAATTTGCTCACATACAACACAAATCTCCAAAGTACACAAAATAGGCAGCTTCACCACTATACAAAATGTTCTGAAGAGATTTTAAAATATATTGCTATTTATTCTGTCAACACATTAAAGACGACTATATTAATGCTGACATGAAGGACTCTAATTACCTTCATGTAATTTAATTTAAATTTGTTAAGTTTTGGGGTGAAGTAGAAATAAAGGAGTGACCCTAAGTTATAAATGTTTTCTGACCATGTCCATATTCTTATGGATATGCTGTTACTCCAACCTCAAACGTTATTGCATCTACAGCAAGCCACTGATAGAAAAGACCATGACTCAGAATTAATCAGCAGGGTCTGGGAAAACAAAACAGGCAGATAGCGTCTTCCAGGGAGGGCCAAGAGCTGTAAGCCTTCAGTCAGTTCAGCCTCTGCCCCAGGTACATAGCAGCACATACCATTTAGGATTTTTTGCTCGTGCCATATTGGCCTAGCTTTACGATGCAAGTACTTCCACGAGGCTAGGACTTTTGAAAAATGCCATTTAAACCAGCTAAAACATATTGAGATCAATAGACACACTGAGGACTCAGAGTGAGGGAAAGCCAGTTTTTGTCGTTCATCAAGGACAAAGTGAATGTCTTTTACACTTCATTACCAACATAGGAAACATTACTTCTTTAAACCGGGTTCTACTGCAGTTTTTCCTACTCAGTTACATCCTATGCTCTAAAATCCTATAATCATTCTGTAAGTGTGTATATGTGTGTAATGCAGCTCACATGCAGAGGTCTAAAGACAAGTTCTGTGGTGTTGTTAGTTCCAGGGACTAAGTCTGGCCATTGGGCTTTCCAATGTCTTTACCCACTGAAGCATTTCACTTTTTCAGATTTGGTCTTTTTTCCCCAAAGTGTGTGTGTGTGGGGGGTATGGGGTGGGTGTGTGTGTGTGTGTGTGTGTGTGTGTGTGTGTGTGTGTGGTATGTGTGTACTTGTGGGTGTGCATGCCCATGTATGTATACCCACAGAGCCCAGAGGCCACTGCAGGAATCTTTTTCAATCACTTTCCACTGTTTTTTTCGGGACAGAATGCTCACTGACCCCAGAGTTCACTAATCAGGCTAGGCTGGCCAGCCAATGAGCTTTAGGGATTTGTCTCTCACCTCCCAGCACTGGGAGTGCATCAGCTGCCATCACACTCAGCTTTGCACACATACATGAGCCTGGGGGAAAGTTGGGTTCTCCTTGTCCCAGGTAGGATCTGGAGATTGAATTCAGATGTCAGGCTTGGCAGCAGCGACTCTACATAAGGCCATCTTACTAGCACAACGAACACCTTAGACAAGAGTATCTAAGCACACACTGTGTGAGCAGAAGACAGTACAGGTTAAGTACCTTAGGAGACACTGATACTCTGAATGACAGCATATGCTACAACATCCAGTGGCACTATGTCTACAACTTAGAGTAGTTCAGCAAAAAGAAACCAACTTGTATCTGCACATTCAGCAGGAACTGGAACGGCAGTTAGTACACTGTGTAATCGTGGAATAGGGAGGCAATAATTCCCACTTCTTTGATTTTTCAGTGACTATTTAAAAAGTAACAACATTTGGAGGGTACTAAGATATGGTGTGAGTTTCTCCACAAGGGTCCACATAATGGAAGCTTGGCTCTCACTATGGCCTAAGGTAAGACTCCACGGAGGTCTTTCATCATTGGGCAATTGCCCTGGAAAGGAGTTATAGTAGTTCTCCGGAACTTCTTACTAGAACAAGTTGTTAAGAGAGTGAGCCCAAACCCCTGGGCTGCTCTGTGGCTTCCTCTCACTTTTGCTCCTCATGCTGTGAGGTGACATACTGTGTTCCAGCCCAAATACTCTCACCAGACCAAATCAACACCAGCACACACGTCTGAACCTCGCAAAAGAAGCTCACCTCTCCACAAGGTTTGCCTGCTTCTGTATCTCAATGTAGTAATGGACAACAAGGGAAAGTTCATTAATTGTCCTTAACATGTAATGGTAAGGTAGTAACATGTACAGAATAAAGCCACTAACACTGAATGCAGAGACAGGGATCTGAGCATGCATGCAGTTTCTGTCTGTGCATCTTTTAGGAAAGGAGTGGGAAGGATACCCTAACCCAACTCAGCCTAACCCTTCAAAGGCCAGAGCCTGTCTCAGAAGCAGTTTCCATCATTAGTAGGTCACAAGGACAAGGGAAATCAGTCCAATGACAGAGAATATTTAGGCTAATAATCTTACCTCCTAAAGCCTAGAATTAGGCTGCCTCTCAAAGAATTAAACGAGAAAGGCAATGCATTCGATTCCACTGCAAAAGAAAAACAATTGTCAAAACATCTCAGGCCAAGCAAACAAAATGACCCAGACTGAGCCACAGTGATTCGGTGACTTGGTTTACCTACCTTCTCCCTCTCAACTGGGAAACAAGACGCCCCACATAGTTACCTGACAAGGCAGTACACTTGTAACAAACACCCTTCAAAGCAGTTCTGCATAAAGTAGCAAGTTCATAATTATTCCTTAATATAAATAGTAATAAACTGCCCTGCTTATGTAACTGAAAGTGTATTTACTAGACACTGACACTGACATTGACACTGACACTGTAAGGACATTAGCAAGGTGATTTTCATCCTTCCCAAAGAGAAAACAAAGTTATTTTGCAAGAGTTGTGATAGAGCCCAGTGAACCATTCAGTTTTTGATCCATTTTCCACCGTGACCACTGTCTGCATTCACACTAAAGCAGCAGCCAGCTGCAAGAAGACAGGCCTCACGTCTGCCACATCACCCTTCCCCGCTCCTCCGTCCCTCCCCCTCTGCCTCCCTCTACCTGGAATGCTTCAATGCCGATCAGCAAGCTTCACTTTTCACGTAAAGCTTGCCATGGGGGCTGGGGATTTAGCTCAGTGGTAGAGCGCTTACCTAGGAAGCACAAGGCCCTGGGTTCGGTCCCCAGCTCCGAAAAAAAGAACCCAAAAAAAAAAAAAAAAAAAAAGCTTGCCATAAATACTTAAAAAAAAGGTACGGTTTAGACATGACGGAAGGCCACTGCTGGCATTTTCTGAACTTGGTTTGTGCTTACAGCTGTATTAAAATGGTCTAATTAATTGAACCCTTATTCTGTATGTAACATGGCTGTTGCATGGCAGAACGAATGGACTGAGAGAAATCCAAATAGAGTCAAGTCCTGAGCATGATAAATCCTGTATAAAGAGTACGATACTTGACTTAATTTTTAAAAGGCTATGGAAAGAAAATAATTTTTAATTTAAACTCATACATAAAATTTTTTCTCCCACATAAGTGTTTTAAACCAATTATAAAACCCTTGGACAAGAAACTTAAGTTTTCCATTAACCTCACAGCATTTAAATATTTCACTGAAATATCTAAAAATCATTTGCAGTATGACCAAATGTGAAATCGACACAACACACGCGTCTCAGCACCCTGCCGTGCCTACAAATGAGAGACTGTGTCCCACACAAATCTGACCCAGAGGAAACATCTGTTCCTCTTCACCGTGTGATGTTCTCGTGCATACCTAAGGGCTGCCACAGACAGACACCAGCAGTTAAGGCTCCTCAAAGACCTCGGTCTAAGGAAAGTCTGATAAGAATAAGCTCAGATATTATGTGGTCTTAACTCTTTGGCATCTTTCCTTTTAAAATGTAATAAATAGCTTCTTACAAAAATACTTTGGGGCTGGAGAGATGGCTTAGCCAGTTAAGAGCACTGGCTGCTATTCCAGAGGACTTGGGGTTCAATTTCCAGCACCCATGTGACAGCTCACAATTGTCTGTAACAACAGTTCCAGAAGAATCTGCCACCTTCATACAACCCTGTGTGCACGCACAGTGTGTGTGTGTGTGTGTGTGTGTGTGTGTGTGTGCACCCAAGACTATAATGCTCAGAAAATAAAATAAAAATAAACTTAAAAAAATTGATGCTATAAGAATAGTATTTCAAAGAATATTGCCAAATGTCTTTTCCTTAAAAGGTGGCCAGACATATCCAAGCAAGCTGGACGGCTGCTGACTCGAAGCATCGAAGCATCGTGTCAACAGACTGGGACGAACTTGACACTTCCTCGTGAGTGTGAGGATGAAATGGGAGGAACATCCAGTAGGAGGGGAAGGCCCCCAGGGTGTGCCCCTCACAGCTCACACTCCTCTACTGCCACTGCTTTCCTCTTGTCACCTGAACATCCACACACTATGTACACAGTCACTGACTACTGTCCACACTGGATGCTGAGTGTCACCTACCAACAGCCTCTAGTGTGAATGCCAGAGCACTCTACAGGGCTTCTCCCTGTGCAGTCTGAATGCACAACACTCACAGTTTAAGATCAACACTGCCCTGTGCCAGGCACAGGCAAACCTTTAATCCTGGCATTAAGGAGGCAGGAGACAGGCAAATCTGTGAGTTTAAGGTCAACTAAATCAGCCCTATCTTGCAAAACTCCCCAAATAAACTCACAAAAACCTTTTCCCACAATCTGAATGCCTAACAAATAATGTCATGAACATGTTAAAAAACAAAGACTTTAAGAAATATTTATTTACTCAAAATAAAATATAAGATATGCAGAAAAAGACAAAGTTAAAATCGGATTTGTTTCTGGCTGTTTGCTTCCCACCATGCCTTTCTGTCAGTGGAACTGCCTTTATGCAAAGGAGAGAGCCTTTTCAATGCTCAGCAGGCGCTGGCTGTGCTGTTACCTAAAGCTGGGAAGCCGCTTCCCGTCACTCACCACGTCTCCTGGGATTTCCACAGTCCAACCTTAAAATGACCTCCAAAGTAGCTGCAAGCTCAGGGCGTGACCTGGCTTCTCGGTCCAGCCTTAAGGAAACCTGAAATGGTCTTGCTCACACTGCCTGACTGCCGTGTGCATACTGAAGTCAGCACCAAGCCTATGTCTTATGGAGAATACTTACAAAATGACAAAATGTTCTGTAAATTCCCATTTATTGCTTCATTTCTCACTTCGGCTTGAGCGAATGTAGTACTTTTAGGCAGACATTTATTTTCCTGGGGATAAAGCACACATTGATGGTAATACACTTCAATAACAGCTAACAATATTTTGATATGCCACTCCAATTTCCTATGACTCATATTTTTATCATTGTGTACCAAGATAATCTATTATCTCTTTAAAAGATAATCTTCTAGGCAGGTATGCTGGAGCACGTCTTTAATCCCTTATTCAGGAGGCAGAGGCAGGCAGATCTCTGAGTTCCAGGCCAGCCTGGTCTTCAGGTCTACACAGAAAAACCCTGCCTTGAAAAAAACACACAAAACAACCCAAACCAAAAAGGCCTTCTTAAAGTACACATGGCTCAGTAACTGAGATTTGGGGGCGGTGTCATGCACGTGTGCACGCACGCACGCACTCACGCACACACACACACACACACACTTCAAGCCGAGTGCAGCTCCTGAAGAAGCATTAACAGCACAGGCGGTCTGCTTACATTTTACTCAATACAGAAATCCTCTCATCTACGAGGTTTCAGCACAGAACATGTGGGAGCTTAAAAGAAATATGCATTTCCATGTTATGGTCATGGATCTTCTGTCTGCATGATGTCTGTCTAACACGTGTGCCTTGTGCTTGCAGAGCCCAGAAGAGGTCAGGTCCACTGGAACTGACTGTGGGTGCTAAGAACCAAACCTGGCTCCTTGAAGCAGCAGCTCTTAACCACTGAGCAGTCAGTGCTCTTAACCACTCCCACTAAAACAGTATTTTGATATGATGCATGCAGCAAAGATCAAATTGATTTAACTATAAATGGCTGGTTTATCGCCTGTCCCAACATTAATTGATTTAAAAGTATATGAACCAAAATTTAGTTCAAGTATTTTTTATATAGTGCAGTGTTACAAACCACCTTGATAATTTAAGGCAAAGAATAAAAATAAATTATGACATATATATAAAATAAAATGTCACACAAGTATTAAAATGACTTGCAGAATTACATATTACTATAGATAGACAGCAAATAAAATTGTAAAAGAATGAATAATAGCCACCTTTTCAAAGAACACACTCAGGTATGAGAAGAAAAATGTTAAGAAAAAATGATTATCTAAAAACTAAGACTAGGGCTGGGGATTTAGCTCAGTGGTAGAGCGCTTACCTAGGAAGCGCAAGGCCCTGGGTTCGGTCCCCAGCTCCGGAAAAAAAAAGAACCAAAAAAAAAAAAAAAAAAACTAAGACTATCTCAAGGAACCATTATGGATGAGTTAAACAGTCACTGACTAGTAGTAGTCTCTGATTATCAGTGAATGACATAATCTTAAACTGATAAATATTTTATATGTAGCTAATAATTAAAAAAAAAACCTTAGCAATACTATGGTATTTAACATTTAAGCATTTAACAGTAGAGTTGTTTCTAAGCCAATAATATTTAACACTGAAATTTTAACAATGAAACTAAAAGGTAATTGAAATTATAACATAGGCAATCAAAGCTCAAGCAAATTTAGGTCTAATTTTCCCCTAAAAGAGGTCAACAGTTATGAGAAAACAAGAGTAACCCTGAGACAGCAATGGACCCTCAGGCTGTACTTCTGCCAAGAATAAAGTATGCAGAAAGTCACTGCTTACAAATAGTTTCTAACTGTAGAAGGTTAACATCCTCTTTGGAGGTCTACAGAAGAGGGCTGGGGACAGAGCTCACTTGTCAGGGTCACTTCGCTGGCAAACACCAAGCCCTGGGCTTGAGCCCTAGCACAGCATCAACACTCAACATGACAACATGAGCCCACTTGCCATCGAATGGGAGTTGGTGCCAGAAGGTCACAGTGCCACGTGAGGCCCTATTCTCCCCAAACAGGAAGTGTGGAAGGTAAAGACCTTCAAGATACAACTCCCAACTTTAAAATGATTATAGGTATGAAGTTGTTTCAAAGAAAGAAAGGAACATTCTGACAAAAATCAAGACAGTGTAAGGAACAGTCTGCTCTAAAGCTCTTTCAGGCACAATCTACACGACAGATCTGGGGTGCAGACTCACTCTTCCTAACTGTACATACAGCACTTCGCCTTGAAATTAGAAAAGGCAATCCTTGTAATTTTTTTCCTATTTAATGTGTATGAGTGTTTGCCAGCATTCGTGTCTATGTACCATATGTGCCTAATGCCTGTGGAGGCCAGAAAAAGGGTCAGCTCTCCTGGTACTGGACTTAGACAGGTATCAATTAGACAGAGCTACCACTTGGGAATCAAATCTGGATCTTCTTAAAGAGTAGTTAGGGCTCCTACTGCCAAGCCATCTCTCCAGAGGTCAGCTCTTCAAATGACACTCATTCGCGCCAACCCTATGCTGGTCAAGAAGCTTGGCAGAAAAACAATGTGTCAAAGTCCAAATACGATTATGTTTCAAATGCAGAATAATAAATATCCCATTAATGTAGTTAGGAAAATTAATGAGAACAGTTTCCAGGATAAGAATGAGGAGTGATTCTTTAATGTTTTGTCTATCAACACAGAAGAAAGGTGCTCTTTGATCTTCTTATGTTAACTGTCACATTTACTGACTGGTATATTTATAAAGCCTTACAACTGTACAACAAGACCGCTTCCAGCTCTCCACTCCACGGTGCTGTCCTGATAATGAAGCATTAGGAAGAAGGACTGAGTGTATTCTTCAATTAGCCATGAAAAGCACACTTGTACCCACCTGCAGAGCAGCTCGAGCCGACTGCACACTACCGAAGCAGGGAAACACATAATTTATGTATGTTTCCTGATCGGGATCCACTCCCATTTCCTTCATGATTTTAAGAATATCTATTATTCCTATGAGATAAAACACAGCAAGGCAGTTGATAAAGAACTCAGAATTCAGGGAAGTCACAGGTTTAGTCTGACTTTCCTCTAAATCATGAGAAAGTTTCCTCAGCACTTTTGTCTACAAAACAAAACACTGCAGCAATCAAGATGATCCACACCTAGGGAAACAGACGTGACCTACCTGCACCACTCCCACCCTCTAAAACTGTCTATCACGGCTGCTATGATCAGTCAAACACGCTCACTTTGTATGGAAACAAAATTCTTTTTTAAAAATAGGACACCTCTACTGCTACTACCCCTGGACTCAGCAAGCACTTCACTCTCAGGGCTGCCCCTCCATACAACGTCCCTCCATAGTCTTTGTTGCTGTTGAGATAGGGTCTCGCTATGTTGCTCTGGCTATCCTGGAACTCACTGTAGACCAGGCTGGCTCCAATTCACTTGTCCCCACCTCCAGAGTGCTGGGGTTGAAGGTGTGCGTCACTCTGCCCGGCCCAGTCTTCGCATTCTTATTTTTATGCTTCCAAGTTAATGCATTAAAGGACGTTTGGGTCCCGATGCTGAGCTTTCCTCTCATTTATGTCTGAATGCTGAAAATAGGTTATACTATAAGTAATGACTTTTCTATTTGTACCACAGAAAAGTATGAAGGTTTCAAAGGAATCTTTTGGAGGCTGGTGATAGTGAAATTCTTCCCTCAAATTCAACAGGAATGCAGTAATCCCGTTACTGAAGACCCAGTTCAATTCTACCTGACCTGCTTCCTAGGCCTCTCCTCACTGAGTGAGTGCTCCTGGGCAGCTGCTGTCCCAGCTTTCACTCGCTTACAGACTAGATGCCGCCGGGAGGAAGCAGGCTCACTTCGCCAGTGAGAGTATCTGATTTCTGGCCTTACATGTCCTTGTAGAAACCACCGAAAACCTACGGCCCTGACTGTCACTGCAGGACTGCACAGGACACTTTCCTATCTCCAGGATGGCCAGAAGAGGAGGTCTAAAGCGGGCAGATGCTTTTCAAAAGCTGGGGGATGACTGACACCTGTACTACTGAGGAGTCAGTACCTCTAACAAAGCACAGGCGTCTGTGCTTTCCAAATAAAACTTGGACTGACTTAAAAATCTTGGTACTGAGAAGATATCCTTAATATAAAATCTGGTGTCTAATTTGCAAAGGACAACTGGGATGTGAATAAAACAATGTGACAGTCCCTGAGCAGGGATAGCAGGAAGCAATATTTCAACAGACAGAAGTCATTCTGAAAGCAGACATACTGACAGCCCCCTTCGGCTCTCAGTTCCCTTGACAGTATCATGTGAGCTTTCAAACGCATCCCGAAAACCTCAGTGCTGAGATCCAAAGGAAAGATACATGTAAGGTAAGCCCGTCTTCCACAAGTCCAACTCACACTAGCTAAAAACGGCCGGGTTCTTGGCCATGTTCTTTGATGTTTCCTAACTGTTAATACATAGTACCCAACTCAACTGTAGACATTACCATATGTACAATCAGGAAACTTACCTGCTACACAGACACACAGACATCTCAACAGTATTTTCCTACTTGGGTAAAGGTAAATAGTACCAGCACGTCCAAACTCCCTGTGATAAGAAACACTAGAGCAAAGGTTCCTCCTGCTTCCTCCGCACTGGAGGTGTACAAAGAGTTAATCAACTCACGTATTGTTTTCACAAAGACTTTTCTAAAAAGGATTTAGAGACTTTTATAACCAGAAACAATTAGGGAATACTTGTTTCGTTATTTCCTCTAAACCAGAAGACGACTGTACATTTAAAATAAAATTGCATGTGAAAGTCTGCTAAAAGCACTTTTTTGTTGTTTGTGCGCTGTTTGTCACCCAGTGTCACACTAACAACTCTGCATCTCATTCCACAGCACATTACACTGTGAGATAAAATGAAAAAAGACCATTTTTGTTTCCCCAAGGGGGAGGTACTTCTGTTAAAAGCCTCTTTTATGAGACTATTCTTTCTGATTACCAGTAATGCAAACCAAAGAATTAGATACTGTGCTCTAAAATTTAATATTTGTTCCATTTTATTCCTATCCTATAGACATCCCATGTGTACGGGAAAAGCATGCTAAATGCCTAAATGTACTTAAGAAGCTAAAAGACGGAGCCTCCGGTCCTTCCATCAGCAGGCTGTCAGGAACTACAAGTCTGTGCCTTTCCTGCTGCAGGGGCCCACAGAGGAAACAGACACTCTCTGCTTAGGAACTCCACTGTAGATATGTAACTTTACTACTGCTAGAGAAGCTGTTCCCAACTACACTCGTGGCTCGGAATGGAAGAGACAAACTATGAGATAAATGAAGGTGGGAAAAACCACCTCAGTCTGACTTAACAGTCCCAGTTTCTCAAGATCTCATTCTCAGAAGGAAGTGTGCTTTTAAAGAATTCAAACAGGCTGACTAGTTATGACCCCATAAAAGACAAACCTCACCTTGAACATTTTTTGTTTTCTGATGTCCAACAAGCAACGGCCAGAAATAGTGAGTTCGGATAGGAAACCCTTCATCCCTCAGAGCCTCCATCACTGCTTTTGCCAAAGCTGTAAAAGAAATCCCCAAACATGTCACCAAGCTACCTCAGAGGCACTACCTGACGCTGGTCTTCACTCAGAGAATACAGTACCAGTCTTATTGGCTTGAAGAGCACAGTGCAGGGTGAACTGCAGTGAAGAGCTGTGCACCTTGGCGTCCCTCAGTCTCTTACAGTAGTCTATCAGCTTCTCAGCAGGCTGCGGGAAAAGACACCCAATCAACAGATGGGCAGAGCCTGACCACTTGACTTGCTTCAGTACTCAATCCCTTTGGTAATGAAATCGCAATTTCTCTTTTCTATCCAGATATCTTCAACATTAAAAGTTTTATGTTGTTTAAACCACTCTAATCTCATGAATTTTCTCCTGTCTCAGTGCTAACCACTATCTACAAAGTGGAAACAAGCAAAATACCGTATCCATAGTCACACAGTGCCGCAAAAAGAAACTGCCAAAACTACTTGAGGTCTCATCCCTGGCCAGGGGTAATGCCAGTAAAACCTGGAACGCCGTGTCTTCTAACTTCTCAGTGACTAAAAGCAAAATGAGGTTCATTGCATCTGCGAAGAAAACAAAGACATCTATTGTTACAAACCTGAGGAAATAGGGCCGGCAACACGGCTCAGCAGAGAAAGACACTTGCTGCCAAGTTCTATGACCTGACTCCATCCTTGGAAAGATCTGATTCCTGCGAGTGGCCCTCTCTGACCTGCACACATGCCATGCAGTGTATGAACACCCAAACATTGTTGAATAAACAAAAATGTTTCCGTTTTTAAAGAAAGAAATCAGGAACAGCAAACACCACAAAGTTCCCTCTGAGTCTCTCTAAGACAATCAGTCCTGCTCTCATCACCCGGGCACTCGCTCGCTGTTCACCCCCAAGACCCTTAGGGAAGGGAGGGCCCTGGTTCCATGGAAGGAACAGGAATCTGAGTATTAAGAAAGGCATGTAGATAAACATTCTTAAATACCTGGAATAGATCTTCTCTCATAGGTAATCTTCTCCAAAATTTCTGAGACATACTGAGGATATCCAGCTTTACTAAAGCTAACAATAATTTGCAAGAAATCACGGTCCATAAAGTAATGATCCGATTTTTCCACTTTCTCCAGAATCTAAAGATGATTGTAGTAATTAGAATGAAAAAATAGAAATATTAATACTAAATAAACAAGACTCAGTTGCCCAATCCAACAGTAACTGTCACATATCAACATCTAACTAAGAGTTCTCGTGGAATATTACTCCTTTTTTAAAGATTTACTTATTCTATATGAGTACACCATAGCTGTCCTCGCACACACCAGAAGAGGGCATGGATCCCATTACAGATGGTTGTTAGCCACCATGTGGTTGCTGGGAATTGAACTCATGACCTCTGGAAGAGCAGTCGGTGCTCTTAACCGCTGAGCCATCTCTCCAGCCCAGAATATTACTCTTTACAACAAGAAATCTTTAAAATAGACACAAGCTATGTTTTTTGCTTCACATAAAATATAACACAAGTTCATTTAATGACCTCAATATTGACTTGCAGCGTGTAACCATACCTGCTTAACATGGTCAATGTCACCCTTCTCAGCATGTGCGTTCAACAAGGCCAGATACGTGTCTGGCCCAGGCTCAATGCCAGCCTGTTTCATCACTGTGAGAATATTCTCTGCACTCTCCATATCCCTGTAAATTATTTCAAAGAAAACATAAGGTTACTGAATACAATCACTCAGTCTAAAGTATGAGGCCTAAGTTTATTATATCAATTCTTTTAAATACTTGGAACTACACCCAGATGGACAACACTCATTAAACTGGTTATATATTTCTGCAATCCTAGATATCATGGCAAGCATCTGAAATATTTACAGTAACCTCACTCCTTTATGTAAAATTATAAGCATTAATTAAGAATCCCTCTTCCACTAGGAATGCAAGGACACAGCTTTACCTAAGAACAACAGAATAGACTACTCACTTGAGAAAGATAAAAACACTTCCTAGATCAGTGACCTATGTAACTATCTCAGACCAAGTCCAATTTTTAACATTAATTCTAAATTCTGTGTAACAAACTTCAGGAGAAGTCATAAAAATCTCAGTATGCTCCACCTCATATCAGGGTTTGGAAGACGACTAAACAGGCTCCGTGAGTTCTCTCCAATAACCTCCTAGGACCTAAGTACGGAAAGGGGGGCGGGGCAGAGCACACAGGACACATGACAGTTACCCAGCTCTGGCGTGCCCTGTGACGAGCGCACTGAACACAGCCTCTGTGATTGGAAGGTCCCTCGTTTTCATAAATCCAAGGATCTTGCTGCAATAGAGAAGGACATTTATCAGAGACTTGCTATGACATGCATACAAACTTCAAATTGTTATTTTTGTTTAGCCTAACAACATGTCCTTGTTAAAGCAAAAACAAACCAACAGAGGGAAAAACAGTCCTCTTCTCGGGAAATTATATTCCTTGCAGTATAGTAATTTGCATACTGCTGTTAAAGCTACTAAGCAATCTAGAAGTGTGGCTGGGTGATGGGCGCATGCCTGGCATGTGCGAGGCCCTGGGTTCATCAATCCTGAGCACTGGGCGGGAAGGAACATCAATACACTGAGTTAAAAAAATGATTGTATATTTCAATCCACTCCTTATTTCTTAAGCTTCAATTTAAAATGGCAATGAAATTTATGTAAGCAGAGAAATATTGGAACTAATTTTACCTCAATCAATGGGCAATAAAAATTCCTGCTTTTATAAACAAACATGTTTTAAAGGGCTAATGAAAGTTCCCTTAGGACATTGGTTTTTAAAAGGCAAATTCAGCTTTGCATTAACAATTTATGCTTCTGTTCTGAATAGCAACTTTTACTTCTTTCCCTTTTATACAATAATATCATTTTATTTAAATCATTTTACTAAATTTGCTACATTAAAATACTTCCGAAATAATGACCTCTATAAAGAACAATTTTTTTTAAAAAGTAGGTACATCTTAGGATTATACAATTTATAAATCTACTTGTGTAAACCTACATTTAGAGATGATGAGATAGATAGGCTGTCGGGAAAAGGAGCTCATGGCCAAGCCTAACAACTGAACCCAGAACCCACATGGTAGCCAGAGCCGACTCCTGCAAGCCATGCTGGATTTCCAGGCTCGTGCACACACAGATACACAGAAGCACAAAATAAGTGAATGAAAGTGAAACTAAAAGGTGGCCCGCCTTCATAAAACACACACCTGGCGCCTTCAATGTCCCCAACACTACAATAGGCAGCGATCAGCCTCTGGTATGTCACCTGCAACGAGATGGGCCACTTAACATTCGAGTGCACAAACATTTTTCTGGAAAGTAAGAAGTGGACATGGCTGCTTGGACCACAGCAGCAGCTACCTACTCGGTTCGGTTGAATGTTTGCTCCCTCCATCTTTGCCAGGAAGTCAGTAGGTGAGAATCGGTATTCATTTTGAAGATATACTTTAAGTAAAGCATTATAATGACTGACATCGTACACAGTGCCTAGAGATGAAATTTAAGCACATGTTTAGAAGAGCGTTCAGCATTTGGTAGTATAGTTAAACTCTGCAGACACTAATGGGTGCCTACTTATGAAACAGTACTGTCTTCCTGTGAGAACTCACTGACAATACCTTTTTGTATTTAAAAGTAACAAAAGCAGTCTGGAGAGATGCCTTAGCAGTTAAGAGCATGGTCTGCTCTTCCAAAGGTCAGGAGTTCAATTCCCAGCAACCACATGGCGGCTCACAACCATCTGTAAGGGGATCTGATGCCCTCTTCTGGCCTGCAGGTTTACATGCAGATGTAGCACTCACACATTGATTGAATGAATGAATCTATGGCAGAGGCATTGTGCAATCTTTCTTTCAGCCTGCTAGCATTATTTAGCCATATTCTAACAGCCTTGTCTTCTTCCTATGTAGATACTGCCTACGGTGACATGTTAGGACAGTCAGTCAGCCTACTCTACCCACAAATGACACCATGGTCATCCTATCAGTTTAACTAAGAGTGGGGTCCAATTTTTTGGCAGTGCAGTATGACTCTGACCTACAACTGTCCTTACAGGCAGGTACCACCAGAGGGGGTTGAATCTCTTCAGTACTGTAATGTTTTTAGTAGAGGAACAATGTCAGATTTGTAACATGATGACCACAGAATGTCCTAAAATGTATTTTTACAAGCATCAACACTTCTTTTAAAAACCTCAACTTAAAGGGTGGGAAAGACGGCTCACAGGGTGGACAGCTTTAGACCTAACATGTTGAAGCAATTTCCTTCTACTCTTCACGTACTTAAAAATCAGGAATAATACCCATTATCAAGTGGCTTTTTAACTATTTATTTTTTAATATTAAAATTTTTTATTTTTTTTTTAAGACAGAGTCTCACTATGGAGACCAGGCTGGCCTCAAATTCATGGAATGCCACCTGCCTCTGTCTCCCAAGTGTTGGGATTAAGGACATATACCACTATATCCCAGTCAGTTCAAAATTTTTAAGTATAAAAAAGGTAGTTAGCCAGGTGTGGTAGCATAATTTAGTTCCAACACTAAAGGCAACCATCCTCTAAGAACAAGATCCATGTTTGCCATGGCAACAGCCTATCTCAACAGAGCAACAGAGAAACCAGAAGGTATTGAGTAAAAATTATACCGTGCTTGTCATCCTTCCAGACCAGAACTATTTCAATATAGTGGATAACCCACACAGGAAAACGCACTGCCTGTGGGTGATGGCACGCTGTGTACACCGTCCAACTCCTTAATTTTTGTGTCTGGTTCAGCAATATGTACAGATTCTTGCAGTCACAGACTCCAGCTCCTGCTATTTATAAGGAGCTAAGCTACGGCAGAGCCTGCTTGTGTGAGTGCGCTCCCTGTGCTCCAGGACTGTGGGGTGAGTTATAACCACAGCCCCAATGCCTGTTCTCTCACTTATCAAAATTCTAATTCATGATATGAAAATTACTTTACTCTTAGTGCCCCTAGATGTCACTATAACTCACTAAATAAATATACTGCAAAAAAAGGACTGAATCAAGAAGACATGATAAAATAAGTTTATACAAATACTTACGTGAAGAACACTTTCAGTGGAACAGAAAAAAATACGCCTATGCCTTTACACAGGCCAAGTACTAAAATAACCATACCTAACTGCTGAAGTTTGTCCCATATCTTATGAGCAAATTCTGTCCTCTCTGCAAGACTCAGTTCGGGCAGGAGCGAGCCGCAGCTGCGCAGCAGAAGCAAGGCCTGGTTACTCCCTGGGCTCCCTGTGCAGAAACAGGTGACGGGTCAGGTGACAGCCCAACAGCTCCGAGGCAACGCCAAAGCTTAATCTGCAGCTTATAAGTGGTTTGCAAATCTTCAGGCTTTTCGAGATCAAGAAGAATATCCCTTAATTATCCACAGCCTCCTGGCTCAACAAAGACAAGGCCGTACCCAAACACCGCCCGATCCACATCATCAGTACACATTACAATTTAAAGTTCTAACAGTGTCTGCTTTAAGAAGCCTAAGGTTATGAAACTTCGTAATCTGTAAAACTAATGAGTCCAAAGAAAGCAAATTTTTAAGCGTATCTGCTACACGCCAAAGGCTAAGCATCTCGGTATCATGAAGATGACAAAAGGCACATAAGGACTCATCATTATCAAACTCAAGCTCATCTCCATGTCCCTGAAAATGACTTTAAGACGAAACAAAAATAAGTGTGCACTGTATAATTCTATCTATAAGTCCATCCAGAGCAAGCGCCTAAGAGGGCAGAAACTAAACATGCACTGTATAGCTCTATCTATAAGTCCATCCAGAGCAAGCACCTAAGAGGGCAGGCAGAAAATAGCTTGTGTGTGCCTAGGACTGGAAAGGGTGAGAAGGGCTGGGGAGGGTGACCATGGAAAAGTTGTGACAGATGAACAGCTCTGAGTGGATGGGAGGTTCTGGTCCTTGAGTGCATGTGACTGTGACTGTCATAGAAGCTCTGCTCCATACCAAAGGGACACCCCTAACAGGCTCTGGGAGTGTATAGAATTTCTTCAACTGCACACAAAATTATACGTGTTGGTTCGCTGCAGTTGTGATGTGAGGGAAAGCCTGGGAATAAAGGGTCTGCAGCTCCTGTCCCACTATCCAAGATCAAAGTGACCTGGTGCCTGTCAGTCTTCACTGAGGTCACCTCAGGAAAAGCTGATACCACACAAAGAAAGAAGAGAAAGCCTGGTGTCTTCTACCTCAGCTGACCACTGAGAGCAACTCTAGAAACCAGAGGAAGCAAACAGACGTTTTTGTTTGTTGACTCTGAAATGAACTCTAAACAAAATATTCTCGTGTTACTTCAAATTCTGCCTGGATGAATTGGAAGCATAGCAGGATCAGAGTCACAGCTGACATCAGAACTGATGCTGAATAGCAAATGATGCTCTCCCCAGTGAGCTTCCAGGAACCGTTACAAGCTTCGACTTCCTACCGAGAAACTCTCAATACCTGAGCGGCACGTGCTCTCAAAGACTTTCTGCAGAAGCCCCTTGGTAATGCGGCCCGTTCTCCGGACAGAATTATCCAGTCTCATTAGGGCCCAATCAAACTGACTGCCACTCCTTCTCACAGGAGCAGGCTCCTCTGGAAGATCCTTTTTTTCAGCGACGATGGCATACAACCTGGCTTGGCTCAGCAGCTCTCTGTGAAATGAAATAGAATTAGTAATAAACTAAGCAAACTGCTGTCTACACAGGCACTGCTTGTGTGACCCGTCCACACCAGCTCCGACAGTCACCACACACAAACTGCAAAGCCTGGAGCAAAGTGTACACTGAAGCAAATCAATCAATCAATCAATCAATCAATCAATCTCTCTCTCTCACACACACATACACACACACACACACACACACACACACACACACACACACACACACAAACACACACACTGCTTCTGAGTGGATTGATAACCTTCAACATGAAGTCATCTCAAACTAAGAAGCTAAAATTATTTTCCCTTAATGAAGGAAAAATGAGGCAGCTCATAACGCACTCTTCTCATTCATGTGAGTGAGACAAAGGCCAAGGCAGCCTCCAAACTCTAAACTACCTTCAGGGTTTTGTCTGGGCATAAGTTTATTATGGCCATAACTTGGTTACGTCATTATGAACATAACTAGGTCCGAGGCACCCGCTTTCATGACTCTGAGTCAACACGCTGTTTGAATGCTTCCCTCGGTCTTTAAAGTAATAACTGTCAAAAATAAAACTGCACTCTGGCTTAAACAGTTTTAAAGATGTCATAAGCTAAAATTAGAATAATACATGTTTCTACAGAATAAGCAATCTTTTTTCTTTTTTCTTTTTTCTTTTTTTTGGAAATAGGGACTCATTCAGTCCAGGCTGGCCTGGAACTTCCAAAAGAACCAACAATAACTTTGAACTTGTAGTTTTCCTGCTTTTCCCTCTGCTGGGCTAGCAGGCCTGCACCACAGTTTACTCGGTGCAGGGATGGGGCCCGTGCTAATGAAGCCCCCAAAAATCTGAGCTACTGATATCTCCAGAAGAAACTCTTTAAATCAATATTTGATAATGCAGCTTAATATACAATTGAATGTTCATAAACATGTTATCAGTGGTGCTTCATGTTATAGGAATTAATGCTGTACTTGATGACAAACCAAGAAAAAAAAATCCCTAGATGTAAAAATTACTGTCATAAATCTTTGATTTTGACAGGCTTTCTGTGAATTCAATATCTTACCTTTTAACATATGCAATTCTTGGGGATCTACTCCAAATATCTTATTTTCAGCTGCCATTGTTATACTAAGTATTATGCCTAAAAATGTTAACTCAAGAAATACTTCCAGAATAACCACATTCTCTGGATTGTAGACCACCTTTTACCAGCGGTGGTGAGCTAAGTGCGTAAGTCAGTAATGGAGCACTCGCTTAGTGTGCAAAAGGCCCTAGGTCTGATCTCACTGTCCCCAAAGCCACCGTTTTCCTGCATCACAAACTGACTGTATGTGAAGTGGCATCAAAAGCTGTGTCACATGCAAACCAGAGTCTGTAACTAATACTGTTGTAGAAATTACACCAGTGACCAGAGACAATCACAACACCTGACCATCATATATACAGAAATAAATCAGAAACTATGGGGGTGGGGAGGGATATCGCCAAGTAAGGTGATATCCTCTGCACATCATGTGCACGAGTGAGAGTGAGAGAGTGAGAGAATGAGAGAGTGTGAGAGAGTGTGAGAGAGAGAGAGAGAGGGAGGGAGAGGTGGGTGTTATCACCCACAGACCAGAGAAGATGCATATTGCCCCCTATGGTTATCCATTACTATAATAATCATCAAAAACTACTGATAACTCAGAACACGTGCACTGATTCATACAATGCAGAACTTTTTGCGCAGTAGAGGTGAACTTGCTGACTTCTATGCCACTCAAATCAGATGACTATTGATGAGCACACCCACGACTTCTTTTTACATCCTGGCTGCAGTTTACCCATTTCCCCTCCCTCCTCTCCTAGTCCCCGCCTCCCGTAACTCCCCCATCACACCTGTTTCTCTTCAGGAGAGGGCGGGCTAGATATTCTCCAGCCTCTGGCATACCAAGTTGCAGTAAGACTAGCACCTCCTCTTCTCTTAGAGCTAGAAAAGGCAGCCCAGTAGGAGGAAAGGGTTCCAAAGGCAGCAGGCGACAGCAGAGACAGCCCCTGCTCCCACTGTTAGGAGTCCCACGGGAAGACCAAGCTATACAACTGCAACGTATGTGTGGAGGGCCGAGGGCAATGCCATGCAGTCCCTGGTTAATGGAGCTTTAAATGATAGTATACATTACCACCACCACCACTGCCGCCACCACCACCTCCACCACCACCACAGTCCAGGGCTTCCCATATGCAAAGGAAACACTCTATCCTGACCTGAACTCCAGCCAGAACTGACTTTTAAGTCAACTCTGGCACACCTAGAAGAAAACAGGAGCTTCCTATCACAAGCAATGGGCATGTTGTCACAAAAAGGAGAGACATGCTCATGGTTGGTCAAGCTGGGTCCACACAAGTTAGGCGCTCACCATTCAGGCCTGCAGAAGCTGATGCATCCTGCCTCTAAATTCTAATGCCCCAACTGATGTAACCATAGAAGGAGACTGTATCAGCTCACGCGACTACCAATGGCAGTTCTAAGTAAACATATTTCAGCTACCCGTGAATTGTCTCCAGCAAAATTTGGAAGTTTTGTTGTGGGGTTGGGGATTTAGCTCAGTGGTAGAGCGCTTGCCTAGCAAGCGCAAGGCCCTGGGTTCGGTCCCCAGCTCCGAAAAAAAGAAAAAAGAAAAAAGAAAAAAAAAAGTTTTGTTGTTGCTGCCTTTTTTGTTAATAATGGTGGGGGAGAGTATCCATATTCTGGAATACATAAATACATGAATGAATGAATGAATGAATGAATGAATGAATATGTGAACCAGAGGATAAACTTGAACCACTCAATCATTTCTAGGCCTGTACCATATTTTTTAAAGAATGATTTTTAGAAAAGCACAGCTCACACACATACACCTTCCTCTCCAGTTTCCCCAACCACTGAGCCACATTAGTGTCCTGCATTTGCTAGAATGACAAAATTTCCTTGCTAGTTTTCTATCAACTTGACACAAACTAGAGTTATCTGGAAGGAGGGAACCTCAATTGAGAAAACACCTCCATCAGATCCTACTGGAAGGCATTTTCTTAATTAGTGATCAATGTGGGTTGGTCCAGCACATAGTGAGTGGTGCTATCCGTGGGCAAGTGGCCCCGGGTTCTATAAGAAAGCAGGCTGAGCAAGCCATGGGAGCAAGCCATTAAGCAGCACCCCTCCATGGCCTCTGCATCAGCTCCTGCCTCCAGGTTCCTGACTTGCTTAACTGACCTGTCCTGACTTCCTTCAGTGATGGACAATGGATGTGGAAGTGAGAACCAAATAAACCCTTTCCTCCCCAACTTGCTTTTGGCCAAGGTGTTTCACTGCAGCAGTAGAAACCCTAAGACCCTGGTTGACACTGGCAGTTCTGCTCACTCTGGTACAGAGGCCCACGCTGACAGGCCCATTTGATGCCTACAATATAGTGTGTGGCCACTGTTACAGGACCCTGCAGAATGATGTCCCACCCACCACCATTCTGGGCTTCCTCCTAAATCTATGGCAAATGTCAATCACTCTACGGTTCCAGATTGTCTTTTCCAGACTGCCATCCAGCTGCAGTGACGCGTGGCCACTTCAGAACGGCTCCGTCTGTAAGGGACATCTCTCGTTCCTCCACAGCTTTTCACAGTATGGTAGTTCATTTCTTTACGCACGTGTATTTCACAGTGTAGGGAAACTTACTTTATCCACTTACATACTGAAGGCTATCCTGGGTTTTGCCGATTTTGAATGAAGCTGATATACATATCTGTTTTTTAAGAACATAAATGCTGAACTCATCTGGGTAAATACTTTGTAAATGGTTATAAAACTAGCTTTTAGAATCGCTGTACAAAGTTTATTCCTATGGCTACCAATGAGAGCTGTTTCTCTGTAACCCTGCCAGCATTTGGTTTCCAGTTCAGGTTTAAGTGGCCATTCTTCCAGGAGTGGTGGGTCCTCGGTGTCTTCATTCACGCTGACTCGTGAAGTCTCAGATATTTTTCATAGTCATGTGCAATCTCAGTCCTCTCCAGTGATGGACTGCTCAGGATTTCTGCCCAATTACGAGCTGGATCATATATTCTAATTGTAGATTTTTAAAATAATTGCCATGTTTTTGTTTCAAGAGTTACTCTTTGGGCTGGAGAGATGGCTCAGAGGTTAAGAGCACTGACTGCTCTTCCACCGGAGTTCAATTCCCAGCAACCACATGGCGGCTCACAACCATCTGTAATGAGATCTGATGCCCTCTTCTGGCCTGCAGGTGTACACGCAGGTAGAATGCTATACACATAATAAATAAATCTTTAAAAAAAAGGTACTCTTTCCTTTTATTGGACATGTACCAAGCTGCTCTACATAGTCTTCAAACTCTTTCAATCCTTCTCTCCTTCCCTGGTGTATGACATGGCTGAAAGTCACTTGGGAACTACCAGGGTTAAAGATAAAGATAAAAATATTGGGGAAAAAAGTATGTTATTAATAACTACATTTTAATGCATGCTAAGTAGCAGTAAATTATTATGATAGCCCCCATCTTACACATGAGAAAAACTGACAAATACTTCCCAGATCACAGAAACGCTAGTTACAAATGTAACGGCAGAACCAACATTTGCACTGGGTGGTCCTGTCTGACACGTCCCGTCCCACGTGAGACATCAGGCATCAGCAGCATCGCCAGCCCAGCTGCAATCCAGGAGCCTCACTGCATAATGGTGGAAATTAGACCAGAGAAGAACAACTAGATAACGGGAGTCCCTAATGCCAGGGAGGGTTCTACATGAACCTGTGCAGTACAGAGCAGTTCCTATGCAGCTACACACACCACTTGTTCTGCTACACCGTACTATGAACAGATCTCTCATGTCGTATGAGCTTTCACTCCCACTCAACCGTCCTCTGTGAGCCTCTTGTTCTGCTACACTGTCAGTGAGGTGAACTGCAGACACTACAGTATGTTATTCCGTCCACCAGCACTGCGCCCCCTTTCGTGATTCTCCACAGCTGTACACACACACACACACACACACACACACACGCTACACTGGATCCCAGACCTAAGATGTCAGCGCGGCTGCTTCACTGCCTGACCGCATACCCTTCACATAACGTCTGTGGACTTCTACTCATGTCTCTGAGGCCCTTTCTGGAACCAGAGCACAAAAACGTTCACACATGTGCCAGACACATCTTTTCCCAAACCATCTTTCTTCATGCTATTTAGGACCCTGAATATTTTTTTACATTTGTCACAGAAACGTATCAAGTTCATTGACTGCACTGTGTATTAGTGTTCAAACTTTCAGTCGTACTATAGAGAAGAGGCGCGAGGGCCACTGATAAAGTAGCAAGTCTCCACTTTGGATCACTGTAAAGACAGTAACAGATGTCTGAGCTAGAAGGCACAGTGGACACACTCATCCTAACATTCAGGCAGCTGGGGCAGGCAGATGCAGGAGCGGGTCATCCTCAGCACCATATCAAAAAGTCCGTAGGCCAAGTAAGCAACACAGGGCAGGACGTGTGGGCACGGAGGCTTTCAGTGAGAAATAAGCCCTGTAGTCTTGTGCATTCGAGGCTGGTGCTGCAATCTGTGGAGGTTTAGGTGGTCTGGCCTTGCTGGAGCTAGGACATCACTAGGGGTGGGCTTGAGAGCTTAAGTCTCGGCCTACTTCTTGTCTGCTCTCTGATCCCTGCCTGCAGTAAAGGCTGTGAGCTCTCAGCTTCCTGCTACCATGCCTCCTTCCCACCATGCCTCATCCCCAGAACCAAGAGCCAGAATGAAGTCTCCTCCTCAAGATTTCTTTCCATCCACCATGTTTTCACACAGCCGTGCAAGTCACAGTGGGTGTGGCTCAGCGGTTAAGAGCAATGTCTGCTCTAAAGGTCCTGAGTGCAATTCTCAGCAACCACACGGTGGCTCACAACCATCTGTAATGGGATCTGATGCCCTCTTCTGGTGTGTCTGCAGACATATACATTAAATAAATATTTTTTTATAGTGATACAAGCGAGGCGGGGAGAGGTGAGAAGAGATCAGAGGCAAACAGCTGCAGTTTTATCCTAGATACCCTTCAAAGTCAAAAATGTTTTTAAGTAGAGGCTGTGGCATGATCATTTGTACTAACAAACACCCCTCCATAGCTGCCAGAGGAGCTTCAAGAATTACAGCAGACCCCTAAGAAGAAGAGAACGCCGTGAGACTGACTTTAGCTTCCACCACAGGGGCAGTGAAGGAGAGAAGAGTCATTCCCAAGGCCCACCTGAGGTCTCATTGATAGGCCATAGCATAACAAACAAAGAGAATGCCACAGGAAGAAACTGTGGAAAGGCATGCCTGCTGCCTACTGCTGCATGCAAGTGTGCCCTCACAGACATAACCGGAGGCTCTCTGGACTGTGGTAAGAGCACTCACTGGCCTGGATCCAACCTGAGATTTTGGCTGAACTGTTAGAACTTCCTCCACTATGTTTGAACGTTGTCCTCTCCAAACCTGGTACTGATCTCAACTGCCAGCATAACGGACGGCAAGTTGCAGCTGTCAGGGAGTCTTCCAAGAAGGGATTCCCTGCTCTTCTGCCTTTCACCATCAGATGACACTCAGACAAGAAGGCCAGGCTGGAGAGATGGTCAATAAGGTAACTGCGGCTTGCACCAAGGCTGATAACCAAAGTTTAATCCCTGGGACCCACATGGTAAAAGAACAGAACCAATTCCTGCAAGCTGTCCTCTAACACATGCTACATGCAAGCCAGAGTGTGTGCACATGCCTGTATGTGCTTTTGCATCTGCGTGGTGGCTCACACCTTTAAACTCATTAACTGGGAGGAACAGTCTAAGCCAGCCTAGTCAAATTGCAAATTATAGGCCACTAAGGCCTTATCTCAAAATACATGAAGGGAGGGAAAATAAAGAGCAGAGGACTTAGGAAGATGGCTCCATTGCCATGAGGACCCAAGTTTGATTCCCAGCACCCACACTTGGCAGCTCAGAAATGTCTCTAACTTCAGCTCTGAGAGGACAGGAGTCTTCTGGCCTCTATAGATGCTGGTGTGTGTGAGCGCACAGACACAGACACACAGACACATAGCAGAGACAGACAGACAAATACAGACACAGAAAGATACAGACACACAGAGACACAAAGACACATACATTTTTAAGTAACAAAAAGGAAGGCCTGCGCCAATGCCCACTTCTTTAATACTGTACTTGTAGGCCTCCAAAACTTTGAAAACTATTTTTTCTGTTCCTAATAAATTACTCAGCCTCAGATGCTCTCCCTTTAAGCCTAAACTGTAAGAGGATGGGGAAGAGAGACAGCTCTGGGTTGGTTGAGAGCGCTGCTGCTCGTCCAGGCACCAGGCTCAGTTCCCAGCACCCACGTGACAACTCACGACCAGCTGCAACTCCAGCTCAGGGGCTCTGACACCCTCCTCTGGCCTCCGTGGGCACCAGGCACACTCGTGGTACGCAGATCTACGCAGGGAAATGCTCAAATACACAAAACTAAACCAAACTCAGTTTTTACCAAGAGGAAACAGCAGTCCCTTACAAGAGCATTACCTGTTAGAGTAACTGAGATCATAGAGTAAGTCTCACAACACACTTCTAGGATGGTATCTACACTACATGTAGACAGGCTTCTCCATTTCAGCAGGTTTACTTCTTAGGAGATTTTAAAAATCACATCTAGCTCTTTTCATATTAACATTTTGCTTAAGACAAATAAAGTTATAAAAATATTAATTTAAGGGTTTCAGAGATGGCTCAGTGGATAACAGCATGGCTGCTTTCTAGTGGCTAAGCAAGCATCTGTAACTCGTTCCAGGGAGTCCGATGTCCTCTTCTGGTCTCCGTGAGTACTACACGCACAGGGTGAACAAATACACATGTAGGCAAAGCACCCACTTACATAAATAAACCAATTTATTAAATGTCAGTTTAAACCTAAAGCCAATACAAACAGAATATTAAATATATAAATAGTAAGTACTCAGAATGGGCCCAACAAGTAAAAATCTGCAGGCAAAACACAATGCCCTAGGTTTGGACAACACTTAAGAAAATGTCTCTAATGGGCCTGGTAAGTATGCTTAGTAAATGTAACCGAAACACTTCCTGAAGTATTTCTCCTCTCTTCAGTCAATCAGAAGAAATCCTAGCACCCTGTCAAAGCCCTGTTCAGCTCTCAGCTGTGCTGTGACAGCCGCATGACCTAGAGAAAGGCAGTCAGTCCATATTAGCTTTTTCACTGGAGTAAAACATCTGCTAGGGTTAGAGATCAGCTCAGTGGTGAAGCCCTAACTCAACATACAGAAGACCTGGGCTGCTCCCCTCCAACAAACACGCGCGCGCGGGCGCGCGCACACACACACACACACACACACACACACACACACACACACACACACACACACACACACACGACAACCTTGTGAAAGTGGCCGCTCTCTTGTTATGGAAAGCAACAGTAAACGTGTAATTTTTAAACACTTTGTAGAACTAAGTTGTAATAAATTTTCTCCTTGCAGTATTACTATAACAACACTATTCTCCGAAGTCTTTCCAAACTCAGCTTTCTCCCAACATGGCTTCATGCCACTAGCATCCCTTCTGTACTTGCCCCAGCTGCTCTGTCCTGACACAGCCATCTCTTTCCCTCTTCCCATCCCTCTGTGCCAGGCTTCTCTCTCCCATATCATAGCTATGGCAGGAAGTGCTGGCAAATGCTTTAGCCAGATAGATGTGAAACCAGACAAGGCATTTTTGAGAATCTGTGTGATTAGAATGGCAGGGATTCCGATTGTAGATTCTGAAGCTCTCATCTGGATTTATATGCATTATGTACAACATGTGTATGGAGTGGAACAAATGGCTCAGCCACAAAGAGCACACGCTGATCTTGCAGAGCACCTAAAAAGTTCCGTTGCCAGGAGCCACTCAGAAGGCTCACAACCACCTGTAATCCAACTCCAAGTCATAGGACACTTTGCAGGAGGCTGTACTTATCTCTGTACGCACACGTATACACACACACACACACACACACACACACACACACACACACACACACATACTTCATTAAAAGTAAAATCTCTTCTAAATGAGTGTTCTGTTAGTCATCCCCTTCAGTATCCAGAACATATTCAAGAATAGCTCAAGGGGGGCTGGGGATTTAGCTCAGTGGTAGAGCGCTTACCTAGGAAGCGCAAGGCCCTGGGTTCGGTCCCCAGCTCCGAAAAAAAGAACCCAAAAAAAAAAAAAAAAAAAAAGAATAGCTCAAGGGCTAGAGAGATGGCTCAGTGGTTAAGAGCACTGACTGCTCTTCCAGAGGTCCTGATTTCAAATCCCAGCAACCACATGGTGGCTCACAACCATCTGTAATGGAACCTGATGTCCTCTTTTGAAGACAGCTACAGTGTACATATATAATAAATAAACAAATCTTTTAAAAAAAAAAAGACAGAAATACTAAAAGGAAAACTGAAGAGCAAGAAATATACAGAAGTGCATGTTTCTGTGTGCTTTGTTTTGGAACAGATCAAGCAACTCTAATAATTTCACTCCATAATGCCTATTAGTCCAACTCAGAACAGCAGAGCTGGAAAGCAAGACTAAGGTGGAGATGCAGCACCACGCCTCAGGACCACAATGCAGCACAGGGGACTAAGTGCCCTTTTCAGTCTCATCTCATTCCACCGTTCTACTTGTTCGTTGAGTGAATGTTTGACAGCTACTCCATGAACACGAGTAGAGGGGGAGCCAGCACAGTGTGAGAAGTCCTTTAAGGACTAACAACAGGTCTACAGTATCACATGTAATAGCAATTGGCTGTTTTGGCCTCTGAAGGCACCACACACACAAACACATACAACAAAAAGATATTTTTTGAAATGGTTAAGATTCTGGTCATATGGTACACACCTTTTACTTCAGCACTTGGGAGGAAGAAGCAAGTGGTTCCCTCTGAGTTCAAGGGCAGCATGACACAACTCCCAAAACACCCAGGGCTATATATACAGACACTGTCTCAAAAAAAAAAAAAAAAAAAAAAAGAGTAGCGAGACACGGAGGCCTCAGGCATGGTGTGAAAACAGTGAGAGTAAGTGAGAAGTCAGCAAAGGAGACAGGAGACCATGGGCAAGAGAGAGACCAAGTGGGAAGCTTCTAGAGGAACTAGAATCCTGAGAAAGGTTGTTTTCCAGACAGGCTTAGAAGTTGTGGGATAGGAGACTGGCAGGAAAGTGTTCAAAGTCCAGAGAGAGAAAACAAATACTACTTCACTGCCTGCCATGACCTGAACACAGCATTTCGACAAGACCATGTCCTGTGCTCGAATAGTCTCCTTTCTACCGAAGAAACACACATGTGGGTCACACCGTAGACAAGACCCTGGCAGTCATGATCCTGCTTAGTTTTTCTATTGATCTTTTGTATGTGCGTCCATACATGTGAAGGCCAGAGGACAATTGTGGGAGCCATTCTCTCCTTCCATGTGGGTCCTGAGGTCAAACTAAGGTCATCAGGCTTACAGAGAAAGTGCCTTTTCTTGATGAACTATGGTGCCTGCTCACAAGGCCATTTTTTGGATCTTGGATCGATTGTGGTAAGAGAAAACTTCCGAAGAGACAGCTGGTGCTGAATAACAAAACAAGCCTTACAAAGACACCCAGCACCCTCCCTTACAGACTAAAGAGATCCAGCGGAACTTAGCCAAAGGTCCAAGGAAGTAGAACCCAGGTCTGATGAACACCCAGACCAACAGCCTGTCACTGAAATTCGACTTCTGCCAAACGTAACAGCAAACATCAGTGACAGCACCGCAGCAGCACTGTCACTGGAGGAAAGCAAAAGGAACTGGCACCACGGTCTCTGAAGACATAAAGCCAGGGGCATGATTTCTGAAGGTTCACTGCTCAAGCTTACCCCAAAAGTACAGGCCCTGTATACAAATAAGCATCACGCCAAAGATGTGCAACCGAGTTGCTGGGACGTCATACAGCAGTTCCTTCATCTAATTATATGCAGGGCCCGGGCTGGCCCATGCAGACAGTTACTTCTATTACAGTGGTAACCAGTTAAGACACATCAAGTCCTGTATCTCATGAATAGGCCTAACCTTACACTGTGCCCACCTATGTACCTAAAGAAACTTAAGGCCTGGGCTGTTGAGTCATTTGTCCAATGGCATAATGCGAATAAACAGAAGCACCCTTAGTCCATGGCTCCCCGCTCCAGAACATACTTCCTAAATCTTTTTGCTAGACCCAAAAGTTCTTCTGGGGGTGGTTCAACTGTCAATTTCTCTCTGGTACTAAAACCTAAGCCCCCATCTTCCTTCATCTGGTCAACACACTCATAACCTCAATCCAGACCGGCATACTCGCAAAAATACTTGCACTAACTAGAAATTTAACTTGTTTTTGCAGTAACTACATAGATCCCCAACAAGCGCCTTGCGTGTGTCCACTAATCCATTATTGTGACCATCTCCAACCCATGATGCCTGTGTAAATATTGAAGGAAATTTTCATTCAACAAAAGGCAGGCAAAAACCCGACCCGGGCATAATCAAATGTAAAGTTCTAAACTATCCCTGGGTCACTCAAAAATTCAAACCCTATCCCCAAGAAAAGTAAAATGAAAAACAGAAGCCTCCTAAGACTACATACTAGCAGGTATGTCCAGTGTGGGAGAGCACCCAGGAAGGGTACTTCTAAGGAATGGCACAACACCTGCCCCCACATCAGCACCACCCCCTAAAGCCCTTGGGCTTCCCGGGCCGCCCGAGCAGGTGGCAACCTCAAGCAGCGAGGCGGAAGCCAGCCATGCCCTCGACCATGACCTTCTCAAGACATTCAACCTTGTCACCCTGAACTACTGGCAAAGCACGGGCGTTCGCGCCTGAGCTGCCGGGACAACGGAATTGGAGCGAATGAGCAGGACACCGGCCCGTCCGCCGTAGCCGGTCAGGAGGAAGGGTCCAGTACTCACCCTGCAGCCGGCCGGCCACCAGCGGCCGCCACCCGGACGACAGAGGGCAGCCTGCCGGGGCCGCCCGCAGGGAGGCGCAGGGACAGCGGGAGGCGCGGGACCGCCGCTGCCCCTAGCAGCCAACGCGCGGGTCTCAGCAGGGCTGACATGGTTCACCGTAGTCAAGGCAGGATGCACGCTCCTGCAGAGGACCTGGAGGAACACGTGACGACGGGGTCGCCCCCTAGTGGGACAAACCAAGTCCCGAGAGCGCCTAGCCTAGGGGGAGGCGGAGCTCCGCCATGGCTCACGGGAGAGGCAGGCCGAGCTCCTGGGATCATCTGAATCCGCCTTTTGTTTTACAATGTGTCGTTTTTGTGCTCTGCTCTCAGTGTTCCTGTTTCCGTGTCCAGCGCCCCGGCTTTTAGAGAGCTCGGCCACATCACCCCTCCATTTTGCAGTTGGTAGAGCCCCTAGAGGTCGACTCCGCCCATGCGCGCGCAAGGGTTTGTGGGGGGCCAACTAGGAGCTACACCGAAGGTTGCTGGGAAGGGCCGACCGCGCAGGTCCCGGAGTGCCTGCGATGTTCCAGCCCTGCACCTAGGTTACCGCCGAACTGCTACCCTAGCTGCTCAGTGACGTAGTTCCTGCCGTAGCTCTCAGAAACGCCTGCCAGAAGAAACCTTGACGAAGGAGACTAGAGGCTGTGGACCTCCAAGTTAACTATATGCAATTCGTGTGATTGGGGAGAGGGTAGACGAATATAGGCAATGCCTCGCTTCGTAAGATAAATGCATTTTAACAAAGATCGTATAATTTTAAATGTCAAGGTCGAAGTTTCTCTTTCTTGATGCCCTGCTCCTCCTTTCAGTTAATGCACCGCTACAAGCAACTAAGGTAGTGGTGCAATTGTCTGCAGCTAGTAAAACAAGTTCTCGCTCTCACCAGGGTATGCTGAAGGGGTTCCCTATGCCTTCGTGTGAATCCGGGAACAGGCATCCATTCTCTACTTAGCTATTCCTTGACCACTACCAACCAGGTGAACAGTCAAATTCTCCCTCTGGAAGTTTTCCCATCTGGCTGTTTCTCCTCCTTAGACAACAAACTTCTAAGCTCACAGAATGTGGCCTCTTTTGTAGCGAAAGCTCCTCAGTTGAAGACACTCCGGACGTTGAGCGTTTATTGAATGGATATACGTGTAGAGTTAACTTGGCTTATCTTTCTGTTGGAGAAGCTAATCCCACCCCCTCACACCCCAGATGAGTTTGCTTTAAGTTACCCTATTGGGCGCTATGACAGGATATAATCCATGCTTTCAGCATTAGTACTACTTATTGAGCACATATTTTGTGCTATTTGGGATGCTGGGGATATAACATAGGAAAAAAATCTCAGCTTAGACAAAATTCCGTACATTTAAAGAAACAGATAAGAGTTTTAATGTAAATAAAAGATTAAAGGTGGGTTACCATCTGTGGTGATTAATCTTGATATGATTTAGGATCACCTAGGAAACTGGCCTTTGGGCAAGTGAGGGAGTTTTTACACTGGATTAGTTGAAGTAGCAAAACCGCCCTGAGGGTGAGTAGCACCACTGGATGAGTGACAGGGCTGAGTCATAAAGGAGAAAGCGCTGGGCACCTCTATTGGCTGCTTCCTGACAGCTCCTGCTGCCTATACCCACCAAGAGCCAAAATAAGCCTTTCTCCCTTAAGTTGCTCTTCTAGGAAAAGTAAAGGAAAATCATCGGAAGAGAAACCCAAAGGAGGAAGTGAGGATGCTGGAGGAAAGAGCCAGCTCTTGTTCCAGTTTCAGAAAACAGCAAATTCAAAACCCTAAAGTGGAGAAAACTAAAAAGGCCCGGATGGAAAGAATGAGCAGGAGTTGGGTGGGACAGGGAGGTCAGACTGGTATTTGGCAGTCAGGTACTGCAGGGTGTTACCTTGAATGACCTTTGCACCCCCAGGGAGCTGAGTGTCAGGACTTAGACTGTTATATAAATGAGATAAAAAGCTGTTAGGGAATTTGATGTGTAGCTGTGATACAAATTCACTTGTTTTTAAAAAAAAATACCTATTTTACTATGTGTGTGAGTGTTTTGCCTGCCTGTATATGTGTGACCACAAGTATGTCTGGTGCCCTTGAAGGTCAAGGAGAGGCATTCGGATCTCCTGGGAGTGCAGTTCCAAATGCAAGCGGCTGTGTGGGAAATGAACCAACCAGTACATGCAGCTTTTAAAAAGAATGCAGACAGTCCAGGCATTTGCCACACTCAAGGAAGGCTAGGGGTTTGGGTCGAAAGTGAAATGAGGCTGGTGGAAGTAATTGTGACTGCTCCTGAAAACTCTACTCCTAGGTTGTAATGCATGCTTTTAATTGTCATCGTGATGGAACTTAGAATCAATCACCTTTGGAGGCAAGCCTTTGGAAAGCCTCCTTGGTGTTAGGATTTTAGGTGAGAAACCTACCCTGAGTGTATGTGTGAGTATGGGGGGTTATGTAGGGGGTGTGTGTATGTGAATGTGAGGTTTGTGTGGGGGGTATGTGAGTGTGAGTGTGTGTGTGTGTGTGTGTGTGTGTGTGTGTGTGTGTGTGTGTGTGTGTTCCATGGACTGGAGTCCCGGAGTAGATAAAAAGAACAGAGTGAGTGAAGTTCCAGTATTTCATCTCTCTCTTCCAACTGCAGATGCAATGGGACCAGCATCCTCCTGTTTACAGAGCCATGACTTCTCAAAGCAGGAGCCAAAACAAATCCTTCCTTCCTTTCATTGTTTCTGTCTAGTATTATGCCACAACAACCAGCAAAGTAATGTGCCAGCCAACACCCCATCATTGCCCCAGTCTGTGTTAGCTACTTTTAACTGTGACACAATGTTGCACATGAACGCCTCCAAGGAAGAGAGGTGTCCATTTTGGCTCATAGTTTCAGAGGTCTCAGTGGATGTTTTCCTTGCCTGCCTCACTTGAGCAGAACATTGTAGTGGCCACAATGTGGAGAAGAGGGGGTTCTTTACTTCATATGGGACAGGAAGTAGAGACAAGAGAAGGGACTGGTGACCAGGTATAACTTTCAAAGGCAATGACTTAGTGACCTACTTTCTTCCTGTAAGTCAGTGGTTCTCAGCCTTCCTAATGCTGGGATGCTTTAACCCAGTTCCTCATGGTGTGGCGACCCCCAGCCATATAATTATTTAGTGGCTACTTCATTCTGTAATTTTTCTACTGTTAAGAATCATAATGTAAGAATTTGATGTCCAAGACACCTGCTATGTGACTCTTTGAGGGCCATTCAATCCTGTAGGGGTCTCAACCCCCAGGCTGAGAGCCGCTGCCCTAAGCCCTGTCTCCTGAAGCTTCTACCATCCCCCAAGATAACAGCACCAGCTAGCGGCACAGCTTGTAAGGTGTATTCCATGTGTAAGCGAGTATCCCACCCTTGGACCTTGGCCATGGCCATCTCAGAATATAAAATTCATATAATCCAGTCCCAGCTCACAAAGTCACGGCTGAATCTCAGTGTAAACCCTTGCTGTGGTTGAGCTCTGATGCTAAGGTCGAAGTCTGGCATTACTGGAAAGCCCCAAACTTAGTGCAATATGGCAGACTCCCTTGGTCAGCGACTCTTCCTCTTCCCAACTTGGGAGATCTCAGACCCCACATCTTCTTCTTGCAGAATGTCACATAGCCTTGGTCAGATTACAGGTTCAACTTACTTCCTCCAGGTAAGAACCCATTCGGCTAGCGCTGGAGATTCCTGGATTGCCTCCCCATGCTAATGAGGCATCTCAGTACCTGAGCCTTCAGCCAATGACCTTTGCCCACCCTGGACATCCCTTCCCCCATCCCTATAATTATATATCTTTTGATTCATCCCAAATAAAGTTCATCTGTCTTCCCAAAGCTGATCCCAGAATGTGTGTTCATTTCTGTTTGTACTCACAGGCCCTCTGAAACCCTGTTCATCGACTCTGCTCCCTTAGACCTTGCAGCTGGTGGCCATTGACCCCTAGGAGAAGGGAGACCCACAACTTAGCTGTAATCACCTTTTAAAAAATTAAAGATAAAAACAAATTACAACATATAGGGTAAACATCTCCATTCCCAAATGAAGCAATGGGACCTCAGAAAAGAGGGATGGGACTAAAGAAAGAGCAAAACCCAGCAGGACAAACACTAAATGCTACAACTCTACATCCAGCACCAAGACGTGCTATCACAAGACCCAGTAGTCTTGAGCAGAACCAGCACTTGGCCTTGCTATTTACAAGTTCAGGGAAAGATGGGGGGAAGTAGGGAAGGAGAGAAAGAAAGGAAGGGAGATGGGAGGATCATCATAGAACATGGTTTGCCCATTTTCAGTCCAGACCTTGCCAGTGTCTTCAAAGGATACACTAGGCATACTTAAGAAGTTGGGCACAGCTGAAGAGAAGTCCAGAGGGATAGTCCTTGGTCTCCCCTTGCTTATTCTGAACCATGTAAAACTCTCAGGTGTTGGTAAGCTGGAGCTCCAATTTCCAGCGTCTGGAACAGTGTGAGTAGAGTTACTGAGAAAAACAGCTTAGAAGTCAAACTTTGCAAAAGTCTGAACTCTGTGGTTTTCTGTTGTGTAAAACCAGACGCCCTGGTTAGTTTGTATTTTCAACTTGACACAACCAAGAGCCATCTGGGAAGAGGGAGTCTCAACTGAGACATGTCAGGATCAGATGGGCTTATGGCAATATCCACTGGGAATCCCTTGATTGCTGATCGATGTGCAAGAGCCCAGGGCGTTGTGGCAGTAGCTCCCCTGGGCAGATGGTCTTTGGTTGTGTAACAAAATTAGCTGAGCAACCTCAAGCATGAGCATGCTAGTATATGCATTCTCCACCATTTCTACTTCAGCTCCTGCCCATCAGACTGAATCCTGAGAGAAACCAGATAAGCCCTTTCTTACTTGTTGCCTTCTGAAGAACTCTGCCCCGGCCCTCATGCTGCTGCCACCTAATTGATACTGTAACTGTGTCTTAAAAAGTCCATTCCAGGGGCTGGGGATTTAGCTCAGCGGTAGAGCGCTTGCCTAGCAAGCGCAAGGCCCTGGGTTCGGTCCCCAGCTCCGGAAAAAAAAGAAACAGGAAGAAAAAAAAGTCCATTCCATCTTTCTATCAGACAGGCTGCTTCAGGATGGTGGGGAACATCGTCAGACCGGTGACCGTGGGCCCACGGTCACACTTCTCTGGCTGTGAAACGAGTCCCGTGGTAAGAAGCAATACTGTGTGGAAATACCATGATGGTGGATGAGGCATTCTGTAAGTCCAAGGACGGAGGTTTTGGCAGAAGCATTACCTGCAAGAAAGGCAAATCCATAGCCAGAATAAATATCTACTCCAGTAAGAACAAAACATTGTCCTTTCTACAGAGGGACCGGTCCAAAGTAGTCAACCTGCCACTAGGTTGCTGGCTGGTCACCTCCAGGAATGGTGCTAAATGTTGGTCTCTGCTGTTGGCAGAGCTGGCATTCAGCAGCAGCTAGAGCAAGATCAACCTTGTGAGTGGAAGTTCATGTTTGAACCCAAGCATAACCCCCATCTCGGCACCATTGTTCATGTGCCCATTGAGCAATGACAGGGACGGCTGGGGAAAGAGGATGACTGTCCAAAGAACAGGCCATCTTATCCACTTGATTATTGAACTCCTTCTCAGCTAAACTCACCTTTCGGTGAGCATCTACATGGGACACAAATATCTTCACATCCTATGCCCATTTGGAGAGATCCATCCACATACTTCTTCCTCAGATAGCTTTCTCACCAATTTTCCAATCTTGATCTTTCCAAGTCACTAACCATCCAGCCAATCCATTGGCTGCAGCCTATGAGTCAGTGAACAATTGTATGTCTGGCTATTTCTTCTTCCAAACAAACTGTAATACCATGTGTACTGCCTGATGTTCTACCCACTGTGAAGATTTTCCTTCACCTGTGTCTTTCAGGGAAAGGGGTTGTAATGCTGCAGCTGTTCACTTCTGGGTGGTGGCGGCATAACATGCAGATCTGTCAGTAAACCAGGTCCTTCTCTTCTCTTCAGTCAACTGATCATGGAGAGCACCCCATGAGGCTATAGGTGCATGCTTGGCAGCAGATGGCATTGTAACAGGAGTAGAGACCATAGGCATTTGAGCAACTTCTTTATATAACTTGCTTGTGCCTTCAGGACCTGCTCAGGCCTGATCACGTATATACCACTTCCATTTGATAATAGACTGCTGCCATGCACGTCCTACTTTATGACTTGGAGGGTCTGATAACACCCAACTCATCATGGGTAGCTCAGGTCGCATGGTAACTTGGTGTCCTATTGTCAAACGTTCAGTTTCCACTAAGGCCCAATATTAGGCCAAGAGCTGTTTGTCAAAGAGAGAATAGTTGTCTGCAGAGGATGGTAGCACTTTGCTTCAAAACCCCAAAGGTCTCTTCTGTGATTCACCTACAGAGGCCTGCCAAAGGCTCCAAATGGCATCTCTATCTGCCACCAACACCTCAAGTATCATGGGGTCCAATGGTAGAGCAGCCTGCACAGCAGCCTGGACCAGATGAAGAGCCTTCTCCTGTTCCAGACCCCACACAAAGCTAGCAGCTTTCCGAGTCACTTGGTAAATGGGTCTAAGTAACACGCCCTAGTGAGGAATGTGCTGTCTCCAGAATCCACATAGACCCACGAAACACTGTGCTTCTTTCTTGGTGGTTGGAGGGGTCAAGTAACTTACCTTTAACCTTAGAAAGGATATCTCTGTATACCCCACACCACTGGACTCCTAAGAATTTCACTGAGGTAGACAGTCCTTGAATTTTGGCTGGATTTATTTTCCATCCTCTGATATGCATATGAGTTTCCCAAAGTGGTTGCTACTTCCTGCTCACTTGGTCCAATCAGCATAATCTCATCAATATAGTGCACCATATGCCATTTTGTGGAAGAGACAATCAAGATTCCTTCTAACTAAGTTATGACACAGAACAGGAGAGTTAAATATTCTTGAGGCAAAACTGTAAAGGTATACTGCTGGCCTTGCCAACTGAAAGCAAATTGCTTCTGGTGGTCCTTATGGACAGGTACTGAGAAGAAGGAATTTGCTAGATCAATATCTGCATACCAGGTACCAGTAGCTTCCCCAACACTAAGGGCTGGCACAAGGAAAAGGGCAAGAACAAAACTCTTCAAATGTGCTGGTGCCCCTCTCACCAGTTTGGTCTTAATAGGATTCATGAAGCACATATCTTCTGGGTCTTCCCATTGTGAAGGATTAGGTTTTACACAACATATCCGCTCTAGTATGGCAATTTCCCTGAGTCTTAAAATTCCCTTCCAACCCTCCATCCCTACCCTATACTTGAGTCAGGGACAGCAAAGTGGGTGCAACTCCCAGAAATGTTCACCCAGAGCAACGAAAAAAATCCTAAACCCAATAGTTTCTGAGGTATTGTGACTATGTCTAAGAATAGAAACAATGTTTCATAAAGTATACAAATCCTCCCAAAGGAAAGGAAGTTTCAGACTAAGGATCCAGCTGAGTTGGTAGAGAACTTGCCTACTGTGTGGGCAGGCCTGGTTTGAGCCCCAGCACCACACGAATTGAGTGTAGTAGTGTAAATTTATAATCTCAGCATTTAGAGTCGAAGACAAGGGGATAAGACGTTTAAGGGCATCTTCATCCACATAGCAAATTCAAGGCTAGCCTGCACTACATGAGACCCTTCCTCAAAAACAAAAAAAGAATGAAAGAAAATATCATTAAAGAATATTTGTGGTTGGGGATTTAGCTCAGTGGTAGAGCGCTTGCCTAGCAAGCACAAGGCCCTGGGTTCGGTCCCCAGCTCCAAAAAAAAAAAAAAAGAATATTTGTACTTCATGTTATATGTCATAACCTTGGATATTGACTCACCTACTATGTCTCATTTTTTTAATGCTGATTGATCTTTGTGTGAACAAACTACTTGTAACAAGACATTTCATTTGAGACAAAGTCTCACTGTGTAGCCCTGTGGTCTGAAACTCCTTGTGTAAACCAGGTTGGTCTCTAATTCACATGGATCTGAATGCTTCCCGACTGCTGGGATTGAAGGCTGATCTATTATGCCGGACTAGAAGATATTCTTGAGACCTTCAAGGCAGTCTGACTGTGATAGCTAGTTTTACATCAGCCCAACATAAGCTAGAGACATCTGAAAGGAGGGAACCTCAATTGAGGAAATGTCCCCATAAGACCCAGTTTTAAGGCATTTTCTTAATCAGTAAGCCTGGTAGGGAGCAGCACATGTTATTAATCCCAGCACTCAGAGGCAGAGGCAGGTGGATCTCTGAGTTCAAGGCCAGCCTGGTTTACAGAGCAAGTTCCAGAACAGCCAGGGATACACAGAGAAACCCTGTCTTGAAACACACACACACACACACACACACACACACACACACACACACAGAGAGAGAGAGAGAGAGAGAGAGAGAGAGAGAGAGAGAGAGAGAGAGAGAGAGAGAGAGAGAGATTCTGAGCTGAGAGGAGGATGTTTTACACCCTAAAGGGAAATTTGCAAAATAGAAAATATTAATCTTGTTTGGCTTTGATCAATTAAACTTGTTTCTTGCCTTATAGTAGATTTCAAGACTCCCAAAGAATCAGAAAACAACGCTTATCACCCATAGTTTCACGTTGGCCTTTTGGAGTCTCCTCTGGTCTTCACACAAACACGTCCACAGTGTGAGTGCAGATGCAAGTGATGGCCTGGATTTAAATGCCTGTTTTGCTCAGAAGCCTTAGCATATTTTAAGTGGCAGATCTCATGTTTAGCCAGGACTGGGTTTTCTCTTCAGGCAACTTAGCTGATGAGTCAAGGGCCTTCTTCCATCTGCGACAACATTTTTCAGATCCAAGTTTATTCATGTATGTAATTCTCAATTATTCAAAAAAATATTCTGCTCAGCCCCTTGTTTGCATACAGCCCCAGGATTCTCCTCGAGAGCGGAGGCCCACGCCGTCGTAGTCGCTGCCTTCAGCCACCCTTCTGTCAAACAGATTCTTCCATAAGTGCACAAAGCAGGAAGACAGATGCAGGGTCATTTACTAGAAGAAAATAAGCCATGCTGGCAACAAGGAGTTGACGCTGATATTTTCCCAGTGCCTCCAAGTGTGAAGGCTGGCAAGTCTATGTGTTTCCCATAGGGCAGATAGTGTCTGGGTAAATCAATACAGAATGTTGCTCAAACATAATGGGCATATCAGTGTACTACACAACTGACTCCCTCCAAGACAGGAACTGGTGGTACAACACTAGAAATCAACTTTAGGAAGTCCCTGTTGAGAAAAATTGTTAACTACTAAAATGTGATGTGTTTCTTAGTCTCCTGTTTCATTGAACTTTTTGTTTCTATGAGCTAGACAACATATTTAATTTTCTGAATCTATGTAATGTGAACTTTCTGTTATTCTATGAATTAAAAAAGTAATTCTCCATTGGGCGGTGGCAGCGCATGCCTTTGAACCCAACACTGGGGAAGCAGAGGCAGGCGGACCTCTGTGAGTTCAAGGGCAGCCTAGTCTACAGAGTTCCAGGACACAAAGAAACCTTGTCTTCGAGAAAAAAAAAACAACCAACAACAATTATTATTATTATTTTATTTTTATGCAATTTTCCTTCTGATAATTTCAGTAAGTTTAAGAGAAAAAAAGACCAAAAGATTTTGCTTGGCCTTAGCAAATAATATGTGAAAGGCCAGTGTGCTTGCCCAGCGTGAGGGCCTAGGTTCAATCCTCATGAACAGAAAGGAAATTGTTTATCATTGCAATAAGTGTCAAGATCCTGACATACAAACTTATGTAGGCCTAACTAATGCATCTATTGCCTTGGTTAAAGTAGTGATCTATAAATAAAATCTGGTCTAGTCAAAGTTCTGCAGGAGCTAGTAAGGAAAGCATTTCCATCACGTCTGTGTTGCTGTGAAGAGGCACCGTGACCAAGATCACAGTTAGAAAAGAAAGCGTTTGACTGGGGACTTGCTTATTTCTTTAGAGATGTCCAAGGTCATTATGGTAGGAAGCAGATGGGTATAACATTGGAGCTTTCCAAGGGCTTTACATCCTGGTTCATAAGCAGCAGGGGAGACAGGAGAGAGAGAGAGAGAGAGAGAGAGAGAGAGAGAGAGAGAGAGAGAGAGAGAGAGAGAGAGAGAGAGCACTGTAGGTTTGGCATGGGATTTTTGTCTCAAGTTCCACCCCCAGAGACACACCATCTTCAACAAGGCCAAACCTCCTGATCCTTCCCAAACAGCTCTACTAACCAGGGGCCAAGCACTCAAACACATGAACCTATGGAGCCATTCTTATTTAAGCCACAACAGAGGGTATTTTAGGTAAGGGCTCTACCATAGAGATACAGTCCCTGGGGAGAGCATTTTAATGTTTAAGGTCATTGTACCCGAAGACCTACCTACAGACGGTCCCTTGTCTACTATGTGAGGAGAATCCATTTTCAAGGGTAGATACCGAGGTCAATATATAAGAAGATGCAGGAAGAAATCAAGAGGGAGGGAAAAGAGGGGGATTCCAGTTGGGGGGGGGAGAGATATTCTAACGATCTACTTTTATTCTCTGGATAGAGATCTTGTAGTAACTGAATTCCAGTCTCGGACTGTCCAGGAAAATGGGGCAATATATTCCTGGTGTTTCCGCCATTCAATTTGAGTGGGACTTTTCTGTTTCCATCTGAAAGAGCTCTGACTAAGGTGGACTTGATATGGTGAGATAGACTGCTAGACTGTGCTAACCCACACTAGAGTCTTAGAGGATTCCTTAGATTAATTAAAAAAAAAGCCAGCATATAAAGTATGTGTTTACACGCACACACTCACGCACAGGCACACACACGCACACATGCACACACACGCACATGCACACACACACGCACATGCACACACGTCACTTATTTAGCTTGTCTCATGCTTACAACACACTGCCTTCTCCCCGCTAAGCACACATTCCACCACCGGGCTACATCTTCAGCCCCCTCCCGCTTGCTTTCCTACTCCTTTTTGGTCTCCAGCAGGGATCTGGGGAAAGGACCAAGGTGCTCTCTCTGCTATCATCTGAAAGCAGAAGGAGAATGTCACCTTTGTGGCATTTCACAGTGTGTGATCGCTGCCCTCCATCACCATTGCCATCTTCACCACAGGGCAGCTGTGACTCCTCACCAGAGGCCCTTGAGCTGAAGCCTGAGGACATCCCTTCAGAGAAGGCGTAGGAAGGGTGATTGGATGCTCACTCGAGATCTTGGCCACCCTCTTATGTGCCCCCTGCCAGCGATGTGTAATTATGATCTGATTGCATGTGGCCCTAGGGTCCCAGGAGATGCTGGAGGATACGGAAGGCAAGAAGGTGACGGCAGGTGGGGACACTGCCTGTGAAATGATGGGGAAGTTGACTTTTGTAGGATACAACTGTTTGAGGTCATCTGATAGTAACCCCACCACGCCCCTGCTTTATAAGTAATCCTAATAAACTCATGGGCCTGCCAAAGTTCACTTTGGTGGACTCACACTTTCTCTGTTGTTGGTGACCTCTCTGGTGTGAATAGGTGCTTGTTTGTGTCTCCTCAGGAAAAGTTCACACAACATGCCTCGGTTACACAGTTGCCCAGTCTATCTCAGATCAGTGATGGTCTGATAACTCAGACCATGGAGGCGTCCCAGATGAATCCTCTGCCTTAAGTATAAATTTGTGTGATGTTAAAATCACAAGATTTACAGCTGGAATTCAAGAGAAATCAACGAATAGAGAGATGCCTCAAGAGGTTGTCTCCCAAGCCTTTCTTTTCTGTACTGTTTTCCTGATCAAAGTGATAACTCTCCCCTCGGGCAAGCATCATGCTCTAAGATGCAACCTGAGATCTTGGGACAGGTTCGTGCTGCCTCCCTCTCTCACTAATTCATAGGTTGTCTTTCCAGAGAGATACTGGGTTTCGGCTTGGAGGGCTGTTGCAGTGTGTGTTCAGAACACTGAGGAGTCACAAATCGTGACTGGGCAGAGGGAAAAAGCAGTCAAATGAAAATTGATTTATTACTGAGGTCTCGAAGTCGGAAGAGCTTCAGATGTGAGAAACCCTCTCCAAACTGCCCTCAGCTAAGCCACCTGGGTCATTATATCCCCTCACTGAGCGGTTGTCCTCAGCGACAAAGTACGGCCATGGGTCAGGTGAGACTTAAGTCAGTTGGTTCCCAGTTAATAATGTCAGCTAAGATTCACCAGCTTCCAGCACTCTCAGCTGCTATAGAAATGAGGACCTCAGGCCTCAAGGGGGATTCTGTGTGGTAAATAACAACCTCTACTCATAGGTCTATCGAGGGAGTGTCTCCAGACTAATTCAGAGAATGTAGCTTGACAAGGTCTTGACGTTGGTTACCATCTCCTGTTAACCCAGTTGACTGGAGTCTGAAGGGAAAAGTGAGAACTTTGCAGCCAGAGAAGTTCTGACCCTTGTAGACACAGTCTTGAGATTCTACAAAGCTAGCAAGCCTTGAGCTCTCTGAAGACATGACTAAGAATCTTCCTCTAGTAGTTTAAGGAAATCATTTCATCACGTAAAACCATTATAGCCAGATTGCAGATCAAGATAGTGACTCCTGCTGGGCAGTGTAGCACACACCTTTGATCCCAGCATTCAGGAAGCAGAAACAGACGGATCTTTCCGAGTTCGAGGACAATCTGAACTACCAAGTGAGTTCCGGAACAGCCAGAGCTACTCAGTGAAACCCTGTCTCAAAAAACTAAAAGGAGAGAGACAGAGAGACAGAGACACACAGAAAGAGTCAGAGACACACAGAGAGACAGAGACAGAGAGACTCCTAGGTGACTTGGAAAGGACTCTATAATTCCTGCCCAACAGGAAGCCCTCAGGACCATACTGTTGGTTATTTTCCACCTTTGCCATTCTTAAATGTGATTTAAATTGTGATTATTTGATTTTCTTTCCACTTCTATGCCTTAAGCATGTTTAGTAGGAACAATCTATAATTTAGACGTAGGCTATTAGGTCCTGATGAGTCTCATCCAGTCTTGAATGGGAAGAATGCAAACCACCTGTAATTAGAGAACACAGTAGGATGTAAAAGTGGTGTTTCTATCTTTAGGTTGTCTCCCACTCGCTGGAGGGTAAGTGGTATTTTTCTAATTGTATGTGATTCAGTTGAATTGTGTTAAAAAACACTTTTGGAATTAATTATGGAGGAAAGATAGGGAGTTATCGTTGCATATTGGAAGTCAAAGGACTGGGTTAGTCTTTTTTAATTGATGTTGAACAATGATTTCCATGCAGACACACTGTATACGTGCAGTGAATGTATCGGCGTGTGTCCACCTGTACACACATGTCCGATGCATGCTAGAGGTTGACAATGAGTGTTCTCCTCACTGTTTTCTTTGAGACAGGGTCTCTCTGTCACTAAAGTTAAAGCTCACTGGTTCTGCTATGCTGACCAGCAACGAGGCCCCAGACCTGCCTGTCTCTGCCTCTTCAACACTGGATTACAGATGTGTGCAGCTCCAATCAGCTTTTTTTTTTTTTTAAGATTTATTCATTTATTATATATAAGTACACTGTAGCTGTCTTCAGATACACCAGAAGAGGGCATCAGATCCCATTACAGATGGGTGTGAGCCACCATGTGGTTGCTGGGAATTGAACTCAGGACCTCTGGAAGAACAGTCAGTGCTTTTTTTTTTTTTTTTTTTTTTTTTTTTTTTGGTTCTTTTTTTCGGAGCTGGGGACCGAACCCAGGGCCTTGCGCTTCCTAGGCAAGCGCTCTACCACTGAGCTAAATCCCCAGCCCCCAGTCAGTGCTCTTAACCACTGAGCCATCTCTCCAGCCCTCTGATCAGCTTTTTACGTGGGCGTTGGGCCTCATACTTTCAAAACAAGCACTTTACCTGAGTGAACCATCTCTCCCCAGCTTGTAGATAGACACCTCCTCTCCTTTCTTTTGAGAGAGGGTTTCTCTGTGTAGCCTTGGAATTTGCTTTGTAGACCAGACTGGTCCCAGACTCAGAGATCTGCCGGTCTCCACCTCCGAGGCACTGGGATGAACTGCATGCGCCACCACGCTGGTTTAGACATACGTCTTATTTCTGGCGTCACGGAGATCAGTCTGTGATACGGGCCTAGTCTGTGTGAATCCTACCCTTTTGGCTAGAGGCACTGTTTCAGGAACCTAAACCAAGCCAAACAGAATAATCCATCTGACGTTTCTATCTGCACCTAGGGGGAAGGAACGATGTCTACTCTTCAAGTCCCAAGGCACGAAGATGCAAACAGTGATTGCTGCTGATGACCCTCCTGGCTCCTGCTCGAGTCCCCTCCGAAACCTGCTGTACTAAGAGAACAAGGGCATAGCCTCAGTCAGAGCCACGGAGAGAAGGGGCTGGGATACCATCCCAGTGGCAGGTTCTCGTAGATTTCTTTAAGAGATTGTTTTGCAGTTCCTAGCAGGGAAAGGTCTGGCATGAGGAGTTTAGGCCAGAGCTATCGTGCTCTCCTTTAAATCCATTCCTTTAACATCTTGCTTCTAAGCACGAGTATGAGAATTCATTCAGCATTGTTACGTGAGTTAATCTGCACTCTCTTGTTATTGTAAACTCATTTTGTTGGTTAGAACTTCGTTATGGTTTTTAACTGATATGCTGTGGGCTGAGGAGATGGCTCAGCTCAGAAAAGCACTTATCATGAAACCCCATGATGTGAGATCCATCCCCAAATCCCACAGGCCACTTAAAGGTAGAAAGAGAGAGCCAACTCCACTTAGTTGTCCTCTGATCTTCACATGCACACACACACACACCTACACTTGCACACTCATGCACCCATACAAACATGTGTGCACACACACCAAATAATTAAGTTGAAACTAATAGTTCAAAAAATATTCCACATTAAAAGTTAAGATGCAGTGTAGGCAAAGTAACAAACCTGCCAACTAAGTGACTTAGATACCAGACTTTCAAAGACAAAATGTCCCATAAGCTTCTGTGTTCCACAGTACTACTGTCTCCCCAGACAGAGCCACATGCTTTAGCGGACTGTCTTCAACTTCTGCAGCTCCTGTGACGTATACTTTAGATAAATTCCCCAGGAATGAATGTTACACAATAAACTGGATCTTTGCTGAGTACCTTACATACATTATTTAGTTTTCCTAACTAAATCACACTCAGTGGGATGGGATGGGATGCCCATGCAACCTGCGGCAGTGTCTGAGGTGCTGGGCCCAGGCCTTGTATGGTAATACCCAGGGAGCGTGGCCCTCAGGTCAGCTTGGTGGGTGTCAGCTGTGGTCATGTTATTGTTTGGATCGACTGGCATAAAAGAGACTGGTAGAGTGGCCAGAGCACATAGGGTCTATCACAGGCCTGACTCTTTAAGGAAGATGAGGATTATTCCATAACAATGTATTGATTGGACCAGATGGAGAGTTTCTAGAATATTTTGGCCAAACTATGAAAAATGCTGGTTCGATGGTGTGGTGGTTATGAATACACTTAGCCCACAGGGAGTGGTACTGTTAGGAGGTATGGCCTTGCTGGAGGAGGTGTGTCACTGTGGGGTGGGCTTTAAGTTCTCCTATGCTCAGGCTTCACCCATTACAGAAGAGACCCTCCTCCTTCTCCTCCCCCTCCTCCTCCCCCCTCCTCCTCCTTTTCCTCTTCTTCCTCCCCCTTCCTCCTCTTCCTCCTCCTCCTCCTCCCCCTCCTCTTCCTCCTCTTCCTCCTCCTCCTTCTCTCTTCCCCCCCTCCTCCCCCTCTTCTTCCTCCTCTTCCTCCTCCCCCTCTTCTTCCTCCTCTTCCTCCTCCCCCTCCTCTTCCTCCTCCTCTTCCTCCTCCCCCTCTTCTTCCTCCTCTTCCTCCTCTTCTTCCTCCTCCCCCTCCTCCTCTTCCTCTTCCTCCTCTTCCTCCTCCTCTTCCTCCTCCCCCTCCTCCTCTTCCTCTTCCTCCTCTTCCTCCTCCTCTTCCTCCTCCTCCTCCTCCTCTTCCTCCTCCTCCTCCTCCTAGTTGCCTAAGGATGCCAGTCTTCTGTTTGCTTTCAGAACAAGTTATAGAACTCTCAGTTCCTCCTGTGTCAGGCCTGCCTGGGCACTGCCATGCTTCCAAGTGGACTGAAGCTCAAGACTTATAATCCAATCCAATGTTGTCTTTTATAAGAGTTGCCTTGGTCATGGTGTCTCTTCACAGCAATGGAAACCTAGTTAGCTAGGACAAGTCGTTACACATGTGGGGTCTCACAGGATAAAAGAGGGATTCGGAGTGACATCACAAGGTGCAGTACTCTCTTGCTACAGAGGAAGGATCTCCCACAGGAGCCGGTATATAGCACAACCTACAGCAGTGACCTCCATACCCCGAGAACATGTTTTCAGATGGTTTGTTATCCTCGAGGTCAGCCAAAATTCTCTGCAGTTTATAGCCAGTCTGCCATGGAGCTGCTAAGAGTCCAAAGGACCCGGGTGAGCATGGTCAGTGGAGAGCAGTCCTCGCAGAAGCAGTAGAAGCACCCCAGAAACGGCCTCAGAGGATGTTGCTGCCTTGCTAGTGCCTTGGACCTTGCTCATATCAATTAGGAGCTAAATTCTACAGAAAGGATGTCACTTCCACAGTGTTCTCACTTTCCTCCGTTTGAGAGCTTGGGTGCTGGCTGATAGGTAAGCAGGCTCTGTGCCATTCAAAGTTAATCTTGATACTTGGAAGAAAAATCAGTCTCCCTTGTAAAGGAATCTCATTGAAGGGTTTGCATTTCATTTCCCATCAGCAGAGGCTGATGACTACCAAAGAGGGGAGAAAAAAACTATTATTTAGTTTTAACTGTTGGATTCTTGTGTGTGTGTGTGTGTGTGTGTGTGTGTGTGTGTTTAAATAGCTAAGCGATTTGTCATGTTTTCAAAGGAAATAAGGATACTGATCAGGACTGTGAGAGAGTTTGTGTCTTCATGTTCTATGTTGTACTGCATAAGATAAATATGTCATCAATTTTTTTTTTGGTTCTTTTTTTCGAAGCTGGGGACCGAACCCAGGGCCTTGTGCTTCCTAGGCAAGTGCTCTGCCACTGAGCCAAATCCCCAACCCAAATATGTCATCAATTTTACAAAGGAAAAACAAAAATGTTATGAAGTAGATCCTGTTATTAAACCCAGTTTGAAACAAATGGAAGCAGAGGTTCCATTTATTAAGTATTGATCTTAGAGCCTGTGTTTTTGGTGTTCTGTTCAGAAAGTTGTCTCCTGTGCCAATGCACTCAGGGCAATTCCCCACTTTCTCTTCTACAAGTTTTAGTGTATCCACTTTTATGTCAAAGTCTTTGATCCATTTGGACTTGAGTTTTGCACAGGGTGATAGATAAGGATCTGTGTGCATTCTTCTACATGCAGGCATCCATTTAGACCAGCACCATCTGTTGAAGATGCTTGCTTTTTTTTCTATTGCATAGTTCTGGGTTCTTCATCAAAAATCAAGTGAATATAGGTGTGTGGCATCTCATAAAACTGGAAAGCTTCTGTAAAGCAAAGGACACCGTCAATAGGACCAAATGGTAGCCTATAGAACGTGAAAAGATTTTTACCAACTCCACATCTCACAGAGGGCTGGCATCCAAACTATATAAAGAACTCAAGAAACTAGACATCAACAAAGCATGTAACACAATTTAAAAATGGGGTACGGATTTAAACAGAGAATCTCCAACAGACAACTGTGTAATGGTCGAGAAGAACTTAAAGAAACAATCAACACCCATCTTACGCCAGTCAAAATGACTAAGACCAAAAATTCAAGTGACAGCACATGCTGGCAAAGATGTGGAGCGAAGGGAGCACTGCTCCATTGTTGGTGGGAGCACAAACTTATACAACCACTCTGGAAATCAATTCGGTGGTTTCTCAGAAAATTGGGAAGAGTTCTACCTCAAGACCCAGCTATACTTCTCTGGGCATGTAACCAAAGGATGCTCCACGGTCCCACAAGGTCACTTGCTCCACTATGTTCACAGCAGCTTTATTAGTAATAGCCAGGAACTGGACAAGCTAGATGTCACTCAACCAAAGAATTGATAAAGAAAATGCACATTTATACAATAGAATCCTACCCAGCCAGTCAAAGCGATGGCATTATGAAATTTGCCAACAACTGGATGGAACTAGAAAAGGTCATCCTGAGTGAGGTAATCCAGCCCCAGAAACATACACATGGCATGTGCTCACCATTGGTCACAAAATACAGGATGACCAAGCTACAAACCACAGACCCTAAGTAACAAGCTAAGTAACAAGGAGGGTCCAAGATGGGGATGTGTAAGTCTCACTGAGAAAAGAAAACAGATTAGACATTAGATAGATTAGACAGCTGGATGGAGGGAGGGCACAGGGTGAGGGAGGGGTGGGATTGGGGGCATGAGTGATGAGGTGGGAGAGAGAGGAGGGAAAGAGTACTGGGAGAGACAACTGGATTGGGGGGCATCTGAAACCCTCAGGAATCTATGAGGGTGACCCTAACTGAGTCTCCTAGCAATGGAGGATGTAGAGCCTGAACCAGCCAGCTCCTGTAACCAGGCAAGACTTCTAATGGAGGGATTGGTACACCAACCCAGTCATAAAACCTTAGACTCACTATTTGTCCTGTCTACAGGCTGAGCAGGGGGCAGAAACAGAGCAGAATTTGCAGGATAGGTGAACCAAAGGCTGACGCAGCTTGAGACCCATGCCATGAAAGGGAGCCCACCCATCACTATTGATGATAGCAGACAGGAGCCTAGCATGATTGTCAATCAGAGAGATTTCACCCAGCAACTGATGGACACCGATGCACAGACCCACAGTCAAACATTAAATGGAGCTTGGGGAATGCTGTGCAAAAGGGAGAGGAAGAATTGAAGAAGCTAGAGAGGTCAAGGACACCTCAAGAAAACCTACAGAATCAACTAACTTGAGCCAATAGGAGCCCACAGAGACTGAACTGCCAACCAGAGGGTATGAATGGTGTCCGGGGCCACCCGGCCTGCTTATGCCTTTCTTTGCCCGAGCTAGGTGTTTTCCACTTCATGGGCCCTTGTTTCCAGGTAACATATGTGGGGGTTACCACCAGCCAAGAATACTGGAGACTTCCTGGCAGCTTGCTTCTGCACGAGAATGAGTTTCACTCTATTGTTAGTTAGAAACTTCAGGAAATTGAAACTTATTGTAGGTAAGAAGTTTTTGGGAAATCAAAACTTATGCCATTGGTTTCTGATGTAACATATGTTTATTGCCACTCTGACTACCAATTTGTGTTGTGTGATTTTTCTGCTTATAAGCAAGTGCTTTTTGCTTGATTAAACGACTTGATCAGAACACTGTCTTGTCTCTATTTCTCGAGCCTCTAGTCCCATCCATCCCACTCCCCTCTCCAGGGTCTCTGTTGATGTTCCCTTGGGCTGGGACAGCATGGGACAGACCTAGGCCCTTTGCACATATGTTAAAGGTTGTGCAGTCTGGTCTTCAGGTGGGACTCCCAATGTGGAAGAGGGGCTGTCTCTGACTGCATTGCAGACCCTCCCAGAGGACAGCAGCAGACCTTCAGAGATTTTTTTTTTCCTTTTGCCAAAGCTCTTGTTTCCTAGAAATCAACATGCCAGGACAAAATCGCTTATCCCAGAGCCCCTGATGGAAATGACATTCTAATTATCCTCCAAAGGTAAATCATGAAATGTGTTTCAAAACTCATTTGTCGAGCCTCTGAGCATTCAGAGAAAAAGAGTCCTTTACCTGGCACCACTGAAGTAAGCCTGGTACCCAGAGACTCTGAAGGCTTGATTGCACTGGATTATATAGTGAGTCATTACTAACTTAACCCCCAGGAGGTGTCCCATGACTGTTGGGTTCAGCCTCCATGGCTATGCTGCCCAGAGCAGATCTGGCAAAGACTCCCCTCTCAGCACAAGGGGACTGCCCAACCTCGCAGCAAAGTCCACAGTGTGGTGCTTGCCCTCAGAGCCAGGAAGTACCTGAGGTCTTAGGAGACTGGAAATGTGTTTTTTTCTTGTCGTAACTGGCAGAGTGAGCCTCTGGACTTTTTAAGTACTAGTCATTACTGCCCGCCCCAGTGATGCTAATCTGTCCGTGTTTCAGGCTCAGGACATTTTCCAGTTGCTTCTGCCATAACAATCTCTGACATCTCAGTGCCTCCGATGTCCCCTGCGAATCTGTGAAGCTCCGAGGTGCCGGCAGGATGTCACAAAAACTGATTACTGACCCGTCTTCTTCCTCTCTCATCTCTCAAAGTCAGCCAAAGCCCCAAAGCTTCATTTGGAGTGAGGCTTTTGTTTGGTATGTTCACATCTGAACTAAGACAAACTGTTATTGCTTAAAAAAAAAAATCACTAGACAAGACTCCGATTCTGAATTTAAGGCTTTTATAACATAGTCTGAGGGACTTCAACTGACAGTGACCATATTAAAGGAAAATACATACTAAAAGAAAGAGCTATGAGGTTGACAGAAAGCAAACAAGTCATAGTTGAGTGGATGATTGTGAGGGGACCAGGGTGGTCCTGGGAACTCTTGACGTGAGTGTGAGAAGGCCGGCAATTCAGGGGAGGCTGCTTGACGGGTACAAAGCTCTGGGTTCAATTCCCAACTCTACCAAAAATGATAACAATAACAATAAGAAGTGGGCGGTAGAGGGCTGTGGAGACGGACGCCTTAGTCAGTGAAGGGCGGGCAAGTGTTGATCCCCAGAGCCCACATTTCAAAAGCGCGCACACACACACACACACACACACACACACACACACACACACACACACTGGATTCGATGTGGGACTTATCATGACATCTTACCCTCGTCCTTTTTCCTGGAAGCTGAGCTCACGAGTCTTGCTGTCTGGGGTATAGTTTGGCGCCATGGGAGGGAGGGCGTGTCTTTTCATTCCTTCTTTCTCAGCGTCCCCACCCTTCCCATTTGTTAACGTGACACGAAGCCAAGCTGAACAGTAGAGCTGGTGGGTGATTGTTAAAAGCCTAGGCCTTTTATTTAATTGTCAGAAAACCCAAAGCTCTTGGGTGCTGGTAAGGTGCCAGATTGACTATTCATAAGCAAATGCCTGAGAACGGACCAAGGATTGCCTCATTAGCATGCGATGTCCCCGCTGGATCCTGGTTAGCAAGACCAGAGGGGCAACAGGAAGAGTCAGTGGGAACAATATCAGAATGAAAACAGGCCAGCTCCCCTATACCACGCTGTGAAACCCTACGCTCACAGTATATCCTTCTCCTCAGTGCCCGGCATGCTGCAGTAACACAGGAGATACACAAGTTGGTGATTCTACTCCCTCGCATCTGCACTCACCCTTCCTTCCTCTCGCGAGCCTTGTGTTCGAGGCTGACCCTTGCATTTATATCAGACCCCACCTCCTCCTCTTGCCCACTGAATCTCCCCCTTCTTCCCACTGTATGCTAGTTTGCCCCTCCCTGCTGAAAGAGCCCTGTCAGCATGCATTGTTATATACCTTCTATCTGAGAAATAAAATCAGGGAAGGTTCTGCGGCTCCTTCCGGTAAACTCCCCAGCCAGGTTTACAATGAAATGCTTGAGAGTAAGCTATTATAATCAGGTGTTTGTTCCCTTCCCACCATTCTGCTTACCAGTTAGACTTCATGTAGCCAAACCCATGAGTACCCTTTCTGGGTGTATTTCATAGGATCTCCTGCTTTTCCAACCTCTGAACATTGCGGGATTTTTTTTTTCTACACGTGCTCATCTCCCACACTCCTGTGACTTTATGGGGCGACAGTGAGGATGCCTACCTCACTTCTCCCTTGAGGTCCAACCTCCAGTCCCTGCCTGGATGGTCTCTTTCCTGGCTCATTCACTGTCCCAGTTAAGCCTAAAAGTTACCTAGTGTCCTCCTTTCTCCAACAGGAAGTGTATCCAAAACACCACCCTGTCAACTCCACCATGAGGACATATTGTATCTTACCCCTGTGTCATCCCTTCCGCTCTCCTGCCCGCTCTTGCCTGGGCAAGTAGAAAGCTCCTGGTTGCTCAACTGGAGTCTGTTTGACACCCACAGCAGCCAAAGTCCTATTTTATTTCCCTCTTGGGAATGGGTGGGTGGGGGTGGGGGTAGCACTGAAACAAGTTGTCATGGAGCCAAACTGGTTTTGAACTTGCTTTGTAGCTGAGGATGATCTTGAACTCTTGAACCTCCTACTGCTTTCCAAGTGTTAGGATTGTAAGTATATTGCCACCATATTCAGTTTCTAATTAATACTTTAAAAATATAAACCTGATTAACATTTCCTGCTGGTCAAAGTGTGTTGTAGCTTTGCCACCACACTTAAAAAAAAGAAAAATCCTTGGTCACCACATGTCTTAGTTTATGTCCTATTGCTGTGAAAAGGCACCATGACCATGACAGCTCTTATAAAGGAAAGCATTTGACTGGGGCTGGGTTACAGGTTCAGAGTTTAGTCCATTATCGTCATGGTGGGAAGCATGGCGAATTGAAAGCAGACGTGGTACTGGAGAAGGAGCTGAAAGTTCTGTACCCAGATCCACAGGCAGCAGAAGAGTGAGCCACCAGGTCTGGCATGGGTTTCTGAAATCTCAAAGCCCACGCCTCAGTAACAAGGCCACGCCCACCTCAGCAAGGTCACACCTACTAATCCTTCCAAATAGCGCCACTTCCTGTTGACCAAGCATTCACGTTTAATCAGTGAGGCTACAGAGAACCAGCACTCCATGACTGTGTGGGACATAGCATGGCTGGTCCCTGCCCTGTCTCCATCCCAGCAACTTGTCTCTCAGGTTGACCTTTCAGATGGCAGATTGCCATTTGTCATTAATCATAACTTCATGCCATTTATATTGAGCTGCTCTGTGTGAGCCAGTGACTAGTTAGACCCCTAACATAGATAGTCTGTGTGCATGTACACACGTGTGTGCGTGTGTTCCTGCACATATATCCAGAGGTTAGGGTCTTGTGTTTTTCTCAGTTCGTCTCTACTTTCTTTCCTGAGACAGGGTCTCTTGCTGAACTTGAAGTTTACTCCTTGGACTGGCTGGCCAGCGAGCCCTAGGAACCCTCAGCTCTGAGATTACAAGCGTATCTACCTGGCTTTTTACATGGGTGCTGGGATCTGAACTCGGGACCTCATGCTTGTACAGCAGGCATTGCACTGAGATGTCTCCCAGCTCCAACATAGTTAAGCTTTAATCTAAAGAGTCACAGCCTCCATGCGGGTCCAGGGAGGCTTAGGTATTCTGTTCAGAGTAGCCTAACTAGGGAGTGGCACTGCCAGAACGTTTATGGCTTTAAATCTGAGTTCCTTTCTTCACGTCGGATCACCTCCTTTGTTTAGTTTATCTTTATTATTTTATTTTTTCATTCTTTTGAAACAAAGTCTTACTCTATGGGGGTCCTGGTTGCCCAAAACTCACTATGCAAAAGCAAAACATCAAATTGGCCTAAAACTCATGGAGATCCACCTGCCTCTTCCTCCCAATTGCTGGATTTAAAGGCATGTGTCACCAGGCAGGGCTAGACAATGTAATCTCTTCTAAATATAATGATTTTCCTGGGAAGTTTTATCTTTTTATAGGGTGGGGGAGTACTGGGCAGTTGTCCAAGGATTGTTGAGGAACTTTATCCTGTGTGAAACTTTCTGGTCTAAAGAGCAGCGAGGAGGTTACCAGCATCGAATCACCTGAGTGACAGAGCCTGCAGGTTTGGGAAAACCAGCCCCTGGCAAACGGCTGTGGTGAAGTCTCTCTTTTGTCTCCAAATGCTAATAGTTCTGGATTCAAAATCTTTTTTTCTCTTTGACTGGACCCGGATATAATAAAACAAGAAACTTACAGCATATAATTTGGCATTTTACTGGTATGGGAAGCTCACAAAAATTTTGTTCTCCCTGACAAGGCTCAGCTAATTCTATCAAAATAAATCTCTGGAGGAAAAAAAGCTCTCTTTGAAAGACTATGAGAAGCCCTTTCAAGAACAAAAATAACACTTAAAACCGATAGTCTGTTTCTTCTTTTTCTTCTTTTTCAGAAGAAATCCTGCCCTTTCTGATAATAGGAAATAAAGAATGTCATGGAAAATGTGTCAGCATTCAGCACGCTGTGGAGCAGTGGAAATTTCCTCACACTGCATGTTGAATTTTAAAGGGCTAGGGGTGCAGATTGTGCAGCAGTCACATTTCCTCACCCATGTGTCATTTGCCAGTGGCCAGGGCTGTGGCTCTGTGCACTGTTACTCCTCAGCTGGGGAGCATGCTAAAGTCTGTTCTCATTGCAGTAATATCTGAGGTAGGACCGTGAGGGAAGAGGAGACCATGCAAGTGAGGTGGGGTCCTTAAAAGAAGGGGCCGGATTGCAGCTTGCCTCTTCTGTACCACACGAGAATGGTGTAAGAAGACAGTGTAGTCTTTAACCCAGGTGATGAGCTTCACTGGACCTTGGCTTGCCTGTCTTCCCAATCTCAGGCTTCCGGCCTGTAGATCTGTGAGAGGAATTCTTTTCACAAGGCATAATGACATATTTTTGGTTTTTTGGGTTTTTTGTTCTGTTTTGTTTTTTTGAGACAGGGTTTTTCTTTTTTAATATTTTATTTATTTATTTATTTAATGTATGCAAGTACACTGTCTCTGCCTTCAGATATACCAGAAGAGGGCATCAGATCTCATTACAGATGGTTGTGAGCCACCATGTGGTTGCTGGGAATTGAACTCAGGACCTCTGGAAGAGCAGTCAGTGCTCTTAACCACTGAGCCATCTCTCCAGCCCCGAGACAGGGTTTTTCTATGTTGCCTTGGCTGTCCTGGAATTTACTTTTAGGCCAGGCTGACTTCAAACTCACGGAGATCCTCCTGCCTCTCCTGAGTGCAGGCTGGTATTAAAGGCCTGAGTTCCTACCACCCAGCCATGGCACATTTTAAAATCCTGACTGAAGAATAAGATAGGAGGGTTGTGAGTTCGAAGCCATCCTGAGGTACTTAAGTATGCTCTATACCAAAAGAAAGTAGAATGAGAAGGAGAAGGGAAGGGAAGAAAGGGAAAACTACATTCTGTTATTCATAAGATACCTATAGTCTCTAGCATTTTGTGGTAGCATCCCAAACTGGGCGTAGTGGATTACACAGTGTCTTTCCAGGGGAAAATTCTGTTTTTTAGTGTTTATGAATCTTCTCTGTATGCAATACAGAAATCACAATTTTTTTCTGCCCTGAGATAAAAGTAATAAGTTAGTCTTGAGAAAAAATGGGATATGTTTGACTTTGGCAGCTGGGCTGATCATCATGGTCCCAGAGTTTAAAAAAAATAAACAACCGAGTCTGTCAAGCAGCACTGGTTCAGCACCACGGACAGCGCCTCCTGCAAGCCAGCAACTGACCAAGCCAGCCCAGTGGAGTGCTTCAGAGAATTTTAAAGACCCTTCTCTCTATTAGGCTCTTCTCAGTTAGATTCCCAGTGGGGGAGAGAGAGTCTATCCCCCATCCCCTTAGTGTTCACATGCACACACACACAACTCAAAGCTTCCAGAAAACTCATACTAACTCTGCTTACAGAAATTGAGAATGCTGAGAGGAAGATGTGAAGGTTTTAAAGTGCACCCTACTGAACTCAGCCTTCCCAGAGAAGGTACCGAGACATGGAGTCAAGATTACCATGATGTTGGACATCTTAAGACCAGCTAGTTCCCACTGATTGGAAACTCAAAGCTTGCTTCTTGCTGAGGTCAAAGATATATTAAGGATCAAAAAGTCCTGAAGAGGTTTGGTTGCCTAATTCTAAGAGTGAAGTTTAGCTGATCTTGTTTTGGTCTGTTTACTTCTCATTTCTTCTCTGTAAACTTCTTTTAAAGGCTGAGTGTAGGGCTGGTGAGATGGTTCAGCAAGTAAACGTGCCTGCTGTCAAGCCTGGCAAACTGAGTTCAGTCCCGGAACCTGTGTGGTGGAAGGAGAGAAACAACTCCCACTAAGTTGTCCTCTGACTTCCACATGCCTGCTGTAACACACACACACACACACACACACACACACACACACACACACACACACAGAGAGAGAGAGAGAGAGAGAGAGAGAGAGAGAGAGAGGCATCAATATATCAATATTATAACTTCTAAAAAGATTTATTATATGTTATGTGTATGTGTGTCTGGCCTGCATCTGTGTACCACATGGCTCCTGAGGAAGGAGGCCAGAAGATGATGTCAGATACCCTGGAACTGGAGTTACAGACTAGTGTCAGCCACTCTATGGGTGCTGGGTATTGAACCTGGGTCCTCTGGAAGAGCAGTCAGTGCTCTTAACCACTAAGATATCTCTCTAGACCCTGTTATAACATTTTTTAAACAAAATAGAATATAAGTCTCAACTTCGATTTCAGCCTAAGTAACATCCCAGGGCTGGAGACAGGGTGGACTATTTGCAGAGGGGATTAAAGGAAAGAACACATTGAAGCCTGTAAATGCATTTAAGTTGGTAGCACATCTCCTAGAAAGTGGTGGTCGTGTGTTATGGGGAGTCACTGGGGACATTAACACAGCTCTCGGTGGTCTTGTGTTATGGGGAGTCACTGGGGGCATTAACACAGCTCTCGGAGGACCCGTTTCTGATTGAACTCTCAGTGCTTAGGCAGGCTTTGGGGTTTTCTTTGTCTCAGGGAGGCATCTTTAGACATCCCCTCTCTCAGCAGGCTTCTTGCCCACCAAGAGTCCTCCTTTCTTCATACAGTGGTGTGTCCAGCTCAGACTTCAGGGGCTCTCATGCTTGTTTTCCATGGCTCTCTGCTTAGCCAGCTTTAAACCCTCCACACATTTGTTTCTTCCTGACGACCTCACCATCTCTTAAGGCCTTTGTTTCTCGGGCTTTTCCTAATTCACCAATGGAAGAAGAGACTTTATGGTACCTCCCCTGCATAGCCTTGCTTTGAACTCGGGTTGTCTTGTCTGCACTAGATTGCTAACCCCTCCAGAGAAGTGCTGTCACTTGTGTTCTTTGTAAGGAAAACTCCCAGATATCTGTCTCTATCTGATCACTGGCTCATCAGTGAGACCTTGCACACCGGCCTCGAAGGCTGAGGGCTTCTAGAAGTAAAGGAGAAACAGCACTGGAGCAGGTGGCCGCTGGCAACCCTCCTCTCTCCTCCATTGTGGATTCCTTTGTAGCAGAGAGAACGCTCTGCCGACTCTCCATTTAATCATCACTATGGGTTTTGAGGCTCTTAAACATTAACTTTGCCCTGATGGCTGTCTAAAGTGCCACTTGACAACAGTGTACAGGTATTTTACATAACTACTGTATACCGGAGGTGTCTTCAATAGAAGGTAGTGATCAAAATCGGGATCCTAATTATATCCCGTCAGTGTTTCCATTATAAGCTCCCTCCGGAAGGGTTTGTTTCTCGTTTGTTTAATTTGTATCAGGCTTCAGCTTGACATGCAAGTTCTCAGTCCTGCTACAATGGAGGGAATCTTTGTCTGCCTCGGTACATACATTTTAATCAGTGCAGTGATTCCGAGTGTGGAAGGCTGCGTTACTCTGCTGGGGAAGTCACCCCAGCCAGTGCCGGACACTCCTAGGACATAGTGTCACGTCATATTCCAAGAGTGACTCTGATGGTCTGGGCTGTGGTACTTCTGTGAACCCTCCTGGGTACTGGGCATGGTGGCTGTGTTTGAATCTTCTTCAGAAAAAAAAAAAAAAAAAGATCCCTGAGCGTCTCCCAGGAGGGATGCCCATCTTGTTACCTGCTGACCGTGACAAGTCACGAGTCCTCAGAACCGAAGGCTGTTTTCCTTGTTAAGAGCAAATATTTTATTTTCTTTCCTCTGGGGTTTTTTTTTTTAACCTTTGGAATACCAAAAATTTCTATTCTATTGAGAAATTTCCTGCTTGGAAATTCTATCCAAAGACTATTGGCGTCGCTTCCATCGATTACTTATTCCTTAGGTACCAAGGGAAAGGATTTGATATTCCATGGGCTCAGCAAATGCTTATTGAACAAGCAAGCTAGACACAGGCCCTCACCGACAGTAGGAAAAAGAAGTGTTATTCAAAGAGAACCACAATGAGGGTTCGGACCAAGAGAGGGTTAAAGGTGATTTCCCCGAGGAAATTTGTTGTGAGCTAAGATCTGAGGATGAGGAGGAAATGGGAAAGAATAACCCAGCAGCGAGAGTCCCTGAGGCTGAGAGCATGCCTGTGGTGTGCTGAGAACGTGCATAGCCCAGAGCAGAGGCTTTTAAACACAGCCCTTCTTTCTTTAGTGAAATCACTAAGGAACACTCGCAAGATGAAATGAAAAGGTGATAACCAGAAAAATGCAGAGTGGCTTTATCACACTTAGCATTATAAATAATAATGCTCATAAAAATCTAAATAAATAGGAGTTTGGAGTAGAGCTCCATGGCGGAGCATGTGCTTAGCATGTGCATGGCCCTGGGCCCACATGTCATTTACTTGTGTATGTAGAGGGGGTGTTCACATCCATGATACACATGTGGAGGTTAGAGGACAGCCACATAGAATCAAATTCAGGTTGTCAGGCTTGGGGCGAAGGGCCTTTACCCACTAAGCCATCTCACCAGCCCCCATAATGTACCTTTAAAAGGATTAAAAAGATGTCTCCTGCACCTGTTGCTGAATTTCCCAGTGACACCACAACCACTGTTGAGACGCTTGTTCCTGCATACTGTAATAAACTGGACAGCTATCTTTGCACACTTCCTCCCAACAATCAGGATAGCTGGGTTTCCAGATCCACCTTTACTCATAGCAGATAAAAGTGGATTTTATTTAATTTCACTTTCGAAAGTCTTTTTTCCTTAGGAAGCAATGACCATGCAAATATAAAGTCGTTAAATCAAGGTTGAGGGGCTGGAGAGGTGGTTCAGCAGTTAAGAGCACTTCCCGTTCTTTCAGAGGACTGGCATTCCCACCTCAGCACCATGAAGCTCCCAACGAATCACCTCTTCTACTGAGGGCAAAGGGAAGGGCCAGTGTCTCCTGAACCTCCCTATGAACAAGAATCCCAAAATGCACACAGTGAAGGGTGACGCCTAAGACTTCCCCAGGGGCTGAGAGACTCTGCATAATTGTCATGATCTGCAAGAAGAGCTCTCCCTGGAGTATAGACAGAGCAGATCATGTTTCTAAAGGCTAGACCCTCCTGATGTTGCAGCAGGGGCCTGTGAGCCTGAGTTTGTCCTCCTGCAGCCATGGAACTCACCCTAAACTTAGGTATTGACTCTGTCTCTCCCTAAGCCTCTCTGTCCTCTCTGTAGTATTTTTTTTTTTTTAAGCACTGTCTTGGTGTAACATTTGCTTGTCTGTCAATGGAATTAGGAATTTTGTTTTTATTCACTCTGTAGGATGATGAGTGATTTACAAAACGGTAAGGGCAAAACCATTGCTGTTTAATCAATTAATGTTTCTCTGATTGAAAGATCCATTCTAAGATCTGGGCTGCCCTGGTAGATATTTCTGCTTGAACATTTCATGACAAACATGATTTAGTTCATCCGTTCTTCTGCCTCAGCCCAAACTCTACCTCCTTCCAATATGTTAGTTTTTCCCATATGAGCACAAGCCTCTTCTTATGGCTTTTCTTCAAACTAATTGTTTCTCTCAGCCCTACCTCCTAATTTCATCATAAAGATTCTAGGGTTCAACATAGGAGTTTTAGGTAAACATATTTAGTGGTTAGTAAGCTGTCAGCTAAAAAAGATGATCATAAAGGAACGTGGGAGGTGGAGTGGTGTTAACCTCTGTTATCCAAGGCACAGTGTCACTGCAAACTAATATGCCACTTCCATATAAATTCGTCCCCACTCTTAAGTGACTGTCTATGTCTGGGTGTGGCGGCACACACCTTTGATCCCAGCACTCGGGAAGCAGAGGCAGGCAGATCTCTGTGAGTTTGAGACCAGCCTGGTCTACAGAGAGATTTCCAGGACAGACAAGGCTCTGAAGTAAGACCCAGTCTTTAAAAAAAAAAAAAAAAACTGCAAAATGATTGTATTGTCTCCCATGGCCCCTGCAATCGGGAACACACTTGCCATTAGAGCAGTGGAGGGCTGAGAGGCAGCTGAGATGAAAATCTTTTCCCACCTGCTGCTATGGGACTCCCTAGTCACCAGAGACTTCTTCAGAAATGACACCTCTCCTGTCACAGATTGGGGTTCTATCAGAACCCCAGAAGTAGGTTCAAAGCTTAAGTACAGCAGTCAGTGGGTCTCCAGGCATTGTACTCATGATCACACCCTGTGGCAGGGAGAAGGAATTCAGGTCTGACACCAGAGTGATTCTACAGAATCGTCCCAACAAAGTTGCTCCAAATTGAGTCAGCCTTAATGCTCCCCTGTCAGTCTACTGCTCCCAAAGGATATGTGATCTTAGTGGGGAGAGTCTTCTTCATTCAGGGCAATCCTACTAGTGAGTAACAGCTAGCTATCTCCAGCAGCTGTCGAATACACTCTTCATTACTAAGGGGGGGATCTAGACAATCCAACACAATATCCATTATAGCTCCCAAAAGTTGTGGAGGTCCAGATGAAGTGGTTAAGAGCACAAACTGCTCTTGCGGATAACCAGGATTCAGGTCAGCTCCCAACATCCACATCGGGCAGCTCACAGCTGCTTGTCACACAGTTGCAGAGCTTCCTCCTTTGGCCTCCACTGGCACCTGTACTCTATGCATGTAAAGTAAAATGAAATAAGTCTTAAAAAACAAAAACAAAAACAAAACCCTTAGCTAAATGACAGTGGTTTCTTCCAATCCACTTTTTTTTTTTTTTTTGGTTCTTTTTTTTTCGGAGCTGGGGACCGAACCCAGGGCCTTGCGCTTCCTAGGTAAGCGCTCTACCACTGAGCTAAACCCCCAGCCCCTCCAATCCACTTTTGTGGTCAATCCATTTATGCCTCTCATTTTACTGAAACAGTAGAAGATTCCCTCATAGGAGCTGACATGCAAAAGGAAGGACGATATAGTCTGGAAAAGTAAACCACATGACTGGAGGGACGGGTACAAAGGAGAGAAACGAACTCATGATTGACTCAGGCTGGTAGTTGATTGGGAAAGGCAACAGAATCCCAGGAAGGATCTGTTGGGAGTTATTAATAAGGGCTGGTAAGACGGTACCACATTAGTTTTGGGACAGATATAAAGGTCATCCATAATTCCTCTTCTAGACTCTGTATGAGTTTCTCAGACATATTGGGAAGTTATTGTGGAAAAAAGGATAAAACTTGCCCTTGCCCCTTGGCCAGCCACATTCCCCAAGCCGGCTCTCAGAATCCCACTGTTCCAACCACAGGCCCTCCAGTTCACCATGAAGAAGTAAGAAAACATCATTGTAGAATGAGGATAATATCCCCAGTCTCTGCTCACCCTAGAGGCTTATTTTGAAAAATCACAGTGATTTAACTTGTTAGCAGTTTAATTCACTTTAAAAAGATTAACCAGACTAATTATTCATCAGATTTCACCACCTTTGTCAGCCTCAATAAGGATCTTTTGTTACAGTGATTAATATGTTTTAATTGTAGCTTCTCTCAGGGCAATAATTCGATCGCACAGTATTTGCCGAATCCATGGAAATCTTGAAAATGCTTTGACAGCTGAGCTATTCTTGGGAAACGAAGGGAAAGGAATATATGTACCTAACAAAAAGTGTTTTATAGTGTATCATTAATATGGATTTTTCTCTCCCTGACAGAACTTGCTCTGCCTCAGTCCATGGAGCTGCTTGCTGGGCGGTCAATTTTCCATCCAGGAAGATCAAGATGGCAGGATCAATTTAGTCCAGGTGACTGGATGGTCTCCCATCTGTGTCCTCACGTATCCGCCAGTGACAGTAATAGCCACAGCGGATGCACATAGATCGCACAGACAGTCAATCTATTAATCAGTGTCCATAAATAACCATCCAATTAGGAGCCCGGGCCTTGCATTATCTATCCAATTCTCTGCATAATACCATATCTCCATTCATTAATCCTTAACTGTGCAAGCTAAAGATGTTTGTAGAAACTGGACCAGAAACAAGTGATACAGGCTATTATTAATTTCCATTTAAAATGTGGTTTAATATTATTTTGAAGTCACAGTGGCTCTAAAATTTTGGAGGCAGACATTGAGTTGATTCTTGGCTTTATATTAAGTAGCTAAGAGATATTGGGATAAATTAGTAACATTTCCCCACTCTGAGCCATATTTCCCCATCTGAGAAAGACCCAACTCAGAGTCAGGACTTAAGCCACTGATCGTAAAGACAGTGTGGTCTACACTAAGTACTGATTCACTTTCCATGAAACCATAGACCTTCACATTTAAGAATCCCATTGCCGGGGCTGGGGATTTAGCTCAGTGGTAGAGCGCTTACCTAGGAAGCGCAAGGCCCTGGGTTCTGTCCCCAGCTCCAAAAAAAAAAAAAAAAAAAAAAAAAAAGAAACCCATTGCCTGGAAAGGCAGCTCAGAGAATAAAGCCCTTGCCGCATAAATGTGAGGACCAGAGTTCAGATCTCCAGCACCCACCCACAAACTGGGCCAACAACCAGTCTACCTTCAGCCCTAAAGCGATGGAGACAGGGTGTTCCCAAGGCAAGCAAGCAAGCTAGCTCATTGCCACATCCAAAAACACAATGGTTGCTCCACCATATGGAGCTGGGTAGTCAAACAATGCTCGTCTGAACACTAAAGATGCCAAGAAGCTCGTAGCTGCCCAGCCTACAGAGCTCGATACCTCATCAGCTCCAGGTTGGCACTGAAGGGATAGAGGATTTCTGGAGAGACACTGGTCTTCCAAGGAGCTGGATCTGATGTTTGTAAAAGATGGAGTCTGTGGTTCTGCTAGTCCAACAATGGCTGTCTACCAATGCAGCCTCCGAGAGTTTGGTAGTCATTCAATCCACGGGGCTGGATGTCTCAACTGCTCTTCAGTACACACCAAAATCCCAAAGAAGTGGACTCTAATGACAGTGAAAAACTGGACTTGCCAGTGAAAGCGAGAAGGAAAGGGGAGCGAGCTTCCTTCTTCTATGTCCTTTGTGTATAGGCTGCCAGCAGTAGGTGTGGCCCAGATTAAAGGTGGGTCCCCCAACTTCAAAAAAGCTGGATTAAAAGTAGGTCTTCCCATTTGAAGTTAATTCTCTTCTCTTCTCTTCTCTTCTCTTCTCTCTCTCTTCCTCCCTCTCTCTCTCTCTCTCTCTTTCTTTTTTGTTGTTGTTCAAGACAGTTTCTCTGTATATCCCTGGCTGTCCTGGAACTAGCTCTGTAGACCAAGCTGGCCTCAAACTCACTGAGATCCTCCTGTCTCTGATGCCTCTTGGGTACTAGGATTAAGGCACGCACCTGAATAATTTAATTAGGAAAAGATCCCTCACAGGTGTTCCCAGCTGCTTGCTTTTTGGTTAACTCTAGATGAAGTCAGGTTGACAACCAGGGATACCCACCACAGCTACCTAATTGGCAAGCTCCAGGTTCGGTGAGAGACTCTGACTTGGTCAGCAAAGTGGTAAAGCTACGGAGGGAGATACCTGATGCCAACCTGTGGCCTCAGTATGTACATGCACTCACACCGTTGTGCTTATACACATGCAGATATCCATGCACACATGCTTACACACCACACACATACATGCCTGCATGCTTGCAAAAAAAAAAAAACAGTAAATCAGGGCTAGGAAATGGCTCAATAAAGCACTTGTCCTGTTATCTATCAGGACTTTGGAGTTTGGAGCCACAGAACCCACATGAAAGGCTGGGCGTGGTACAGTGCACAGGTAATTCCAGCAAAGGTGAGGTGGGAGGTGGAGACAGGCAGATGCCTGCAAGCTGGTGGGACTGGTAGCCTTTCCTACATGAAGTTTCAGGCCAATGAGAAACCATGTCTCAAATAAGAGGCAAGAGATGCCTAAATAGAACTAGGCGAAATTATCTGCTGATCTACACATGAGCCTTGCACACATTTATACCAGCATGTGCACATAAACACATATGCCCAAGGCAGGCATATGGAACTAGGAATGGGCTCTTTCACCTGTAATCCCAGAATTTGGGAGGCAGAGTCAGGAGGATCATAATTTCAGGTTAACCTGGGCAACATAGGGAGCCTTGTCTAAAAAACAGACAAGCCAGAGAGATGTATGCACCTCAGCACTGGAATCTTCTTTATAACTCTAAGACTGGTAGGGAACATGGAGATGTGGAGAGTTGGAAACATAGTAGCAACTTCATTATTTGTTGACAGTGATGCCAACTTTAAACTAAGCATATTTAATTTGCAGGACAAACCTCAGAGGTTAATGACTACATAGTCCCTATTGCCCCCTTTATAGCTGAAAACAGAGAATCCAACAGACACCAGGTGATTTGTTTTAACAAACGCAAACCCAGGTGTGCCTGAGTCCAGAATCTGTGTTTTAACTGTATGGTAGTCTGACAAAATGCTGTCTTAGAAAAAGGACGGTTGCCAGGGATGGTAACACAGGTAGACCTGCAATCCCAGGACCCAGGAGGAGAGGCAGGAGAGTTGCTCTAAGTTCGAGGTCATCCTGGTCTAGGCAGGGAGTTCTAGGTTACAGGGTTATACAGAAAAACATAAAAATAATAAAAAGTGAAAGAAAACTCGAGTTTTTAGTGAGACCCATGAGCTCTGTATGTTCAGCAGTGGCAATTATAATAGCCATGGCTCAGGCATGCAGCTCAAAGTTTCCTTGCCTTCAGAGCTGGAGGTTGGGCACTCTCAGGTCTCTGCACATGGTATGATCTCTGACAATAAAAAAATGTTCTCAATGGTCAGATCTTAAGGAAACCTCCTCAGGTGTTCACCATACACATTTGCGTAGAGAAGGCTCAGGGAAAAAAAAAACCCACGGTAGCAGCAAATTGCTGTTATAAACCTCAATTCCTCAACTTAATTTTGACCACAGAAATTTCTTTATAGCTGTGATCATTAAGAAGCTATTAAGACTCATTAAATGCCTACCACAGCCAAATTCGTTTGGTGCTTAGGCCATCCCGTATGAAGTCTCAGAACTTTGCATGGACTTACTCAAGTTCCAATAACCGTATGAGGCAGGTGTTTTCAGAATACTCTCTTGAGGTAGATACTTTCACAGATCACTGTTTTAAATGGTAGCGCTTGGACCTGAACAGAGGCTGCCTCCCCAGAGCCTGGATTTGCTCATCTTCCGTGGAAGAGCTAGCTTACGATGATATGCTTTTTTTCCCCTAAGTTAAACCTGGGACAGATATGCCAGACATAATTGCCCTTTTGTTCTATTGCCCCAACTAAGGGGAAATAACCAGACACATCCCAAACAATCAAGACAATCAGATCTGTTTATCTGATCTCAAAATGTGGCAATTTAATCCTTGGGTACTTTCGTTTTCCAGTTATAGACATCTACTTATATTTCATATCATAGAATACTGTGGTTTCAGTCTGTGTGCGCTTCCGAAATTTCTTTGTTGGACCCTTGATTCTTCAGTGGAGCTTGAAAGGAGTGGAGCCCTCACGCGAATGGATGCTTTTTAATGGAGATGGGTTATCTACAGTGGCGACTCAGTCCCCCCACTTTCTCTTTAGCTTCCTACCACAAGCTGCAGTGGCTTGAGGCCCTCACCAAGAGCTGAGAAGACTCTAGTGCCCTTCCTTGCACGTCCTAAACTCTCTGAGTACTGAGTTCAAATACGCCTTTACTTGTGATATTACCCGGTCTCAGGCATGCTATTATAGCAACAGAAACAGACATGACGTCATATTCTCTTGTCGTCCCTTTCCTTGAGAGATAATCATGCTTTTCCTCTTAGCCACATGGACCAGAATCAGACAATTAAGAATTTTTACTCAGAAAGAATCAGACCCAGGTTGGAGAGATGGTTCAGAGTTCATACTGCTCTTCCAAAAGACCGGAATTCAGTTCCCAGCATCCACATCAGGGACGCGTTCCTGCTCTAAGGGGTCCATTACCTTCCTGTGGTTTCTGCAGTCACCCACACAGGTGGCTGGCTCTTGGGAAAGGAAGAAGGGAAAAGGGGAGGGAGGGAGGGAGGGAGAGAGGAAAGGAGGGAGAGAGGAAGGACGACCAACAGGTGAAAGATTATTTATTATATAAATATTTTCTCATTTAACCAGAGATGCTGCAGTCTAGAAAAGGGACCAGAAGAGAAAAAACCAGGGCCTGCAATCTGTACGAACCCACGAAAGCTTTCAGAGACCGGCAGCCACTGCTTTTCTTTGATCCTCTCTCCCTACAGAGTGGCACTATTTTTTTTTTAAAAGCATACTTTTCCAAGTTGTTACATTAACAAATTTGCACTGGTTTCTTGATCCTTGTCATCTAAAGGCTACCTTGTTGGCGGACAGCGAACTTTTCCTTCATGCCAGGCCTGCTGCTATGTCTAATGTCACAAATGTCTGCTCACATTAGCTCCCAGAGACTGGAGAAGGTTCCGCATGGGGCCTTTCCGGCAAGTTGATTTGACAGAATGAGTCCCCATGCTAGCTCATGGCACTTATCCGTTAGTCAGACTTCCCCGGGGATCAGAATTTAGAGTGCACCATATTCGGTTTCCAAATCAACTGCTGTCCCCTCAGGAAGCCCTGCATTGCATTATTAAAAGAGATGCCTTCAACCACAGTGCCATACTTAAACATTCATCTACATTTAGGAGAGAAAAAAACAGACGGACAGTCTGGGGAGAGACAGCAGACCCGTTCCCCATTTCAGCACTCTGTTAACCCTTTCACCCCAGGCTTCTCGCCTTTTTCCATGCTTACTGAAGAGCTCTGGAACTTTCTCAGGGAAGCACGAGCTCTTGTTCATTTTTAAGTGATCTTTATTCACAAAGGAATGTTTCTGCACGGCTATGTTTGCCTACGCCTTGTAAGGTTAGGGCCTGAGGTCCCCATGCCTCTTTAAAAGTTCCCATTGCACAGTGCTCAGTTAATCCCCGATGTTTAGCTGAAAAAAAAAATGATGGCTTTGATTGCCTGTTTATGTGTGTGTGTAAAACTCATATATATTAATTCATATATTATATATGAATTAGTTTTTGCATGAATGAGTCAAGGGTTGGGGAGTCTAATGCCAGAACTTCAGAACTTTCTAATTTTTAAAGGTAAAATGTGTTCCTTAGACCTTTATCTGTGCAAACAAGAAATTGGCATGATTGTCGGAGAAAAGAGGAGGTTCTTTTAAAAGCTGCATGTTGATATAAATATGAAAATGGATTAAACTGTGCTTCCAATTTCCAAACACATGTACTTCAATGAATATTAAATGGCAACTCCTATCACCATATGACTTATTTACTCACAAGAGTTTTTATCAACAGGGGCCTGGAGTTGCCTCTGGAGCGTGAAAGACTCCTGTAATTGAGTTTAGAGTGGGAAATCCACTAAACAGGCCACGGCCCCAGAGACACCCCGAACCCCACCTGCCAGCTGGTGTTAGATCACAGCTCAAGTAAGGCATGGCGGGCTGCTCCTGCTTAAATATTGCTGAGACCAGAAAGAGAGAGAGAGAGAGAGAGAGAGAGAGAGAGAGAGAGAGAGAGAGACTGAGACAGGCTAGGGGCAAATCATGGAGGTGGGCAGGATGGGAAGACCTCTTCCAACAGCTGCCCCGTGTCGTCTGGAATCAGTCTAAAGCTCAGCCTGGGGCTGGGGGAGCTGGCTGGGCCTCCATCAGTAAGGCGTCATTTCTTCATTTCAGCACTGCATCCTGCGGGGCAGGCAGAGCAGCCCTGAAATCAAGGGTCAGAACTCCATGGAGGCTTATGATGTGGCAAGCAGAAGGAAACGGTCTGCATCCCAAAACAGTGATGAGTTTCTGATGAAGAAACAGGTCTCAACTAGACAGTTGGGAATGCCTTAATGGGCTAGATCAGACCAGAGCAGGAGAAGAACCACCCTCTGTCCCATAATACTGCTTACTGTGTGGACTGTCCTATCCATTGTTGAATATACTAAGGTAAGATAGTCCTTGCCTGAAGCAACTTGAAGCACAATTGGGGAGACACTCCGGCTGACAATAACTTGTCAAGTCGCCTTAAAATAAGTTAGAAAGACTTATTGCGTGAAAAGACTTATGGAGGAAATTGGTGCAAGCAGGCTTTTTCAGAATGAGTGGGATTTGACAGGCAAAGGAGCAAGGGAAGCCAGGCATGGGGATAGTGGGAAAATGCATACTCCAGAGGAGAAGTGCTATCCAAAGTTGGAATGGGGGGTGAATAGGCCTTAGAGCCTGGGGCTAGAGACGGGGAGGAAGTGGAATGGAAAAGGACTAAGGTAGGGAGGAAGGGAGGATAGGGGAATGCTAAATGATAAGAGGACATTAGCAACTAAAATGTCTAGTGTTTAAACTCTCAAAAAATAATAATTTTTTAAGTGTAATGCCTCTTTGGAAAGCTGTGAGGAGCAAGGGGAGTGTTTTGGGCAGGGGAAGGGTGTGGTCAGATTTGCCTTTTAGAAAGACTTGCCCGGGTTTGGGGCAAGACTCACTAGGTTAGTAGAGTGCTTATCTAGCGTGAAGAAGCCCTGTGTATGATCCCCAGCTCCCCATAAACTGTGTATGCTGGCACATGCTGATAATTCCAGCATGGGAAGCAGCAGAGGGATCTGATGTTCAAGGTCATCCTCAATGCCTAGGAAGTTAAAGGCCAACCTGGACTACATTAGACCCAAGACCACCAGTCCAGGGACGGAACCACTCACAATGGGCTGGGTCCTCCCCACTTGATCACTAGTGGAGAAAAACGCCTTACAGCTGAGTTTCATGGAGACATTTTCTCAACTGAGGCTCCTTTTTCTGTGATAACTCCAGTTTGTGTCAAGTTGACACACAAAACCAGCCGGTACACCTATAAACTCATCATAGTGGAGGCAGCAAGGTCAAAAGTTTGAACTCCTCCTCACTACATAGAGCATTGGAAGCCAGCCTGGCTACATGAGGGTGTGTGTGTGTGTGTGTGTGTGTGTGTGTGTGTGTGTGTGTGTACATGGTATATATACATATATACATATATACACACACACATATATATATATATTCACATGTGTATAAAGTAAGCCTTGCACAAACTGTAAGGCATTTTGTTAATTGGTGTTCAAGGGTGGGAGGGCCCAGCCCATTATGGGTGGTGCCATCCCTGGGCTGGTAGTCCTGGGTTCTATAAGAAAACAAGCTGAGCAAACCAAGGCAAGCCAGTAAGCAGCACCCCTCCATGGCCTCTGCATCAGCTCCTGCCTCCAAGTTCCTGCCCTGTGTGAGTTCCTGTCCTGACTTCCTTTGGTGATGAACAGTGATGTGGAAGTGTGTCATAGGGTCTTATTGCTGTAAACAGACACCATGACCAATATAAGTTTGATAAAGGACAACATTTAATTGGGGCTGGCTTACAGGTTCAGAGGTTCAGTCCATTATCATCAAGGCAGGAACATGGCAGCATCCAGACAGGCATGGTGCAGGAGGAGCTGAGTTCTACATCTTCACCTGAAGGAAGTCAGGAACAGACTAAGCATCCTCAGGCAGCTAGGAGGAGAGTATCCAAGCCCACCCCAACAGTGACACACTTCCTCCAACAAGGCCACCTCTTCTAATAGTACCACTCCCTGGGCCAAGCATATGCAAATCATCACAAAGTGCAAGCTGAATAAACCCTTTCCTCCCAAACTTGCTTCTCGGTCATGACGTTCTGTGCAGGAATAGAAACCCCGACTGTACTGGCTGGTTTTATGTGTCAACTTGACACAAGCTGGAGTTATCACAGAGAAAGGAGCCTCCCTTGAGGAAATGCCTCCATGAGACCCAGCTCTAAGGCACTTTCTCAGTTAGTGATCAAGGGGGTAGGGCCTCTTGTGGGTGGTGCCATCCCTGGGCTGGTGGTCTTGGGTTCTATAAGAGAACAAGCTGAGCAAGCTGGGGAAGCAAGACAGTAAGTAACATCCCTCCATGGCCTCTGCATCAGCTCCTGCTTGAGTTCCAGTCCTGACTTCCTTTGGTGATGAACAGCAAAGTTTAAGTGTAAGCTGAATAAACCCTTTCCTCCCTAACTTTTTCTTGGTCATGATGTTTGTGCAGAAATAGAGACCCCCGACTAAGATAAATTGGTACCAGCCTAGTGGGGTATTCCTGTGACAACCTGACCATGTTTTGGGAAGACTGTGGAAGGACTTTGGAACTTTGACCTAGAAGAGCCATTGGGTGTTAAGAGCTCTGTGGGATGTTCTGTAGGAGCTTGGAAGATAATGTTGAGAACAGTGCAGAAGATGGAGGCCTGGCTTGTGAAATTTCAGAGAGAAGATTAAAGACTCTTATCAGGGCCATGTTGTTTTGGTTGTGAAGATTCTGTGGTTTTGGTTAGCTGGGGCTGAAGAATCAGCTGTGATTAACAAGATACCAGGGGGGTTGGGGATTTAGCTCAGTGGTAGAGCGCTTGCCTAGGAAGCGCAAGGCCCTGGGTTCGATCCCCAGCTCCGAAAAAAGGAACCAAAAAAAAAAAAAAAACAAAAAACAAAACAAAAAAACAAACAAACAAAAAAAAAACAAAACAAGATACCAGAACTACTAAAGCAAACTTTGAGTTACTGGGACAATTGATGCTAGTCAGCTCGAGCTAAGAAATTATCAGTGATCAAGAAGAGACCAGCTTCATTGATGTGAAATCTTCTGGGAAGTATTTTTTTGAGAGTTGTGTTCCAGAAATGCCAAGGTTGTACCTAGTTCTGTGGCTGGACTTGGTAGTGTGTGAGAGTCACCCAGGTGGTCTGGTTTTGAAGGCATGAGGGTGTCATGGAGAGCAGCTGAGGCTTGGCACTGTGGGAGGCCATGGAAGGCCATTGGTGAAGGTTCAGCCTTGCAATTGATGGCCCAGGACTGAAGGGGTCAGGTGAAGGATTTGAGGCTTGGCACCATGAACAGAACCTGTGAGAGGCTACTGGTGAAGCCTAGTTGATGCAAAGACCCCAGTGTATTGGAGATGCCAGTCCCATGAGATGATCACCAAGAGCAGCAGCAGCAGTGGAGAACAGGCATCTGAAGCCTAGAAGACAATGTGTGTGCTACAAAGGGCAGAGCTGGAGAAGTGACCCAAGCCCTTGGAGGAGCCCAGAAGGTCACGAGTGGATCCTAGACATTGGACGATTAGAGTTTGATTTCACTTTTGATTGTGACTGTGCCCTGATATTTTTCCCTCTTGAAGGAAGAAAGTATTTTAGTGGAGCCCACAGTTAAGAGACTGAATTTTAAAAAGACTTTGCATCTTAAAAGAGATCGGATATTTTAAAGGGATTGAAATTTTATTTTGTAAGAATTTGTAAAGACGGGGCTGGAGAGATGGCTCAGAGGTTAAGAGCACTGGCTGCTCTTCCAGAGGTCCTGAGTTCAATTCCCAGCAACCACACGGTGGCTCACAACCACCTATAATTAGGCCTGGTGCCCTCTTCTGGCCTGTAGTTGCATACATGCAGGCAGAAAGCTGTATGATGTGTACATAATAAATAAATAAATGTTTAAAAAAAAGTACGAAGAATTTGTAAAGACCATGGGACTCTTAAAGTTATTTAGATCTTGGAGATAAATAAGAAAGTAAGTGTTGAGGCTTAATAGCGATGTGTTTGTGTGTCAAGTTGACAAGGGATCAATTGTACTGGCTGGTTTTGTGTATCAACTTGACACAAGCTGGAGTTATCACAAAGAAAGGAGCCTCCTTTGAGGAAATGCCTCTATGAAATCCAGCTGTAAGCCATTTTCTCAACTACAGGGTGGAGGACCCAGTCCATTGTGGGTGGTACCATCCCTGGGTTGGTAGTTCTGGCTTCTGTAAGAAAGCAAGCTGAGCAAGCCAGGGGAAGCAAGCCAGTAAGTAACATCCCTCCATGGCCTCTGCATCAGCTCCTGCTTCCTGACCTGCTGGAGTTCCAGTCCTGACGTCCTTGAGTGATGAACAGCAACGTGGCAGTGTAAGCTGAATAAACCCTTTCCTCCCCAATTTGCTTCTTGGTCTTGATGTTTGTGCAGGAATAGAAACCCTGACTAAGACAATAGGCATGCCTGGTTTATGCAGCACTGCAGACTGAACCCAGGCCTTCATGAATGTACCTCCAGACCCTACATGTGTGATTATCTATGTACCTCCACAGGTCTACATGTGTGATTATCTATGTACCTCTACAGGTCTACAAACACATAGGCTATCTGTTCCTCAGTTCTGTTGTATGTACTGAAGGACCCTGGGGGCTTTCGTCAGCCTTATACCTACAGCTTCAGGTCAAGACTAGGCCAAGCAAGCTTTCCACCTCTGGTCAACGCTAGGCCAAATTCCATTCTCCACCCACAGTTCTTGGGAGGAGCAGGAACATTCTTGAAAAACTGCATAATGTACTGGACTGATAGTCGCCTGACCCTCTGGTCCCAGACAGAGTTTGAATGCATGTCATATGCTTGCTAGCCAATAGACTCAAAGGTCAATATGCTTAGCCAATAAGTTTAAACTGTAACCTTGCTGATGTAACCTGTACGCCTCAAAAGTATAAAAACGGCTTGTTATAGCCATTTGGGGTTGCCTTCTAGTCACTCACCATGAGAGGCTGAGAGTCGACCCCAATGCACCGGAAAAATAAACCTCTTATGTTTGCATCGAACTCCGTGCTCATGTCTCACTTGGGGGGGGGGGTCTCCCAGTAGTTAAGACTCAAGTCGAGCCCTACAGTACTATATATGTAATTATACATGTCTTTGCATGTATATCATGGTCAGTGCTTAATTAGTCATTTTGCTTAATTAGTGTACAGTCCCTAGAACTACCAAGAAGCAGGTTTTTCAGTGTCTCTCATATAGAAACCTCTGGGTCTGTTTTGGAAATTGCAGAGTATTTTTAAAGAAAATTTTAAAAACGTATATGTATGCAGATATGTGAGTGTGTGTGCATTTAATGTAACATATATGTGCTGGTGCCCAAGGAAACTAGAAAGGACATTTGATCTCCTGGAGCTCAAGTCAAAGTTACACACTCAGATAGAGATGAAGGCATTGTGTAACGCTAAGCAAACAACATGCTTTTGACTCTAGGAAAAAGAAGCCCAGGAACTGAGGTCAGAGCTCCAGTTTTGGGTGGGCCTCTCTTTGTTCCTACCACTCCCACCTTCAAGGCTGCCTTGGCCTGAGGCTCCGCAGAGGCCATATATAGGCTTGCTCAAAAGACTAGATTTCTGCTTCTCTGGCCCCTTTGTCTTGTCTGTCTCCTGTGTGTTCTCATGCTAGCTGCACACAGATGTTGCCCTGGGATAAGCCTTGGCTTGCTTCCCTCCTTCATGTGTTCTTTGTAGACTAGCAGGGACAGGTGCCCCTTCCCCACTCTGCAGTTAGCTTCACAGGAGACCCAGTAGCCAGCACCCACTTGGTTCTGAAGGCCACCATGGGGAGGATACTGAGCTGTGCGGAAAACTGACTGGCTAATCAAACAAACCACTCTTTGTCATAAAAGGCAGGGATGCACGGGGACGGTCTTAGAAATGCTTGTTGCCAAGGGGAAGAAGGGTTTTAAGTCTGTGTTAAAATGTGCTTCAATCGGATTCCATGGGAATCCGTTATTAAAAATAAAAGAACATCAATTTGGATAGCTGTGACACAGGCTAGAACACACACAAGTGTGTATGCATGCGTGTGTGTGTGTGTGTGTGTGTGTTGGTGGGGGGTGTTCCTGAATTGTTTATTTCTCTCAAAGTAATCATCTGCCCTCAAATTGTTAGAAGTCTTTGGGAGAATCTGTGGATGTTTATTGATTTACTTTCTTTGTATCTCCATCAATAACCATTCCGTCTAGAATGACCTTTCTCCTCTTCTTAGAAACAAGCCCATCCAGAAGTCGGGGAGTGGCCCCTCGCCATGACAGCTTGCTAGCACCTGTGTGGGCAAGATTTGAACACTAGATGGCAGCCTTGCCTTCTAGATGAGAGTCCTTGACTTTCCAGCTGGAAGTCCTGGGCAGGCTGTGTGTCTCAGAGTCAGTATTACCCAAGTCGGAACAGATTCCCAAAGGTGGAAGCTACACCTGGCTCTCACCCCCAACCCCCTGTGACCAGTCTGTGTGTGTGTGTGTGTGTGTGTGTGTGTGTGTGTGTGTGTGTGTGTGTGTGTGTGTCTGGTTTGGTAACTTTTGCCTGTCCTTTATAGCCACTGTAGGATCAGGATTTGGGCGCATAGCAGCCCAGATCTTCTGGCATCTGGATAAGGTGACCAACCATTGGCTTGCCAGCTACGCCCTCTTCCCATCTGCCCTTGAAACACCCACAGCTCAAGTTGCAAGATCTTTAAAGATCTCCCTGAGCTTAGGGAGTTTACACTTTATACAGACATGAAACAAATCGATGGAGGATCCTGTCCCAGGGGTCGGGTGGCTGGGTGTCACTGGTGCTGACCTGCAACAGAAGTGTGAGACCCTGTGAACATTCAAGCCTGCCGCTTCCGTCTCCTACCGATCTCCCAGACGTAGATACTCAGTTTAGTTTTCCCCAGGGAAAAAGCTCTTCATTAGTTGGTCTCTTCAGCATTCTCAGTGCTGATGTCCAGTGAGGGTTCAGTGAACGTTTGCTAAAGGAGGAAGTAATGGAGTGGATGCAGAGACTTCGAAGTTACAAAGCTACTTGTTTTAGTGTTCGTTATATTAGTCTGGTTATATGTTGTGGGACGTCTGTTTACATCTTCACCCGTTTCCTGCACCTCTACGTGCTATTACAGGTCAGGATCTCAGCGTGGGAGTTCACGACCCCAGGCTGGATGAACACACACTGCAGACAGACATGACTCCTACTCTGATTTCTGTGTAAGCCAACAGTGGACTGCTGCTCTTAAAGTTCATCCTCGGAAACCTGAGGTTCAGATGTTCTTGGAATGAGACTGTGTTTGAAGATAGAGCCTTTAGTGGAAGAAACCATAAGGGTGGTCCAATCCATCTGCTTACACAAGGAGGAGATTTCTGACACCAAGGGCTGGGGAGATGGCTCAGGGGGGGTAAAGCAGTTTCTGTGAAAGTGTGAGGACTAGATCCCCCAAACCCATGTCAAATCCACAGGGAATGACAGCCCACCATAATCCCAGCATAAGACACAGAGACAGGGAGTCCCTCGTCCTCAGTGCCAAACCCCAACAAGCTGGCCAATCAGATTAGACTAAACAATCAACTGTGGGAGGAGCAACAGACCCTACCTCGATATGTAAGGTAGAGATTAGAGAGGAACCTTAGGTCTACACACACAAACACACACACACACACACACACACACATGCACACCTGTGCACGCGCACACACACACACATGCACACACACACACGCACACACACACGCACAGCTGAAGAAGCGGGGTTGTGATGGCAGAAGACTATAGGAACAGAAATGAGAGACACCTACTAGCAAGCCACAAAGACAGACCAGCAAACAACACGGTCTTTCCCTCAGATCCCTACTATCTGGTGTTCTCCAAAAGGCACTGCACCCACTAGGGCTGGGTCTTACCATGACCACATCATTTAGTTTTCCCTGAAAACAGCTCCTAGGCCTGCCTGGAGGAGGTGTATCTTTTAGATGATTCCAGATCCAGTCAAGTTGACAGTCAAGAATAACCATCAAACGGGGAAATAGACCCAGAAGAAACCAAGCCTACTTCCAGGCTCCAGACCTGAGGCAGACCATTGTTTAAGGTTCCCTGTGTGCGGCATCTCTAGCTGACGGTTATGACCTTTTAAAAGCAGACTGAAAGTAATGTGTTCTCCCTAAGGTGGACTGAAGTGCAGATTCCTGGTTTCTTTGGAAACAGGGTTATGTTATATGATGTTTTGATGGGGCAGACAGGCGAAAGGATGTTTTGCTGAAGCAGACACAGGTGAGAGGACGTGTGGTGTTTAGAAAGAATATACACACGGCCCCCACAGACAGTGGGGGGAGGCTCTGGCATTGGTTTGCTTTGCTCCGCCTTCCAAGTCTTCGCTGATGGGGCTCAGGCCTTGACGGCCTGATGTCATGTTGCTGATCTCGTTGTCTTGACTTTGTCTACAAAGTGACTCACCAAAGAACTTCTCATGATATTCCAACAGCTCTTCAGTGCTTCAGCTGACTCAGGCTGATCTGCGGAGCCTCAGAATTTCTTTTGGATCCATCAAACTCCCATTGCTGATTCGTGAGTAGTGATTGCCCCATGAACTGGTTTGCTGAATGGCCCCAAAGAACTGTTTCTAAACAGGTCCACAACCCCCATTTCCTAGTAACCTTTCTTTTCCACTACCTTCGGTGGGTGGTGAGCTTGAAGGGAGGTTTAAGAACCCTTATTAAAGTAGGCTTTGAAAAGTCTAAGCCAACAGTGGACTTTCTAGATTACAGTGCAGGCAGAGGGACCATGGTGAGCAGAGGAATCTGAAAGAGACTCGGCCCTCCAGGGTGTGAGGGATAGGACATTTCCATGGTACACCTTGGTCCTCCTGTTCCTCACACTACCAGAGAACTCTCTCACTTCCCTTAAATGCCAATAGGAAGAAGAGATTCTCTCCAACAGGAGCACAAGAAGAAGAGGTCCATAAAGAATGTCTCCCATCTTGGCACAAATACTCAAAATAGAACTAAGGGAAAGACAATATGATTTAGAATTCTTTTGTCTGACTTTTTCTGCTGTCCCTAGTTTCTAAGTTAGCTTCCTCAGATGAGAGAACTATGAAGAGTCCCACCACTCATATCTCATAGTCAGAACTCAGACGATTCTCCTTTCTTCCCACCCCAAAACCTGACCTGACTGTCTCACCCAGTTCCACACCTGTCACAGGTGGAGGAAGTCCTAGCCTGGTGCCACCGAACCCATATGTAAGGATCATGGAGCCAGGAGGTTGCCCATAGTATTGGGTAATACCCGTCCCCTTGGAAAGAAGAACAAACCACGAACAGCTCGGAGAGCATCACGGTCATGCTTGCACTTTCCTGATGAGGCTGTTGAGAGCCAAATGGGGGAATCATATACTGCAAATTTATGAAGATCAGATCACATTTTCTCGTAGGCCTTGTTAAATATAGCAAAGCCATGAAGGTCAGTTTGAAACACTTCCCAGAGTTGGGGATACAGTTCAGATGATGAAGTACTTACCTAGCAGGCACGAAGCTCTGAGTTTGTTCCTCAGCACTGCTGAAAGCTAGTGTCATGGCCCTCTCCAGGACTCAGGAGGACCAAGTCAAAGTCATCCTCGTCTGTGTACTGAGTTCAAATCCACCCTGGGACGCCTAAGACCACATCTCAAAACAAAAACTTCCCAGCCAGTCATGGTGATGCTAACCTGTAATCCCAGCATAGCGAAGATGGAGGCAGGAGGATTACAGCAAGCTTCAACACCAATCTAGTAGGTTTGCATAGCAAATCCCAGATCAATTAGGGCTCCAGAGCAAGACCCTGTCAAAAGAAAAAAAAAAAAAAAAGGAAAAGGAAAGAAGTAAAGAAGAAAGGAGTTGAAGAGATGGCTCGGCAATTAAGAGTACTTGCTGCTTTTTAGAGGACCTGGATTCGGTTCCCAGCATCCACACAGCTGCTAAGAACAATCTGTAACTCCACTTCCAGAAGACCCAACCCCCTCTTCTGACCTCCAGACCTCCGTGGGCACTGCATACCTGTGGCACGCAGACATACATGCAGACAAAACACCCATACACATGAAACAAAAATAAATAAATCTTAAAAAAAAACCCAAGCCCTCCCCCCAATACATCCCCAAAATAAATAAAAACAAGTCCTATACTGCAGTAACTCAAATCCAGTCTTTGGGGCACCTTACCATCCCTGTAACTATGCCAAATGAAATTCTAAATATGTATATGCATGGAAGGAGAAATTATACATGGATGTATGGTCAAATCAGAACTTGGGTTTTACAGCAGACATCAATCAAGCAGAAGATGGACAGCTGACTGGTGGAAAGGAGTCTAGAACCCTGGTCATGAGAGCACAGAGAAGAAACCAAGGATGTTGTGCATGTAAAGAAAATACTTTAGAAGACTGACGGTGAGCACTGATGGACGAAGCTTGATGAGACGGTACCGTAGGTCACGTGAATTGACCATCAGGAAGAATCAAGGACTAAAACCATGTTAGATGCTGGTCAAAAGAAGGAATCACTTTCCTGTTACAAGTAAAAAAGGAGAGGAAAACAGGTAAGATGTGAGTTGCAAGAGGAAATCCTATGAAAGTTTCCCTTGGAGGAGCCTCAAGGACTGAGAACTGGCCATGGTGAGGCCGTGCTCTGTGTGGAGGGCAGGCGGAGAGCGAGATGGGGGCTGAGAACAGGGGCCCTTGAGTGCACATGCGCTAGGCAGCTGCTTAAGCAGTGAGCTGGTGGTTCAGCCTCAGCGGTCCGTGTGCAGGATGTGGGTACTCTAGGTATACGCAGTTCCGACGCCTCTTGTGCCGGATGTGGGGACCTTCTGCAGGGCACATCGGAGGAAGGCGCATAGCTGCAGTATGGTTTCCTCTTTGCTTCTGAGTTTCAGACAAGGCAGTAGCTATCACGCGTGAGATATTTTTGAACAGGATACATGATGCGTGTGTGGGGCTGGGGATTAAATATAGGGCCTCATGCAGGCTAGGCAAACACTGTACCCCTGAGAAGCACCCTGGCTGAACACCATAGCGGTGCTGGCGCTGGCATGCTTTGTGATCTCAGCCATTTTCAGTGGGATAAAGAGAGAGGAAGGAGTCAGCGCCAACTGTAAAAAGCCACAGATGATGAAAAAACACTAAATATTAGCCTAGAGACGTTCCCTTTACTCACATGCGTTACAGTCTCTGGAACGCGGCTGCTGTCTGTAATTTAGTTAGGTATATATTGCATGACTTCCAGAGGCGTCATTTTCAACCTGTGCAACTCTAACCAGCAGCTCAACAGGAAGGTAGGGACCCTGAGAGGGGCCAGTGGGTTTCTCACCACACCAGAGTGAGACAGCCCTGACTCCCAACAGTCCAGCTGATGAAAAAGGAACGCTCCACCCCTTGGCCCGATGGTTCTCGACAGGTTTTCAGGGCAATCACCCAGCTTGCCAATTCTCACACTTGCTTGTTGATTCTATAGCATTTTATTCTATTTTACACTATTCAGAGACGACTTAACCAGCGTAACACGCAGATGGGAACTATAGCGTGCTTGCATCCCACCTTTTAAGCTGTCGGCCTCATGTTAGTCTAATGAGATTCGTGAGGGTGATTAAACCCCACTGGGGGTTGGGAAGGGTAGAGATACCACAGACCCTCACAACTGTGAGGAAGACTCATAGCAACCAGGGACTCATGATTTTTGTGAAGCAGCAGAAGGCAAAGTGTGAACTGGAATGGCTTCCGAAGGACACACTGAGGGGCTTTTAACGGCTATTTTGTTTTGAGATGCCCTCTCTACCTCTCCAGGACTGAGGTCATAGGTCCACACTGTGGTGCCAGGTTGGGGTGCTTGGTTCTCACAGTCTGAGATGAATCCATTGCATTGACCTGACAGTGGGTTGCTCCTCCTCAGCCTCCTCTCCTCCACAATGCCGGTCACTTATTCCAGACTCTTGTGCTCTGTTCTTTGTCTGTCTGCATGGTCTCTTTAGACACCTGACAAGTACATTAATACTCTCCCAATATCTATGATGCACATTTGGATTGTCTGCATACAAGTCAATGCTCAGGCCAAAAGTCTTTGTCATTTTTTGTTTGCTAATTTATTTATTTGTTGTTGTTTTTGTTTCTCAAGACAGGGTTTCTCTGTATAGCCTTGGCTCTTCTGGAACTCACTCTGTAGACCAGGCTGGCCTCAAACTCAACAATAGATTCTTTTAATAGACTATCATTATCATCATTATTATTTATGTCTGTATGTGTGCCCCTGCTTGTCTCTATGTGCACCATGTGCATGCAGTACCTGTAGAAGCCAGAAGAGGGCGCTGTATCCCCTGGAACTGGCAGAACAGGCAGCTGTGAGCTGGTGTAGGTGTTGGGTTACAAACCTGGGTCATCTACAGTAACACCAGTGTTCATAATTACCACCCTGTCTCTCCAGCCCCTACAGTCAATTCTTGATCAAATCCTTTCAACTCTACTTTCAACATCGAGTATCAGGGACGAAAGGATGCAGATAAGCATCCGTGTAGTACAAGTCTGGTGACCAGAATTTCATCCCAGAACTCACACCGGTGGAAGGAAAGAACCAAGTCCACGAAGTTGCCCTCTGACTTCCACACACGCACCACAGCACATATTCTACCCCCACAACAACTACAACAGGAAATACTATTATCTAGTGTAAGAACCAAATCTTTACTCAGCATCCATGGACATCACCCTGGCTGAGATATTCCAAATCTTCCCCTGTGTGGATATAACAGCCCCAAACCACCTTCTGCTTCTGTCTCAGTTCCCCACCTTGAAGGCTACTTGCAAGACGCTGGGTAAAGTGTACAGGTCTTAGCTTGAGTCATGTCAAAGGATTCAAATTAGGGATCCTGATTTTAAAAAACAATTAACGACAAGAGATGGTGCTTTATTTTCCACATTTTATACACCCTCCCAAAACCAACAACAACACAAAAACCTATTTGGTTTTTTTTTTTTATCATTTCACCACTCCAAATTTTTTTTCATGGATAGACAAGGGGAGAAAAATCTTCCTAGTTACCCTGTAAGAAAACAGTCACAACCCCATGTTCCACTGGTGAACAAGACCCAACAACATAAAATGTGATAGAGACCTCTCCTCTCTGCTTAGCTGACTGGCACTATTAGTGGGACGCAACGGAGAGCTCCTCATTGTAGGTTTGGCATCATTGGCATGTGGTCTCCCATGGGTGGCTTCATACCAGGAGCAGGTCCACAGACTCAGGAAAAAGGTCCGACTTTGGCATCACAGAAGGCCTCCCACATGGTGTGCTGACATCTTACCAAGGTAAAGGAGGCCTGGGACCTGGGGAGAGGTGAGATCCTTGTATCTTCAGGGGAAGGGCAGAGAAACCCACTTCCTTGAAGTGTAGTTGTTCTGGTGTCAGATAGACTCTGAGCCTGCTCTCCCATCCATTTCTGGTAGTCTCCTTGATGTTTCTTCCCCTTGCCGTGCATCTTCCTCAGGACGGGAGAGTCACCGGTGAGATATGAGTCATAGTCATTTCCATAAAACTTGGTCAAGTCACTCATGCTGTAAGCTACTCTGATCCACAGTGTCAGGAAATGGCCAGTCTCGACAGACCTGTGGGCTACTCCCAAGAAGGACATGTTTCACTCCAGGTGCAGTAGCAGGAGAGAACAAGGAAAGAACCGGTGGAATCCAGACTGGAGTTGCCTTGGATATCAGGTAGGATTTTTGTCTTAGGGTTTCTATTGTTGGGACAAAACTCCATGACCAAACAAACGAATGAACGAACAACAAAAACAAAACCAGCTTAAACTTCTGCATTGCTGTTCATCACCAAAGGAAGTCAGAGCAGGAACCTGGAGGCAGGAGCTGATGCAGAGGCCATGGAGGAGCAGGGCTTATAGCTTGCTCAGTTTGCTTTCTCCTAGAACCCAGGACCACTAGCCCAGGGATGGCGCCATCCACAGTGGCCTGGGTTCTCTCCCCCATTGGTCGCCAGTTAAGAAAATGCCTTGCAGCTGGATCTCTGGAGGCCATCTCCTTAACCAAAGCTCCTTTCTCCCTGATGGCTTTAGCTTGTGTCAAGTTGACACATAGAACCTGCCAGTACCGATCTGATGGGCAAAAGGTAGCATTGAGTCACGGGAAATGCCATCGGTCTCCAAGACAGGAAGTCTCATGGTAGTTTGGATCTCCTGGAGGTGGGGAGGGGATCTTCACAGTAGAGGCCATTTGGGAAGATAGATGAGAGTCAGACGGCAGAGGCTTTTGCACGGCACGCTCAGGTCTTTGGCCTTTATCCGGCGTCTTTCAGGAAGCTTGGCCGTCCAGGGTGTGGGAGTAAGGCTGCAATTCACTTAGCATAGTTATCTCAGCTGCCTGCCAAGTAGTCTATTTAGTCCAATTCACAGGCAGAGCTTTGTTGAGCATTGAGAAGTCACTTGCTCCACGTGAACCCAATCACCACGGCAGGCACACCTCAAAGAGGGAACACACAGCCGCCTCTGAAAAGCCTGCCCCACACTCTGGCAGCTCAGTTCATGAATATGCTTTTCCAACGCCTGACGCCGCTGCTTAGCAAAGATATTATGGGACAAATCCCTGATTTGACCTTTTGTATCTCTATCCATCCCACTGTGCTAAAAGCAATTATGTGCATCTTGTGTGTGGCTGTTGGAATTGGGAGTCACTTAGCGTCTGGTCCTTTTCACACCCCAACTGTCTTCCCCTTCATTCCTTTTCCTCTCTCACAAGGCCCGCACAGCAGGCCTCCACCGCTGCTTCGCAGAGTCTGAAATGGCATTAGGAGGAGGCGAGCCGGGACGTAAACAGGTGGAAACAGCTCCTGTCATGGTGATTAATGTTCCCCTTGGGCGGGCACAGCTATGGTTGAAAGAATGGGGCTCTGGGGGACACAGGAGAAAGCTGGCTGGGAAGCAGGAAGCAGAAGAGGATGAACTCATTGTGAAAGGCGCAGGAACTCTACAGAAACTTCCTAAAGAACAAAGCCATCTGGGTGGCATCGGGTGGGCTGCTTAGTCTCTGCTAGGGACAGAGGACCTGTCAGCTGTCTGGGGGTGCGGGGTGTGGGGTGTGGGGTGTGGGGTGTGGGGTGCGGGGCGTGGATTTATGTGTGTGAAAGTATCAAGGCATGACAGGTGTGAATGTCTGTGTATGTCTGCATGTTAACAACAGGTCCAAGACGACCTGTGAGTCATCTATGTGCATTAATTTCTTAGACTTAGACGTCCCCAGGTATCCAAGGGGTGTATCTATGCAACACGTGTGCATGCACATACGGCTGAGTGTGAGCCATTTCTAGTACATATGCATGGGTGTGCCGAAATGGTGTGTGGAAAAGAACCCTCCTGTCTTTTTCAAGGGAGCTGCTCGGCTCGGCCCCTGATCTTGCTACACAGTCTGAAATTCTGAATTTTCCAGGACAGACAGCCTTATTCAGTCACCACTCCTCCTCCCAAACTCCAGTCCTAAGTGTAGTAGGAAGACCCCAGCGATCGAAGAATGCGCAGGAACAATGGGGGGCAGTGGATGCTGCAAGGGGGGTGCCGGGGAAACTGGGAGAAGGTGGGGCTGTTTTATTCCAAAAATAAATAAATAAATAAATAAATAAATAAATAAATAAATAAATAAATAAATAAATAAAATAAACTTTTTTAAGCTTTAATTTTAATTTGATTTCGTTTTTTGCTTTTGTTTATTTGAGACAGAGTCTCACTATGTAGATTTGGCTGGGTTGGAATTTGCTATGAAGACCAGGCTGACCTTGAACTCAGAGAGCCTCCTGCCTTTACTTCCCAAGTGCTGTATTAAAGTCATGTGCCACCCTGCCCAGCTGTTTTTGTTCTGTTCTCTCTCTCTCTCTCTTTCTCTCTCTCTCTCTCTCTCTCTCTCTCTCTCTCTCTCTCTCTCTGTGTGTTTGTGTGTGTGTCTGTTTCTCTCTCTTCTCTGTGTGTGTGTGTGTTTGTGTGTGTGTGTGTCTGTTTCTCTCTGTGTGTGTGTGTGTGTGTATGTGTGTGTGTTCGTGTGTGCACATGCATGCGCATGCTCTCTTGAGGCCAGCAGAAGGTGTTGGAACCCATGAAGCTGTAGTTACAGGCTGTTAGCTGCCTGACTCTCCTTCTGGGAACTGAACTTTAGTCCTCTGGAAGAGGAGCAAGTGCTCTTAACAGATCCACCTTTCTAGCACCTTCCTGAGCCTTTGAATACAAATTATTTACACAGTGAGTAATAATTTACAATCATTACAGTGAGTAAGCAGGACTCTTGGGCAAGAGGCAAATGTAGACAATGAAATAACAGAGAGTAACTACAGTGACCATCTTCCAGCCCACACTCACTCCTGATTGGCTAGAGAGAAGGAGGCAGCTATGCTTCTAGAACACACTCACTCCTGATTGGCTAGAGAGAAGGGGGCAGCTATGCTTCTAGAACACACTCACTCCTGATTGGCTAGAGAGAAGGGCAGCTATGCTTCTAGGTCACACTCACTCCTGATTGGCTAGAGAGAAGGAGGCAGCTATGCTTCTAGAACACACTCACTCCTGATTAGGTAGAAATCCAAGGGAGAAAGTGTGTGTGTGGTAACAAAGTGACTTGTCTACATTACTTATGTTCCTTTTCTCTGACAGAATACCTGGGAAAAATCAGTTTAGAAGAGGAAAGATTTATGTAGTCTCACAACATCAAAGGTTTTAGTTAGGAGTCCATTATTTGGGACCTATGGTGAGGCAAAATATCATGAGAGGGATGGACTAAAGCTGCTCACTTCTTGAAAGACAGGAAGCTGTCTTGAATTGTAACATCCCTCCCCTAGCCCAATTAAACCATGAATCAGCAGAGGGATCAATCTCTTAGGGATCAATCTCTTACGAGGTTACTTCCCTAGGCTTCTGGACACTGCTGTATCAGCGATTAAGCCTATAGCACATTAGTTTGGGGGTGGGGTGCATTCAAATCCAAGCCACAAGTGACTGGGTCATCTCATCTGAAGACAGTGGTGATCTCTCTGTTGAACAGCTCTGATTGTAGATGCTGGAGGAGGATAGAGGAAATCCCCAATGTCAGCATTAAGTTTGTTAAGTTTGTTGTCCAAGTACGGTTCCAAATGGTAGTACTCGCTGCAAGTGGCAGCTTCTTGTCACTCCAGCTTCCGATCAGCCACCTGTGACCTGGCACAGTCCCCACACCCACTGTAGATCACCCTTGGGCTTCTCAGATGGTTCACAAAGCAGGGAGGGCAGGAAGAAACCTCAGGGTCGTCTGGCTATTTGCTTTTCAAATCATCCAAAGGTCTTGTTCAGACAAACCTTTCATGATTGCACCTTGATTGTTCATTGTATGCAAATTGAAAGAGAAAATGAAATTATCCGAGAGGATACAACCTAGAAGCAGCCAATGCTGGGCGCATCTCTTGCTAACTTCCCACATTTGTTTCTGGATGTCCACACCTACATATGTGTCTATAAACCAGCTTTCGCTACTTTTTTTTTTTTCAGAGCGAAGACTTTTTAATGAATATATTTCACAAACACACTGGAGAATCAGGCAATGCTTCCCGAATTGGATGCAATCCTGGGCCACAAGTCTGCACACACCTTTGCAACTGGACCTGTGATAGCAGAACCTTTCATTGTTTACTATGATCCCTGCGTTATCTTCAAAATAAAGAAGCACCCCATCTTTTCTTCAATCTGACTTTCATTGTTGAATGACCACTGCTGGATGTACCTTTTTCCTTAGTTCTGATTTGCCTTTCTTTCTTTCTTTTTTTTTTTTCCTCTTTTTCTTTTTTTCGGAGCTGGGGACCGAACCCAGGGCCTTGCACTTGTTAGGCAAGCGCTCTACCACTGAGCTAAATCCCCAACCCCTTGACTTGCCTTTCTTAACTGTGGCCATCACCATGTCGCCCACACCCGCAGCAGGAAGTCTGTTCAGCCGTCCCTTGACTCCCTTCACAGAGATGATATACACATTTTTGGCTCCTGTGTTGTCAGCACAGATGATCCCAGCTCCTACCAGAAGACCCAGGGAAATCCGGAATTTCGCTCCAGAGGATCCACCACATCCTCACTTCGACAACTTGAACGTCCAGAAAGAGTCAGAAAGCTTTTGTTCGCTACTTTTTAAACTTATTAATCTCAGATATCTTTTTATGTCACTTTATATGAATACAAAATATCCCATTGGATGGGCACATTATAATTTATTTAACTAATATTTTTTAATTTTATTCTTTATGTGTATGCGTCTGTGTGCATGACAACATACCATGTTTGTGCCTGATGCCTGAAGAAACCAGAAGAGGGAGTTCACTAGAGTTACTGATGACTGTGAGACTCCACGTGGGTGCTAGGAATCGGGCCCAGGTCCTCTGGAAGAGTAGCTGGTGCTCTTAACTGCTGAGGCATCTCCCAGGCCCCTTAGTAAACATTAAAAACTACCATTTATGTGTGTGAGCACATGTATGTGCACCACCTGCATGCAGGAGCCCATGGAGGTCAGAGGAGGGCATCAGATCCCCTGGAACTGGTGTTGACAAACAGTGGGGGGTGCTGTGTGGGTGCCAGGAATCAAACTAAGGTCTAGGCGAGAGCAAGAAACAAATACTCTTGACCACTGAGCCATCTCTTCAGCCCTGGTATTTGACTAATACTTATTTTTTCAGAAGCTTTTTTAAAGCTTTTGTTTGTTGTTGTTGTATTTGCAGGATTGTGTGAACATACGCATGCATGTACATATGTCTATGACTGCATTGGTGTGTGGGTACATGTGCACACACGGTATGGGAGGCAGAGGACAACTGTAGCTGTCATTGTGAAGGTACCTTCCACCTTTTGTTCCAGACAGGATCTCTTACTGTCCTGAAATGTTGTCAAGTGAGTCAACAAGGAACCTGCACCTGCCTCAGCTTGCCCCCTCACCCCTGCTGGGCTTACAGGCATGGCCAGCTCTTTACATGGGTTCTGGGGACCCAAACTCAGGTTCTCGTGCATATAAGCCAAGTACCTTTCTGCTTGAGGTAGCCCTCCACTGCTTCTGTGGATTGTCTTACTTTCCTTTGTTGGGGAGGGGGGGAACAGTGAGCTGCATCCTATGTTGACAGAGTTTCCTAGTATGTGTGAGGTTCTTGGGTTCACTCCCCAGCTTGGGGGTGGGTTGGGAGGTGAAAACGTTTTTTAAACAAAGGAATCTCAATAGTTTCAGAATGTCTTAGAGAAGCTGAGATTTCCATTAGTGGGGAGGGAATCCCATGTTGAGAATGGGATACTAGGGGTACTAGGACAGTAGAGGCGAGCAGATCTGAGTTTGAGGCCAGACTAGTCTACAAAGCAAGTTCCAGGAAAACCAGGGCTACACAGAGAATCACTGAGGTCCTGAAAGGCTGCACAGCTGACAGGATCTTGCATGGCCCATACTGCTACCCAGAAGCTAGAGTTTCCAGAAGCCTCATTCAAATGTGCAACCTGGAACAGTGTGTGCAGTCTGACTGCAGGCTGTGCCAGCATACACATAAGGAGATGGTTGGCACCACAGCTCTCTGGCTGCCTGGGCCCTATTTACGGATCCATTTACATTTGTTGAGTAGCTCCGTGTGCTGCTTGCTACCTGAGACTGGGATGCAACAGTAAAAGTGAGTTAAGGTCACCGAATGGTCAGGACTGGCGTTTGGATCCCCTGACTGAGATGCCTATAAGCCCAGCACTAAGTAGGCAGAGACAGGGGCTCCTAGGACAAGCTGGAGAGTTAGACTAGGTGACATTGGTGAGCTCCAGGTACAGACAGAGAGCCTGCCTTAGCAAGTGGATAGCCACCAAGGAGAACACCCAGTGTTAGATTCAAGTCTATGCACATTCATGGCTGTGACCTGATCACCTGTGCCTTCCCCTCGGGCATGCATGAATACCACACACAAATTCTACATCTATATAAGGAAAAAATACAGGTGGACCTCTATGGATTCTAGGCCAGCCTGGTCTACAGAGTGACTTGCAGTACAGCAAGGGCTATATAAAGACCTAACTCGGAAAAAAAAATAAAAGGAAAAGAAAGAAAGACAGAAAGAAAAGAAAAAGAAAGTGGGGTGCTGCCTTTAATTTCAGCACACAAGAGGTAGAGGCAAGCAGATCTCTGTGAGTTTGAGGCCAGCCTGGTCTACATAGTGAATTCAGAACAGCCAGGGTTGCACAGAGAAACCCTGTCTTGAAAAAGAAAAGAAAGAAGAAAAAGAAAAGAATCCACCATGGAACCAGTGCTCCCAATCAACCAAAGAATGCAGCAAACAGACCACAAAATACATTAGGAGCTACAGTGAGGGATGGGAAGAAACTATGTAGAAGGCCTGGCAAAGGGAGCAAAGCCAGGATGCAGTGAGTCCAGGAGGTTTCTGGGAGGAAGTTTGAAGGGTTCAGGGTTGGACAGACAAGTGAGGACACATGAAATGGTCAAAGACTGGCAAGGTGAGAGCAGAGAAAGAACAGGGCAGACACCCTCTCTTAAAGGTTACAATGTTCCTAAAGAACACTGGGAAAGAACAGGGCAGACACCTCCTCTTAAGGCTACAGTGTCACCAAAGAACACTGGGAAAGAACAAGGCAGACACCTCCTCTTAAGGGCTACAGTGTTACCAAAGGCACCAGGGAAGCAGGAAGGGGCCTGAGGGTGATGGAGAGTCATACTTTAGAGACGGTTGTATTCCTGTGCCTGGAGGATTTGTTCCATTATTCCTGGTCCCCAGTTCTGATATTTTTTGAATAAGGCTTAACACTGGCAGGGAGAGTGGGTAGGGAGTCTGTCTTTTAGTTGAACACATAAAGGATTTTGTATATAATCAGGAAGCTATTTGAGGTATGCACGCAATCATTAAGGGTGAAACAGGCAATGTGTTTGTTTATGTGTTTATTTCTGAATGTAGACATCTCAGTAAGACACAGCCCCCAGGTTGTCAAGTGGTGCCACCTTGTGTGTCTCAGAGGCACAGAGGAGATGGCGGTAGTGAACCAGGTGGGGAGGGGTGGACAGGAGAACACACGTGCATGGACACACGTGGGCGGAGTCTCATAAAAGAACCGGGGAAAGAAGTCTCATCCAGATTCATACAGGCATCTTGACCCGGAGGAGATGAGAAATCAATATTGTTCTCTAGTGGAAAGTTTGATTGTGGATCAAAGTGCACAAGCATTGACTGGTGTTTCTCATCAGAAAGCAGGTTCCTTGATGTGTAGGCTTAGCTTGAATTTTGTGTTGATTCCTGGGGCAAAGATTATAACAGAAAAATTGAAAGCAGAAACATGCTCTGTTGCTTAGGGGGAGTTGCGTCAGATCTGGCTGTAAGTTAGAGAGGGGCTTTCATTCAGGAAACGGAAAATAGGGCCACCAGGGCTCAGACTCTGCTTGGCTTTCTCCTGGCTCTGCACTGCTCCCCAGGCTACCCTACTTACTCTGGCTCCTGGTATTTCTCCAGCTATCAGCTTCCACCTCTTACCTGAGAAAAGCCTCATTAACATATTTGTTTACATTTGTTTGCCTTTTGCTTAAATTATTGAGTACCTTCTAATGGGCTGGTGTCTTATCCAGTTTTCACACTCTTCTGGGGGAAGGTAGACACATGCAACATTTAGGACGTGATAGTTGGGTTTTTTTTGTTTTGTTTTTTACAGAGAACTGAGCATGGAGCAACAGGAAGAGAGACCTTGGTGAATATTAAGAAGTTCAGAGCCGGGTTGGGGATTTAGCTCAGTGGTAGAGTGCTTGCCTAGCAAGCGCAAGGCCCTGGGTTCGGTCCCCAGCTCCGAAAAAAAGAAGTTCAGAGCCAGCACCCACTGCCTCTCTGATCTGCTGCCAATAGAATGGACAAAGCAAGGTCCCATCATGGAAAAAAGGGGGAGAAGTGTTAATAAAGAGAGACCATCTCCTCTAGAGGGGTGTGGGTGGGTGTCAGCAGGCTCAGTGGCAAATTCTAGAGTGAACTTTTCAGTTGAGTTATCCACAGGTCTTCACTGCACCACCTCTGTTCTCATACAGAGAAAAAGGGCTAAGAAAATATGGAGACTGCTCCCAAGTAGTGGGGAGCCTCACCAAACCGGTAGAAACGGGTGAGTTGGGAGATCTTGGTTACCAACTTGATTGGTCAAGCACACATCTGACTTATTTGCGCCAGTGTTGGTGGGAATGAATGTGGGTAAGCAAATAGGGGGCGGTACATCCTAAATGTGAGTGGTACCATCTGATAGGCGGGTGGGATAAAAGTCAGAAAGAGAAGAAGTCCTTCCGTGTGTGACGATCTTCTCCTGAACAGATGGCCCCTGGTGGTCATTTGACTTCAGCTTTAGTCTTGAACTCCTGCCAGCAACTCCATCCAGCCTTGGTCCTGGTCTGCATCATGGGTCCCTCTGGCTCTAAAGTTTCCATTCTCTTGGAATAACCACTTCCAAAAGCTGCTGGTTTCTCTGGCAGCCCAGCACAACCGTGTGAGACTCTTCAACTGTTGATTGTGTAAGCTGACATAGCAAGGCCTTCTTAGAGCGACACATACATTTGGCTCTGTTCCTTCCAAGTCAGACTTCTCAAGCTTGGGTTTCCCACTCACGGCCCCTTTGTGCCTACAAATCATTTTTGTGATCTCAGCTATGTGAGTATATAAAATGGGAATATGTATGGGACACTCCCGACAACAATTCACGAAGGGATTTATTTTAAAAGAATTCTTGGCTATTCATGTAGTTTTGCCATTTATTAAAGACAAAGGCAAGTTGCGTTATGAGATGAGTGTGTGTGTGTGTGTGTGTGTGTGTGTGTGTGTGTATGTTTACACAAATCTTGGCTGAAAAAAATCTTGGCTGAATATTTGATACTGCGGGACTTGGAGTATCGCAACACTCTTCAGAGTTAGTTGATATTTGGATTTACAACTGTGAGTACTGAGCATGCAACGTTGAATAAATATGTAATACCAAATAGCAGAAGTGCATTTAAGGCCATTGGAAATTGTGTGCTAATCCTAAGCCAAAATTCATGGAGTGGCTTCTTATGAAACTCAATCAATGACTCATAGTCATTTGTATTTAATTAATTTTTATGCATAATATTTAGACTTATTTTTATGTGTGTGACTGTGTTGCCTACATGACTACATGATTCCATCTCTGTGCCTGATGCCCAGGAAGTTCAAAAGAGGGATCCCCTGGAATTTGAGCTAGAGATGCTGTGAGCCACCATGTAGGTGCTGGGAACTGAGCCCAGGCCCCTGCAGAAACAAGTGTTCTCAATTGCTGAACCTTCTTTCCATCCCCTTACAATAATTCTTAAAATCAGACATCCTGCTGGACATGGTGGCACACGCCTGCAATCCCAGTACTAGGGATGTAGGCAGGTGCATCTCTGTGAGTTCGAGACCAGTCTCACCTATCTAGTGAGTTCTAGGACAGCCAGAGCGACGTAACAGGATCCTGTCCAAACAAAAAACAAACACCCGACATTCTAACACATTGCAATGCAAAGATAGACTAATATTTATATGCTGAAGAATGATGGGAGGACAATATTAAGTCTGTTTTCTTTGAAATTTAAATAAAAGAAAAAATAGAAGTAAAATCTATTAATTTTCTATATTAAACTATAACTGCAGTTCTTAGCACACAACAACTTGAGTCTGAGTATACTTGCTTTAGATGGGGGAGGGGTATTTGGGCTCAGAAGCCACAGTTAAAATAATTGCCTTTAGAGCAGTGGTTCTCAACCTATGGATCTCGACCCCCCTTTGAAGGTTGTATGATTAATTAACATCCGATATCCTGCATATCAGATATCTACATTACAACTCATAACAGTAGTAAAATTACAGTAATGAAGTAACAATGAAAATAGTTTATGGCTGGGGGTCATCACAGCATGAGGAAGTATATTAAATGATCACAGCATTATGAAGGTTGAGAACCACTGTCCTAGGAAACCCAGAGAGCAAGGGAGTGAAATGGCTTTTTCCCTTGCCTTCTTCTAGAGGTTGAGTGGTTCCTGGGTGGGTAATGGAGACAGACTGATTAAATAGAGTGCTGTCTGTCTGTTCAGACTTGCAGGGTAGCTTAAGGGGCAGGTGGGTGTTCACAACAGACAGTGGGTGACACTGCAAGAGTCTCAGTCAGTAAACAATGTCCGGATCCCTTCCTAACCTATCCCATCCCTAAGCTGGTGGGACCAACTGACCTTGATTTCTGTATCTCAAGAAGCATTGTTCCAGTTTATGTGATAGCCAGTATCTTGAGCATTACTCACTCTCTCTCTCTCTCTCTCTCTCTCTCTCTCTCTCTCTCTCTCTCTCTCCTGTGTGTGTGTGTGTGTGTGTGTGTGTGTGAGAGAGAGAGAGAGAGAGAGAGAGAGAGAGAGAGAGAGAGAGAGAGAGACCCCTGTGACTCCATATTGGTCAGCAACAGTCTAAAGATACTAGGAAAGATGTACCAGTTCCACAGCCAGACACAGTGTATACATTTGTTTTGTTTTGTTTTTTTTTTCTTTTCTTTTTTTTGGAGCTGGGGACCGAACCCAGGGTCTTGCGCTTCAGTGTATACATTTGTAATCCTAGCTCCAGGGGCTGAAGCCAAGAAGGACGACAGCCTGGAGAGAGGGACAGGTTCTATTTCAAAACTTCAAATAAAATAAAATAGAAATTTTATAAGTAATTATGAGTGCCTCATAAAAACCCAGAGAAGGGCTGGAGAGATGGCTCAGTGGTTAAGAGCACTGGCTGCTCTTCCAGAGGTCCTGAGTTCAAATCCCAGCAACCACATGGTGGCTCACAACCATCTATAATGAGATCCGATGCCCTCTTCTGGTGCGTCTGAAGACAGCTGCAGTGTACTTACATATAATAAATAAATCTTAAACATAAAAACCCAGAGAAAAGCCGTTCTTTGTCCAGTTGTGTAGGGTACAGATACCACCCCACATCCTTCTGTGAATGGAACTCACATGAGGAACTGTTCCAGGGCTCCAGAGGACAGAGGGGACACTAAAGTAACCCAGCTAATAATTATAGGTGGCAACTGTGTCCCTTCCAGCTACAGCAACAAAGAAACACACTCTTGCTCCTGAACTTGAGGCTCTCTGAAGCCCCCACCCACACCCACACTTCCCGCAGAGCTGTGGGGAGGCTGCTTAGGGCTGGGGCAGCTCTGTGAGCACTGAACACTGAGCCCTGAACAGTACAGGGAGGTTGGGGCCAGAGAGCTGAAGGTGACAAGCGGACAGAGAGGCTGAGCCCTCACTGAGAAGGCTCAGAAGGGGACAGACAGCTCCTCATAGGATAACAAACAAAACGGAAGTACTGTTTTCTTCCTCCACCCTTGCAGCCCTCCCCTCCGCCCCCCCCCACTCTCCCCCTCATGCTCCCCACTGCAAAGTCTAACAGGAAGTCTGCTGAAGAAACTAGTTTGCCCAGCCCCAGCCTTGAGACACGCAGGACAGGAGTTGGAGACTTCCAGGAGACAGCCATTCACTCACTAACACCCCAGGGACAGGCTGGCTTTGATGACAGTTGCCTTCAGCTATAGAAGGAGTCCCCACCAAAAAGAGTGAACAGAGATAATGCCTGTGCTGAGAGGGACGCAGAATAGCCTGAGTGTTGGGAGGAGATAGACGCCACCGAGCATGTGCAGCAGCGCGGTGGGGGTGGGGGTGGTGGGAGGTGGAGGTGGGGTGCTGGAATGGCTCAGTAGGTAAAGTGCCTTCTGTTCAAGCGTGAGGGCTTAAGTTTGGGTCCTCAGCACCCGCATAAAAGTCGGGTGCAATCATGTGTATCTGTAATCCCGGGGCTGGTGGCAGAGACAGGCAGATCCCTGGAACCGCAACCACTCTAGCCTGGTCTACAATTGCCAGCAACGAAAGAGCCTGTCTTAGGACCCATGATGGATCAACCCTTCTAAGCCTCACCAGCTTCCCTATAGCACGGAAGACTCCAGAAGCTATCCTGGTTTTTGGGGGTTGGGGTAGGGTGGGACTGAAATCAACACCATCTTTCAAGAAAGATGGAGGCAGGAGTTGGAATGGAAAGGCTGAATTGTAGCACTATTACAATTTTTTTCGAGTTCCATTGGATCCTTGAACCCCTCTGTAGACTGCTCATTAGATACACCCCCACAATTTCAGATCGAGTCACTCCCTTTGACCAATGGCTAAACCTAACACAAGCTAAGCCATGAGCTATGGACACCCAGCATTCCCGGGCAATCTGAACAGTGTTCTGCAGTGTTTCCGAGAGCCACCAGGGAAGAAACACAGGATCACACGTCGGAGTGCAAGCTGGAAATCAGTTGGGACTTGCAACCTGACCTCAGAAGGTCTGCAGAGCCAGTGCAAACTGATACCGTCAAGGAGGTGACGCGCTTCTAGGGGAATGGGCTGCAACTGACCCCAACCCAGGGAACATATATTGTTGTGGTATGGGCAGCAGCAGAGGTGAGGGAGACAGGGAACAGCATCTCCAGATGATCGGGAGGAAACCTCTCAGTCGGAAGACGGGGTGAACAGCAGGGATCCCCGCTTCTGCATGCCCTAAGGCTCTGACCTACCTTTGCCAAATCCAACTTCCCTTTAGGGACAAAATCTGGGAGGCCAACTCTCTCTAGAAAGAAAGGACAGATCTGCCAGCGAGTGTTTTTGGAAGACTGAAAAATTTGCACTTGAAGACAAATTTCTCAAGTGAATCTGGGTTAGCAACCTACCACTCCCTTTGCTCTGCCAATTTTTCAAAGCCAGATGGGACCTAATTACCTTTAATTAGGAAGTTTAAATTGTCACTTCTACCCTGGCCATAGAGAAACGGAGGAGCCTCGAGAGATGAGTGCCCTTTTTCTTACATGTGGGTGCAGAGAAGGACGCCCCATGCAGAACGGAGCTCAGAGAAGGAGATCCAAGTGTGGCAGATGTCACAGTGGTCCCCATGTAATTTCAAGACAAAGGATCTCAGGCCACAGTCTCAGAACTTTCTTATTTTCTTTTCTTTCTTTCTTTTTTTTTTTTTTTTTTTACTTTTCTATTTTTTGGAGCTGGGGACCGAACCCAGGGCCTTGCGCTTGCTAGGCAAGCGCTCTACCACTGAGCTAAATCTCCAACCCCTCTTATTTTCTAAAACCAGTATTGGGCTCGGTTATTTTGCTGAGTCTGCCTCTGACGGTACAGGAGTTTATCCACTTGTAAAGTCAAAACCAGTCACATGGATAGGTGCTTTAGAGGACGAGTCGAGGTCTACGAGCCTGAGCTATGTAGTGAGTTCAAGGCCAACTTCAGCCGGTCTCAAGACCTCTTTTCAAACAAACAAAACAAGTAATAAAAGCTAGCACTGCCTTATTCTTCTAATAACACACTTTACTTAAAGAAGATACAGATTTCCGTGGAGTCCTTTTCTTTCTTAGTTAGGGGGTCTCATGAGACCAAAAACTGAGCCTCACAAGTCAGACTAGACTGGCTGACGAGGGAGCTCCAGGCATCCTGCCTCCTCTTCCCCAGTTTTGAGATTACAAGTGTTTGTCACCCAGCATTCATTCATTCATTCATTCATTCATTCATTATTTATTTGTTCATATTTATTTCATGTGTGCCACAGACCACCCAGGGGAGTGTCAGCAGAGGGACCAAGGCTTGGATTTCAGGTAGAGAATGGATTCAGCATGACAGACAGACACCAACTCGAGGTGTGTGCTGCTGCAAAAAGCTTTACTTCTTGGCATAGATTTAAGCAGTTAGAACAGGTACATCATAATTGGCAGTCATCCAGCTCTTATTCATCACCCCACCAAATGTCCCTTGCAAGGAGGAAAGCAGAACGTACAGTCTAGGAAACAATTTTCAGCCTCAAACAATAGTTTAGAAAACTGCAGTTATACTGCCAGATTTGTGGGCACCAGGTATGTATTCATCATTTATCTTTGTCATAATAAAGTTTAAACTCTATATTTATGGCCCCTCAGATTAGTAAGGAAACTTTTGTAACCATAGTTAACTCTTGATAAGTTTGTTCAACTTGTTGGAACTTGTCTATGATCTTTCTAAAAGAATCATTACTGTTTTAAATCATGCTAAACAAAACTTATCCAGAAGGGGGGAAAGGCTTTTCTGGAACAGTCATGTTCTTAGTAACTGCAATTAATTTCTCTCCTATTTGCTGGGAGCTAATGGGTGCAGCAGTTGAGTTCATCGCAGCCGTTGAGTTATCAGGATCATGATGGTGTGAGACGTTTCCGTCTCTGAACTTTCAGTTCCTGAGACATCTAAAGGTCCATGATCATCTTCCCACACTGCTATACTCTTTTTTAAAAATATATCTTTTTTTTTTCCCCGTAGCCGAGGACCGAACCCAGGGCCTTGCACTTTCTAGGCAAGCGCTCTACCCCTGAGCTAAATCTCCAACTTTTTTTTTTTTTTTTAAAGATTTACTTATTTTTATTTATACGAGTACACCGAGTACACCGTAGCTGTCTTCAGACGCACCAGAAGAGGGCATCAGATCTCATTACAGATGGTTGTGAGCCACCATGTGGTTGCTGGGAACTGAACTTGGGACCTCTGGAAGAGCAGTCAGTTCTCTTAACCACTGAGCCACCTCTCCAGCCCATCACACTGCTATACTCTTAAAATCAGATATTGCTGACAGGCTTAAAGTTGCTAAGATCACCAAGGCTAGAACACAGAAGGCACCTCCACCGCAAGCATAGACCCTAGTCATCATCTATTTGTAGGGAGACGGCCAGGGACCTCCAGGAGGCCAAGCCATTCCAGGCACATGCCTCTGTTCTGGATAGAAACGAAACACCAGAGCTTCATGTCATACAGACTCCACTGGCACGTGTGCACTGATGTTTTGCCTGTGTGTGTGTCTGTGTGAGGGTGTCAGATCCCCTGGAACTGGAGTTACAGGCAGTTGTAAGCTGCCATGGGTATGCTGAGAATTGAACCTGGGTCCTGGGGAAGAGCAGCCGGTGTTCCTAACAAAAGCTGAGCCAGGGCTGGAGAGATGGCTCAGTGGTTAAGAGCACTGACTGCTCTTCCAGAGGTCCTGAGTTCAAATCCCAGCAACCACATGGTGGCTCACAACCATCTGTAATGAGATCTGATGCCCTCTTCTGGTGTGTCTGAAGACAGCTACAGTGTACTTATATACATAAAGTAAATAAATAAAATCTTTTAAAAAAATAAAATTAAAAAAAAAAAAAAAAAAAAAAAAGCTGAGCCATCTCTCTAGCCTGCCACCCCAGCCTTTTACATTGGTAGTGGGCGTTAATTCAGGTCCTCAGGCTTGAGTGGCTAGCACTACACTGATGGAGCTGCAGCACACAATGGGATTTTTAGAGTTGAGAAGGGTGTGAAATAGCTCATTAGAGGCCAGCAGAATGGCTCTGCAGGTAAGAACACTCGTCAACCCCCTTGACAGCCTGAGCTCAAGCTCCAGAATCCTCCTTTTAAAAAGGCCAGGATAGGTGATCTGTGCCTACCCCATCGTTCCTGTGGTGAGACAGCCAGGATAGGTGATCTGTGCCTACCCCATCGCTCCTGTGGTGAGACAGCCAGGATAGGTGATCTGTGCCTACCCCATCGCTCCTGTGGTGAGACAGGGGTGGAGACGGAGAACTGACCAGAAGCTTAGAGGCCAGCCAGCCTGGAACTGTAGCATAGAAGCAAACAAGAGAGACAGACCCTGCCTCGGGCAAGACAGAAGGTGAAGACTAACACCCGAGGCTGTGGTGACCTCCATGCACTCTTTAGCACTCACACAACACACACACACACCCTACACACAGGTTATATATACAGACGCACACACCACATACAGACACACCACACACAAATAGTCATAAACACACACCCACATTATATAGATAGATACACATACCACACACATTCACATACATACCACACATACAGACACACCACACACAAATAGACACATACCACATACACACACACAAATGTATCCTATACACACATTATATATACAGACACACACCACACACATATAGACACATACCGCATACATATAGACATACTACACACATATATATAGACATACCACACACATATAGACACATACCACACACACACACACACACACACACACACACACACACACACACACACACATACACACAAACGTATCCTTTTTTTTTTTTTTTTTTTGGTTCTTTTTTTCGGAGCTGGGGACCGAACCCAGGGCCTTGCACTTCCTAGGCAAGCGCTCTACCACTGAGCTAAATCCCCACCCCCCCCCCTTTTTAAAAAAGATTTATTTAGGGGCTGGGGATTTGGCTCAGTGGTAGAGCGCTTACCTAGGAAGCGCAAGGCCCAGGGTTCGGTCCCCAGCTCCGAAAAAAAAGAACCAAAAAAAAAAAAAAAAGATTTATTTATTATATATAAGTACACTGTAGCTGTCTTCAGACACACCAGAAGAGGGCATCAGATCTCACTACAGAGAGTTGTGAGCCACCATGTGGTTGCTGGGATTTGAACTCAGGACCTCTGGAAGAGCAGTCAGTGCTCTTAACCACTGAGCCACCTCTCCAGCCCCTCGAACGTATCCTATACACATGCTATATATATAGACACACATCACACACATATAGATATTATACACACACATATAGACAAAACACACACACACACACACACACACACACACACACACACACACACACACACACACACACACATGCAGACCATAGCTCCCAGAGTTCTTCTGCTCCCAGCATGATGATCTGGTCTGAATCAGTTTTTAGGGTTGGTGCCCCAGCTGAGCACACTGTTCTGGGTGGAAGTGGTTGGAAGACTTTGCCACACATAGGCCCTGACCACAGCTCCACTGCTCAGAGCATTCGTGTGAAGTGGATGCAGGGGGTCAGCCAGAGCATCCTACATTGCACAGTGGGTCTGATGTAGCGGCCATTTCCGTCCTGTGAATTTTCTAAGACGACCGTGAAGTCTTATTCAGGGAAGATTAAAGAGTAAGTTGGAGGAGCTATTTAATTACAATATAAAAAGATTCTATTTTTAGCTAATCTCAGGAGCACAGAACTGTTGTTTTTAAAGGCTACATGTAACATTTGCTCTGCCCTGTCCCATTGGATCTAACAACACACATAGACCACTTGCTTTGTGACACCTAATCGCTGGTGTGTGTGTGTTTAATTTTTTCAAATTAGTTTTTGAGAATTTTGTACGATATATTTGGATTATATTTGGCCTACCACTCTAATCTCCTCCGAGATTCACACCCACCTCCCTGCCCCTCAACTTCCTGTCCTCTTTAAGGAATGCATCTAGACCAAAGTATGCTTCCCGCGTACTCTCGGCCATCCGTTGGAGCAAAATTGACCTACCAGGAGCCACACCCTTAAAGAAGCCATCGGCTATTCGTAGCTCCTCAGTTAGGGGTGGAGCTCACGAATTCCTTCCCTTCAGCTTAGATGGTTAACTGGTTTGAGCGTGCACAGGTCTTGCGGGTGTGAGTACCGACAGTCCCATCATGTCCAGAAGATGCTGCTTTGCACAGACCCTGCCCAGCTTCTGGCTGTTACAGTCACTCCACAACCCTTCTGCCGTGGTCCGTGAGGCTGGGATGGGAGTGATGATGCCTCAATGGCCCGTTTAGGGCTGAGCATCCCACTGACACTCTTCTGGGCCCTTGGATCAGTTTGTACATTAGGAACTACTCGGACGAGGTTTGAGAGTCGCTCTAAACTGTAGATAGATAGAGAGCAATACATTTACTGGTCAGGTGGATAACACATCCGTTTAAAATAACAGTAATAGGTTCACCTCTGGGGCCTGGGAACTTCCCAATCATGGATCTTTGCCCAGACTTACAGCACCACAAATGTGTTTCCTCGTGGGGAGTGGACCTTAAATCCAATCAGAAAACTGTCAGAACCTTCTGCCCCTATAATACCTGTGCCATTACAAAGCCACGGGCAGTATCTTGGGCTTACAGCTAGATAAGACTGTTGATGAGGTCCCCTGTCTCCTATCCCTACATAGTACCATCCAATACTATGAAAGCTACTACCAATGAGGAAGCCCCTCAGTTAATACCAACTCCATTACTCTGTGTCCTGTGACAAATGTGTGTGGTGTTTTCATCTTAAGCTGGTTTTAGGTCTTACCCTAAAACTCTGATGGATAGCCAAGAGCCAAGGACAGCAACCTGTCTGAGTGAAAAAAGAAATAAAAGGAAGAACATGGCTCTCCCAAGGTGCGGTGGGGAAGAACGCTCATTGTGGATAAAAGGGAGAGCATAGAGAGAGGCAGAGGCATCTGGGAGAGGCCAGAGTGGTTTTATCTACACTGAGCTGGGCCTTGTGGGGAGACAGGGGGAGGGAGAGCAAGAGAGGAGCCGCTGACCAAGAGCGGCGGCCTGGGCCAAGAGATTGGTCAAGAGAACAAAGGGTAGACCAAAAGGAACAGGTAACCAAAATGGCTGGATTATACAGGGGACAGAGGAGCCAGGGGAGGGGAGCCCAGGCCTTGGGCTGGAGAATTTTAGGGTAGGGCCCAGAGTGTGACAACTGTACTCTGTAACAGGTAGGGACTGAGGGATGCTGGGAGAGCCTGGTGTCAGTGTCTGCTTTGCTGTTAATGGGTACCTCAGTTAACAGTTTGTTCTGGATTTGAGACCTGACAGTATCTTCTTTGGGGATCTGTGTCTTCAAGATAACTTTGACTAATAACTCAGGGGTGTCATCCAACCCCTGGTAATAGGCTTTTTATTTTTTTTCTGGGAGAGGCATAATCCTCTGTGAGGGGTAGTTCCAACTGTGTTCTATTACATTAATATGCACATTCATATAAACATCTACACTGCATTTATATTAATATGTTTACATATTAATATTTTAATATTCAGACATTGTGAGTATCAGTCATTCCATGCTCACACATTTTAGTTAGGACTGGACTTGGGGGCCATTCCAAGCGACCATTTGTTAAGTAATCTGATTCTCGATGTCTGCCCTTGGTCCTTCCCCCGCCATGAACAGGAGGGCAACATTGCATCATGGTTCTCCCTGGCACGGACAGCACACCAAGTGTTCCCTATATTTAGCCAACATGAAGTCATTGCAGCCCGACGCCTGCCCCGTGCAATCTCTGCTTTGTTTCGCAGCTCACGTGACTGATGCCCTGACTTTGTACGTGACCTATGTCCTTACACGGATTGAAAGGGGCTGAAAATCTCGCTAGGAAAGCTGTGCTTGGTGAGTAACAGTTGAAACCCTAAATCCCGAGTCCCTGAGAGAACCCTAAAGTGAATCTTTGACATCTCCTGACAACCAGGGAGACCTTGTTTATTCTCTTCTTGGTGAAAGGGGAGATTCCTAGAGTGGGCAGGCTGGGGAAGGAGGCACCGCCTATATTGTCCATGCAGCCTGGAAGAGCATGGTGTCTGTGGTTTCCAACTCTGCTCTCAGCTCTGCTCTTCCAGCAACCTGCAGTGACAGATCCACCCAGAAACACAGTGCCGCCAGTCAGGCAGACCATCCAACTGGACAAGGGGCACGGCTTCAGAAGTTCAGCAGTTGTCTGTTGATCGAGGCTTGGAGTCAACTTCATTTAGCTCAGAGTGTGTATGCTTGTGTGTGTGTGTGTGTGTGTGTGTGTGTGTGTGTGTGTGTGTGTGTGTTTGTGTGTGTCTAGGTATTGACAATAAAAATTAAAGTCTTTTGTTTTTTTTTTTTTTTTAAATTTGGTGTTTGAGACAGTGTTTTGTATCCCTGGTCCAGAATTCCATATGTAGACCAGGCTGCCTCTCAGTCACAGATATCCACTAGCCTCTGCCTCCAAAGCACTGGGACTGAAGGTGTGTCCCATACACGCCCAGCTGCAATCCACATTATCAATTCCCAACTTCTTGTTTCTCGCTTTGGATTGCAGGAAGGATTGGCTCCCACCAGAGGATCCCGTTTTGTTTTGCTTCTTCACGGGTGGGGTCAGCAGAAGAAGGCAGGGATATTAAAGACAATTAACCTGACAAATTTTGGAAGCCTTCAATACCGTGCAACATTTGGCGGGGCCAGCTGACATCTCCGTTTGTCCTACCAGAGCGCTACGACACCCCGCTCCGTCACTCAAAAATTTTCTTCTGCTCTTAACAATAGTTTATGACAGAGATAATTTTAAAGGACATTGAATATTACTTAGGGGGAAATTAGACATGTGAGACATAGCTCAATTAGTAAAGTGTTTCCTGGCATGCATAGAACCCTGGGTTCAGTCTCTTACACTGTATAAAACTGGCCGGTTGTGAATGCTTGATCTCAGTACTTGGGAGGAAGAGGTAGGATGGCCAGAAGTTCCAGCTCATGCTCAGCCACACGGTCAACTTGAGACCCGTGTGGTAAAAGCACAGCTCTTATCTTAAAAGAAGCCGTAGCTGAGTGCGTGCATGGCTGAGGAACACAGATTTAGAATTTACCCCGAATTCCATGTTACAACTCAGAAGTGAAATCATGAAGTTTCATAGTTTTATAGAACAAAGAAAGTTATAAATCATAAATAAAATACATCGATGAGTACATCAGAGAGGTGGTTACAGAAAGATGAGGAAGCTTTTCTACAGGACTAAGATGCTATCCGGTGACACCGGTGACAGTCTTAGCTTGGTGGAAGTCACTGAGTCTGCTAAGGTAAAAGATTCCAAAGGTTTTTAATGTACTACTCACAGAATGCTAGTTGAACATACAGGATAAGCAATGGCTAGTCATCAGGCTAAAGCTAGCCTGAGATAGGTAATTAGGTTCTGGACCTGCAACAGTCCAACCTCCCCCATCACTGTCCTTCTACCAGTGTGTTACAGGATATTTGATCACACCATGACCCCCCAGGTTGTGTTATTTACTGAAAAAAGAAAACCTGTTTCTAGCTGTGGTGTGGCTCAGCCCTTAGTACAAACCTTTAATCCCAAATGATGAAGGTAAAGTCAGTTTGCAGAAGGAAGCATCCGTATTTGATGTCTAATTGAGTGGCAGACAGAGTGACGAATCAGAAAAAGATTTGACAGAATAGAATATGTCCAGCTCTCATGAGAAGACAGAGGGAAGGGAAGATACTTAGAAGAGCAGTGGAGAGAGAGAGAGAGGGAGGAGGCAGGTTTATAAAGACAAGATAAAGAGACAAAGCCAGAGAATGAGGAGCTGGAAGATTAGAACAGATTGCTTGAATTAATTTGAGGTCAAGCAGAGCAATTCAGGAGAGGCAGAGAGAGGAGAGAGAGAGAGAGAGACAGAGACAGAGACAGAGACAGAGACAGACAGAGACAGAGAGGGGAGAGACAGAGAGAGAGACAGAGACAGAGAGGGGAGAGACAGAGACAGAGGAGACAGAGAGAGAAAGAGACAGAGACAGAGAGGGGAGAGAGAGAGACAGAGGAGACAGAGAGAGAAAGAGACAGAGACAGAGACAGAGGCAGAGACAGAGACAAACAGAGACAGAGAGGAGAGAGAGAGAAACAGAGACAGAGACAGACAGAGACAGAGACAGAGAGGGGAGAGACAGAGACAGAGAGACAGAGAGACAGAGACAGAGGAGACAGAGAGAGAAAGAGACAGAGACAGAGAGGGGAGAGAGAGAGACAGAGACAGAGGAGACAGAGAGAGAAAGAGACAGAGACAGAGACAGAGGCAGAGACAGAGACAAACAGAGACAGAGAGGAGAGAGAGACAGAGAGAGAGAGACAGAGAGAGAAAGAGACAGAGACAGAGACAGAGGAGACAGAGAGAGAAAGAGACAGAGACAGAGGCAGAGACAGACAGAGACAGAGAGACAGAGACAGAGGAGACAGAGAGAGAAAGAGACAGAGACAGAGAGGGGAGAGAGAGAGAGAGAGAGAGAGAGGATTGAATCAGTCAGCCTGGAAAGGAGTTTGAGTCAGAACGGCTGAGTTGACCCAGCCAGAGTTCAGAAAGAACTGGAAAGGGTGAGCTTATTCAGCAGGAAGTCTCAGAGGCTGGAAGCATCTAGGCCCAGATAAGATCGTACGGAGGCTAGAAGCTTCCAGGACTAGGCCTAGGTTAGCAGAGAAGGCAGTAAATCTCGGAGACAACAATGAATGCTGGGAACAGTGCTACTTACGCATCAGTCAGCCCTTCTCTACAGACAGAGCCGCTTTCCACCAACTCCCACTGACACCAGAAAGAAAAAAGAAAAACAATATTTTTAAAACTGCTGTTTTACAGCAGAGGACAGTGTAATGATACTGGTATACATTCCATTTGTCATCACTCTCTCATTAAATTGTTATTATGTGCTCACATTTTACCTTAATTTTCCCAGTTCTCATTCTGTATATTTACAAGGTACAAGGTGAATTTGAATTTAAAAATGCAGTGTGGAATAATTAAGCAAACTAGTTAACATATTCATCACGTCAAATATTTTTATGCTGAGAACATTTGAATATTCTCTAGAAAATTATGTGCTAATCACAGTTTTTGTAATTTCATCAAATTATGTTTTCAGCATGACTTTAGTTGTGGTTTAGATTTTCACTAAGATTTTTTTTTTTTCTTTAGGCAACATTAAAAAGAACATGATTCCAGACTAGGGAGATGACTCAGCAGTTAAGACCACTGACATAGTCTATAATTCCAAGATCCGACTCCCTTACACAGACATACATGCACGCAAAACACCAACGCACATAAAATGAAGATGGGGGGGAGGGGATGGAGAGGGGGAGGGAGAGGGAGAGGGGAGGGGGAGGGGGAGGGAGAGGGGGATTATTACCCTGAACATAAGACTCACAGTACTCGGGAGGCAGAGCAGGCAGATCTCTGAATTGGTGGCCAACCTAATATAAATAGCAAGGTGTTTAGGCAGGTCAGGGCTATATAGTGAGGTCCTGACTGGAAGGAGAAGGGCAAGTGGGTGAGACAGGAGATGAAGGAAAAGAGGAGGAAGGAAAGAGGAAACAAAGCAGTCAGATGAGGTAAACTCCCAAGGCAATCCAGGATGGACTTGGCTTTAATGGCTCCTCATTACATTCCTGTAGGCTGACAAGTAGAATGATATGACCCATAACCTATGACCTATGACCTTTGGCCAATTACCACCACACATTTGATTCTTCTCATGAAAGAAACATATAGGCTCTTGAGATGGCTCAGAAGGTAAAGGGGCTGGCTCCCCAGCCTGATGGCTAAATTCCATCCCTGGGCCCCACATGGTATGAAGAGAGGACCAATTCCTGAATGTTGTCCTCTGACCTCCACATGTGTATGCATACCCTATCCCCAACCTAGTACATATACACAAGACAGACAGACAGACAGACAGACTGTCTCTCTTTATCTGTTTTTCTGTGTAGCCCTGACCATCTGTCCTGGAATAACAGCCCAGCTAAAATGCATGTTTTAAATAAAAAGAATTTTGAAAAGAGAAGTCGGCCGAGCTAATTTCAAGGGAAGCACTGAGTTAGCTCAGGTCGATTAAATTATTTCAAACTCCGGCACTTATCATTAGTAACAAGTCAATTTCCACACACCCGCACACTAATGAGAACAGCTGTGCTGGCTGCTTACCAGTCATCAACACCTCAGTGTGAAGGAAGAGCTAAGAGAAGATTCTCAGAGATGAAGGCGGTGGGGAGAGGCCAGAACAGTGGGCATTTGGAACAGGGGATGGGTCTCCTGGGGAGACGACGGCTCTAAAGGTGCAATTCTGCACAAGGACAACTCTCAGAAGGACAGGCAGAGATCCTATGAATCCCAGTCCCACTGCTTTGAAAACCACAGAAGCCAAGTTCTTTAAAAGTGTGGTCCAGATTTTACTTTAACCCGACACTAGGATTCCCAGTGCTAATTATCATGACAGTAAAGGGAAGTTGGTTCTTTCCAAACTCGTACATGGTAGTCTGTGCAGTCACCATTAAAATTAGAGTGAGATTGGGAGCTTGACCCTTAAAAAACGAATATATTCTATATAGAATTGCTATTCTATACCAGTCAAGATATACCATATGAAGCTGGGTAGTGGTGGCACGCACTTTTAATCCCAGCACTTGGGAGGCAGAGGCAAGTGGATCTCTGTGAGTTCAAGGCCACCCTGCTAGGTCTACAGAACAAGTTCTAGGACAGCCAAGGATACACAGAGAAACCCAGTCTCAGAAAATTATATATATATATATATATATATATATATATATATATATATATATATATACACACACACACACACACACACACACATATATATATATATATTTGTCAATAGTTTCTACTACTCTATGTTAGGTCTCACAAGAAGTCTAGTAATAAATTCTGAAATATGGGAGGATTTCTGGAGTCTAGATAAAAGCCGTCATTCCTCAGAAATTTGTGAAACTGGTTCCCATCTGCCAAAAGAAGACATTTTCTTTACCTCTGGCAGAAGGAACACAGGGCTACCTATGGTTGCATATCAGAGTCCACATGGGCTTCCAGGCTCCCTCTGTCCCCGCTGGCCAGTACTTCGTGTACACGTCACAGCCCCCATCCTTCTCACGCGCAGGCTTCTCTCCTCCCTGATACCTATTTGTTCTCTTTCTAAGGGTAAACTGTCCATCCTCTCATGGATCGTATCCCCCCGCCCCCATTCACCCACTCCCGACGCCCCTTGTGCTGTAGGCCCCTGCCCCACCCCCATTCATCCCGGTCAAATCCCCCCTGGGCCCCGCCCCCATTCACCCCCCCACGCCCCGTGTTGTATCCCCCGCCCCGCCTCCATTCACCCCTGCTACTCTTCCTTTTCTTGGAGCTAGCCCTGGCCATGTCCAGTTTGCTCTCTCTTACCTCCGCTCTCAACTCTTCCAGATGCTTCTAGATTCTCTCTCTCTCTCTCTCTCTCTCTCTCATATCACAATAAAAACCTTCCCCTTAATAATGGAATCATCACACTGGGAGTTTCTTTACTGTGCCCCCTTGCATACAGTATGTTCAAAACAATAATTTAAATGTTTTTTTCACAAAGATGATATGCTTCCATAATCATCTGTATGGAAACGATAGACTACTCATTAAATGGTATGCCCATTTGACAAAAGCATACAATGTGGATCTCTGCCTATCTCCATATATATATATATATATATATATATATATATATATATATATGTATATATATATGTATGTGTGTGTGTGTGTGTGTGTGTGTGTGTATGTATATGTATATATGTGTATGTATCAAGCGCTATGGATACACTATGAGATAGATCACCAGCCCGATCCCCAATTATGCACAGGAGGAGAGAGGCACAGAGGTGCTAGGTGATGGGCCTCACGTCACCCACACACGTCAGATATGAACAGGGAAGAGAAGGGTGCAGCTCTCCCTCTTTGTAGCAAAGTCAGCCTTTGGATGGCTGGGGAGGGAAACAGAGGAGACCAGGTCTGTCTGCTCAGAGCCCTCAGCATCTGTGATTGGAAAACAACCCCAGGCCAGTTCTGCTGAAGTCCTTACCTGCACGGCAAAATTCGTTTCTAACAGATACAAAGAGAAGGCTTGCCATCGGGTCTGGATACTGACACGATCTGAATAGAAACCAAGAGGAAATCCATGAATTTTAATGGCCTTAGTGGTCACTCAGGTCAAGGGCTTTCCAAACCATTCCCTACACACACCCAAAGACCCAGGAGCAGCCATCGTGGGCATCCTCGCCACAGGAGCAGCCAACCATGCTCATCTTTGCGTCTGTTTCAGTATTTATCAGCAGTACTGGCACAGGGGTGCTTGTTCTGAGGATGAGCCCACGGTAAGTATTTAGATTTTGAAAAGTGACCTCATTTAAGGGCAGTATTAAGGGGCCAGTGAGATGGCTCAGCAGGTAAGGTGCTTGCCCCAAGTCCGATGGCCTGAATCTGAGCACTGGTATCCACAAGGTGGGAGAGAGCAAACTCCAGTAAGTTGTCCACTGACCTCCACATACATGCCGCGGGGTGTGCCTGCCATCTGTGAACTAACAAATAAAAATGTAAAAACACAGAACAAAGCAATACTAAGGCCAACAGCACACTGCAGGGCATGCCTGAAACCCCAGTACTTAGGATGTGGAGGCAGGAGGATCAGGAGTTCAAGGTTAACCTCAGCTATATATTGAGTTTGAACCCTGTCTGAAAATGAACCAACAGTCATATTAAATAGTGAATGGTGTAAGTAGTAACTGAATTAACTGATAAAAAAAGGATGAATGGATTTTTTCCACTATAAAAATGACTTAAAGCGATTTGTGAAATACCGCTGGAGTCCATTTTGTGTTTCCTCCGCAGGCCTGGCAGGCGAGGGTTTAGGATGCCCGCCTTCTGCACGCATGGTCATTTAAGTGCCTCTGACAGAGTTACAAAGCACCGCTGAGGACTCTGGGCCCCCACTCACCTGCCTGCCTCCCCTTCCCCTATGTAGTGACATCTGAACCCTTCTGGTAGCTATGCTTCTAAAGCTCCTCAATTCCCCCACCCCCACCCCCATCCCCCACCCTACCCCCCACCCCATCTCCAGGGCAACCCTACCTGGACTGAATCCTAACACATCTTCTAACTTCCAATCCGAGGCTTCTCCTTCAATCCGCCCTCACACTACTGCCAAAACCTCCAGTCTGACCCCACCGTGCCCCAGCACACAGGCTAAAGTCCAAGTCACTCAACGAGACTCTAACAGCATTTGGCAGTGGGTCTATGCTAATGGTTCCAAACCCATTCACTGGCAGTCAGGACGAGAGTGTCCCCCTGTCCCCCCCCCTCCCCGCCATGCCTAATGTCTTCTTCCTTTGCACAAAAATGTTTCAGGCCCACACATGGCCCCCACAGAACTGATTCCCACCTCTACAGCAGGCATTTTGAATGAACCACCTCAGGATGTAACTGACCCTCGGAGAAGAAGGCATTTTAAAGAGATACGTGTGTCCTTCCTTCCTTCCGTTTGTCTATCAGATAGTTAAAGCAGTGAACCCCAAGAAACTGTAATTCCTCAAGAGTCCCACGATGGGGAAAGAAAATACCCAAAGCTTGGACGAGTTAGAGAGGACACAAAGGGATTTACAACTTAGAGATGATGGGTCAGTGGTGGGCAGGACCAAACCTTAACCAGGACTAGTTAGGTGTGTATAACATTGACTGTCTACTTGAACTTCAACCTCACTTCAGGACTCCAAAGATAGACTCGAGGAAGGTCACTGGATCTGTTTGTTTTCTTTCCTAATGTGGCCACCTAGAATAGATTTCTTTCCTGTTTTTTTTTTTAAAACTATTAATTTGGCTGTTTAAATTAGTTTGTGGAGGATGGGTATCTGAAGTTGGCTTGTTGGGACACAGGCTGTGACCCTAAGAATGCAGCCGTTACACCAGACATAGGTCAGGGTCTTATGTCATTGAGCACATGGTGCAAGGGGTCATAGCTCAAGCCAGTAACCGTGACTTCAGAAAAGAATGGCGGTGTTTACTGGGCACCCATACCACACAGCCATGGTCTATCTCATCCTCCTTTCTATTCTCTTGGAGGAAGCAGGTGACTTCCGGGAGGAGCTGGTGACTCATGAGTTCAGCCTGGATCAGCAGTAGCTGAGCTGTGACCTCCAGTTTAACCTTCCGTAAGGAGTGACACGCCCCCTTGCCAGGGACACAGAATGAATCCTGAGATTTTGGCCTTGGTGAGTATCGGAAGTCTGTTGAGATTTAAATGCCCACCACCACTCTTCGCAGCCATTTAATCTTGTATGCCAGGCTCCAGATGATTACAGACATACAGAGATATACCAGTGAGCAAGACAGGGTTCCTGTGCTTTTAAATATGAACATGGCCTCGTGTGGCTCAGACAGGCTGTCCTCACTCTCACGGTTAGCTGAGGATGACTGATCAGATTTCTGACCCTTTAGTCTCCTTATTTCAATGGCTGGAATTATAGGTGACATCACCACACCCAATTTACACAGCAAACCCAGAGCCCTGCTTGGAGGTTGCTTTAGATTTATTTCCGTATGTGTGCATATCTATATTTTGCATTTGTTTGTGTGTAACTTGTTCTTGCAGAAACTGGAATTACAATGAGTTCTTTGATTTACCTGATACGGGTGCTTAAAATTGAACCCTGGTCCTCTGGGAGAGCAATTAGACACACTTCACTTCTAGGCCACCTCTCCAGCCCCTGTTTGGAGTTTTTAATTGGTATCTCTCCTCCTGCCTGAATTCTCCATCAGACACTGCTTCAGGAGGTATGTGTTCCTCCTCGGGCTTGGCAAAGGCTTGGCAAGGGCTTGGCATGGGGAATATCTGTTCAGTCGCCAAATGGGTGAACAAAGGGCTCTAAATTTATTCTGGATTTATCTGAGGAAAAGGAGTGAGCTTTGAGGAAGGGACTCAAGAGGTCTCTTGGAGAAGATAACTGTTTTGAGGACCATGAAAAGTCACTGAAGAGTTCCAAAGAGGGAAGGTATATCTTGAAATAAGAAACTGCCTCATGTTAGAGTCCTTGTGCTTTGCAAGTTGAATCTCCCATGACCTGTGTTTAACCCTCAGATCCTCCAGTCTCCTTGCCTGACCTTCAGACCTCTAGTGAGGAAGGAGGAGGAAATGAAAACAAACAAACAAACCCTCCCAAACAAACAAACAACTGTCAAACAATGCCGGAGGTGGTGGCACACGCCTTAATCCCAGCGCTGGGAGGCAGAGGCAGGCTGATCTCAGTGAGTTCAAGGCCAACCCGATCCTTTAAAGAGATAATTCTAGGACAGCTAAGGCTACACAGAGAAACCCTGTCTCAAAAACAAAACAAAACAAAACAGAACAAAAAAACCCTGGCAAACAAACCCAGTCTCCAAAAAATGAGATAAAACAGAAACAATCAAATATAAAAACTGGCAAACAACATTTAAAATATTGCCAATTATCTTCTTTTACTTGTTTGACATAGAGACTTTCTATTGGTCCAGGCAAGCCTCCACCTCGCAATCCTCCTGCTCAGCCTCCTGAATTCTGGGCGCACAGGTGTGCCCCACCGTACCCGGTCTGATGTGCTGCCAACTGTCCCTGCCTTCCTATTAACATGAAGTTGGCACAAGCAGCCACAATCCCCTACTGCTTCCTTCTGGCTTCCTCGAAGTTCCTGAGTCATCTCCACCTCTGAAGGCAGGGCTGTGGGAAACGGGACACTGGTCCCTTCTGAGCTCTTCCATTCACTAAGCCCTTCACTCTCATGCTATCTATGAGATCCAGATGGAGCTGTCACACATGGTGGCTCCTCTGTTAACTCTGGCCATCATACTCCATGGTGGTCCTACATGGGACTTGAGATTAGAGGCTTACCTTAGAGGCCGACAAACCCGTATCTGGAGATCCCATGAAAACAGCGAGGCAAGTACATAATCAAATGAACCATTTGAGCCTGGAGGGAAAACATTTTATACCGTGGGGATTAAAGTTGCTTCCTTGGGGTGCCAGGGAAGGAACTTGGGGACAAGAGCATGTCACACACACAGTCTGTCACCAACTGACGTCACAGCCCTATGAGTTTCACTCTGAAAGAGGAGCTCACCAAGTTGCTCAGGCTAGCCTAAGTGGCCAGACATACTATCATGCCTGCCTTAAAGTTCTTATTTGAAAAAAAATGAAAGTAAAAGAGCTGAGTGTGGTCACTGGAGCCTGCAATCCCAGTCCTCAGGAGAGGAGACTGAGATAGGTGTTCAAGGCCAACCTGGGCTACATAATGAGTTCCAGCTTAGCCCGGTCCAACAGAGTAAAACTGTCTCAAAACCAAAGGAAGGCAGGAAAGAAGGGAGAGAGGCAAGGATAAAGCCTTTCATTCTGTTACATTTACTATGTTATTCCTCTCTCCTCGCAGAATTATGCATGGCCACACTTGACCGGCTTTCGAAGGGCCTCCTCAGTAGAAGATTGTGTATTTCGCTTGCCCACACACACACTGGATGATCTGAGGCTAGGAGTGTCTTCTGTTTTAGCCTGGGCTGACCTGGGCCTTGAGCACCAAACCCTCAGAGATGGGACAAACTTTCTTTCTGGTTCCTTTGCAAGAATGGAACCCCTTGGAATCGGCCTGCGTATGACCGTGAGCTTGGAGTCCTGCCCGTGTCAGGTCACCGCAGACCTTCATGCTCACCGGCAGGGAAAGCATAGATGCTTCTTGTCGTCAGCCACTGAGACTTTGAGGTGGTTGGTAACACTCCAAGCAAACAGACTAATCCGAAAGTAAGGCCCGTCTTGTTTTTGTTTTTATTAAGTTAACATTCACTCTTCATCTTCGTTTTGTGGATGGTCTTCTTGAGGGAAATAGTAATGTGTCTCTGACCTTTTCCCATCCTCAGCACGTTTCTGGGGCATCTCCCAGCATGCCAGTTGCGTAATGCAAAAAGCTGGGCAGCCTCTTTCTCACATCTGCCTGACAGGAAAATAAATTAGAACCACGATACTCCCTCCCCTGCCAAAGTCCCAGGGAAGCCCTGAGGCTGCACAGAAAATTGGGTGGCCTTTGTCACGAGCCAAGCCAGACCACTAGCTCCATGTAGAATCTGAGAATTTTAAAGATTTTTTTTTTAATCAAGATTGCCCCTCAGTGAAGACCCTGTTCCCACACAATTGAGCTCAAACGTTTTTTTTTAAACTAGCAAACAATTCATGCGACATTGTCCACACTGCCCTCCAGGTGGCAGTAGAGAACCGCTGCCTGCCCAGCACACTGACGTCACCTTGTTTACCCGGTTTCGGGTCATTTTTAGATCTAAGATCACAGGATGTTAATCAGGCCAATGATTTCCCATTCGTTTGGCCAAAGGCCCTTGTCATGGGCATTGGGACAAGTATGATGTCCTTTTAGATAAAGACATTTTTGCTGCGGGAAGTACTTATTTGAAAACATTTGTAATTTCATCTTTAGGAGATGGGAAAATTGTGCATGGATCTGTACTGTGGCCATTTGGGGTCACTTTCATTTTGGAGCTGGAATGTGAGTGGCCTTAACTGAAGAGAGGCAGAAAACTACATATTACAATAGCGTGCCTTCTCAGAGACGCAGGCGTCTTTCTGCTTCAGTCTTCCCCTTTATTTATATAGGATTCAGCAAGAAAGCATTTAGGTTTTGAAGTTTGGAGGGAAAGGAGTAAGAGCTAATTTAGTCTAGCTGTCTCCTGATTCCTGATTCTCCTGATGCCACCCTGGAGTTTAGGTGTCAGGAGGTCCCTGCAGGCCGCACCCAGGAGCCTCAGACTGTCCGTTTCCAACAATGTGGCTGAGAGTTTCTCTGTGACTGTTAAAGAAGCAAAATAAACAAAATTCCTCAGATGCTGGGCATTGTGGACAGGCCTGTGATCTCAGCTATGCTGGAGGCTAAAGTCAGGTGGGAAAATTAAAGTCTATATGGGCAACAAAGGGCTCAAAACTGGGCAGCTCAACTTCGCAAGACAGTTTCAAAACGACTAGTTAAAAACAAAAACAAAAACAAAACAAACCAAACAAACCAACCAAAAAAAAAAAAAAAAAAAAAAAAAACAAAACAAAACGAGGAGACTGGAGGCGTTGGGCACGCCTTTAATCCCTGCAGAGGCAGGCAGAGCTCTGTGCACTTGAGGCTACAGAGTGAGTTCCAGGACAGTCGGGGCTGGCTACTCGGAGAAATCTTGTCTCCAAAAGGTAGAAATGGGATGTAGTTCTAAGCTTGGGGTCCTAGGTTCAGTCCTCTGTGTGGAAACAGAACAATAGTCAATCATGACAGTGCACACCTGGAGTTCCAGCGGTGTCAGAAAGCGGAAGGGTCAGAAGTCAGGGTCAATCTCTGTTACAGCGTGAACTACATACAGATCGGCTGGGGCTAGATGAGGTCCTGTCTCCAGATGATAATAGTTATTAGTATTTTAAAAGTAGGAGCTCAGTGGTAGAGCGTTTGCTTAGCAAGCACAAGGCCCTGGGTTCGGTCCCCAGCTCCGAAAAAAAGAAAAAAAAAAAAAAAGTAAATAAGAATTCCTCAGCTGTTGCAGGAGGGCAGAAGCAGCTAAATTTGAAAAGAGAAAACTCCGTGGTGTTCAAAATAAACGACCCTTCAGGTTTTTAGAAAGTGTCCACTCCTCTCTGTTTGACGAGCTGCTGCTATGGCCACACAAAACCACCTCCCAGAGAGTCCAAAGTCCCTCCCTGAGGCAGTACGCAGTCCGCTGGAGTAATCACACCAACCCGAAGGGGATGGATGGCTCTCCTGCAGGCAGGAAGACAAGGGTTAGTCGCAACACTCACTTATTGGGCTCCGAATCTGACTCAACTCCTTACAAACCAACAGTACAGCTTGTAAAATCAGGAGAGACCCGGTTCCTGCCACCGTGGAACTTTGAGCCTCCAGGGATTTATAGACCTGGAGGTTTATTTTTTTTTATTTTATTTATTTATTTTTTTTTATTTTCCATGCATAGAATGAACAAGGGCTTGAGAGATCCAGCACAACAGAAGGGCAGACTGTGAGGTAAAGTGTAGGGCCCTAGCCCCAAACATTTACCTGAAAGAGATAGAGAAGGAAGGAAAGAAAGGTATAGCATTTATTCAGTACCTTACGCTCTGTGTTTTTACTGATGAAAATCCAGCAGGCTGGAGAGGTGGCTCAGCAGTTAAGAGCACTAGCTGCTGGTGCAAGAGATCCAGGTTCAGTTCCCAGCACCCACATGGAGGGCTCACAGCCATCTCTAACTCCAGCTCCCGGGGATCCAATGCCCTCTTCCTCCCTCCAGGGGCACCAGGCGTGCACACAGGCAATCACTCGTTCAAAATAATCCTAAGTAAAACATCACTGTCACTCTCAGGCTGTTGTCACTGCCCCGCTTTTATTTATTTGCCCTTTAATTTATTTTTATTTGTTCTTACAGAGCTTTCAGAGCTGTACCCAGAGCCCTGTGCATGCCGGGCAAGCTCTCTACAACTGGGGCACAGGATCAGTTATTTCCTCTTTACACACAAGGAAATAAATTCATGGAGAGGTTAATTATTTTTCCCAGAGTAGCATAGTACCTAAGAGACAGGCACTTGAGCCCAGGTAGTCAGGAATGGCTGACACATGACAACTGGAATCCCAGCACTTGCTCCATGGAGACGGGGGACCAGGAGTTCAAGATTATCTTCAGCTGTACTGTGACTATGGCGACAGCTACAGGAGACTCTAGTTGCAAACAAATGTGCTCAGAGGGGAATCCTGGGTAAAGACAAAAGGTCACAAGCAGAACTAAGGTGTCACAGCCTAAGGCTGCCTCTGTGGCTTGTGGTCAAAGCTGCTGTGAGGTGGCCCTAGACATGCAGGACACACTCTGTAGGTTGTGATGACCGCACCTCCCCTTCCTCCTGCAGGCCTAGGGGTGGTCAAGTAGCTGTGGTTTCCCCACATCCTGCCCACACCTTTGCAAATGGCCTCTTTATTCAACTCTCTTCAAATTACCCAATTTGAGTGTCCCATCTGTTTCCTGCCCAGCTCTGGCTTGGTATAAATAGGAAAGCAGGAGTTTAAAGGCATTCCTTGTGGGTACAGGGCTAGTCACAGGTGGATCAAGGTGACCTCTCATTTCGAGGACTTCGGGACAGTTGCTGCGTGTGAGTCACTGCAGAATGAGGTTATCCCTTCGACTTGGAGTGTCCTGGACCAAGACAAGCCACTAGTGCAACAGTCCTCAACCCGTGAGTCTCGAACCCTTTGTGGGGGATAATTGCCCCTTTCACAGGGGTCCCCTAAAACCATCAGAAAACAAACATATCTACATTACGATTCATAACAGTAGCGAAATTAAGGTTATGAAGTAGCAGGGTTGGGGATTTAGCTCAGTGGTAGAGCGCTTGCCTAGCAAGCGCAAGGCCCTGGGTTCGGTCCCCAGCTCTGAAAAAAAGACCCCCCCCAAAATAATAATGTTATGGTTGGGGTTGTGGGGGTGGGGGGGTCATCACAGCACGAGGAACTGTGTCAAAGGGTCACAACCTTAGGAAGGTTGAGAACCGCTACACTAGTGAGTCTCCCAGTTAACAGATCCTTACCTCCTCCAAGCAGGTTTATATGAAGGGAGCAGAATGTACAGAGATTAAAGAGGTGGGCTCGACAGTTATGTTCCCTGCATCCAAGTCCCAATCCTTCCTTCCACTTCCCAGCATGCAGAAGGACTAATTACATGTGCTGTATGAAGCTGGACAGTTGCTTAGTCTCTGGCTAACATTTTCTTGTTTGTGTGTTCTCGCTCCTAAGGAGGGAGAATGCAGTTTCCAGCCTGTATTAAGGGCTCTATTGTTAAGGAAGATCTGACATAAACATTTTAACCATTGAAGATGAAGAGGTAGATGAATCACTCATAGCCAGGGAACTTTGGAAAACCAGATAGTGTGTGCTGGAGCAGATTACCACAGCTTGCTGGTCCAGGAGAGGAAGGCTAAAGGCACGGGGCGGGGGCGGGGGGGTCCTTCTGAGACCTGTTGCCATCATCTTGAACTAGACAGCTACCTGAGGGAATATATGTTTTAGTTAGGTTTCCACTGCTGTGAAGAGACACCATGACCAAGGCAACTCTTGTACAGGACATTTAATTGGGGCTGGCTTACAGTTTCAGAGGTTCAGTCCATTATCATCATGGTGGCAAGCATGGCGGTGTCCAGGCAGACATGGCACTGGAGGACCCAAGGATTCTACATCTTTGATCCAAAGGAGGCAAGGAGGAACCGTGTGCCACACTGGGCATGGCTTGAGCATAGTAGGCCTCAAAGTCTGCCCCTACAGTGACAGATTTCCTCTATCAAGGCCACACCTCCTCCAATAAGACCATCCCTCCTAACAGTGCCAGTCCCTATGGCCAAGCATTCAAACACATGAGTCTATCAGGGCCCAACCTATTCAAACCACCACACGTGGAATGACGTCTGTCAGAGGAATAGAACAAATACTGCTGTGTTGGCGCTCACAGTAAAGACTGGGCTGTAACTCCATGGTCAAACACCTCCTCGCTTGTAGGGGCCTTATTCATAATCCCCAGCACCAAATCAGTAAGCAAGCAAGTAAGTAAGCACACATGAAACAAATGAAAGGCAATGGTAATGTTCTCCTAATCCCTCCCAAAGACTCCCCCTGCACCCATCATGTCTGCCTCATGTGTTGCTTCCCTACATCTCCATGGAAATGGTCTCATTAGGATCAAAGATGCTCAAGTGTTTCAAATTCTTCTTTCATTGTCCAACCCTCTTCCACTCCTCTTGTCCTGTTCTTAGCTAACGTTCTTTTCAGAACCACCAGTAGATGTTTCCTTCTGTAGTCACCTCAACATGACTCATTATCGTTTCAGTCCTGGCCGCTCCCCCAGTCTGGGCTCACCATCTCTGTCATGGTCTCCACCCTATCTGTGCTGGCTTCTCAGCAACCCTTGGCAAAGTAGGGCACTCTCCACAGTGACGCATCTTCCTTCTTTGGCTTCTGCAGATCTCCCGCACCAAGAATCTCGTGGGCTGTCATGAATCCCCATTCTTGGGCCTTCTCTCACTATTTCGGGCTTTCCTGATTAGGGAAGACACCTCACTTCTCCATTCTTCACAGTGCCTCAGAAATGCAAAGACACCAGCCGTCGGGTGACAAGTCATTGAATGAGGACGGTGGAAGTGGAGAAAAGACGGGCATATGTGAGCAGGAACACTGAAGCTGGTCCTCAGGGGTCTCCAGTCTTCTACAGCAACAACTGTAAGATCTCACAATGAGCAGGTGCTAACACTCACCTCCAGGCTTTTCTGGTCAACAACGCCTAACATTTTACAAGGGAAGAATAGTATTGGGAACGGTGTGGCAGTATCCTGAAGAACATCTTCCCCACAGTGTACTGAAGGGCCTCTGGCTAAGAAAACCCAGTCCCCAACACCTTCCACTGCCTTCACCAGACCAGTGCTCTCTAGAACAGCTGGAGATCAGAATGGGACCAGAGCTTAGTCCAAGGGGTCATCACCACTGTCCTTCCTGGTTGTCATTTGCAGAAAAATGTCAGAGGCAGAGCCAGAGAGAAGAGCCAGGCCAACACAGGAAGTGAAGCTGCATTTGTTCTTGCTTTGCTATGCAGGTGAAACTCAGGCTTTTCCACCATGAAGCTTGTGTGAGGGCACCCCCTGTTAGTCTCTGGGCTTAACGAAGTCTACACGCCATGGCACCATTTCTTAGGAGATCCGGGCAGAAATATCTGAAGGCGTTTCCCATCTCCTTTCACTGCTCTCTGAAGCAGTGCCCAGGACCCCTGTGGACGTCTGCTTTGGAGAGGGACAGTGACATTACTACCCATCCAGGCAGTTTCAGAAAGTGAGAATTCTGTCCCTTCATTCCTCCCTTCCTATGCCATCAGCCAACTACAGATGCAGCTTAAGTTATGATGGGGCTCGGTCCTGCCTGAAAAGATCACTGGAGGTTAAAATGCACTAAATTTATCAAACCTTCTTCAGCAACACAGGGCCCTGCAGAATAAGCAAATGCTGCCTCTCGCAATCAGGTCGGTGTACAGGAGCTCACTACTGCTGCCCAGCACCAAGAGAGAGAGGACCACGCTGCATATCATTAGCCTACAGAAAGAAGAAAACCAAGTTTGATCTGTGCTGTGCTACGTAACTAGGTTAGTAGTTGCTCAGAGCCTGAGTTTCCCCATCTGTGAAATTCAAGCTGTCTGCAAAAGCATTTTATCAAATGTTTTAAAGTCAGTGGTTCTAGGATCCTGATACACAGGATGGGAGCTTAGTAAGCAGTGTGACACTGGCGTTCCCACTGGGGAGCGCTTCCACACAAACCTATACAAAAAGATCCTGTTTATCCCTTCTGCCCATCAGAATGCTATCAGCTGTGAGAAACAGGATCCAGTGGGCGGGGGTCGCTCAAACCTCCAGTTTCAGCATTTGGGCGTCCGAGGCTGGAGGGTCATCCACTCAAGGCCAATCTGGGCTATATAATGAGATCCGGTCTCTCAGATGCAATAAGAAATAAAATAAAAGCATCAACAGCAAAAATAAGTGAACAATAAACTGGCAAAAAGAGAAAGGAATCGCACTAAGATGGCCTTCGCCGTTAGAGAGCGTCTAAGCTCTCTGCTGGCATATGGCTGTTTCTGCGTTGTAAGAAATCTGGAGAAAGCTGGAGGTTCCTCAGCTACAGGGCTGGCTGATGCATGGCTGCCAATGTCACTCACAGGCACTACCTGCCTTTCTCCTCCCGGTTCTCTATCTCCAGTCTGTGTATTTGACCCCCAGACAACTCCTGATTTCATGCTTGGCACAGCTCTAATGTTGTGTGGAAACACAACAACATCCAACTGCAGAAGGCTGACTCCATGTTTGCTTTCTTCCCCCTTTAGATTATTTCTTCTGTTCCACGTTTATAAGTGTTTTGTTTGCATGCATGTATGTGTACCACATGTGTCTGGTGCCTGTGAGAGTCAGGAGAGGGTGGTGTCAGATCCCCTGGAGTTACAAATGGTTGTGGTCGGCCATGCAGACACTGCAAGAGCAGCCAGGGCTCTTAACCACTGAGCCATCTCTCCAGCTGGCTTGTTTGCCTTTTTAAGCAAGGGATACTTCTGAGAATCTCCCAGCAGACTCCTTCTTACCTCGTTAACCAGAATTACCTCCTGTGATTGTGTTTGAGAAGGGGAAACATACTCACTTAAATTTGTTGTTTCACTTAGGTGTGATTCCTGTAGCAGGGAGCATGTCTGTGGCTCTGCTCGCTAACAACATCTAAAAAACTCACATTCAGTCCCTCTTCTGTGCTCAGCCCATGAAGCTTCCTGTCAAATTCTATGTTTAGAGGACGTAAATACTGGGCATCTTGACTCAGAGAAAGCACGGAGGAAATGTCCTTTGACGCTAGGGACAGAGGGCATGACTGAGGTGCCTGGGCCGGTTCATGAGCATGAAGGATCGGGGAGCAACAGTCGCAGAAGCTGGACTTGGCAGAGAGGTGAGGAACTCCCCACGTTCGCTGGCACTCGGCTTCCAATTGCGATTCCAGAATCATTAGCTTTGATTCTGTGAGAAAGGAGCACATCAAAGCCAGAATCCTATGAATTAAAACGTTGACTAATCGAGCTAATTATAGTTCAGTCATCTGAATTTTCACACAATGAACTGAGTTCTCATGAAAGCCCTTTCTTAAGCTTTGATGATGCCATAGCTATTTATGGCCCTAGAACCAATCCTCCTCACTCTGGCCAGGGCCTCCTCGCTGCGTGCCTTTTGCCACTGCGTGCCTTTTGCCGACTCTAACCTTGCATGGATTCAGTCCCATTTTCTTGAAAGCTGAGGCAGGTTCCATGGAGGCAGAGCTTGGGAGGAAGACGCCCTTCCTTGGGGAAATATCTAAGCAGCATGTCAGAACGTCATTCTCAATCTCAGTTTTATTCCAGATTTCCAAAATCAGGGAATTTACATAGCCTGATTATACTTCAGGGAGCTCCTTCTCCCTTAGTGTGTATTAGCTGTCAGGCTAGTATGATACGTTGTAACCACCATTTAGATGTTCTTTGCTGAAGAGTTAGTAATGTAGACCAGCCCTTAGCCTTTGATGAGCCGGTGCCGTGAACTCTGGGTATAAAACAGCCTTTTCTTTTTTCCTTTGTTTCTTTGTTTCTTTCTTTTTTTTTTAAAGATTTATTTATTTTATGTATGTGAGTACACTGTCACTGTCCTCAGACACACCAGAAGAGGGCATCAGATCTCACTACAGAGAGTTGTGAGCCACCATGTGGTTGCTGGGATTTGAACTCAGGACTTCTGGAAGAGCAGTCAGTGCTCTTAACCACTGAGCCATCTCTCCAGCCCCCTAAAACAGTCTTTTCAAGAGAGAATTTGTTTATTCTGAATACCAGTTGGACACCAAGAAAAATGACACGTTGAGGCACACCCTCTCCCCTGGCCGTCCAGGGACATTTGTCATGTCTGAGGACAGTAGCTGGGGGTTCAGGGAGACAAGCAACCCTGGCACCTGACGTGCTTTGCTGATGATCCGGCCACACACAATCCACCTTCCCAAGGTTAAGCTGGGGGGTGGTGGTGGAAGGGTGGCGCACACCTGGCACATCCACTCTCAGGAGACTGAGGCAGGAGGATTGCTTTAAGATCAAGGCTAGCCTGAGCTACACAGGACAACTCTGTCTCATAAAACAAAAACAATCAACAACAGCAAAATCCCACAACAGAGAATTATCTGACCGAAGTGTTGCCAGTGTCGGGGCTGAGAATCCTTGTTATATTAATCACTTTCCTAGTGTTATAGAACAGTCTGACCAAGGCAGCCGGCAGCGTGAAGGGTTTATCTGGGGCCCATCCCCCTCACAAGGGGAAGCATGGCAGCATGCAGGCATGGTGACTTGAGAGCTCACCTCTCAAACCACAAGCGGGAGAGACCGTTGTCCGGGATTTGAAGCCTCAAAGCTGACCCCCAGTGAAACACTTCCTCTATATCTTCCCGCCCCAGTGTCCTCAACTCCAGACTAATAATTCAAGGGCCTGAGAATATGAAGGGACGTCTCGATCAAATCACCACACTTACGTAAGGGAGATGGGTTTTCATTTATCTTAATGTGTGTAATCATTCACATTCCCATTCAGGGTCCCATGTATTCAAAGTGACGCTATCTCTACTTAGGAGGTGTTGCCTGCCACCGAGACCCATATTTGTGCAGACCGCTTTACACTTGGCAGTTTTGAAAGAATGCTAACAATAAGTGGATTGAAGACGGACAGCGGTGGCACACGCCTTTGATCCCAGCGCCTGGGAGGCAGAGGCAGGCTGGTCTCTGAGTTTGAGGCCAGCCTGGGCTACAGAGTGAGTTCCAGAACAGTCAGAGCTACACACAGGAAAACCCTGTCTCGAATAAATAAATAAATAAATAAATAAATAAATAAATAAATAATAGATTGATAATAATAATAGTCTTGTCTTATGGAGATTATTAATTATTCTTCTCTGATTGCTTATTATTTTGGTCCTAGACATGCACACCCAAACACACACACATGCTCACACCTACATGAACATTTACACACCTCATAATAATTAATTTTTGTCCATGACACAAGTTTGTAGGCAAGTCTGTGGGGGATTTTTTTCCTTCGTCAATGATTGACATGGGAGGGTTTAACTGGAGGAGGCAAAGAGGTCCTTGTGCTCACAGGACCTCTAATGTTAACCTCTAATGTTAAATACACAGGACTGTTCCTTCAAAGGGAGGGATGCAGAACCTGTTATCTGCCCAGAAGACCCAGAGCAGACGTGGTTAACAGCCTGGTGACCTTTGATCTGTGTGGCTGAGACTACCCCCACCCCCAACTTGTGCTTGTTTTTCTCAGTCAATCTACAGAATGCATCTTTTTTAGAAGGTGTCACACGTCTTTACAAAGAGTTTCGATAGAGTCATGTCTGACCTTTACGTAGTTCACTTTGTTCCTCCTGGAGATTTAAGTAATCTTTATTGTGTACACCGATTGACTTCATTATCACCAGGAGAGTTTTCACTGAACTGTGTGTGCTTGAATATGCCCAGCATAGACTGCTTAGGCATAAAAGTGGTAAACTGCCTCAGACTCCTGAAGCCTGAGCCCACACCAGCTACTTAGTAGTGTTGAACTGAACTGCCTTCTTGCCTTTCACAGTCTGTCATCCCGCTGGCACAGTAGTTGCTGAGGCAGAGACCCCGAATTGGACCACTGTGGATGGTGTCACCTCTGGGCACATGGTCCTGGGTGTTAAAAAGCAGGCTTAGCCACTCTTGGAAAGCAAGGCAGGAAGCAACATTCCTCCATGCTCTCTGCTTCAGTTCCTGCCTCTGTGTTCCTGCCCTATTTGAGTCTCTGCTTTGGCTTCCCTCAATGATGGACTGTGACTTGAGATTTGTAAGTTAAATAAACCCTTTGCTTTGGATTATAGTATTTATCGCAGCAATAGAAAACAAACCAACATATACCCGTACACACACACACACACACACACACACACACACACACACATGCACAGGCAAACACACACACACTCATGCACAGGCAAACACACACACACTCATGCACACACACACTCATGCACACACACACATACACACACAGGTAAACACACATGCACAGGCACAGGCAAACACATACACATGCACAGGCAAACACACACACATACACACATACACTCATCACTCATGCACAGGCAAACACACACACACACATGCACAGGCAAACACACACACACACACACTCATGCATACACACACACACAGAGGTAAACACACATGCACAGGCAAACACACACACACACTCATGCACAGGCAAACACATACACACACACACACTCATGCACAGGCAAACACACATGCCAAGATTTGCACGACAAGCTTAACTAGCCATGTTTTGTTCCCTGTTTATTGAAAAAGTTTTGGCTAACTTTTATGTTTCCTTTTTGTTTTTGAGATAAAAGCTCTTACAGCTGAAGCTGCCCTTGAACTGACCACTCTGCCTCTGCCAGCGTCTAGGACTACATGCTCTTGTGATTGTAGAGACCTTCTGTTTCATTTTGGCCTTTAGAAGAAAGGTCACTTTTTTGCGTTTTTAAAATGAATATATGCATACTCAGACAGTGGGAACCCAAACTGGAGTTCCCCGAGGCCAGAGAAAGGAGTCTGAAGTCAGCCTGGGTCACATACCTTGTCTTTAGGAGAGAGGGAAAGAGAGAAATACACACACACACACACACACACACACACACACACACACACACACACACAGAGACAGAGACAGAGAGAGACAGAGACAGAGAGAGACACAGAGAGAGACAGAGAGAGAGGAAATTCAACAGTCTCTCGTCTTCACATGTTGTCATAATTTAAACAATATATAGGTACAAACTACTTCCTACACCACCAGCATCTGTAAGAAGGAAGCCAGCTCCACACAGTTGCCTTCTGCCCTCTACACTTGGGCAGTTGGCACATCCACTCTCCGCTCCCTGTCCCCCACAGGATGCACACACACAAATAAATAAACAAGTAAATAAACAAATAAATAAAGATAGATGCCTTACTTTTCCATAACAGTGAAGGGGAATTCAGGGCTCTTCAGTTCTCTCAGTTTTCTCCATAACTCTTTTAATAAAATTCATAGTTTTTGCTAAATCAGCACCTAGTATTTACACACGTAAACTGCACGGAGCATTTGTAGGGCACTGTGATTAGATGTGTTATCGCTTTGTGTATCCTGAAGTTAATAATTATCATGCTTTCATTAGTGACTACTTCAGATTTCTTCCTTTGCTGTCAGCTTTGGCCAAAAAAACCACTGTACTTATGACCTAATTTCTCTTTGCAAAGACCAAATTTAGCTGACATTCAGGGATTTCAGCCCCTGGATGCCATCTACCTTTTGACTCATTGAAAATGCTGTACCTAGAGGCATAGTCCATTTCCCAGGATTAACTCTACTTCCCCCAACGGGTCATTTTTCAGCCTGAGGCTTCATTTAACCTGAACACTGAACTGTAGCCAGGTATGTTGATGTCCACCTATAGTCTCAGCTACTTATGAGGTTGAGGCAGGAGGATTGCTTGACCCTGGGAGGTCAGGGCTAGACTGGGCAACACAAGACAAAAATAAATCAAACTTATGAGTCAAAACATATGCACAGCCAGCAGAGAGTCTCCACAGAAGGGCTGCTCTCTCAGGCATGCGGGCTCCTGAGGTGCTGACTGAAGCACCAGGCAGAGCTCACTTAAGCTCTGTGCTTTGGGGTGGAGGGGATGTTTAATCACAGGCACTTCCGGGTGGAAACTGGTGTTAGCCTGTTAGGCCTGTGTCTGTCTGTCTATCCCTTTGGAGCACAGGAAGGTAGGATTTCTTCTCACCCAACACTGAGGCACTAGGAATAGAAGTGAAACAGTCTACTTTGTAAGATCACGAGTCACCCAGATCCTTCTCCAAACCTAAGGACTCCTATTTCAGAGAACCAGAGGTAGGCACAGGTACTGAAATTCTCTGGGTACTATTTTCAAGATTTCATCCTTGGCTTTCTGGGCAATTCTGCTCACTTCTCAACGCAGAACATGTGGGTTTGTGAGATAGATACACCCCACATTCCAAATTCACAGAATTTAGTTTATAGTTAGAAACGTACGAATCACTGAGGTAAGTTGGAGTAGGAGGTGTGCAGGACCATCCATCGTCCCAGGGATACATGTCTCATGTTAATACTTAACTAGGTCCCCAGTTCTCTGAGCACACAGACTGTCTGCTGCAGGTTGGGGAAGAGGGGCAGGTGGCATTGGGAAAGCTAACTTCGGATTAAAAATTAATTGTGCTGTTTTCAAATTAGATCATTGTAGGCAGATGGCTATGAATTTTAATGCGATTGCATATTTAAATATTTGAGGAGATTTAAACTCCAGTATCTACCAATTGGGCAATTGATTACCTCACATTTCAGCTTTAACTCTAACTCATGGCAAGTGGAATCATACGGCTAGGAAAACTCCACCAGTCATCCACAGCTGCAAAGAACCACGCCCAAAGCCAACCAAAGTGGTAGGGATCCCTGACACACATTTTCAAAAGCTTCTAATTTAAGGTTTTCTATCATCGTCTTTCTTGGGAGTGAATTCTGCTTCTCCCTGTTCCATTCAGCTCCTCTCTGCTCTCGTTCCTCTCTGTCCTCTGTGCTCTGTGGAGCTGGACAGACAGAGAAGCCTCCTCTCTCCCACCCACACAGCCCCAACAGCATCAGGCCTTGGCATCTGCATGAGACTGCCATCCTGTCCTATGCAGTCAGGCATGCTAGATGGTGTCAGGAGACACGGGGGTTGGGGTGCAGGGTGCCCACATTAGGAGTAGGATTCCAGGCCAGAAGGAACTAACGCAATCCTACAGGAGTGCTCAGGTTATTAAAAAAACAAAAAAACAAAAACCCAGCACTCAGGGGAAAGAAACCTGGGACAAGCAGTAACACTACACCTACAGTGTGGGCAGTGTTATTTAGCAAGGGGAGAGTCCATGCAGCATTGACACTAGGCCTACTGTGTGGGTAGTGCTACTTAGCAGGGGAGGTCCCAAGCAGCAGCAATGATGCATGTAGCAGAAGTAGCAGAGCTGTAGTTCAGGAAGACCAGAAAATCCAAGGAATACATCTGCCAGTAAATGAGGGCACAGAGAATTTCAATTTATTTACTCAGGGAAAAAAAATGGCAAGAGTAAGTGTCCTAGTTGCTGTTCTATTACTGTGAAGAGACACCACGACCCAGGCAAATCTTATAAAGAGAAAATGTTTAATTGTGGGCTGAAGGGGAAACTTTTGGTTTCTTTGGAAAGTCAGTTATGACCAAGAACATTTTGCTGAAGCAGACGCAGATGAAAAGGATGACACACATATATTGGTTTGCCTTACACTGCAGTGTGGAGCTCCATTAGTCATAATTCCATAGAGAGAAACACACCAAAAACCTGTGGCGCTCTGGCAGCTTCCTGCTGCTTCTGTGGACTCAGGTCAACTGGCAGAATAAGGTCAGCTGATACAGACTCATGTGGAGTTTTGCTAAGACAGACTCACGTGGTGAGGCAAGACCTGTGGGAGGACACGTGATGTCTGGAATGGATATAAATAGAACTCAATGGACAGTGGTGCAGACTTGCATGGGGAGCTTTGCAAGGTTTGTTGGTGTCCAGTCTTGTTTTGCTGATCTTCACTTTACTGAGAGCAGCACAGCAGAGAGCTCCTCCTGGTGTCCCTGTTGGTCCTAATGGCTCCTGCTGACTCATGCTGATTCAGCCTGGATGTCTCTGCTAGGTCGCATCACTGCTGCTGATTCGTGTTTGCTATCCTGACACCACTGAACAGGGTTGCTGGCGTGTTAGTGAAATGTTTGCAAGTCTAGTAAGCTGTTGCTGCTGCTGTGAACTGAAGTGCTGATTTCCTCACAATGCAGATTGAATTTGCTCCAAAGAACAATTTCTAAACAGGTCCACTTCCCCCATATCCTAACAACCTTTCTTTTCTACTACCTCTGGTGGATGGAGGGCTAAAGGGAGATTAAAGCATTCATGAACCATTAGAAATTTAAGCAACAAGGGGGCTTGCTTACAGTTTCAGAGTTTTAGTTCATTATCATTATGGTGGGGAACATGGTGGCATGCGTGTTGCTAGAGCAGTAGATGAGAGCTTTATATCCTGCTCTGCGGGTGGTGTGTGTGTGTGTGTGTGTGTGTGTGTGTGTGTGTGTGTGCGTGTGTGCGTGTGTGTGTGTGTGCGTGTGTGTGTGTGTGTGCTGGAGTGGGTGTTTAAAATCTTACAGCCTACTCCCAGTGACACACCTCCTCCAATAAGGCCACACCTCCTAATCCTTCCCAAACAGTCCCACTATCTGATGACTCAGCATTCATATATGAGTTGGAGTTGGAGGCTGTAGCATTCTCATTCAAAGTACCTCAGCTGCCTTCCCCAGGAACCCTTCCTTCGTAGGTATCCTTTTTAGTTCATTCTAAGCCCCCAGGACTTCCTCAGACCTCACATTTGCCTCCTGAGTCTGTCTTTCTAATTAGTCTGTCAGTACCTTAAGGTAGAAAACAACTCCTTTTTGCTAAGGAGCAGCGCTGCAATGGGGAGACCATGGGCTTTCAAATCACCAAACCTGGGGTGCTACATGTGTCAAGGTCCTCATCTCAAGGTCTCCGCCTCATCAGATATTAAACAGTTCACACATCCTCCTAAGGATTGTGAGTAACAAACCAGCAGCTGCACCTAACACTTTTTGATGCAGAAAATGTCAGATAAAGAAAGAACAGGAAGAAAGGCGTCAATTGGCTTATGGGTTTGTGGTCAGCCATGTCTTTGGCAGAGAGAGGACAGAGCTAGGTGGTCTCAGTGAGACCATGCACAGTGATGTCAAGTCTTGGCTGTGTCAGGCCTTTCCTGATGTCTAGTGCCTTGACAGAGGGAAGACTTGCCAAGTGTCCTAAGCTAGGCATTAAGACGGGCATTTTCACCCTTACTCTGGAGCTTTGATGATGCTTGGTGTGGGGAGGGCCCAGTTCACTGTAGGCAGGGCCACCCCTAGGCTGGCCGTGCTATAAGAAAGCAGACTGAACAGGCTATGAAGGGTAAGCCAGCAAGTAGTGTCTCTCCATGGGCTTGGCTTCTCCTGGTTCCTGCCCTAACGTCCCTCCAAGATGCACTGTGATTGGGACATAGAAAGTAAAATAAGCCCTTTCCTCCCCAAGTTACTTTTAGTCATGGTGTTTTATGACAATAATAAAATCCCAAAGACAAAGATTAGATTAAAAGTGTCTAGTAATAACAGTACACAGAAAGAGAAGATCCGGGCGTACAGCTCAGTGGTAAAGCACCTGCCTGGCATGTGTGAAAGTCTGGATTCCATCACTAGAGAAGTAGCAGCAACGAATCAGCTAACATTTATTTGAGAACTTTGGTCCTCTACCTGGTGGATTTCCTATTTTAAAAAGTCTACAGGGGCTGGGGATTTAGCTCAGTGGTAGAGCGCTTACCTAGGAAGCGCAAGGCCCTGGGTTCGGTCCCCAGCTCCGAAAAAAAGAACCAAAAAAAATAATAATAATAAAATAAAAGTCTACAAGCGTATATTAACCAAAAACGGGACATCATGGTGAGCCTTCCACGCATGCCTGTAAACATTCTCTGACCACATTCACCACCACCCTTACTCTTTGTTTTACCAAATACTCTGTGGATTTCTACAATTTCTTATTCACTCTTCAAAAAGTTCATTTCACAAAGAACGGGCTTCTAAGAAGTGAGTTTACGACGTGGCTTTCAGGGAAAGCTGGCGTTTTTATAGGCCCTTGCTTCTCTGAAATCTTGTTCAACTTGGCCCTGAAATGTCTGATTGTGCAAACAAGATCAAAAGTTATTGCTCGTGAGGGACTGGGGATGTGGCTCAGTCGGTAGAGCAATCGCCTAGCCTGCAGGAAGCCCAGGGTTCAGTCCTCAATGCCACATAAAACTACATGGTCGTACATGCCTGTAATCTCATTACTGGGGAGGTGGAAGTGGGAGGGATAAAGTTAAAGGACATCCTTGGCTACATAGTGAGTTGTGGGCCATCCTGAGCTACAAGAGATCAGGTTTCATTTTCTTTGTTTCTTTGTTTTTTAGTTTCTTTGTTTCTTTCTTTGTTTCTTTCTCTATTGCCTGAGGCAGTTCTGAAACTTTATTTGACATCCAGCGGTTTAGTTCTTCTCATCCACAGTGACTGTCTGTAGATCCCTGAGTGTGATAACAGAGGCACTTAAGTTACCAATGTGGAGAGCTTGTTTGGTGAATCTTCATACTGTTTATGCTTTCTGGACAAACGTACTCGGATTTGATATGGAACCTTTCTTATTGCTTTGGCCCGGACATCTTTATTGACCCTGGCATCAATTCACAGATCTGGAGTTCCCATCTCCTTCATGATGAGTTTCTGTATTTTTTTGAGTGCCCGAGGGGCATGTTTCTTGATGTTCACACTGTGGATGTGCTGTGGATGTTGGTGGTCTATACTCAGGTCACCACCTCAATGATGAGAGAATGGCCCTTCTCTTCCTCCTCCTCCTCCTCCTCCTCCTCCTCCTCCTCCTCCTCCTCCTCCTCCTCCTCCTCCTCCTTTTCCTCCTCCTCCTCCTCCTTTTCCTCCTCCTCTTCCTCCTCCTTTTCCTCTTCCTCCTCCTTTTCCTCCTCCTCCTCCTCCTTTTCCTCCTCCTCCTCCTTTTCCTCCTCCTCTTCCTCCTCCTTTTCCTCTTCCTCCTCCTTTTCCTCCTCCTCCTCCTCCTTTTCCTCCTCCTCCTTTTCCTCCTCCTCCTTTTCCTCCTCCTCCTCCTTTTCCTCCTCCTCTTCCTCCTCCTCTTCCTCCTCCTCCTCCTCCTTTTCCTCCTCCTCCTCCTTTTCCTCCTCCTCCTCCTTTCCCTCCTCCTCCTTTTCCTCCTCCTCCTCCTCCTTTTCCTCCTCCTCCTCCTCCTTTTCCTCCTCCTCCTCCTCCTTTTCCTCCTCCTCCTTTTCCTCCTCCTCTTCCTCTTCCTTTTCCTCTTCCTCCTCCTTTTCCTCCTCCTCCTCCTCCTTTTCCTCCTCCTCCTCCTTTTCCTCCTCCTCTTCCTCCTCCTTTTCCTCTTCCTCCTCCTTTTCCTCCTCCTCCTCCTCCTTTTCCTCCTCCTCCTCCTTTTCCTCCTCCTCTTCCTCCTCCTTTTCCTCCTCCTCCTCCTTTCCCTCCTCCTCCTCCTTTCCCTCCTCCTCCTTTTCCTCCTCCTCCTCCTCCTTTTCCTCCTCCTCCTCCTCCTCCTTTTCCTCCTCCTCCTTTTCCTCCTCCTCCTCCTTTTCCTCCTCCTCCTCCTTTCCCTCCTCCTCCTTTTCCTCCTCCTCCTCCTCCTTCTCCTTCTCCTCCTCCTCTTTCTTGCCACCTTTCTTTGTAGGAGTCATTCTGGCAGGGCACAAGTTGAACGAGAGATCCTACTTCTTTTTTTTTTTTTTGGTTCTTTTTTTTCGGAGCTGGGGACCGAACCCAGGGCCTTGCGCTTCCTAGGCAAGCGCTCTACCACTGAGCTAAATCCCCAACCCCGAGAGATCCTACTTCTAAGAACAGAACTACAACAACAACAGCAGGAGTTACTGACAGTGAGTCTATACATTGCAAGTAGTGACTTTCTCTGCTTTAGCCTAGAAAGGGATTTTTTAAAATATGTGCTTAATGCCATCAGTGTAGAAACCATCAAAATGCAAGACAGAAATCTACAAGTTCAGGCTGAAGAGATGGCTCAGTGGTTAAGAGCACTGACTGATCTTCCAGAGGTCCTGAGTTCAAATCTCAGTGGCTCACAACCATCTGTAGTGAAATCTGGTGCCCTCTTCTGCTATGTCTCAAGATAGCTATAGTGTACTTACATACAATAAATAAATCTTTTTTTTTAAAGAAACCTAAGTTCATGACCATTGTGCATCCCTATACACATGCCCTCCTGCCACTTTCCACCAAAAAGAAGTTCTTGCTAAAATGAAAACTTCAGCGCTAAAGAGATGGCTCAGCAGTTAAGAGCACTGAGTGCTTTTCAAGAGGTCCTGGGTTCAATTCCCAGCTCCCACAGGATGACTGACAACTGTCTGTAACTGGGCCTCTGAGCATTACACATTCTTGTGGTGCACAGACATACTTACAGACAAAACACCCATCCACATAAAAAATAAAACTGAAAAAGAAAAGAAATTTTTGTGTCAATAGAATATTTTCCTTCCCTCAAACTGGGGAAATCTATAAAGTGATTCATGGTCTTCCTGGATCATGGAATTACCTAATTGTAAAAAGACTAGGGGTTGGGGATTTAGCTCAGTGGTAGAGCGCTAGCCTAGCAAGCATAAGGCCCTGGGTTCGGTCCCCAGCTCCGAAAAAAAAAAAAAAAAAAAAAAAAAGACTAAAGACTAAAGGGACTTCCAGTCCCTCTGGAGAAAGAAGTGACAACTATTTTAATTCAATCATCTCTTCCTTGGAAATTAACAGTTCACGTCTCTACTGATTTAACCCTCTGTCCCTGTGATTCGGTGGCATTTTCACACCAGTAATGAGGACAGGCTGTCCCATGATTGTTTAACCCTGCTGTTCTTCTCTTTGAGTAGCTTTCTCTAAACAAAAATAGCCCCATTGCAAGGACACTCAGTCGGAGAGAGACCAACACCTATACCTCTGCCAGTTATTTTAAACACTGGAGGGAAGGGGTTCACTGGTAGAGCAGTAGCTTGTGTCAGGCCCTACGTTCAGTCCTGGACACCACAAAATCAACAGTGACTATCCTTAGAAACTCCTACGAGTAGGGGATTTTAACCTGTGTTGTTGTTGTGCTTCTGAAACTTCAACTATTCTGAACAAAACAAAACAAAGCCGGATGTGTTAGAACAGTAAGCAAGAGCCAAGACAGGGAACAAGAAAGAACATGTCTGGCCCTGGTTTTCTTTCTGGAGCCCTTGACTTTGCCTTAAGAACAGGCTAGAGATGTACTCGCTTGTGGAGAGATCATCTTGCTGCGGGTAGAAACTATGACAGTGGCCTAAATTAGGCACCATGACTTCAGCGTTGGGACAAGGAGGAGGGAGAGAGGAAGGGAGGCCGGAGCAGCTGTTTCAAGTACAGTAGCGGAGTTGGGGGGATCGATCAGTTTTCTGTCCGAGAATTCTTCCTCTCAGCGCAAGGGAGGATGAGGCCATGTCCTTTATCCTCTGACATCTTAAGGACAAAGAGAAGTCTTCCAAACTGTGAAGAAAAGAAAAGAAAATGTTCACTGAGCCTGCGGAGGCCTGGAACTGGCAAAGCAGAGGGTGAGAGGCGGTTGTGTGGGTGCTGAGGGAACAGAGGCCCCTGACACCTTCCTCACCGAGACAATGCTTCAGTGTCATCTGTCATCCCATAGCATAGGCAGCTAATCTGCCTCTGGGATCCTCCCTGCCTCTCCTGTACCATCTGGAAGGTGTCTCTGTGCGGTCAGCAGGACTGGTCCCGCTCACTCCCCACATGGGTCTTGCTATATTTTCGATTCCTTTTCTTTATTTAAACTCTACATGGATGGATGGTAGAAAAGTCATTATTTTGCTCTTGTGGCCTAATTTTGAGGAGTCACGTCTTTCTTTAACTTTTTTGAGGGGTAGGTGGGTAGGGTTTGAGATGATGTCTCAGGTAGCCCAGGCTGGTCTCAAACTTTGTAGCTGAGGTTAGCCTTGAACTTGATCCCTCCTCCTAAGAGCTAGAATTACAGGCAGGCACAGCTCCACCCAACTGAGTTCATTTCTCGAGTCTCAGTTTTCCCCTGTAATTCACAGCTATGATGCTACCGAGAAGGACTTGAAACAGCAAATGTGAACACCCTGGGGCTCCTTTTACCCGGAGCACAGCGCATGCAGGTGTTCTGCGGAGTGCTGTACAGACGGTGCATAATTCACTCTCCCGAAAGTTAGTAAGGCAGACACTCTCCGTACCCCTAGCTAATAAGGCAGACAGACACTCGCTGTACCTCTGGGGAAGTGAGGAAACAGACTGGGAGCATGAGTAACTTTCTGGAGGCGCACAGACAGTCCATGGGTGTGAACATATGTGAATTTGGTTCTCCCTCACTTGGCAGGGACTATGTTCACACTAGTGGCACGCCGCCTCTCTGAAAATGTGTGTCACCAGAACAGAGCTATACCAGACTCTTTCTAAAGCACAGTACCCTCCTTTCCAGGCAGATTTGAATGTAGCAAGGATCCTAATTTACAGATTAAAACCCTCAGGGAAATTAATGTGCACAGAACTGCAATCTATTCTAGGTGAAAGGGAACTCTGATATGACTTAGGTTTTCAAATTTCGATTCTCAAAGGCCCTGCCCCAAGTTCTGCTTCTATCTGTCTTACATTTTATTTTGCTTTCCGGATAGCACCATGCAGACCACCCGGGAAGTGAGCCCTTCTGTGATGTGCACACTCACGGATGTTTGGCTTGCTCTTGCGACATTTCACAGTTGATCCCAGGATCAAGAGACTCGAGGCTCCTGACTCGACTCTCACTTAGTCCTATGTCTTGGCTCAGTGTCTCCAGTGTAATAAAGGACAAACATCAGATGTTAATAATCAAGGAGGACCTCTGCAATGAAATATCTTAGGAAGGCCAACGGGCCCTGCCTCACACACAAAGGCAGTGTTAAGTGTCACAACATAGAAAATGAGGATGGGACAAAAATAGAAGAAAGAAGGGTGTTTTGTTTTGTTTTTGTTTTCACTTATTTTTCCCCCTTGAGGAAAGCCCTCGGTGTATAGCTCAGGTGAGTCTTGAACTCAGTCAGGATCCTCCTACTTCTGTCTTCTAAATGCTGAGTTTACAGATTTTGACAGGGTCTGGAAACAATAGCAAAATGACTATTAGAAAGTTGTCTCTTATGGTCATCGTTGGATCCAGGAATCCCCTCACAAACCACATGAACACTGATCTCAGTCAGACACGGTAGTTTATTGAGCATACACCCCAAGACTGGTCCACTAGGGCCATCATCCAGATTTGGGAACTGAACTATGACTCATTAAGAGTCTACAGGGTTTTTAAGCCTCCAATCCACAAGCATCTGTGCTAAGTCATTTCACCAATCAGGATTTAGGGATAGGGGTTTCCTTGGGAACATGTCTTTGTGGTACATTTAACCTGCTTCCAGTGGTTGGGGTATTCAGCTGTGGGAGGGGACTTGCCTTGTCTAACATTCATGTCTTAACTTGTCTACCAGGATGTCAGTTACCCATGTACATGTCTTTTTTCTATCAAGTAGGATGTCAGTACCCAGGGAGGTCTTAGGAATTAAAACCTCATTAGACCCCTACTCAAAGTGGAAGACTTACTTCAAATAGTTTCTTATATTGGTGCAGGTGTCTCTCTTATCTTGGGACCCATCCCAGGGGCAGCTTATAAAGGCAAAACCCATAAAACCTTATACATAGGTGCAGGAAGTGCTGTTGGGTGGTTGGTTCCAGTTCAAGCTTATTTGTGGGTAACTATACAAAACAGTTCTACTCACTTCTATTGTGATTGCTTTCCAAGGACACAGAACACAAGAGAATGTGTAATCAATCTTGGCATTAGAAACTTTCCTAGTAACAGCAGAAACATAAGAGAAAGTTTCCTTATAATCATAGGCTAGCCAGGTAACTGTTACTTAGACCTTAACATTTTACCTAGGTCCTAACAGTAATAAATAGAGTGTGCTACTCTATGAAGCCCACTCCTTGATAATTTATGAAATAGCTATTATTTTCCCAGTGTTATATTAGGCAGAGGGTCCACAAGGTGCTCTAGAGGGGTTCATGAACTGTCATGGAAGAAACCGAGAGACAGAAGCTTGAGACAGTGACAGCTGTATGGAAGACTTAGACTCCTGGGTACTTAGGGAGGGGCCATCCCATGCACCCTTTTCTGTGTGAGGTGAGGGAGGCAGGGAGGTCAGAAAACCCTCCATGGAGGCTGCTAACGCCTGAAGGAATTCTAGACACAGGAGACTGGCAGAGGAGGATAGCCCTGTTCAACTTCTTTCTCCCTTTTCTTGTGAGGAGCCATAGATGGGTAAAATTCAGCAAGGCTCCTGACCATAAGCCATGAGCTGATTAGAACCCACACCCTATTGCCTCAGAGTTAGTGCCGGCTGGAGGTCTGTGTTCAGTGACTGGACATAATGTCTTAAGGTTATTTCTTCCCACAGAGATGAAGCCGGCTGTCCCTCAGGATCAGAGCATGGAGGCTTTTAGGTCGCTGATGATGCGCCTCCTTCGGATAATTGTTGAATAAACTTTTTCTGTGGGAACCACACCACCCATGTGCTGGATGTTTGAGAGGATATGTAAACGAGGATATGTAAATGAGGATATGCAAATGAGGATATGCAAATGAGGATATGTAAATGAGCTCTTCTTATTATGGACACTAAACGGCTGAAACAAATGGACTCTGTAAAGCCGTGGCTTAAGCCCAACTGTTTGCCACTTTGAAATGTTTCAATATCCCATCAGCCTCCATTCTTTCCCTCAAGGAGACCCATGGGCAACGTGAGGCTCTGTGTCTTAGGCATATATTTCTCTTGGTCTTCAGTACAGCAGAAACTCATGGCAATATAGACATTTTCCTAAAGGACTCTACTTAGGACTAGCTGACAGCATTTCCCCTCGTATGATGCCCTACGGCTGCAAGGGCTGCTAAGAACAGCGTTGCATGCTGGGTAATGGCTGCTGGTCGTCTGTATTGCTGTGGACAGGGAATAAATTACTACGTCATTAAGCACTTTCGTCACAGAAACAGAGAGAAAGAAGGTAGGATGAATAGCCAAATAAATTTTAACTTAGAATGGTAATTGCAATAATGTCTGTCTAGGAGTACTGCCATATTACCGACACCCTAGGAGTTGGCAGGTAGAGTCAGAAGATAAAGGAGTTCTATGCTGATTCCTAAATGTTCTCTGCCCTCCACACAGAAGCTATGCTTTACCTGTACCCACACATACAACGAATAAACAAAGATAAAGAAAACCACCCAAACTCACTTTAAAAATACCTGAGCGGACAGAACTTCTTAAACACTTAGGACCGAAGCCTGGCTATAAGTGGCCCAACCAGGAGCACACTCATTAGGAAAGCCTACTTTTGTTTTTCCACATGAGCCAGAGTTTCACTGTGCAGCTCAGGTTAGCCTCAAACTCTGTTATCCTCCTGCCGCAGCCTCCTGAGTGCAAGGATTATAGGTTTGTGCCGCCATGCCTAGCTAGTTTTATTTATTTATTCATTAAGAATTTTGGCTGAATGGTGGTGGTGTGCATCTTTATTTCCAGCACTCAGGAGGCAGAAGCAAACAGATCTCTTGAGTTCAAGGCCAGGCTGGTCCAAATGCATGGGGAAAAGAAGGGTTTGAGCAAGATCCTGAACTAGAAGTAAAGTGTTGCCAGACACTATGGATGGGGAAGCATGGCATTTATAAAAGTTCTAGAAACAGAAGAGAGCAAGCAGACTAGGACAAAGGGAAGAGCTTCACGGGCAGAAAGATGTGTGTCAGAGTCTCATTCCAGCACAGAGGGAGGCTTCCTGGAAGGGAAGTGGCAGTTACATTTCTGTTCTCTGGGTGGGAAATGAGGCAAAAGGTAACATATCGGGCTTCAAAGGGCCTGAAGTAATGTGTTGTGAATCTTCATTAAAGCACTCCATTAAAGCAAATATACAAATATTATTTGTATATTAAGGTAAGGGGGCTTGCTTTGAAGCAATCGAACCTGCGTTTGATTCTTGGGACCCACAGGATGGAAGGAAAAAAGTGACTCCCAGAAGTTGTTGTCTGACACTTACATCCACACTCTGGCACACAAGTATACTCACGCAGACAATAAATACATAAATATAATAAAAACGCAAAACAGCTTAAACACTAACTCAATGGTATATTAATCATTTATTGAAAATACTTGCTGCCTATTTGGTTTTAGTCTGGAGTAGACTGCACATCTTTGGTCACCTCAAATATCTTTCAGACTAGAAAGATTCCTTGTAACTCAGCTGTGAATGGTACGACATATTCAGTAAAGGACCGATGGGAAATTTTTATTTAACTAGTGACCTGATTGACAAATGTCATAAGATAGGCTCACAGACTGACTATACAGTGGCAGAATCTAAAATCAGTGTGGTTTCCATCCCCTGGTTAGACAATCAGACATGAATTTCGACAGCGCTACAATACAATTTTGCATATAATCTCACATTAGGTAACCTTAAGATGTGGAAGGCCCTTTAAAAGTAGTTTTCTGTCCTGATAGCAAAAGAAGATGCATCTATGAAGGTGAAGTCTCAGTGGGTTCCTGCTAACTTTGGGGGTGCAGGAGAGCACTTGATATAGGTGGCCTGAAGAGCAGAGAAATGCAAGCAACTAATGGGAATTAGAACATCAGCCTCGGGGAGACAGATCCCTGAGTGCTTCCTAATAAGAACTCAGTCTGGTCTCTACCTTGCTTTTAGCCTTGCAAGACTCTCTGTGGAGAGCCCAAGATGAGCTCAGGCCCCAAGCCACAGAAATACGGTCTAAGAAGGAAAGGTCACTTGGAGACATTAAGTTTGTGGTGATCTGTGACCTGTCTATGTATATGTATGTGTATATGGTGTATATTTTTATGTGCATGTGTACATGTACCCAAGCACAGTCAATTTTCTGTTACTATGACAAATTATCCAACACAAACAATTTAAAAGGAGGAAAATTTATTTTGGCTCACGGTTTCAAAGGCTTCAGTCCATGGTTGGCTGGCTCCAGGTTGCTATGGGCTTGGGGCGAGGCAGCACATTGTGGCAATGGTGAAGTCAAGCTATTCACACCATGGAAGCAGGAAGCATAGAGCTGGGTGGGGAAGAGAATACCACAGATCATGTATACATACACGTATGTGTGTGTGTATGCATATATGTATATTATTTGTATGTCTATGTTTATGCGTATATGATGTATGTGTATATCCTTCAAAACACTCCATGGCCTACTTTCTCCATAAGGCCCCTGGCCTCATTTCCATTATAGTGCCATCAAACTATGAATTTGGATTATTTCATTGATAATGCACAGCCCTCATGATCCAGTCACTTCCCCTAAGCCTACCTTTGAGCATTACTCAGGGAGACCAAGTGTTTGGGGAGACACATCATATCCAACTGTAACACAGATGTACAATTCTGGATCCTCCATAAACATTTCTCCTTATTTCTAGTGTTTTACCCATCCCTCACTCCCAGTGCTGAGGATAGATTTCAGGGACTCAGGCTCACTACACTGAGTTAGACAGACCACTGAGCTACATTTTCAGCCTGACTTTTTCTTTTCACTTAGAAAGAATTATTTATTTTATGTAGGAATACACTACAACTGTCTTCAGACATACCAGAAGAGGGCATCAGATGCCATTACAGATGGTTGTGAGCCACCATGTGGTTGCTGGGAATTGAACTCGGGACCTCTGGAAGATCAGTCAGTGCTCTTAACTGTTGAGCCATCTTCCAGCCCCACAGCCTGACTTCTAAAGGATATAGTTTTGTTTGTTATCCTGGAGTTAGGGGCTGGAGAGATACCTGGGCTCTTCTTACCCACCATGACACCAGGAAATTCAAACATATCACTCTAGCTGGAGGGCCCAATGCCTCTGGTCTCAAAGGGCACCTCCACTCACATGATGCACAAACAATGATGCACAAACACTCATGATTAAAAACAAATATTATTTTTCTTTTTCATTTCTTTGGGACAGTGTCTCTCTACATAGCCCTGGCTACTGTGGAACTCACAGAGATCCTCCTGCCTCTGCCTCCCAGAGTGCTGGAATTGAAGGCAAGTGCTACCACACCCAGCAAAAATAAATAAATCTTAAAAGGGATTCTGGAGTCAGGGGTCAAGAAGACAACTCAAGCATTAAAGCACTCGTTGCACAAACCTGGCAGCCTGAACTCAACCTTCACAGACCATGTAGGGTGGAAATAAAGAACAGAGTTGTCCTCTGACCTCCACACGGGGGTTATGGCCTGCACATTCCCCTCCCACAGTGACAATCCCCCTCCTTCAACGATAATAGCTCTTACATTGTATATATTGATTTTATCTTATGGGTATGATGGTTTGCCTGCATGAATGTATGTGTACCACCTGGTGCCTAAAGGGGTCAGAAGAGAGCATTGGATCCCCTGGAATTGGAAGTACAGATGTGTGTTAGGGTTTACTGCTGTGAAGAGACACCATGACCAAGGCAACTCTTATAAGGGACAACAGTTCACTGGGGCTGGCTTACAGGTTCAGAGGTCTAGTCCATTATCATCAAGGCAGGAACATGGCAGAGTCCAGGCAGGCATGGGGCTGAAAGAGCTGAGAGTTCTACATCTTCATCTGATCTGAAGACTGACTTTTAGGAAGCTAGGTTGAGGGTCTTAAAGTTCATGCCCACAGTGACACACCTACTCTAACAAGGTCACACCTCCAAACAGTGTCACTCCCTGGGCTAAGAACATGCAAACGATCACAAGGTGGTTGTAAGCTACTATGTGGTTTCAGGGAATCACACCTGGGCCTCTGCAGGAACAAGTATTCTTACTTGATGAGCCATCTCCCCAGCTCCAAACATTTTACAAATTCTGGAGTCAGGGAAACAAAGGTAAAGAGACTGCTTAGCAGGTGAGAAGCCCCAATTCTTCAACCAGCACTGCAAAAACACATAAAACTAAAGTCACTTGTCACATACTGTATGGTTCTCTGTGCACATAGCTTGTCTCATCCCTCAAGATGGTCTGCTCACATTTTCTATGTATTTACTTTCATTTTATGTGCATAGGTATTTTGCTTGCATGTATATTTATGTGAGAGCGTAAATCTTGGAGTTACAGACTATTTTAAGCTGCCTCGTGGGTGCTGGGATTTGAACCCAGATCCTCTGGAGGAGTCGTCAGTGCCTTTAACCACTGAGTCATCTCTCCAGCCCCAGGATGGTTTGCGCTTGGTTGACCAAACTTTAACTGTGTCTGCTTCCAAGAGTTTGAGAGCATGGGTGCAGACATGTGCAACCCAGATCCATCAGCAGACATAAACGAAACCTGACAGAGGCAATGCCCTTGAGGACAAGCAAATGTCTCTCTCCCCTTGACAACTAAAAACAACTTGGACTAACATTCAGCTGCTGAGATTCAAGTTAAAGATACTTGAGTGCCAGGCTGCACACAAACCGGAATGACTGGCCTGAACCCTGAGGACATAATTGAGACCCTCGCAGTTATGGCTCTGTTTTATTCTTAGTTCAAGTATAACCATAATTTCTCCCCAGCCCTGTTTGCTGCTGTGACTGTAGCAGGGACTGGAAACTCAGGGTTTCTTTTTTAGCCTCCACGTGGAATTTCCTCCCTCTCATCCTTCCATTCTGGAGATCAAACCTAGGGACATGTACATAATAGGTGTTGTACCATTGAACAAACTACACTTCCAACTTATTATTTTTGTTTGTATACAGAGAGAGAGAGAGAGAGAGAGAGAGAGAGAGAGAGAGAGAGAGAGAGAGAGGAGGGAAGGAGGGAGGGAGCTAGAGAGGGAGGGAGGGAGGGAGAGAGAGAGAGAGAGAGAGAGAGAGAGAGAGAGAGATCTTACCCCAGAGGCCTACTTCTCTACTTCTGCCTCCTCCAGTGCCTGGATAACATGTGTGCCACCATGCTCCATGCTGGCTATTTGGGGTGGGGCGTCTTGGGGCTCAAACTTGCACAACAAGCATTTTACTGACTCTGTCCCTTCCCCCACCCTCTTCAATGTTTTTCAAAGCACAGTGCCTGGACCATGCCGAAAAGAATAACCACTTATTAAGATTATAGGTTCTTGGGCACAGTCTAAAGGCTGTGGGATCAGAACCATAGAGACATGAGTTGAAAATGTGCATCGCTAACACATTTGGGGTGATTCTCCAACAACACAGATGGTTTGGTAAAGGTGGGGACTGGAGGGGCTGGGGATTTAGCTCAGTGGTAGAGCGCTTACCTAGGAAGCGCAAGGCCCTGGGTTCGGTCCCCAGCTCCGAAAAAAAGAACCAAAAAAAAAAAAAAAGGTGGGAACTGGAGCCAGAGCTGTGATGATGAGTGATGTTCTTCCATAATTTAGTCACTGTGGAGAGCCGTTCCAAGCTACCTCAGTGCTCTACATTTCCTTGTGCCCACAACGGTAGCTAGTAAATGACACTCCAACTATTGGTTACCTCACCATTTGTGGAAACAGCAGAAGCAGCAGGTAGCAACCAGAACCAGGGGCTGTGGCTGTTGACAGTGATAGAGTGCGTGCCCAGTGACCACCAGGTCCTGGGTCCACTCCTGATGCAGGCCACTAGACCTAGCTGAGCTCCTCTGAAAACAGGCTGTGAGGTTTCATTCCAGGGTGTTCTTGCCCTGTTTCCAGAGGATAAAAGCATTTTATCTTCCAGATGATGAAGACACCAAGAATCCTAAGAAACAACCTCCTGTGTTCCACGTGTCCTCCACACAAACCTTTCTTGGCCTTGCTGCTTCTAGAATAGTGCAAATACCACTTCAGAGTGGCTTGAGGCAGGCAGGTGTCTCCTGACTCCCCTGGGTGGGCTGAGAAGAAACTATTACACTGTCCTGGCTGCGTGGTGATACTGTTACATTGTTACATTAGCTGTTTATCTGTTTCTCAAGGAGATAGATTTGGTGAACTGGGTACAAGTGCTGGCTTGTTTATCTCTGCTCCCAAAGTCTGACCCAGTCTAGAAACAATATTCCCAGCAAGCGTTTGTGAATATGTGAGGAAATAAAAATTTACAATTTTTAGATTTTTAGTAAGAAAATGTAACTCGGGGTTGGGGATTTAGCTCAGTGGCAGAGCGGTTGCCCAGCAAGCGCAAGGCCCTGGGTTCGGTCCCCAGCTCCAAAAAAAAAAAAAAAAGGAGTAAGAAAATGTAACTCCGGGGTTGGGGATTTGGCTCAGTGGTAGAGCGCTTACCTAGGAAGCGCAAGGCCCTGGGTTCGGTCCCCAGCTCCGAAAAAAAGAACAAAAAAAAAAAAAAATGTAACTCCATACAAGTGGGAACAAATTGTTTTTTGAGACAGGGTTTCTCTGCATAGCCCTGGCTGCTATGGAACTCACTACGTAGAGCAGGCTGGCTTCGAACTCACAGAGATCTGGGTGGGTGGTGGGATTAAAGGTGTGTGTCATCACCCTTGGGTATAAGTTGAAACAGATTTAAAGACGTTGTAAACTTGGGAAATTTGATAGATCAGATGGTGGTCAACACGCATCAAAGAATCCGATAGCTACTGTGGAGCGTCTACTTCTATAGATGAAAATTCTAACTTCTCGGCCTTCTCAGTTCTTACCAAGGCTGTCCTGACCCCTCATGGACTGTGCCAGGGGAAAGACAGGTGGGAATGGAATGATACAGTCCTGGGTTCAACTCTCACCTCTGCCAACCTCTAGCTACATTATATTGAACAAGTTTTTTTTTTTTAATTTTTTTTTATTTCTAGATATGAGTCTTCTTCCACATTATGTAGGTCAGAAAAACTTCCTACGTATGGATAGATGGAACAGTAAGACAGAATCACAGAGGGGAAATGGTATGCAAAATGCAGATGTCCTGTGTCTGAGTCCTGTTTGGTCTCTGTCAGATACCAAGTGATATTGAGAATGGAGGAGTGGAAATGAGAGAGAGAGAGAGAGAGAGAGAGAGAGAGAGAGAGAGAGGGAGGGAGAGAGAGAGAGAGAGAGAGAGAGAGAGAGAATAAGATACCGAATATTACAAAACAACTAAATAAGCCAGTTTTGTTGTTTAATTTTATTAAAAAATGCTCATAGAGGGGCCAGCAAGATGGCTAAGCTACTAAAGGTGCTTGCCACCAAGCTGAAGACCCGAGTTTGAGCCCCAGAGCCTACAAAGTAAAAGCAGAGAATTGCCTTTCACCAGTTGCCTTCCAATCTCCACATGAATGCCACGGCAGGTAAAAACATGGCATATGTACACAGACACACACACACACACACAGACACACAGACACACACACACAGACACACACACAGACACACACACACAGACACACACACACAGAGACACACACACACACACACACACACACACACACACACACACATCAGGGCGGGAGGTTAGAAATACCTTTTAAGATATTTGCTTGACTGCTGCTTTCATTCAGTTAGTAGAATGCTTGCATGGCTAACACAAGCCCCAGGTTTGATCCCTAAAACCCCACTGACTCTGGTGTGGTGGTGGTACATAGCGTGGGAGGTGGAGGCAGGAGGATCAGAAATGCAGAGTCATCCTCATCTGCATAGCAAATTTAAGGCCAGCCGGGGATTATGAGAATCCCAGAGTGAGACGCTGAGGAAAGGGGGTGACTCTAGCCCAGGAGTTGGAGACCAGCCTGGGCAACGGAGCGAGATATGGTCTCAAAGCATCGACAGGACGTCAGCTACAAGTCTGCTACTTGTCTTCCAAAATCTAGTCTCCCTGTGTTCCGCAGAAGTAAGACCCTTAATTTTCCAAACACTGCTGATTTCTTCGTATGTGAGCACATGGATAAGCATGTGTGCACGTCTGTGTGACTGTGACTTCCTCAGGGTCTCTCCCTGAACCTGGAGTTGGCAACTTCTTTTGGCTACTAGGTCCCGGTGATCCTCCTGCCTGCGCCCACTTGAGAGCTGGGCTTTGTAGGCACACACGCAGTACCTAGCTTATTATACTGGTGCGGGGACCTGAATCAGTTCCTCGTGGCTTAGCCATCTCTCTACCCGTAGAATTCCTACCTTTTAACCAAGCACATGGCGGCATGCCATCGCCTTTACAAGTCTAGCCTCTTTCACAGTCCCATGTGACCGTACCCCTTAGCACCGACTATTGAGAGAGGAAGACAACGGGAGGAAATTCCATCCAGAACGAGAGGATGCTAGTCGCTTGTCTTTTCCGTCTGGCTGGTTGGCTGTGGTTTCAACAGCTGCAGCTAGAGAAATCTTTTGGGTTCACAGCCCCGGAGACGCTGAAGCAGCGGAAACCTAAGGACGTTGATCCCTGGCGATCCCAGACACCCTCATTGCCTACGTTTATTTGGCAGACAAATAAACTTCAATCTGCTGTTGCTGGGGTGGGGGTTGTTAATACCCACAGATGAAGTTAATCCTAACTAATACAAACTAAAAACGGCACACAAAACCCGCCAGCTCTCTTTGAGCTTTTCGTGTAGAGTTTATAAGAAGTGAAAATGAGGGCTGGAAAAATGTCTCTGCAGTTGACAGCACTGGATACTCTTCCAGAGGACCCGGGTTCAATTCCCAGTGCCCACAGAGCAGCTCACAACTGCCTGTAACTCCAGTTATAGGGGATCGGACACTCTCACACAGACACACACGCAGAGAAAACCCAGTGCACCTGAACTTCCAAAAAAAAAAAAAAATAGCGAAACCACTGGAGATGATTTTACACGCAAAGCTGCACAGAAGACATATCGGAAGGGAATATACCTAAGTCTTAGCTTATTGGCTTAGGATGATGGATTTATACATAGGGATTTTGTTCTGTTTTGTTTCAAGACAGGGTTTCTCTGTATAGCCCTGGCTGTCTTGGAACTCAATCTGTAGACCAGGCTGGCTTCAAACTCACAGAGATTCTCTTGCCTCTCCCTCCTTGGTGCTGGGATTAAAGGCGTGTGTTACCACTGCCCACCTGGCCTTAGATAGTTTTTGTTGTTTGATTTAATTTGATTTTTTTTAATACTTCATGTTTCTTTATTTCTTTCCATTACACCAGTGGGAGGAAATCATACCTTTCTCCCATCCCTTTTCCTTTAAGGAGTATTTTGTAGCTTACTGTTTGCTACTGGAAATATATTTGGGTTTCCAGTTTTTCACAGTAGCTTTGCTGTGTGGATGCTGGGAGGGGTGGGGAGATTACTGAGGGAAGGTCTTGAGCAATAACCTTAATAATTGGAATTAGCTACAAGGGTGTGTGTGTGGGGGGGGGGGATGCAAAACATTCTTCAGGTTTTTTCCCTAATGTTTTTCCCTCAGGATGGTCAAGAGTTTATTTCCATTGAAAATTCTAATTTAGGAGTGGCAAGATGGTTCGGCAGGTCAGGTACCTCACAAGCCTGAAGACCTGAGTCTGATTCCTGGAACTCATGTAAAAACGGAAGGAGAGAACCAACTCCACAACGTCGTCCTCTGACCTCCGCAAGCACGCTCTGGTGTGCACACAACCACAATAGCAGTACATTTCTAAAGTGTAAAGTAAATGAAACTTTAACAGACTACAAAATTATACACGCCTATAGTGTAAAATAAAACCCACAAAGAAATCTCAAGAAAGTTAAAAGCATGTGGTTTTTGTTTTTTGTTTTTTTTAAGAGCAAGAACTTTTTTTTTTTTCTTTTTTTTCGGAGCTGGGGACCGAACCCAGGGCCTTGCACTTGCTAGGCAAGCGCTCTACCACTGAGCTAAATCCCCAACCCTTTTTTTTTTTGTTTTTAATAAAGTCCCAATGTCCACAAAGGAATAAATATATCTAGTATTATCTTCATTAGGAGATAATCTGGATGATTATGGATAATTACTAACCACTAATGTAGTTAGATACAACAGTTATTTAGTTTTGGGATAAAAAGTGAGAGTGTCTACTGATGTGCTTCCCTTTTGTCAGCATGTTGGAACCATGAATACTTTAATCATAATGTATTATATATATATACAAATAATATATATACATATATTACATATATATACATATATATTGCATTGCATATCCATGCATAATACATCATTTTAAGAAATACAGGACCCTGGGTTCGGTCCTCAGCTCCAAAAAAAAAAAAAAAAAAAAACAAAACAGGAAAAACTGGTTGAGAACCTAAATGTTATGCGTGCTATGAACGCTACCCTGAGGGCCGAGCATGGAGACATACATGGGTGTCTTAGTTTCACTGCTATGAGCAGACACCATGACCACAGCAACGCCTCTAACAGTGCCACTCCCTGGGCCAAGCATATACAAATGATCACACATGCGTAATCCCAAAATTTGGGAGGCTGAGGCAGAAGGATTCTAAATTTGAGACCAGCCTGGGTTATATAGAAAGACTCTCTCAAAACAAGCAATCTAAATAAATAAATAAATAAATAAATAAATAAATAAATAACTATTATACAGATATCATGCATAAAACACTGAGTGAGTTATATGTTTTGAATCATTGTATCCTCAAATATTAACATATTAGTTAATTAATGACAACAATATCCACTTCCCAGATGAGGAGAGTGGAGTGCAGGAAGTTAGGGCTCTCCTAACACTACAATGGTGGTGTGTGCTGGGTACCCGGGCAGCCTGAAGTCAGCCTTTTTTTTTTTTTTTTTGTTGGGGGGAGAGGGTGGCTTTTGCCAATTTCAAGGAGAAGAAAGCTAGACATTTAGGGGAAGACTAAAGTCCCAGAGTTCTGTGTAAAAGAACTTGAGCTGGGACAACCACTCAACCCCTTGTGTCCTGCAGAAGTTTGCTTTTTGTGCCATGCCCGTCCGCATGGAAAGACGAATGTCCCTGTCACGTCTGCGGGAAACACCAATGTGGAGTATAGTCAAGCTGCAGAAGCCTAAGAGGAGAAAGTTCCCCCAAGAGAAGTATTCCCTCCCTCTTCTGCTCAGAGCAGTTCGACCCTTTGGGGAAAGGAAAGTCGAAAAGCAGAACGGAATAGAAAAGAAGAGAAACTGAAGCCACCTTCTCGCCTTCCCCATCGCAGCGTTGTGACTGAACCACATCGGTTGTCCCCAACTCCTTTTAAGATAGCCGTCCATAGTCATAGCAAGCACAAAGGACACAAGCATCTAATGGCTTTAGACGGCTAGTCAGCATCACATCCACTCATGGCTGATGATATAGTAGTGGTGGTGTGCTGGCTGGACAGAACTCTGGTAAGGGCTCCGATTTGCGTCATAGTCTCCGTGTCAGCCTGATCCGACATAGTGTCATGTCGGGTTCTCAAAACAGCCCTGTGAAATCAATAGGGCTGGTATTATTAGCCCCATTCTGCAGATAGGAAACTATTTTTAGGTAAGTGGGACAAGGTATCATTGCCATCCTCGTTTTATGAATGAGGAGACTCGTTTTATACAAGCCGAGTGCTATAAATAGCTATGGAAGGAATGTAGACCCGTAGAAAAAATACACGGAAATTCAAAAACCATTTAAAACCAGAAAGCAAAGGGAACACGCTGAGAGAGATACTCGTGGAGGCTGCTGATTCACCGCTGCTTCAGACTCACCACACATTCATAAACTGTTTTGACGCTAACACGACACTAGCCTTCCAAGCCTTGGTACGTAAGGGCGTGATTGACAGGACCGTCCCGTACAGGGCTCCATGCAACAGCACTCACGTGGATATGATGCAACCCTGCAGCATGGGTCAGGAGTGGCAGGTGTCCCTTAGACTTGACAGAGTACTGACCCTAAATCAGGGCCACTACGTAGATACTACAGACATAAATCTCAGGCTTTGTCTTCAGTTCTCCCTCAGCCTCGTCATCTGCTGTCGTCATCTGCTGTCTCCTCCAGTAACTTCTGTCCTGATCGTCCCTCCTGTCAATCGTATATTTTGTTTATGTCTATTTTAATCGTGTCCTTCTTTTTTAAGATAGGGTCTTGCTGGTCTCGAACCCCCGGTGACCCTCGTGCCACAGCATTGTAAGTGCTGTGCCTGGGCTCATAATTAATCTTTCTGTATTACCTTCTATGTTTCACCTTTGAAATCTGACTCTTAGGAGTTTTCTATCCTTACAAAAGGCTCTAACTTGGGAACAGAAACTGTTTCCACACCTTTGTGCTTCAAGTTTTCCTGTGCTTAATGATAAGCAAAATAGTTTAAAAGTACAGTTTCAGTTCGTGTTCAAAAGTTAAAGTCATGTAGCCGGGCATGGTGGCACAGGTCTCTAATCCCAGCACTCAGGGGGCAGATCAGGTGGATCTTCATAAATCCGAGGCCAACCTGGTCTACATTGCAAGTCCCAGGACAACCAGGGCTACACAGAGAGACCCAGTCTCAAAAAACAAAACAAAACTGGCGTCATTTGTTATAAGTATAGTTAAAGATCCCAAATAATTCTAGAAATACATTAACTATTCCATGAAAAATATTTCCTCTTAATTTTACTAATTTGCTTATATTTCTTCTCTCTCCCTCTTTCCCCCCCTCTGCCCTTCCCTTCTTTTTTTTTCTTTTTTTTTTCTTTTTTTTTTTTTAAGATTTATTTTATATATGACGAGTACACTGTCACTGTCTTCAGACACACCAGAAGAGGGCATCGGATCCCATTCCAGATGGTTGTGAGCCACCATGTGGTTGCTGGGATTTGAACTCAGGACCTCTGGAAGAGCAGTCAGTGCTCTTAACCGCTGAGCCAGCTCTCCAGCCCCCTTCCCTTCTTTCTTTCCCCTGAACGGGATCTTCTGTTTTCCAGGCTGGCCCGAAACATGATGTAGCTGAGGGTAACTTGAATTCTGATGTTCTTGCCTCTGTGTCTCCAGTGCTGGGATTACAGATGTGCACCACCATTCAGGGTTTACGAAGAGTTAGGGACCACACCCAGGGCCGCAGGTATGCTAAGCAAGCTCTCTACCAGCCGAACTACACCCTAAACCCCGTTGTGTGTGTAGTTTTCTGATGGCAGAGTTATTGTTTTAAACGTGTGTTCCTTTGTTTGGTAACTCACAAATTTGAAATCTGTTTGTGTTATTGTCTCCAGAACAAATTCAAGAGTGGTCATTCCAGGCTGTGGTTGAGTTACATTTCTTAAAAGAGACAGTATCATGTAGCTTAAATAAACAGATAGTTTATGTAACTATCAGGACTCGAAAGGATATCTATCCTAATTTAAAACAAACAATTTTTTTTAAGGTTTGTCAAAGGTTCGCAGCAGTTACATGTAATTGAAACTTGTCTACACTAGTAGTTTAACCAAAAGGAATTGTTTTGTTTTGTTTGAGTCAAACACTTGCTATGTAGCCCGGGGTGGCCTTAAACTCACAATCCTCCTGCCTCAACCTCTGAGTACTGAGATGATAGATATGAACCTGCATGCTTTGCTTCTGAGTAGGTTTTTGCTGGACAGAGTTGCAGCCGAATGAGAGAAAATACAGGATGCTCAGTTAAATGGGGAGCTGCTCAGGGAAGCTTCCACCTGTCCTCACCTCCCCAGCATGGGATTGGAGCCTGGGCCTCTACCCTGGGTTTTGTTTCTGTTTACTGATGTGAGTTCTGAGAACTGAACTCAGGCTCTCACATTTGCAAAGCCAGCACTTTACCAACGGAGCCATCCCCAGCTCCCTTCATTGAACAGAGCACCATCAGAGGTAGGGTCATGTGATAACCTTTGGGTGATTCAATTTTTTTTCTATACTGGCAAAGAATGTAAAATAAGAATGTGACTTTATCATAAATATCTCTAGTGTCATTACTATATAGAAATATATACAAATAAGAATAAAAACTTAGTTTTACTCAGAGTATTAATAGTAATTAATTAATTACAATTTAGTTACCTGTGTGCTTTTGGTAAGGTCATATTTATTTTATCTCTGGTAAAATAAAAGTTTCGTGTCTAACTGAATCAGCGGCATAATTATTTTTGTCAGAGTAATAAAAAAACGAGTGGTTTTCCCACTTTTGGGAGTGGCATGGTCTTTAGAAGCTCCCAGGAGACATCATTCAGATAAGGTCACACTAAATAGAAGTTAGCTCACCAGATTAAAAATAGATTGTCTCAGTGACTCAGCAGGTAGCCTGCTGTTATCACCCACTGAGAACATCCTAATTCTTCCTCTGCTGCGTCAGAGGCCGTTCCAGCGGCTTTGTCGGGATTAGCTCGTTTGGCTACTAGAAATAAGATCACAGTATATCTAGGATGGTCTAAGAGGTGAGACCATTATGGGTCAGACTCTAGCTAAGAATACATAGACGTGCATTCAGACCTACCTATATGAGCTCCTTTCTCTGAGAATATTCCGTGTCACATTCTGGAAGAAGTATAATTAAGCCCATATTCAAAATAACGATTTGCTTCTTTTAATAAATGGGCAATGGCGTCAGCTTAAATTGGACGCGAACAGAGGAATCAGGTTACAGAGAGAACTGAGCTCTGGTTTCTAGAGCAAGGACCGGGGATGTGACTTTCCACTTGCAAAAGCAAGCGTTCCTCTCTCACACCAAGGAGAGGAGAGTGACTGTGACAGCCTGAGTCTCCTGCCACACGGTTCACAGCCACCCTCTAAGTTTACCTCCAGTCCATTTGCCTACATACCTTTCAGACCACATCATCTTTAGATGGTATATTAATATTAATCCACCCATTTTATCAGTCCTTTGGAGGTTTACTTCCTCTCCTAGTTTGTTTGTTTGTTTTGGTCAACTTAACATAAATCATAGTCACTTGGGAAAAAGGCATCTCAATTGCAAAATCATCTCGGACTGGTCCGTGGGTACACTTGTGAGGCATTTTCTTGATTAATAATCAATGTAGGGGGTTGGGGATTTAGCTCAGTGGTAGAGCGCTTGCCTAGCAAGCGAAAGGCCCTGGGTTCGGTCCCCAGCTCCGAAAAAAAAGAAAAAAGAAAAAAAAGAATAATCAATGTAGGATGGTCCAGCTCACTGTGGGTAGAACATTGGGCAGGTGGTCCTGGGTTCTATAAGAAAGCAGGCTGATCAAGTCATGAGGAGCAAGCCAGTAAACAGGCTTCCTCCATGGCCTCTGCCTCAGTTCCTGCCTCCAGGTTCCTGCCTTGAGTTCTTGCCCAGGGTTCCCTCAGTGATGGAGGATGATCTGAGAATTATAAGCTGACATAATAAACCCTTTCCTACCCGAGTTGCTTTGGGCCAAAATGTTTTACCATATGTGGCTTTCTTTCTTTGACCCTTTCTTTCTGTGAAGCCCCCTTTCTCCCAACAATCTGTCCTTTATCGTTTTAATTTGCATGTCACAAGAAAAGAACCTAATGATGCAGAAAAGGTTGTTTTTTTCTCCCCTATATCCACATTCGGGCATGACCAAGAAAAGTCACCCCCAGCTCCAGGACAACCAGGGAGGGTCTCACACCTAAATAGAGTCTCCTGGAAGCCCTCATGAGGAGTAGAAGGCACTGTGGTTTAGATGTGTCCCCCACAGGCCTTCTGTTGGAAACCCGATACTCCATGCAGCAGTCGAGAAGCAAGGTTAAGGAAAGAGGAGGAGACCACAAACAAAGTCTCTGCCCTCAAGGCTGGATTAATGCTATCATGAGACTCCTTTCTATCCTTGTGATAGTAGGCTTTGTCCTCTCTTGGTCACTGTCTTGCTGTCTCTTGCTCTTTCGAATTCCACTGAAGAGACACGAATCACGAGAGCCCTTACCAGGCATCAGCAAGGTGCTCTTGGACTTTCGGTGAAATATATTTCTTTTCTTTATAAATTTGATATACTATGGCATAACATAAAAAGGGCTAACACGGAAGGCCCATTTCCCCTCCAGAACACCTCTAGAAATCCCTGACTCTTGGTAGGCTGGTTAAAGCTGCAACGGAGGTAAAAGAAACTCAGCACAATGCATGCAGGTGATGCTGCAAAGGACTTGTTAATATATTTGTTTAGGAGCTCTCAAGCCACACAAGTGGAATTTAGCTAAGGGAGCACTGCCTCCAAAATACCTCAAAGATAAGTCATGTGCTAGCCAAGCCTGTTAGAGGTGAGCAAAATGTAGGACATGAGGATGTAAATATCTACTCTCCAGGATGGACCAGGCATGAGCCTCTGCTCACACAAGGAGAGACAGCACTGACTTATAACCAGTCAGTAGGGCCGGTTCCCTGATACAACAGCAGCTCAAGGGCAGTGGTTTAGAATCACAACCAATTTCAAGTTCTGCTCTGCCATTAGGTCTCCTGTGCTTATCAGGAAAAACATAATTTTACCAGATAGGCGAGAAGCCCTAGATAATGACTATTAGGAGGTTGGGGTCAGTAGTGTTCATAGTATCATCCTGGCAAAGTCCAGTACCTTTGCTGGATAACTTTCCTGTCTGCCTAAGAGGCCAGGCTTGCTTGCGGTCTCCTTAGATTGTAACCTGGGGTTGGAAACTGGAAGTGGGTTAGGGAGGGCCGTGTTTGTGGCTGTAGAAGTCTAAGATGTGCACGTGTAAGGAATGTGTAAGGAACGGCTTGCATCAGGGGCTGACTCTATGTGGGTGTTAGCCACAGTGTGCCAGGTGCTCTCTAATAAAGTGCTTGTTTTTCTTCCCAAAGTGTGCAGTGGTTTCTCACTGGGAAGCCACATTGTTTCTACAACACCAGCACCCGTCTAAAACTACCCCGGCAGCCTCCGGATGTTAAGTGCTGAAGAGCTAAGGACAAGTGAGATATGGTCCTGACCAATTTTCGTTTCTGTTGGTTCCTTTTCCTCCAGAATTGAGGGTTTTACCACAACTTCTCTCTGTTTCCTATCATGTGGGAAGAGTCATTAGTCACAGCGAAGAGTCAGAAAGCTCTAATTACTCCAGGCTTATAGCTAGGCCTGGCAGCACAGGCCTTAATCCTAGACTCTAGCAGCAGGGATAGTCATATCGCTGTTCGTTTCAGGCCAACCTGTCTATACAATGAGTTCCAAGCCAGCCAGGGGGGCATAGAGAGACCCTGTCACAATCAATCAATCAATCAATCAATCAATCAATCAATCCATCCATCCATCCATCCATCCATCCAACCAACCAAACAAACAAAACAAAAACAAAAACAAAAATAATCTTACAATGAGTTCCCAGTGTTGCCAGTGGTGTCTCTTGGGAAAATCTCACGTATAGACCAGGTTGACCTAGCTACCTGTGCTTCTAAATTCTTGTCACTATGGAGAAATAATTTAGGGATGAGACAAAGGCAAAGTAAGAAATGTGGAGGAAGGTTTATTACTGGGTATTCTAGGGTGGGTGTGGGCTTCTCAAGAGAGTGGTTTCTGGCTGAGATTTAGGATAGTCCATTGAACAGGCAAAAATAAGGGGAGAATTATTCATGAGTACAGGGTGGGTGATGGACTGGGGGTGGGGTAGAAAGCGGGAAGTTCCGGGACTGGGTCGGGATTTTCCTTGAATGGAGTTGGCGCCTCTTTTCTATTTTAATATAGGTTTTCCCAGGTATCATATGCATGATTGCAGCACACAGCTTCGCAAGGCGTTGATGGGAGATGTGTTTTTAATGATGCAAAGGAATACGTAGAGAGCAGTTTCGAGAGGCCTAGAATGGTCACAGGACATCCTGCATACAGTTTTGCTGTTGCACGAGCCTCTATGAACTGAGTTTGTGTTTCTACTAGTCTCTCAGCCCACCTCACTGTCTCAGATCTGCGTTAACACAGGAGTCCCAAAAACTCAGAAGGTTGTGCACAAGTGCACATCACAACCTCAATAATTACCCTGTAAATTATCCTACATTAAGGCTCTGCCCCAGGCCTCTGCCCTGGGCCTCCGCAGTCTTTTGGGAATGGTTTCAATTTGTCTTTCCAGGGTTTGTGTGTTGAGAGCCTGGTGCTCGGGGCAACAATACTGGGACATGGTGTTGCTTTTAAGAGGACCTAGTACAGTGCTTCTGTGACCTAGTAATTTCTTTACTGTTTTAGGAAGAAAAGCTTAAAGAGCACATTGCACAGAGGCAGTGGGCTGGGCAATATTGGAATTCTGCTTTGACCCTCACCTAATAATCTCTTAAAGGATCCATCTACCTCTAGACCAGACCACACCCGTCACACAGCATTCAAGAGGACAAAGGGAGGAAGACAGGGAGTCCAAAGTCAGCCAGGGCTACTTAGTGAGACCCTGTCTCAGAATAAAACCAGGAAATCAACCAATAAACAAAATAAAGGTTCCTCCACTCGACATTACTGTGTTAAGAATAAGCATCTGACACAAATCCTTGGGATAGGATTTAAAACCATAGGATCAGGGCTGGCAAGATGACTCAGTGCGCTAAGGCTCTTGCTGTCAAGCTTGTGTTTGGTTCCAGCTGGGATCCACACAGTGGAAGTGAAACACTGACTCCTGAAAGTTGCACACACACACACACACACACACACACACACACACACACACACACACACACGCACGCACGCACGCACACACGCGCGTATGGACATACATACGCCCATGCACAGGTATGTGACCACATAACAAATCCCATAGCTGCAACGTTAAACATAAAAATAATATATCTTGGGTTTGGGGGGGTTATTTGCTTCATTTTATGAAACATGTAGTTTTGCTATGTAGTCCTGACTAGTCTGGAACTCTAGGTAGACATGGCTGGTTTAGAACTCACTGAGGTCTACCTGCTTCTGCTTCCTGAGTGCTGAAACTAATTGTGGGCAACACCACAGTCAGGGAAAACCCATATAGTTAAGTCTATCTGTGCACTACATAACCATAAGCACATGGAGAGATAATAAAACCCAGAGCTGTGCGCACATCCTTAAAAGCATTCTATCAGAGAGCTACACCCAGGATATTAAAACAAATACATGAAATTGTAAATGGATGACATAAGTTTGAGGCTGCTGAGTGACTGTAAGACTAGATCCAGTGTAAACAAATGGTCCAGCTATTGAAAAGAAGGAGAAAGACTCACTTTTCTCTCTTCCTGCGTGATTTATTTCTCTGGGCTTTTCAGAAGGCCATGAATCTTCTTAATGGCTAACCAAACCTCTGACCAGTGCCCACACTCAGGAATGATTTCCGAGGACCCAGAGGTCTCTCTAAAACGTAATCACCATGGATGCTGACTCTCTGTCCCACCCACCAGCTCCTGAGGGACGCTTGGGCCTGCCTGCTTTGCCATCTGACTCTGAACCGTGGAACCTACAACGTTGGTCTTGGGTTGTATCTGCTTAGCCATAAAAAGCATTGGATTTCTTTCTGTCTTTACAAGCTTTTCAAGCGAGCTGTCAGTTTGTCTCCCATTCTGATTTAATGCTTAGTCAGTGGTAGAACAATTTTCTTTCTCTTCTTCAGAGAAATATTTTCCTGGGTTGGAAGATTTTGTTTTTCATTGTGTTTTCCCAATACTACTGTAGGCTATCCTTTTCCAAAGGTGGCACAGTGATGCTAAGCACTTTTCAACAAAACCATTTATCCTCTCCAGTTCCAGTAATAACAGAGAATGTGTGTGGTGGTGTCTTCGTCAGTCAGTGTTCTATCACTGTGAAGAGACACCATGGCTACCAGCAACTCTTACAAAGAAAAACATTTAATTGGGGCTAGCTTACAGTTTCAGAGGTTTAGACCATTATCATCATGGCAGGAAGCATGGTGGCATACAGGCAGACATGGTGCTGGAGAAGGAGCTGAGATCAATAGCAGCTGAGATCTGGATCTATAGCAGCAGGAAGAGAGAGACTCTGGACCTGGCTTAGGCTTTTGAAACTTCAAAGCCCACCCTCAATGACACACTTCCTCCAACAAGGCCACTCCCACTCTAATAAGGCCACGCCTCCTAATCCTTCTCAAATGGTGCCACTCCCTGATGACAAGGCATTCAATATATATGAGCCTATGAGGCCATTCTTATTCAAACCAACATAGACATTATTATTTTTGCTTTTCTTCCTTTCTACCCTGTTACTAAAGTAGTTAGAGGGATCTTATTGTTAACCCAGCACTAGAGGTTAACTTTAATCTATATCCTTCTGAACAGATAAACTTAGGTTTTCTCTCGTCAGGTCCACATTCTATATATGCTTATCCATTTGCCTCATCAGAGCTAAGAAGACACATCATGTCAGACAATATGACTTCTCACTTTTTATGCTTATTTAGTATCTAGAAATGAATTCCCGCTTGAGCTTGGAGGATCATCCTCCTGTCCTAGTGTCTACGGAGCACTTGAGAATGGCTGCCTAATTCACACACCCACAGCTGCTGACAGACGCCAGCTTCCGTATAACGTCACCAATACTCAGTATCTCTCATTGTAATCACTGCCAACGGGGTGCTGTTTTTAAATCTGCATTTATCTCTCCCCATGACTCAGAATCCTTTCACGTGTTCTGTGAGCATTCGTATTTATTGTGCTAGTCGTCTGTTCACACCCTTTCATTGACCCTCCTGCTCTTCTTCCTCCTCCCCCACCCACTTTTTCTGTCTCTCTTCCTTTTCTTCCTCCTTTTTTTTTTTCTTTTTGGAGACACTAAAGTCTCCAAAGCCTCCTTAGGACTCTCTTTGTAGCCGAGGCTGGCCTTTAGCTCATGATACTTCTGCTTCCAGAATTCTAGCAGTAAGTGTTTGTGCCAATGTAGCTGGCTTCTCTATCCACTCCCAGTCATTTATACCATAAATGATATCATTTATACCATAGTTACTGCAGTGTTGGAGCTGCTCTCTCCGTGACTGTACAACCTGGCTCTGGCCTCCTCAGCTTCATCTCTTAGCCTATCTGATATACTCCTTATAACTCTCTGCATTTCTGCCCCTCTGAGTTTTAGCTGGGGACCCAATCCAGGGCCCTGTGCATGCTAGGTAAGAGCTCAACTACTGAGCTACACTTTCAGCCTCAAGGCAAATATAAATCTTAACTATCAAAGAATACTACGATGGAATGAAGCTAAGAGAAGTCTAAAGGGCTCCAAAAAAGCCATTTACTTACTGATTTAACAGATATCTGTTGGAAATAAACTCAGAGATGAAGCTGGGAAGTTAAGAGCCTATTTCCAAGCTTCCAACTCCAGAGCCAAACAACCTCGTTGATAACTTGGGAACCTGGGACCAGAAAGCTGATGGTCCCATGAGCAAGCCATCTTAGCTGTGACCCAGAGCACCAGGAAGCTTCTTGTAGATGCTGTGCTAATGGGGCCATACTGACTAACACAGATGAGAGCCTGAGAGAGATTACACTCTCATGCAGGGCAGAAGAGGATAACACAGTAATGAAAAAACTCAGTCAGTAGAGGGAGGAACAGAGCTGCAGGGAGGTGCTATTTTAGTAGGGTTGTTGGGGAAGGCTTTGATGAAAAAGTGGTGTTTGATGATGAGAAAACAAGGAAACAAACCTCATTTGAGAGGTTTGTAGGCTGAGGAGAGGGCAAGCAGGACACCTGAGAGTGACCCTGGCAAGCTTAAGGACTGGAAAGGAGTCACATACAGTGGAAAAGGGCATGTGGGGCTGGGAGAACCCGGGAAGACAAAAGAGGCCCCCACACAGGGAATACTGTAGGTGGGTCCAGCACAGTGGTTTATTAGACATCTGTGTTTCTTCATTCTAGTTCCCCAACAATCTCATTGGGGTTTTTTTGAGACAGGGTTTCTCTATGTAGACCTGGCTGGCCTAGTCAGTGTCAGTGGCAACAGTCTCTTTAGCTTGGTTTCCCCCGGGAGGAGCAAGCATACTTGGTGAGCTGACTGAATCATTTTCTTCACCGTTTTCTGGAGAGAGGTTCTGTAGTGGGCTTGTGTTTATGATGATTCTGACCTTCTTGGAGCATTGAGCCATGGTGTATATGAAAACTCTTTCTAATCAAAAAACTGAGGGGCTGGTAGTGGTTCAATTCTACACTTCCGTGGCATGCTTGGGTTCTCTAGTACTGAAGAGAGTGAACAGCCAGGGTGGAGGAACCACCAGAAGCTCTCCAGCGTGGATACATTTACCCTCTGGTAACAATTGGTAACTTCTGGACACCCTGCCTTTGACACTGAGAGCACCTGCTGTGGTTTGGTTATCACTGTGGTCCACGGGCTCCTGCCTTTGAACACCCAGTCCCCACTTGGTGTTGCTGCTCTGAGGTGCAGGGACTAGCCTGAAGAAGTGGGTCACTAGAGGGTGGGCCCTGAGGAGATTCACCTAACCCTGCTTCTAGCTCCAGTCACTCCGATTCCTGGCCTGCCCAAACCCGATGTATTTCAGACATATACTCCGAACATCAGGCAGAACTCTATGCTTTCTCCATCATAGAGAAATGTCATCTCTTAAAGTCTGAGGATAGTAAATAAACCCTCCCTCCCTTCCATTCCTTCTCTATGGTATTTAGCCACAAGAGAAAAAAAAAGATAAAAAGATTAGCCTACAATTAAATAATGGGTAGAGGACAAAGACCCTAGGAAAATATACAATGTACAAGACAGTCCCTGTCACAAAGAATTATCCCATTTGAAACGTCAGTGTAGCCTGAGCGAGCAGCCAGGGTTCGAGAACTGGAGCAGAGCAGGAGGAGGCAAAGCAGCACTGGGAAGTAGAACACGTGAGAAAGGAACCACATAGGCAGGGGAGCACGTGGCTTAAAATGGAGCCATTCCGAGGCCTCAGGATGAGGAACAGAGAAGTCAGAGGGCGTGGTGATGTCCTTCTGATTCTGAGGTGTGAACCGGATACCTTATACCGCTCCAGAAGTAAGAAAAAATGAACCCATTTCGGTGTGCGTGCGTGGGTGCGTGCGTGGGTGCGTGCGTGGGTGCGTGCGTGGGTGCGTGCGTGGGTGCGTGCGTGGGTGCGTGCGTGGGTGCGTGCGTGGGTGCGTGCGTGGGTGCGTGCGTGGGTGCATTGTGTTTTCGGTTCTAAATGTGAGCACTCAAGAGTGTAAGAGGGAAAGATTGTGAGTTTCTGGGCTACAAGATTCTGCACTGAAAAAAATTACATGTAGGCTGGAGAGATGGCTCAGCGGTTAAGAGCACTGACTACTCTTCCAAAGGTCCTGAGGTCAATTCCCAGCAACCACATGGTGGCTTGCAACCATCTGTAAAGAGATCCGATGCCGTCTTCTGGTGTCTGAAGACAGTTACAGTGTACTTATATATAATAAATGAATAAATCTTTAAAAAAAAAAAAAAAGGAGGTTGGGGATTTAGCTCAGTGGTAGAGCGCTTGCCTAGGAAGCGCAAGGCCCTGGGTTCGGTCCCCAGCTCCGGAAAAAAAGAACCGAAAAGAAAAAAAAAAAGCAAAGCCAAGGGGTTGGGGATTTAGCTCAGTGGTAGAGCGCTTAAGCAAAGCCAAGGGGTTGGGGATTTAGCTCAGTGGTAGAGCGCTTGCCTAGCAAGCGCAAGGCCCTGGGTTCGGTCCTCAGCTCCAAAAAAAAAAAAAAAAAAAAAAAAAAATTACATGTAAAAAATAAAATATGCTTGCAGGGACTGCAGAAGGGAGAGAGGGGAGAGTACAGGGGAGGGGGAGGAAGGGGGAAGGGAGAGGGGGAAGAGAGCGAATGGCTGAGGACAGGGGCAGGCATGAGGCTGCTGAAGAGGCAGAGCAGGTGAGGGCTGTGAAAATATTCAGAGGCTGAGAGAGGAGTTGAAGGCCTGCTTCTGTAAGACAGTGAGTGACTTTGGTAAAATCGTACAATTTTTTTTTTCAGAGTATTGTCACATTTTAGACATCAATTCCTCCTCCCCCAGCTCCGTCCTATTAACTAGAGCACTCAAATCTCTCCTAACTGCTCAAACTCTCAATAGCTCCTTTGCAAAGAGACTTTTGTTTTCGTTGGTAAATCTCTGCCTCATCAAATCCTTAAATCCTGTAAGTCCCAAACACATTCTCAGACTTGACTCCAGATAACAGCATTTCTGGAACATTCTCTTCCTTTCTTCCCCAGACAACCTCCAGCACCTTGGAATTATTTAGAAATTATTGCCAAGGTCGGCCTCTGTGAAATCAGGAAGCAGGTTATTGGATTCCAGAGCACAGCGAGCCTGCGGCTGTTTTTCTCTCAGCAGAAGAAAGGGGTGCGCGCACCCGTGAGCCTGGGAGTTTGCATCCTTGTTTCAGCACTAGCTAGGAGCCGTGAGACCTTCTCCCATTAAAATACATTTTTATTTGTTTATTTTTTAGTTTAGGCTTGGGGTGAGCTCAAGGGTAAAAATACTCCCCTAGAATAATTATACAACAGCTACGGAAAAACTACCTGAATTTTGCCAGAGATCCTAACAAAAACATTTAATACACCTACTGCAGTATGATTTTTTATTTTTTTTTATTTCTTTTTTTTAAGTATAGGTATTTTGACCGTATCTGCATATGTGTACCATGCGTGTGCCGGTGCCCAGGGAGGCCAGCAGAAGGTGTCAGATGCCCTGGAACTGGAGCTACCATAGCAGTACTGGGAACTGAACTCCAATCTCAAGGGCAACACGTGCTCGGAATCCTGAGTCATCTCTGAAGACGCAATTCATTGCCTCTACACTTGATCTGAGTTCCTAGGCACACTTCAGAACTATTACAGATTTAAAAAGGTTTTCTGAGGAGATTATATATATATATATATATATATATATATATATATATATATATATAGTTGAACTCAGGACCTTCTCGTGCCTAGTAAGAGCTCTACCACTGAGCTCTCCTATCCCAACTTCTAATATGTTTACTTTGAAAATTACCCAACTTAAGTGGGCACAGTGTGGCACGTCTATAGTTCCTGTTCTTGGGAGGCAGAGGTAGGAGATCAAGGGCATCCTTGCTTATATAATAAGTTCTGGGGCCAGCCTGGGCTACATGAAACCTTAAAGTGGGGTTTGTGGGTGGGAATCAAATGTAAAAAACCTGGAAAATTAAAACATTAAGGTGCACCTTTTACCCAGTTTCCTGTCCTCACTTCTGTAAGTGTGTTTTCCCTTTCTTTCTGCTTCTATCTGATTAACTAAGGCACTGAAATATCAAGTTCTGTGCATCAGGAAACTTTATCCTTCAACATTAATAGGCATCTCCTAAGACCAAGGACATTTTGTATTATTAAACTTCAGAATGGACTCCCCACAGGAAACTTAAGATTAGAATGACTGTTAGAATTCTCTAATACATATTCGAACTTTAAAAGTTGTTCCTCGCAGGGCTGGAGAGGTGGCTCAGCCGTTAAAGGCTAGGCTCACAACCAAAAGTTGTTCCTTGGATGACCTTTGAAACTATTTTTCCCCTCTAACTTAGAATGTAATTGACATTCATGTCTATCTAGACTTACTTAATTTATAAATGTCATTTGTTTTACCCTTTCTGCTTTTTTTTTCTTTTTTTTTTTTCAGAGCTGGGGACCGAACCCAGGGCCTTGCGCTTGCTAGGCAAGCGCTCTACCACTGAGCTAAATCCCCAAACCCCGCTTTCTGCTTTTTTGTCACACTAATTTTTTTCCCTGTTTTTTGTTTAGCCTGAGACACATTCCTCTGTATAGCCCTAGCTGTCCTGGAACTCTCTCTGTAGACCAGGCTTGCCTTGGATTTAGAGATCTGCCTGCCTCTGCCTCCTGAACGCTGGGATTAAAGGTGTGTGCCACTACTGCTTGGCTATGTTTTTTATGCTATGGCCTTGTTTAGTGTGAGCAAGACCTTGGGCTCTAAAAAGACTGAAATATGGCTACTGTACACAACATAATGGCCTCGTATTTTCATATGCACACATATTTCTAATTAATATATTATAAAATATAATTAATGTTTTATTATATATAATATAATTAATATTATAAGCAGAATTGTTGTAGAATGACCCACAATCTCAAATCAGTTTGTTTCTCTCTGGTTAGTTTAAGGTTACGAGAAAGCATTGTGGGGTAGGCATGTCTGTGTTCCCTAGTACTCAGTAAGCAGCAACAGGTCTTGACAAGCTCACGGCCACCCAGGGCTATGCAATGAGACCTCCAGCTCCAAAACCAAAGCAGAGCACTAGAAGCTGGTCCAGGGGTAAGAGCCCCAAATCCTCTTTCAGAGGACATATGTTTGATTCCAGTCAAAATGCAAGTCAAGAACAACCTTTCCCATCAAAACAAAGAAACAAACCCATAAGCCTGGTCACAGCAGGGGTCACAGCCTGGAACCCCAGCACCCCAGAGTCAAAGGTAAGAGGATGAGGAGTTAGGGGCCTGCCAGGGTCACCTGATGCCGTGCCCTAAACAAACGACTTTGTGAACGCCCTGGGCAGACACTGCAAGTCCTGCAGGAGGTTCTTCCGATCCGGACTGAAAGTGCTATCAGCTCAGCTCATATTCCGTTTCCTAAAAATCACACCTATAGAGCTGTAAAACGGTCTAGGATACACGGACTCACAAAGTGCAGTAGTCCCTGGGAACAGCCTGTGACTCTCATGACTCTCTCAGAGTTGGGCGAAGGTTGAGAAAGCCTCCCCCCACTCCACGGGGAGGGCCGGAGGAATGTGCTGTGAGTTTCCAGTCTTTCACAGCTCCTGCCTCCGCTCCACTGAGACGTCGTCTCAGGCTTCTCTGCTGCAAACTTGCACTGATTTTTGATTGTATGTTGACGGGTGTGTCACCTTACTGTGGCCCCACAATCCGTTCTGCTGGATCACTTCGTTCAGATGTCGTCTTGGGTCTCGGAGACAGCTAAGTGGTAGAGCCTTGTCTAGAGTGAGTGAGACCTTGGGGTAGAGCCTTGTCTAGAGTGAGTGAGACCTTGGGCTCTGTCTTTAGCACTGACAGAGAGTACTGAGATCAGTCTTTTGATGACTGTGAGCTTAGGGCCAGGCAAGGACAAAGGTAACTGAATTCGTCCTTACTGGATTTGATTAAATGACCCTGCTCACGTAAAAAATCAAACATTATGGATGCTGGAAAGTGACCTCAGTGGTTAAGAGCACTTACTGCTCGAGCCTGAAAAGGACATAAATTTGGTTCCCAGCACCCATATGGCTGCACAGACTGCCTGTACCACCAGTACCAAAGGATCCAACGCCTTTTTCTGACCACCAAGGTTCTCTTCTTGCATGCATGTGGCATTCACATAATCACTCAGGCATGCACACATAAAAGTGTGTGTGTGTGTGTGTGTGTTTGTGTGTGTTGCTGAAGAAATAAAGTTTCATAGGTGTGAGAAGCAAAGTTATAAAAACAAGGTTTTGAAAACACATCTGGTGGTCAGGATGCTTATGACAAACTTGTGACCTTTCTGAGAGATACATCTGATACCAGGATGCCCAGTGAGATGATAAAGTTTTGGTGATCAAGATATTGAGGCAATTCTGACTAAGCTGATTAAGACAAAACAAAAACAACTGTTCTCAGAAAGACCCCCTACCCCTCCCTGTGGTAAATTCTGAGAACAACTGCAAGATGTCATCCTGACCCTGCCCAACCACCCAGTTCACACCCCCCCCACCACCACCACTCTAAGAGACGTGCCAACTTAGCCCTTTCCCAGTGATTCTCCAAGGCCAGGCATAGGGCTGGATCAACTGAGCCAAGAACAGCCCCTTGAGCAGGCCAGCCAATACCTGACCAGATCCTTTGTCCTGTGTACCACCAATGAGAACAGGCCAGCTAACCCTGTTGCTGAAGTCTGCCCTCCGTAATGAATAAAAGTTGTGTGCTTTTTGGGTTCGGGGTTGCCTCTCCCTGTGTGGATGAGCAACCCCACATATGTGGATTAAAAACCTTATACCCTCATGCTATTGCAGTGGTCACTTTGTCAATCTGTGCTCTGTGGGTTGCGCTCCTGAGGTAAGGCCACTATGGGGTCTTACAACAGTGCAGGATGTGGTGGTATCTTTAATCTAAGCATGGTCTACAGGTCGAGTTCAAGGCCAGCTAGAGTCCTGTGGTTAAACCCTGTCTGGAAAAAAAAAAAAAAAGACATTCTATTCAGGTCCTTTGAGATGACCAAAAATTCACTGAGTTCCATTACTCTGAAGGAGTCCAGAGTTCTGAGGCATATGTGCCTGGAAGAAAAGGGACACAATTCTGAGGAGCAGCCAAAGGGCTGTAGGAGCATTGGCAAACTTCTACTGGGGAGTCATGGCAAAAACATCTCTGACTGTCATGTTGATTGGCAAGTGTCATAGAGACCAACAAGAGCTCAACTGAAGAGAAAGAGAATCATAAGGGAGAAAGGGTCATAGGGGCAGCCTGGGGCTGAGGATGGTCAAAACCTCAGGGCAGAAGGTAAGGGAGGTGAAATAATGCCCAGGGCCAGCCCACACACATACAAACCACCAGAGGCTCCCACAGAAGTGAGATTGCTGAAGTCCCCACAGGGAAATAAACTCATCACCCAGAAATCGGTGGAAAAACAAACAAAACAACAGCAACGAAAACTTGCCTGTCTTGAGCTTGACCCAGAAGGAGAATAAAACTCAAACAAACAAACAAACAAGCAAACAAACCAACAGACAAAAAGAAAACCTCTTGGAAGGTTTGTTACACAAGTGGTGTCTCTTGACTCACATTCAGCTGAAAAGCATGCTTCCTGTAGGTCTGAACCTCAGCTGATCAGAGAACTTGAAGTCCTCCTCCCAGATTAGTAACTGCCTTAGGCAATAGGCAAGGTGACCACAGCTTCAGCCTGGACCTCAGGGAAATGACATGGATCAAATACCAAGGTTAGCCATTCAGCTCTGTCTCCATTTGTCTGTCATCTGTCTGTCTGTCAGACAGAGAGTAAACAAAAAACCTAACAACACAAAGAAATGAAGCACCCAGGGCAAAGTCCAGCAAAATTAAAACAGTGCGATCAGATCCACGAAGATCACAGACGTTGCAGTTAGAGTCATCTGAGTTTAGGGCCCCTGCAGTAGCTCAGTGGCGGAAAGCTTGCCTGTCCTGTGTTGAAATCTACTTTTCTAAACCCACCACTATGAGGGATGGGAGGAAGGAGAAAGAAAAAACTTGCTGTGTTTAACATACTGAAATAAATAAATAAATAAATAATAAATAAATGCTTTAAAATATGAGCAAAACCCCAAAAGGCTGTAAAGCTGCATCCTAACGGGATGAAGAGGACTTGGGAGGCAGCTCACTGGATACTGCCTGTTCTACAAGCATGGAGTCTTGAGTTTGGACTCCTAGCACCCATGTAAAAAGCCAGTTGTGGTGGGGAAGTGCTTTGGGGGGTAGAGGTAGGGGGATCTGGAGGGGCTTGCTGGCCAATCAGTCTAGCCAAATAGGCTGAGTTCCAGGATCAGTGGGAGACCCTGTTTCCAAAAAAAAATAAAGTAGAAAGAGAAGTACCTGAGGTTGACCTCGGACCTTCATATGCCTGTATGTTTACCTGTTCATACACATCTACACACACACACACACACACACATGTACGTACACACACACACACACACACACACACACACACACACACCCCAAGATATGAAAAATCAAACAGATTTTAGAGATAAAAACATGAAACACCATACTCACCATACTTGACGACTAAGAGATGGATCACACGTGAGAATAGATACAGCTGAGGAAGAGTCTGGTCCCTTCCAATCCTAGAGCTGTGGTTTTGTTCAGGCAGTTTCTAAATTCCAAACTTGGTCAGAGCTCCAGTTCAGGCCAGCTTTGGTCTAGGAGCCACGGGATTGGAGGTGTTATCTCGTTGGCTCCTCCTCTCCTCTCTGTTCCCCCGACCTCTGATCCTGACTGCTTCATGAAGTACTTTAGTCAAAAAGGGCCAGAGAGAAAGGGACACAGGCTTGTGTGCCTGCTTCTGGCTCATCTGGCATGAGTATGTTCTGGGTATGAAGGCCTTTCTCTAAGATGTTCTCTCACAGGCTGCCTTTCTCATTCACCTGCTCTCAGTAGATGTCATGCAGACAACACTTTACTGGCTATCTGCCTTTTGAGGTTCTTTTACCCATGATTCCTTTCCAGGTGACCCCAGGGCACCATTTCACATGGCTTCTACATCATTCCTTGAGCTATAATCACCTTGACCTATTGTCATGAGAGTCCTGTTCACACCTAACACTCCCTACATTCAGGAGTTAGCATTTAGCATTTAGCATGTAGGCATTTAGCCACATGCCTACACTTCAGGCTCAGAGTCATTGTGCAAACTCCAGAGGCATTTTCTAGAATCTCTCCCCCCAACTGGTGGGCATCCAACCCAGCATCCTGTGCATGGTAGACAAGCAGTTTAGTGACCTGAACCACACCTCAAGATCCTTTCACTTCCTTTGAAGGGTGCCCTCCCTGTACTATGGAAAAGGGAAGGAGAGAGAGAGAGAGAGAGAGAGAGAGAGAGAGAGAGAGAGAGAGAGAGAATCCCAGTCTTCTCTCCCACACTTCTCTCCCACAGGATCCCCATATTCTGAAGTCAGTCTGGGGTTCATATTTGCCAGTGTTTACAGTAGATCTGGATCACGCACTGTGTGTGTTTCACCTTGGGACCCCTTCTAAGACAGACACAGTAGTGCCATTTAGGGTGTCTTATTTTGTTGATGTTATAGCAGATAACTTAAGAGAAGCACAGGGGTGGGGAAATGATACAATACAATTTCTTCTCTGTTAAAAACTCGAAGATGAAAATCTAAACATTTACATAGGGAGACAGGAAACTCTAAATGGATGGTATCGAGGGCTTATTTTTTTTTTCTTTTTTCTTTTTTTCGGAGCTGGGGACCGAACCCAGGGTCTTGCTCTTGCTAGGCAAGCGCTCTACCACTGAGCTAAATCCCCAACCCCGAGGGCTTATATTCAGAATCTATAAGAATTAATAAAAATCAGAATAATGAGGAATGAGGTGGAGTCTTAGACAGGCCCCTCATAAAAGGAGATGTTCAAATAATCAATGAAAATGAAAATGTGTTCAGGCTCATTAGTCATCAGGAGAAAGTATGCAAGTCCGCTGTGAGCGGACACTGCACACACCGCAGAGTGGCGAAAACTGATAAGATTACGAAGAAGCCAGACTCTTCTATTTCAGTGTGGTGGGCGTTTAGGTTGATAAACAAGCATGCTGGACTACTGCCTAGCAATGTTAAGTGGGAGAATATGTATAAATGTTTTGAAAATATAAGTTATAATAACAAAAATACTATTTGGGGGAAAAAGGTCAAGGACAATGTTATTGTAGAAATTGTTGGATTTTTTTTTTCCAGGAAATTACTTAGAAGAGGACAGTGGTAGAATGCTTGCCTAGCATTCATGAGGCCCTGGCTTCATTCCCTAGTAAGAGAGAGAGAGAGGTGGTGGGGAAGGGAGGAAGGAGAGAGGGAGGGAGGGAGGGAGGGAGGGAGGGAGGGAGGGAGGGAGAGAGGGGGAGAGAGAGAGAGAGAGAGAGAGAGAGAGAGAGAGAGAGAGAGAGAGAGAGAGAGAGAACTCCCAAGTGTTAGTCAGGAAATAGAGGCCTCTCATACTATTTAATCCTCATGAGTCACCAACAGATGTACTCTATAGCCACACAGATATGTGAGTCTACAAGATAAATTTAGAAGCCTTTCATGGCAATGCAATATTGGCATCTAAGTACAACCTCTGTGTCTCAATGGACAATTATAGGAAAGCTCTTCCCCTACTTTTAATCTGAATGTCTCAGTTACAACTATTTTCGTTGCAAATAGAAACCAACACAAACTAATTTAAGCCAAAAAAGAATGTGGAGATGGCTTACAGGATTCAAGGCAGTCATGTTGCAGGGCTCTAGGAATCAGAGACATCTCAGCCTTGGAGAATCCAGGACATGCTTCCTCCTCTCCTTCTGTTCTTCCCAGGGTTCTGCTGCTTCCTTCTCTCCATGGGCTGGCTCTCCCCCTTTCCCTGGGCACACTACAGGGTCTGGTGGCTCTGAGACAGAGCCAACTTGTAGCCTCTCCTCTTAAAAGTCTAGTCCAATCTGATGGGCATTTTCTCAGCCTGGAATCAAATATTCCTGTCTTGGGAAGACTGCCACCCTGGCTGGATCAAAGGGGCAGAAAGAGAAAGTGCATTTTATTATGGGTTCAATCTCTGGTATAAGACATAAAGTAAATAAATGGGCTATGAGTTAGAAAGACACACGAAAAAGCTATTATTCAATTTTGCACATATATTTTAACCTAATTTTTTCTTTTATCCTCTTCCTCTTTGTTCATTTTTTAAAGATGAGGCCTATGCATCCCAGGCTTGTCTTTAATGTGTAGTCTAGGATGATCTCAGGTTCCCAGTCCTCCTGTCTTTGCTTCCTACGTGTTGGAATTATACACACGCACCATTGCGCCAAGTTTATAAGGTGCTCAATGGAGCTACATCCTCACACCCTTTTCTCTTCCTTTTGAGAGGTTCTCCATGTAGCCCAGGCTAGCCCATAACTCTTGAGCTCAGGTGATATTTCTGTCCCAGCTTCCCATGTAGCTGGTACTGCATGCATGGATTCAAGTATTCTATGATTATAGCTGTTGTGGGAATGGGAGGTGGGAGCTAAGAAATAATGATGAGCTAGAGTCTTACTATACAGCGCTGGCTGGCCCAGATCTCATCAGGTAGACCAAGATGTTCTTGGACTTATAGAGAGTCTACTGTTTCTGCTTCCCCAGGGCTAGGAACTGCACCAATCTGATTGCTTGCCTTCTGTGTTTACAGCCTTACACAGAATGGTGCCACGGCACATTGTTCGACTATCCATGTGACAGTCACCCGGGCCAGGTATTGCTATTACAAACCCATTATAAATCAACATATTTCTCCTAGGTATTTGAAAGTGGGAGGCGAAGGCTGGATCAGTTTCCCATGAGGGTGTATCCTAGGCCATGAAGGTTCATTCTTCTAGGGTAAGCATGAGGACTGGTGAACTAAACTCAGCCCCATTACCATAACGAAAACAGCAGCCGAACAGAGGTAAAGAGACTATGCCACCTTCTAAAGAGACACCGGCCGATCTCTAACTTTCCAGCCCCTAGCTTTAGTCTCATGTGGCTTGAGTTGCAAGACTGCGATTGGGAGCCACAAAAGCCTCTTGTCTGTTAACTAAGGATGGCCATCTAGCTAAACTGATTTAACTGGATTTGCATTCACTGTAGTCAGAGGATCAGAGCGAATTTAAAAACATGGTGAGAGTCCCTCTCACTCTCCTCCCGATACACGAAGCCATTGACCTTGACTTCTGGCCACAGTTGTACAAACACACAGTTGTTCATTTGGATTTTCCTATAAATAATCAAGAAGACGTGACAGTGCCGTCATGTTTAACATAAAAATAACACCAGATATATTATACATGGGTTTAGTGTCTGTGACTATGGTCCTGTTGAAAAGAAAAAAATGTAACATTCCTAATAATTTAAAGACCAGTATAAAACAATTTATAATAATGTATTAAACTGCACACAACAAGGGGCTGGAGTGATGGCTCGATGGGTAAAGCACTTGCTGCACTGGAGTTCGAATCCTCAGAACCACATAAGAGCCAGGTGACCCTGGCTGTAATCGCAGCTCAAGGAGGGCAGAACCAAGGAGTCCCTGAAACAAACTGGCTTGACGGACTATCTGTAACAGCAAGCTCCGGGGTCAGGGTGTGCTCTTGCCTCAACCAATAGGATGGAGAACTGTGGAGGAAGATACCTGATGCCAGCCTCTCGGGAGGGGCTCTACACACACACATGCATACACATGTGAATACATCCACACAATTACCACAAACCAAACTTTATCATTGCACAGCACATAATCATTACAACCATGTTTCCGGAAAGAACATTAGATCCTTGAGAATGGATGAAACAGAAAGACTTGGGAGGTAGAGGCAGGAGGATTTCTATGAGTTCAAAGCCAGCCTGGCCTACAGAGCAAGTTCCAGGACAGCCAAAGCTACATAGAGAAACTCTGTCTTGAAACACACACACACACACACACACACACACACACACACACACACACACACACAGACACATAGACACATATACATACACATACACACATGCACACACACACACACATATATGCACATAAACACACACAGAGGAATGGACAGAGTGAGGACGATCAATACAGACCAAGTAAGTTCAGTTGCCAGTTGGTAGGAATTGCCTTAAAACTAGTTCTTTGGCTCTGATTACTAGTCCAGTTGGTGTTGGGTCCTATTGTAATGGTGAAAAACAAGAGATGCTTTGACTGAAAGTGTTCTCTGTAACTTTAGAGATTTTCAACAGAGTCTTTTTTCATAGTAGCTTGATGTTGGGAGATTATGTTGTTCTGGGTCCAATCAGCGCTTTGTCCTAGTCACGGAGTACTTTGAAACTACTGTTGACTCTTCTGTGCTATCCTGCATAGTGTCCTGACAGGAAAAAAAATCACCTAGACATGAACACATGTGGAAATCTGGACAACAGTGTACTGACTTTATAACCTAGTCACCTTCTATTTAGCAAATAGAAGTAATCTTTCAAGGTTACAGTAGAAGAAAAATCATAGTAGTTTCATATAACCTCCTAAAACACACATAATACAGCCGGAAGAATGAAATAAAAAAAATATGTGTTGTCTTTTTTTTTTTTTTTTTCGGAGCTGAGGACGGAATCCAGGGCCTTGCGCTTGCTAGGCAAGCGCTCTACCACTGAGCTAAATCCCCAGCCCCAATATGTGTTGTCTTGCGGCTTGTTTCTGTAATTATCATGCAAATGTAGAATTGACCAATATAATTATGAGCAAGGACCTTTATTTGGTGTTGGTTTCCCATGGACCCTACAGACTTTTATTAGAAGCCACAAAGTGGTTGTTGTTTGTGGATTCACAGTGACTGTAACAGAGTTTGGCTATCAACTATGTTCAGAAAAATACAATGTAAACGGTGCTTTAAAGGGTGGCTGGTCCCTTCCCCCAGGTCAGCTGTTTCCTGTGCCAAATTCAGGCTTAAAGTGCTGAGGAGAGTAAAGAAGCCTGACTGGAGGATTTTCACACACAGCCTCGCAATTTTCCATGCCTTTTAAAATGGTGCTTGGAAAGAGGATACTTTCCTTTTAATCTTTAGTGTCTTTGATCTTTTCACTTCAAAGATAATCAATTAGCTTTTAATTACTTTTTCAGAAATTAGAGTGTTACATATTATGCATGTCTTCAATTTCTAGTTAGAATTAAAATATACTGAGGACTTACTTATCAGGCAACGGAAGTACCAGATATAAAGTTTGTTCAAAGTACATATTCTTTCTTTCTTATTTATTTATTTATTTATTTATTTATTTATTTATTTGAGATAAGGTTTCATTCTGTAGCCCAGGCAGGCCTGAAACTCATTATGTAGCCCAGGCTAACCAGGCTAATAATAATATTTCTGGTAAAGACCGTAGAGCTAGAAGTGGAACCTTGACAATCCTGGCTAGGAGAGAGAACTGGCGCAACATAGCAGTCATGTATGGATTGTATAATCCGTGTGACAGAAGCCTAGGGCCCGTTATATAATGTTAGTGACCCTATTTTTGTGTATTTAAACTTTTCCTAATAAAGATGTTTGAGGCAGGCATAACTGGTGTGAACTTACCATGTCTACTTACTTAGAGACTGAGGCAGGATGACTCTAGGCTGATGTCATTACACAGGTGAAGGCAGGTACAAGATAGAACGAGGCCTGTCATTGGACGAGAAGGATGGGTAGAGAATAGTTTTGGGGAAGAGGAGGAGACTGGAACAGGAAGAGGGAGAGATAGCCGAGAAAACATGGAGGCGGATGTTAAGATTCCTCTCTGCACACTTACAGGTTGTTGTAAATATTCTTAAGGGATGGATGTGTACAGGGCTTTGTGTGTCTAGGTGGGCGATTATATCTTATCAATTGGGTCAGAGGTTATCGTGTTGTGTGTTCTTTCATGTGGTGATTTAAGTTCAAGAGAGAATGTGGCAGCTGGAGACACTGGGCTGCCACGGAATTGGGATGTGTATGTCTGGCATGGTGGCAACCTGCCTTGGGAACTGGATGGGTAGAGAGATTGTTGCCAGGCTCAGAGAGAGCCTTCTGCAGTGTGATACGGGATGGAGCAGAGCAGGTGAGAGGCTTTGCTGACCGAGATGAAGATATCTACCAGATATCATGGGGCACTGCGGTACGGGGGTAAAAGACAGCATTATTTATTTAATTTTACAGCAACAGATGATAGCCTGCAGGAGTTTAAGACTTATTGGGCAACATAGTAATTGTTCACTTCAAAAACAAAAAGGAGTTTCAGACAAACAAGCCAACCTCACAAAAGCCTTCAGAAAATCTCACTAAGAAAAGTCTTTCATTCCGTTCTTCCTTGTTTCTATTACTGTGATAAAATACCTTGACGTAGAAACTCAGGGGCAAAGGGGTTAATTAAAGCTCACGCTGTCAAGTAACCATTGTGAGGAACCAACCCAAGGCAACAGGAGCTGAAGTGGCTAGGCATGTCATATCCCCAGACAGGAGCAGAGAGAGAGCCTGCGTTTTCTCAGCCCACTTTCCCCTTTTTATATAGTTCAAGATCCAAATTTAAAGTGTGGTGTTGTCCATAGGCCATGTCTTTCCACCTTGACTAAAGTCCTCAAGCCACATCCCACCCCAGACTTGCCCACTGGCCACCTAACGTAGACTATCCCCCATTGAGACTTCTTTCCCAGGTGATTCTAGATTAGGTCAGGTTGACAATTAAAACACCAGCACAGTCACTAACTTAACTCTTTAATACCACATGGACCCAGCCCCCACCCCCGATATGTCCATGAATTAGTCTGTGGCAGGAAGGGACAGAGAATTCTTACTGTCACAGACTCATCTTCCAGCTGTACCTACCACCCATCTTCCCTGCCTGTTTATCTGGGACTCTTCCAGGAGATGTACTTCACCCCAGAGCCTGAATTCATCACCTGTGATGTCCAGCCATCCCGTGGCTAGGTCCCACTGGGACCCCATTGTGACCCATTTACCTAACTTCTGGGATTCTACTATTTGCCAGAAACACTAGGCTGTTATAGAAAGGAGCAGAGATGTGGCCCTTGTAAAGAAACCTCTTCAACCAATAGCATTCAAGTCCCACATTTCTCTCTTGCCATGAATTTTTTATTCCTACAACCTTCCCTTTGCTTGTCCAAGAAGAGTCTACCTGGGACCTGATGTCTGTGTTTGTCTCCTTTGTATCTGTGTGCCCTCAGTCTGCTTAGATTCTCAAAATTAGGACTCAAGTCCAGTCTCGATGGGAGAGAAAGACAAGTAAACGGGGAAAGAGAGATTGCAGACAAAGGAGGAAAACAAGGGGAAAGTAGGTTCAGGGTCTCTGTTTGGTGTGGGAACTGAGATAGGAAGGGTGGAGAGTTGGCAGAGAGAAAGCATTTACTGTAAAGGAAAGCAACATATATCAAAGGGAATGAATAACGAAAATGTTCTTGGGCATAAATGTTCAGCTGTTTACATTTGGGGTTATTAGCGTCCACTGCCAAGCACATTTAAACATTTTGTAGTTCGAAACATGTCCGGTTGGGTGCCGTGAGGACTGTCTTTCTGATACCACCCACAGTGCTATGATCATAATCTCAATCAACTCATGTGCACGACATGAACTCTGAAACACAAGGAGGGGCTGGCTCTGGGGCAACCAGTTCTGGCCTCTCAGGCTATGTGGATTGCATGCAGGATGGAGATAGCTTGATCAATTTCCTGTCTTAGGAGGAAGTGGGAAGGTGTAGGGGGAGTTGCACCCAGACTTGGATGGTGGCTGTGAGGAAAAGGAAAGCATCCAAGCAAACTCTTGAAATCCTCCAGATGCAGTTCAGTCAGCCAACAGTTGCTGTGCACCTATCGAGTGTCTTGCAAACAAAAGAAACTGGTTACCAGGCCTGACTGGGCGCGGCAGGGGCATTACTTCAACCAGGCTTTTCGCTTTTGTTTTGCTCCTGAGCCTCACTGGGTTCCTTCTCAGAACTGTTGTATTTTACGACACCAAGTCACCAAGTCGTAAGATTACCAAGGGAACCAATGGCTGCATTAAACGAACACATTTATGATATAACAATGTATATGCTTGAGCCTTTATTGGTGGTAATGGCCTTACCAGGGCTGTGTCTGAGACCCATGACCTTGCACAAGCTAGGTAAATGGTCTATGGTGAGGCACAGCCCCGCCTTAAGCTCTATTAACACAGTAAGTAAAACGAGCAGTGAGTCTAACAAATCCTCCAATTTCAAATCCGTTGGAACTGAAGTTTCGGGAGAGGGGGGATGACACCTTTGTTAACGAGTCTGAGAAGGTTGATTAACTGATTAAAACTTGGTGTCTGTGGAGAATTAGACACCCTCATGTCCCATGCCACCCCTACTCTCACTCCCCCATGCCTCCCCACCGCTCAGAACCATATACTCTGTAAGAGAAAAGAAACTGAGGAAAGAGACATTTAAATTTTGTACCTTTCTCTGACAGCTGGCTTAATAAAAAATACTCAGGTATGTTTCTGCATTCACTTTGTTACAATAACCATGTTAGGAAGCCCTAAGGTCCTAGACTTTTGTAGAGTATACTTGTGAGACAGGGAATTTGAAAACCTTGTGACCCAGGCCATTAGACCATTTTCTGAGACTTCTAATTTAATACTTGTAGCTAATACTTGTAGCTGTTACAACTTTTGCATTCTTTGGCTCTACAAAAGAACCGATTTGATAGAAGTAAATATTTTTAAAATGTAAATAAGTTTATGCTGGCTATTTCTTGTCCCCTCCAGATGCTAACTCTGTCTGCAGCTGGGAACCACCCCCCTTTCTCCTTTCTATGTAGTTGAGGACCTCAGCCCAGCAATGGTATTGCCAACAAGTAGGGTGGGTATCTTAGTCAGTGTTTTAGTCAGGGTTTCTATTCCTGCACAAATATCATGACCAAGAAAAAGTTGGGGAGGAAAGGGTTTATTCAGCTGAAGCAGAGGCCATGGAGGGATGTAACTTACTGGCTTGCTTCCCCTGGCTTGCTCAGCTTGCTTTCTTATAGAACCCAAGATCACCAGCCCAGGGATGGCACCACCCACAAGGGGCTGGGTCCCCTTGATCCTAATTGAGAAAATGCCTTACAGCTGGGTCTCATGAAGGCATTTCCACTACTAAGGCTCCTTTTTCTGTGATAACTCCGGCTTTTGTCAAGTTGACACACAAAATTAGCCAGTACATTCCTCAACTTGCTTCTTGGTATTGATGTTTTGTGCAGGAATACAAACCCTGACTGTACTGTCTGGTTTTGTGTATCAACTTGACACAAGCTGGAGTTATCACAGAGAAAGGAGCTTCTCTTGAGGAAATACCTAAATGAGACCCAGCTCTAAGGCATTTTCTCAGTTAGTGATCAAGGGAGGGAGGACCCCTTGTGGGTGGTACCATCCCCGAGCTGATAGTCTTGGGTTCTATAAGAAAGCAAGCCGAGCAAGCTGGGGAAGCAAGCCAGTAAGTAACATCCCTCCATGGCCTCTGCATCAGCTCCTGCTTCCTACTCTGTGTGAGTTCCAGTCCTGACTCTACGAAAGTCTAGGACCCTAGGTCTTCCTAACATGGTTATTGTAACAAAGTGAATGCAGAAACATACCTGAGTATTTTTTTTTATTAAGCCAGCTGTCAGAGAAATGTGCAAAATGTAAATGTCTCTTTCCTCAGTTTCTTTTCTCTTACAGAGAATATAGCTCTGAGCGGTGGGGAGGCATGGGGGAGTGAGAGTAGGTAAGACAAGGTGGAAACAGTTACTCAGCTTACACTTCCACATTGCTGTTCATCACCAAAGGAAGTCAGGACAGAAACTCAAGCAGGGCAGGAACCAGGAGCTGATGCAGAGGCCATGGAGGGTGCTGCTTACTGACTTGCTTGCCCTGGCTTGCTCAGCTTGCTCTCTTATAGAACCTAGGACTACCAGCCCAGGGATGGCACCACCCAACAATGGGCTGGGCCCTCCCCCTTGATTACTTATTGAGAAAATGCCTTACAGCTAGATCTCATGGAGGCTCCTTTCTCTGTGATAACTCCGCTTGTGTAAGTTGACACACAAAACCAGGCAGTACAATGGGTTTTCACACCTCACTTGACCTAATCGAGATAGTCTGTCACAGACATGCTCCAAGATCTCATGATAGTTGGGGCCAGTGGGTAAGTCTAGCCCAAGATGATAGGGAAGGAAGAGGTGAGACTGAGAAACCTACTTTATAGTTGAAGAGTGTTCCTTTGTCTCTCATCTACAAATTGGAGTTCCTGCGAGGAGAACATCTGTACTCACACCTCCTCTCTTTCTCTCGCCCTTTTTTTACTTCTTGAACTCATGGCGAATCCTTCTACTTTGGCCTCCCAAACAAACCCCCAGAGATCTGAGCCACTCCTCTTGGCAACCGAAGTCCCTTCTGTCCGTGTGTTTCTGCAGTCTCTTCCTCTCTCTTTCCTTTGGACACATGAATGAACACTAACATGTAGCTTGGGAACTAACACTAGACTTTAGGATTGACCTCTTCTGCCTTGCTCAGAGATAGTTCTTCATTAAAACCTGCTCAACCTTCCAAACCTGACTGTAGCATTCATTTCCTGCTGGGATCTAATACATTTGGTGAGAGAATGAATTATATACAATTTATTGAAAGCATAATCTGCTGCATTGGGTCCACTCAGTTTTAACGCAAGCTAGACAGCATGGAGCCTTAGCCTGAGGTTCTGAGTAGCCCTGGATGGAGAGGGCTGGGTGCAGCAATGACCTACTGATGTCTGTATGTATGGTCAGGCATCTTGATTCTTGCCTGTGTTTGGGCTTATTTTCATCTATGCATAAATGTACAGAAGAGAAGCACAGTTGTAAAAGTGTTTATAGATGCCAGTAGGGCCAGCTTCCTGGTACCGACATAGCAGTAGCAGGCCGTGGATCCTGAGTAGCCCAAGCCAGTGCCATGCTGGAGATGAAACCCACGGGATAGTGCGTGCTAGACAAACTCTCTGAGGTTGAACTATATCCTCTGCTCAATCCAGAAGTGCCTAAAATGAGCTTTTCAGTCCACGAGGCTAGATGGTCTTCAGTGATATGCTGGAATACAGAAGGAGGAGGTTCTCATGCCAGTGAACGAAGGGATCACTTGGGAGACACAAATCCTTAGATTCCCAACTTGGAGCTATAAAATTAGAAACTCCAGAGGTGAAGCTTGAGCAGTGTAGGAGTCAGGGCCTCGTCCAGGTGACTGAAACTTTGAAATCCCTGAGAGACTCTGCTGTAAGGAGTACGAGCCAACATGTCCCAGATGTCCTCAGCTACCGTGCAGTTAGAGAGTTAGAGATGGTCATGTGTTTCTCACCCCAATGTTCTGAATCTGAGCGCCTTACCTGCGTCTGCAGTGTGCGTCCTACAGGGTCTTTACTGCTTGGGGCATCACTGGTGACCTGGATCAATTTCTTTTGTACAGCAGCATTTCTCAACCTTCCTAACACTGAGACCCTTTAATTTAGTTCCTCGTGTTATGGTGACGCATTCCCCCAGTCATACAATTATTTTGCTGCTACTTCGTAACTGTAATTTTGCTCCTGTTATGAATTGTAATGTAACCATGCAGGATATATGACACCATACTCCAAAGGGGTTGCAGCTCACTGGCTGAGGACCACTGCTCTTGAGGGTTTGTTTGGTTTATTTTGTTTTTTTTTTTAAACTGTCACTGTGTAGGTTTTCTGTTACTCATAATCAAATACAGTGGATATTTCCACCAATATTTAAAACACTTCCAATATAGTGTGGTTAAAAGTTTAAAAGGACATTTCTCTTCATGATGGCAAGAATTTAAATGTGATTTTAATAATATAATAAACACGTATGTGGGGGTAGAGAACCAGCTTCTTATGGTTTGAAAAAAAATTTTTATTTTACGAGTATGGGTGTTTTGCCTGCCTGCTGCTCTGCCCTGAGGCTAGGAAGAGGGTGTTGCATTCCTGGGAACTGGAGATGTAAGCTGCCGTGTGGGTGCTGGGAATCCAACGTGGTTCATTGGAAGAGCCTTGTCTCCAGCCTCCTCTCGTGTGATTTTAAGGTAATGTTTTGACAGTATAGTTCGCCTCTTGCTGAATGTCTGTGGGCCTAGACATACATCCCTCCATCGTAAGTGGTTTCCCTGGAAATGCTTTATTTTTAAGGAAAATAAAGTCATTTTAGGAAAGTGAGGGTTGAACATTGCTAAGAAAATAGAATAGCCTCTGCTCATGGTGGCTCATGGGTCATGCACGGAAGCCACCACTTGGGGGGACAAAGCAGTGGGTTTGCTATGAGTTTGAGGCCAGCCTTGGCTATGTAACAAGTTCCAACCTGAGCTATACAAAAATACCCTGACTGAAGGCAAGAAGTGCCTGTCAGAGTACCCATCTCAGTGATTTTTTTTTTTTTTTTTTTTTTTTTTTTTTTTTGTGACAGGTTTCTCTGCGGCTCTGTGTAGCTCTGGCCGTCTTGGAACTTACCCTGTAGACCAGGCTGGCCTTGAACGAATAGAGACCTACCTGTCTTTTCCTCCCAGGTGCTGCGATTAAAGGTGTGCATCACTACTGCCTGGCTTCAGTGGATTCTTGCTGTGAAGCCAAGGCTAGCCTTCAACTACTAATCCTCTTGCTACTAATTCCCAGGTGCTGAGAAGTTAGATGTGTACCACTGCGTGGCTTATGTGTTGTTGAACTCAATCCCTTTGTGCATAAATAAGCAAAGATTCTACCAAGTTGTGTGTGTGTGTGTGTGTGTGTGTGTGTGTGTGTGTGTGTGTTGAGTTAAATAAAAAAAGGACACCACCCCCACAGTGGGCCACATGGCACCAGTGGGGTGTTCTCATCTCTGCAGACTCTCTGATTCTTTGCTTTTTGAAAGCTCTCCACCAGACTCGATAAGTTCCCGTGGTGGATCACTGCCACACCATCCCCATGCAGCAACCACCCATCTTGTGGTTAGCTGTCACCAATCCCTGTAACCTGGCAAACTCCAAACTCTAGAGGCTTGTAATTTATCAGTCAGATTTATATCAGTAAATTCTCACCCCACAAAACATGCACACAATAAACTCAGAGTCAATGGACATTGATATAAAATGCTCACTTAGATTAGACAAATTATCCTGAAATAATCCATCCCTTATATAATATTCATAGCTACCTATGGCTATTCAAAACCACACAGATCTGGGTCGTCCTTCTCTTCTTCCGTCTTCCTTCCTTCTCTCTATTTCTCCCACCTCTCAAAAACTCCGAGTCTGCCCTCCTTTTCTACTGTCCAATCACAGGCTCTAGCTTTGTCTTTCACCGGCCCTCACCTGCTTAGAGACAGCCATCTACATGTGTGTGTGTATGCAGGGAAGAAAACAGACAGTAGAGGAATATATCCAGTCCCTGTGATAAAGTGCTGACCTATCATCTGTGAGGATTTAAGTTTAACACGATATCTCAGTGTAACTCCAATCACGGTACTGGAAGTCTGACACTAAAGTAATCAAGGAAGCTTGGTAATTATTGTGGAGCAGGGACACAAATGGACGTAGCAAATAGATAAGAGGTTCTTAATGTGAAACGTATGAAGGTGCCCATTGCTATTAGGTAGTAGATGCTGTGCATGATGCCCCATTTAAGGGTGGTATTGGAAGCACCGTGTCCCGGGTGGACTTACGGACCATCCAGGTCTGTTGGAAATGTGATTATCTGATATTTTTTTTTGCATGCGTGTGCAGAAGCATGGGTTTATGAGGTGGGGGATCACGGTATTGTTAATAATTGGGTCTTTCACTGGTTCGAAGCACCTCCTCTAGGCTAGGCTGGTTGGGTCACCCCCACCCTTCCCAGTGCTTGGATACAGTCCTATGCTACCAAGCTGAGCTTTTTATTATGTAAGTGCTGGGAATGGAAACCAGACTGTAGTGCTTGCGAGGCAGGCTCTTTATGACTGAAGCTGTCTTCCCAGCCCCGATGTCTTACTGTGAAAAGAACCCCAAAGCTGGAACAGAACCCCAGAGCTGGAACAGAGGTACATGCTTTTAATGACAGCACCTGGGAGGCGGATTGAATGGGGAAATAAGGGAAGAGAGAAAAATAAAAGGAGAGGACATGACTGCTCCCAGGTAGGTGGAGGAGAAAGTTTATTACAGATGTGTGGGAGACCATAGCCAGCAGACATGTCTGGAGAGAGGTCATGCCCCTGATCCTTGAGGGAGAGATGGAGGGAGAGAAAGGAACCAAGGACAGCAGCCAGGAGACCAAAGGGGCCAAAGATACAAAAGGGAGCAGGTAACCAAATGTCAGGATCACACAGGGAAGAGGTTCCGAGGGAAGGGAAGCCCATGCACTCAGGTACACCAGTCATACCTGTAACAGGTAGGGACTGAGGGATGCTGGGAGAACCTGAGGTCAGGTCAGTTTTGATATGTCGAATAGGTACCTCAGCTGTTTGTTTCAGGGTTTAGAACTCAACAGGGATCTTGGTGAATTTGAGGTCATCATGGTATACATAGCAAGTTCCAGGACAGCCAGGGCTACATAAAAAGACCCTGCCTCAAAACAAACAAAAGTGACCCCCACTCAACATAAAAACAAAACAAAACAAAACAAACCTCTAACTCAGAATGATTTTCTATCTTACAGTTAGCATTATTTCAGTTCTAAGTAACATATTGGAGAGTATTGTCTTTTATTAGGAGTGTCTACTGCTCTTCATATGGTTCTAAAGAAAGGTATTATCACTGGACAAGCCAAGGTTCAGAGTGTAGTTCCCACAATATTAAGTTGTTGCAGAGCCATGACAGTACTGATTGTGTGAGACAGATACACACGACTGTTTAAACTTAGAAACCTTTTGGGGTCTTCTTTAAGGATTTGGCGTTAAGCTTTAGTAACTCAGAAAGTTAACCTAATAGTTTTTGTCTGTGATCTCATCTCATACCGCTTTTTAGTGTCTGCTAGAGGAAATCAAGAGGAAATCAAGCAGGGCAAGAAAGTGCTCTGATGCCTGTCTGTGGTTGCATGGGTTCTCTAGGCAAGGGTACCCAAGGGTCCTTATTGTTAATCTTTAGCATGTTCCCTATTTTGGAAGGCAAGGACCCATATTTTAATCTTCTTATATAAGGTGTCCCAAGCAAAGGTGTGATTTAAGAAAATATATTATCAATTAAATAAGTCCAAGCTGGCAAAGATGGCTAATAGCCTAATAGCCTTGGTTCTACTCTGGGGCCTACGTGATGGCAAGAACTCATTGTCCTCAACCTCCACTCCAAACACGCACACACACAGGAACAAACAGGAAATGTAATTAAAACCTTTTTGATCCCATAATGAAGATCCTTGAAGGAATAGTCAGAACTAAATTGGGCTTACTTTTTTTTTTGAAGCTCACCTATGGCATACAAAATCAGAGGAAAAAATTTTTATGGCTGTCTCCAATTCTCATTGCCATGGGGGTCTAAGAATTGGTGTGCCAGACTAAAACCAAAAAAACCCTCAAAAATAGTAATGATAATAATAAATGATAATGATGATGATAATAACAACCAGCCCCCACAAAACAAAAAACAAAGCAAAACCAAAATCCAGTATCCAAAGAATTACTTTTAAAAATTACCTTTAAAGGTCAATCTCCAGAATCACAGTAAATAAAATAAAATTTTGCTGTTCTGAGCTTTATCCCCAGAGTTCTGGATTTTGTAGGTATGAATGTGGCTTGGGACCTCAGGTGATTCTGATTTTAGCTACCTGTTTGCCCATTATCCCATGAAAACACCATCTGTGCTGGCTAGATTTTAACGTCAACTTGACACAGGCTAAAGACATCTGAGGGGAGGAAACTTTCATTGAGGAAATACTTCCCTAAGATCTGGCTATGGGTCACCCTGTAGAACATTTTCTTAATTAGTGATTGATGGGGGAGTGCCCGGCCCGTTGTGCGTGATGCTATGCTGGTGGTCCTAGATTCAGTAAGTGGGCTGAGAAGGCCAAGTGAGCAATACCTCTCTATCAGCAGCTCTTGGCTGCAGGTTTCTGCTGTCTGCGTTCCTGTTCTGGCTTCCTTCAGGGATGGATTACAACATAAATGTGTATGTCCAATAAACCCTTTTCTACTCAACTTGCTTTTTGGTTTTTGGTTGCCATGGTGTTTCAACAGAAACCTTAAGATAGTGTTTTTAAACTTGAAGTTCCAGAAAAATCCGAATTGCAACCAAATGTCTATTTCTGCCAGTTTCACTGTGGAAATTGCTTCAGAAATATGTCCTTCTCTCCGAAGTTGGATTTGCACTCCCTTGGGTCTAAATTGTCCCAACTAACTTATACCCTGAGGTTTAAAACGTCTTTCAAAGACTTGTATAAGTATCAGCACAAGCGTGTTTAAAATCTCTTCAGGTGAACGTTTAAAGTTCCATTACACTTTGATTTGGAAGAATTAACCTGGTTCACTTTCTAGCCAAATCTGGTTGCTAGATGACCATTTCCTTCATCTGCCTTGTAGAACTCCTGCAGTTTATTCTGGATTCATCCTGGTCTTTGTGAAGCCGTTTTAGTAATCATACCCAGAGGGAGAATCCTTTATGTCATCACTACCCTTCGCACACGTTCAATGATTACCTTCCATTCCAGTCTGGGACTGCCTGCCAGTTTTACTTTTGTATCTCCAGTTCTACCTACCACGACTAGCAAAATGCAGGTGCTCTTTAAGAGAGGAATGACCTAGTGAATGTCAAGAACCTAGAGAAGAGTTTTAAAAATCAGAGCTCAGAAACAAAACACGGAACTGCTAAGGGCTGGAAGGCAGGCGGTAAAGAAGACGTATGAACAATCTGAACCATCACAAAATCATCCTGAAGGGATTACTTGTCCCATTTTCTCAAGTGGGTTTTCAGCCTTCTCAACTTGCCGCCCACTCTCGCCTGCTGGAGACAGGTCATGCAGGTATCCCAACAATGAGGCTCTGATTGGTCAGAAATGATTTCATTGTTAGGGAACATCCGGGCTCTTTCCCTCCCTGCAACACCTCCCCAGAGCCCTACGCGCCCAGTTTTGTACTCCCGCGTGCGCCCCACCCGTGGCTGAAGCAAAACAACGCCTTCTCTCCAGGCCCTTTCTCCAACCTCTCTGTACTCTCCCTTCACAGCTCTAAGTCAAAGAGAGGCGTCCATCTCTTCCAATGAGGGTCTAGGGACACTTTTCTGGCCAATCAGGAGCTGGATCTCTCCACTCTGGGTGGGACAAATTTCCACCTATAAGTGGACTGCCCGTTGGTTTCTTTATGGTGTTCGTTTTCCTCGAGGCATAGAGGTCAGAACTGCAGGGTCTTCAGATTCGGGGCTTGGCCGCCTCCGAAGACTAGCCAATCCCTTTTAGGATACTTTTGCGTGTTCATTTAAAAAAAGCCGAAGTGACGGACTTGGAAATTGGTTCAGTGAAGGACAAGCAGGGGAAGCCAATCATCGGAGGGCCAGGCCTCCATTTGGACCAATCAGAAAAGGAAATCGGTCTCCAAGGGGGGCGTAATTTGACTGACAGAGGACTCTACCTATGGCTACTAGGGTGGGCAGGCCGGTGACGTCGGGAGTTAGTGCAAGGCGGAGGTGGGGCTGAATAAAGTAAATGGTAATGAAGGGTTGGGCCTCACTGGTGGGCGGTGTTTGATGGATAGTTGACCTTGCCAATTAAAGGTGGGCACTGACGCCCAATGGGAAATTAAAGAATCAGAGGCGGGGCTGTGTGGGCGGGGAAAGAGAAGCACAGAGGGTACTAGGGGCCAGGTTGGGCGGGAGAACGTAGATTGACAGGCTTTTCAGCAAACCGAGGGCAGCGGTGACACGCGCGGCGTCCCAATGGGTGCCCTTGGGGGGCGGAGCCCGAGGAGGGGCGGGGAAAGACGGCAGTGCGGGGAGGGGGTTGCAGAAGGAGCGGAGCGGCCGCTGCTCAATGGCGGAAAAGCCGCTGGTACTCTGACCGCCTGGTCCCCCCTGGCAGTTGCGGGGGAGTTTCCTGCCGGCGCGGCTGGAGTCTCTGTTTCTCTGTGTCCGGTGGCTGGAAGATGCTCCAGAGAGATCAGGCTGCGGCGGAGGAGGTGGCGGCGGCCGAGTCGGCAGCGGCGCTGGGTTGGAGAGAAGGCGGCGGCGGCGGCGTGAGGGGCCGGACGGTGTAAACAGCTCGGGCGGCGGCGGTGGCCGAGCCCCCGAGGGCGAAGCGGCGGCGGAGGCGGTGTCGCGTCTCGGGAGAAAGCCGGGGGCCGCGGGCGGCTGTGCGGCGGGCAAGCCCGCGAGACCTTGCCTTCCACCTTCGCCCCAGGTAAGGCCGCTCTGCGCCCAGCCGAGTGGGGAACGGCCGTCAGTCCAGCCTGCTCTCGGAGCACCGGGCTAGGCCCGGACCCGGGCCATCGCCTCCGCTCGCGCTCGAGGCTTCGGGGGGCGCGGCGAGGGAGTAGTTTACCCGCTCGCGTGGAAGTCCGCTGCTTCCTCTCGCGCCCCAGCATGCAGGCAGCGCCCATGGGCGCGCGGGCCACCCCAGGCCGCGGCTCACCCAGTCCTGCACGCCGCGCAGGAAAACACCACCTTTCGGCGTTACTCTCCGGGTCGCTTTCTGCCCTCCCCTGCGCTCTGCTCTACTTCCTTGTGAAATCTTTCTGGCTTTTCTGTCTGTGCCTCTCTGGGCCTCCTTCCTCCTCCTGTGTTTTAAACCGTTTCTCTTGCTCCTAACCAGATTCGGGTCGTGTCTGTATGTGCCCCACAACCACTGTCCGAAAATTTCGGAGGTCGTGCTTAATAATGGACTTCTTAAATGAAATTACTATGAACTCTATCCCAACTTTACTTGAGTTCCATTAAGAATAAACTGGTCAGTATTATGTGGTCCGTCATCATTTTATCATTAAAAGCCTTTAAGGAAAGAAAGTGTCATTAAACAGAGTGAAAGGAACCCTGAAATAAACTTATAAATGAAGGGCTTGGTGAATGTTAGCGCCATGTCTTCATTTTTTACAAAGTTGAATGACCTCTAATATCAGTTTTAGCACCTCTAGGACGTTTGCCCATTTTATTTGGCAAAAAATCGTCTCTTAAGGATTTGATAGCTCCCCAAATTCATCAGTATTCAAGCGCTTCTAAAAACAACTTGGAAACTTAAAAACAACTACGAAGCTGTTTTGGTAAGTCACCGGAACTTTTAAAATAGGCCCCACATGTTTAACGTATCAAAATAAAGCTGGCAGAAGTCTTATAAAGGGATTATTAGGGAATTTGAGTCGTCTTCGTGTTATGTGGCTATTTTGGGGAAAATATTCTTTTTCTGTTAACAGAGGTTTGTAGCTACTGTGATGTGAGAATTACTGAGGCTCATTGTGGGATTAGCACAGGAACTCTTTATGTTTGAGCGGCTACATGGATGGAGAAGTGGTAGGTTTGTGCAGTGAAGAGAGTATAAGTCACAGTGTGTTCTGGGCAATGGCAGAAACACGCCATGGCCATACATGTTAATAGATGTCATTTCATTTGCTTTCTCTGTTGTGCAACTACAGTGTTCCTTTTGTAGGCCCTCTTTGAAATATGTCATCTCTAAGTAAGGAGGTTATTCTGATTATTAGAGAATTTTCTAAGAGTGTAGACTTAAACTTGCAATAATATTAAATGATAATCTTTTATTTTAAGACCAGGACATGGGGAGCTGATTATATAACCCCAGCTGGTGTTGAACTAGCTGTGTAGACTACACTGGCCTTGAACTCAGATAATCTGGCTTCTGCCTTCCAAGTGCGGGGCTTGAAGGTGTGTACTACACACTCAGCTAGATGGTGATTTTTTTTCTTTAAAGAGATGCTTTTGTGGTCCTTTCAGATGGACAGGGAGTGTGCTGTTACAAGAATTTATTTTTTACTGTTTCACTGTTTATTATTTAGTGGAGTAGTCCTCTCCACACACATCTGACACACCCCTCCCCTTTCCCCCTAATTGTTAGAGGTTTTTTGTTTTTGAAACAGGATCTCAAAATGTAACTCAGGCTGACCTTGGGCTTACAGTGTAACATAGGCTGGTCCTCCTTCCTCAGATTCTTGGGATTATAATGTACCACCATTCTTGTCTCATTTCTCTCTTCATATTTTAAAGTTATTTTTTATATTCGTTTTATGAGTGTTTGCTTACATTGTGTAAATGATCCACGCGCACTACCACGTGTGTGCCTGGTGCTGGTGGAGGCCAAGAGGGAGTGAGAGGGCATGAGATCTCCTGGAACCAGTTACAGCCAGTCGTGAGCTGCCATTTCCGTGTTGGGAACTGAACCCCGGTCTTCTAAAAGAGCAGCAAGTGCTCTCACTGCTCTCTAGCTCCTGAGCTCTCTCTATTAAAGCTTTAATTTTTCTTTGTTTTTGCTTAGTAATGGTTGTTATTTTCTTTGTTTTTCTCTCTCACACCCTTCTCCTAAGACAGTTTCTGCCTGGTACCTTTTGTTCATGTATGTTCATGTATGTTCATGTATGCTGTCACTTGAGCTTTCATATTTTAGTTGGTATTTCTCCATAAGTTATGGGCAGGGCGTTCAACACCTGTGTTCTAATGCTGGCTGTCTGGTGTCTGAAGACTCCAGGAGTAAGTGAGAGCCGTTTTAGTTCCTGTGATGGTCCTGTCAGTACAGTTTTATGTCAGTAGTCAGTAACTAATCAGTCCCCTAAGATGATATCATCAAAAGGGTTGGGATACTTGTGCATCCAAGAACAGTTGATTCGTAGGTTGATTAGATCAGAAAAAGTAGCTCTTCAAAGTTACAATGTTTCTTTCCTATGATGTATATTTCTTAGTGGAACTCATTTGCCATATACTATCATTTCGATCTGGAGATTTATTAAAAGTTAGCTGAGCCAAGAGTTAAAGGTCTTTCTGTGTCCTTGTGCCCGAGTTGGTAAATATCTCCTTTATTGTATCTCATGCTGAGAGCAAATGTTCTCCCTCCCACCATTAATGTTGGAACCTGTGTAATGTATATTTCAAAGTATTGTGTGTTAAGTGTAAACATTTAAAACTATATGGTAGCCTTACCTTGCATACAAAGGAGTAAAATAATGTAATCCTAATAGTGGCTTATTCTCCTGGCACTCAGAAAGTTGAGGCAAAATATTGCAAGTTCCAGAGGCCACAAAGCAAGGCTACGTTAAAAAATGCTACCAAAATGAATACAATTAACTTATTTTTGTTTTTTTTTTTTTTCAAAATACAATTTTGGTGATTTATTGTTTCTTTTTTTTTTTTCTAAGAAATTAGGGAAAAATCAATGGTATCAGATTTATACAAGGATATTTGGTTGTGGTTTTTATTTTTAATTTTTTCAACTTTAAAATTTAATAGAATTTATGCAGTAATTTTAAGGTATAATTAATGGTAGAGATTTGAAGAATGTGATAGTTTTAGGTTTTCTGTGATTCTTCCTTGTTCTTGTTTCATTTTTTCATTTTATATGTGAGAGTGAGGGGGGGCTGCCTATCCTGGAGCCACTTGCTGTGGTAGTGAGTAGAAGTCAGACCCAGTTCTCCCTACCATGTTGAGTCCTAAGGATGCAACTTAGGTCATCAGACTTGGTGCCAAGTCTTAGTCCCCAATGTATCTCTTCAGCCCTTATCGTTTACTTTAATGAACTCGTTTTAGATTTAGAATGACCCTGAATACTGCTGTTTTCAGTTTTGTTGCATAATATAGTTGAGAATGTTAATAGAGTTGTATTTATTGAGTCAGAGGATTCATTAGCTGAGGATATGAGATAAGATTCTTGAATATTTGAGAAGGCTCCAGATATGAATTAGGCTACTTTCCATATCACTGTTCTGTGAACTCAGGGTAAAGGTAAGGTGGAATAAATTTGCGAACTATTTAGATTTTGTGTTTTATATTTGCTGAGTATAGATTATCTTAACAGAATTTGTTACCAGTTCCTACCAGTTAATGAGTACATGTGAAAAAGCTACAAAAGTCTCATAAGTCGTATTTTACTTTTTTTTTTGTAAACAGGGTCTCCTTTATTCCAGACTGGCCTCAAATCTCAGGTTCTCCTTGAACTTCTCTGACCCTCTGCCTCCCACTCCTGAGAGCTCTAGGGTTACCGGAGTGTTCAGGCCCATCTGGTTTGAGAGCTAGGACAAGGGCTTTGTGAGTGCCGAGCAGGTGTTTGCCCAGTGCTGCTCTTACCCTTGTTGCTCTCCTGTTTGCTTTGGGTGTTCTCAACTCGCTGTATTAGGGAGTCATTTGGAAATCCCTGTTCATGCCCCTTGATCACCTCCCTCCTTGTCTCCTTGCTTTCCTGTGCTCATGGTATAGTCCCTACCTAGGACCTTGGAAATACTAGAAAGTACTCTTATCTCTGAGCTGCAGCCCCAGCTGGTTTTCATGTCCTTTCACAAGTAGAGCAGTTTTAGTCAGTGTCTGTGTAGTTTCAGTTGAGAAGGTGGGTCTGGTCCCCAGTCCTCCCAGAAAGAACACCCTTTCATTAGCTTTCAGTAGTGTGATCAGGCGGTTAGGTCAGTGAGGGGAAAAGGACCTTTTACTGACTTCTTGATTATATAACATTTCCAAACTTAGATGTAATACTATGTTGCAGATTTAATTATTTAAAATTTTTTAATAACCTAGTATTCTAGAAAACATGTAGATCACTTTTTTTGGTGTTTGGGTTTTTTTTGTTTTTGTTTTTGTTTTCTGTTTTTTTTTGTTTGTTTGTTTGTTTTTTGAGGTGAGATTGAACCCAGGGTTTCATACGTGCTAGACAAACCATCTGTTACTGAGCTACACGCCCAGCCCATACCTTTCTTTTTCTCCATATTTCAAAGTTCTGTATTTCCCCAATTTAATTTTAATAGACACATTTTGCTTCTGAATTATGGTCTTGAAACAAACCACTTCTGAAGTAAAGTGGCGTATCTACAGTATCTTGGCATAACATGTACCTCGTTTGTTTGTTGGGTTTTTCTTCTGTCCAGGAGTCTCATTATCTAGCTCCCTCCCTCTCGCCTCTAGAACTCAAGTAGACCAAGCTGGCTTTAGACTCAGTTCTCTCTGCCTCCGCCCCCACCTCCCACAAGCCCTGCAGCAGTAGGTTACACAGTAGACTTACTCCTAAGGCTTGTGATATTTAAAGCACTTTACCACTTTGAAGCTTTTATGACTTGCCAAGTTGAGTGTGTGTGTGTGTGTGGGGGGTGTGTGTGTGTGGGTTGGTGGGTGGGTGGGTGGGTGGGGTGTCCAGGGTGTTCTTGTACTAGTGTACTCCAATAGGAGCCCCATTCGTCCCTACAGTACTAAATACTTTATTAACTTGTTAAGGTTAAAATAGATTCAATGTTTTCCTTTGGAGAATTTTGAAATGCTAGGTTTCCAGGCCAGTCTGGGTACATAGTGAAACTTTGTTTCAAAAAGAATCAAGTGAACAAAAAGAAGTATCATCAAGATTGTGTTTTTCAGCTTTAAATGAACTTCCGGAAAGTTAAACATCTTGACTTCAGAAGCATCACTACTTGGAAAACCTACTCTGTGTCAGTTGCAGAACAGGACCTAGGTGCAAAGGGTCTGCTTCTTGGATGCTGTCTATCTACTGTTGAAGGAGCTTCTAGGGATGGAACCAATTACTGAGGGAGAAATGGAGGATAACATCTGTCTCTAGGAGCCTTGTGATTTTTATTTATTTAGAATGACCTTCACTACAAAATAGATGGTTAGTGAAAAATACATTGTATCATAGAGAGAAAATGATCTTTTAATGAAAACTAAAACATTGGTTAAATTCTCCAGTTTGAATATAACAGAGTGAAGCAAGTGGATAGTTTGTATTTTTATAGGTGGTAGGTACCTGAGAAGAAGCAGGACAGACAAAGGATAGGTAGATGAATTTAAAAGTTTAGAGGAATTCATGGGCGGTGGTGGTACAGGCCTTTAATCTCAGCACTCTGGAGGCAGAGGCAGGTAGGTCTCTCTGAGTCCAGCCTGGTCTATGGAGCAAGTTCCAGGATAGCCAAGGCTACCATTTCAAAACATACAAAAAAGAAGGATTTCAAAGTATTTTAAGCTCGAAGCTGCTGTCACTGGCTCTTAAATAGAATTGCGTTTTCTTGATTCGGTGTAATTGCTCCAAATATTCTTATGAGTTAGAGAACATAGGAGTTAATCTGTTGCTTGAGGATATCTAGTCTTTCTGGATGGTATAGGTCTTCCTACCCCAAATTAAACATTGACCTCTGAGGTAAGGGCCTGGTATTTCTACTTAATGTAGGTAGTCCTTTATATTTTCCTACAAATGAGAAAAAATTACCCAAAATGATACAAGTTTAATATCTGAAATGCTTTCTGTAATTTTTGTTTACTCTAGGCTACAATCTACAGAGGCGTAAAAAGCTCACAGTGGTAAAATATTGAATGTAGCTCTCTGTAACTCAGGTTCAATGATGTGGGTGCAGAGTACCATTTCTGGTTGTGTTGAACAAAAAAGAGACCCCTCCCCCAGTAGATCTTCTAGTCTAGATCGTCATGATTCTTGAGTTCACTGTGCAGCTGCACTCCTCTGGCTGCTTTCAAACACAGGATGTGTATGTTTCTCTACACATTTAGAACTGATTAGAACTTAACTGGTTGTTTTGTTTGTTCTAACTGTTGCCTAGGCTGCCATGGAACCAAGTGATCTCCTGCCTCAGTCTTTCAAGTAGCTGGGACTACAGGTTTGTACTGCCTTGTCTTCTGAGCTTCACTAGTTTAAAAAAGGAAAGGAAGAGTTTTTGAATGATTGGACAAAAATTGGACTGTTAGGAAGGGGAAATTGTACTTCAGAGCAATATTGCTTTCACTTTAGAATGAGACAGAAAAGTGGTCCTTAAATTAGGAACTAGTTGTTTCCGCTCAGTGTCTAATGTGAAAAGAGGAGACTTTTTCGTAAGGGAGAGTGGGGATGTGGCAGGCTAGTGAGAAGAGGGACCGTACTTTAAGTGCATCGGTTGACTGGTAAGGATGGGGCTAGGTCAGGGCCCTGGGTTGATCTTCAGCACCACAAAAGGTAAACTATGGCTTGGGAAAGTCTGCAAAGTGCATGCTATTACTTGAGTTGGAAAAAGACCTTGTTCTTTTCTGTTCTTAGTTGAATGATTAATGGCTGACCACTAGTATCTGATAATACTGTCACTGACTTGTGGCTGCTACTTTTGTTTTCTGGCTGTTTATTTGACAATTCAGCTAAAGGATGATTGATACTCCTAATTTGTTTTTAGTTTCCTGTCCTCGGTTGTCTGTTGTCACTGCTCCCCTAATTCCATGACTTTCGTATGTTACCTCTGGTGCCTTTGCTTTTTCTGTGTGAAGTTGTCCTACTCCTGCCTGTGAAGCAGTTGCTGACTGTGGGCCTTTTTCAGCCACAAGGTTTGAGGGTTCTGTGTACTGATCCAGTTTGGTAAAGGCAGACATTTTTCTTGAGATTATACAAGCATTGCACACTAGGCCTGAAAGATCTGAGTCTGTTTTTATTTTGATTCATGATTTTTTCATTTGTGAGTAAGCTGATGTGATCCTCATTGTTGCAGTGACTCAAGATTAGGTTTCTACTCTAAAGTGAATTTAGTTGTATTTATTTACAATATAAGAATAACCATTGGTTTCACTTACGACATTAGAAACCAGCTTAATTCCATCCAGGTAGTGTAAAATACATTGAAGTTTGGGTGCTTACAATGATGTTTGATTTGAATGTTAAGTTGATTAGTATAGTGTTTTAGTAGGTGGGGAGAGCAAGGTGACTTCATTATAACTATATATTCCTTTTTTTTTTTCTTTTTTTTTCGGAGCTGGGGACCAAACCCAGGGCCTTGTGCTTGCTAGGCAAGCGCTCTACCGCTGAGCTAAATCCCCAACCCCTATATATTCCTTTTTATCGAAGAAATTACTTATATTGTTTTTCTTGTTGCTTCGTTTTTCTTTGATCCTAGACCTAAGGCTCCTTAAGAAGAGCCAGTCTGAATGGATTCTGGTCTAGAGCAGAGCAGCCTCAAAAGCAGCTGTCAGGCTAGACATTAGGGGCTAGGAGGGGCTGCTTTGTGTACATCAGGAAAGACAGCAGGTGATGGGAATTTATTAGTGTGCCCTCTGTTTGCAGTGAGTGGGCGCTTTAAGTGTGGATCACTAAAGAAGTAGTGAGAGGGTAGGATAAAGTTTGGAATGCTGTTGTTTTCATTGGTTAGCTAACAAGTAGACTGAGGTGGGCATGTGCATAGTGTTATATTCCTGCTTAGGGCTGAGGCATGGCAGTTTAGAGGCTATGGTTCTGGTTAACCTAGACTGGGATTAACCTAGACTAGGTATTATTTTGTATTTAGTGGGGTGTTCTGTTATTGTTGTTTTTAGGCCTCCATCCCCACTTTTGAGACATGAGAAGCCATCACATCTTCCCCATGGGACATTTAGAGTATGTTTTAAGAAAACAAAAGTTGTGGGGTTGGGGATTTAGCTCAGTGGTAAGGCCCTGGGTTGGGTCCCCAGCTCCGAAAAAAAAAGAAAAAAGAAAGAAGAAGAAAAAAAAAGTTGTTAGATTAGAGAAAGGGCAGATGATGGCAGTTGAGCGGGGAAGCAGGTACCTCAGGTGATGATGTGGAAGATTAGCATGGTAGCTGGAAAGGGACACTTAATCAACAGCACGAATGGAACATTAGGAATTCCAAAAATAGTGGTTGGAAGAACGATGATTTCTGCTTTGGGTTACAAGAAGTGTTTGTCATTAATACTAGTAGGTACATTGAAATAGCAGATTGTTTGGGTAAGAATTTTATTTATTAGACTGCAATTGAACAGAGGTGGCAGATTCAAACTTAATTTGTAAAATTTAAAGTTTATCTGTGAAGGGGTTGGGGATTTAGCTCAGTGGTAGAGTGCTTGCCTAGGAAGCGCAAGGCCCTGGGTTTGGTCCCCAGCTCCGAAAAAAAGAAAAAAAAAGTTTATCTGTGAAGCCAGTAGAGGTTGCAGAAGTTAATTTTGGCTGAACTGTAAGTGTCTTTTGTGGTGGGGGGCAGGTGTCTACCTTTCAGTTCAGCTTAGAAAGCCAAAGTAAAATGAGTGAATACAAGTGTTAGCTTCCAGAAGGAATTGTTAGCAAGAATGAAGTGTTGTGCTGTGAAATATATGGCTTCAAGTCTCCCTCGGAGACCACAATGGTAAACAGGCTAATTCAGCCAGGTAAGACATTACTATCTGAGTTACTTTCCTGGGCAGATTGGTGATTTAGAGGCTGAGAGTGGCTGTATTTTTTGTTTGTTTGTTTGTTTGTTTTGTCACGAGGAACTTTTCTAGGTACCAAATACATTAGACACAATGGACCTCAGATAGTGGTGTTCCTAGGCAAACTCTTCTGTGGTGTCAGGACTGTAACTGTGTAGATGGAGTCTTGTTCTACTCACTCCTTTTACACAAAGCACTAAAACAGACAGTCAGGCCTATAAATAACATTTTCTCCAAAAGACTCAGGAAAACTTTGCTTGCCCCTTAACTTGCTTTTTATAATTTGTATCTTTTTATGTGGGAGGGAGACGATGACAAAGCTAGAAGTCAAGCAGAGTACCCTGAGCTCGATTCACTGTCATTCTCAATTGGAAAGTGTTGAGGCAACTTTTGAGTCTGGGTGAGATTAAAATGGTGATCTCTGTCTGTTTAAAATCAAGCGTAAAGTCATGGCAAAGTCCAAAGTTGTGCTAGCCTTTGTCTTCTCCTCCAGTAGTGATGAGTAGTTCTCTTCACTGGTTCAGCACTACTAGCTGGGGAAAAATATATCTTAATTCTGGGCAAGGAAACCAATCATTTTTCTTTAGAATATTAAGCTTTTAATATACACACTCAGGCTGCTAATAGGCTCTGTATCCTTAACCTACTTCCGGGAGACTTTGCTTCAGTCTCTTTAAAACCCAAAGCCATGAAGGCGATTAAACAGAAACAGAAGCAGAGGACAAACAGCAGACATGGATCTCAGACATGAAGTGAGAGAAACCAGACACAAAGGACGCTGTGTCTCATAGGATTTCGTTGCCATGCGATTCTAGAGGCAGAACTGCTGTCCTAAGAACAGGTCACTGACTGCCCTAAATTGGAAAGGGAGGTGAACTTGACAAGGGAGTGCAGTATTTGAGAGGGATGAGAATTGTTGGGGTGACACAGGCTCATTGTAAGAACTCATCAAACTGTGCATAAAACAATGCAGCGTCTAAGTCAGAACGAAGCCCGAGTAAGACCTTCAGCCAGAGGGTGAGCCGGACGGACAGCAGCGTGGAACGCACAGATTGGATTCATGGCTAATACCTTGAGATTTTCATGTACCCTCATTGGCAGTAGAGCAGGCAGAAAAGAAAAACGCTTAAATGTATTGTTTTCTTTGTTTCCTCTCTTTTTGTGGGCTTGTTGGTTTCAGAAGTCATTGAGAAGATTTCAAAAATAAAATAACTGAAAGGAATATTTAAATATAGTAGCCAGCTTGAAACACTCAAAGGTTCACTGAGTGATACATGAAAGGATAGTCATTTTAAACAATTTATTCATTTATCCAGCTGTATAGCGATTGTAGATTTAGGACATGATCCTTAAGGTCTTTTTCTTTTTTTGGTTTTTCAAGGTAGTGTTTCTCTTTGTAGCCCTAGCTGTCTGTCCTGGAACTCTGTCTGTACCCCAGGCTGGCCTTGAGCTCAGAGAGATCTGCCTGCCTCTGCATCTCCAGCTCTGGGATTAAGGTGTGCACAGCTACATCTGGCTTGTTTTCATGTTTTATTTTTTGAGAAGGTCTCCATAGCCCAGGCTGGCCTGAGCCTTGTGGCAGTCCTCCTGCCTCAGCCTCCCAGCCTCAGTGCTGGGATTACATGTATAAGTCACCATGCTTGTAGTGTTGCTCCCATACTCTGGCCCCCCCCCCCCCCCCCATTTTTAAGGTAAGACTACAAACTTGAGGATTTAAGTAATTAGGTCAGAGTTAAAACAGAGTAAGTGGTTGAGCTGGTGATTGAATTGGTCTATTTTCTGCTCAAGGGAGGAAGTGTGGCAATCTGAAAGACAAGGACATACCTGGGTATGTCTGCAAGTTTTTGACCCACAGTAAATGGACTCTGGTGACAAAGAATGTGACAGTTTTGGCTTTTTACAGCTAGAAATGGCAGGCATGGATTCTTAGCTGACTGCCACAGTGACCCTCCAACAGGATGGCTTTTTTGTCCTCAGTAGACCCTTTCTTCAGACCTAACATTCCAGGGCCTCATGCTATTTGTAAATTTTTTCCCTCAAATCATTTGCAAAATTTGTCTTTTCTCTCGCTGCATGCCTTAGAGTATCCCTCTTAACACATGGCATGGAAGGTAGCTGTCAAAGTTTGATGCCAGTTTTATTTTCTCTCATATATATGCAACTTGTTCTTTTTGCCTGAAGGTAGAAAGGATTTTTCCTTTTAAAAATATAAGAGTTTATGTTTAATATCATCTTTCCTGGGCTAGTTTCCACCTTTTCAGTATGTTGTTTTGGGGTTTTATTTGAGGAGAGCTTTCTTGACTTGTAGTTTTTAGCGTTTGCTCTGTTACATGGCATTGGTTTCTTCTTACTTGGGAACCATCCTGACATTCATGTTGAATCATACCCTCTCCTTGGTGCTGGAATTCCAGGAGTGCCTGGTTCAAGCTACTGCTTCATAAATATGAAGAAGGACATAATTAGTAGTCCGAAGAATAAGGGAGGTGATTACCTTTATCCTGAGAGCTTTTTAGTCCAATTGAGAGTGGGAGAAGTGAGGGTAAGAGGTCTGGCTTTGAGTGCCTGGTTGCTGTCTTGATAGCTGTGCCTCTGTTTCTTCACCCGTTTGTGTACGTATATGCAATGCAATTACAATAGTACTTTTTCTAGGGTGGTTGTGGGCACTGAATAAATGCTTTTAAGTTGTGTGACTCTTCTGTCTGGTGGAGTAGAGTCTATAGCGGTTGACAGTTGATCACTTCATCCTCAGTAAATGCTCCTTCAGCTCTCCCCCACACTCCTGCTTGCTGAGTCTCGATGACCTTGACTTCAGTTTCTCCACTTTTGATTAGTAGATGTTGTAGTACTCATTCTGTGGGTCATGACCCTCACAGGGTTCCAGATAATCTATCCTGCATTATCACATATTTACAATATGATCCATAAAAGTAGCAGAATATCGTTATGGAATAGCAGTGAAATAATTTTATGGTTGGGGGTCAGCACAAAGTGAGGAACTGTAGTAAAGGGTCTCAGCTTTAGGAAGGTTGAGAACCACTGTCCAAGACTTGTTTCTTCAGGCTCCTCCTCTCCTAACACTCCGTTCTAGTGGGTTTAATGATCCTTCACACATACCCAAACAAGGCCCTCCCCTGTGTATCCTTCGTAATCCAGCTGCCTGGATGAAAAATAGGTGCCACCTGACATACACTACTATTCTCTCTTTCAAGTTCATGTTTTGTCCAAGACTAAGTCAGGGGTTTAGTTTGGTTTTGTTGTTCTAACTGGAGCATGCATATACATACATACATACATACATACATACATACATACATACATACCTGTATCTGGGAATAAAGAAGGGCGGGTTTCAGTCTTCACTAATCCCTAACTGAAATTTAGTATTTTCTTCAAGTGTGACATCTATTTTATACTCATTGCAGGAATCCCAAAAGTCATTGACACCATTTCAGAATTGTGTGGCTTTATTAAGCCTGCCACTAGGTCCTGTCCCTATTAATGAAGAAGACGTTGTTTGTCTGGCTTCTATAGTTATCCAGATTATCATATGCATGGTTTCCATATATTGTAATAGTTTGGCCTGTTTTTATTTTTATTTAAATCATATAGTACATACTAAAGGTCTTAGGCCTGTGTGTGGGTGTCTTAGCTATGTGTACACCACGTGCATTTAAATCATATAGTACATACTAAAAGTCTTAGGACTGTGTGTGGGTGTCTTAGCTGTGTGTGTGCACACCGTGTGCTTACATTACTTGTGCAAGCCAGTCAGGGCCTTAGACCCCTCCAGCTGGAGTTAGAAATGGAAGCGAGCCTCCCGGTGTGCTGGGAGTCAGAGCACTGGTACTCTGGAATAACAGTCAGTGCTCTTTAACTCCTGAGCCTTCTTTCCAACTCCCATATATACTTTTGACATGTATTTTCTTTTATTGTGGTTAGTGAGATTCATCCATATCCTTGTATATTATTTATAATTTACAGCTTTACAATCATAAGCCCATAATTAAAAGATAAGCACAGTCTGCTAAAAAGACCACAAGTGATGTCAGTTTTTCTTTGGGGAAATTCTCACTCTAGCCCTGGTTAGCCTTAAACACCCAGCAATTCTCTTGCCTAACAGACACCCCCAAGTTCTAGGATTATAGATGGTGTCAATACCTAATTCCTCTTCTATATGCTTCATTGTCCTGCATTGAGAAGTTCTAATTTCAAGTTTACCTTCGAGACAGGAAAGTGTAGCTTGTATATAGACATGCTTTGTTCACAGTTAAGACCTGCATGTAGCCTGTGTTTTAGAACAGACTAGTTATGGCTAAACAAAGACGTAACTGTCAGCAATTCTGTACTTGTCTTTTGTAGCTTAACTATCGGGGTAAAACTTAACTTTCCTTAGATGGGGTTAAGAAGGCATTGTTCTTGCCCCAAATTTGAAACCCCTGGACATAGTATGGGTAGCCCTGTGTGTCTAGCATGTGTGAAGCTCTAGGTTGAATTCACAGCTCAGGGAAAAATAATGCTTTCTATGCTTTCAAACTAGGCAAAGAAAGTCAGAGTTGTTCTTGTGATCTCTATCACATATAAATTAATGTCACAAAATTTGTGACTTAATGAGTTGATTTTTTTTTTCACCTCCCAAGTTTCACTTTTGAGGAAGTTTTAAAGCTTCAAAGGCTTTTATATCTGTGAATAACATCTATTGGCTATGAGCTGGGTGTGATCAGTGTCTTCTTACCTAATTAGTACAATAAAATGGTAAAATCAATTTATTAATTGCTTGATAGTTCAAATCCTTTTGAACTTTCATATGATTATTTAAAAAATCTTAAGTAATGCTACTGTGCTGTTTGGAAGAAGAAATAACTTATGCTTCAATACTAAAACATTAAGAAGTGAAAGGCAGGCTCCTGTTGTAATCCTACCACTTGGGAAGGGGAAGCAGGAAAAACAGGATTTCAGAGTTAACCCTTAGGTTGACTTTTCTCAAAACACAATAATAGAAAATAAATGGGCAGCACTGAGGGGGTAGCTCACTGGGCAGGTAGAGCCTACATTTGCCGCCACGCCTGATTTCCTGAGTTAATTCCTGAACTCCACGTGGGAGAGAACCAATGCCTGGAAGTTGTCCTTTGACAAGCGCATGTGACATATGTGTCCACAGACAGACAGACAGACAGACAGACAGACACAAATAAAACGTTAAGAAATGGGTGGGGACCAATTGTTTAGTTTTTGTGAGTTTCCTGATGGGAGAGGATGTGTGATCTTTTTCTCTGCTCCTTCAAGCAGTTGACAGAACTAGAGTTGAGGATTGGAGCAGCCATTTGAGAACTAACATTGAGAACTGTGGTAGTAGCTGTTGGCCTGTCTAGCAAGAGGCACTGGGCTGGTACAGTCTGGATGAGGACACAGTGTGTCCTCGGTACAATTTGAAAATGGAAAGGCACTATTCTAAGCAGCTTGTTTGTAGGGGTTTTTAGCTCACTATGGTATGTGCATCCCATACATACACACAGCAAATAAAATGTAATTTTATTTTTTTCTTCCGGGGCTGGGGACCGAACCCAGGACCTTGCGCTTCCTAGGTAAGCGCTCTACCACTGAGCCAAATCCCCAACCCAAAATGTAATTTTAAAAACATGGAAAAAAGAATGAAACCAAGTGTTTAGTGTCTGAGTTTACTGATGTTGGAGAGTGTGTGTTCCCCATATTTTATAGAAATTGGATTAATTTAATGTCTTACATAGCATGTAGACAATATGTCCAAACAGAGTAGGCCTGGTGTCTTTCCTTTTAATTGCAGATGAATAGAGTATGGACATAAGTCATCTTAAGCAGTGTCTTAGGATTTTATTGCTGTAAAGAGACACACCATGACCAAGGAAACTCTTATAAAGGACAACATTTAATTGGGGCTGGCTTACAGGCTTACAGATTCAGAGGTTCAGTCCATTATCATCAAGGTGAGAGCATGGCAGTGTCCAGGCAGGCATGGTGCAGGAGGAGCTGAGTTCTACATCTTCATCTGAAGGCTGCTGGCAGAATACTCAATTCAGGCAGCTGGTATTAAAGCCACACCCATAATGTCACACACACTCCAACAAGGCCACACCTCCGAATAGTGCCCCTCCCTGTGCTGAGCATACACACAGCATCATAAGCAGTATTGAGAAGTTTGCAAACTTTGCTGTGTGATCCAGAAAGGTCATGGACCTTAACCTCAGAACAGTGTTGTTATTTATCTCCCCCATACATGCTCAGTGGTGTGGATACATGAACAGAATAACTTAAAACTTTAACTTTCTGTATTTAGCACTTGACCCAGGGCTGTGTATTATCACAAACAAGTAATAGAATTTGGGCTGGGAAGATAACTCAATAAAGTGGTTTTTTTCATAAACATCAGATCTGAGTTTGATCTCTTATAACCCATGGTTTAAAAATCTTTTCTGTGTGCAGTTGTACATGCTTTTAATGTTAGCTCTGGGGTGGCAGTCTTAAATCCCAGGGGCTTGTTGGCCACCTCGCTTCACCTAATCATTGAACTCCCGGCCAGTGAGAGACACCACCTTAAAAGACAATTCAAAAAACAAAGTGGCTGGTTTCTAAAGAACAATACCCAAGGCTATCCTTTGGCTTCCACATGCACACATTTAGTGATTACACAAAATGTGTTTGTGTAAAGTTGCTCTGCTTTACTGTCCTAGGTAGTTTGATAGTGTGCGTCAGTGTTGTCATTTTCTTACTTCTGTAATTATTAGCAGTATTCTTCCTTTAAAGTTATTTTGCATTAGAACGTGGGGTCGTGACATTCATTCATTCTGACTGCTGCAGCTAGCTGGGGGCAGGGCCAGGTCTCTCACAAGGCCCAGGTGAGGGATGGGGCCAGTTCTGCACAGCCCTCAGACATCAACCTGTCCCAGCAGCAGTCTAGACCAGGGATGTTCCCTTGGCCTTTGATGATAGCAGACTCCTGTTGCTTCGAGGCCATGGTCCTAAGTGCCTTACCAGCTACTCACATCAGGCTGTTTCTCGCTACCTTTGATTAAGTCTCTAGTTCTACCTCTCTTCAATGTGCCTACATCCTTCTGTTTCTCTTCCATTTCTCTACCACTTACCCATTCCTTCTAATTGCACCCTGGGTCTCTGAATGTCTGGGGTCTCAGGAGTGCTGTGCCCTGTTCATGGGCAGGTGTAACCCCATTCTTATTCCCAAGAGCATTTTTGGACATTTTAAATTGTGTTGAGAAACAAAACAAAACTAGGTTGAGTATCCTTTAATCCCAGCACTCAGGAGGCAGAGGTTAAAATATTAGGCCTTTTGTATGTGATGATTTGCTGGTTATAAATTTGCACATACTTGACTTTGTTGTACTAAAACTTATTATCCATAGAGTCTTCAGCTGCAGGATATTTGATCACCTGAGATTGATAGTTACTGAAAAAAATGGTTTCTAGTTGTGGTGTGACTCAGCCCTTAGTACCTTTAATCCCAAACAGTGATGGTAAAGTTAGTTTGTAGAAGGAAGCAGCCCTGTTTTAAAAGTGATGTCTAATTAAGTGGCAGACAAAGTGATGAATCAGAAAATGATTTGACAGAATAGAATATGCCCAATTCTCATGAGAAGAGAGAAGGAAGGGAAGGTACTTAAGAGAGCAGCAGTTCCAGTGGTAGAGCGCTTGCCTAGCAAGTGCAAGGCCCTGGGTTCGGTCCCCAGCTCCGAAAAAAAAGAAAAGAGAGAGAGAGAGAGAGAGAGAGAGAGAGAGAGAGAGAGAGAACGAGCGCAGCAGCAGTTCAGACAGAGAAAAGGTATTTATTGGGAGAGTTTTACAGAAACTGGCAAAAGAGCAAATATGCTAGACACAGGTGAAGACAGGAAAGCCAGAAGATAGAAAAGACTAGAACAGATGCCAAAGTTAGTATGAGACCAAGCAGAGCAGTTCAGGAGATGCTCAGAGAGAAGCCAGACTGAATCAGTCAGCTTGGAGAGGAGTTTGAGCCAGATCGGCTGAGGTGACCCAGCCAGGGCTCAGAAAGAGCTGGAAAGGGTGAGCTTTATGCGGCAGTGAGTCTCAGGCTGAAAATACTCTAGGCCCAGATAGGATGCTATGGTGGCTAAGCCTAGGTTAGTAGATGGGTGCTGTAAGTCTTGGAGAAGAAAATTAATACAGATAAATAAAAGGTACATTTACAGTCGCCTCCACTCTCCCTTTAAGACAGAGTTTGTGTGTACCCCAGGCTGGCCCAGAGCATCCCGCCTCTCCTTTTATTTTGGCCTCCTGCTTGCTGAGACTGTAGGCACATAACCATCAGACTGCCTCTTCTCTTTCCTTTTGAAAGTAGCTTTAAAGAGCTTTCAGAAAGTCAAGTAAACAGATAAATGAGTTGATCTTTTATTTGTAAGTGTTAGATCAGACGCCTGTTAAAACAGAAGTGGCATTTATTTTGGCTAAACAGTTTCTGAAGCATTTTCACACTCCACAATTAAACAGAACAAATATCCTTTTGGGGGGTATTACTGTAGTATATGTTAAAGTTATGGATATTAATGACCATTTAAATAGTGTAAAATATCAAGAGAAAGTATGGCGTATGGAAGTAGTTGACTAGTTCCGTAGACTAATCTTAAACTAGTAATGATCCATGATCTCACCACCTGAGTAAGGCAGTAACACTTTACTGTTTTCGTCCACATTCTTTCTCGGTCACCTTTCTTCCTGAGAAGTAACTATTGCCAAGAGCATCCTGGTAGTAATTTTAATTTTTACGTTATTCAAATACATTTTACATATTTTTGCTACATACTTAAGTTTCTAAACTTATAAACCCTCAGTTTTCTAAGTTTAAAAAAATGAACAGCATCACGTTTTAGCTTTGTTTTTAAGATGATACATGTGGCTACCAACCAGACTTCTGTAGTGTTACACTAATTCTGTGTGCCTTTCCTTCTGTGAGAATTTCTCCTGATCAAGTACTCTAACAACAGTTCTGCAGGAAATAACTTGCATGTTCACTTTACCAGGTAATATTCTAGAGAGTTTTAGATGCTCTTTTGATTTCTGGTTCGGTATTGTGACCTAGTTTTTCCCCCTTCTCTGGGACTTTTTAGGACTTCATGTTTTACACTAGTGTTTTGGAAATCCAATCAGTTTTCAGATGTTGTTCTGCATTCAGTCTTTATTTGCAGTGTTGACTAGCTGGGGGAACTTCTCAGCTGTTTGATAAAATTTCTTCCCTTTTGTATTCTTGCAGTAGCCAGATATTATACCCTAGTCTGATGGACAGATCCCTCCTCCTCCTTTTCTTCTTTTCCTTTCATTTTCTGTTGTTGAGTCTCTCAGTGTGGGGAGTTGTGATTTGGGATGGTTTTTTCAGCCCAACTTTTCTTTAAGACAGTTTCTATCATTTTAACTAATTTTAGTTTTTTTACCTCCAAAATTTACACATTAAAATTCTGTGTGTGTGCTGATTATATAGAGAATTCTCTCTTTTTTTTTTTTGAGCTGGGGACCGAACTCTGGACCTTGAGCTTGCTAGGCAAGTGCTCTACCACTGAGCTAAATCCCCAACCCCAAGGGAGTTGTGATTTGGGATGGTTTTTTCAAAAAGCCCAACTTTTCTTAAAGACAGTTTCTATCATTTTAACTAATTTTAGTTTTTTTACCTCCAAAATTTACACATTAAAATTCTGTGTGTGTGCTGATTATATAGAGAATTCTATGTGTCTCATTCCCGTCCGTCCGTCTGTCTGTCTGTCTATCTATCTATCTATCTATCTGGAGTAGTTGAATTAAGCTAATATCTATTACCTAAGATACTTCTAAAAATCTTATTGTTTTTATTTTTAAAAGATACATTTTGAGTGTGTTCGTAGGTGTTTACACTTGACTGAGCGGAGGCTTGAGTAGACCTGGAGCCTTGGGGCCTTGAGAGCTGGAGTCCCTATAGGCAGTTGTAAACTGCCCAGCGCTGTTGTGGGAGCTGACTTGGGTACTACAGGAGTAGTTAGTATGCTGTGCATTCCTAATCCAGGAGCTATCCCGCCAGCTCCTACATTCGGTCTGTGTGTGAGGTAGGGGCTTGCAGTGTAGTTCAGGGTAGCCTCAAATTTGTGTTCTTCCTGCCTTGGGATTGTATGTGAGCACCACCCTACTCAGTTTAGATGCGCACACTGTCTGACTGGCTATTTATATCCCGTCGCAGTTACCTCCCTGTCGTCTTTGGACTTCTATTCCTGTGCATCTATCAAGATGCACCATGACCGTGGCAGCTCTTATAAAGGACGGCATTTTATAGAAGCTGGCTTACAGTTTCAGAGGTTTAGTCTGTTATCATGATGTCAGGAAACATGGCAACATGCAGGGAGATCTATATATCTTGATCTGAAAGCAGCGAGGGAGGCTCTGATTCCACATTGAGTGGAGCTTGAGCCTGAGACATCAAAGCTGCTTATACACAGTGACACCCCTCCTCCAACAAGGCCAACCTCCTAGTAGTGCCACTCCCTATGGCCAAGCATTGAAACCTGAGTCCTTGGGGGGGCCAAACCTATTCAAACTATCATGGAGACTGAGCCATACTGCCATAGCTTAAGCTTATGAGCCCTCAAAGCCCACCCTATAGTGACACACTTGCTCCGCCAAGGCCGTACTACTCTAACAGGGCTGCACCTCTTAGCAGTAACATTCCCTATGAGCCTATGAGGATCATTTTAATCAAACCACCACACTCCCTGATCGCCACGCCCCCCCCACTCCCCATGCATCATTCTACCCTGTTTCCAGGTTTGATGATTTTAGATTCTGTATACAGTTTGCCCTCTGTAATCTGCAGGTTCTGCATCTGTGTATTAAACCAACTCTGGATTGGAAATATTTGTAGGGGGAAAATGCTAGAAAGTTCTAAAATCAGTACTCAGATTTACCGCCTTCCAAGCCCTGTACTTAGTTGGTGTTTCCAGCAGTGGTCTGTAGGCTGCTGGAGCCTCCCTCCAGTCAGCAAGACCTCAGTCTCAGTATTGTTGGCTTTGTTCCTGTGTGCTGCAGTGTGGCCTGTAGTGATTTTATTCCTCCTGAGTCCAGAATGTCTGTCTTGGCATTCTCTGCACAGTCCAGCATAGTAACCGTGCAGTACTAGATTACGTCAGCTACCGCAAGGTCTTCGTGTGGCGTATTTCACTTGACACAAGGTTCATCCGTGTTTTCATAAAGGACAGGGTATTTCTGGTTTTGTTGGTTTTGTTTTTGTTTTTTATTTAAGGTGGGGTGGTATTACATTGTGTGATTTGGTCATATGTCTGTCGTCCATATGGAAACTTAAGTTACAGTAGTGTGGATGTCATTTAGTAGGCTTCTTCACTGTAGGGTGATTGCGGAGCACTAAGCATTTCATGGAATATTCTTGTATTTAAGCAGTTTCTAAATCAGTCACCTGAAATTACTGAATACCTCATCGAGCAGTTGGTTACCTTCCTCAAGTTTCCAAAAATTTCTAGGAGTTACCAAACCAAAAGTATTTCAGTGTTCCGTATGCAGACTTACAGCCCTACCCTTTCTTCTGAGGCAGTGTCTGGTGTAGCTGAGGCGGCCATTGAACTTGTTTGGCTCCTTTTGAGGCTGAGGCTGACCTTGATCCCCTTGTCTACCTCTGTGGTGGGAGTATACACGTGCCTCTGCCTTCCTGCCAGCTTAGCCAGGGGCTTTCAGGAAGGCCTCCCTCCCACCTTGGTCCATAATGGTGAAACGTGGTGTGTCTACATCCAGACCCTCCGGCGCTGTCTTGATGATACATACGCACACCGGGCACATGAGCACACTGGCACTCACGCACTCTTAAAAACCACGTTGGAGGCTGAACCGCCGGGCCTCTTGCTTGCTAAGCATATTCTCTCACCCAGGGACACACCTGCAAATCTTTAGTCTTCTCCTTTAAGAAGTGGGACTTCCTCCCTCCCCCTGAATCTGATGGGGCTTAGTGACTAGCTTGTAATCGCAGAGTATAGCAAAAGGATACTGCAGAGTCAGTGAGCCCACAGGGAGGTTCCCTTGGGACAGTCCTTGTGAGTTCCTAGCTGGCACTTCTCACTCATTGCCAGCCAAGTAAATGAGCTTCAGATGGCTGTCTCCTCCCTGTCAGTACCAGGTTCTGATAGCATTCCAAAACTCGTAAGAACTGTTTAGCTCTACTTACTAGTGAAGTGAGCAAGTGTTGGGGCTTTAGTTTTTGAGATTTATTTTTTAATTTTTTTATATGAGTCACAGATTGTGACTTTATTTTTTATTTTTCATGACTCTTTAAAAAAGATTTATTTATTTTAGTTATATGAGTACACTGTGGCTGTCTTCAGACACACCAGAAGAGGGCATCGGATCCCATTACAGATGGTTGTGAGCCACCATGTGGTTGATGGGAATTGAACTCAGGGCCTCTGGAAGAGCAGTCAGTGCTCTTAACCACTGAGCCATCTCTCCAGCCCTATTTTTTAATTTTCATATGTATGTGTATGTGTGCCTCTGTGAGTTAATGTATACTTCATATATTCAGGTGCCTGTGGAGGCCGAGGGGTCAAATCCATTGGAATTGGTGTTACCAGGTAGCTGTGAGCTGCCCGCTGGGCTGGGAACTGAATGCAGACACCATGCAGGAGTATTAACTGCTGGGAACTGCTGAGCTGTATCTTTGACACATTATTAACTCACACCTGTAATTTATTCATGTTTTATTATTTTTACCTAACTCCTTTCTGTTCCAGGATTCAATTACATCTGCTACATTATGTAAATATACCACATTATGTAAATGTGCCAAATTACATAAACGTTCCACATTATATTTTAGCCATCATGTCTTATAAAGTCCCATTTGCCTGTGACAGTTTCTCAGACTTTCCCTCCTTTTTATGACCGTCACAATTTGGAGGAACGCTGGTTGGATATTTTGTAAAATGTCTCTATATTGTGATTTATCCACTGCTTTTCTTATGATTAGCGGCTATAGGCTGTGGGGAGGAAGACCACAGGGGTAATGTTCTATTTCTATCATGTATCAAGTGATGAACTTGATATGGACGTGATTTATGACTGTTGGTACTGACCCTGATCCCTTGGCTGATGGAAGGACTTGTCGGCTTAGTGGTGAAGTTAATCTCCCCATCAGTCGTGTTCTTTGAAAAGGCGGTTACTGTACCTAATCCACATGTCATGGGGAGGAATGTGCTGCTTCTCTTCTTGGAGGACAGGGTATTGTGTGTATAAGGTTTTGTGACTTTTGTTTTCTCCATTTATATTCAATTATTTATTTTTATCACTACTGATTTGTGGATACTTATTTTATCCTTAGGGATACAATTATAGTACTATTTCTCAGATTGTCAATTTAAGAAAGAATATTATATTTAATACACCCTAGAGATAGAATAGTCAAGTCAGAGTTTGCAGTTATTATATAAGCTTTTTTTTTTTAAGGATTCATTTCTAAGTTTTTATACTATGACTAAAAGGAATTTTCTTATTAGCCTAACCTTATTCAACATATTGGTGGAAAAGACTTAACTAGGGCTTCCTTTTCCTTTTCCTGTATGTGTGTCCGTCTGTATGTCTGGGTGAGAGTGCAGTTTGACCTCAGACTCTACTTAACCAAAGGTGACTTTGACCTTGTGACCCTCCTGCCTCCGTCCTTTGTCTTTATATGTGTAATATGCTTGTGTATTTATAAACCATAGATATATTCTAATTTATCACATCCTTGGGTGTTTTTGTTTACTTTTTTTGTGGTGCTAGGGCTCAAAGCGAAGATCTCATAGGTGCTGAGTGCTTTAACACTGAGCTACAACTCCAGGATTGTTTGAGACCCTAGATAGGAGTGGAGTGAGTCAGCATGTACATTTTTAAATGTTAGTTGAGAGATGGTTGTACTTCGCTTTTTACCTTGACTGCATTCCGTTCTTTAGCAATCCTAGTAAGATAACCTTTGGGGGAAAGAGCTTAGAGCAGTGGTAGACCTTTGTCTGTATTGTGTGACATTTTGTTTGATCTTCAATGCTGGGGTGATTGATAAAGAACTTCATGTTAACTAGGACCCTGCTCTTTAGCTTGCTGGTCCTGGATCTGCTTTCTGGATCAAATGAGTAAGTGCGAGAGTTGAGAGCGCACCGTCAGCGCTGTTAGAGAGGTCACACCACTCTCGCTGTTCTTAGTCACCGCTACTCCAAGGACCCTCTCTTTACTGCACCCCCAGAAAGACATGCTTTCTGATTTCCTACTTCTTTTTCCTGTTTAATCTTTGAGACAGGGCCCCTTTACGTAGTCATGGCTATATGTAGACCAGAGGGGCCTTGAACTCAGAGAAACCCACATGCCTCTGCCTCCCTAGTGCTAGGGTCAAAGGCGTGGTGTGCCACTGTGCCCTGCCCAACCACCTATTTCGTAAATAGACATTCAGCCCGTCTGTCCTCTTTGTTTGGGGGAGGATACATAGTCACGGTAGGGAGGATGTGCTGTGTAGTGTGTTGGTTCTAATTCTGCTGTCCATACCAGAGTGTACGCCTCCTCTTGCGTCCTGTGAATTTGGAGTGCCCATGGACTTAGTTTGGGGCATTTCAGAACAACGGGATACTTGTGACCAGTTCTTTAAAAGTCCATTCATTACACAGGCTTTATAGATAATTCAGAGAGGCAAGGTTAGGGTAGGTCAACTTTGATTTAGGATATACCTTTTTTGTCTGTTTTTTTTGCTTTGTATTGCTATCACAAAGTTCTTTAAGCCAGGGATGGTGGCACACACCTTTACTCTCAGCCCTCAGAAGCTAGGGCAGGAGGACTGGGATCTGAGGTCAGTAGGCTAAATGGAAAGGTCCTGGTTCTGAAACTTAAAAACAAATCTAAAGGGGCTGGGGATTTAGCTCAGTGGTAGAGCGCTTACCTAGGAAGCGCAAGGCCCTGGGTTCGGTCCCCAGCTCCGAAAAAAAAAAAAAAAAAGAACCAAAAAAAAAAAAAAACAAAAAAAAAAAACAAATCTAAAAATTCTCAAATTAAACATGTCAAGTTGATGGCTTCTTCCCTAAAATAAGGAAGGAAGGACATAAATAAGTAAGTAAATAAGTGCCTAAATCTAATAATTGTGGTATAACAAGCAGGTTTAGTTTTGAGTAAAGATAAGTGTCAGTAAGAAGATTGATTTGTTTGCACAGAAGGTTGAAGTGAATCTGTTCCCATGTCATGTGAGCTCACATCTATATACATAGCATTGTCACTCAGTGAAGCAGCAGCACGAGGCTAACTGTGACAGAGACTCTCCTGGAGTGCAAGGAGAGCAAGTGTATGCGTTTGGAAGGAAGGCTTCTTTTTTTTTTTTTTTTTTTTGGTTCTCTTTTTCGGAGCTGGGGACCGAACCCAGGGCCTTGACCTTCCTAGGCAAGTGCTCTACCACTGAGCTAAATCCCCAACCCCGGAAGGAAGGCTTCTTAAGAGCTCGTGCAGTAGATCACATTTGTCTCTGGGTTTCTAGTGCTGTGAAAAGCCCACCGCCAAAAGCCGTTTGGGTTAGAGAGGTCTGTTACAGCTTGACAGTCGCACATCACAGTCAAAGGAAGTTAAGGTAGAACCTGAAGCAGAGACCGTGAAGGAATGCTATTTACTGGCTTAGCTGGGCCCTCCCACATCAATCAAGAAATCTTTAGTCACAGTACTCAGAGCCAGAGGCAGGCAGGTCTCTGTGATTTGAGGCCCACCTGGCCTACACAGTGAGCTCCACAGTAGTCAGGGCTACATAAGGAGACCCTGTCTTATAAACAATCAGGTAGGTAGGTAGATACTTAAATGGAAAAGAAAAACCCTCACAGGCTTGCCCGCGGCCAGTCCTATGGAGGCATTTTCTTCACTGTGGTTCCCTTTTCTCAGATAACTCTAGCTTGTGTCAAGTTGACAGACAAACCAATCCAACCAGGACAGCTTTTCTTTCCAGTTTTTTCCAGTTGGAGAAGAGGATGTGTTGTTGCCATTATCGTGGGAACTGTGGTTTTCCTCTAGAACTAGGAGCTGGGCATAATTGCTTACACTTCTTAATCCAAGCACTGAGGAGTGAGACAGGAAGGTTGCTGCAAGGTTAAGGCTGCCTTGGGTTGTAGAATGAGATCCCACTTTGAGACAAAACAAAGCAAGCAATAGAAACATTCATTCATTCATTCATTCATTCATTCATTCATATGATGTAGTCTTTAGGAAGTCCCTGTCAGTTGAGTTGCACCTGTTTCTTGTGAGCTGTACCCTTGCTGAGTACTGTTATAACTGTTGGAAGCAGCTGTCAGTTCACTTATCACTCAGCCTCCATACCCAGCATTTCACAACAGGAAGAGATGTTCTTTTCCAGGAAACCAGATGTTGTGGAGAGCTAGGGACCAAGCATGGTGTGCAGACAGTCTTCTCCTTCCTTGGCACAGTTGGTTGCTGTGTTTTTCACATGGGTTTGTACTGTGGGCACAAGTAAGTGCACTTCTGTTAGTTTTTATAAACTCTATAAATTTTTGTCTATATTTTGAAACTATTTTGCTCAGTTCTTTGAAGTTTAAATGTGACTGTATACTTTTATTTTCTGAGCTTCCTGTTAACATGACAAATTGTAGAGTCATTTCAGTAAAACTGGCACTAATGAGCCTTTTAAAAGAAGTATATAAATGTCATAGCCAAAGCTTAGAGATGATGAAACTGTCAGTGGTAAAAATGACTTTATGATCCTTAATATATAACTAAACCTTGCTATGTAAAATGCCATAGTACCTGCCTTCATTCCCTCCTGGCTGCTAGGGTGTTAAGGAGTTTGAAGCCAGCCTGGACAATGCAGGGAGACTTGAACCCCCTCACCCCCAAAGAAAGAGACAGACAGACAGACAGAAGGAATGGAAGAAAGGTCACAATCAGATGTAGTCCAGACTTCTCTTTCCCAGCTTTCTGTGGACACCTTACCTCTTACTAGTTCCCTCATAAGGGAGGCAGAGGTAAAGGACCTTATTAATTTGACTCAGTGACTGAGATAAAATACGATCTTTAAAACTTTAGCAAAAGGTGGATGGTACCTAAAAGGGAATAAGCACAGAGCACTGTCAGATGCCAGTCTAGTTTGAGCATGCCTTGTGGGGACAGCCAGCCTCTTTCGTGTAGTGACTCTCACATTGCCTTATCCCAGATCCATTCCAGGATGCAGTGCTCCAGAATTTATCTGAGAGAAGCAGACTCTTGCTTTACACAAGTTACTCCTCTCCTGAAGCCTTTTCTTTGCAAAATAATATTAGGATTTTCTGTTGACTTCAGCTCAAAAAAGAATGTGCCCAAGCAAATATATCACATTTGTTTATGATGGAGTATTGGCTGCTTAAACCGCTTTTTAAAAACAAATTAAAAAAAAAAAAAAAAAAAGCTGCCGGTGTGACAGCCCAAGCTGTAATCCCAACCCCTTGGCATCCAAGGGGGGATTACAGTAGATCTGACAGCAGCCTGGGCTTTCTAACATTGTCATAGTCAGTACTTGTGTACATTTTGTGTGTGTGTGTGTGTGTGTGTGTGTGTGTGTGTGTGTGTGTCACTGTGTTGGAAAGTGAAAGTGATAGACATAAGCACAGTAAGTATGTAAAGTGTTGGTAAAATCTTATGTTTAGTGTTTGTGTTTTGGGTTTTTTAAACAGGGTCTCATAATGTAACCCTGGCTGGCTTGAAATTTGCTCTGTAGACCAGGATGGCCTTGAACTCACAAAGATCCACCTGCCTCTGCTTCCTTTGATGTTAAAGTCTTACTGAAATTTAGTAGTTTGGGTGTCTCAGAAGCTCTAAACCTGGCTTTTTAGGAACCATGACTTTGTAGAGCTGGGTGGGATCCATTAAAAAATGGATGTCCACAGCTGGGTGTTGGTGGATCACACTTTTAATCTCAGTACAGAGGCAGAGGCAGGCAGACCTGTGTGAGTTCAAGGCCATCCTGACCTACAGATCTAGTTCTAGAACAGTCAAGGTTACACAAGAAACACTGTATTCAAAACAACAACAACAACAAAAAGAACAAAACAAAAAATTAAGAGATAGCGGTCTTAAGTTTTTTTAGACAAAAATAGCCACACTTAATTTTGAGTCTACAAAGTTACATAAATGATTAGTATATCTTTTTTTCTTTATGTCTAAGACTTGTTCTTTGAAAAAATAAAACCCTGTTTTTGTTTTCTTGTTTCCTAAATTATCAGTTTTATATGAATGTTTATGAATATGAACTATAGTCAGATGTGATTGTAAACTGAATGTGTGTCCCACTTACAACATGACAGCCAAAATCTGTCTTCAAGACAAGATGCTTAAACATATTTTCTGCCCTGCCTTCCTTTCTCCCTTTCTTTCTCTCCTCCCTTTCCTTTTCTTCTTCCCTCCCTCCTTTCCTTCCTTACCTACCTATGATCTCTTTATTGTAGGAAAATTCATACATATACAATAGGATTGTTCTAAAACATTGTTACCTTCAATAAAAAGAAAGGGGAAATAATTCAAACATTAACTGGTGGTGGAGAGTGTAGCTTGTGGTATAGGGATATATGTACTTCATTATAGTGAATGAACTGGGTTCACTTGTACCTGTGTAGATGAACCTTAGGATAGTGTTCAGCAAGAAGAGTGGGAGACTGAAGCACCCTGTGTAGCAGTGTGACTCCTGAGTGTGTGCACCTAAGTTATATGTGTGTAACTAAGAGTGGTGGACCTGCAGGGATGCTAACTGCAAACTCAAGCTCTTGCCCACTGGATAGGAGAGCCCAGAGATGAGAGAGGGGAGCTTTCCTGCCTTGATGAACTTTGTGGTGGGTACATGAATCATAGAGTTTGTGATTCTTTAGCCACATGTGTACACATAATCTGATAGTGGTCCTTTACAGTGTTTTTTTTTTTTTTTTTTCTTCCTTTTTTTCTTTTTTTCGGAGCTGGGGACTGAACCCAGGGTCTTGCGGTTGCTAGGCAAGCGCTCTACCACTGAGCTAAATCCCCAACCCTACAGTGCTTTTAAAAAATTGATAGAATCCCAGCCTTAAAATAAAATCAGTTTGGAACTTTATTTAAAAAAAAGTTAATTTATAAAAGAATAAATAAATATACTCAAAAGGGATATAGCAGTTTAAATTCAGTCAGTTGGGTGCTGTTCATTCAGAACAGTGACTTCAAAGAAAGCCTAGGTTATAAGTCACTGCAGGGAGGAGCACTGATGGCCTGATGGCAGATGGCTGGCAAGGCTGCTTCTCAGGGCGTATTGGTTTGTTCTGAGACAACTCATGGTCCTCCTGCCTCATCCTCATAGGTATCTGGGATTTCAGGAGTATGGTACTATGCCCAGCTGAATTTTAAAAAAGAATTCTAACCAAGTTGCATTTAACAGTTTTCTCTTGAAAATTCTGAGCATGGCTGCTGGCACATTCTTTAGTTTTTTTGGATGTATAATCCAGGGTTTCCTCAAACTCTTAATCCTCTTGCGTCCACCTCTCCTTGCTGGGATTACAGGCGTGCACCACCACAGCCAAAGCCAGTCTCCTGCATAATCTCAGAGCGCTTTGGAGAAACACTGATAACAGCTCATGTAGTTCACACCTTCAATTCCAGCACCTGGGAGCCAGAGGCAAGTGACTTCTGTGCCACCTTTGTTTACACAGTGAGTTCCAGGACAGTGGGTGACATAGAGAGTCTTATTTAAAAAAGAAAAAAAAATCAAAGGGAGACAAACCAGCAGTATCAACAGTCTACTGGTACCTTGTCTGTCTGCAGAGATTCTGATGCAAAGGGAGACAAACCAGCAGTCCCAACAGTCCACTGGTATCTGGTCTCTCTGCAGAGATTCTTATTTAGTTGGTCAGATTCTGTCTTATGTGCTGGGTTTAAAAGTTACTGTCTTGATGACTGGAAAAGGGCTCTTCACAGGACCCAGGTTTAATTCCCAGCACCCACATGGTGGCTCACAATGTAACACCAGTTCCAGGGAATGTACATTCAGGCAAAACACCAGTTACTGCACTTAAAAATAAATAAAACATTTTTCTAAAAGTGTCTGAAAAACAGCATCAGGAAACTTGTGCTGTTACCTCAGTAAGTTGGGTAGTTCTGAAAATACCTAAGAATAAATGGAGCATTGCAGACAAACTATGACAAATAAATATGAACATTTAACCTTTTTTTTTCTTTCAGATTCGTTACTAAACATGGGTGCATTTTTGGATAAACCCAAAACTGAAAAGCACAATGCTCACGGTGCAGGGAACGGTCTGCGTTACGGTCTGAGCAGTATGCAAGGATGGAGAGTAGAAATGGAAGACGCACACACTGCTGTTGTGGGAATTCCTCACGGCTTGGAGGACTGGTCGTTTTTTGCAGTCTATGATGGTCATGCTGGATCCCGAGTGGCAAATTACTGTTCAACACATCTATTAGAACACATCACTACCAATGAAGACTTTAGGGCAGCTGACAAATCAGGCTTTGCTCTTGAGCCGTCAGTGGAAAATGTTAAGACTGGTATCCGAACTGGCTTTTTGAAAATTGATGAATATATGCGTAACTTTTCAGACCTGAGGAACGGGATGGACAGGAGCGGCTCTACCGCAGTGGGCGTGATGATTTCACCGACACACATCTACTTTATCAACTGCGGTGACTCGAGAGCTGTTCTATGTAGGAATGGACAAGTCTGCTTTTCTACCCAGGATCACAAACCTTGTAATCCAATGGAAAAGGAGCGCATCCAAAATGCAGGAGGCAGTGTAATGATACAGCGTGTGAATGGGTCGTTAGCAGTGTCTCGTGCTCTGGGGGACTATGATTACAAGTGTGTTGATGGCAAGGGCCCCACAGAGCAGCTTGTTTCTCCAGAGCCTGAGGTTTATGAGATTCTAAGAGCAGAAGAGGATGAATTTGTCGTCCTGGCTTGTGATGGGATCTGGGATGTGATGAGCAATGAGGAGCTCTGTGAGTTTGTTAACTCTAGGCTTGAGGTGTCAGACGACCTGGAGAATGTGTGCAATTGGGTAGTGGACACTTGTTTACATAAGGTATGTAAACTTTTGTTGTTGTTTGAACTAACACACTCTTGATTTTGACAAGACATGGTAAGTACATTTAAGCAAACATAAAATTTTATAATTTTATGTATTTTCTGGAGAAAACTCTGTATTCTCAGAAACCTTCTTCAAGAACATTAAGCCCCTTTGCTAACTTATTCTGCCCCAGCCTTCTAATTTGAAAAGTGACAACAGATATTTTAAGTTTACTAGCTGGAGTGTTTTATGGCTTGTTGATATTTCAGAAGTTGCTCTATAGAACAATGACTTCTGACCCAAATCCTTGATGTTGACAGTAGTCATCCCACTCAGGATTGCAGAACAGCTAAAACCTTATATGTAGTAGAATTCTGTTATACTAAAGTCAAGCACTATAGAAAATACTGGAAGACTTACCAGAAGCTACATGAAGTAGGATTGTATTCTGATCTTCATAGCAGTTAAAGCTGAAAAGAATGAGTTGCCTTTCATTGACTGTCAGTTAAGATCTAAGATGAGCTTACATCTAACTAAGATATAAGGTTAGTATATGACTTACATAGAAGATAACTGAAATGCTTTTCACATAGATGGTATTACCTCTGATTAAAGTCTTATGAAAATGTGATCTTATGAAAGATTCTTGTGAAATTCCCATAATATCTAAATTGTAATTTGATATAATAATAGCAAAAAAAATTGTAAATTTTAATTCCGTTCTTGGGCCAGGCTTGTAATGTACACAGGTAGATTTCTGTGAGTTTGAAGCCAGCCAGGGGTATATAGAGACCAGCAAATCAGTTTATTCATGTGGATCTTTTTAAGTTTGACTTCACTGGTGACTTATGTGTCCCGAGCCTGAGTTGTTGAGGCACACTGACCTGTTAAAGAGTATGACACTAGATCTGTCTGCTAGGTGCAAGCCTTACTGTTCCATACCACACAAGTACAGGCACCATCAGCAAGCCTGTGAGAAGGCTGTCTGTAGCCAGTTAGATGCTCAGTGGGCAAATGCTCAGAGCCATGTGGGGAGGAGACTACTGACTCCCAATGTGACTTCATCTTTCTCCTTTCCCCCAGTAAATGTTTCTTTTTTTAGTGCATCTTGGTCAAGAAATGGGAAAAAGATTTGATGAGGGAAAAGAGGGGGCTCCATAGAAATAGCAGATATGGGTGAAACCCTTTTTACCATAAAGTGAGAAGAGCCAGCCTCCCAAAGAAGCCAGCTATAGGATCTCAAGTACTTACAGTAGTTCCAGCTTTTCTTTCTTTTTTTTTTTAAACAAGTTTTTTTGTTTTGTTTTGTTTTTTTAAGATTTATTCATTTATTATATATAAGTACACTGTAGCTGTCTTCAGATATACCAGAAGAGGGCATCGGATCCCATTACAGATGGTTGTGAGCCACCATGTGGTTGCTGGGAATTGAACTCAGGTCCTCTGGAAGAGCAGTCAGGTGCTCTTAACCGCCGAGCCATCTCTCCAGCCCCTAGCTTTTCTGATACGTAATTTTGCTTACTATATCTTTTCTACTTCTTAGGCTGAATTTACTATAAAGCCGTCAGTGGATGGCAGTCAATGACCAATAGGTAGCAACTCTAAAATGTTTCCTTAGGCTCTTGAATAGAAAGAGTCTCTGCCTTTTTTAGCCTTTGGGGAGTAAAGCAGACATGGTTTTCCTAGAGTAGTAAGTAAAAGTAGCACTTTCTCAAATTATAAAAACATATGGACAGTTAATGGGAAATAAAATCTAGATAAAATGGAAAATTCAAAGAAAACACTCAAACGTTTTCTCCCTACCCAGCCAGGTACTCGCCATTACTATATGAGTCATCTAGGGATTTTTTCTTACGAACTTCTTTTTGAAACTGGGTCACCATATACCATTAGGCCAGCTCCAAAATCTTCTGTTCTCTCCCTGCCCTCTCTATGATAGTATAACCATGCGGGATAATATATAACCACTTTATTTTAATTTTTTCTTAAATTTTCTTTAATTTTCACCATGTGTGATTTACCCTCCCATCCCCCAATGCACAAGTGACAATCGGGGACAGCTTGATATGGAGTTGGTGTCCCTCCCACGCGCCATGAGTCAGGCTTGGCAGCAGAGGCCTTTACTTGCTCTGCCCTCTCAGTGACCAACCTGCCTGAAAGTATGTATTGTTCTGACTAAAGTGGGTTCGTCGCATGTGCTCTTAGATTACAGCCTCTTTCTCCCAGCAATTTCTTAAGAGAGATCTGGTTTTAGAGTTGCAGACTTTGTCATGACTGCATAGCATTCTAGCATTTGAATAAAGTGGTTATGAGAGAAAAGCCAACAGTTTATCTGGTTGGTAATTTGGACTAAAGTTTAGTTTTAGTACAAAGTATCCTAGGTTTTAGGAACTGTGACTACCTTTGAATGAGATTGAATTGATGCCAGTGGTACGTTCTTACAGGATAGCTGTGATCGGTAAAGGAATTTAATGTCTGTGGCAATGGTGTTAAAAGTCTAAGAAAGAAGTAGCAGTAGCAATAAGAGGTTGGATGGAGCACACAGTTCATTGCACGTTCGCGGAAACCGTTGATCATCATAGATTCTATGAGTGTATCTTTATTCAGATTGAAGTCAGTTTTTAAGAACTTGGTTTTGGATGAGTTAAAGGTTTGCTCATTCTTTAACCTAACAGTGGAAAGTTATTTATGGAGTTAACCTCTGTTTCCATTTCTTAATTCCATGATTTCATTATTCTACTCGTTTGTATTATAGAACCAAAGGTTAGCTCCATTGTAAAATAGACTGAGATTACTAGGAATTTGGAAGGAAAAATTGTATGCATACGGTTAATTCCATGGAAAACAGATGTTTAGTGGGTGTTGCCTGCCTTAGGAGAGCCAATGAAGATCCAGTGATTGAGATGAAATCAGTGTTTTCTGTGCTGGTTCTGTATTACTGACATACACATGCATGCCTGTGTTAACTCTGTTTTCATTAGTTCTACGAAGAGATCCATGAGTATAGCAAGTTTTATTTTATTTGGGCTGGCTTATAGTTAGGGGTTCAGTCCAATATTATCATGAGGACCATGGCAGCATGCAGGCAGCAGGAACTGAGGCGCACTAGGCTTGGCCTGAGCTTGTGAGAGCTCTGAGCCTACCCCCCCCCCCCCCACATGCTTCCTCCAACCAGACCATACCTACTTCAACAAAGTGACACATCCTGATAGTGTCAGTCCCTATGAGCATGTGGGGCCATTTTCATTCAGACTACCACACTCATGAAACTTTGGAAGGTTGTGGTAATCATGGTTGTCAGAACAGTACTGCAGGATAGTTGCTTTCTGGGAGTCTGCATTGTTCTTAGCACTTAGCCCAGTTACTGTTTACAGCAGCTGTAAGGCGGAAGTGAGAATTAGTGTTGTCAATGGTAAATCATTTTTCAGGTTGCCATTTACCAGGGTTAAGTTACAAGTGTCAGGTGATGGTCAGGTATTAGCCCCACTTTAATTAGTCCCTATGAAAAGAGGCTTTCTGTTTTTTCTTCCTGGTATGTATTGCCAACTAATTCAGATTTCATAAAGTATGTAACTGCTATTCATGTGATACTTATGATATATAAATCATGTATTTAATCTTCACAGTAATAAGGAAAAGAAAAATTATTTCTAGTTTACAAGAAATGGAGGTTAAACATGAAAAGATAGTCGTTAGTCATAATGTGTTTCTAAAGACAGAATCTAGTTCTCTGGCTCTTCAGGTTTTCTTAGTAGTGATTGTCAGAAAGGATTGGTCATATACGTGTGTGTGTGTGTGTGTGTGTGTGTGTGTGTGTGTGTGTGTGTGTGTGTGTGTGTTAGTCTGGGGAAGCACTTACTAATCATCTTTCTCCTTCCATCAGGCAGGCTCTAGGCTCTAGGCTCGACCTCAGCTTGTCAGGCTTAGGAGCAGCAAGCGCTTTATCTGCCGAGCCATCTCACTGGTCCTAAAACATGAGGGAGCACAGTGATGATAAAATACAGTGTGCATAAATCTTAGCTGGATATAGCTATGTAAAGAAGCCTCAGGACTTTCTTGGTCATGTCTCTGTAATTTTTTTCACAGTTCACCTTAGCCCAGTTTGTTACCAATTTCAAGTATTTTGTGATTACATTAGACACTATACTTCCTCTTAAGATATTATGTATTATAAAATAGTTTTACTTTCATTCTTTTGAAAACGTACTTACCACTGAGACATGTTCCTATTGTACACTGCATAACCTCTCAAGCCTTGGGAACGCTGGATGTGGTGTCCTAGACGGTACTAACTAATTATGAGGATTGGCTTTTATTGTAGCAACCTCCCAACTATCCCCTGTGCTGGGTGAAGACACACTTCTGGACTTCTCTGTGAACATGTACAACATTCATCTTTAACGAACCAACTGCATCAAAATCTTTTGGCCTAAATCTCTTTACCCTTATTTATGGCAGGACAATACCTTCTTTGACGTAATTTGTCAGTTGTTACAGCTGTCTACCAAAGTAGTATAAAGGGAAAGGTATGGAAATAGAATTTCCAAATAGCTAATTGGTTTTTTGTAGTTCGGATAGATTTTTATAAAAATAAAGCCTCACCCTTGCTCTTAGTGAAAATTATGTTGATTATGCAAGAATAGCTCATCCTAATAAACAGAAGGATAGGATCTTTTTCAGCTGCTGTGTAAAAGTCAGAACACTTGGTGTTTAGGGACAGTAATCTTTCCTTAGACGTGGAATCAGCATCAAGTCACACGTGACAAAGGGCTACCTGTAAGTTTCTTTCAACTAATCCTTATAAATGATAGGGTCTATCTTGTATAATTTATAAAGATCAAATGGAGCTTTTATAGATAGCATTGATTAGCAATTGTTTAATAATGTTCTTGCTATTACAAAATAGGAAAAGGTTAGAAGGTACTATTTCTAGGTGTTTGCCAGCTCTTCCATTGGTTCATAAAATTGTTTAAAAAATCATAGTCATGTTTGATGTTTTAAATACCTGTTGTAAGGTTTAATTTTTTTAGAGTAAAAAATTTTTTTTGCTTTAACTAAATTTGCATAGTATACTTGTATGTATATAGCCAAATGAAGCATTTCTAACAGTAAATTATAAATGTTGGTGGGTTTCATTCAGTAATTCATTCAGTGTAATGTTAGAGTCCTGGTTTTCCAGATACTTCTTTTTTTTTTTTTTTTTTTCTTTCTTCTTCTTTTTTTTCAGAGCTGGGGACCAAACCCTGGGCCTTTTGCTTTCTAGGCAAACGCTCTACCACGGAGCTAAATCCCCAACCCCTCCAGATACTTCTGATAGGTCTTTTTAACAAAGCTCAGGAGTCTGTAGAGAGATTGCAGTCTAGTGAAGATCTTTCCCTCATTCAAACTGCTCCCATTCCTTTGGAAGGTGGAAGCAGTTCTTCAGGACTGCCTTTCTTTTTTGGTCCTTAGAAGGTGGCAGGTGTGAACCACATAAAGTCAGTGTAAATTCTGGCAGAAGGATTGATAAGTTTAGAGTGGCTGTAACCTAGACTTCATTGGGCAAACCTCATTCTCAGCCCTCCATGGTGAGTCCTGTAGAATGCTGAGGAAGGGGGAAGCTACCCTTTCTGAGGCTTGTGAAGGAGTGGCAGAAGGAGCATGTGTTTCATGATCTGTTTACCTCTAGCACATAGTGAGGCCATCTTAAAGACAGGAAAAAGCGGGTCACTGGAAGCGCTTTTGGGAAAGCACCAGCTGTGTGCCGTGTTAGCATAAGGCCATCACACAGCTACAGAAAGAGAAGACTTTTTATTACTCAGTCCTGGCGCTTACTGTAGATCCTGTATTCCCTCTTTAATAGAATTTGTAAGCCCATAGTTAAAAGAAGTAAAATGTGTTCTATAAAACAACCTTTTTGTTTTTGTCTTTTTGAGATAGAGTTTCTTTGTGCTGTCCTGGAACTCACTCTGTAGATTAGGCTGGCCTCTGCCTCCTGAGTGCTGGCATTAAAGGTGTGCACCACCACTGCCCAGCAGAACAGAATGTTTTAACTGGCTCTCTGTAAAGAACTGGGATTAGAAAGTTGTCCTTCCTGACCAGGTGCCATATGCCTGCAATCTCACTCAGTACTTGTTAGGCTGAGGCAGGAGGATTGCAAATTCAAGGCAATTCTTGAGACTTTCTAAAACAAAACAAACACAGAAAACCCTGGTGCCCAGGTAAAGTTTATAACTGTTTGATATAACTTCAAAACCGTGTGTGTGTGTGTGTGTGTGTGTGTGTGTGTGTGTGTGTGTGTACATGGATATGGTGCGTGCAGGCATGGAAAGGCAAAGGACAGCTTCGGGGATGTGATTTTTCTCCCATGTAGCTTCTTGAGTGTCATGATAATTTTCAGCAAAATTGAGTCGAGTTGTGTTATACTGATGAGCATGAAACTCTTGCAGATGTTACTCTTAGGATTATGTGATTTTGAATGAAAAGCAGTTTAGAAGATATAATGGGGTAAGGTTATCTTCATTTCTTAGGCTGTAAACTGGTGGGTAAAAATAGTTAGAACTACAATCCAAGAATAACTATTTTTTTTTTTTTCCGGAGCTGGGGACCGAACCTAGGGCCTTGCGCATGCTAGGCAAGCGCTCTACCACTGAGCAAAATCCCCAACCCAAGAATAACTATATTTATGCTCATACCTAGACACTGTGTTCCTTAGGGTTGTAGTTTAAGTGATTCCTTAAGATTATCTAAAGTATATATTCTGGATGGCTAAATTTTAATTGCTGTTAGTAACTCTGGAACTAAATAATAGACAATTGTTGAACTATAGAAAAAATATTCTTTGTCTTTTCTTTAATATGCAGGGAAGTCGAGATAACATGAGTATTGTGTTAGTTTGCTTTGCAAATGCCCCCAAGGTCTCAGATGAAGCCGTGAAAAGAGATTTAGAGTTGGACAAGCACTTGGAATCACGGGTGGAAGGTAAGGCAGGTTTTTGTTTGTTTGTTTGTTTGTTTTGTATTGTTTTTCTTCAGGAAGGAAAGAAAAATATTCATCAGAAGAATACTTAATTTAAATTTTTCTTAGTGGAAGAAATTATTAAAACAGATTTCAAAAGTAAATCTGTATCTGCCTATGACTTGTTGTCTGGGATCAGTGTGTCAGTTCAAGGAGAATGGGTTTCCTTTCTTTATAACTGTCTGGATATGCACTCCAAATGGTATGTGTAAAGATGTGTTGGGGCATGGGTATCAGTATGTTATTTCTTCACTCTAAGTTAAGCCCTGCTTATATTACCTGAACTAATCTTGCTTCCCCTTCTCCTCCCACACACACACACTTCATTTTTATTGTGTTATTGATGCAGCCACCAGAGGGTAGTTAGTGGTGAGTTGGACTGGATCGAGGCTAGTGGGAGAGCTGAGAACTGACCGATACCACAGCAGACTTTGGTTGTTTTCATCTGGGAGATGGGTGTCTCTGACGTGTGGCGGTGCTATAGGCAGAGATCAGGGACACCACTTTACTTCTTACCTCAACAAAACTTGCCTGGTCTGAAACATAAGCAGTGACTCTCCCCTACTCCCTTCCATAAAAATGCCCAAGATAAACAATTTAAGGAAGAAAATACAGTTCACTTTCAGTTTGGGTCCACTTGAGTGAAGCCAGGTAGAATCTCAAGGAAGCAGGGATGTGCTTCATAAGCTAAAGTACGGGGACTGGGAGGTGGGTGCACCAAGGGAGAGATTTGTCCTTCCAAAGCTTGCCCTCAAGTGACCTGCTTCCTCCAGTTAGGCATCCCTTCGTGGTCACCCCCAGCTATGAGTTGATTGGAGTCTCACAGTTGTCAGTTTTAGCACCTAGGGACCAGGCCTTGAGCGTGGTCTATGCCAATGAGCATCTTGTAGGCAGGAGCAGAAAGCAGCAGCGTGTGTCTGTGCAGGTAGGGATTTAACTATTGATGCTACAGCTAAGGGTCAGTAGGGAAGGTTCAATACAAGGAAGCATTTCAGACTCCAGGAGAGTGCATGTGGAGACCTGATTGCCAAGACTCTTTTGTTTGAAACTTGGAAGTAAGGGAGTCATGGTGGAATTAAACTGGAGTGGAGGATTCTGAGGCCAAAGCCAGAATCTGTGAGGCGGATTCTGTAAAGGTGGTATGTGTAGCTTGAGAGGCTTAGGATGTTGGCTTCCTGTGTTAAAAGTAGCATCCACATGCAAGTGTGTGTATTGGGGTAAAATAAGCAGACTGGGGAAGGGACTCAGCACTCAAAACACTTCTGCCTTTGCAGAGGACCTGGGTTCTGCTTCAAGGACCCACAGGGTAGCTCACAATTTCCAGTAGCTCCTGGTGCAGGGGCTCTGGCACCCTCTTCTGGCTCCTCTGACAGTAGGCACACATGTGGTACACAGACATACATGCATAGGCAGGCAAGACACTCATCATACATGTACAAAAAAACTTAGGAAAAAAATTTTTTTAAAGTGAGTTAACTGGAGCTGGGGATGCGGCTCAGAGCTTACCTCTTGTGTGCACAGTCTGGTTAGACCACGATCTCTGCTGAAACAGAACAGGCTTTTTTAGACTGTGCTCCCATCACTGGGAGGCAGGGGGATTTATTTGGAGTTTGAGGACAGACTGGAGTATAAGCAAGAGTGTCAGAAAGAAAAAAGAAGACACGGGTGTGGGGTGGGGAATCAGCAAGGAGGGAGAGAAGACAGAGGCAGGGTTGAGAAGATGGGTTAAAGCACCTGCTGCAGAAGCAGCAAGTGTGATGATGGAGTTCGGCTGAAAAGCTGAGTGAGTGTGGTCCACCAGTGACCTCAGAATGGGGGGCTCCCTTCAAGGTACCTAGCTGGACTAGCAAGGTCAGCTGGCCTTGGGCTCACTTGAGCCCCAACTCATCTCTTCACCCCCTTAGTCCCTCTGGAAAGTACAGAAAGATGATTGTACACATGCCCCCACACATACACACATGCACATGTATGCATACACACATACTTTAAAGTGTTTTCTGTAATTACACACAAAAGTGGAGAATGTGAAGTTTTGATTTTACAAGGTTCATTTTCTTCAAATTGCTATAGAGCATATGTATCTAAATGTCAATTTATAAAAATGACTCGGATCTTCTTCCGTGATTCTTATGTAGCCATTGTTTTTGTTTTCCTGTAATGACTTTAGACAAAGCCTCATTGTGACTGTCTCACCACCTCCTCCAGCTGGCTGCGAACCTGTTTTGTAGCTGAGACCCCTTTCCTGATTCTCCTGCCTCTGTCTCCCCACTGCATTCAGGCCTGCACCACTGTTCTCATCTTCTATGATTTCATTATGCTGCTTTCACGTAGAATTTAAAATCTCAGCTGGAAAATGGCTTATTTGGTCATATACCTATCAAAAGCATAAGAATTTGAGTTTGAATCCCCAGCACCCATGTAAAAGCTAAGCATGGTGGTGTATCCCAGCGATAGGGCATTCAAAGGTAGACAAACTATAGGTCCAGTTAGAAGCCCTGGCTCAAAGTAAGGTGGAGAATCGTCAAGGAGGAAACAACACTGGCCTTGAGCTGCCTGCCCTGTGTATGCCTCCCTCTGCATATACCACACACGCCTGCCTCAGTGTCCTCCACAGGGGTGAGAGAATCATTTTTGTTGGGTGTAAACCATTCCACTCACTGACTGTATCACTGACATCTTTCTTTACTGTTCTCTTAGCTTTCCACATTTAATTACAGCTTATATTTTATGAAATATGTTAGAATGAACATGTGAGCATCAATCACTTTTTGTGTCTTGTTCTTAAACCTACAGAAATCATGCAGAAGTCTGGAGAGGAAGGAATGCCTGATCTTGCCCATGTGATGCGCATTTTGTCTGCAGAAAATATCCCAAATTTACCTCCCGGGGGAGGCCTCGCTGGCAAGTAAGTAGAAGGGAAAGTGCTAACTCTGCAGTCATTTAAAACTGGTGTTCAAGTCATTGTGGGGAGGTAGCTCATCTATGCCGAGGTAAATACTTCATCTAAAGACGGATTTGTTCAGCGTTAGGTGTGGGCGTTAATGCGTTGCTAGTCCAGAGTTGGCAGAGTTGGTCTCCCCTCTCATTATGTGCCTCCCAGGTATTGAACTCACGTATATTATCAGACTTGGCAGCAAGCACTTTTCTTCTCTGAGCATTCTTACCAGCCCAGGATATTGTTTTCTAAGAAATATATTCTTTGAAGATTAGTGTTTTGCTTAATAAGAACAGTAGATTTTATATGATCAAAAAATTATTAGTTAAATGTGGAAATTGTCCCTGAAAGTATTTAGTGTGACAGTTCTTTCTGTAGTCAGGGCAAAGTATTTGAAATATGAGCTTTAAATTGTACATAATAAAACATATCTTTTTAGGCGCAATGTTATTGAAGCTGTTTATAGTAGACTTAATCCAAACAAAGACAATGATGGGGTAAGTTTACATTTATTTCCTAAATATTTAAAGTAACTTTATAATATAAGTACTAGATATGAATAATTTGCATAATGGTGTTTTATGTAATAACTTGTTTTTCATTTTAAGAATCAGTTAATGTTTTAGACAGTGTATTAACATATAGACATACAATTTTGTTCTATGGAAAAGTTTGTTGTCATTTATCTTTGTGTCAGCTATCTCTGCTTTCTCCTGTGTCTGCCTTTCTTCCTCTTTCTCATACCTTCATTTTGAGGCAAGAAAGTGCTTTCAAATAACTAATTTTTTTTTCAGCTCCCAGCACCAGAGGTTAGTAAGTTATTCTCTTAGTGAACTTTGTGCTCAGGTGAGATAGTTGAAGATATTTTGTTTGGTAGTGATGGTTGTGGCTGTGTGAGTGAGGAACTGAGCTCCACTCTCCTTCCTCTGCTGGCCCTAGGAAGGGCAAGCCGCAGCTGCAGCTGCCCCTGCATAGCTTCCATACTCAGAGAAAACATTGCCTCTCTTTAACTTGGACTCAGTATTTTCTGATAGGGTTTTTAAGTTTGGGATATTTAAAAATAAATGGTGCTAGGGCTGGTGAGTTGGCTCAGTGGTTAAGAACACTGGCTGCTCTTCCAGAGGTCCTGAGTTCAATTCCCAGCAACCACATGGTGGCTCACAACCATCTGTAATGGGATCCAATGCCTTCTTTTTGCAAGTCTGAGGACAGTGGCAGTGTACTCACATATATAAAATAAACAAATCATTTAAAAAAGTGCTTGTTACACCCACATCTAAGATTTAAGGAAGCCATAGTTGGTAAGGAAATTCCTTGAGAAGACATAGACTCACCCTCATGCCTGTGCCTGTACTTGGCACCATCTAGAGAGAACAGCCAGTGTGTAATGTTTTTCTTACGTTCATTGTGTTGCTTTCCTAGAAGTCATTGGATAAGTGTAATAGCTTAGTAAGTATACTATCAAGTGTAGTAGTATAATAGCTTAGTAAGTATACTATCAAATGTAGTAGTACATGCCTTTAATCACAGTACTCGGGGCAGAGGCAGATGGGGTGATCTCTGTGAGTTCAAGGCCAGCCAGAGCTACACAGTGAGGCTCTTTATCCAAAGAGCAGAAACCAAAAGAAACAATAAGATGAGATTTCAGGATTGATGCAGTGTTAGTGAGTTGGATAAAAGAAACATTGTTCATAACAATGTATACTTTGTAGTATTAATTCTGAATCTTTTGTGGCTTGTACTTACCTTATAGTATTCAAGAATTATATTCAAAACTGAGCCTTAATATAAAAATACAGATGTAAGAAATCGAGAGAAACCTCAAACAAATGTGTAAAGGGTGTTGACAATTTAAAGGTTGCTGTATTTGAGAGGTGACAGCTGTGTCATAGATGCCACATGAAACATTTATTAGTGTCAGAAGTGAGCCTTCAGAATGTAGTCACTAACTGAATTGGTAGCCATGGGCATATTCCCGTTTTCTCAAGTATTTCAGAATGTAACTTTGGTGGGCAATCCTTAAATATTATATCCTACTGAATTCCTTAATTCCTCAAGAAGTCTTTTCCTTTGAACAAGAGTTGGAAAATGTTTACTTTCTCTACATTTCTTTTTAACCTGTACCACAGTGATAACTACTTCAGCTTGAGTGAATAAGCACCAGGACCTTGAGTTTAAGGGTAAATGCATAGGCCTTAAGGCACTCGCCTTAAGGTAGATTCTATATGACTACCTCCGTTTATTACATAGTTATCCACTTGTGAGCTTTTCGTTGATTTTCAGCACACTAAATTCTGACAGTCAACATAGTGAATTGCAGAGGGAGAGGCATGTCCCACACATGGTCACATCGTGTACCTCATGCTCACACACAAACAGTAAATGAAGACATGTCCTGTAGTTGGTAGTGAATGAGGCAATGCAGAGGTTCATAGACTTGGTGCCGTAGGGTGTGTGTGTGCGTGGGCTTGTGTTGGTGATGAGCTAAGAAATGTGGCATTTCTAATGGAGAAAGGCGTGGTAAAGATATATGGATTTTGAAAGAAGAATGGGGGCAGGGCTCTAACCAGCTAGAGCAGACATGGCTATGGGGAGAGCTGACAGTGGGAATGGTTAGAGCTGTTGCTGAGAGAGGGGCCTCCTGAGCTGTTGAGCGAAGAGCCATGCTTTGCATTAGGAGTCTAAGCGTGGCAGAGTAAGCACTCCACCTCGGTGCTAGGCATTGGGCTTGGGACCTCATTGACACATGCTAGGCCTGGGCTCTAACTGTCCATCGCTCTTCTGTGGCAGTTCTGCCCTTTTAACATTGACTGTAGCAGATTCTAGAGTCTAGAAGTCAAAGAGCTATACAGTAATTATGTAGGTAAAATAATCTGAACTCATTCTTAGTAGATGCTAGAGTAGAACTTCCACACTCGCTATAAAGACTGACTGATAGTACAGACTAGAATCTTATTTTGGGAAACATTAGCACACTCTTTCACACCTTGAGCAAGTTGCCTTAATAGAAATGGACTGAATAACCAGAGAAGCCGAAGTGATGAAAATCTAAGCATCAGTTACTCCTAGAACCAGCAGGTAGACACAGTCGTATTCCATAAATGCTTCTGAAAGAGACCTCAGCAAATGTCGGAAAAGTTGACAGGATGCAGATGAGCAAAAGTCTGTGAGAGACACGGAAGAGAATGTTCAAAATTATTTTAAAGGGTAAACCTTTTTTGGGATAATAAAAAAATTGTTTAAAGTTAAAAGAATATTCTTCAGAGTTAAGTCAGATTTATTTTTAAACCTAAAGATATCTACTCTGTCAGAGATAGAATTGTTCCTTTTCTAAATACTTTTTAAGAAGTACTATCAGAACTAAATGTTCATCTCCCACTCCCCACCCCCGTGTTTAATAGAGGCTGTTTTTTTTTTGTTTCTATCTTGCTATTTGTTGTTTGTGGCAGGTCCTCATGTGATGAGCCCAGGATAGTGTCAGATTGTTTAGTTGAGGCTGCCCTCTGAACCCCTGACCTTTTCTGCCTGTCTCCTGAGTGCTCGGACTGTAGACAAGAGCAACCATTCCTTATTCTCACATTTTTCTTAGGTTTTATGTTGAAATTTTAAAAGAAATTAAATAAAATTATTTGTCCAAAAGTTTAGTTGGATATCAGCTAGAAATTTAATAATTTAAAGATATTCAGAAAGCTTAATGAAGGCTAAAAGGACTTTTAAGTTGCAAATAGTGTTCTTTTAGTTCAGTATTTTAGAGCCTGTTTAGTCTTATGAATGCAAACAATATTGATTAAATTCCTGACCAAAATACAAAAATCTGAAAGAATCTGGTAGGGCTGATTAATCAGGGGGTTTACAAATCCCCATAAATTCTTGAAAATGTTTGTATATTGAATACATTCTTTATAAGTAAACATATCTCTGGCTTTTTGTCAGTTTCTCAAAGGAGCCGGTGTCCCCACTCCCCAAGAATAATTGCCTAAAGGATTCTTTCTTACAACATCTAGAAGTAAAAGTAGCAGTTATTAAAGTAACCGACAACATCTAGAAGTAAAAGTAGCAGTTATTAAAGTAACCGGCTCTACGATTGTGTCCTTCCCCTTTGCTAGACGCTGATCGTGAGAGTCGGGCTTAATCTGATTCATTTTGACCATAGCCTCAGTACCTACGCAGTCAGTAACAAACCCTGCCTGCTTCAGAGATGTATGTAGCTCACTCAGTTCCCAGCGTAGAAAATGACAGCAGAGCCCCTTCTGGAATAGTACAGAGTCTTCTTCATTTTTGATAGTCTAAAATTCTTTAAAATAACATGAAAAGGTGAGCTTGGATAGATGGCTTAATCTATAAGTATTTACTACACAAACCTAGCACCCGAGTTTGATCCGTGGGTTATACATTAAAAGTAGGACAGAGATGAGACCTGAGGATCCCTGGAGTGTTCTAGCCAGTCAGTGAGCTCCATGTTCACTGAAAGATTAAAAACTGTGGTGAGGAGTGGTTGAGGAAGACACTAGGCATTGACTTCCACCTACATGCACACACATATATAAAAAGAAAGCTAGAAACCTCTAAAATATGAGGTAATAGGTGCTAGCTAGATAGGTAGCTTAGTAAAGTGATTGCCACAGAAGGACAAGTCCCTGACTTGAAGCCACAGTGACCTTGTAAAAACCCAGGTGTGGTAATGCTTGCTTGTATTCCTAGCACCGGGGGGCTGCAGGTAAGTGGGGCTCACTGCCCGGCCAGCCTGTCAGACCTAGGTTCAAGTGACAATCCTTTCTCAAATAAAGTGATATCATCTGAGCAATGACACAAGAAGTTGACCTCTGACTTGCACACACGTACAATAACAACAAAAAAGATTGCCGGGCTGGAGAGATGATGGTTCAGTTATTAAAGGTGAGGCTCCCAACCTGAATGTCGAGAAGACTGCTAATCGAGATGGAAGTCTGAATTTTTTGTGTATTGCTATGTGATATGTGTACATGTTAGTGTAGGTCTGTGCAGTTATGCATGTATATCTGTACACACTGTAGGTCCAAGATTGTTGGCTAGGTAACCTTGCTTGAGCTCTCCATCCTTAGTTTTTTTTTTTTTTTTTTTTTTTTTTCGTACCTGGGGACTGAACCCAGGGCCTTGCGCTTGCTAGGCATGCGCTCTACCACTGAGCTAAATCCCCAACCCCATCCATCCTTAGTTTTTAAGTCTCTCATTAAACCTGAAGCTCATCAATTTGGCTAGACTGGCTGGCCAGTGAAGGTCAGGAATTCACTTGTGTTCTCTTCTCCCGCCCCCACCCCCTTCTTGTGTGTGTGCACGTGCATGCGTGTAGGAGGGAGACTGAATGAATGGGCATATTCAAGTCAGGGACAACCTTAGGTGTCCATTCTTGCCTTCTGTGTTTGAGGCGGGTCTCTGTTTCTTTGTTATGTGTGCCAGCCTAGATGGTCTGTGAGCGAACAGCCATTCTCCTGTCTTCACTTCCCATCTCCCTTAGGTGCACCGGTATTATAGGCACGTGCTTGTGTTTAGGTTCTGGGGATGGAAATTCAGGGTGACAGGCTGTGCAGCAGGTACCCTTGCCTAACAGTGAGCCATGTCAGCAGTCTGCTAGCTAATCTTTTAATGTGCTTAGATTTTGTTGCCCTATTTGCACTTTACCTGGATAACTCACCTTGTTACCTTTTATTATGAAAGGATGTTCCTATGGGGTGGAGTGAGCATTTTCTGGTGTGTATTCACAGAGGCCAGAGGTGTCGGTCAGGCTTCCTGCTGTGTCACTCCCACCTTTATTCCTTAGAAAGAGTGTCTTAATAATTCACTACTATGCTGGCAGGGAGCAGACCCCACCTATGCTCCTGACTCCCTATGGCACACAGCACTGGGCCTAGAGGAATGCATGTAGCCGTAACCTGCTTTGTGGGTCCTCAGGCTTGATCAGCTAGGGCTCTTACTCACTGAACCCTCTTCAGTGCCAAGGACCTGTTCTTGTAATAAAATATTTGTTAAACTCTGTTAGTCTAGATGACATAGCCATTTAGGGAAGTTCATTCTTATCTCACCCTTTTTGCATAGAATAATGTTTTTACAAAAATGCATTTACTCTTATTTTTTGTATATAATGTTCTGCCTACATGTAAGTGCGGTAGGTAGACGCAGTGTCTGAAGACAAGAAGAGGTTTGGAGCCTCTGAAACTGAAGCCACAGATGGTTGTGAGCTGCCACGTGGGTGCTAGAAATTTATCCCCAGCCCTCTTCAGGAATGGCAGTTACTCCCGACTGCAGAGCCATCCTTCCAGATCCCCGTGAACAATAATTCTAAACATTGTTTATAAACAAACATAAACTAACTTTAAATCATGGGTGTTTTACCGCATATGTGTCTTTGTATCGTGCGTGCCTGGTATCTGTGGAGGCCAAAGAGGACAGTTGACCCCTGGGGCTGGAGCTGCAGGTGGCTGTGGGCCACCACTACATCGTTATCCTGGGAGCTGAGCCCTGGTCCTTTGCATGAAGCCTTTCTCTAACTGCTGAGCTCTCTGCAGCCTCTGAAACACCATTCTAAACAAGTGTCTCAGTCCAGGGGACCCTTCTCACGTGCTCACTGGAGCATTCAGGCTGATGTTGGTTACATGTGAAGAGAGTTCTGAACTCTGCCCCTCGTTAAGGCACAGGACAAATCTCTATTTGTTACCGTATGTGAAGATGAAATGACCTTGTAAAGTTCTAGCACAGATGTTTCTTTCCCCTCCTGAGTGTTAGGAAGGATATAGATAAGTAGGGGAAATGTGTAGTCTAATTAGAAAGGCTTGGGAAGCCTGCAAGATGGAGTTAATTAAACTCCAGGAAGGAAAGCACAACTTAAGTAATAGTTCTTGTAAAGCTGTGAGACTTTAATAGTGTTTTGAAAACTAACTGCTGGGTAAGATGGTTCTACTATCTGTTATCTGTTCAGAACAGTGGGAAAACAGTTTCCCGTCGGGTGTAATGATTTTTTAATTAATTACTAAATTAATTTACTTTACATTTTGACTGCAGTTTCCCCTCCCTCCAGGTAAAATGATTTTTAAATATCTTTAAAAATTGTAAACATGCTCATTGTTTAGTGTAGTGACTTCGTGGTGCCAGCTTTGGTAACAGTCCCGGGTTTTGTTGTTATTGGAGGTGTTTCTTTGTCATCGTCGTTATCGTTGTTGCTTGTTTTTTGAGGCAGGGTTTCTCTGTATAGAGCTGGCCGTTGTGGAACTCACTCTGTAATCCTGGCTGGCCTTCAACTGACTGAGATCCTCCTGCCTCTGCATCCTAAATACTGTGGTTAAAGGCGTGTGCCACACTTACCTGGCAGTCATTTTTTACTTACTGGTTTGGTGTACTGTATTTTCAGGACGATAACCACTCCTTTGCTAGGCATGGTTGGTGCGTGCCTTTAATCCAGAACTTGGGAGCAGAGGCCACCCTGGACTACAGAGTGAGTTCCAGGACAGCCTAGACAAAGGATGCACTTTAACCCAGCACAGGACATTCAAATATAACAGCCTTCAGGGTAGCTTTTTTTTTTTTTAAAGGATTTATTTATTTATTATGTATACAGCATCCTGCCTACATGTATGCCTGTAGACCAAAAGGGCATGAGATCTCATTACAGATGGTTGTGAAGCCATGCCATGTGGCTGCAGGGAATTGATTCGAACCTTTGGAAGAGCAGCCAGTACTCTTAACCACCGAGCTATCTTTCCAGCCCCAATATAACCTTACTACAGTCGAACTTGAACTAGGTTTAAGTAGCCATAGATCTCCTAGAACTGGAGCTGTAGACAATCGTGAGCAGCCATGTGGGTTTCCTCTGTTCTTAACCACTGGGCCATCTCACTCTCCTCTCTTTCCCAGCACTTTAAATATATAAAAGCAAATGACCCAAAACACGCACGGCACACACACATTCTTTGCTTCCTGCCATGGGATAGTTTGTTTAAGCACTCAGGTCCCTCCCCTCACTCATGATCACTACAATTCATTATGTGGATTTATAAGTGGTACAAAGGTAGTTAAGACTTAGACCCTCTATCAATAACCTATTTCATTTTTTATTTTCTTAATATTTGGGGATTTCCAAATAGGTTAAAAATGGAAATGGCAGAGAATACTATGAAGATTCCAGTTGTTTGTACTTTGCTCTGTTGCTTTGTCTGTCTTAATGTCTGCATGAAACACTACATCAAATCTTTTTTGTGACTAACCCTTTGGAAACAAAGACATTACAATATTTTACATGTTAACATTTCAGAGCACAGCTCCTTTTAGAATGAGAACATCCTTCTATATGGCATTAATACCATAGTCATATCTTGAAAATGAAGAATGTTTCATAATGCCATGAAATACCAAATTCAGATTTTCCTAACTGTTCCTGAAATAACTGTACTGTTGTTTCAGACAGTCATGGCTGTAGTCAAGCCTGCATTCTTTGTACTGGATACCAACTTGGATGAGCTGTAGCCAGCTGTGCTGTAACCCAGCCTACTGGTAGATTTGCGTGATTGTGTTCTCAGGGTTTCCTTAGCTTAGTCTCTGTCTCTGTCACTCAGGGAGTCAGCGCTCTTAGGTTTAAGTTACACAGCTTTGAGAGATGTAAACTATGACTCATTCATGATGGTGTACTCAGTGGGGGGTGGGGGGACGACGTGTGTGTAAAACTGTCATGATGGGTACATGTGAATGAGCATGTGTGTAAGGCTGTCGTGATACACACTAGAGGGGATGTGTGCAAGGCTGTCTTGAGCTCAGTTTGTTAGCTTAACTCATCAGTACAGATCATGAGATCCTTCTCTGCTAAGAAGCTTAAGTAGATGTAACTTTAGAAACCCATGAGATTTCCAGTGTTTGGTTTTTAAAATATTATATTTATCTAGAGATGATTTTTTATTAAATACTGTATTTTAAGGCAAAAATAATTTTATTTTCAAAAGTTTTTAAATCTCCAAAAGAATCCAGTTTAAATTTTTGTAGTTTTACATTTATATGTTTTCTCCTACTCACCATTTAGCAGAAATGAAGAAACTAACATTCTGATGGCTGCTCTTCTGTCCTTTGCCTCACTTTAAAACACTTTTTTCCCTTTGAACTAAATCGCTTTAGCCAACAATTTTTTAAAAGTAAGTTATTTTAGGAAATGTTTGTATTGTTGAATTTTAAAAGCAAACAAAGTAAGTTTCAGATTAAACCTCAGAGGGTAATTGAAATAAGTCATAAACTGGTTTGTGGTAATTGGTTAAAATTAATTTGATGTTACAATAAGAAGTTTGTTATTAATCTGCACAGGTAAGAACGGATACTTAATGAAAATGTTCTATTGACTATGTTGCTTGTGGTAGAAAAAACAGTGCTTTGTGTGATGTGCTGTGAAATCCATGTGATATCCTGGTTTGTCTACTGACACTGGGGTCTTGAATCTTAAAAAAAGGCCTCCGAGGAAGCAGAGGAAAGTGGATCACAGGGGAAATTGGTGGAAGCTCTCAGGCAAATGAGAGTTAACCATAGGGGCAACTACCGACAACTGCTGGAGGAGATGCTGACTAGTTACAGGCTAGCTAAAGTAGAGGGAGAAGAGAGCCCGGCTGGCCCAGCTGCTGCAACTGCTTCTTCGAACAGTGATGCTGGAAACCCAGTGGCAGTGCAGGAGAGACACACTGAAAGTGGTCCTGCTGAATTAGACAGCCCTAAATGAAGATGCAGGGACAAAGACGAGTGCTGAAACAATATGACCTTTTTGGGGTAATATTTTTGTGATCTTGATTTGACAGTTTTTACTTAGGAAGTATACTGTGTGCATTTATATAACCATTTTGTTATTTGAATCTTGGAAAACTAGTTTTCTTATATTCCTATAGCCTTGTTTTTTCTAAAGGCCTTTAAATACACCTTTATGATAGTTTAAGATTGACTATTTATAGTAACTTTGATTTAATGAAGTTTTATGTCATTTCACCTTGTATCCCAGAAAATAGGTTGTCATTATTAATTTCAGTAGCTTAATTCTTACTAGCTAGGATATAGATTACTGATTGGAAAGACAGCTGTACACTGTGGAAAGAACTGTTACTGTAGAATTGACACTGCTTATTTTATATCAAACCCGCCATAGTTAGCTTTGTAATACCTGTGTGTTCACTTGCTATTTTAGTTCTTTAAAGAATGGCTAGAGCTGGCCCATAACTTTTCTTTCAGAGTTGATAATCTGTGTTTTTAATTGTTTCTATTTTACATTTCTGTAGCCTTACTTTTAGAATTTATTGAGATATTGGATGTGTGGTTACTTTTCCTTTCTCTGTATTCTTTATGAAAAATTTTTAAAGAACTATGTACTTTTCATATAGCTTTCATATGTATATTCTGTATAGCCTACTATACACTTAAAAATGTATGTCAACCGCGTGTTTAGAATGAAATGATCAGTGTTTAAGTCCAAATAAAGCATGTGATGTGGAATCATCTACGCATTTGTACTTTCTTAGTTTTTATTTATTTAACAATCAGGTTTGGGACACTGGAAAACTCAATAAAGGTCATTTATAGTCCTATTGAATTTGGCACACTTTGGCTCAGCTGTTTTTCATCCACAAAAGAGAAAAACATTTTAATTAAAAGTATATATTAAAGTCTTGCTTACTCAGAAATCACAAAGTTCTGCTGCCCATCTGTGGTTTGGAACGCTCATCCTTAGCTGGCTTGGCACATGGGGCTACTTAAGGCTACCCCATGAGCACTGGTGATAAGCAGTAATACATCAGGGATTAAGGAGTGTAAGAGTCCTAAGCTGGTTTTGTCTGTTAACTGTGTTTATATTTTTATATCCAATGTTTCCAGTTGCTTAAGGTACCACAATTTAAAAGTTTGGAGTCTTCAGACATTGTAGCTGGTGTTTTTGGTTTGATACATTTTTTTTCCAAGCCAGAATATTTTTAAGTATTTGGGAAAGGAAGGCCTTTAGGTGGAAAGGGATGGGAGAAAAAAAAAATCCCAATGTGTCTGTGTTATATACCCATATGCCACACATTACAGAATGCACACACTGCTCTGCTAAAATGCCCGTTTCAAAGGAAGGAAGGAAGGAAGGAAGGAAGGAAGGAAGGAAGGAAGGAAGGAAGTTTGTTCACCTAATGTGTTTTCTTTTTGAAATTCAGTCCACCCTAGCAGTGGTACAGGTGCATAATAACAATGTTCTTCCTTTTCTCTTCTTGTAGGGCGCTGGCGATCTAGAAGACTCATTGGTAGCCTTATAACCTTCTAAATGCTTTTGATTCTGAAAATTGGGGGAAAACTTTTAATCATATTTTCTTCAATACAAGGGGAACTATTCTTGTGAATTCCCACTGTTTTGTGGTATGAGCAGAAGCCATTAGCATTTCCCACCATTTGCTCATGTTTGTACTTCCCAGTAATCGCCACTCTTAGCACTGCCTGGACTCAACAGTATTCTCACCAGCCTCAGGCCTCTGCTTACAACTGTATTGAATTTTTGGCCCTAGAAAAACAAAATGACCCTACAAATCAACAAGTGTGCCTGAGGTGCATGGGAATATAGTTAGCTATACTCTGAAGATACGTTAAGGGTTTGTTTGTTTGTTTGTTTTTTAAAAGCAAAACAAAACAACAACATAGAAGCATGTAAGAGTAAAGGATTGCAAGAGAAGTTCAGTTTTTCAGTTTACTAAGTTGGAAGCCTTTCGTTAGTTCTGTGGCTTGGAATTTCATTTGAGCAATATACTATAGGATATGTATTTATTATTAATTGTTATTTAATTTTTTTCCAATTTACTTGTATTACCAAATTGGGTTCTCCAATAATGTAACATTGCCTTGCTTCAAGATCCATTGTTTGGCAATAATATAAACCCTTAAAGATTTCCGCATGTGTCTGCTACATCGTTCAGATCTTACTAGAAGATCTTTTGAAACCAAGTGAGTTAATTTAAGGCTATTTATAATTTGCTTTGTCATCTTACTGGCTTCGCATTATTTTAATTGATGAGATTTACCTTTATAATGTAAATTGTAATCTTCTTGTTTTACATGTGGATTTCTATAGTTTTAATTTTTTCAGCTTTTAAGATACAAGTTTTATGTAATTTGGTATAATTTTTAACTGTTTATGTTATTTTAAAAGCTCAGAATATCACATCAAAATACTATAAATACATTTTAAAGTATCTATTTTAGATCTAAGGAAATACAGAGATATTTTCATGGGTTCAGTAACCTTTCATTTTATAACATTGGGCACGGTACAGAGTGGCTGTCACATCGGTACTTAAATTATTTAGTTCTATTTTTACAATAACTTTAAATTTTTTAAGTTTTGCATGTATTGAATTTAGTGCTGAACATGAAGAGTAAACTATTTACCAAAAAGAAGTTCCTGGAGTTTGGAGAAGTAACGAATGTATCCATCTGTACATGATTTACATGTTGTGGATGCTTTGTAAACATTTCCCCATGTTTTAATTGTGTTTCAGCAGGTTGTAATTGCCTCTGTGTGTAGCTGAACATGAGTCATTATCTGGTCCTGTATGAAATGGAATGTATGGTATTTTCTGTATCATTTTCCTGAGGCTGTGTTTGGGGAGCCACACATTCGAATACAGTTTTCCTGATCACTTGATTTCTTGTGCACCTGATTTTTGCTCTCAAAGGAATTACTGCCACAATATATTTTATTTATTCTTTAGATTTTAGCCTTGTCAGTTGAAGTGCTTCACATGATGGTGTTAAAAACTACTTGTCCCTTTACTGGGGGTTTGGGGGTTGTTAAAAGATGGGGAGGAAGAATGCAAATGGGTCATTGTTAACCTGTCCCCACTGATCCCACCTGTACTCATAGTCCCTTCCAGGATGGTATTCTGATGTTTCCTACAATACGGTGACCATAGGCAACTTGTTACCTGAATAAAGGATCGATTTTAAACAGCCTGACATAGTACTTTTTGGTGTGATTTTCAAAAATAAAAATGTAACATCAGTTGTGGTTTAAACATGTATCATTGGCATACTTGTGGAGATATTGCTACAAACAGAAATGAATTGGAGCTCTAAAAGGGGCATCAGCCAGACCATGTAGAACACTACTAGTTTACTTCTCCCCGCTCTAAAACCACATGTTAATACTACTTGGAAAAAACACCTGAGTGATTATTGGATGGTGACGTAGAAATACTGTGTTTATGACCTAGAAAGAGAAGTCCATATTTAATGTTTCTTACTCCTGTGACCTTTGCTGTCCAGTCACTTGTAAAATTTGATTTCAGGACCCATTTGTAATTTCAAATATCACAAAGAGCTTTGCTTTTTTGGATTATTGCTATTTGTATTGGAATTTAAAGCAGGCATTTTTGTCTAGCTTACAGAGCTAACATCATGCTAGCAGGATAGCATGCGTTTATGAAAAATAATTTTCTAAATATGAACAACAATAGCAAAAACAAAACATGGCACTGATTTCACTTTCCAGCATGGGGCTGGATTTACCTGTTTTTTAATGCCTTGTTTTGCACGCAGTCGCATCATGACATGTTTGTTCAGCTCTAACTTAGATCTCGTGAGGAAAGAGGATGTGAAGTTTAAAGCCTTCCTCTGGGAAGACTGAACTGTCAATATGGAGTCCTTTGGGTCTGTCTTGCATTTTGATTGGATTTCTACCTGTGCATATTGGTCATCAGGAAAATACTAGTTCACTGAATTGCATAATTCTTTTCAGTGCTGACATTGTATTATGTAATGGTTAAAATTTATTTGCTGATCAAATTGGATTATTAAAATCTTTTTAAGTATTGGGAAGCTATCAAACTTATTGCGATAGAAAATTTTAATTTTCTTTTGAAAGGTGAAATTTATCATTGGCAACAAATACGGTCAGTTGTCCCCACAGATTGCCTTCGTGTATTATGGAGGAAACGTCTCCTGAATATCATTCTTTCACAGTAACCATGGAGTTCTCATGACAGGTGGCCAACTAGTTCAATCCACAGCTCCCATAATGTTTGTTGCCTTAGAGCCAGGCAGGACTGACATTCCACCACACGGGAATTTGAAGCGATGGACACTTAACTAGAAGTTCTTTTGTTTTGAGGTGATCTGGCAGTGTTGCCTAGATTTGCCTCAGATTCAGGATCCCCTCCCCTCATGCCCCAATGCTGGGATTACAGGCTCGTGCTGTAGCAGTCAGTTGGTAGAAAACGCGTAATTCTTACTCTAAATAGTTTGTTTTGTTGTCTTTGTGTTACATAGTTCTTGTTTGGGTTTTGAGACAAGGTCTCTCTGGATAGCCCAGGCTTGCTCCAAACCTGTAATCTTTTTGCTTCAGCCTCAAAAAGTATTTTGAGATTACATGCATAAACTGCAGGCCTTATTTTGAAGTTACGCTAGTTAAAGAGAAGGTGTCTGATACGGTTTCAGCCGACGCAGCTAAACAGTGTCCAGTGATAATTACAGGGTAATTTTTATACCAACCAGGCGATCTCTAGGTTTGCAGAAAATCCATGTATGTAAGAGGTAGTCCAGTGTATAAAGATGGTTAGTACTAAAAGTTTAGTGCTTCTGGTCCCACCCCCAACCCCAATTCAACTTTGGGAGTTCTTTTATTTGCTTTTCTTCTGCTGGGAATGAATTAAAGGTGAGTGAAGAACTGTTAGCTTCTAGAAGATAGAAATCAGGAAGTTGGTTAGCAGATGAAACTAGATGGTTACTCTCACAAGAACCCTTGGAAAAAGCTCTTGCCTAAATTGTGGCCAGTGTTTCCTGTTCCTGATCTGCCTGCCTGCCTGGTATTATGGTCTGCTTTACATGGGAGATGGGGGAAGAAAAGTAAAGGTCTTGAAAGTGAAGATTGAAAGCCGGCACTGCTGGGCTTGGCAGTGCACACTAGTGTTCAGAGGGGAGAACCGAAGAGAACTGCAGGTTCGAGTCCAGCTTGAGCTACGTAGATGACACTGTCTCCTTCCTCACACACCCACCTACCATGTTTGGGTATATCGTGGGGAGGAAATAGTGTTTCCTCAGGTTTAAACTTCCCATCTCTTCTATATCTATGAATGGTTAAGTCATACTACAAACAGGCATACTGCTCGGTTTTATGACTACCATGCTTTGCCCATTCAAATACAGGTTGTTTGCAACATCCCAAAGCGTGTTGTACCAGGCATCCTTGCACATGTTCTTACTGCTCTAGACTGGTACTTCTAGAAGTAAGGTGACTGTGTCGTTGAGCATTTGCGTCACCAAGTTGGTGCCAAGCATTGTACTAGGGAAGCACAGATGGGTACCACAGACCAGAATGTCTGCATCCTTCCCTTCCTCATCAGTCCAGTGGTACCCACCTTGGGCTTTGCCAGTGAGACAAACAGTTCTCCAGTACCTGTACAATTCAGACTTCTCATTACACGAAAAAAACTACATGGATTGACTTCTGTGAAGTCAGTTCTCACGTCCTTCACACCATTGATCTTTTGAGTCCCTCTCTCTCCCATTTGCCATGGTTGCTAATAGTTACTAATGGTATGCTTGCCGATACTCTGTGAGCTCACGCTCCTGGTCTGTTTTTCCTCTCCTGTTAACTTTGCATTTTGAGCCTTTCACTGCTTAACATTTTCCTTTAGCTTCTATGAAATCATCCCACATATAACTCCTAATGGTTAAGTGTTTTAAGCTTGTGACAGGTCTAGCTTAGCCTCCCGGGTGCCTAGCTCTTGAGTAGTCCATGGTGCAAGTGTCTATACTTACTGTTGACAAGGCTTCACCATTGCCCAAACTCTGCACGGGTCACTATTGTTCTCATGCATCTTGGACGCCACAGTGGGAAAGTGTGTGGGGCCGTCTTAGAGATTGCAGAGGAAACCTTGACAGCAGAAGGAAGGAAGATAACCTCCTCCTGCCATCTTAAGAGGTTTTGTTTTTTCTCTCAATGTATATCTCTCAATTTTTTTTGATCCATAGTATTGATAATTTCTTTTTCACATAGCTGTTGTATCAATGCCATGCCTCTTGTCAAATACTGATGACCCAGCTGCATGTGGTCCATTTCTACTACCTTCCTAATTGTGTTGCCTTTTGTCTAAACTCTTAAACAGAGAGCACACTGTTGGTTACTGAGCTCAAGGGCTCATTTCTAGCCAGCATGTACTTCTTTATTTTACTCGGTTCTTTCTAGAGAATGGAATTTAGCCGTCCTCTCTTGATAGGTCCCTTGTGGAATCTGAAGTGGGTTCTCTTACGGTAATGATTTTCTTCTGGACGTGTGTTATTTGTTTGTATGTGGGGCTTGCATGCCATGTGGAAGATCAGCTCTCATTCCACAGTGTGTCCCACAGGTCGTGTTGTCTTAACGGCAAGCTTTTCCACCTGCTAAGCCATCTTTCCGCCCCCCCCCCCCCCCGTGGTGTACTTTTGAACTATAATTCATTTCTTGTATTGCTCATTTGCCTTATTGCTCTACCTTACCTGCGTAATAAAGGAAACTCGGTCTTAATAATTAGTCAGAGTTTGGATATTTATCATGGTTTTGTATTTTGACTTTTTTTTTAAGTCTCATTTAATATATTGACTTCCAACCCCTTAATTATCTTAGGGCCAAGTGTTTCACCCTAACTCCAACTGATACATATGTCAGTTCCTTCAAGTGATGGTCTCTAGACTTTTCCTAATGCAAGGCACATTACGAAGGAGGAGTAACCCTGTAGCATACTCATCCCTGGCCCGGACCTTGGCAGCCCGACAGAAAGGAGGAAGGGCTGGGCTGAAGCGGTCTGAGTTCTGTGCCTCCCCAAATACTGTTAGGGTTGGGGAGCTGAAAGAAACGTCATTAAATGGTATCTTAAGAGCAAATGTATTACAACTGCTTTTTAAGTCTTCTGTAATCTCTGAAGTTTGAAGCATCATCTGTCAGTAGTAGCATTGTAACTAACTGTCTTGGACAAAGCTGTGTTGATGCAAAGCAAGCAGTGTGCCCACTTGGTCAGTCTTGTCCTATTCTTAGTTCCTAACTGAGTGCAGTATACTGTTGGAGTACATTTGTTCTATTCAGGTGCTGTTTAAAATTCTTTCTGATTTAACATTAAGTGAAAGTCTTAGCCTTAGAAACCACTATCAGTAGTATGAAGTGAATTTTATTTAGTAAAGCCTCATTCCGTAGTTGAATTGTCATTTTTCTTTAGGATACACAATGAAAGAATTCACAGTCTACATTGAAATAGGATGAGTACAGCCTGCAGCTACACCATGCAGACTAAGTGCGAAAGCAGCCCCGGTGAACTGTAGAGGACTGGCTATTTTTGTAGAGACAGGGCCTTGCTTGTGTATCTTTAACCTGTGCCTCAGCCTCCAGTGTTGTGGGATTACAGGCAGATGCCACCTGGCCCAGCTAGAAGAAGACACCAAAACGTTATTAGCACATGAGTTTGGGTAACAGTTACAGAGTGAATGTTGCGTTCTGTATTTTTTCAGTCGAAACTCATTTCCCTTTTATAAAAGTCTTATGTTGCTGTTACGTGGTTTTCTATTGAAGGGACAGACAGTATGTTCAAATACAATGTTGCCAGGTAGCTTACTTGTTTTTTTTTTTTTTTTTTTTTTTTGGTTCTTTTTTTTCCGGAGCTGGGGAGCTGGGGACCGAACCCAGGGCCTTGCGCTTCCTAGGTAAGCGCTCTACCACTAAGCTAAATCCCCAGCCCCAGCTTACTTGTTCTAGTCAGGTACCAGAAAGTCCTTGGGAAGCTTATCCAGTAGAGTTTGTACTTTGTGATGGGGCCCAAGTCCTTTGGGGTAGAGATTCCAAGTTCATTTAAACTTGGTCTTATTTTCTGGCCATGTACTGGGATTTTTTAAAAAATAAGCACGTGATTGAAAACAAAATACAGAAACAAAATGGATTAAATGGTTAATTGTCTTCCAGTGATGGTGTCAGTTTTTACATGTGTAGTATATGAGAGTGCCCCATTTTCCCCCACTTTCTCATTTTTGCATATTGCCGGTTTGGTGAGTGAATATCGAATAGTATTTTTGTGGTTTTTAAGTCTCAATTATTCCATTTTATGATAAGTGAACTTTAGTCTCATATTTGTCCAGTATATATCTTTTATTGAAGTTTGCTTATATAGTCTATTAGTGTTCATTTTCTTTACATTTACGAGGTTAACCTTAGTCTTAACATAGTCCTGAATTATTCCCTCCACTTCACTGTAGTGCTGCTTCTGTTTTGGTGCAAGCTAGTGAGGGGCGGGACTAGCAGAGGTTACCTGTCCACTCAGGAGTAACTGAATTCCTAAGATAAGCACAGTGTCGCAGCTTCCTCTAGCCCTTACCCCATGCTGTGGTTTCCCTTCTGCTGGGGTAGCTTCCCTCAGGCCGAGGAAGGGCTTTGAGCTGTGATGGGAGCTGTGCTGCAAAGGTTAGAGGCTCAGCGCTGAGCACACCCTGAACTTATGCTCACACTGGTCTTGCTCTGAAGGTTTTAAAGTAGTTCACGTAGGCTGCAAAGATCTTACATGTTAAACTTTAAGGAGTAATGTATATGCAAAAGTTTTAGAATGTTATCATTTTCTTCAACAGTTTTACCAACCTTCAATTCCATACAGTGACAATGTTTTCCTATTATGAGTAAGTAAATGCAATTTTTCCTTTATGACTGTCCTTAGTAAATACAGGCACAAATGTTTAATTCAACTGTAAGGATCAGAACGTAATACAGCATCTTACGTAACTCCTCCCTTAGCCCTGGTTCCAGCTGTTGCAGAAGCCAGCCTTTCCCCTTTATTTACCGTTGCATTTGGTCACTCCATGTCACTCTACTGCAGTGGTGTCATGTCATCTTGAATATCAGCTAAACTACACACTTGATTGTCTGCCCCTCGTTTGGCTTTTGTCAGAAAAAAAAAAAGTTAAGTGTGTTTACTCCTCAGGATGAGCTCTGGATAGTGTGGGCAGTATTTCCCTGTTCGTTGTGTTTTTAAATGCATAGATTAATTTGCTGGCTGGTGATATTTTGAGAAGGGATGTGGTCCCTCTCGGGAAGATGCTACATCTTTCTAGTTACAGAAATGTTTAGAACACCCCACTACAGTTTGTTTCATTCAAACGGGTACTTTCTTAAATTCATTCTCCTTTCATGTTTCTTTAGTGCTGTTCTGAATGAACTATGCCCCTTCCCCCCAAAGTAGGCTTTAGCCATCGTCACTTAAAGCAAATGGTCTCAATATCTATCGTTTCCACCAGATGGCAGACTTGAGCACGTCTATTTGTAAAGCCAGCTGAGAACTCTGGTGACACAGCAGAGGCTGATCAACCTACCAAGAGCCCGGAAGTACAAAGAAGAACAAAAGTTTTGTTTTGTTTTTGTAAACTCGAAAGAAAAAAAACAAGTCCAGCATTACGTCAGTGCGGTATCTGTTCCGCTGTGAGCGGTAACCTTCTAGCCCATCAGCGAAGGAGGAGGAGAGCTCCCACCTTGCCTTACAAACCTTGCTTTTCCATGTTCATGCAATAAACACGTTTGGCTTCTTGGTAGCACTTGTGGTTTTATTCCAGGGATTTCAGAGGTAAAAGCTTGAATCTGTCATTTCCATTCTGCTGTTTCACTCCCACCCTGTATACTGTTCAGACTGGTGGGAACACATTGAGGCTGGTGTGTGTGTGTGTGTGTGTATTTGTGGGTGGAGGGGGGTCGTTTGGTTTTTGTGTTTTAAATCATTCCTGGGTCTCTCTCAAGAAGGTAGTGTTTGCATTGAACACAAAAGCAAGAGGTTTGTACATGAAAACAAATGTTCTCTTTAGACCCTTTTTGGTTTAATGCAGGTCCCTCAAGACCTGTATTGAGGAATGCAAGAAGTATGTCTTTGCTCAAGCAAGTTATTTGCTGGTAGGCGCACCTGCACTGGTCTACAACGGTTCTCTGAGGGAATCCACCACCCGACAACCTTCCTCCTGCTCATTATTGCATCAAGGTTCAAAGCTGGGGCTTCCCACGTGCTAGGCGGGCACTTACTGCCCAGCACACCCATGCTCCTCTGGTACTAGCGTCGCCATCCCACGCATTAGTCGGTGTGCTTTACGCTCAGGGAATAGGAAGCCATTGTGCCCCCCGCATCAGCATCCCTCTCTGAGAGATGGATTCTCACTCAAGACCAGAAGTGCAGGAAAGGCTGGGAGGAAGCAGCAGCAGCACATTTGGTGTCTGGGCCAAAGTCAGCACTGCTTTTCCTAGGAACTACGGAGCAAATGGGGGTCAACTTTTAGGAAAAGCCACTGAAGGGTTTCCTGGGGATTTCAGATCTGGGTGACTCCGTTTTGAAGTTCCACAGAAAGGTAAACTTTGCTGGGGTGAGTTTAACACCTGTTTCAGCTGCATGGCTACGTGTCGAAATGTGCTTGCTCACAGCACTGGAGTGTAAGCCCCTTAGCTGGGGTTTAGTGTGCCCAGATAAGAAAAGCAGAATTAGACTTGGTTGGAATTCGCTCTTTTCATGTTTGGGAGGTAGCTAAAATCATAAAGCCACCACCCAAAGACTGAGAAGTTGGCTCTGTGAAATAACTTGAAAAGGGAATTAATTCCTTTTGGGGGAAAGACCTTCATGAATGACGAGACCATTAGGGCTCAAAAATAGCCCATGAAAAGCAACAGAGTAAAGCTGTAGATGCCGTGCAATGCCTGTCTCTATGCGTGGATGACAGTAAAGATGCCCAGTCCTGAGGATCGTGTTGGATCCCTGGAGCCCGCGTGGTAGAAGGAGAGAGGTGATTTCCACGGGTGGACCTCGGACCTCTAAGTGCATTCTGTGATGCACCTGTACACAGGTGTACCCAACACACCGTGCAGTTTAAAAACTGCTTCACTCAACTGAACACACATTACTCCCGGCATTTTGGGAGGCAGAGGCAGGCAGATCTCTGAGTTCAAGGCCAGCTTGGCCTACAGAGTGAGTTCCAGAACAGGCAGGGCTCCACACACAAAACCTGTCTTGAAACACACACACATTCTACTAGCTGCTCTTGTAGTGGTCCAGGGTGCTATTCCCAGTACCTACATGGTGGCAACCATCTGTGATGCCAGCCCCAGAGGATCTGATGTTCTGTGCTTGCACTCCCGTCTTCCATGGTACCTGACATGTACGTACATGGTGCACAGATAAGGGTGCATGCAAAGTGCCCGTAAAATGGAAAATTACTAAAATGTGAGTAGAGAGGACTGGGCTCTGGTCTGGGTACACCTGGCACGTTACTGACAGCTCCCTGCAGCATCTCAGAGGTTGACCTAATGTGGCTTCCAGCTCTTTCGTTCTGAGTGAAGTTCTTAACCACTTGTATAGCCTTTTCCCTGTATTGCCTGCGTATTGCCTTTGTTCCTTTGTCAACCTTTCTGTGTCAGTTTGTGATACAGATTTCTACAGTCTGAAGTGTCACATGTCAGAGATATTACAACAAACGTGTTCCTCTAGCTGTGTGTGCTTTTCCCTTATTTAAGATTTGCATATTTATGATTTTATGCACATGGGTGCTCTGTGTTCAGACACCTCAGAGAGCATCAGATCCCGCTTCAGATGGGTGTGAGTCACCACATGGTGACGGGGGAAGATCCACTGCTCTCAGCTGCGGAGCCATCTCTGCAGACCTTCCTATCTAAGGTGGACCCCCCCCCCCATCCCCTAGGCTCTAGGATTTATATTTTGCTTTGTATTTAGGAAAGCTTTTCTACTCCAGGATTGTTTTTATGTATTTTTTAAAAATCCTTAAATTTTACCTTTTTTTTACTTTTAAAATCGGTGTACATAGAAATTTTTTTTTTTTAAGGAGTAAGGTTAGCTTTATGTTTTATGATCTTCCCAGATAGCCAGTGGTCCAACACTACGTATTGTCTCTGTATTAAGTTCTCTTTTATGCTTTATATGCATTTATATATGCACATATATGCATAGTCACATAGTCATGATCCCAAATATTTCCACATTCCTTTGTCTCAAGTCCAAACTCTCATTTTTGTGTAGTTTCTGTTTCAATATAGGACTACCCTCAGTTACCCCTACAAATGTCAGAGCTCTCGGCACTCATTGCCAAATTACTTGGTAGGTTCCGTTTGTCAAGTTACATTGTACCCTTATCTGAAGAAACATATACATAAAATTCACCAGCATACACTTTGATATTAAAGGTAAGTGCTTTGGTTGCTTGTGGCAGACATATGCCTCAACTTGTGTCTGCTCTCAATGATTGCCTTGGGATATAGAAAATTGAAAGGTGTTAGTCTAGTGGGTCAAGCACTGAGCTCATGATTTGTTTAATTGTTAAAAGCACCCTCCAGTGGGTTCAATCCCCAGCTCCGAAAAAAAGAACCAAAAAAAAAAAAAAAAAAAAGAAAAGAAAAAAAGCACCCTCCAGGCCAAAGCCCAGCTGATTAGTCCAACTCATACATTCTGCATGCTGAAGGGTTGTGTTGTCTCAGTCAAATTCGGGGAGGATGGACATGGATGTTTCTATGGTGTATTTATTATGTGTCTGACAGATAATGCAGTATCAAAACATGGAAGGTAACTCACTTCATTAGCTACCTCTGAATTCAAGGCTAGTGTTGTCCATCCACTCTAGAGACTTCCAAGCCAGCCAGGGATACATCGTGAGACTTGGTCAAAACAAACAATAGCACACAACTGCTTCTTTACAAAAGTTTTGGGTATAATTAATAATGGTGAGAAACAACATTGTAGTTTATGCAAGTTTCTGAGAAGGGATTCACATTTCTGTGTTTTCATGACATTAAACCAGAACAGGTCACTGGTTACACAAGATGCCCTTCAGAAGCCCCTGTGGTGTTGGGCACCCAGAGAAGACAGTGGAGTCTGAACGTCTCATGCACCCCGCACCCCGCACCCCACCCAACACAAGAATGATAAAAACATTTTAATTAAGAAAACACCTCCTGGGCTGGGGAGATGGCTCAGCGGCTAAGAGCACTGACTGCTCTTCCAGAGGTCCTGAGTTCAAATCCCAGCAACCACATGGTGGCTCACAACCATCTGTAATGGGATCTGATGCCCTCTTCTGGTGGGTCTGAAGACAGCTACAGTGTACTTATATATAATAAATAAATAAATCTTTAAAAAAAAAAGAAAACACCTCCTGTCTAATCAAAGCCCTCAAGTGTGACTGATCATCTTATTTCTTGAGGCCTGGGGAATCTCTGAGGCCAGCCTTTCAACAGTTTCTGGGGACTTGCAAATGTGTTCTACACTTGTCAATGATTAAACAACTACTTAGTATGAGGATTAAGGACTGTTTGCCTGTAGTAAAACACTTGAACTTGCAAGGCTCAGCATCCCATTCCCCCACCTTTTCTGGAAGTGCTTACAAGAATGTTAAACCACATTCTTCTCTGAAATCGGGATCAAAGGCCTGAGGTTGAACTGAGCACACACATGCCTTGCTTAGTCATACACAAGGGCTGTCTGGAGTCGGCCTGAGCTGACATGAAATGAGCTTCAGCGACAAAATGCAGTCCCCTGTCTCCAGAGCTGCTGCTGTGGATCTGTAGGGGAACACCTGCAAACAAAATGGACAGCCAGCTTCTCCTTAGAAAGTTTGAGATAATTTTTCTACCTAGCTAAAGAAAGAAAATGTCAATGTTTTTCAACCATTGTGAAACAACACTATTATACCCACTTAATAACTGGCTTGGTGGCAGTGTGTCTGCATTATTGTAGTACCACAATTGTCCGTCTCTAAAACTCATCAAAATCCCTAGCTAGAATTCTATTCCATTGGCCAACACTTTCCCACAGTTCCTCCTAAACCCCCAACCACTGTTCTGTTCTGTGCTTCTGTGAACATAGATTCCTTCTCTAAGTGGAACCACACAATATTTGTGTGGCTGTGGTTATTTTCCACTCAGCGTAATGCCCTTGAGGTCCATCCATCCTGTAGTGTGTGTCAGACTTGGCTTCCCTTTCAGGGAATAATTTCTCCTGTACGTCCATTTCACATTCACATGATGATGGGTGCATCTCTGGGTCACCTCCACCTTTTGTAGATTTGTGAATGGAATTACTGTAGGCAGTTGGAACTCACACAAGTAGCATCTTACGGTGTTTGGAAGCCCGCCTCTTCTCCCCAGTCTCCTCCCCCATGTACTGTTACTGTAGCTGAGTCAACCACCTGGTGTAAAGATCATTTGTGCACACACCCCCTCCCCCTGACCCCCTTTACTAAACTTTACCCTTTCTTCCTTGGCTGGACTTTGTCCAGCCAGGATTATTTATAAACCATTCAAAGCTCATTAATAAACCACAGCACCCAGCAAGCCACCTTTTCACTCTGTCCCTACTGGAAAGCACTGGGAAGAGCTGCACCGGATAGACATGAATGAGGACAAAGACAAGAGAGACTCTATCCAGATGAGTATGAAGGGATGCCGGACGAATAACGGGTTTGTCCAAAATGAAGACATCCAGGAGCAGGACCCAGACTCCAGGGACACTCCACAGTCCAACGCTGTTAGTATCCCTGCTCCAGAGGAGCCTCAACTAAAGGTGGTGCGGCCCTATGCAGGGATGCCCAAGGAGGTGCTGTTCCAGTTCTCTGGCCAGGCTCGCTACCGGGTGCCTCGGGAGATCCTCTTCTGGCTCACCGTGGTCTCCGTGTTCCTGCTCATCGGAGCCACCATAGCCATCATCATCATCTCTCCAAAATGCCTTGACTGGTGGCAGGCAGGTCCCATGTACCAGATCTACCCGAGGTCTTTTAAGGACAGTGACAAGGATGGGAATGGAGACCTGAAAGGTGGGTGTTCGGCGCTTAGGACCAGTGGAGGGTGGTTTGTGGGCCCACTCCCAGCTTCCTGGAAACCACTTTGTGCCTGGCTTGTGTGGTAAACACATTCCAGGATGGCTGGCACCCGTTCCCCTGGGAGTTCATTCAAGCACCACTCAGCAGAAGCCTGCAAGCCTTGCTCCTGATGCAAGGCTCTTTGCTGAAGGATTCAGAACCAAGGGGTTGTTTAATCTCTTGCCCACTAAACCCACGCACATATTCATTCACCCATCAATCCTAAAATCTGATTTTGTGGCTCCGTGTTTCATCTGAGACTGGCTCTCTGGGGACAGGCACAGTGTGTTCTTTAGCTGAGAGTTTATTAATAAATACATCGTGTTATACAAATGTCTGCAGAAGGGATGACTGTCTTCAAGTTTCAATCCTGAGAGATAAGAGAAGGCTAAAGGCTCACCAGTTGTTGCCTAATAAAGGGTTCTCCACAGCGGCAGCCATATTGATAGAAAAATAGAACCAAACGTTTGGATTTTTTTTAAATTAAGCTAAAAGTTCTGTATGTCATTTCTTATTCTTATAATTGGATTATAATATATGTTCCATCAGCCATATTAAGATTGAAACTGTGCTAGACAGTGGGTGTAAACTAGATTGGCTCATGAGTCACCATGGTTTAGGACACAAGAGAGCTGGGTGCTGTCCCTCTGGCTTGTAATGCTAGCCCTGAGGAGGCTGAGGAAGATTGCCAGGAGTTCCAGGACAGCCTGGGCTAAAATCAAAACAGAAAGTGGGGAGGGGGAGAGAGAGAAGGAGGGAGGAGGGGAGACAGAGACACACAGAATTATAAAAAGGGAGTGCAGTGAGAAGAAATAAACTAGGAAGGAAATTCTTTTCTTACAATGATTATTTGTTTGAAGGAAAAACCAAGATGGTGTGGTAGAGTGAGTTTGTCTTTAAAATGTCATATGTTCAAAGCCCCCAGACTTCCTTAATGAAAGGCTTCTTTGTTTTGTACTCTGTCCTGTTTGTCCCCCTCCCACCCCTGACTTTTTCTCCACACTCTCCGTCTGGGGTGGATCCCCAGCTTTGCCCTGTGAGACAAGTTTCAGCAGCCTTTCCACTCTTAAAAATAGTTTCTCCATCTTCACTATCTGGAGAACTATGTATCTGTCCCCAGGGGCACGACTCAGAGCTGCCACCTTCTTGAGGCTTTATCTTTCACCTTCATCATGGTCCCTTGCTGCTTTGGACGTTATGCCCCTTGGCACTGCCTGCAAGCTCCTGTTTCCCCTCCTACTCAGCAAATGTTGGCAACCTCGGATTTGACAATCCAGAACCAGGGACACACTTCTGCCTCCTGGGCCTGCCTCCAGCTCGCTCCTAAGTGGCTTCCAAGTCCCCACAGACATGCAGTTTCTAGTCAGCTCTGTGTGTCTTCTGTTTTACCTTTGGAAACAGTCGCTTCCTGATATCCAGTAGGTACTGTTCCTCAAGTTCAAGGATTCTGTTATTCTGAAGAAATTGCCCCATGTTTGGTTTTAGTGTTGCCTTCTGTCTCTCCAAAGATGGGACTAGGGTCCCTCAGTCCCTTGGTGGTATGTCGTTCCCGACCCCCAGCTGCCCCAGTCTTCTCCCTTCCTTATGCTGGAGTAGCCACTCTGCTCCAGGGAACCCTGCGTCCTCAGCCCTGTGCTTGCTTGGGGTGTAAGTGGAAATATTTCTGCCGCCAGCTGTCGCCCTGAAATGCTGTAGCCAACTGGAAGGCAGCACAGCAAGCACCTGCTACAGCAGGATGGGCATATCCAGGTGCTCAGTCTCCATTCTCAACAGGGCAGCTAGGTCCTGCTGAGTGACAGAGAAACGCAGAGACTGATTCCACAGGGCCCCAGTCAGGGTTCTTGATGGGAGGCATAGGCTGGAATAAAAGGGAAGAGAAATGCACAGCAAAGCAGTCCTGGCCAAGGTGTGGCCATCTCTCGTAGATGCCTCACTCTCCAGCTCTGGTCATCCCGGTGCTCTGCCGAGGTGCTGAGAGCTGTGAGAAATCTCTTTCCCGGAGATAAGCTCCTCCTCTGGCTGGCACCAGGCTTCAGGCTTTTTCCTCTCCCAGCAGGAGATTCTGGGGGGAAAATTCTAATCCCTGAGGGGCATCTGTTTCAATAGTCTGAAAACCAAAGAGCGTCTCTAAATGTCTCCCCTTCTGCCAGGATGCTGTTGCCAGGGTCAGGAGACTTTGTGCTTTGGTCTTCTTGACCTTCTGCTTGTTTAGATGAGGCATACTTTAGGTAGGCTCGTGGAAACACAGAGAAAAATACTGGCTCAAGGCTTCGAATCTGCATTTAGGACCACGGTCTAGAAGCCACAGCAGGCAATCGTCCTACAGGGTTCCACATACAGAGCTTAACTTCCATTGGTCCCTCTGACAAGCCAAGAATCTCTTGTGTGTGAACTTCTGCCTTTCTACATAAGTGAACAAGGACCGCTTGCTGTAAAGACAGCTTGAGAGAACACGGAACCTGGCAAATACTGGCACATACCTGCCCTCTATCTTGGCCTTATAGTCCTGCCTGATCCCTGTGTTCCGGATAATAGTTCTTGCTGTCTGCTCAGTTACTTATTCATTTACTGTGCCGAAGCCCACTTACCCCAGGACACTGCATCCCACCTCCCCACTGCATCCTCTGCCCCAGACGTCAGAGCTAACACACTGCTCCAGAAAGCACGGCACGCAGCTCTTCCCCAGACCAGGAACAGTTCCATCCCGATCTCCTTATATTACTATAGCAGCACTGTGCAAAGTTATTTTTCCCAAGGTGAAACTGATTTTAATAATATATTTTGTTTAATGCATTTTTTTCTATATTGGTAGATCAACATAAGATACTATTGACATATTTCTCTTTATACCGGGTGTTAGAAGTCTGGTATGTGCCTTCCCCTCCAGCATATCAACCCAGACGAGACAGTGCAGCTGCCCAATGGTCACATGTGGCAAGTTGCCTTGGGACGGGCCAGTGCTTTGCAGACTTTAACCCTAATCCCAGCGCTCAGGAGGCAGAAGCAGGTGGATCGTTAGGAGTTCAAGGCCAGCCTGATACTCGGTGATGCAGAAGAAAAGTATGCAAAAGCGCACATCACAGGGCTGTAAAGGAAGCCCTAAAGCTGCCTGTGTCTCTAGTTTCCACCCCTTTATCCCCTTTCCTCTTTCCATAGTGGATATGTGAATTCAACTTTCTGAGGGTTGAAAAATTATTTTACTAAACAAACAAACAATGTGCTATTCCTTTGAGGCAGTGGTTGTGAGAGGCAGGCTGGCTTGCTTTCTAGCCACTCATGCATTTACTTACCCCCCTCCCACCTTATTTTCTTTTTATTGCTTCAAATAGAAAAACGAAGCGGCGTTTGCTCATGGCCTTGGCTCTTCCTTAGGTATCCAAGAGAAGCTGGACTACATCACTGCTTTAAATATAAAGACCATTTGGATCACTTCCTTTTATAAATCACCTTTGAAAGATTTTAGATATGCTGTTGAAGATTTCAAAGAAATTGACCCTATTTTCGGAACAATGAAAGATTTTGAGAATTTGGTTGCTGCGGTCCATGACAAAGGTAAACAGAGCGGGGGTCGTGGGGGGGGGGACAGGAAAGCAGGCAGAGAGTGGCCTCCCGTACACAAGCACCCATCTCCTCCTTCACTGACATTCTCTAATCCAATCTGTTCCTAACGTTTGATATGTTTTAACTCATTAGGTTTAAAATTAATAATTGACTTCATACCAAACCACACCAGTGACAAACATCCTTGGTTCCAATCGAGTAGGACACGGAGCGGGAAATACACTGATTATTACATCTGGCACAACTGTACCCACGCCAACGGTGTAACCACCCCTCCCAACAACTGGGTAAGGACAGCCGATGGGCAGACAGCTCTGGACTCACTGAACTGGAGAGGTGTGAAGCCCTTTAGGTCAGAAAGCATCGAAGGAATTAGTTTAGAAATAGACAATGTTAGATAGACAAAAACCCAAATGGCTTCTAGGTTTCCGACTTCATTGTTGAGCTGTACATGGTCCTCTCTCACTAGCGCTTCCATCCCTTCTGGCTTCCCTTCCCACCTCATCCAGCACAGGTTGTGGGATTTCCTGGACTAAGGTAGGAAAATAACATCCTTTTTTCCCTACTATCTTTTAGCACTCTCCAGAGCCCTGTGCCTCTTTGACTTTTTGACCTTCCTGCTGGACAATATCATAAACAAACACAGTCATTCATCACTTTCCCTCCAGGACCTTCGATACCTGAGCCTCTGGGCACATCCTGTGGTCACCATCCCCACCTGAACTGAGCCACTTCCTTGTTATGGGAGGTTGACTGAGTCCAGGTGATCAGCATGGCCTCATTCTCCTCCGACTCCCTGTTGCCTCCTTCCCACCCCAGCATCCTTAGCAGCGAACACGACTCAGAGATGGAAAAAGCCGTCCTTCCTCCTTGCTCCTTCTGTAAGAGATTCTGTCCTTTCTAAGTGGCCAGACTTAGCAAATAAGAACCCAAGGCATTAATGTAAAATATTGTATGAGACAGGTTCTAAATCTGTGTGTTTAACCTACTGCAAATACTACATATTCTCATATATATATATATATATATATATGAAAAGCATTTGCAAAGGGACTGAATTAGCTGCAGACCATTAGCTGGTCATTAATCCTGAAAATATATAGTGTTATATTGTAGCTACAATTTATCACTTAGATTGTGTTAGGTAGTAAAATTAATACAGAGATTATGTGAAACACAAAAGACAATGTGTGAGAGTTACAGGCAAATACTCCATTTTTATGGACACTTGAGCACCTGCTGATCCAATCCCCGCCGTGATTCTAAGGGATGGCTCTACTAGGATGCCCTGCGCTGGCCCTGAAGCTCAGATTTGCTAGGCACTCTATAGCCCACCAGGCAAGGCTGGCCTGTCTCAGGTCTGTTTCTCGCCTGCGCTCATCCGAGTCATTTATTCTAGATTCTCTTGTCCCACGGGAGCCTCCCCTCCTCCACCCTGACCTCTGCTGGTTCTTGGACAGCAGCTTCCCACCTAAGCACACTCATGCTTCATGACCACATGACCTCCCTCTCTGACTGCTCATCCACCTTGCTCAGGGCACCATCAGGCTGTGGCGCATGGCTTACTCTTTAACACCCCTCTCCACACCACTCCTTGTTAAATTGCCACTAGCAAACATTTACTGTGTGCGGGCCGTCTGTTAAGGGTCTTACGTTCCTTAATCCATCCAGTCTATTCCCCCTTGCAGCTCTATGAATCTTTAGTTCCTGTCTTGCAGAGTGAAGTCACAGAGCTTGTGACTAAGGGCTGGGTATAGTCAATGCGCCCACACAGTCGGTTCTTAAATCTTACCGGCCACACCGAGAACAGCACACAGCAGCTGTTTCCTCTGCCGCCACTTTTCCTGTTCTTCTGTCAGCTTCTGCTTGTGGGCAGAGTTGATTTCCTAATGTAAAATGTCAACCAGAACCCGGAGAGGTGGCTCGGCAGTTAAGAGCTCTGGCCGCTCTTCCAGAGGACCCGGGTTCAGTTCCTAGTTGCACTGGGTATGTACGCTACACTGGGTAGCCTACAGCTGCCTGGAACTCTGGCCCCCTATAGGGTATCTGATGCTGTCTCTAGCTTTCATGGCCACGCACATATGCCATATGTACAAATGAACATATATTCACATAGATAAAAATAACTTGAAAGTTAGCTGTGTGTGATTCTATAGTACTCAGCAATTCAATGAACGACTGGTCCAGTTTTACAGCTGGAAAGATGGCTTGACTGTCACGAGTACCTGAGTCTAATTCCCAGCACCCCATGGTGGCTCACAAGCACACAGCTCCTGTCCCAGAGGATCTGATGCCCTCTTCTGGCTTCTGTGAATACCAGACACACATAGGGTGCACAGACATACAAAACACCCATGTGCATAAAATAAATAAGTTAAAAAATATTCTAAAGAAGCTCATTTTATCCCATGTATGTGGAGTTCTAGATAATAGGAGCTAATCCATAGTCAGAAAGTTGAGGAGCATTATTTTTTATTTGAACTTTTTATTAAATTTATTTATTATTTATGTGGGAGGGGGTGGGAGGGCGGGGAGCTGGCATGGTATACATGCAGAAGTTGAAGGGCAACGTCTCGGGGTTGGGAATTTAGCTCAGTGGTAGAGCACTTGCCTAGCAAGCTCAAGGCCCTGGGTTCGGTCCTCAGCTCCGGGAAAAAAAAAAAAAAAAGGGCAACGTCTCTTTCTACCACATGGCACCTAGGGCTTTGCTTTGCTTATATAATGAATGCTTTTAATAGTTAATTTTCTAGTTTTCTTTTTTTGAAGTTCATGAAAAGCATAAACCTTTCTATAACTGGCTTTCATTACTCATTTTTGGAAAGACCCATTCATGTAGCTTTGGATAGCCATGCTTCACACCGTTTCCTGCTGCATCTTACTGTATGTTGTATGGTTTTATGTAATACATATATGTAATATGTATATGTAATAGGTAGATACTACGTGGTTAACTTACTCACTCTTCAGTTGAACCATTTTCAGCTTTATCATTAATCGTGTCATAAGCATGCTTATCGGCCTATTTTGAGGCTTCTGAGCCAAGTTTTCTTGAGTTAAATAGATGCGAAGTCCCCATGCAGAATGTTGTGCTTTTCTGTTGGTCAAACTGTGGTTTTTGCCATTCAGGTGGGTATAAGAATCTCAGCTCGTAACTCTCTGTTTATCTACCTGCTAGTGCTTCTCTAAGGACCACGGTGATTACGTAGCTGTTGATGTTGAACATCTCACACATTGCTTCCCTTGGTGCCATTTCTGTGAAATGTTTCTGGTTTCTTCGATTCTCTTCAGGCTGCTTATCTGTGACAATCTTGTGTTGGTTACACAAAAGTCAGTGCATCATCCCGAGTCATGTCCAGGTGGTCCACACGGTGAACTGGTGAAGCTTTCCTGGAAAGACAGAAGCCACCACTCACTGTGGCCAGTTGCCATGGAAATGTAGCCTCCATGGGATGGGTCTTCCCATTAAAAAGAAAAGGACATCGGTGGAGGAACTCCCTACCACCACATTTCCCCCATGTTTTCCAGTTGCTCTTTATCAAGTCAAGAACAAAAGGCCTGAGATGGAGCCTGAGAAAGTCTCATGTTCAAGGCTGTACTAAGGTAGACTGACCAGAGGCAGGGGACAAGCCAGAGAAACTGACATGCTCTGTCAGAGAGTCCCCTGCTCTGTTCTAGAAAGGGGATATCAGCCATAGTGTCAAACACATCTGAATCCTGGGTGCTTCAAGTCTAGACGTTTGTTTCAGAAGACTAGCAGAGTTTAAGTGGTTGTGTCTAATACAAACTCTTTGGGGACTCGTTTCACAATTCCAGCCTTATGTTCCAAGACCAATGTAGTCTCTCGGGCGCTCTCTTGCTCTTTCTCTCTCCCCTCCCTTCCTCCCTCCCTCTTTCCCCTCCCATCTCCATAATCTGCTTCACATACATTAGGAATGTCTGTTCCCTGACTTGGTCCTGTCCTGGGCTTGTGAACACTAGCGGTGTCGCAGTTGTTGGGAATGGCGTCTGTAGGAAAAATACTCTATAACCACTGTCGTGGGGTGTTGGGGTGGAAGTTGGAGTATTGATTTAACTTAACGCTCTCCCTGGAAAGACAGCTCCGCTGATTTACGTACCCACCTTGTGGGGCCAGCATTCTGAGGTCGTGTGTTTGTGGACAAGGCCAGCGTAGGAATGAGTGAGCTAATCTATGCGTTCTTCTGTCTGTTTGCTAGCTGAGCGTGTATGGAAACTCCAGCTGGCAGTTTGATGAAGAACGAAAGCAATGTTATTTTCACCAGTTTTTGAAAGAGCAGCCGGATCTTAATTTCCGAAATCCTGCTGTTCAAGAAGAAATAAAGGTGAGTGTGAACACCCCACAAACCTCTCTACAAGTGGGATCCCGAGTGGTAATTTGAACCACTCTATGTTGACTGAAAGTCTGTGTAGGCAAAATCAAAGCACAGGATTAAATTCTCAGATTACGGTGTCCAATGAAATGCAAGTATTTACAAGTGTTCATGGTTCCTTCCTTCATCTACCTCAGAATACTGTGAGCAGTGGTGGGCACCTGTGCTGGAGGTGTTCTTTGGCTGGTGTGGGGAGGTGGGTGACAACAGGCTTCAGGTTCCTGCGTGTACTGTGGGCCTCTGGCTGAATTGTTTGACTTTCTGGCCTTGGATGTTCAGCCTGTGAGACGCAGTGGTTGGTGACATCGTTTCGTTCACTTGGTGAGGTGAGCCCCGCACAGCCCTTCCTTCCATGTTCGCTCTGTAAATACTGCCTTGTTGCTCTGTCCTGAGCATTGAGAAGTTGACAGTCTCGGGGATACCCAGGTGACAATGACACTGCTGCATGCGTGACACTTCAGGTGATGCTGAATGCTCTCTCAGGAAGGGACACTGGCACACCAGGGAGAGCCAGCTCCTCCACAGAAGGGGAAGCTCCTGATGCTGGGCATACGGTAAAAGAGTGCAAGAGAGAGACGGAGTCTGTGATGAAATCCAGGCAGAGAGAGAGAGAGAGAGAGAGAGAGAGAGAGAGAGAGAGAGAGAGACAGAGACAGAGAGACAGAGAGACAGAGAAAGAGAGATAGAAAGAGAGAGAGACAGAGACAGAGAGCGAAAGACAAAGAGACAGAAAGACAGAGAGACAGAGACACAGAGACACAGAGAGACACACAAAGAAACAGAGACAGAGAGACACAGAGAAACAGAGACAGAGACAGAGACAGAGAGGGGAGAGGTAAAAATCCCAAGTTCAATTTAAGAGAATGGGGAATACAGCTCAGGGATGTGTCTGCTAAAAGCCCATCTGTTGGTTACTTGAGATTAGAATTTAACTCTCTGGCCCGTATGTTAACTGTCAGCCTGGTTTGGGAGCTGGTGACACTGAAGGGTGAGGGGTAGGGAGACAGAAGTCAGAGATGCAGGGCTCAGATCTGCAAGGTGCGTGCGAGTCACTGAGGGTCCCTCTGTGGCACTAGGATGGAGGGCTCCCATTGCCACAATAGTGGACTCCCACCAGAGGGATCCCTGCTCTTACTCAGGAGACAGGGCTGTGCTCCCTCTCTCAATGCTGCTTTGGTTGGAGAACAAGGGAATTTAGGGGGGTTGGGTAGTCCTTGGAGGGAAGAGGGTGGGGAAGACAGTACAGGACAGAAAGCTGTGGTCAATTCTAGGTGAAAACCAAGTGTCGGTAAACGCTTGGCTTTATTTCTGATCTTTAATTCTGTTCCGTTCTCCTATACATCCATTTCCATTTCAGGACCTGTGTCTATCCGTTTCTATTTCAGGACCTGTGTCCAGTAAATTATGTCATAAGTTTTGAAATCAAGAAGTGTGATTCTGTCATGTGTGCTGCCACACACCTTTAATCCAGCGCTAGGGAGGCAGAGGCAGGAGGATCTCTGTGAGTTTGAGGTCAGTTTGGTCTACATAGTGAGTTCTAGGACAGGCAGGGTTACAAAGTGAGATACTGTCTAACAAACAGACAGACAGACGACAGACAAATTACTAGCCCAACTTTGTTTTAGAAGTTCTTGACTATCCTGAGGTCTTTGCATTGCCATATGAATTTTTGTAGCAGCATCTTGACTTGTGCAAAGAAGCCTGTTGACTTTTTAATAAAAACAATATCAAATCTGCAGCTCATTTTGAGAAATATTCACACCTTCCTATCAAACATTCCAATTTACATAGCATTCCATTCTTTTTATTTAATTGTTCTCCAATTTAATTCTCCAATGTTTTATAGTTTCAGAAAAAAGGTCCTTGCTTCTATTTTTGCCTCTGCCCTCTCCCTCCCTTCCTCCTTCCCTCCCTCTTTCCTCCCCTCCCCTCTCTCCTTGTCTGTCTTTCTTTCTTCTCTTTCTTTTTTCTTCTCTTTCTTAACTCTTTCTAGTTTCTGCCATTCTAGACAAGTCCTTTACCACTGAGCCATGTCCCATCTTTCCAAATTTCTTTTTGGATATTTGTTCCTGTGGACTCCTTAGGCACAGAGCGTTTTTACATGTATGAGGTTTCAATGACTCACGTGGGAGTCTGTTTCTGAAGCAGGAACTCTTGTTCCAGTGATGGTGGTAGGAGGTAGTGTTAGTCAGCAGACTAAGGGTTACTTTTAATATTAGTGCTGTGGACTCTCCTCTTTTACCAAAGTTCATTTATCTCTCCCTTGCCCCTGCCTGTAACTGTCACTTACTGTGTGACAAGTAGTTTACCTGGCTCTGTTGAAGCATGTAAGCTATCAGAGAATGAGCCTTCAGGAGATGGCACTTCTCGAGAGACACGAGGATTCAGACCTAGGTTTGGGGACTTGAGTTCATCATCGTGACCACAACCCGAGGCCAGATTTGGTTCCTCTCTGTGTGCTTCTCCTGACTGGCAATTAGAACATTCCAGTCAGTTTACCAGATGGATGCCCTTCATCCTTCATGACTGTCTTTACTGACAGGGGCGGCTGTCTGGAAATGTTTAAATAATTCTTGTGTATTTTGACACAAGGTGCTGGCAGATATATTAATGATTCTTTGACTAACTTGGCTGTTCTCTTGCAGGCATCCAGGCAGTGAGATCTGTGAATAGAACTCTTACTAACTAGTCCACCGGAATAAGAGCCCTCCTGTCTGGGTCATTATTACCTTATCCAGAGCTTAAACATTATTTGGAATGCGAGTCAGGAGTCACTATTATGAGTCAATGTGAATGCGGAGGGGCTGAGACTCAAGGCCACAGGAACAGGGTGCTTCTGACCCCTCCTGTTCCTTACCCACAGCACTTATCTGTGCAGGGGAGCTGGGCAGGTTAATCATTTGCAACTTAGGTGGTTAGCAGTGAGGAGGCACCTGGATGGACTTCTTTCAGGTCGCAACTTGAACCTCTGGAGCCTGAACCTAACTTGCCCTGGCTCCCATCAGCTTTCAACTGTTGCCGCCACAACCGACTGCCATGACAGTCTGACACAGGCATCTTCCAGAGTAGAATACTTTGTTTCTTTTCTGTTTGGTCTCTTTCTTTCCCAATGGCTGTCAGAACTCGGCTTGTAGCCTGAACTCGGACTGAGTGCTTTCACCTTGAGAAGTTAGAAGGCTCCAGAGGAGCTGTGACTTGCACACACCAGATAATTGTTTGCCCACTTCTGATACTTTGGTTTCTACTTGTGCGCCCCCCCCCCCACCATATCCCCTTGATAGATGAGAAAACAGGGCAAGGTACCATGACCAGGGGAATGGCCAGGACATTTAGCCAGGACCCTGGTTGTCTTGCCTCTGTATGGAATCAGAATGATCTTGGACAGTAAACAGGAAGCCTGAGCCCGGGAGGGAGGAGTCCTGGGGAGGAAACCATTCTTAGTGGTTGGGGAGAGCCAAGAGGCTCTCTCAGCTCAACATTAGAACTCATAGCTAAGTGTGGACTCTTGCTCTGACCCCAGAGAGCGCAGGACAGCTGGAGACAAGCATTTAAATTAAAAAAAAAAAAGTTCTCTTACTACCTGCTTACTACCGTGGCTCATCCATAGTATTTGCATAATATTGTACTTCCGGGTGCCACGCCCTTTGTTCTCCTTATGCATTCCTCTGATGGTGTGTGTATGTGGCAAGCTGGCTGAGGGCTAGGAGATATGGCCTTGCCTGATGAGGTGTGTGGTGTGCTGGCCATGGGCTAGGAGGTGGCAGGTGGTAGGTAGACAGACGCGTGTTATAGCTGTCAAGGTGTTTTTATTCCAGAGGAGAGACAGATGACAGATCAGAAACATAGCATGATGGTGGCCATGACAGAAAGAAGTGGGCAAACAGATACCCAAGCTGGAAATGGAGTAGGTAAGGTTAGAGCAGTTGCAAGAAGGCAGTGAACGTTGAGTGGTTGGACTGGAGTGAGCCAAGTGAAGTAGCACTGGGGGAAGGGGGAGTTCAAAAGCAGAAAATATTTGTTTTCTGTATTTCTGGGCAGCGGCAGGCAGGCAGTTTTTTGTTCCATTACCTGTAAGCAAGGGTATTGGTTTCCTGTACTTGCTAAACATCTATTTCGACATCCCTTACTGAGATAGATTCCAGAGGCTACTGTCACTTTAAGGAGATACATCTCGTGCCATTAGGTACGAGAGTAGAGCCACTGGGCTGGCGAGATGGCTCAGTGGTTAGGGGCACTGGCTGCTATTCTAGAGGTCCTGAGTTCAAATCCACACCAACATGGCAGCTCACAGCCATCTGTTACTGTAGTTCCTTGGGATCTGATGCATGGCATGCATACATGCAGACAAAATGCCCATCGACATAAAACACATAAATAAATCTTTTTCAAAAAAGGAGTAGAACCACTGTGTTTCCCAAACTGGGCTATTCAGGTAAATAGTCCCACATCAGCCATCTTAAGAAAAAAAGAAAGGAAAGGAAAGGAAAGGAAAGGAAAGGAAAGGAAAGGAAAGGAAAGAGAAAGGCCTTCGAGGATTGCTAGATGAGCCTAGGACACAGAGTGAGACCCTGTCACCAAACCAAGCAACCAACCAACCGTCGACCAAATAAGCAGACAGCAGCACGGGGAGGCATCCTTGGATTGGGCGTTTTGAGTGTTGACTCAGTCACTCAGAGTGGTGTTGTTTTAGCAGAGAAAAGGTGCCCAGTGGAAAACCAGGACAGTGAGGTATCGTGTTAGCTAGAGAAGAATCAAGGACACAGTGTACTGTCCCTAGAGTCCCCAAGTCCAGGTCACCACAACCAGGTGGAACCAGGCACTGTGCCCGGGTTTACACCCAATACTGGAAGATTGGATGTAAAAGTGGAAGAGCGAAATCAGAGCGCAGGAGGTTAAGAATTAAAATGGAAAGCCCTCGCCTCATCTAGTTGGGAGAATGAGAATGGGTAACAGAAGGGGCATACTTCCCGAGAGCAAACTCCGGATTATACGGGTCAAACTTCAGCAAGTAAAGTGTCTCTTCTCCGCTAGGTGCGAGCTTTGGTGACCGAGTACTTTCCTAAGCCCTGGCTTTCACCCCCAACGCCCCAAGCAAACCGGTGCACTTAGAAACAACTTTGTTCCGAAACAAAGTAACAAAACTGCCTCCAGGCTTCCAGGACCCTCTTCTCTCCTTCCATTTTGTTCAGTTTTTCCAATTATTTGTGTTTTCTCATGCCTCTAAGTGTCGGTATGTGGGAATGCGCGGGTGACGGCAGGCGCGTGTGAGGGCAGGCGCCTCTGGAGGCCAAGAGGCGCTGGAGCGACCGGCTGCCTGACATGGCGCTGGGAACCCCACTCAGGTCCTCGGCAAGAGCTGTACGTGCTCTTCCCGGCTGAGCCATCTCTCCAGCCCACAGTCCTCATTCTTTTTATTTTTTTTTTAATCTGCATTTATTTTATGCTGAATTTATTCCCATGTCATGAGTTTTTGTTTCTTCAGTTTCTTCTGGGATATATTTTTCTTTTGTGCAACCTCCTCTTCTGGCTTTGGAACAATCTGTTCCTTCTCAATGTGGCAGGGGGAGCTCGTGGATGGGTTAATCCGGCCATGAGCTCTGTAGGTTCATCAGCGCATCTTAGGTGCCTGTTCACCTGGATGTGTTCAGTGACAGGGAATCTACGTCTAAACCCTTCAGTTCGGCAGCACTCTCTGCATTTTAAAGCATGTGCAGCAAAAATTCAGCACTCTTCTTTTGGCCACCGTCCCTGTGTCCAGCCCCACCGTTCGGCCGGGGCGCACCTACTGCCTCCACATGGCTTCTTTAAAGTGACATTCTTCAGATACTTGGTGGCTTTGCGGATATGCATACCCTGAATGGCCTGGGCAGTTTCCCGGGTGTTCTTAAAGTGAACAGGAAGGTTTGAACCTCTTGATTTCCATGATTTTGTGGGGTTTTCTGGGTCAAGCGAGTAGTAAACCATTTTCACAGGTCACCTCTGGCCGCTTACAGGAAGAGCCACATTTCTCATTCTTTAATGGCTACTATTTAGCCATGCTGGGATCCTGAAGTGAATGACTAGCTCAGGTAGAAAGTAAGCAGTTTGACTGTAGAAAATCAGAGCGGGCTTACGCTCGCCCACACCTTGTCAGAAGTAGTGTTGTGCTGCTTGGGTGTTTGTGCTCTGACTAGACTGATGTTCATATTTGTAAGACAAAGCACCACCTGGGGCTCCCCCTGTCCACAAACCAGTGGCCTTTGTGTGCCCAGCAGGTTTGGTGTGTGTGGTGTCTCTCTGTTGAGCTCCCCAACCCAAGCGCCAGCCGACTGCAGTCACTCCCAGCTCTCTGTGCTCTGAGTCTGTAGATTGGTGAAGCCCAGCACACACTGAACTTCATTGTTTGACCTGCTCTCCTTCAAAGAAGCGTTGTCTACTTTTGCCACCATTATCTACCCGTCAAGTCATCTTTAACCAGTCTCCCTTTCTCTCTCTGTGAATTTGCTTATTGTGAACATTTTGCATAAAGGAAATTATTCAATCTTTATTCCTTGCATTTAGCAAAATGCTTCTTACGATTTGTGTATGTCCCAGCATGCACCAGCATGTCCGTCTCTGTGGCCAGGTAATATTCGTCCTATGATGGGAATACATCAGGGTGGTGTCCCCTAGCCGCCCTGCTAGAACATTCAAAGGTCTTGTTTTGATGCACGGATTCATCTCTTTTGGGTGTGTATCTAGGTGTGGAATTGATAGTCTTAGGTTAACTTTATGTTCTTCTTGAAACCTTCTAGGACTTTCCACCCACCCTTCCCAGTCCTGAGATTTCTCCCTTAACGTAAAAGCTAGATGTGACAAGTTCAACTTCCTCGGGTGTGCTATTCCCACCCCACCCCGTTTTTTTCAATTGCCCAGGAAATCTGACTGCATCCTCTGCTGTTCTCTGCCTGGAATGTTCTTTGCAGGCTGAGCACCCTGTACTGAGAGAACCAGTTATGGACTTAGACTGTGAGGGTGTGCTTTGTGTATGGAGTTTCCTATTTTCTGACGGTCCCTCTGTTAACGTCTCAGCTATAGTTTGTAACTACAAACTATATGTAACCAAGTGTTTTTCTTCTTTATATTCAGGAAATAATAAAGTTCTGGCTCTCAAAGGGTGTTGATGGGTTTAGTTTCGATGCAGTTAAATTTCTTCTGGAAGCAAAGGACCTGAGAAATGAAATCCAAGTAAATACATCCCAAATTCCGGTAAAGTCTTATTTTAAACTTTTCTTCCCTTTGTCTTGTCTGAAAAATGTTATCAGAGTGTTTTCTGATTTTAAATTTTGTTATCTAACAATTATGGATGCTGGTCTGTGTGTGGGTCTGTGCACATGCCTATAGAAGCTTGGAGAGGGTGTGGGGTTCCCCCTCCGGCTAACTGGATGGGTACCAGGAACCAAGCACGTCCTCCACGAGAGCTGTGAGCAGTCTCTACCCTGAGCGCTCTCTCCAGCCCCGTGTTCTCTGTTTTAGTCTAAGATGCCAGTTACAAGGGTGAGCTTGTCTGCCTGCAGGAAGTGCTTACACGTATCTGCCTGCAGGATGTGCTTACACGTATCTGCCTGCAGGAAGTGCTTACAAGTATTTCTAATGCTTGCATCTGGGGACTCGTTCCCCTGGTTCTTTACAGAATCGAGGATCGATTCAGAATCTTTCTTCAGTGAGGGTGTTCAGGACACAATATGGACTGACAAAGTTTTCTTGCTGATATGGTTTTTCTTACATTTCACTTGGGTTCAAAGGTAGAGGCCTCAATTTCTTGGGACTTTTCTAGGTAATCAAGACCACAGTCAGAGCAGAAGGGAATTAGCACTGAGTATTACCGTGTTTCATCTAAGTCTCTCAACACAGGGACAAGAGAGGCTTCACCATTTCCATTCAATGAGCCTCTGGATTCGGGGTTACAGAATCCCAAACCAAGCCCAACTCATGGACTAAGTGTGCACTTTGAGGCTCTACACTATATTCTCACCCACCTTGTGACAGAGGGAGTTCACAAGTCACCTATTCCTCCAGTTGACCACTCTTCTAGTCACCCTAGTTCCTCTGGCCAAGTAGATAGTAGTTCTTAGACACACTCCACTCCAAAATGTGTGTCACAGTGTAGGTTTAGTGGGGTCCCAAGTGCGCTCTGCCACCGGATTTGCTTGACCACGCTTAACTCACGTAGTTGCCGGGCGGGTGTTAGCTGTACACCGCTCTGGGGTGGGGAAGCATAGTCTGAGCGTGGGATACAGCTGGAGCTGGCTCGGGGGTCCCAGGCCTGCAAGGAAGCCGGCCGTCAGGTTCTCAGGCTCTCGGGCATCCAGGAGCCACTGGAAGAGCCTCAGAAGAGCTGAGAATGGAATGGGGCCCTGCGGGGCTGGATCTAGCCTGGGACCAAGGGGAAAAGGGTTTGGGGGCTCCAGCTGGCCCCTAGGGGAAGAGTCCTTGGCTTGGCAGTGGCAGGCTTGAGCTTGGTGGCTTCTGCAGCTGGGAGTGCGGGAGGCTTTCTTCTGAAGATTAGACAGCAGCTCCGTAGGCAAAGACCTCTGTGGCCCCTCATGGTGGATCCTGATAAAGAGACACAGTCTGTGGTTTTAAGGCATTTATTGTTATAGAGGAAAGTGGATGAGTAAAATTGTACCCCACTTCTCAGAGTGGGTCTGAGATTAAATACCTTTTGCAGGGAGGAGTGTCTGGGAAGGACAGTTCATTGGCTAAGTCTCCAGGCCTTTAGGAACCTCATTATAATGGAGGTCTATCTATGGAGAGCCTATGTGACTGTGGTCATGTCCTCTACCTGTGGAGGGGCTTGGGGCGTTGACCTCATGTAACTGATGGTCACAACTCTATGGATGGCTATACTTGCGACCCTCCTGGTTTCTTGGGAGTCAGGTGAAATGCCAACCGTCCTTTTCAGGGTCACAGGGGTTCAAGCCTCCTCAACCAGAAACCAGGGTGCCTTTCACTGTCCCATATCATGGGCTAGAATATTACATTAACCAAATGACAGCAGCAGGCAGCAGTCCCAGTGAATCTTCGCAGCACATTGTGTGCTTGAAGAAAATCTAAAATTGCTATGTATGGTGGATGCTCTTAACGGAGCCAGATAAGGAAAACTAACTCCACAGGGCATTTTATTAGCAGGCTTCTACCTTTTGTCCTGAGCCAAGGTATGTGTTCTTATCTCTCATTAATCAGCTACCTATCCACTTACCTCCCTACCTACCTAATTAAAGAGCAGTTGATTATAAGATGACATCATTAAGCAAAGGTTATAATTAAGCCCATCATCATCATCATCGTTGTTGTCATTATTAATATTATTGTCATTATTATAATTTTTGCTCACAACTTCTGGTAAGGCAGAAAAATGAAGACAACAGGCAGGAGGCTGGAGAGATGGCTCAGAGGTTAAGAGCACTGACTGCTCTTCCAGAGGACCTGATTCAATTCCCAGCACCCACATGGTGGCTCACAACCATCTATAATGGGATCTGATGCCCTCTTCTGGCCTGCAGGTGTATGCAGTTAAAACATTCATACACATAGAATAAATCTTAAAAAAAAAAAAAAGACAACAGGCAGTATTATTAGCTGGTTTTCTCAAAGAGCACTAGTTGTCTCTCTGAGAGTTCTTGAAGCCACCTTACTGATTGTAATATACTATGATGTAAGCATCTCTGCGAGGTGATTCTAGGAAAACCCCAGGTTAAAACACCTTCCTCCCCATCAGACCCTCTGTCTTCATAGGTGAAGCTCACCTATTCTAAAAGAGCTCACTGAACAGGCCATGTGTCAGGTTGGGATGGCTCAGCCAGTCCACGTCCATCCCAAGACCTTAGCTCATGTGAATCTTTTGACTCTTCCAGTCCTGGGTCAGTGTAGGAACGACGACCAGGAACAACTGATCGGTTGATCGATTGGTCACTGGAATCCTGCAGCGGCCTAACAGTAATTCTGAAGGACAGAGACAGCATGGAAACAAAGTTAAATGCTGACATCCCATAAGCAGATGTGGTACAGATAGGCAGCAAGCTCTCCCTTCATCAAGAATGTCTGAAGCATTTGTGCAGTTATATTTACAGGGATTTTGTAATTATTTTGGTCTACGGTAAAATTTTGTTTGCTAAAATGGGTGAGAGAAACAGTTACTGTCCACTAGACTTTTTTTTTTTTAAATAATTTATTTCTCTTTATTTTCTGTCCATTGGTGTTTTGCTTGCCTGTATGTTGTGAGGGTGTCAGATCTTGGAGTTACAGACAGTTGTGAGCTGCCATGTGGGTGCTGGGAATTGAACCTGGGTCCTCTGGATGAATAGTCAGTGCTCTTAACTGCTGACTCATCCCTCCAGACCCTGCTCACTAGTTTTTTTTTTTCAAGTTACCCATATAAGAAGTAATGCAATATTAGGGATTGTGAGTATCTGTCACTCACAAGCCCCTTGTGCACCAAAGCTTCCAGGACCATCATTGAGCAAGTATCTCCTTAGGTCAAGTCGTCTGCAAAGACATGGAACAGGGTCGGGGTGAAATGATCCTAATATCATGCTGTCCTGCTTTCCCCAGGACACAGTGACCCGCTACTCAGAACTGTACCACGACTTCACCACTACCCAGGTGGGAATGCATGACCTTGTCCGGGACTTCCGGCAGACCATGAACCAGTTCAGCCGGGAGCCTGGCAGATACCGGTAACCATAGGCCCGACTTATATTATAAAAAGGCCTGCATAACTACAATTGTATTTTATTATTGTTTTGTGTGTATGTATGCAAAATGTGTGTGTGTAACGGCATGTGTGTCATGGTGCACACGTGGAGGTCACAGAGTAACCTTGTGGTTCTCCATCTCTACCTCTGTGTGAATTTTGTACCCGTGAGTGTGGTGCCTTCATAGGTGAGAAGAGGGTGCTGATTCCCCGGAGGAGTTACAGGTCGTTGGGTCACCTGGCATGGGTGCTGGGACGTGAACTTGAATCCTCTTCAGGAGCGCTTTGAATTTGTATTTCTCCAGCCCCATGAGCTGTTATTTTCATCGATATTGCTGGGATTATGTTTCTTGGATAGTGTGGGCTCAAACATTCCAACTGGATTGTTGACAGATCCCTGTGGTTAGCACAGCTTCGAGATCAAGGAGTCCTGCTCTGTAGCTTGGTGACCTTGGGGTTGTCTGTTAGCAGGAATGGGTTTTCTCACAAACAATGGTAACGAGACTTAGAGAACTATTGTGAGAACAGATGAGATAATATATGTAAATCCCTTATGATAGTATCTGGCATGTAAGAAACACGGTGAAGTTCTAAGTTAAGATCCCTAATATGAAAATCTAAAGATTCTGGGGACATTTTGAATTTCTCACTTTGGAGTAGGGTCTCTGAGCCAGTAAAGCTCTATAGAGCTATTCTAAGAATGCAAAATTTTACAAAATTTGAGATCTGTCTAGTCTTAAGAGCCCTGGATAAAGGGTATACCTTGTATCACTAGGTAGCTAGCCTGACAGACTTGTGAGAGCAGCTAAGAATCCCTTGGAGAAGGACTGGACCCTGAGAGTAATGACAGGCGGGAGTGACTCACCACAGACCGACTGTGGTACTCAGGGGACACAGGCAGATCTCTGAGACTGAGGCCAACCCCGTCTACAGAGAGGGTTCCAGGACAGCCAGGGTAACAGAGAAACTGTCTGAGAAGGAGGGGGAGGAGGAGGAAGAGAAGGAAGAGGAGGAGGAAGAGAAGGAAAAGGAGGAGGAAGAGGAGGAAGAGGAGGAGGAAGAGGAAGAAGAGGAGGAGGAGGAGGAGGAGGAGGAGGAGGAGGAGGAGGAGGAGGAGGAGGAGGAGGAGGACTGGTCTTTCCATCAGTGTGCCACCTCAGCCAGCGAATGCAGCACTGATGGGGACAGTTCAGGTGACTTAATCATTCTCAGTGTATTTTAGAGTGGGTGTCAATAACGAGGAGAAACCTTGTTACTGAAGGTAGAGACTCGAAGTTCTAAGTAGTTTGATGGAAATGCCCAAAGAAGGTCTTTGAGATGTTAGAGTCTTAGTTAGGTGTTGAAAACAGAGAGCAGTGTTGTTGGAGAACCACATTCTGCTTTTGTGTGCTGTTCTTTGGAGGGCCCTGGCCAATTACACATGTGACTCCCTTACTAAAAATATTTTTTATTAATTCTTTGTTATATTTGACTATATTCAACTCCACTCTTCCTATTAACTCCCCCAGAGCTACTCTCCATACTCACCCCTCCCAATTTTATGTCCTCTTAAAAAAACAGTCCACTCACGCACGTGGGAGCATCTACTGGAGTGTGGTCAGCATAGCGGGAAGCTCACCCTTAAAGGAAATGAACTCTCCTGCTCGTACCAGCCACCAACTGTCAGTGGCTTCTCAGCTAGGGGTAGGCGGGCTCATGATGGATCCTCACCCTCTGTGTTAGAATGTTGCCTGGCTCTACCCCGTGTCAGCACTGTAGCCACTGCGAGACTGTGAGTACAGCTGTCAGATCCAGAAGGCGCTGACCCAGTTCTTCAAGAGTTCTGCCTCTTCCAATCTTTCTGTCCCCTCTTCTGTGACGGTCCCTAAGCCTTGCAGAGAGGTATGACATAACTGTCCCCTCTGTGGCTGAAGCTCTGATGAAGTCTGAGACTGCGCTGACCTATGAGGGGCCCACCTTTCGTTCACAGCTCTGACTGGCTCCTGAGTTGTTCCCACGCTCGTGTCAGCAGCGAAGATAGCAAAGTGTGCCAACTCTTCCAGGTTCATGGGGACGGAGGTGTCAGCTGAGAGCACCGAGAGGACCATGGTGTACTATGGCCTGTCATTTATCCAGGAAGCTGACTTCCCTTTCAACAAGTACTTAGCCACACTAGACACTCTTTCCGGGCATACTGTGTACGAAGCTATCACATCCTGGATGGAAAACATGCCGGAAGGAAAATGGCCCAACTGGATGGTGAGCCCTCATGCATAGCACACAGTGATCTGTTGCACTTCTGGGACAGTCACCTCTACTGTGCACCTTTGTCCCTAAGTGACCTTACTCAGTTCTAGTGCTTAAGTCTGTCCTAGCTTCTGATAGGCTTGTCTTAGTTAGGGTTTCTATTACTATGACGAAACACCATGACCAAAAAGGAAATTGGGGAGGAAAGGAGGAAATTTGCTTTACATTTCTCTACTGCAGTCCATCACTGGGGAAGTCAGAACAGGAGCTTAGACAGGGCAGGGACCTGGAAGCAGGAGTTGATGCAGAGGCCATGGAGGATGCTGCCCATGGCTTGCTCAGATTGCTCTCTTATAGAACCGGGGCCACCTGCCCAGGGATGATGGCACCACACACACATAAAGGGCTGGGCCCTCCTCCATCAATCATTAATTAAGAACATGCCCTACAGGCTTGCCTACAGCCTGGTCTTATGGTGGCATTTTCTCAACTGAGGTTCCTTTCTCTCAGATGACTTTAGCTTGTGCCAGTTGGCATGAAAATGTCAGCACATGGCTCTTATAATGAAGACAAGGACATTATCCACACAACTAGATCAATACTTAATGAATATTTATCTGTGCTTAGAACTCCACTAATCTTGGCCAGGGATGGCTGTCAAACCTAATTTTATCCTAAATTCCAGCTTATGATTCACAGAGATTCTGGAAGGCTCTTCCCTTTCTACACATGGTCTGTGCTCCTAGGCTGTGAAGCAACAGTGTATCTGTATGGCACCCTGTAGGTATCTGAACCCTGGTGAGCACTAGTGTCTAAACACAGGGTGGGTACACACTACAACATGATACACAGGTAGAAACTGGCGTAGGGCTCTTCCGGGAGTGGAGCAGCAGGTGTTGACTTGGAGGTCAACAAGCAAGGACTGTATGTGAATGAACAGGACATTCCTGGCCACCACAGCAGTTTACTGTCTTCATTGCCACCACGTCAGAGACACCATGCCCTTTGCCCTCACATGCACTACATTTACACACAGTCTCTTCACTACAAAATTAATCTTTCTATCTTTCTTTCTTTCTTTCTTTCTTTCTTTCTTTCTTTCTTTCTTTCTTCTCCTTCCTTCCTTTCTTTCTTTTTCTTCTTTTCTTTTCATTCATTTTTTCTTTTTCTTGTCCCCCCCCTTTTTGAGTCAGGGTTTCTCTGTGTGACCCTGGCTGTCCTGGAACTTACTCTGCAGCCCAGGCTGCCCTTGAGCTCAGAGATCCCTTTGCCTCTGCCTCCCTAGTACTGGGATTAAAGTGCAGCCCCACTGGTAGAAATTAAGTTTAGTTTACTATATTTTCTTTGTATTACACACTCAAGTATTTTAAAACTTTTTTTTAAAAAAAGATTTATTACATATGAATACACTGTAGCTGTCCTCAGACACACCAGAAGAGGGCATCAGATCCCATTACAGATGGTTGTGAGCCACCATGTGGTTGCTGGGAATTGAACTCAGGACCTCTGGAAGAGCAGTCAGTGCTCTTAACCGCTGAGCCATCTCTCCAGCCCATTTTAATCCTTTTGGACATTTGTAAATGTTGGGGTACAGGAATTGCCACACAAACCATATAAACACTGATCTCAGTTAAGCAAGAATAGTTTATTGAATGCACACCCTAATACTGTGCAGACCAGGGACACGGCTCAGAATTACCTGAACTATGACAATGGATATCTTTTCCTGCCAGCTTATAAAGGAAAAACCCCATAAAACCCACAATGAGCGCATACACAGGTGCAGGAAGTGCTGCCTGGTGGTCAGCTCCGACTTATGATAGTTTAGATATAACAATTCATATTGACCTCTGATTTGATGGGTCCTATATAAAGCTTTACGGATTTCTTAAGATTAGCAAACCTCATAGAGAACATTCAGAACAGACAGAACAGAGCAGGGTGAGTGGTCAGCATGGCAGATCAGTGTGGAATAGCTGGCCACGGCAGGAATAACGCAGGATAGATACAAACATTACTTAGCTGTACATTTTTCTGTAGATCTTTATTCTGTATCCTGTTCTCTTTCTGTTTTAAACATTTATCTTGCATTTTAATTTTAAAAGGAAAGGGCTGGCTAGCCATGGTGGCACACACTGGGGTCAGAAGCAGGCAGATCTTTATGAATCCAAGGCAAGCCTGATCTTCACAGAGACTTTCAGGCCAAAAAGGTTACACAGTGAGACCCATTGTGGATCTGTGTGTGTGTAGTGTGTGTGTGTGTGTGTGTGTGTGTGTGTGTGTGTGTGTGTGTGTGTGTGCTGGTTATTTTATTTATGTACATTTCAAATATTATCCTCCCTCCTGTTTTCCCCTCTGCAAACCACCTACCCCACTCCACCCCCCTGCTTCTATGAGGGAGCTCCCCTACCCTTCTACCCACTTCCACCTCACCATCCTAGCATTCCCCATATGCTGGGGCATCAAGCCTCCACAGGACCAAGGGCCTCCCCTCCCACTGATGCCTGACAAGGCCATCCTCTGCTACATATGCAGCTGGAGCCATGGGTCCATCCATGTGTACTCTTTGGTTGGTGGTTTAGTCCCTGGGAGCTCTGGGGGGAAGGGGTCTGGTTGGTTGATATAGTTGTTCTTCCTATGGGGTTGTGAACCCCTTCAGCTCCTTCAGTCCTTCCCCTAACTCCTCCATCAGGGACTCTGTGCTCAGTCTGATGGTTGGCTGCAAGCATTTGCCTCTGTATTTGTCATCCTCTGGCAGAGCCTCTCAGGAGACAGCTATATCAGGCTCCTGTCAGCAAGCACTTCTTGGCATCAGCAATAATGGCTGGATTTGGGGTCAGCAGATAGGATGGATCCTCAGGTGAGGCAGTCTCTGGATGATCTTTCCCTCAGTCTCTGCTCTACTCTTTGCCCTGTATTTCTTTTAGACAGGAGCAATTCTGGGTTAATATTTTTGAGATGGGTGGGTAGCCCCATCCCTCAAACAGGGGCTGTGCCTAACCTCTGGATATGATCTCAACAGGTTCTCCCTCCCTTTTGTGGGGTATTTCAGCTAGTGTCATCCCCTCTGGGTCCTGGGAGCCTCTTGCTTTCCTGGTGTCTGGGGCTTTGTAGTGGTTACCCCCACTCCCCCATCCCCCACTGCTATTACATCTCAGTTCAATTTCTTTACCCTCTGTACTTCTCCCCTGTCTCCTCCCATACCTGATCCTGCCCCCCTTTTCCCTCCCCCTACTCTCTCCCTACCAGGTCCCTTCCTCCCTCCCTCTACCTTCCATGATTATTTTGTTTCCTCTTCTAAGTAGGACTGAAGCATCCTCACTGTGGTCTTTCTTCTTCTTGAGCTTCCTATGGTCTGTGAATCTTAACTGCTGGGCCCTTTTTTCTTGAGATTTCTTTCATGCACACACTGTGCATGATATGTCCCACAGGCCTCAGAAATGCTGCTCAGTTGTCCCCATTCTTCTCCTTGTTTTCAGCTTAGCTGTTTCAGCTGACCCGATTTCAAGCCTTCTGAGGCCACTAGCAATTCAAAACTGTCAGGCTTTCTTAGGGAAACTTCAGTTTCTGTCCTTGTGCTTTTCAACTCCGAACATCCTAGTCGATTCTTTTCAGAATTATCTGTATTCGTGTGTGTGAGACATGATCCTCATGCTTGCAGTTCTTAGCTACAGCCTAAGGTCTCTGGAAATATATGACACATATGTAGGACACGTATAGAGAGGACACATACATATGACACATATGTAGGACATGTATAGGGAGGACACATACATACGACACATATATAGGGCACGTATAGGGAGGACACATACATGTGACACATATGTAGGACACGTATAGGGAGGACACATACATATGACACATATGTAGGACACGTATAGGGAGGACACATACATATGACACATATGTAGGACACGTATAGGGAGGACACATACATATGACACATATGTAGGACACGTATAGAGAGGACACATACATATGACACATATGTAGGACATGTATAGGGAGGACACATACATACGACACATATATAGGACACGTATAGGGAGGACACATACATATGACACATATTTAGGACATGTATAGGGAGGACACATACATATGACACATATAATGACATATATGTGACACACACGTGATTTAAAGGCTTTGTTAGTAAGCCTAAGTGTTTTTCATGTCATTTATAAATTTTACATATATAAAACTAAACAGTATAACAGTCTTTTAAAAATTTTTATAATTCAGTGTTTCTTTTCTAATTTTGTTTCTTTGTTTATTTGTTTCTTTCTCTCCCCCCCCCCCCTCTCTTAGTCAGGGTTTCTCTGTGTAGCCCTGGCTGTCCTGGCACCACTCTGTAAGAACGAGCTGCTTTGAACTCACAGAGATTCACCTTCCTCTTGCATTAAAGGCATATTTTTAAAATTTTGGTTTAGTTTTCTTTTTCTTTTTAGTCTTAGCAACATTTTCCATCAACTTTCCCATATTTATGCTATGCCATATTTTTGTTACTTTGCATGTCAGGGTTTTGTTGTTGGGGAGACCTGTTATTTTAGTATAAAATACAGTATATTACATAGAGGTATAATAGGGTAATTCTAGAAATGGTATTTTTCTTTTGTGTAGTGTTTGTTGTCTTGTCTCTTAGATGTGTTCTATGAAGTTTGTGTTCTTTGTTTTTGTGTGGCCAGAGAAGTCTCTGCTTTGTAAATTAATAACTGGAGATGCTTTTAAAAAATACATTTTTCTTTTGATTTTTTGAATTCTGTGTATGTGTATATGTCTGATGTGTGCGTGAGCATGAGTCCAGTGCCTGTGGGGGTCAAAGAGGGTGTTCAATTCATGGAGTTGAAGTTATAGGTAGATGTGAGCGGCCTTGGGAGCCAAATTCCAGTCTTTGCCACTAGCCCCTCAGCCATTTCTCCAGCCTTGGGGAGAGTCTTGAGATGCCGTGAACTGAGGATCTCCCTGCCATTGTTGAGGGGTTCTTTGTGTGCAGGGGAAAACTTCCAGCACAACCTCACAACTCTGCTTCAGTCTTCACTGTCTACTTTTGCTGAGCCTTAAGTCAGTGGAGATGAAAGATTACACAGAGTCTTCCAGGGCCGTCTGGGATGCTGGAGGACCTCTTCATACAAAGGAAGGTTTGCAGACCTCTCTTGGGCATCTATGACATCACTCCCCAAGTGTTTCTTCTGGTTCTTCTGGGCCTTAGTTTAGCCTCGGATGGTATAATGTTATGGACATACAAAGGCAAAATGTTGTCACAAATGTTATGAGGAATGAGACTCCAGCTGTTTGCATTGTTAATCCTGAGTTAGCTTAGATAAACAATCAAGGGAAAGTGAGCTGCCGGGAAGTTTACATAGTAGCAGTTTCCAGACAATGCAGCATCCATTGAACGTTAAACCCATGCATCTCTGCCCAAGGCTGTCACCCCTCTGTTTTCAGCTGAGGCTTGTGAGATTGTAGAGCATATCATGGACTTAACCAGAGGGGAATTAGGGAAAGTTAAGACACTATTGATACAAAACCCACTGTTCTTTGCTGAATAAGTTAATTGCCAGTGGAATTGCCTTTAGTTCATTTTAAGCATTCTGAAAAATGTGGAATTTTTAGTTTTTGCTAACATTTTCCTTATCTGGGAGATTTTAAAAATTGATTCATTTTGTTGGTGATGCTGGAGTTTGAACCCAGGTCCTCACGTAGGCCGAGCATGTGCTTCGCCAGTGACCTGAAGGTCCCTGCCTTCAGGAGCTGTTTTCTGACCCATATTCTGGCAGTTGTCTGGACCCCGATGTCACAGCTTTTAGGATGTTGTTTTAGCAGTTACAAAGAGTATTTTGACAGTTTCTAGTGTCATAGGTGCATGGGATTGTTCTCAGTCTGTGAGGTCAAGAGGATGTGTCCTCCTCTTTGAGTTACTCAGGAAAAGACAGTGCAATATCGACTCCGAAAAGGAAGAACTTAATCTGTGTCTGACGACTTCAGAAATCAGTTTGCCCAACACCTAAGAGCACTGAGAAGAAGACAGCAGATGACTGGGTTTTCTGGCCATAAAACTAGAGAATCACTTTAATGATTCACAAAGATACAATTATGGGGGTTACCTTAGCAGTTTAAGGAAAAAGAAAGATGCCTCCTTTTGCAGATTATAGCAATCAAGTTTTCAGCCAAAGGCCGTTTGTCTGGCATATTGTAATTTGAATATTGCCCTTTCTCTACGTTCCTTCATCTGTGAAATGGACACAGTCGTTGGCACCCCTTTGTGTGAGGGGATAAGAACGTGCTCTTTAAGCAGCAAAGTGCTGTGCTCGATCTGCCCACTGGATCCGGCCCGTTGGCGAAGTCATCAGGTGCATTCGTAAGCTTCATGTGTTCTGATATCAACCCGAGCATTTACCACATGGAAATCATATACAGTTACAGAATACATCAGAAAATGTCAGCTTAGACTATGCACTTTTTTTTTTCCAAGACAGAGTCTTGTTATGTAGTCTACACTGATCTCAAATTCATGACCTCCCCGGCTGGAGGGATCTATATCTTATGCCTCGAGACTACAAGCACAAGTCACCATGCCCAGTTTTGTAAATTTCTTTGTAAGAATTAACTTACCTTTTGTCTTGGTATGTATGCAAATTCATATATGTGTGTGCATGTTCATACATGTGTGTATGTATGTGTGTGTTTGTGTGCATGTTAGTACAAGGAGCAGAGTCAACCTTGGGTGTTGTTGCTTCTTAGGGCCTGTGCACCTTGATTTTTGAGGTCTCTCTCTGTGGCCTGGGGCTCTCCAGTTAGGCTGGCTTGTCTGGCCAGTGCCCCAGGGATCTGTCTCCCCCGCCTCCCCAGTGATGGGGTCACTAGGGTGTGCTGTTTTGCATGGATGCTGGGATCAAATTCAGGGCTTACAATGGTGCAACAGGCACTACCTGAGCTCTCTCCCTGGGTTCCCAACTTGCCTCTAGAAACTGGTTTTGGAGTTAGAATGTCAAAACTGTTGAAGTCTGGGAATCACAGCACCAATCACTCAGACTCCAGCCTCAGTCTAGTAAGCATAGTTATTGAACGCGCACCCCAAGATTGATTGATCAGGGCCACAGACCAGACTTGGGAAATGATTGTGACCATGAATATTTCTCAGGGTCAGCTCATATAGGAAAAACCTACCATGAGCTCATGTTCAGGTGCAGAGAGTGCTGCCCAGTGGTCAGCTATTTTGGCTAGCTAGACAGAACAGTTCTAATTGGCCTTTTGGTTGGTCCTAAGTGGAGCTTATGGTTGTGATATTTCCAAGAAGAAACCTCATAATAGAACAAGGTATGTGGTCAGCTTATACCCTGCTCTGAGTCAAGTTATTTTCCTGTGTCAGTAACAATGACTGGCAGGCATGGACCAAAATGGCTACAGCTATGCTGGGGGAGCAGCAAAAACAACAAACACACAGTCCCTGTCTTTTTTCTTTTCTACCTATTCTCTCTCTTTCTCTCCCTCTCTCTCACTGGCTGTTCTGGAACTTGCTCTGTAGACTAGGCTGGCCTGGAACTCACACAGAGATGTACTTAATCTGGGATTAAGGTACACAAGTACATCAGAGCTCTGCCTTCTTACAGGATTTAGGGCTGCCAGCCCAGGAATGGCACTGTGGGTGCACAGTGGGCTGGGCCATTGCACATCAGCCAACAGTTAAGAAAATGCCGTATAGGCTTACCTGCAGCCCAGTCTCACGGGGACATTTTTTCAATTGAGGTTCCCTCCTCTCAGATGACATTTGCTTTCGTCATGTTGACATAACACTAGTCAGCACAGTAACCAATGTAGCACAAGCTCAGCAGCTGGTGGGCTAAGGACCCACCTCTGGGCTTCCCCATAGCAGTGTTTTTCTTGTGGTGACCTTCAGCCCGGGGGACTTTCCATTTCAAGCAGGGAATAATTCTTTCATGGAATTGCATGTAGAGGTGTGCTCTTAAAACTATTTGCCTTTTAGATTGGCGGACCAGAGACTTCTCGGCTGACTTCTCGAGTAGGGAGCGAGTATGTCAATGCCATGAACATGCTTCTGTTCACACTCCCAGGAACCCCCATAACTTACTATGGGGAAGAAATAGGGATGGGAGATATTTCCATTACAAACCTCAACGAGCGCTATGACACTGTAAGTATGATGGGCTTTTAGCCGTGGGCCTCCATGACACTGCCAACTTCCCACTGCTGCTTCTGTTGAAGTCTTGGCCACGTTTCTCCCACTGTGGAGAATAAGGGTTATTTGCTTTCTTGGTGGTCAAGGAGCTCACTGAAATGTCACCTCCTGAGCCACATAACTGAGCTTCTTGGACAGAGCCAAGGATCCTGCAGGTCCTCAGAGGACCAGCGACTTTCTCATTATTCTCTCCCCGAAATACTTAGGGACTCAGGTCTGGTTTTTGACAGGTTAGCTAAGTGGTCAGAGCACTGTCTCCCCAGTTACCGTTGTGTGGTTGTGTTTGTGTGGGGATGCTGTTCTCACATCAAGTTGCTGAGATGACATCCTGACGTTTAATTTATGTACTCACTTTCACTTGTGTGGCAGTGTCCTTAATATTTGGTCAATTTAAACTTTTCCTACTGGTAGCTCACTCTGGGCAGCGGGGGTGTGTGTGTGTGTGTTCAGACACGATCGTCAGGCGGATACAGGAGCAGGCAGAGGTCAGGGTCAGCATAGTCTGGCTGCTCTTTACTCTGACATCAGTTTATCACAGGAGGATGGGGTGTCATGAATTGCTAGTGGAGTACTCTAAGATCCTCTCTTCTACTTTTTAAACAAGCAGTAGATTGCAAACATGTGGAAGTTCAGTTTGGAAGAGTGAATCACTGGCTCCTTTTGAACCGAGAGCAGGCACTGACGTGTCTGTGGATGTCGAGGCTGCTCTTCCACCATCAGAGCAGGGAGTGCCGACATGAGCTCAGAACTGAGGGGGCAATCAAGAAGTAGTCAGGAAGGGCCAGATGCATTTCTTCTAATAACCTGATCCTTGCTTTCTTTTTGGTCTTTCAACATAGAACGCCCTTCTCTCCAAGTCACCGATGCAGTGGGACAATAGTTCAAATGCGGGGTTTACTGAGGCCAACCACACCTGGCTCCCCACAAACTCTGACTACCACACAGTGAATGTGGATGTAAGTGTCGATGGACGGCAGTGTCACATGGACTTAGAACAAGGGGTGGGCTTCCTCCACCTTGGAGGCTTCCCAACATCCCGAGCACGTGGGAAACCCTGACTGAGACTCTTAGGATCGATCACAAATGAGTCTTGCAATTTTCAAGTTGTAAGGAGTTTGGAGGCCATTTCTTGGTGGAATATGGCCTACTATAGTAGTTCCCCCAATGAAGGCCATTCATTGTGTTTAGTTCTTCAGTCTATGCCCGAGAATTCAGTTATAACGGACTCCTTAAGAAGTCTTTACAGAAAGCCTACCTACCCTTTCTCTGGAACTTATTATAAAGTGTTCACTAAGTCTTAAGGGATAGGAGACATAAATGTGTACCTTCTAAAACATCAGGGGATGGGGACTGCATACCAATTGATCTCCACACCAATTTCTCTTAAGGAGAAATCCCTAATCAAAAGAATAATATAATTATAAATAAAAGATGAAACGAGGCTTCAGGGGGATGTTGAAACAAGGTATTACATATGCAAATAGGCTGGATTCATGTTAAAAGATGAAAGTATTCAGATTAGGTAGGACAAAATCCAGATATGAGATATAGATAAAAGAAAGGACACAAATAATTAACAATTCTGCAGGCCACTGTAATGGAAGGCTTGTGATTTAGCTGTCAAAAGAATGTTTATACTGACTTGATAGTTTACTCATACATATCTGTATCTATGAATACTTACATATGTGCAAATGATAGATATGCAAGGCCTGGCACTGTTTGCAAGAGAAGTGTTAGAAATGACTGTGTCTGCCCAACAGAAAGCTCAGTCATTAGATCATGGGAACGAATGGCGCATGGTAAGGAGCAGGGCAACTCTTTTTTTTTTTTTTTTTTTTTTTGGCTTCTCAAGACAGGGTTTCTCTGTGTAGCCCTGGCTGTCACTGGTCTTGAACTCAGAGATCTGCCTGCCTCTGCCTCCTGAGCGCCGGGATTAAAGGCATGCACCAGTATGGAGAGCACTACTGACATATAAACACAGCACAGGGTGGTCCACGGCACCTTATGTAAACACGCCTATAGATGCTTGCACTGGCACAGGGTTACCATTTCATGATACCTAAAAAAGGAGGGAGTCAGCCAGCCAGCCAGCCAGCCTGTCAGTCTTGTCTCTGGAAGGGACCGGGGATGGCTGAAGAAATCTTTGCCTTGACTATATTCTTCTTACAGCTGAAGCCCATACTATGGGCATGCATTTCCTAGAGAAAAAAATGACTTACAAAAGTGGGCTTGGAAATATTTAATAGCAGACAAAATAGAATTCAATACGAAAGCAGTATATGAGAGAAATGCATTTTCAAACGGTGATAAGCACTGACAAGTCCACCAAATCCCACAAGTCTTTACGATGTTAACTGAAGCGTCAAGATACATCAAACGAGGACTGAGAGAAAGGAGAAGAGAAAGGGACAAGCTCACGGTTACAGAGAACGAGTTCACAGGAAAGGAGAAGAGAGCAGTGTCCTGGGCCCCTCGTGTGAGCGAGTGGCACCAAACTGCTCTACATGCGTTATCTAAGCTACTGAGAGTGAGCGGCCGCAGACGCTCACAGACACAAACCAGGAACACTTCGTGCCTGATGATAGAATGAACATCTCTAAACATCCACGAGATAGTCATTAAATACGCATTGTTAGACATCTCCCGGGAAAGAACCACAATACCAAAGACGACAACAGCCCCACCCCAGAGACAAGGCTGGCAAGAGTGTCATGAGGAACATTACTGTTGATTTGGCAACAGCTACAAATCATTTGGCATTATGTATTGAATGTACATACGCTTAGACACAGCAATTATCTGTCTGATAATCTATCTTAACTAAATAATGTAGAAGGGAAGGGGTTTGAGAACGTCCGAGACAGGTGATGCTTACAAGGAAGGGGACAGAAGGCAGGTGAACCCGGTCACAGGGTGTTGTGTGCCGGACAGTGTCACCTGTGGGGACGAGGTGACAGAAAGTGCTTATGAGAAAAGGAGCGGGAAAGCAGCATCGTTAGGTAGGTTTGTGCAGCTGTAAAGTAAACCCACATCTTAAGGACATGAAAGCTACCTTTTACGGCCCAGCACAGAGAAAGCGAACACAGACTTGCTGACTTGCACTGCAGTGTGCAGGGTTACATCTATCACCAGTGATCTGACATCCATGTCTGCTGGACCCAGGACTTCTCACCACAGTGCCCTTCGCAGTGTCCTACAGAGAGAACCAAGTCCAGGTCCCCTGTGGTGGTGGCTTTTTGCTTCCAGGCATCTGACTTGAGGACACACTATTTACAGACGCTTTACAATGGGGCAGTTATTTTAAAGGGCAAAGAAAGCAAGGTTTTTCTGGGGGAATGGGGTGGGGATAAGTCTTAAAGTAAAACATTTGTGTGAATATTCTTTTTAAAAAAACAGGTCCAAAAAACCCAGCCGAGCTCAGCACTGAGGCTATATCAGGATCTGAGTCTACTCCATGCCAGAGAGCTGCTTCTCAGCAGAGGCTGGTTTTGCCTTTTGAGGGACGACAATCACTCTGTTGTGTACACCAGGGAGCTGGATGGCATAGATAAAGTCTTCCTTGTGGTTCTGAATTTTGGAGAATCATCAACTGTGCTAAATCTACAGGAAACTATTTCAGATGTTCCTACAAAACTGAGAATAAGATTAAGTACCAATCCAGCCTCCAAAGGCAGTGATGTTGATACCCATGCCGTTTCTCTGGAGAAGGGAGAGGGGCTCATCTTGGAACACAGCATGAAGACTCTCCTCCATCACCAGAAAGCTTTCAGAGACAAATGTTTTATTTCCAACCGTGCATGCTACTCCAGCGTGCTGGACCTTCTGTATAGCTCGTGCTAGGCAGCTCTGTAAGAGGTGGCCACCCTGCGTCTGGTATGCTTGCCATCACACATGCAAGGGCCTCAGGAATGGCATCAGTTCTTAGATATTTCTGTAGCACGAATGCATTGTTTTAGGTAAGATTCTCAAATGTTTGGAAGGACAATAAAATGTTTAAAAGATTACCCCCAAAATGCTAAAGCATTTATGTATAAAGATGCTACTCTTTGCTTTAGAGTGGGGTTGTGGAAACTGCAAGATGACTGACTTACAGCCACGGAGCCGAAAACTATTCACTAGCAGAGAGGAAGGCCACTGAATTGTAAAATTCTGTTAAAAGACTGATTGAGGGGTTGGGGATTTAGCTCAGTGGTAGAGCACTTGCCTAGCAAGCGCAAGGCCCTGGGTTTGGTCCCCAGCTCTGAAAAAAAAAAAAAAAAAAAAAAGACTGATTGAGAGGCCTGGCGTTTTCCTGCCTCATCCTCTGGCTCCCTTCTCTACATCAGAAGGAGCATGGCTGGAGACACTTGCCCAGATTCATCTAGGGTGTGTGTGCTGGTGGGAAGAGTAGGAGCAATATGGACACGAAGCAAAATTACACAAAGAAACAACTTCTAAAACTTTATATAATAACTTAAAAAAACCTCACTTTCGCTAAACCAAGTGGAAATAAGACTGATCACTATTTCCATTGTTTCCAGTCCCGGCTGAAGGCAGCGGCGTTTCAGACTTTTAGGTACTTCTTCAGAGCCTCGAAAGCATCAGTGCTGTCAAGTCCAAGTTCATCATACAGGAATTTCATCTGGGTTGTGATCTAAAAGAAACTCACGTGAGGGTTAGACAGGACAGCTAGAACCCAGCCTGGCTCCCTAGTCTTCCTTTATGCGAGTGACCCTAACCCTGGAGTCTTTAACAGTAAGAGCTAGCTAGTCCTTAGCAGAGAGCGCCCTCGCCTAAAAGAGCAGCCCGGGTACAGTGCCCTCCCCCTCCTTCATGCTCCTGGCCTGACATTTGGGAAGCAGCTCTCCCAGGAGCTCTGCAGCACACAGGAGATGGGTGACATACCTTTTTGTGAGAATCCTCAATCACATGGTTCCCTCCAGGCTGAATATCTAAAACAATGTTGGGGGGCTGATAGCCTGAAAGGATTAACACAAAAGCACTCAGATCTTCAGAAATCTGAGACCCGTCTCTCTGCCCCTTTTGAGTACTTTACTCCAACAGCAAAGGCACAAAGAATAAGGCCAGAAATGAAGCTATAGACAGCTGTGGACCGCCACGTGGGTGCTGTGCGACTTCGCCAGCCCCAGAACAATTCTTAGCTAATGGAAATGAGTGACCATTCGTTCCTGAGCAGCTGCAGACCATCTCAGTAACGGTTACCTAGATGAATCTGAGTAGCTTTCCCAAGTCACACTCAACACTGCCTTTGTGCCTTGAGTCCAGCTGTGTGTTTTATCCACCATTGTTCCTACCAAGGCAAGGCAGCCACAGCTGCATGAACTTAGCTGGGCAGTGGAGGGACAGCTGGCCCTGCATTACAGGCCAATGGTTGGGTCTGTACAAGAAGCACGCTGTTGGCGGAGGGCAGTGCTATTAGCCAGGGTCCCTGGTTAGGCAGCCTCCTACCTTCCCCTGCTCCCTTGCTGTGCTCTGCGACGGCCTCCTTAAGCTTCTCGGTGTAGTTCACGATTCCTTTCAGCGGCACTCGCTCGTCGTTTTCATACGCTGTGATATGAACTGAAGGGTAATGCTGGGAGAGAACAAAGTGCAGCCATGTTACTCCACCGTCCTCCCGGGAGAGCACTGTTCCCAATGCTAGGATGTTCTCATCAGAACCTGTCCTCAGGCCTCAGCAGTAGGGTGCCTGCTACCCGTTACCTGGGACAGCCGTTTTCTGTCCAGAGAGACCATGACTTCATCTGACCCTATTAGATGGGATCATTTCTGAGCTGTGACACTGGGGCAGAAAGGAGTACGAGTAGACATGACATGGAAGAATGGCTAGGTGTCCTAAGAGGGGACAGCCTCAGAGCCCTCCAGCTCTGGCCTCAGTGTGGCGGGTGCCCTTTCAGTGGTCTTCTCCGGCCAGTGAGGGCAGTGCGGCTCCCTACCTGTGGCTTAATATTCTGGCATGGACAGTAGCGCTTTATGTAGTTCTTGTGTTTCTCATCGGACGAAGGGTTCCCCCACTCTTCCAACTCTTCCAGTGTCAGCGGAAGTGTGGTGTCCATCATGGTGTTGAGAACATCCAAGAAAGGGGCCTAGTCAAAGAAGGAGGAAGACCGACCATTGTATCACTCAATGGTTGGTAAAATGAGCGCCACAATAGCTTCCTGCATAAACACATATCCAGGTTGAAGGAAGACGGCCCAGTCTTCGTACACTGGTAATTCACCGACGGCTGAAGAACATTCAAACCCTTAGCAGACACTTACGTAACGCAGAGAACTTACCTTGTGACTTCAGTTTGTTTGCCTTTTCTCCTATTGTTACTTATACAAAATGAACAGCTCTGCATTCATTGCTGCTGCTAGATTAAGACAACCCCACAACAGTCAGAAAATTTCAAGTTGGTGATGAGAGTGAGAAGCTGTGCTATTTTCGCACTGTTGGCAAGTATGCAAATCGTAGTCACTGGCAAAAAGTATAGCAGTTCCTTAAAAAATGAAGGTAATGCTTTCCTTTTGATCTAGTAACTCCTTCCTAGAGATGTACCCCAAAGAGCTGGAGAGGTCTTAAAGCAGTACTAGGACGGTGAAGAAGCAAACCATGGTATGCGCACACAGACAAGAGTCTGGGCCTCTTGCAATGGACGCTATCAGGGTCAGCTAAGTGGATAAGCAGCATCAAGGAGTAAATCTGGCATGACGCCACATGAGGTGACTGCACGACATCACATGTGTGACTTTGGACACAGTGCAGAAGGAGGCCTTCCAGGGTTGGGAGGGAGGGAATGGAGAGTGTTCAATACTATACGTGTTTCAGTTTTGAAAGATAAAAATTGAGATCTGGAGACTCGGTGCATAACAGAGTAAATGTTTAACATCATCGAGCTGTACACTAAGAGTAGTCAGGAGAGTAGATTTTGCCTTTTCCGTGACTAGACAGTTTTAAAAGCGAGAAAAGCATCATCAGCACATAAACTCTACTTCACCTGCTGGATGTTACAATAAAGCTCACAGACAGTACTTTGGTAAGATTTAGAAGATATCCAAGAAAAAAGGAGAAAAGACTCCAGAACTGCACGTGACACGCACGCATACATGCATACAAAACACCCATACACATAATGTAGAAATAAGCTGAAACATTTAGTTAAAGGGACCGCCTTCCAGCTCATGTTCTCTCTGGCTTTGTCCTGTACGGAACATTAACTGAGTCTAGCTATAATGCCGGCTGCCTAACGGGACGGCTGTCCTGATGTGCAAAGCTGCCAGCCTTCTAAGGAGGGCCCTCTATTGCACAGAGGATGACCAAGGAAAGTCTAATTCAGGTGAAGTGTATGTGTCCCCAGCTTTCAGAGGCACCAATGGCAGTGTGAGGTGCTCTGTGATCACCAGTGGCAGCTCCTCTGGGCACTTCCTGGCTCCGTAGCCTCTGGCACTGGTTCTCCACACACCCACTATTACATAGTACTGCAGTAAACCCTTCCTGCTTCAGTTAGCCGTAATTCTGGGTCTTATAATCAATGACTTTGACTCATACATGACACTTGGTGTTGAATATTTAGGCTGTCCCTAATTCTTTACTGTTATGAGCAACTGAATTAAATATCCTTACAAATGTACTTCTGGCTATTTCTAATTTCTAAAAATTGTTAGCTGCATTTTGCTAATTTTTTTTCTTTTTTCTTTTTTTTGGAGCTGGGGACTGAACCCACGGCCTTGTGCTTGCTAGGCAAGTGCTCTACCACTGAGCTAAATCCCCAACCCTGTTAGCTGCATTTTATATTGTGAGCGATTCTGTTATTATCTTTGTGTGAAGGTTTATTTCCTCTACAAAGGATATTAAAAAAAGATTTCTAGATAAAACTATTTATTTAACTTACTACTTCTTACACACACACACACACACACACACACACACACACACCCTGAAAAGAGCTACCCTGAGCCACACAGTCATTGCTTTCCAGAGTATCTAGGCAGGAGACAGGAGAAGATGGGTGCTGCATAGTCTTGGAGAGCAGAAAAGACTGGAGGACATTTCCAGAGCTGAGAGCTCCTCAGAGGACAGGACCTAAAAGACCACCAAGAATGTAGTCTCTACAGCAGGCAAGGTGGTGCATATTGATTAAATCCTGGTGCTTAGGGGGCTGAGGTCAGAGGCTGTGAGTATGAAGCCAGACTGACTTGCTACACAGCAAAAACAAAATGCACAAAATAAGGGAGTGTCTAAGAACAGAGACTTAGTCCCTAAGTCTAGAGTAAGCTGCAGCTGGGCAGGACGCTGTCACACGGACAAGGGCAGTGTGCAGACTCCCAGGACACCCCGCCAGACTCCTGGACTCAGGGCACATATATACATTTCTAAATGTTCTCACAAACAGAAAAGGGTCACAGGGACAGCTATTAGTCTCTCAATGGAAATCCTGCAGAATCCATAAAAGTTGTTGTCAGGGAAGAGTACATAGTAGGATTGAGAGAATTCCACACGTTCTCCCAGAGCCACTGTTCTGTTTAAACCTAAGCGCCACCGTTTCCCCTCTGAGCAGGGGTACAGGGTACTCACCTCCAGGGTCACTGCTCTCAGGAGCTCTGGCTTAGAGTTACACAGTGCTCCCACAAGCACACCTCCAGCACTGAAAGCGCTCAGCGTTGTTAGGCTGGGCTGAGAAAAGCCCTGGCTGTGAAGCGTCTTAATGCAAGCCTCTAAGTCAGCCAGGCCATTGAGCTTTTTAGTTAGACGGCCATCGGCATGCCACTGGAGACCCAGCTCACCACCACCCCTGTAGTGGAAGAAAACAAAAACGACACGGTGGGGGTCAGCAAACTGTTACAGGCTCGTGTGTGACACACGTGTGTGTTTGTGTGTGTGTGTGTGTGTGTGTGTGTGTGTGTGTGTGTCAGGCTTGTGAGCAGCACTCAGCTCAGAATTGCCATCATGCTTTTAAAGGCTGGAGGACACAGCAAGAAGGAATGTGCAACAGAGACTGAGTGGCCTGCAAAGCCCAAACCTGTACTGGAGGCCGTCACAGGAAATGAGCCACCCAAAAAGTCAAACTATCAAGAGAGCCAAAACCTGACTCAACAAATACACTTGACCGCCTTTTGATGACGCACAGACTGCCAGAGAGCAGTCCTTAAACACACACAAGTGCACCCTGGCTCAAGGAAGGCAAACCACAGCTCCAGGTGCGGTGGCTGCTGCTACAAACTTTGCCTGAGCAGAGGAAAGAGCTTAGGTCGAATGAGTCAGGAGCACTGGTGCATGGGAAGTGACCTGTAACTGAGTTGTGAAGGAAGAGGTTTCTGCAAGGGTAAGGAAGGGGAAACTGAGACCCAGATAAAACACAGCATGTGCTGGGACAGACGGCGGACCATGCCCTCCGAAGGCATGAGCCAGGGGATGCCAGAGAGAAGCCAGTTCACAAGAATTTTACTAAGAAATTGGGCTTTGTCCTGGAGATAGGGAGGTGGAGAGGGTTCTAAGTGATAGCAGTGTCTTGAGAACAGCTAGAATAAAATGGAAATTGAATGGAGAAAAGAAGTTCAGCTGAAGGAGGCTCTGTAGGAGAAACCTCCTTTAGCCTGCAGTCACAGCACTCGAAGGCCCATGAGTTTGTGGCTACAAAGTAAGACCCTGTCTCAAAAATTGTGAAAACAGAACCCTGAAATCTGGAGACTCATGGAAATAATGATGGCTTTATCTAGGGCGAGCACTACATCCATGCAAAGCCCCCAAATCCACTAAGGAATCTGCTATCTGAGTCAGGATCCTCAGGCTTAGGGATACATAAGTTCAAAACACACGTGAGAAGGTCAGATTTTGTTCCTTTTATACTTGTCTGCCTGCCTGCCTGCCTGCCTACTTGTTTTTTCTCTTTTGCTTGTTTGTTCTGGTCTTTTAAGATAGGGTCTTACTCTGTAGTTGTCAATAGAGGTCTACCTTTCTCTGCCTCTTGAGTGCTGGGATCAAAGGTGTGCCATCACGCCCGCTCCCCTAACGCACTGTGCATCCTCATGCCTGGTCCCTTAGCACACTGTTGTTCCAGCAATTGGCACAACGCTCTAGCACTCATCTGCTAGGAGAAACGTGGTGACTCACCTAACATGGCAATATGCTAAGATCCACCCATCATCCACCAAGACCCGCCTTTCAGGCCTGAAGTTCATCTTCAGATCCATTCCGTAAGCTCCATATACATGCACCAAGAGAGGCTTCCTCTGCAAGTCCTCAGAATCCGTCTTGTGAAAAACCGTCATGGGCACTAGCTTTCCATCCTGGAAATGGAGAACCATTAGCACATAAGGAAACAGCCTTTGCTGTTTGTTTCTTCACAGTCCTCAGGATCAGGGCATGTGCTAGGTAAGGCTCCATTCCCTACACGAGAGGAACTTTAAAATAGCTTAGCCCCAACTTCAGCTACCATGCGCTGCACTCCTGAGTGTGTCACTAACTGGCAGTGGGCACCAGCTCTGGGAGGGTCCAGCATCTGTACAGAGCTGGCTCCCAACCGCCTGCTGGTCTATAATCAGCTGTACAGCTAGCTGCAGCTGGAACACTGGCACAGCTTCTCATAGTAGGAAAGTAACTTGAAAAGCGTTCTTGAGGGCCCAGAACTAATTTACTCCATTTGGGCCAAGACAAAATGCATATTTACGTTGAGATTTTAGTATATCATTCTTCCTATGCCCAGGGATTCTTATCTTTGACTATTTACAAATGTGCTAATTAAAAAGTCCTACTGGCCTCATTTTCTGACCTTAGTAAATATCAAAATGTGAGCTCTTAGCCACCTGCATCTTTAAAGGCTTCTATAATTGTATTAATGTAATTTAAATTATTTACGTGTTTGATCTGCATGTGTGTCTGCACCACATCACATGTGTAGTGCACTGGACACCAGAAGAGGGAGCCACACTCTCTGGGGCTGAGTTTCACATGACTAAGCTTCAATATGCAGGCACTAGGAAGAGAATATGGGTTTCCTCGCTGAAATAAACCCTTTCTCCTCTAACTTGTTCATGGTTATACTGTGTTTTCTCACAGCAGTAGAGGCCCTAACTAAGGCAGAGGGGTCACCGAAGTACTGCCTGAGTAGGTAAGACCCCTGTAGCACCTGTCCACTGTGCTCAACCTGCTTTCCTCTGTAGTTGTCAACACACAGGTAGTGACTGCTTGGGCCCGGGCACTGTGGCTGCCACAGTGAAGCCTCCTGAGGGCAAGCACTGTACTGCTCTAGGCTGCTCTACTCAGCTATGTCCATCCTTTCCAAATGACTGCCATAACTGTACCAACTGTGCCTCTTTACTTCGTATTAATTCAACTTTAAAAGTCAAACATAAGCAAGTGAAATGAAAGGCTTAGCACTCTAGTCAGAGATTTTTAAAACCATGTTAAAGCTAAAAGAAAAAAAATCTATGTATTCCTAAAATCATCGGGACCTTCCATGGCGTAAGGGGTTTTCAGAAAATGGTGTCGATGTGACCCTGAAGCTGACCCTGAAGCTGACGTCAGGCACGAGGCCCCTTCAGTATCTGGAGCTGAAGGCAGAGCTTACCACACCTACCTTGCTTTTGGCTTCTATGCGTAAAACTCGACTGGTCTTTGTGATTGGATCTTCGTGACCAGTTTCCTCAAACAGTTTGCCCTCTGCAAATTTGTATGTGTAATATTTTGGGGGTCTTATTGGGGAGCAAAGCTGGAAGGGGCAGTTCTTCGGGTCAGAATTTGTATCCATTATGAATCCACAGGCCCAAGGAGGCAGCTGAAGGACAAAAGCCATTTTCACTGATTAATATTAAAGTTTCTGAGTCTGCTGCAGGCAAAATGATGTGGACAGCTATTTTACTTTCTATTATTATATGATACATCATTTAAGAATTACTTCATTGTGACAACATGGATTTCAAGTATACAAATGAAATCTTATACAAATTACCAGCAAGATAAAGAAAAGTGTAGGAAAGATGGTTTATCGCAGGTGTAGTTACGGGAAATTCCTTTTGACATGAGGTTTATTTGGGGACAGACACTTGGGTGATGAAATGACCAAATGGCTACAGATAAGAGCAAATGCGGCAGTAATGCAGGCCCAGCAGCAGCCTGTGCCCTGCTCTTACTGAAGTATGATCCTCACGTGGACGTTCTGAATGATGTTCCCACCAGTCCTAGCCTGCTGCCTGGACAGTGGTGATGAGAGTTATTATCCCGGGGCTACCAGCAGGCTCAGCAGCACTAAAGCATTTACCGTTTGTTTCTAACTTTAGCTCCGAGGCTGACCATTGTGCAGAACAAAACCTTTCCAGGCACAATGACTCAGAGAGACTCAAAGCTATTATGCTCAAGATTCTTAACTTTAAGAAGAAAGGAAAGGAATCAAAATTTATTCTCTTAGAGCAGCAGGGTCCAGCGTCAAGCCTTCCTCTAACGCCCCACTTACAGCTTTTAAAGAAGCCTGGTAAGCAGGCCGACAGAGTGCTCGGAAGCACTGAAGTAAGAATGAGAAGAAAATTGCTTTTCTTTCCGAGTAATTGCAGAAAGAGCAAATTCCTTAGAAAATCAGAGGTCTTAGCCCAGCAACATCAGTGGCAGGCACTGCTGAAAAGGAGGAAGGGCTGTGGGCATCGAGAGGCCGGGCTTTCACCTGTAGAAGCCACAGCCAGACAGCACTCTGCTCAGACACATTGCCCCCAATTAAGCTGGGGTCTCCTGTCAGGAAAACTAACAAGGACATACATGTACGGCAGATCCTATGGGAATGAGATACTGGGAGTCTGGTACAGGAACAGGAACAGGATTCCTTGGCCCACAGTTTGGCTAAGTTTCTTCTGCCTTTCAGTAAAACTTAACTATGACCTTGGAGTACATTGTTTTAGCTTTAGGACAACTGGGACCAACAAATCAAACTCTGGGTTTTTCCAAAGCCAAAGACCAAGGTCAAAGCCTAACAAGAACTGCTTCAAGGCTCTGGACTCTGAAGCACTTGTGCAGCTGATGCAGAAGTATTAGCTGTCTCAAGGGCATCTTACTGAGCTGAAATGCACTGAGAGAGGTTTGCCCTGGAAATAGACTCTGCTGCAAATAAAGCCGATGACAGCATAGAGCAAACCCTTCCTGGGTTTGGGGGTGGGGGCGATGTATGGCTCAGTGGCTGAGTTCTCTAGTACATTTAAGGCCCTGGGTTTGCCTCCTACTATTACAACAAACCATCCTCAACTTATTTTTCAGGCATTACAATCAAATAGTCTTCTTCTGTGGAAAAATCAGAAAATACTAATGACATGGGGACCAATGATAAGTAAATATACAGAAAGTTTAATGCTTCCGTTGTGAGAGACTGTGTTTAGAAAGATCATCAGTCAAGTGTCCACTAGGCGTAGATGTTATAGACCCAAACTATCATTAACTCACACCGTGGTTACTGATTTATGTATGGCATGGGCTGTGGCTATTTACCAGTGCTGTCTAGCATCATACGATGATAAAATGACTTTTATGTAGCGTCTAGTGTGTACTAAAGCATTTGATCTTCTTTGATGATGACCTAAATCAATATTCAGGGTATAGCGGGGACTTACAGTTTGGAACAGGTCAGAGAGCAATAAGAGAAGTGATAAGGCAGAAACTAGGGACAGCGCTCAGTGTGAAGTAGCAAGGGGGGGGGGCACCTTCAAGTAAAAATACTTAAGACAAATAAGAGAAGGTCATGCTTACTTAGAAGTCTCGTCTTAGGGGCTGGGATACAGCTCAGTGGTAGACTGTTGCTTAGCACACACAAGGCCTTGGGTTTGAACCCAGCACCACATAAAATCAGATATAGTGGTCCATGCCGATAACCCCAGCGCTTAGGAGGCAGAGGCAGGGGGATTTCTGTGAGTTTGAGGCCAGACTCGTCTGCAGAGTGAGTTGTAGGATAGCTAGGGTTACACAGAAAAAAATTTGTCTTGGGACCCTTCTTTCCCTGCCCCAAAGCATTATACCTTAACTCTATCCTCCAGACTTGTATTCTGCATGAGCAAGATGAATTGGTCCCCTGAAGATACATGGACTTCAGTTTACCCATGTTTGAATGGTGCCCTCATTCTTGGATATGACAGGCTATTCTGCATATCAAATTCCTACCTATCCTGTTAAGTCTACTCTATTCTTTACAGAAGCTTTCCTAAGCAAGAACCCTACCCTTCCTTTGAGCTCTCCGACAGTTTGCTTTTGAAACCACTTATTTAAAAATAACTTACAATTAAGCACTGTATTTTGAAATTTGTCTAACAGCATAAAAACTTCATTCATTAAGGGCAGATATTTTACTCTGCTATTTTCCCATTCCATGATGCTGTGGATGGTCACTGAACACTGCTTTGAAGTGGACCGTAAGGTTGCCATTCATTAATTTACCAGGTTTATTTCTGAGGGCATTTGACTTGCTTTGGCAGCCAGACTGTTAATAGTTAGACAACATTATCATTCCTCTGTGTCATGGAGACCACTGACATCCATGTATGAAAGCAAGCAGGCATATACCCCTGGGTGAGAAAACTGGCAAAGAGAGGAGATGCAGATACGAGCTGACTATTGTCCTTCCGGGCTGTGGCCCTGGCAAGCAGCAGTCAGTGGCCAGGTACCAGCTACCACGCAGGCCTTGGTTATCGCTGCTCCTCAGACTGTAGAGATAGAAAGCTGCCCGCAGCTATGCAGAAAGACAGACACAATGACCCCAAACACAGATTCCCAAGGCCATCTGTAAGTCCACTGGTTTAAGTAAGACTGCATTTAAAACAAGGTCTGTTAAGTTGTTGTAAGATCTAGGTCTGATTTAAAAAAAAAAAAAACTGGTATGCTAAAATCCACTTAAATTAAATTCCTTTTAAGAAAAGTGCACATTCAAATTTTGATGCTCTACCAAGGTTACCTGTGTTTGTTGAGTCTTTCTATCTGAGGATAGACATACCTTTAGAGAGCGGACGGAGTCGTCAGCCAGACCAATCACATTAACATAGAGGAGATTGCTGTGTTTCAGGAACAGAACGCAGTGGTCCTTAAACATGTCCAAGTCTACAACCTTGGTGTTTCTCTTCATTGTGAAAAATAAATCCCAATTCATAATAGCAGGGGCGTCAGCTGCAGTCCGCATCAGCTGTGTGAAGGTTAGAGGACATGTAGGTGACAGAAGACTAAGGCTGCAGAGCTCAGGGTGAGGTCACTGAGGAGGAGACCACACCAGCTGCCACTACTCTAGGATGAACTGTATCAGGGACAAAGTGTGAATGTCACAGTTTAGCCCAGCCAACCAGGGGACAATGGATACACTGGGATGCCTGCCTGAGACTGATCCAAACGCCATCTCACAATCGAGCTGAAGTGTGCTCTTCTAAGCCAATCAAGTTTGGCTTTTGAGACACGAACAGCATAGAATGCTTCACTTACTGATATTTTATATACAGTTATAGTAGAAAAAGAAGTTAGCTCTATGGGGAGGGAAATAATGGAAGGGAGGTGGGGCTTGTATAGCAAGGAGGCTGGTGGGGAAAGCTGACATTTTCAGGAGCCCATCCCAAACGGGAACAAGCAGGATCGAGAACTACCTTGAATTCTGTAGGTTCTCCAACATTAGTCAGGATGTACAATTCGTCATCTCGATGCTCAACATAGTAAAGCATCCCATGGATTCTCTTCTGAATGAGCATTGGTGGGTCCCACGGGCTCAGGCCATCGATGAGCCACACCTCGGAAGTCGTCTTGTTCATGATATTCAGGGTGAGGAAACGACTGTCTTTTGTAAGATAGAGGAAAACAAAATAGCTGCAAAGAGAAAAAGCATCAAGTTCTTGCTTACTGGGAAGAAAGTCGAGTAGGAAGCACAACTTACTCATTCTGGAATATCATTAGCTATGTAAGAGGTAGGGCTGAGATGGCTCACACAGATTTCCTATATATATATATATATATATATATACATTCCCATAAGTACAGTTAAGTAAGGGGTGCATTTAGAAGTAGGAAGGTCTGCATGCAGCTCCGCTACACACTCTGAAGCCTCTGGAAACAACGGTGTCGTTTGGAATGGACGCTACCATCCACAACCTCTCAGCACCTCAGACGAAGTTACAATATACTAAAAACTGAACAAGAAAGGTTTTGGAAGGGCTAGATAGATGACTCAGCAGCAGTTAAGAGCACTGCCACTCTTCCAGAGGACCTGGGTTCAATTCCCAGCACCCACATGGCAGCTCACAGCTGTCTCTAGCTCCAGTTCTAGCGCAGCCAGCGTTTCTCTTCTGGCTTCTGTGGGTACTGCGCACACAGGTGCTACACTGATGCATATGCAGGCAAAATGTCCATCCAATTAAAAAAAATGTTTATTCAAGTTCAATCTTACAAGCATCTATGAAGTAATTCTAAAGCTCCTTGCAGGTGGGGTAGGAGTTACTACTGGCTTTTTCTCTCCTTCCTCTTCCTCCTCCTCCTCTCCCTTCTCCTCCTCCTCTTCCTCCTCCTATTCCTTCTCCTCCTCTGCCTCTTTAGCTTTCTTTTGGTTTTCAGAGAGAGGGTTTCTCTGTGTAGCCCTGGCTATTCTGGAACTCTCTCTGTGTACCAAAGCTGGGCTCGAACTCACAGAGATTCGCTTGCCTCTGCCTTCCAAGTGCTGGGATTAAACACCAGTGCGCTCAGCTCTAATTCTCTTTCTTATTAGGACCCAACATAAGAGAATCAGCGGGTGGAGAGCTAAGTTGCTGTTTACGTGCTTTCCGAGTCCCGTACATCCGGCCTGTTTCCCTGGGATCTCTGGGCTCTGGACCCCAATAGTCCTCAGAGACCAGTCATTGTCCTTGCTTTTTAAAGTCTAGACCTGTTCTTAGTGAACAGGATTTCTGCAGGGAAAAAAACCGTGTAATGGTAGCAGTGTGTGTGTGGAGGGTTGGGGGTGGGATGGCCAGTAACTATTCAGTGACTTAAAAATCAGATTGTTTTTTTAGCATCTGCATAATACAGTTTTCATTAGAATGTATAGAATTTATGGCTCTAGAAATAGAAATATTTGAAAACAAAGAGTCAATATTTAAAATGCCCTTTAGGAATATATTAGCCAGCACTTTCCTAACCATGAATTTAAGAGACATTCTGCCATCAAAATGAAAACCTGTCTTTAAATAACCAACAAAGAAGTAGAGAAAACAAAGATGGTGGACCCTTGGCTGACAAGGGCTCTTTGTGGCCATATTTATAACTCTTTCTTGATCAGGCATCCCAAATTGATACAATTTGGCAAACTCTGTAGATTAGTTCTAGAAGGTAGAATGATACAGAGGTAGTTCTCTCCATTCCCAACAGTTCAGGTCAGTAGTGGGACAGGGGAGGCACTGGGGGCAGGGAGGGCGGCGGCAGGCTGGCACCTGGGGTCTTTCTCTGTGTAGAACCGCTCATTGCGTTTGTTGTCACCAAACGTGGCTCGGTACACATCGTGACAGCGAAGGTTCCTCTGGAAGGTGTAGAATAAGACATCTTCATCTTCTTCATCCTTCACCCATTCTGAAAGGCAGGAAGGAAAGAAAGAAAGACACAGCTACCCGTGTGGCTTAAGATGGCGTAGTGCTCAAGTGCGGGATGCCCAGGGTGGAGCCGGTAGCTGATCTGCGCATCCGCGCACTGCGGAAGCTTCGAGTTCAGATACAACCCAGAGGGCACATAAAAGCTGCGGCACTGTCGCAGGTTTTCCCTTACCAAGTCCCCACCACTCAAGCTCCTAAACAAGACCCCTGACTCGGTGGTAAGGGAAAGGATCGGAAAGGTCACATTTGCTCTTGGGAGATGGCTGCTTAACTCTGAAGAAATACCCATCAATTTCTCTTCACTCTGTGCTCAATGTCTGCTTCCAGGGGACTACAACAGCTCAAACCACAAACGCTATCTGTCTGGGGAGAAATAAGGGTACCCGAGACTGAGTCCCTAGCACCCACATGAAAAGCTGTGCATGGCTGAAATCCCAGGAACGGGGGCTAAGAGATGATCACAAGGGCTTGCTGGCTAGTCAGTCCCCTCAGCCAAAATGGGGAGCTTCTGGTTCAGTGGCCGAGTCTGTCGCAAAGGACAGTGGCACAGCATAATAAAGGAAGGCAGCCAATTCCTATCCCAGCCTTCAGAGAAGCAAGCATGTACACTTGTACACTCACATGTATGTAACACAGATACCACACACACACACACACACACACACAAGATGATTTGCACATACAAAAGAATATATTAGGTAGATTATAATTTCAGTTTTCAATATAATACAAAGGATCTAATTAAGCAATTCAGAAAATAATGGCAATGTAATATAGGCAATGATGATAAATGATAAAATTTAAAGCTAGATCAATACTAAAAATGTCAGTTTCTATTGATGTCAGCTAATATGTTCCAGTTTTGAGGAGTGATTTTGAGTCATGTACTATATTAGCTATCCATGATGAAAAAATAAATATAAAAACAAAAGTAACAATAAAAATAATCCAAATTCAAGGTTGAATAAAATATCAAGAAGCAAAATCTGTAAAACTTCAGTCTGCATAATAAACTGGCCAAGAATTACTATATATCAGAATACACATGGAGGACTTAGATTAGAAGTGGCTTAAAAACAGGAGCCCTACTTTATTTAAGATGTGTTTTGCATATCATCGGAAGCCTGTGTGACTGTAGTGATGTCTGTGTCCTAGTGCAGGTGTGGAGGTGCGAGGACAGTTTTCATGAGTGTTGGGGCTGACGTCAGTTCATCAGGCTTGTGTGGAAAGTGCTTTGACCCGCAAAGCCTCTTGACAGCTCATGAAATATTTATTTTTAATTATGCATACGGTGTGTCTCCATGTGGGTCTCTGTTGGATCCCCCAGGAGTTAAGAGCTACAGGTGGATCTGGGTTGCCCAGCACGGACACTGAAAACTGACCACAGGTCCTCTACAAGAATAGCAGACATGCTCTTAGCCACTGAGCCACCTCTCCAGTCCCCCGTGAACCCAGTGGTGCAGTAACTCACTTAGAGCCACAGTTAAAGGAGGGAGCACTTTGTAAGAAGAACGCCATAGGAAGATGTGCAGCCCAGAGGGAAACAGACCTGGCCCTGATAGCATTTCCTTCGCTACCCCATGTGAGCGGCTCCCTACGGCTGTCTTCCCAGACTACTTGGTGGCTTACCAAAGCTGGACACGTTGGGGAAAGAGGCTTCCATGGCAGGCTGATCGCTGAGCTTCACCACTATGCAGGTGGAGGTTTCAGAATCCTCCGTCCTTATCTTAGCAGCCACGTACTTCTCATCAGGAGCAACTCGGATGCAATCGATGAAGGGCTGCTCCAGTTTAAGTTCTTCCAGGTTGAATAAAACTTCATAATTATCACTGTCAGCTGCACAAAGGGAGTAGGGAAGAGAGAACTCCACAACATATCCTTGTAATTCATTTTAAACTATATCTTAATGTGTTAAAATGACATTCTCTGAGGTCACAGACTGATGTCCTTCTACAATTATTAAAAATATTTTATTCAATATTATTCTATGTATCAACCTATGAGCTACTGTCTTAGTCTAAGACAGTGGGTCGCAGTCTTCCTAACGCTGTGACCCTTGAACACAGTTCCTTATGTTAAGACCCCTTAACCATAAAATTATTTTTGTTGCTCCTTCATAACTGTAATTTTGCTATTGCTATGAATCATAATGTAAATACTTTTGAAGTTCGAGGTTTGCCAAGAGGTGGCAACCCACAGGTTCATAACCACTGGTCTAGTATTTACCAAATTTACAAAGAGAACATACCTAACACATGTAACACATGCAAAGTGCCTAGCACAGCACCTAGACAGAACATACTTCAAACATGTTGGACCCCATCTCCCTTCTCTGTGTTAAAGCTCCTGAATGTGGGTCGTTAACTGTACCTTAAGACAACCCAGATAGTAAAATCCACTCAGTTAAAAAGCTTAGAAATAATTTTTAACAAAGTCTATTCTAATAGCTTTGAGCAACTGTTATGTGTCAAGCCTAGTGAACAACTGACGCCGGAAGCCAGGTCATCAGTGAGGAAGAACTGTAGTCTACCTTCTTCGTCTTTGGAACGGACCAAGCAGCAACCTTCTTGATAATAGACAAAGCCGCCATGTTTAATCTGACAATAAGGAGAAAACAAGACTTACTTGAGAGTAATTTAATTATTTAATGGTTTGACTACTTCAGATGAAGAGATGACCCTACCATAGAGTCAGATCTACTGAGGTATGTGAATGAACGATGAAACGGACCGTTTTTACAACACAGGTAGCAAGAAACAGCTTTCCTAAGTTCAGAATTGTTGGTGATTTCCAATACATAAATGCAAGGGCATAACAAAACCTATGCTGCTCGTCTAATATCTGTATAGTGAGACTCAATTAACAATATCAAGTAGCATCATAACGATAATCTAAAACGATACAGACAAAAAAACTCTGGCTAACCTGAAATGCCAACCAATATTCTGGTATCTTTTCTTTTACAATCACTGTCGTCATCGACTTGATTTTATACGAAGTATATGGTGGTAGGACAAACAGTGTTTGAGATTAAGAAATTAAATTTTTTTTTCTTTTTTTTTTCGGAGCTGGGGACTGAACCCAAGGCCTTGCGCTTGCTAGGCAAGCGCTCAACCACTGAGCTAAATCCCCAACCCCAAGAAACTAAATATTAACTATACACGTGTGTGTGTGTGTGTGTGTGTGTGTGTGTGTGTGTACGGAGTTCTTGTCTAACACCTGAAATGCAGCTGACTGACTACCTCACTTCAGGCGGTGTAAGCCACACTATATTACGGCACCTTTTGGATCTGGGTCATCCTTGCTATTTGTATTTTACTGTGAACGTGACTTTCACTAATAATCTGTGGGCTGTTTTTCAGTTTTACTAAAAAATTTTCAATCTTTTTGTTCAATTTATTTCAGTTGAGTATTTATGACTGGTAAGTATAAAATGAGTAACTGTGTACTTAAGCTTTACTAAAGAGAATTTCCTTTTATTAAAATATAGACAGGACATGTAAATACTTCTGAAATAACAAAGAAATGAACTGTTGTATATAACTTCTTGGGATTTCCACGAATTCACACTCGAGCTGCTGCTCCCCTGCATCTTCCCAGAGTTCACCTACTACCCTGGGCACTTTATCTTACGTTTTAACATACAGATTGTGTTCTCTCTTGCTGATGGCTGAAGGTGTTCAGCATGCCTGACAGGCCGAGCAGGACCTGATCTGGATGGGGTGCTCTGCCTAGGAAGTGCAAGGTGCCTCACTCCCTGAACTGACCACACAGACAGCCCTCCTGGAAGACACTGCGTAGCTCACCTCCGCATTGACGATTTCGTACTCTTCCTGTGGCTGTGTTTCTAGCCTTGTCCTCACTTTTTCAAATGCATCCATGTCTTCAGAAATGGAATTTTCACTCTCTGGCTTAACAGGCAGAAGATCCTAGAAACATTTTTGGTGGTATGATCAAAACCTTCAAAACCATGGGAAGTGTCAGCTCTTAGGATTGTTACATTTTTCATGCAGGCGTATATTGTTAAGTGTTTTATAGAGTGTGTTTTATAAATCTTGTCCTTTCTTAAGATCATCAAAAAAAAAATGACACTTGATGCGTTACAAGTATGAGTCCTTAAGATACTTCTAGAAGCAACAAGAAGCCCAGGCAATGTTCAGAAACACTACATACAGTTAAGGAGGAAAGAGAATCCTTTGAGCTTTTACATCTTTAATCAGAATGAGCCGCAGGGGGGAAAAGCCAGTTGAGTTTTGTAAGTACCATACTATCCTACAAGGAGGGCAGTGTCAGAGAGGAAGGTATTTCTTAACTACTAGCTGTAGGTTACTAATTCAGAGAATTACAATATTTATCCTGATAAATTTATTTATTTATCTATTGATAGAACTGTCCATTAGATCAGAGAGTGGCTCAGAAGACAAGGTCTCTCAATTTCTGACACAGGGTTTTTCTATAGTCCTAGCTGTCCTAGAGCTCACTCTGTAGACCAGGCTGGCCTCAAAAGCCAAGATATCTGCCTGCCTCTGCCTGCTGAGTGCTGGGATTAAAGGCCCGCTCCACCTCTGCCTGGCTCCTCCCTTTCTGTTTAAGGGTTAGTTTATTATGAAAAAGGAAGCAAAAACAACGGAACCTAGTGGTAAGTAGGGATGGATAAACAAGGCCATCATCCACCCACACTTCTGGGGGCCTCTCCTGCTGAGCACCACCACCACTGGGTAAGGCGGAGCCCTCAAGTGCCAATGTGTAGAACATTCACTCAACCAACACTCCACTGCTTTGCCTTGTTTAAGCAGAAGAATTTCAGTCAAGATGTCTGATTCTTTAGCTCTTTGCTGGTTATGACAAGTGCAGAGAGACAGTGCCAGGGTGGCAGGGAGCCCCTTGTAAGCTGATTCATGCTTACTGCTGAAGAACGCTCGCTCGCTCGCTCGCTCGCTTGCTCATGGCACTTAACAACAATGTTGAGACCGTAAGGTACATATGTAGATTAGATTTAAGAAGCGTACAACCTAAAAGGAAGTACAATAGAACAGAAAACCCATCAAAACAGACTAAACGGGAAAGAATTACTTTCACAAAGTCACTCTTTAAAAACCTTGGGGATGCTCTAATGGCTTGGATTAGATTTAATGAGTCATCAGAGCAGCTATGGCAGTCTTAATTTTCAGTATCTACTTTCTTTTAAAATTATCATATATTTATTTCTTTCATATTGGGGGGAGTCAGTTCTCTCCTTCACTACGTGGAACTGAACCCCACTGGCAAGTCCTGGCAACAAGCTCGTGAGCCAATGAGCTTCTTACCAGCCTCTCCACGTCTCTCTTCAAGCACAGCTGTAATTTTTTGAAAAATTATTTGCAGTCAAAATAATGAGGGTTTGACATATTTATTTTCCCTCATGTTCTTGCATTTTCATATGTACATGGCTGATGTTTGGAGTAAGGCAATATCTATCTGTCACCCTCTGAAATGGCCTGGGATGGTAACTGATAAAGCAGAATATGGCTGCAAGTTTGTCTTGAAAGTCTCTTGTGGAGAATGAGAAGCTCTGAAACTGAGGTCTGAATTCCGAGGATACTGCTGGTCTTCCTGGAAAGTTTTCTTTTTCCTTTTTTAAGACAGAATATTGTGACTCTCAGACTGCACTGACATTTGCTATGTCTCAGGAGGAAGGTGACCTTAACATCTGGCCCTCCACCACCTCTAGCGGGCGGGACTACAGTTGAGTGCTGTCACTCCAGTTTGTGGTCTGCGAGTCTGAGCCAGGGCCCCGTGCACGCTATCCGATGAGCCGAACTCCCTTCCCTGCTGAACCCTTCAGAAGGTCTCATGTACAGTATCACTTTTTCAGGAGCAGAAAGAAGACCTTTTACCTCTTTCCACAGGGCCCAACAAAAACCCACCTTAACTATGACAGGTATTAACAATCAAACTTTATTGTGGGAAAGATGTTAAACTCTAAAGACATAAAATTGTGACGTAGGAAAACAGAATGGAGATGAGATCATTAATAAGTGGCTAATTCCAGATCTCAGCTAAGGACAGCACAAGGTAGGCTTGGAAAATCCTGTACCACAAAGGAAGTATTCTCAGGATAACAGAGGCATGCCAACAGGACACAAGGGACAGTGCAAAGGGGTGTCCACTACCCACATGTGGGATAATTTGAGCATTGAAAAGAATAACAACTAATTGGTTACAATACACTGAAGAAGCAAAATCCACACAAATGAACAACAAAGTCTGTATCCGTAAAAATTAAAATCGAAAAAGAACCTTAAAGAGCCCTTACAGAATGACACGAGGTAACAAATGAGGAAGTATCATAGCCCAATCACTTGAAGTGCTCTGGTGAAGCAGATAGGGCTGAAACCCTTGACAAAGGGAACCACTGGGGTAGGAGTACTGTGTAGCGTCTGCACGGCACCAGAGTTCCTACAGACAGAAGGATGTCCTAGTGGCCAGAGAGACAACCAGCAGTCAATGCTTTAGCTAAAACAGTCAAACTGACTCTGCGCCTCCCAACAGAACAGTCCAAGATGAGGGGAAACTGCATGTCTCAATAAAACTGCTTAACAAAGAAAATGGAGAGAGAAGCAAGAACAGAGAGCTCTTCCGTCATCCCTAAAAGCCTACTAAAAAAGACAAATGTGTGGTAAAACAAGGAAAAGAAGACAAAGGGCATTACACATGAAAACCATGGAAACAGTTTCAACAGATGAAACGTCTCCACTTTAATGTATCGTATTGGTCATCTAAGGATTTCACACATGCATATAACCTATTTTGACCATATTTACCATCAGGCCCACCTCCACCGACCCACTCCCTGCCTAGCTCATGTCCCCTCCCCCTTTATAGCCCACAGTGGACACATCTGTGCTGCCCATATACTCCTCAGTGTGGTGGGCCATCTACTAGAACATGTTCCACCTAACAGGGGCCACATGTGTAATAAAAATGGGCTTTCCCTCCTCAGAATTTGTCGGCTGTCGCCTGCTCCTCAGTTAGGGGAGGGAACCTGAGTCCCTTGCCTCCCCATGCTGCAATACTGACTGGGGCAAGCACCACAGCCTCTGTGAGATCATCATTTGAGTTTGACCTACGTCGGCTGTACAAAGAACTCTTGCCTCAGCTATTCCTACCTCTGTGCCTCCCTCATTGCCCCCCCCCCATTCAAAGGGAAAAAAACTCATAATCAACCATTTAAGAAAACAGAAAACAAGGTAAAATTATTCAATTGGCTTCATTAGAGTAATATAACCTGACACTAAACTCAGTGACAAGGCAGGGCGAAGTCTCCCCCTTTGTCCACTTGAGCTGTCGCTTGCTTGTTTCAGTTCTTCCAATCTTAAGTCTAAGCTCACATGCACACTGTCCCTGAGCCCAACCCCGACCTTCTCATCTCACTTAGGGTGTGCTTACTTCCTGCCATTCCCTGAACCTCCTCTTCTTTTGGTTCTCCACTGTACTGGTCACCTCTAACTCATTATTCTTTTTGTTTCAGAAAGAAAATTTCATTTAGCCCAGGCTGGCCTTGGATGTCCCTTTATGGTATGTAGTGGAGGATGACCCTAACAGCCATCCTGCCTCTTCTTCTTCAGTTCTGGGATCTCAGAAGCTGGCACTATGCCCAGTTGTTATGCTGGTTGAATCCAGGACTTCTAGCAGGCTAAGCAAACCCTCTACCGATAGGGCTACAAGCCTAGCCCTCACTTGATTATTCTTATCTTCATTTCCATTGAAAAACAAATTTAACATCCGTGAAGGCAGAGATCTTTGTCTTAGTCATGGATTGGCTAGAACAGCACAGAAATCTAAGCAGGGAGAGACAGGCTTTTCGAAGGGAAAAGTATGTACTTTTGGGAGACACTAGTGAGAAATCATGAGACTATTATAAGACAGAAGGACAAGATCATTAGTTTTCCCCAAAAGGGTAGAAGAGCATCAACCGTGGGCTTACAAGTAAAGCACTGGAAAGCTCCTGGGTTGGTCTCAACCACACCCAAGCAGCAACCACACAAAACCAGTCTTAAATAAAATGGGATTGACCTATTGTTTGCAAAACAAAACCATTAATAGTAAGAATTCCAACAGGTATGTGACCAAGTAGAGTTCTTCATAAAAATGATAAGAATGACTGGATTATTCATCATTGGAAAAGTCTACTGGTGTTATCCAACACTAATACAGAGATAAACTCCTCTCTCTCTCTCTCTCTCTCTCTCTCTCTCTCTCTCTCTCTCTCATCCATCCACATATCCATCCATCCATCGTGTGTGGAGGTCAGAGAGCAACTTGCAAGAGTCAGTTCTCTCCTTCCTCTATGTGAGTTCTAGGGATGGGACCCATGTCCTGGACTCAGCGTTGGCAAGTCAGTGCCCTTATCTGCTAAGCCATGTCTCTCACCCCAAAAGGTAAATCTTGAGACCCTCTAAATAAACAGAAAATTATTTTACAAATTTGAAAATGTGTTAAAACCTTAAATTTGGAAACAAAAAGACTCTCTTGACAGTTTCTGGTAGTTGTCTCACATGAAATATTAAACCTATAATCAACACATCCCTCCTCCTCCTTTTTATTTTTGAGACAGTGTTTCTCTGTACAGCCCTGGCTATCCTTGAACTCAGAGAACCTCTGCTTCCTGAGTGCTGGAAAAAAAGGGGTGTGCCACCACACGCTGCTAAATTCTTTATCTTGTTCAAATTGTCATGGTGAATTATTTCTGAAGTTATTTATTTGTAGGAAGAACAGTGCAAGGAGGAATGGAAGGTAAGGGCAATGGTCTCTGTTCTGACTCTACTCTCTGAGTATCACTGGCAAATGTAAGGGCAATGGAGGAAATCCTAGGATTGGTTAACATGCTATGGTAACCAGATACTGGCTGAAAAGAACGTTACAACTAAACAAATCAGAGTTAGATCAGCGGCACTTAGTCACCAAGAATCTCCACTTTCTAAATATAGATATAGGGTCAGTGGCAGGCAGGGCTTGCAGTTTAGTTACCAAAGGAACTTAGAAAAAAAAATCAGACTTCTGGCTGGATGTGAGGCCTATAATCCCAGTTCCTTGAAAGGCTAAGGCAAGAGGATTGCATGAACAATAGTTTTGCTCAACACAGAAAAATCTTGCCTCAAAAATAAAGGAGAAACTAGATCCTTAGCCTACAGCCATTCTGATTTAACAGAGATGGCCTGAGATCTAGCAATCTGCATTTCTACAAAGCTCCCAGGATTCCTGGCACATGTCTAGAGTGCAGAAGTTGGTATAAAAGATCCCAAAGTTATATGATAATCTGTTGCTAAGATAACAAGGCACAGTGAGGTTGGAGTTTGATTAAGATCCCTGACTAGTCTAGAGTCATACTAGCTCTGGCCAGTTCTTTTCCTTTTCATTATTTCTGTTACATATGATGTCGTCTCTTGTTATTCTGTTAACTTATGTAAGTAGTTGGTCTTTAAATAGATCGATTAAAGGCCTTCTACTTTACTCTAACCTGTAAGAGGAGACACATTTGGAACTCAGAGGAACCTCCCAAAAGAAAGAAAGATGCATTTTTGTCCTCAGAGTATTTTCATAGCTATGGGATTATCTTTTGAAAAGTTTCCCCAGGTCTCAGAGCATAAATGAGTAAACACCCCACCATTTTGATCATTTCGTTTGTCAGAGAAGGAACTGTTGACACACAAAACGCAGGGAAGCAGAGCAGTTTTGTCAGGGGAAGAGGTTCCTAAAAGAGCTTCTATTTGTAGAGTTGCTGTCAGGTCAGTTTCTAGGAATCTATGACAAAATTAACAGTTGCCTCAGAGACAAATGGTTTCAGAGAACCTCTTGGCTTAGGGTCTGAGCTAACCTCACAGCTGCTACTCTGATGGTAACTCCTCTTACTATTTATAATCTGAGACAAAAATGACAAAATGTTCTACTCAAGATGCACGATAAAGCAACTCAAAGGCTTAGCCCAGTAGGTAAAGCCTTAAGCTTTATGAGCATACAGTATTGTAAGTCTACATTAAGAGACAAAAACAAAAAACAAAACAAAACAGAAAAGGAATCTTTAAAGTTTCTAGGTGCATACAGTTAAGAATCATAGAGCCAAGCTAACTTTCCAAAGGAAAGCAATTTAAAAGACTGAAATGTTGGAAGTCCAGGAAGGGAGAGGACCAACATGAAAAGCTAAAGGGAAGAGACATATATGTGCATCAAATAGTTAGCTAAGAACAACCATGGAGTAAAAACTAAAAACAAAAGCTAAGAAGTGCATGCTGACAGGAGCTGGATATAGCTGTCTCCTGAGAGGCTCAGCCAGAGCATAGCAAAAATAGCTGCGAATGCTAGCAGCAAACCATTGAACTGAGAATGGGATCCCTGTTGCAGGAATTAGAAAAAGGATTGAAGGAGCTGAAGGGGTTTGCAACCCCATAAGAACAACAATACCAACCAACCAGAGCTCCCAGGGAGTAAACCACTACCAAAAGAGTACACATGGACTGACCCATGGCTCCAGCTGCATATGTAGCAGAGGATGGCCTTGTTGGGCACCAGTGGAAGGAGAAGTCCTTGGTCCTGCCAAGGTTGGACGCCCTCCCCCGCCCCCGTGTAGGGGAATATGGAGGGGTAGTTGGGGGGGAACACCCTTATAGAAGAAGGGGAGGGGGGAGGGATTAGGGGGCTTATATCTGGGAAACCGGGAAAGGAGGGACTAACATTTGAAATATAAATAAAAAAGTCCAATTTAAAAAAAAAAGGAAAAAAATTTCAAAGCAAACCAAAAACAAAACAAAAAAACAAAATTAGGTAAGATAAGATTAATTTAGAATACATTTGAGTGTTCACCAACAGGTGGATACACAGAATGTAGATTTCTATAAAAAGCGTTATCTCTATAGAGAGGGCGGAGTTATGATACATTCTATGGCATTGAGAAATCCTAAGAACATTAGCAAAGGAAAACAAACCAGATAAAGAAAAGCTAAGTAGGGTTGGGGATTTAGCTCAGTGGTAGAGCGCTTGGGCCCTGGGTTCGGTCCTTAGCTCGGGGGGGGGGGGGGATGCTAAGTATTGTGTGCCTTTGCTCACCCCAAAACACTAGATAGGTAAATCCATGGATGTAGGAAACAGATTAGATGTCTCAGGGCTGAGGGAAACACACTGTTGTGGGATGTCTTGGGGAGGGCCACAGGATAAGGTTTTGGAAATAGTGGTTATAGCTGAATTACAATCCTGTGACTGTACTAATGCCTCTGGGCTCCACACTGAAAGTAGCTAGAGTAATAACTTTAAAAATATACAATCTGCCACAATTAGAGGAAACCAAAACAGATACAACAATGACTGACATGGTCAAGGAATGCTACGATACTGTAAATTCTAGCACCCCAAGTGTAGTGAAAGGAGTCTGAGGGACAGAGTTCAGAAGGAGAGGATATCTGTCAAAGCAGCAAGCGGGTGAACAGCTTGATTTCAAGTTAAGTATGGTGACCATGTAACATGACAGATTAAATGGGACACTTTTGAGAGGAGAGAGGACTATTAATAATCACACAGAGCAACAGGTGACGGCAGGCCTGTCTCAGGCTAACTGGAATACATGGTTACTCTCTCTACAAGTGCAACCAGTTGCTCAGGGCTGAAGTCAAGCCCACAGTTTGGGGCCAGACAGAAAAACAGTCAGTATTTTCAGTTGTCCAAAATGCATGATAGCTTTTCATTCCTTTGTATCGAGAAATAATGCACAACTACATAGCACTTTTTGACGGTGACTAACCTGGGAGTCATACAAGAATTGGTATATTATTAGGTTTATTGAGAGGTATAATTTGGTGTTTTAGTAATTTTAGAAAGCTATATTTTAAAACACATTTACAGGTACATTAAAATTTGAGATCAAATCAGCTTTCAATCAATCTGCACTTTTATATACATTATATGTATGTATATATAAAGCTATAGTTTTATAGGTTCACATATGGCTTTTTATACTCATATTGACTACAAATATACTCATATTGATTACAAATCTTAAAGTCAAATTAGAATTACTGAGAAAATTAGTAATGGATACCTTACCCATTATTTATGAACTAAAATTAGTATTAATGGCCTACAAATAGATTAATTTGAATAGTCCATACCTTACGTGAGAAGCTCCGACTTGGGATGTTTCGTGCTAATTCTGATATCTTGGGTTTATTCTGCAGACACTTGGTTAGCCGATAGTTTTTCAATCTTAGTCTATTGTAATAAGGGTCAGCGACGTTACAGTAATTCTGTTTCGGCATGCATTTCCCAAGATGAGGAATGCTATACTTCAAAGCTCCGAGAAATAATTTGGTCGTCTGCTGCATGGTGGCAAATGGCAAAGTCCCTGGTTTTTGCTTCCTTAGGGGCTGCCAGCACGTGAATGATTTCATACGAATAATTATACAGTAATGGGATATTACAGCATTTGAGGCCTCCACATTTTATCCCTCCCCTTTGGTGTCATGAGCCCCTTAGGTTACAAATAATTGTAGACATCTGATAACTTAGGTTAAATGCATTTAAAAACTTGTATGAGTTAAGTTCATTCAGATCATACTTCTTGGCAGGCGTGACTTAAACATGTCATCTGTCAAGTCAGTTTTTCTAGGGTCAAACTAAGCAGCAGTGACTCTGGAGAACGTATGGGCAAACTAAAACAAAAAAAAACAGAAAACAAACAAAATAAAAATTTGCAAACGAGTAAATGGACTTAGTCGCAATCAGGTACTCAGAGGGGGTTCAAAGGCAAAGTGGCTTTCAGCTTACATAATTCTGGGCATATCTTTGGTATGTGAAAGACAAACTGGAAAAGCCTGAATCACTTCAGAAAAGGGGGATTAATATTTGTTGAGTGAACCTAGGCGCCAGATACTTTTCACACAGCTTCACATGTACTTGACGAGAAAGCTAGAGTGCTGTTCATGGTTGAGGGGACCCAAGGGTGGCTCTGGGGAGCTCAAGACATCTTCCCAACTCACTTGATACATCGAAACGCCCAATTGACTTGACTCCTCCTCTTGTACATGAGCGACATAAAAGGATAATTAATTAAAAACAACTGCAAGATGAAAAAATAAAATGTAGGGTCATCTTTGGTTTCTGCTGGAAGGTAAGTTCATTTTACCTGCCATAGCAGAGACCCAGGTTTAAGTCTTGGGCCTTGCACGTTAACTACATCTGGACTCAATTTCATCACTTGTGAAACATTAATCATAATTAACCATAGCACTTATTCTCTGGGGTTGTTGTTTTGTAACAAAACCAGACAATTTAGGTTAAAAACTGAGTCCCAGTACCTGGCACGTAGTAACCACTCAACAAAAGATCGTTAATATTATTAGCATAGGAATAATTTAGCTATGTTAAACACTGTTGAGCATAATTAGAGAAATCTTCCTTGGTAGCACAACAACACTGCGTCAGTTTTGCCATAGATCCGACCAGCTATGACGCCCCCTCCCCCCCTTAATCTCTTATGTCGCAGCAAAATAATGGGCCGGTGGAGCAGTAGCCTAGAAGAAAAATGCTCTTAAATCGCTTAATCTGTCCCCATAGCCTAATCCATTCACCCACCATCTTCATGGTGAAGACAGAGTGCAAGGATAGGGGTACAGGTGGGGTAGGCAAATGGGTGTTCCCAGGAGCACCTACTCATTTCCCCGTGCAACTGTGCCAGCCGGACACGTCGTAGTCTCAGGACGTGAGGGAATGGTACCGTTTAGCATGACAGAAAAGACAGGGATCAAAAAGGGAGTAGGGAAGTGAGGAATGGCTGGAAGGTGGTGGGGAGAGGACTAAGGAAAGGGGACCCACTAGCAACCCTTGTATACGTACGCAAATTGAAAGACAGCTGGACGAGCAAAGGTAGAGAAGACAAATACGAGAACCCGAAGCTCTCAGGAAGGAGCTGCAGTAACCTCAGACTTGTCCACCCGAAGCCTGCCTTCAGCACCCAGCAAGAATGACAACCTACCTCGCGCCGCCCAGAGCTAGTTTGCAGCACGCTGGTCTACGTAACACCAATCCAGCCTGATAGGGAAGCACATTTCGCCATCTTTATTATGGTCAGTGGTGGGCTCTTTCTCTTCCTGGACTCACTCACCTTAAAAGACACCTGAATTTTGGTTTTCTGGTATGATGGCGAGCAAGAGACAAAGCGGGAAAGAAGAAAACAACGAGGAAAGCCCTCTCTGCAGCTATTCCACAGTCCCATCCCACTCCGGCTCGCCCTCACTTAAGATGGCCACCAGAAAACTGGTGCAATGATGTGACGCCGCTGTTCTGGTTGCCAAGGAGACGCGAATACCGGAAATGCGGAATTCGGGGAGGGTGCAAGCAAGGGCTGTGGGCGAGAGGCCCGGCGTCACAGGTCCTGACAGGGAAGAAGTTGGCAGGTCCTGACTGGGGAGAGCTGTGGCGGAGGCACCTCCGGGTCCAGTCAACCCTGGTGATGGAGTCGCAGGTCGCGGTTGCTGGGGATGGAGAGACTGAGGCAGAGGCGGGCAAGGGTCCCATGATTGGCAGTGCCAGCCAAGGGTCGCTGGTCTCGGCGCCCAAGGGGGCTGTCCGGTGGAAGCTCCTGCGACAGGTAAGGGCTAGCGCTCGCCACCTCTGCCTGTAGCCACTCCCCTCTCAGGTACGGGACGCGCCGCCGCGGCTCGCGGTTCTCCGCAGCCGGGTGCTGACTTCCCCTTTCGTCAGGAGCCAAGCGAGAAGCGCCCCCTTGCTTCATCTACGCTGTCCCACCAAAAAAGGGAGAATCTGGCGGGGTTGGAGAGCGGGACAGCCAGAGCGAGGTCCTAGAAACTCAGCTCCAAATAGTGTCCTTTTGCTCGCCTGTCTGATGGGTGGGACCGCCTCTCTTCACCGCGTGCAGCTCTGCTTCCCTGCCCTTTCCATTTTATTTTATTTTTTTGCTTTTTGAGTCCCAGACTGGTTGCGGTCACCGACTTCCTGGGTGCACTTTTTGGTCCCACGTCTCTGGAGAACCTCAAGGTTCACTAATGGGATGGGGACTCTGCCCGCGTTTCCGTGCAATGTACATCGGAGAGTAAAGCGGAGAAGAAAAGCTATTGCTTTCTCTTTTTCCCGCCACTTGAAACTCAGACGTTTATCTTCTAAGTTTGAAGTAGTTATTAGGATACTCGCTGCCCAAGATGTACCAAGGAATCCAAATGTATTGACTCGTTTCTTCCAAACCGCTCCAGTGAAGCTTTATAAGTTTCCTTGGTCTTTGTGTCTCCTCACAGCAATAGAAAAGTAACTAAGACAGTGGCTCAGGGCAATGAGCCTTAGTGTATCATTTTACTTAGTTTTGTTTTTTAACAACCAACCCTATGCCACATGTCATACAACTTCTGTGAACCACCTGGTAGTCCACTGATATAACCTGTGATCACCTGCGTTGTTTACTGTTGTGTACCTGGTCTCTATACCCACAGTTCTGGGAGTTGGCTGGCATGTTGTCACAGTTATGGTAGAAGTGTGTAAGAGAAAGAGGCATGTATAAAACCCTTGCTTACGATGCCTGTTAACATACTGTATTACTTACTAGTGTTATCACTGTGACAAAAATACTAGGCAAAGCAATTTAAGAAAGGGAGGGCTTATGTTGGCTCATGGTCTGATGATACAGATGATCTACAGCAGGAAAGTCAAGGCAGCAGGACCCTGAAGCAGTTGGTCACATTGTGTTAGCATTCAGGAAGAAGAGAGCAATGGATGGATACTAGCTAGTACCTTTTCTCCTCTTTACTTGGCATGATGATAGCACAATTAGAGTGTGCCTCCCTGCCTCAATGACCGTAGTTAGGAAAATCCTTTACAGACATGCCGAGAGGTTAATCTAAGATAGCTCACCCCTTGTAGACAAGTTGAGGATCACTATGAGCCATCTCATAGACTGTTAGTTAAAGGAAGATGCATGGCCAAGCCCAAAGTCAAAGACTTTTTTTTTTTTTTTTTTTTTTTTTGGTGCATCTTAGAGTTTCTATTCCTGCACAAACATCATGACCAAGAAGGAAAGGGTTTATTCAGCTTACACTTCCACATTGCCAAAGGAAGTCAGGACAGGAACTCACACAGAGTAGGAACCTTGAGGCAAGAGTGGATGCAGAAGCCATGGAGGGATGCTGCTTACTGTAAAGCTTGCTTCCCAGCCCTGCTCAGCTTGCTTACTTATAGAACCCAGGACTACCACCAGCCCATGGATGGCACCACCCATAATGGGCTGGGCCCTCCCCCTTGATCACTAGTTGAGAAAATGCCTTACAGCTCAGTCTCATGGAGGCATTTCCTCAGGCGAGGTTCCTTTCTCTGTGATAGCTTCATCTTGTGCCAAGTTGACACAAAACTAGCCAGTTTGAAGTGTCAGGGGAAAAGTGATTTTTTTTCCTGTAATAATTCAGTTGATTACCATTGGATAAACATTTGTAAGTGTTTAAGGTGACTAAACCATGCATGCATGTTTCATCTGTGTTCAGAAGCAGAAAGCTTGAAGAATCTGATCAAGGCTAGGATTTTGTGACTCAAATTGGGAGTGTTACTCAGTGCTAGAACACTTTGCATGTGCAAAGCCCTAACTGTGATCTCTTTCTCTCGTGGCACACTTTCACGATGTGCTGCCTTTATTTTTGCAGCTCCCCGATTCTGACTTTCTGTCCTCCCCAGGACTCCAGTGGTGTCTCAGGGCTCTTTGTCCTAACTGTTTGATGCTTTCTCTGCATCTCACAGTTTTGAGAGAAAACCGTGTGACTGGTACATTGTTGTCTCTAGGTCATGTGATAAGTTGGTGACTTTTGATTCTAGTGCCTACCCTAATTAGGTGAGATCTAGAGGTGTCTGTGTGATCATTAGCTAAAGAACTCACAGACATCTTGTTTTCCTTTTGGTTGAGTCTCAGCTGATAACCGTGATGGTTACTTGCAACTTGAGTCTTTCAATGTTCATCCAGTTAGGCATCCTGATGAAATGATCTAGTTTCCTTAAGAAATATATATATATATATATATATATATATATATATATATATATATATATATATTAAATGACTCTGGTAGGCCACATTTGGGCCAATTGCTTAACAGAATGGAGCTTTTTGGCTAACCCAGATCATCAACCACTTAACAATCCCGGCAGAATTACATAAAGAGGAGGCATGCATGCACAATCTGACCGACGCCTCTAGAAGAAAATACTTTACCTAGAGAGCGGAATTCTTGGCCGAAAGATCTGGATAATGAAGCATCTCATAGTGCTGTTTAAGGCAGGATGCTGTGTGTTAGATTGTCTGTGTTATTGTCTATGTTGAGGGCCTTGAGTTTAGGCTTGGGTCCGCCCTTGACTATGAATGATGACGAACACTTCTTGGTTATCAGTTTTCCATTGTAAGTGAAAGACCGAGGGTCTTTCCCACCTCTGCTTAAAATGAAGATCTCTTCCTGTCTTCTAGTCTCAGCTTTTGGAGTAGTCTCTGCTAACCCTTTACATGCACTAGAATCTGTAGTGACTTGCTCTGCTCACCTCTGCTTTTTATACTTTGAGTCTTCCTTCTTCCTAGTGCTTTTAGATGTCTTTTTTAAGATTTAATTTTTAATTATTTGTACCCAAGAGGAGGAGGAGGAGGCCTGTATACAAGAGTGCAGGTGTCAGAAGAGGGCCTCTAATCCCTGGGCGCGTGTGTTACAGGCCGTTGTGAACCACCTCGCTTGGGTCCAGGGAGCTGAACACGGCCTCACGCTCCCGTGTTCTTAACCTCTGAGCCATCTCCTCCCCGGCTGGATTATCAATATTGTTTAAGACCCTGAGTTACATAGAGAAGGGAGCGTGGACATAGAGTCCCACCCTAACCAAGACGCTGCTTGCAGTTGATACTTGCTGGGAGAAAAAAATCAGCTTCCTCCAATGGGTTCCATCGCACTCCAGGCCAGGCCTCCTTCCCAGAAGTAGCAGGCTAACATCAAAGGACTCCATGAAAGGGGACAGGGCAAAGTGAAAATCCACAGGATAAAACGTCTTTAAGCAAAATCTTTATAGGAAAAAAAAAAAAAGAGAAATCCCTAAAAAGCAATGCATGCTTACCTCAGTTAGCCCAATTATGTTCTCTAAAAAATTACTGAGCTGTACATACTCAGAATTCAGTAATTGTCATAGAACTGGGGAATCATCATGCTGGTTACATCCTTTGTAATTACACTAATTACAGACATATCCCTTGAGTTGCAGTGATAGTTTATTTGAGTTTTAATTTTTTTATTTTACTTCAGTTTTTTGGGGACAGGGTTTTACTATGTAGCTCTGGCTGTCCTGGAGCTCCCTCTGTAGACCATGCTGGCCTCAAACTCACAGAGATCTGCCAGCCTCAGCCTCCCAAGAGCTGGCATTGAAGGTGTGTCCGTATGTACGCTCTTTTGTTTTTTTTTTTTTTTTTTTTTTTTTTTTGGTTCTATTTTTCGGAGCTGGGGACCGAACCCAGGGCCTTGCGCTTCCTAGGCAAGCGCTCTACCACTGAGCTAAATCCCCAACCCCGTTTTGTTTGTTTTAATGTAAACACTCATAGCTGCTTAGCTGTTATCTCATGGTTCCAGAAATTATGCTTGCAGTTTGATTTACTCCTAGGAATATTTTAATTTCTACCCACTACACATACACACACACACACACACACACACACACACACTCACACATACACACTCACATACACTCACACACCCACATACCCACACACACAGACTCATACACACTTGTTCACACACACACAGACACACACACATACACTCACACACACACTCACACTCACACATACACAGACTCACACACATACACACACATACACAGGCTCACACACACACAGACTCACACACACACATACACACACACACCCACACACACAGGCACACACACACACACACTCACACATGCAGGCACAGAATATATTTTTTCTCAGAAGAGTTTGCTCCCATCGTATTGCTGATTTTTCTTGTTCATCCCCCTTTGCATTGTTGACTCTCTTCCAGATCCTGGATTGAGTTTTTCTGCTTATGTCTTCTTTGATATCATTTCATTTTTACTGGTAAATGTTTGAAATTTTCATCTAACATTTTATCAGTATCTTTGAACTCAGTGAATCAGGATCTTTCAGAGATCTCACATTCCCTTGCCCTTTAGTGTTCTTGATGTTTCTGTGATGTAATTTGTAGACGTTGTTTGACCATGTCTTTCAGTTTGCTTGGAGATCTTAGTAAACAGCCTTTCCTGAGGCTCAGTCTTTATTGTTGGACAAACAAATTATTATAACAGCTAAAGAATCAAATTGTATACAATATTGGAATTGATTAGTATTGACAGTGCCTGTAAGTCAAAGAATAGGAAAACTACTATGACCCTATAAATTATTTATGGTAACCGTAGAAATACCAATGACTAGGAAAAGAAAGGAGGCAGGGAAAGAGGAGAACGTAGAGAAACCAAGTTCAGGAAATGGAAGGAAGGGGAAGAGGTGTGCAGAACGTCACGGAGGAGAGAAAAGAGGAAGTGCCAGAAAAGATTAAAAAAGAGGCCCAAGAAGGAGAAAATTCGAAAAAAAAAAAATTGAAGAAGGAGAATTAAAAAAAAATGCAATCTTAAAAACAATTTAAAAATCCTCAGGATGAAGTCAAGTGCTTGCTTCAGCGGTATGGGCACCAAAACTGGAACGGCACAGAGGTGATTGGTATGGCCCCTGCATAAGGGTAATACACACATCTGAGAAGCGTTGTATGTTAGGAAAAAAGTGAGATCAAACACTACTAACAGTAAACCAGGGAGGGTAAAAAACGAGTCTGGGACAGGAGAGCAAAGAACACTTAAAACTGTCTGCTCTTCCAGAAGACTTGGTTTGAGTCCTACTACCTACACAGCTACCCCAGCCCTCTGTAGCTCCAGGTCCAGGGGATCTGAAGTCTTCTTGGGGCCGTCAGAGGCACCAGGCACATACCTGGTGCATAGATGTATATGCAGGCAAAATACCCATACACACAAAATAAAAATTAGAAAGAGAGAAAAGATTGTTTAAAAATGAAAAAGAGGGGCTGGGGATTTAGCTCAGTGGTAGAGCGCTTACCTAGGAAGCACAAGGTCCTGGGTTCGGTCCCCAGCTCCGAAAAAAAAAAAAGAACCAAAAAAAGAAAGAACAGAAAAAGAACCAAAAAACATGAAAAAGAACAGATGAGTACATTAAGCATAGTAAGAAGTAACAATTATAAAAATGTTGCTAAAGGGTGTGTCAGGAAGGTAGAAAGTATAAGGTGCAAGAGAAGGAAAAAGGATGTTGGAGTCGCTTCTTTTTGTGTTCTCCAAAATTGGAGACTTGTGGTTATATGTGCAGGGGTGCGGGGTGTGGAGGGTGCGGTGTCAGTTAGACTTGTAGGCCCTTGATCATATGCACGGGGAATTCTGTAGTTTGTATTGAAGTTATCACATCTGTTAATATGATGTCTTATGTTCAGTTTGACTCCTGGTTCCAACACCCATCCTCACCCCCAACCACCCATATACTCCAGGCTCATCTTGTACAATTTCTGCCATTTCTCCAGTGATGATCAGATATATATGTATAGTTTTAAAAATGTAAGTCAGAAAATATAAGGCTTCATTCATTTATATTATACTCCATTTGGATGTAGAGCTGTAGGGTTTTTGCTAAAAACCCCCTTAATCTTCTAGCTCTATGTCATTTCTCCAAATGTGGAAAACTAATACCAATAAAACTAGTCATTTAATTTATCCTAAAACAAATAAGTACAAGTATACACATGCACACATATACACAGCCACACAAGCACATGCACATGTAACATACACAAGCATACATATACCACACACACAGGTACATATACACAGAAGCATACATATGCTGTGAATGCACACACATGCACACACAGGTGTACACATATGACATGCAAACGTTTGTGCACATGCACACACGCACAACCTAATAATAGCACACCTGCCCTAGCTCTGGCTATTAAAGCTGTTGCTTATCTACTCCGTTCCTCTGATTAACAGATGCCCAGGAGAAAAGTTAATATAAAAACCTTGCTAACTCTAGATTTTTCTCTTACTTAAGGCGTCGGACTGTTAAACTGTTACTACCTTTACTACTCCAGTATGCTTTCAGTGTTTTGTCCATATTTTCCTTGTGTGTTCAGCAGGAAGTTAGGATTATTGGAAGTGAGAGTTTGTTTATCACTTAAAAACTAGAAACTAAAACTTATACCACTTGTATACTATAACCCTAATGTTTGATTTTATTTCAAAGGTTCTGAAGCAGAAACAGCTGGATGACGGCCTGAGACATGTATCTGTGAGAAGATTTGAATCATTTAATCTGTTCTCAGTCACAGAGGCCAAAAACAGGGGAACTGAAAAAGAGGCTGGTGCGTGGGTCCAGTACACAAGCATCTTTTATCCCGAGTACAGCATCTCCTTAAGGTGAGCATTGTCCGAGTTAAGGTCTGTAGAAGGAAACCCATGCACTCAGAGCCCCATGCCTGCTCTGACTTTGCAGCAATCTTTATTAGAACTCGGTTTTGCAACTTGATGTTAGAAAAATTCTGCTGCCTTAGACAGAGTCTCTTATGCTTCTAATTCATAAAAAGCATAAGTATCAAATGAAAGCATCAACTTTAAATACTTTTGAAGATTTCTAAAAGGACCAGCAATTTGGCCCAAACCACTTGACTGGAAGATACTCTCATTGTACTTGAGCTTGTTGCCACTTTATTTCTAAGAACCCTTTTATATTTATCCTGTGTGTTGTCTGTAAGTCTGTATTATAAGCATCAGCATCTAATGATGTCCTACTGCTGTGAAGAGACACCATGACCAAGGCTACTCTAATGAAAGAAACATTTAATTGGAGGCTTGTTTACAGTTTTAGAGATGTGTCTCTAGGACTATAACAGAGAGTCCTGACTCAGCTAAAATTTTGGCCTTGAGGGTTGCCACTTTTATCTCCCTTTTTGCATTTTTCCATATGTCCTTCTGCATTAGTCAAAACAATGTACACTGAATTCCACAGTAGAACATGGTCTTCAATAGATAATCATAGCAACACTAAGAATGGATGGCAGTTGCTATTGTCTACTAGGTGATGTCACTGTCTTGAGTGGTTTCTATGTATTAATGTGTGTCACCATTCATAAATGAGGAAGAACCTGGTTAAGGTCACACAGCTGCTCATGTGGTGATTGGTGGCTGTACTCAATCCAGAAAAATCTACCTATTGATAACCTGTCTGGACTGCACACAGAGTCTGTACTTTTAGCTTCTGTGTAATCTTGCCAGATAGCCACTCTCAGGGCTCTCATATTTATACCCTCTCAAAAGTTCCCAGAATTACAAAAGTCACACATTGGAGAAACTATCTGCAGCTGGCAAAACCACGCCCCTGTTAGTGCACAAGGCAGAACCACACCCCTCCTGGTGCACAAGGCAAGTCATAATCACCTGCTGTGAAACAGCCTTTTATCCCACACCTGGGATTAAGACAAAAATATATTCACAAAACATATCTGCGTTTTTGTTTTGGGTTTTGTTTTGTGTTGAGAAACCAAAATTCTCACTATAATATATAACCCTGTTATGCTAAAGAATTTTACCAGAAATTTCCAGAAGAACCTAGATGGAAGATTTTTTGCCAAAAGCAATTCATTCTTTTTCATTAAAATTTTTGTTCACAATTTTTCACCTGTTTACTATTTTTGTTTATTTTCCATTATCTGCTCAATATGAACCCTTCTGTATCTTTAATTTTTTCAAAAGTTATTTTTAATGATGGGTCTTAAACACTTTAACCTCCCTTTTAGCCCACTACCCACCCACCAGAGGTAGTGGGAAAAAACGAATATGGGGAAGTGGACCTGTTTAGAAATGGTTCTTTGGAGCAGTTCCCATCTGTGTTGTCTGGAAATCAGCAGTTCAGTTCACAGGTTAGCAGGGGCAGCTCGATCCACTTGCAAACACTTCACAGATAACCAGCGGTCCAGTTCGGTAGAGTTGGGATAGCAAACACGAGTGAGCAGTGACACTACCTAGTATAGACAGCCAGGCCTCAGCCTTGGCTCAGGTCAGCAGGAGGGACCTGAAGGGGCGCCAGCAGATGTTTTCAGCTGTGCTTCTCAGGGAAGCGAAGATCAGGGAAGACGTGAGACCAGCAAGTATTGCTCTATAAGTCAGCATAGCTCAGCCTCCACCACTGTCCGTTAAGTCCTATTTATACCCTCCAAACATCCTCTATCGCTCTTGCCTCAGCATGCGGTGCTCTGTCTCAGCTGATGTCACTCTGCCAGTCAGCCAGAGTCTGTGGAAGCGGTAAGAAACTGCAGCACACCACCAGAAGTTTTTTGGTTCGTTTCTCTCTATGAATTCCTGACAAATGCAGCTCAACTATGAAGTATAAAGTGGACCAATACATGTGTGTTGTTAGTGAAGAATCCTTTGTTATGTGTCCTTTCATGTGCTTGTTTTAACAGAATAATATCCTTTCTCCTTGTCTGCTTCAGCAGAAAGTTCCCTGATGAGTCTGCCTTAGTCTTTACCTGTGTCTGCTTAAGGAAAGCACTCATGTGTCTGCCCCCAACAAAACACCATCCAACACAACTGACTTTCCAAAGAACCCTTAAGTTTCCACTGCAGCCCACTCTTATTTTTTCTTTATCGTATTAGCACTTTGACCCTGTTTCTTCTGTGAGATCTCTTAGCAGTGTTATTTGTTTCCTTCAGTATTGAGATAGATATTCTTAAGTAGTTTTTGTTTGTTCTAGAGAAAAAGCCCCAAGGTAATTTTTAAATATAGTACATACATATATATGGATAATCATATCCAATTCTTTTGAGACAGGGTCTCACTATGTAGCTCCAGCTGGCCTGGGACAGCCTGGTCCATAGGATCCACCTACAGAATTCTGCCTCCCAGAAGTTTTAAAGTTTGTCAAATACAACATTATGGAACGATCAGAGGAAGAAAAGATGAATAATTTTAGGTAAATTCAAACCAACAATGTTTACTAGTATCTTGTATATAAATATGAGGTATGCTTTCCTCAATGAGCTAAATATATGAGAAATGAAACAATGACAAGAAAGAAGGAAAGTTAAGTAGGCAACCCGAGAGATCTCACCATGTAGCACACGGCTGATCTCTAAATTAAATTAAAACTTGACATGTTTTGTCTTAGAAGCACTGTTTTGGGGTAGGAGTTTAGACTGGGTCTGGATGTAATAGAAGATTCTGGAGAAAGGGAAAAATCATTCCTGATGAGGACAGGGGCATCATGAAATAGCATGAAAACATGAAAGGCAGAGTGACAAGGGGCTACTGAGAAGACCAACTCTGTCTCTAGAGAGAGGATCCTAAAGGCTGACTGGTTGTTCATGTGTTGACATCTAGGAGTTGTCCTAAAAACCACATGCACACTGATCTAAGTCAGACAGGGGTAGTCTATGAAGTGGATACTGAAGGACTGATCGATCAGGGCCACAGACCAGACTCAGGAGCTGAATGTGACCCCAGTCTGTAGGACTCTAATCCTACAGAGCTTTTAAGCCTTAAACCCTTAAACATCTGTGCGAAGTTATTTCACCAGTCAGGATTTAGGACAAGGGACTTCCTTAGGAACTTGTCTTTGTTGTACATTTATCCTGTTCTTATTATATGGTTGGGGTATTCAACTGTGGAGGGGGACTTGCCTTAACTAACATTCATGTCTTATCTTGTCAACCAGAATGTTAGTTACAGGATCTCAACTCCCAGGGAAGTCTTAGGAATTTAACCTTTATTTAGCCCGTACTCAATATGGAAGTCTTATTTTAAATGGCTTCTTCTATTGATGCATGTGTCTCCCTTATGTTGGGGTCCATCCCAGGGGCAGCTTATAAAGGCAAAATCCATAAAAGCTCATACATAGGTGCAGGAAGTGCTGCCTGGCGTTTGGCTCGGGTCCAAGCTTCTTGTAGCTTACTCTACAAAGCAGTTCTAACTGCCCTCCATTGTGATTGGTTTCCAAGATCCCAAAGCATAGGACATAACAGAGTGTGCAGTCAGCTCGACCATGAGAAAGTGTCCTTGTAACAGCATAACATGGCTGGCTAGACAGGCAGCAGTTACCCAGGCCTTAGCATTATGCACTCCCACAGACCATAAGCATGCACCCACTTCTCCGTCTTGCTCCTCATCACCTAAGAGTCCTGGCACAGCTCAACAGAGGACATGGGGTGATTCTTACTTGTTAGTTGTCCTTGGCATCTGTTTTCTTCACCTTAAATCTTCTTGTACCTTGATTTCTAGCCCTTTGAAGTTTTATTAGACTCAAAAATATATAATCCAAAGAGAGAAAGTAACTAAACGATTGTGATTTTAAAAGTATCTCATGGTTGTTTATTTTACTAAGCTGTGTAAATTATAAAACTATACTTATATAAAATTAAAATGTTGATCATTACTTTCTCTTACCCTTATGTAATTGTACATAAAGTGAAGGAATACCGAGTCTCATAGTAACTTTTCATTAAAAGTATAATTTAGGGCTGTTAGGTCAAAGGATTGTGAAATCCCCCAGGGTCTTTCATCATTCTTGTGTATTTGAAAGTGGTTCACTCTGAAAATGGTTGAGATTGAGGAAATGATGTATGGGTGCTATTCCTAATTTATTGCTTAGAAAGTCTTGTTTTTTGGTGCTTTGCTTCTTAGAACATTACAAAACAGCTATTGCTAGTAGTTAAAGGCATACAGAAAGCCACAGTAGAGCACAGAGTGCTCTCACTAAGTCTTTTATTAAAAATTACCTCCAATTTCCATTATAAACTATGATTTACTATTGCATAAAACTTACTGTGTACACACTAGATATTGTCCTCATACCTTATTTTTTAACTTAATTTCCCCATTATATATGGAACTGTACATGTCAGTTATTAATATATATATATCCCATTATATGTGGAACCACAGACACCAGCATAACTAATTTATAAGTGAATGAAATCTTAAGGAAAGCAAAAGCTGAGAGGCCTGACCCATCCTTCTGTGTTTGAAAATGACTACTGTTGCTGTGGTAATTGTTGAATTAGAATGCCAGTACTTGACTTTTGGCTTGTCCTAGAAATGTAGGATGGGCAAGAAGTCAAGAATGTGGCTTTGACTGTGTTGTTTTTTGAGTACAATCAATGTACCACCATGAAGTCATACATTGTTTCTCAGAGAAAGGAAAAGACAAACCATTACACTACTGAAATTAGCATGTGCCTTCTGAGTGCTAAGTCAGAGCGGGTGACAGGAACGATCTGTTCATGAAATTAAATGTATGCAGATTATTCGTACATGACATATGATAGTATATATCTCAATAAATATTTCCCTTCAAAAACTGTTGTATATTGGTGGCTGTGAAATGACATCTCAATGTGGTTATAATTTACATTTCCCAATGATGATTTTAGGGGTTCTACCCAATGCTGAGAGCAGAGGCAGGAGAATGCTGTAAGTTGGGACAGGGTGAATATGACTAAAATACATTAATATACAAGTGTGGTACTGTACACTAAAAATTTAATGTGAAAACTGACAAGGCAGGGGCCAGAGAGATGTCCCAGAAGTTAAGAGCACACCGGCTGTTCTTCCAGAGGACCTTGGTTCTATTCCCAGCAACCATGTTTTCTCAAAACCTTCTATAATGGGATCTGATGCCCTCTTCTGGTGTGCAGATAAACATTCAGACAGGGCACCCATATATATAAGATACATAAACAAATAAATCTTAACGAAATAACAAAGTGGTAAAAAGGTGAGGTTGGCAAGTGAACAGATATGGTTACTGAATTTATTTACATACATAGTTTCAATATTGGGAATGGAATTAATAAGAGGTACTAAACAGTGTTTAATTTCTTATTTTAAAAAGTCTGTTTAGGACCTTTAAAATATCAAGTGTATGGAAAACTCAAGTTCTTTGAGTCATGGTTTCTTGGCTAATTATGACCTAACTTTCTACTTTATTTTATGGTTATATTGTTTGCTTACTTATAAATATACTCAGTTTTAGTAAATTCAAATGATCCCTGGAATGTTTTGTTAAATTTATCTGTTTCATGTAGACATTACCTACTAATTTCTTATACTGTAGATAAGACTTAAAAGCCATTTAGAAACAGAAAATCTTCAAAGTGAGTTGCATACATAGTCTGTTGAACATTTTCTTTCTGAACACTTCTACTTTTTTTGTTTTAAGTCTTTTGGGGGCACATTCCACTTTGTAGTTTATTTTTTCTGCCTTTTAAAAGCGAAGTTTTGTTAATGAAGGTAAAATTCACAGGCCCATTTACAACTATACAAAGGATTTCAGTGCAGTCCTCTGACCCTCCAAAGAGTCAGTGTTTGCAGCTGTCACCCTTAGGCAACCTCATCAGAAAAGTAAGCCCGCACCCCTATCAGCAGCCTCCCTTCCCCTGATCTCTGGCAGCCTCTGACTTGTTTCCTGTTTTGGGGTTGTCTGTTCTAGACATTGCCTATAGATGGAGCACTGCCCTGTGTGGGCTTTTATGTCTGGTTCTTTTTACTCGGTACATTTTTAATTAAAAAAAATTATCCAAATTCTACCATGTTTCAGAAAGTCATTCATTTTTCTGTGGTTTGATTAATATGTCACTATATGGTTAATAATGCATTTTTAGGAGCAGCCTGGAACAGGACCCTTCTGGTCTCCATTTGCACCCAGAGCTAAGGCTGTCCCACAGCCCTCTGGACCCAAAACCTGCCTGCAGAGAGATGATCTCTAAGGAGCACTTTCACTCCTAGGCCCACAGGTGAGACCTCACTTTTGCTCCACTAACTGTCCAAAGAGGGACCTGCCAGGAGCACAAAGGACACAGGAACCATGGAATAGTCTGGGACAGGATCCTTCCAGTCTCCATCTGTGCCTGGAGCTAAGGTTGTTCTACAACCCTTTGGACACAAAACCTGGCCAGAGAGAGCTGGCCTCCCATGAGTGCTCTCATTCCTAAGATCACAGGCTCATAAGCCCAAAGGAAGGACAAGCTCCAGTCAGAAACAGCAAGACCAATTAACACCAGAGATAACCAGATAGTGAGAGGCAAGCACAAGAACCTAAGTAACAGAAACCAACACTACTTGGCATCAACAGAATCCAATTTTCCCTCCACCAGCAAGTACTGGATATCCTACCACACCAGAAAAGCAAGATTTGGATTTAAAATCACATCTCCTGATGATAATAGATGCCTTTAAGAAACTCCATTAAAGAAATACAGGGGAACACTGGTAAACAAGTAGAAGCCCTTAAAGAGGAAACACAAAAATCCCTTAAACAATTACAGGAAAATACAATGAAACGGGTGAAAAAATTGAACAAAACCATTCAGGATCTAAAAATGGATATAGAAACAATAAAGAAATCACAAAGAAAGACAACTCTGGAGATAGAAAACCTAGGAAAGAGATCAGGAATCATAGATGCAAGCATCACCAACAGAGATTGAAGAGAGAATCTCAGGGGCAGAAGATGCCATAGAAAACATTGACATAATAGTCAAAGAAAATGCAAAATACAAAACGAAAAAGCTCCTAACCCAAAACATCCAAAAATCCAGGTCACAATGAAAAGACCAAACCTACAGATAATAGGTATAGAAGAGAGCATAGACTCCCAAATTAAAGGGCCAGTAAATATCTTCAACAAAATTATAGAAGCAAATTTTCCTAACCTAAAGAACGATGCCCATGAATGAACATACAAGAAGCCTACAGAACTCCAAATAGATTGGACCAGAAAAGAAATTCCTCCAAACACATAATGCAAAACACTAAATGCACAAAATAAAGAAAGTGTTTTAAAAGCAGTAAGGGAAATAGGTCAAGTAACATAGAGGCAGATCTATCAGAATTATACCAGACTTCTCAACAGAGACTATGAAAGGCAGAAGATCCTGGGCAGATGTCATACAGACACTAAGAGAACACAAATGCCAGCCCAGACTACTATATCCAGCAAAACTCTTGAGAGTTAATTGATTAACATAGATGGAGAAACCAAGATATTTCATGACAAAACCAAATTTATACAATATCTTTTCACAAATCCAGCCCTACAAAGGATAATAGATGGAAAACTCTAATAAGGAGGGAAACTATACCCTAGAAAAAGCAAGAAATTAATCTTTTTTCAACAAACCCAAAAGAAGATAGCCACACAAACATAATTCCACTCTAACAACAAAAATAACAGGAAACAACAATCACTATTCCATAACATCTCTTAATATTAATGGACTCAATTCCCCAATAAAAAGACATAGACTAACAGACTAGATATGTAAATAGGACCCAGCATTTTGCTGCACCTCAGTGACAAAGACAGACACTACCTAAAAATTTTTAGGCAAATGGTCCCAAGAAACAAGCTGGAGTAGCCATTCTAATATTAAATAAAATTGACTTTCAACCAAAAGTTATCAAAAAAGATAAGGAAGGACACTTCATACTCATCAAAAGAGACATCTACCAAGATGAAATTTCAATTCTGAACATCTATGCTCCAAATGCAAGGGCACCCACATTAATAAAAGAAACTTTACTGAAGCTCAAAGCATACATTGCACCATACACAATAATAGGGGGAGACTTCAACACCCCACTCTCATCAATGGACATCATGGGAACAGAAACTGAGCAGAGACACAGTGAAACTAACAGAAGTTATGAACCAAATGGATTTAACATATCTATAGAACATTTCATCCTAAAACAAAAGAATATACCTTCTTTTCAGCACCTCATGATACCTTCTTCAAAATTGACCATATAATCAGTCACAAAACAGGCCTCAACAGATACAAGAAGATAGAAATAATCCCATGCATCCTATCACCATGGACTAAGGCTGGTTTTTCAATAACAAAAAACAAAAAACAAAACAACACACACACACACACACACACACACACACACACACAAGAAATAGCAGAAAGCCTGGGCTGGAGAGATGACTCAGGGCACCTCTCCCAGAGGTCCTGAGTTCAATTCCCAGCAAACCACGTGGTGGCTCACAATCATCTGTAATGGGATTTGGCGCCCTCTTCTGGTGTGTCTGAAGGTACAGTGTACTCATATACATAAATGAGTCTTTAGAAAAAAAAAACTATTAAAACAAAACAAAACAGAAAACCCACATACACATAGAAGCTGAATAACATTCTTCTCAATGATAACTTGGTCAAGGAAGAAATAAATTAAAGACTTTGTATAATTGAATGAAAATGAAGGCATAACATAAACAAACTTATGGGATACAATGAAAGCAGTGCTAAGAGGAAAACTCATAGCTCTGAGTGCCTCCAAAAAGAAACTAGAGAGCATTTACTAACAGCTTGACAGCACACCTGAAAGCTCTAGAACAAAAAGAAGCAAGAGGAGTATACAGCAGGAAATCAACCAAGTAGAAACAAAGAGAACTCTACAAAGAATCAACAAAACTAGTAGCTGGTTCTTTGAGAAAATCAACAAGAGAGATAAACCCTTAGCCAGACTAACCAGAGGACACAGAGACTGTATCCAAATTAATACAATTAGAAATGAAAAGGGAAAAATAACAGAAACCGAAGAAATTAAAAAAAAATCAGGTCCTACTTGAAAAGCCTTTGCTCTACTTGAAAAGAAAAATCTGGAGGAAATGGACAATTTTCTAGACAGATACAGGTGCCAAAGTTAAATCAGGGTCAGATAAACCATCTAAACTGTCCCATAACTCCTTAGGAAATAGAAGCAGTCATTAAAAGTCTCCCAACCAAAAAAAAAGCCCAGGACCAGATGGGTTTAGTGTAGAATTCTATCAGATCTTCAAAGAAAACCTAATACCAATACTCTTCAAACTATTCCACAAAATAGAAACAGAAGAAACACTACCCTATTCATTCTTTGAAGCCACAATTATGCTTTTACCTAAACCACACAAAGACCCTACAAAGAGAACTTCAGACAAATTTTCCTCATGAATATCGATGGAAAAATACTCAATAAAATTCTGGCAGTCTGAATCGAAGAACACATTAAAACGATCAGCCACCATGATCAAGTAGGCTCCATCCCAGGGATGCAAGAATGGTTCAATAAATGGAAATCCATCAATGTAATCCAAGATATAAACAAACTCAAGGAAAAAAAATCACATGATCATCTCATTAGATGCTGAGAAAGCATTTGACAAAATTCAACACCTCTTCCTGATAAAAGTCTTGGAAAGATCAGGAATGCAAGGCCCATACCTAAACATAGTAAAAGCAATATACAGTAAACCAGTAGCCAACATCAAACTCAATGGAGAGAAACTTGAAGCATTCCCTGTAAAGTCAGGGACTAGACAAGGCTATTCAATATAGTACTTGAAGTCCTACCAGAGCAATTAGACAACAAAAAGAGGTCAAAGGGATACAAATTGGAAAGGAAGAAGTCAAAATATCACTATTTGCAGATGATATGATAGTATACTTAAGGGACTCTAAAAATTCCACTAGAGAACTCCTAAACCTGATAAACAACTTCAGCAAAGTGGCTGGATATAAAATTAACTCAAAGAAATTAGTAACCTTCCTCTACTCAAAGGATAAACAGTCTGAGAAAAAATTAGGGAAATGACACCCTTCACAATTGTCACAAATAATATAAAATACCTTGGTGTGACTCTAACCCATGAAGTGAAAGGTCTGTATGACAAGAAGTTCAAGTCACTGAAGAAAGAAATCGAAGATTGAAGAAGGTGGAAATATCTCCCATGCTCATGGATTGGTAGGATTAATATAGAACAAACGGCCATCTTGCTGAAAGCAATCTACAGATTCAATGCAATGCCTATCAAAATTCCAAGACAGTTCTTCATAGACTTAGAGAAATTTGCAAATTCATTTGGAATAACAAAAAACACAGGATAGTGAAAATTATTCTCAACAATAAGAGAACTTCTGGGGGAATCACCATTTCTGATCTCAAGCTGTATTACAGAGCAATAGTGATAAAACCTTCATGGTATTGGTACAGAGACAGACAGATAGATCAGTGGAATAGAATTGAATATAGATCAGAATAGAATTGAAGACCTAGAAATGAACCCACACACCTGTGGTCACTTGATCTTTGACAAAGGAGCTAAAACCATCCAGTGGAAAAAAGAGCATTTTCAACAAATGGTGTGGTTCAACTGGAGGTCAGCATGTAGAAGAATGCAAATCAACCCATTCTCATCTCTTTGTACAAGGCTCAAGTCCAAGTGGATCAAGGACTTCCACATAAAACCAGATACACTGACACTAATGGAAGAGAAAGTGGGGATTAGCCTTGATCACACAGACACGGGAAAATTTCCTGAACAGAACCCACCAATGGCTTATGCTCTAAGATCAAGAATGGACAAATGAGACCTCATAAAATTGCAAAGCTTTTGTAAGGAAAAGGACACTGTCAATAGGACAAAACAGCAACCAACAGATTGGAAAAAAGATCTTTACTAATTACATCTGATAGAGGGCTAATATCTAATATATACAAAGAACTCAAGAAGTTAGACTCCAGAGAACCAATTAAAATATGGGGTATAGAGCTTAACAAAAACTTCTCAACTGAGGAATATTGAATGGCTGAGAAGCACCTAAGGAAAAGTTTATCATCCTTAGTCATCAGGGAAATGCAAATCAAAACAACCCTGAGATTCCACCTCACACCAGTCAGAATGGCTAAGATTGAAAACTCAGTTGACAGCAGATGCTGACAAGGATGTGGAGAAAGAGCAACACTCCTCCATTGTTGGTGGGATTGCAGACTGGTACAACCACTCTGGAAATCATTCTGGCGGTTCCTCAGAAAATTGGACATAGTACTATCTAAGAACCCAGCTATACCACAACTGGGCATATACCCAAAAGATGCTCCAACCTGGGCTGGAGAGATGGCTCAGAGGTTAAGAGCACTGACTGCTCTTCCAGAGGTTCAATTCCCAGCAACCACATTATGGCTCACAACCATCTCTAATGGAACCCCATACACTCTTCTGATGTGTGTCTGAAAACAGCTACAGTGTACTCATATAAGTAAAGTTAAATAAATTAAAAAAAAGTGCTCCAACCTATAACAAGGACACATGCTCCACTATGTTCATAGCAGCCTTAATTATAATAGCCAGAAGTTGGAAAGAACCCAGATGTCCTCAACAAAGGAATGGATACAGAAAATGTGGTACATTTACAAAATGGAGACTACTCAGCTATCAAAAACAATGACTTCATGAAATTCTTAGGCAAATGCATGGAACTAGAAAATGTCATCCTGAGGAAGTTAACCCAATGACAAAAGAGCACACATGGTATGCACTCACTGATAAGTGGGTCTTAACCCCAAAGCTCGCAATACCCAAGAAACAATTCACATATTAAACTCAAGAAGAAGGACCAAAATGTGGATGCTTCAGTCTTAGAAGGGAGAACAAAATACTCGTGGGATGAAATATAGGGCAGAGTGGAGCAGGGACTGAAGGAAAGGTCATCCAGAGACTGCCTCACCTGGGAATCCATCCCACATGCAGTCACCAAACCCAGATACTCTTGTGGATGCCAAGAAGTGCTTGCTGACAGGAGCCTGATATGGATGTCTCCTGAGAGGCATCTGCCAGATGAAGATGCTTGTAGCTAACTATAGGACTGAGCACAGGGACCCCAATGGAGGAGTTAGAAAAAGGACTGAAGGAGCTGAAGGGGTTTGCAACCCCATAGGAAGAACAACAATATCAACCAACCAGACCCCTCAGAGTTCCTGGAGAGTAAACCACCAACCAAAGATACCCATGGAGGGACCCATGGCTCCAGCCGAATATGTATCAGAGGATGGTATTGTCTGGCATCAACAGGAGGGGAGGCCTTTGTTCCTGTGAAGGCTTGATGCCCCAGTGTAAGGGAATGCCAGGGTGTTTAGGTGGGAGTGGGTGGGTGGGATTGGGAGAATCTTCATAGAAGTGTGTGTGTGTGGGGAGATATAATTTGAAGTGTAAATACGTAAAATATCCAAGAAAAAAGAAAAATGCATTTTTAATACTCATTCTTGAGTCAATGGACTAATTGAGGTTTTTTTTCCTACTTTCTGACTGTTTTATATAATGTTACTATAGATACTCATGTGCACTTTGTGTGTGTGTGTGTGTGTGTGTGTGTGTGTGTGTGTGTGTGTACACATTGTTTTGTAAATTCTTTTGTCATGGACCTGGGAATGAAATGGCTTGATAATGTAGTTGCTACACGTTTAGGTTTTCTGAGGAGTGGCCTTTTCACAGTGACTCTTCTACATTCTTCCTAGGAATGAGTGGGAGTTCGGTTTCCTCTATGAATGTCTGCACTTGTGTTGTATTCTTTGGAAGGTCACTTGTTTGAGTATGGGCGGTTTGCCTGCAAGCATGCCTGTGCACTGTATGTGTGCCTAGTGCCCACAGAGGCCAGAAGAGGGTATTGGATCTCTTGGGACTACAGATGGTTGTGAGCCACCATATGGGTGCTGGGAACTGGACCCAGGTCCTCTGCAAGAGTGCCCAGTGCTCTTTACCACTGAGCCATCTCCAGCTCCCATTTTCCCACTTGGTTTTTTTTTTTTTTATACTAAGTTATAATGTCAAAGTGAAGAGAAATGATGTTACTTTGGCTTTGACTTCATTTTCCAGTTGAAAATGAAAGACCCTGAGCATCATCTGTGTACTTATCATCTATCTTCTTTCCTTCAAGTGTTTTACCCAGTATAAATTAGAGTGTTTACATTTTGGTTCTTAAGGTAAGACATTTTTACTCACAATTAATAAATAATTGTGTGACATAATATATATATATTTTTTTGGTTCTTTTTTTTCGGAGCTGGGGACCGAACCCAGGGCCTTGCGCTTCCTAGGTAAGCGCTCTACCACTGAGCTAAATCCCCAGCCCCCATAATATATTTTTAAACATTTATTTATTATTATTTTTTTAAAAACTTTTTTAAAAATGCATTTATTTATTATATGTAAGTACACTGTAGCTGTCTTCAGGCATACCAGAAGAGGGCATCAGATCCCAGTACAGATGGTTGTGAGTCACCATGTGGTTTCTGGGATTTGAACTCAGGACCTCTGGGAGAGCAGTCAGTGCTCTTAACCACTGAGCCATCTCTCCAGCCCTTACTTATTATTTTATGTATATGAGTACACTGTAGCTGTCTTCAGACACACACCAGAAGAAGGCATTGGATTCCATTTACAGATGGTTGTGAGCCACCATTTAATTGTTGGGAATTGAACTCAGGACCTCTGGAAGAGGAGTCAGTATTCTTAACTGCTGAGCCATCTCTCCAGCCTGTGATGTAAATATTCATGTAATATAGTGTGATATTTTAATGTCTTTATGCTATGGTCAGGCCAGGGTACTTAGCTTACACCTCACTTTAGACAATAGTCGTTTCTTTGTGATGGGAACACTGACTGTCCCCTCTACCAGTTGTTTTGAGAAAATTTTATTTAATTTTGCTTTTTGAGACACTATGGTAATTTGAATAGGAATGGTCCCTATAGACCCATGTGTTTGAATTCTGGGCCCATAGGGAGGAGCATTATTAGGAGGTATGGCCTTGTTGGAGGAAGTGTGTCACTGTGGGGGTGAACTTTTAGGTCTCATATATGCTTAAGTTATACCCAGTGTTACTCAGTCTCCTGCTGCCTGCCAATCAAGATGTAGAACTCTTGGCACCTCTAGCACCATGTCTGTCTGGGCACTGTTATTCTTCCCACCATGGTGATAATGGACCAAACCCCTGAAACTGTAAGGCACCTAACTAAATGTTTTCCTTTATAAGAGTTGCCATGGTCATGGTATCTTTTCATAGCAATGGAAACCCTAACTAAGACAGACATCCACATGACCCATGTGGGAACCAGCCCCTTCGGGGAAATGCTCAGAGGTCATTTGACCCTCACTTCAGTTGAGCAGCTTGTCTACAACATTTTGATCTCTTACTGAGAGGTGCCCTCATAAAGGATTGTTGTTTACAGCAGTTTCTTTCCCCCTTAATGCTCTTTTGGCCACTCTCCCAATAAAACCACCCAATGAGACCCCTAACTCCCTTTTCCATGGGGCTACGCTTTTCTCTTGGGGACAGCCTGGTAGGTTTTGCCTCTATTAGAGCTTTGTGTTGACCTCAGTACTGTGTTCCTCCTCTCCTCTTTTAACCTCACAGGGATACTTTTGGGGGTTGTCATGAATTAAGGTACACTCAATTCCAGTATCCAGCAAAGCACAAATATTTAGAACATTGGTGGGTGACCAATAAATCTGTAACTCAACACGACTCCTCTGGTTGCCATGCATGGCCCTCACATTTAGACAACCTTGACCACCCCATCAGAGGAGCATTTTGGGCAGCTCTCCCCCTGCACCTCTTTTTCCATAAAAGTGGGGAACTACTGTTTCTTTGTCTTCTGTTTCTTTTAACCACTTGGTGAACTGTTGGTCAAGCTTTAAGGCCTTCCAAAGACTCACACGTACAGAAGTTGGCTTTCTAGCAATACTTTCCAACTTGACATGATTCTAGTCACATTTGTCTTCAGGTGACTTAGGCAGGCTCTTCCTGTGTTGACCATTTTTCATCTCCCCCAGGCCACTCTCTTACTTTACAGTCACTCTACACATCCTGTAAGTCACTGAGATCCACCAGGGCCTCTCCTAATTCATAAAGACCTCATGCTCCAATCTTGGAGTTCAGCAAAGCTACTAAGGTTTCATACTAATCTCTAGGTCCCTCTTGAATCAACTTTTCCTTAGTTCTGTGAACATAGTTCTGCTGATAGGCAGAGGCTGCCTGACCTGTGTCGTGTGTAGGTAGAAATGCATCTGAGGCAAAGGTGTTGTGTAAAGGAAACATTGCAACAAATGGAGATGCAGCAGCTTCCTCTATGTTAGCCTCTATCTACCCTGACGCTAGTAGGCAAACAGGAGGCTGAGAGAGCTGGTGGCTTGCTACTTGTTAAGGCTTGTGGACAAGAAGGAAAACAAAGTGCAAGTTAAATTCATGCTCCAAAGCCCTTCCTGATTCAAGAACTTGGAACCCATGGGAAGATTCAGAGAGTGAGGCAGAGGAGAACATGGTAAAAGCAATACAAGATACCTGCAGGCCCAACTTTAAGAAAGAAACATTAGAGACAGTCTATAGGTGGGGACATTAACAATGGTCTAATGCAAGGTAACCGAGCATCTCAACTGCTGGAATTAGAGAAGACCATATAAAAAGCAAAGGGCCTGTGACAGCCTGACTTGTGCAGCTGTGGGAAATGGGAGCAGATGACTGCGGTGGAGGCAGGAAAACTGAGTGATACCATTGATTACCCTTCCCTCTTTAAGGCAAAGTTTGCATAACCTGAGATACTATGAGGAAATAAATCCCTAATGGACTGGCTTTAGGAACATATGGTTGTCTTCATCTAAAGTCTCATAAAAGAACAAGAATGGAGGAGGAGACTGCACCATGGAGGGAGGTGGGAGGAGACTGCACTGTGGAGGAGGTGGGAGGAGACTGCACTATGGAGGAGGTGGGAGGAGACTGCACTATGGAGGGAGGTGGGAGGAGACTGCACCATCGAGGGAGGTGGGAGGAGACTGCACTATGGAGGAGGTGGGAGGAGACTGCACTGTGGAGGAGGTGGGAGGAGACTGCACTATGGAGGGAGGTGGGAGGAGACTGCACCATGGATGGAGGTGGGAGGAGACTGCACTATGGAGGAGGTGGGAGGAGACTGCACTATGGAGGAGGTGGGAGGAGACTGCACTATGGAGGAGGTGGGAGGAGACAGCACCATGGAGGGAGGTGGGAGGAGACTGCACCGTGGAGGAGGTGGGAGGAGACTGCACCGTGGAGGAGGTGGGAGGAGACTGCACTATGGAGGGAGGTGGGAGGAGACTGCACTGTGGAGGAGGTGGGAGGAGACTGCACTATGGAGGAGGTGGGAGGAGACTGCACTATGGAGGGAGGTGGGAGGAGACAGCACCATGGAGGGAGGTGGGAGGAGACTGCACTGTGGAGGAGGTGGGAGGAGACTGCACTATGGAGGAGGTGGGAGGAGACTGCACTGTGGAGGGAGGTGGGAGGAGACTGCACTATGGAGGAGGTGGGAGGAGACTGCACCGTGGAGGAGGTGGGAGGAGACTGCATTATGGAGGAGGTGGGAGGAGACTGCACCATGGAGGGAGGTGGGAGGAGACTGCACTATGGAGGAGGTGGGAGGAGACTGCACTGTGGAGGGAGGTGGGAGGAGACTGCACTATGGAGGAGGTGGGAGGAGACTGCACTATGGAGGAGGTGGGAGGAGACTGCACTATGGAGGAGGTGGGAGGAGACAGCACCGTGGAGGAGGTGGGAGGAGACTGCACTGTGGAGGAGGTGGGAGGAGACTGCACTGTGGAGGAGGTGGGGATGCAAGAGACTCAGTTCCTGGGCCACACAGAACTATGTTCACAGGAGAACTAAGGTGGTCCGTTAGGCTTTGCATCCAGTTTGCAAACTGTTGCACTGTTTTAGTAGAACTTCTGTGTTACTGTGGGTAGCTCTGGAGGCTAATTCGTTGTTTTTGTTTTATTCTAACACTCTCTGTGATTTGTTTTCTTTTTTAAAAAGTTTCATCTTTAAGAACTTGTATGTAAGAGCTCGTATGTAACTATAAATTATTTTCTGTTAAGCAGTGGTTTTACAGATTATAGCTCTTTAAGGTGTTGATTATAGTCAGGAAATGCCATTACATGAAACGCTCTGAAGACCAGGCTCTGATTGTTTTTCCCTTCTCCCTCTAGTGGGCAGAAATTATTTTAAAATGGTAATACGGTAGGGTTCATTAGCATTGGGTGTATCACAATGTACTCTCAGATTTGAAAAGAATTAGAAGTGCTGTTATTTCAGAAGCCTTGAAGAAACCATTCTGTTCCTTTGCAGGCGTAATAGTGGATCCTTGAGTGTCGAAGACGTACTGACCAGCTTTGACAACACAGGGAATGTCTGTAAGTCACGTGCTAACTATAAACTATATTCAGTGCTTAAAATAGTATTTGTTATACTGTGTGTTTATACTTATGTTATATGTGTACTACATATATGCATATGGTTTTGTATATGTGTATGCATGCATACATATATAAATACATATTAGATTCCTGGTGCCTTTAGCTGTAGAACGTGCCCGATAGGGGATGCATACTAAATGGGATATGGCAGTTTTAACCAAAGCTTTATGGTGATGTGTGTGATGAGACAGAATATAGATCAGAAGGAAGTCTGGGTCCCCCAGTGTCCTTCCTTCTGTTTCCTGTTTCCATTGCAACTTTTTCTGGAAGTCCAGTTGTTGGTCTGCTTCCTCCTCTGCTCGTTTTACTCTTCACTCTTTTGGTGCTGAGTGAATCCACAGCATGCTCTTCATATACTTAAGATGCAAGTTTTTGATTATATAATATAGGCTATATTATATTTTTGTCTAAGCCTCTGATTAATTGGTGATCTATTTCTCTGCTTAGAACTTCATTTAAGCAATTCTAAAATAATGCCATATGATTAAAGCAATCAGCTAAGAACATATTCACATCACAGTTAAATAACAGATCATGATAAGAGCTATGTGTGCCCTCTAAGTTGTTGCATAGGATACTTATCAAAATAATGAATCAATAGTAAAATATGACTGTTTCAAATTTAAAATAACTCAAATCTTTTCTAAGAGGAAACATCAGAATTACTTACTATCTATTCTTAAATGATAAACTTTGCTGATAGTACTGTTTTATCAAATGGATGGATTTTGATTGAATAATGTATAATCATGGACATTAATTTTGTTCAATGTCCATATTTTTGTTAGTTCTTGTTTGTATCGAAAGTTATATTTTGTCACTAAGGAATCTGTAAATGTTCTATTCTAGTACCCTAAAATATTTAGTATGGACAGTAATAGGTTATCTTTTAGCTTATTCATGTTGGCCTTTAGCGAATTCTGACTTAGGTGCATATTGTAGTTTTGTTGGGAGCAAGACAAGAAACTGGCCCAGGGATGCTATGGTGGTTGAGGACCCATTCTCCATTATACTGCAGTAATGTGAACTATCATTAAGTCAGCCCTGTGCACACAGACGTTTAGAACGTGATCCTGGAATGTGAAATAAAGACTTTTTAATTCGGTATCATAAAGGAAGTATTGTTTTCTCGACTCACTATGAAGTAGGGCCACTAGCTGGCAGCACTGTGTACAATAAAGACAGTCTCCTAAGGGTTCAAGGTATTTTTCCACACATACATAACCGTCTCATTCTTCTCTAACATCTTCCCCATCATCCACATCCCTTAGCTGTTGCACTGACAAATGGAGAAATTGTGTGCTGAGGTCGCCCTTTCCTGCTCTGTGTCCTGTGCTGAGGTCACCCTTCCCTGCTCTGTGTCCTGCGCTAAGGTCCCTCTTCCCTCTTCTGTGTCCTGGGTTGAGGACTCCCTTGCTTCCTCTGTGTTGTTTGGTAGAGAACTTCAGGACAAGACATGTCTGTACCTTAAGTAATTTGTCTTCTCTATGACTTGACTTTCACTCATTTTTAAAGACTCCATATAGTTCATAGACACGGTAGAGCTCTCTTCCTCATGGTTGATGCTCAGTAAATGGAAACTAATTATTTATTGCTCCTGGTGCTTGGTACTTTTCAAACTTGTTTATAAGGGCTTGTAAGCATGTATACTTTATGTTGTTAAGGCTGGCTGCCCAGGCTGCTCTAAGGAGAGTTAGACATGGGCACCATACCCACCTGCCCATTACATGGTCTGGGATGTGAGCCCAGGTGATTGTGTGGCCGGTGCTTCCTCCCCTCAGTCACCTCCTGGTCCGTACGCAACATTCTACTTTGTGGTGCAAAGTATTCTATGTGGAGTTCATTGGCTGTCATCCCCATTTTTCTCTCTCCCCTCTTCTCTGCTGCTTGTTTCCTTTGTCCCTTTGTCCCTGGACAGTTCTACATATACGTATATGGTTTATGTGACTATAAATATGTGACTGCATGTTCCTCTTAGTTTATGAGGAACAGCTATTGAAATCCCATTTAATAAAAAGGTAAAGTACCATTAAAGTAAATATTAGTTAAACTTTATATAACCATCATATAATGCTCATGGGCAAAAAAGTCATTTTTTTTAACCTGATACATAAGTTTGATTGGATTTTATGAGCATTGCTCGGTTGAGTTTGTCAGTGGGAAGCCCAGCAGAGGGCGCCACAAGCACAATTCTGTCTCAAAGCACAGTATAAAGCCACAGGAATAACTAAGCTTTCATTGTATAAACATTTAAAGATGTGTTTATATACTTTCATCGACTTCTAATATGTTCAATACATTTGTCAATCACTAAGAATTCTTATCTTTGAATTTGTTTTGTTTTTGTTTGAAATGTCAAAATGTCAGCTTTTTATTTCTGTTTTAGCCTTAAGTAAAGCCTGGTGTGCCGGGATGAGACTTGAGGTGGTGCACCGGCATGGCGGCTCCTGTAGAACTGGCGCTGGAGTGTGCAAAGGGGCATTTACAGTGAGGACAGAGGCTTCTAGTGGGAGAGATGGCGAGCGCCGCCGCTGGGGTTCCTCAGGTCACTGTCACTAATGACACAGGAAGACATTTTAGAATCATTCAGTTCTGCTGTTATGCCCAGGGAGTGAATGCACTCCTCAGCGGAGTCACCATCTTAAATGTAAAGATTAAGTAATGGTTATGTTCACTTATGCTTTTAGAGAGTTCCAGAATTTCCAAAACAATAAGGAAAAGCCTTCCCAATTTGGGGAAATAATTGAAATATCTAGTTTTTATTTCCTCTTATATTGGAAAAGAAAATATTTTTATACTTGCTTTTGTTATTTATATTTTATTTGTAAGCCTTAAAATGGCTTATAATCTTAAGATGTATTTTACTACTTGACTTCTTTTCAATGATGTAGGAAGAAATTAAGATGGACTTCGTGGGCTGGACATGGGATGGCTTAGTACTAGTGTTTGCCCACATTCACAAGTACCTAGGTTTGACTCTTAGTTCTCGAAAGAAACAAGCGTCACGCAGAGTTAGTCATTTCTGCACACTGAGCGCGCTTTAGGACCCAGCATTTGCTTTGTGGAAAGCAAACTATGTTAAAGCCAAGCCTCCTGTGGATTGGCTTCTCTGTTCTGTTCTCAGCACTTGAGAATATTCTTCCCAAGACGCCCAAACCGCTCTGCAGAGAGAATGTGTGTGCCTGGGAAGAGATGCCATTGCGTGTAAGCTAGGGAAAAGTGTAGGGCAGCAGCCCTCATCTCCAGTGAGGGTCACTTCCGCTGACACCTGGCTTATGGAGGCCATGTCTGACAGCACTGCAGCAGCAGCGGATTTCCTGCTTTTGTTTTCCCTGTGGGCAGAATCCTCTTTCCTGCTAGTCCCTTTGACTTCTACTCAGAGAAGCCTCACCATGCTGTTTCTCTAAAGTTGTCTCTTGCTTCTACTGAAATGATCTTATTTTTTGGAGACAAGGTGTTTCTTTGTCCTTCCAGCTGTCCGGGATATCACCAGGCAGAACATGCTGGCTTTGATTCTCAGAGCTCCTCCTGCTTCTGCCTCCTGAATTCTGGAATCAAAGGCCTACACCACCATGTATGGCCCAAAATGGTTTCTGAAGATGGGAGTCTTCTCATCTGGGCTGATAACAAACTGGGTTGCCATGACATCCATTATTGGCTCTCTACGATATCCTCCACGTGCTTGGGAATACAATAGTTTCCCTTATGCATTCTTTAAGTGAACTATGTCTTGATAGCCTGAACAGATGAATCAATATCTCATATAATTTATTGCACATATATATAACATATACACCACATAGGTAATATATGGAGTTTAATGATAATACTGCACTAACTCTAGAAATAATGAAAATTCAGAAATAATTCTATAACTATAGACACATAAAATATGTATATTGTTACATGCCTGTTATCTGTAATGTATATATCTGTAATGCCAGTAGTTATGTATCATGGCAATAGTTCAGTGTCAGTCAGAAGTTTTGGCTAATTTTGTAGCTTCATCTTGGAGATTATATTAGTAAAACCCCTCTTGCTGTTCTTTCAAGTTTTTGCCTCTTCTGCATGGGCTCCGAGAGGACCGCGTGATTAGGAGATGTCTCGTGGCTTCCTGAACATGTCTGAACCTCTTCTCCCCTCCTTCACCTGTGACAGTGGTGATCTTCCCCACGGTGAATTGTTGGGCACAGCTGAGCTTTTAATGGGTACAGCTCTAGTTTTTCCCTGATTCTCTCTACTTGTCTAATAGCAGGATCTGTTTTATCTTTTAGACTAGTAGTCAACTGTTACTAGAGGAAAGATTCTTATTAAGATTTTTATATATTCATTTTTTCCTACCTTAGAGAAACTGAAGGGCACATTATGGAAATACAGTCTAAATTTTTAGTTTTCCTGTTATATTATTATTTTGTCATATAGAGTATATACTATTTGCAGAATTCCAAAGCTTCAGAATGTCAGATTGAATTAAAAAGTGTTTTCTCATTCAAACAAAGTTTAGTTTTATGTAGTTATATATATTTATATACATGACTCTATAGAGATCTATACTGCATCTGTAACATACCCGCGCGTTGTATGCTCGTAACACATTACAAAGCATGCATGTGTAATGTACATGCATGGTAATTGTCATGTGTGTGGTTGATCCTCTACTTCTGACCCAGCCCTGAGTCTGGGGTGGGCTGGACCCCTCACGGCGGCAGGGAGGGAAGAGAAGAGCAAACACTGTGCCCTTGAGAGGGAGGCGCTGGAAGGCGAGCTGTTTCCAGCAGAGGCTGCTGTTTAGCCCAGCACATAAGCCGCCTGTGGTGGAAACCAGAAGCCATGAGATCAGCATAGGAAGCTGATCAATGGAAAATAAAAAGCTCGACCAGAAACTCTGGCTGACTCCTTCCCTGGGTCTTTCCCAGTCAGTTTCAGGTAGGTGATAGCACCTGAAGGGAAGGTCCGCTGTCTGTGCTTGCTGTTCTATTCTCTTCTGCTGGCCGTGTGTCTAATAACCTCATCCATTCAAGACTGAGGGCACAGCTCTTGTGCCCTCTCATATGAGCAGTATGTAAACACAGATATAATCCCTGCTGTGAATTATATAGCCGTCATATATCTGTTTACATGTATGTCTTGTGACCTATATCCACCCGTACTTTGTATTTCTATGCAAATATACACATATTTTAGGAGTTCAATTAAGTGAGAAAACTCGGGCTCTCATGGGTCATTCACTGCTCTGTTTTAGAGCAGGTGTCACCATGGAAAGTGTATGAAGTATGTGTGAGTATGAAGTATGTGAGTGTATGAAGTGTGTGTGAGTATGAAGTATGTGAGTGTATGAAGTGTGTGTATGAAGTATGTGAGTGTATAAAGTGTGTGTGAGTATGAAGTATGTGAGTGTATGAAGTGTGTGAGTATGAAGTATGTGAGTGTATGAAGTGTTTGTGAGTATGAAGTATGTGAGTGTATGAAGTGTGTGTGAGTATGAAGTATGTGAGTGTATGAAGTGTGTGTGAGATGGATTTAGCTCTGCCAGTTACTGTGTAATCACCAGGGAGTCTTGGAACACATACTTACTCTTGAGAAGCACTACTACTGTGGACGGTGATAAACATATCTGGTTGTAAATACTTTTGATTAGTAGTGTTCCTATTGTCTGCGTCATTCTCCAACTTTTTTTTTTTTTTTGAGACAAAGTTTCTCTATGTATCCCCAACTGTCCTGGAAATCACTCTGGCCTTGAGACCAGGCTGGCCTTGAGTTCAGAAATCTTCCTGCCTCTGCCTCTTGAGTGCTGAGATTGAAGGCCTGTGCCACCACTGCCGGGCTCTCATTCTTGAACTCTTTAGTTTTCTGGTCACTAACCAATCATACAAGGAAGGAAGTACATTTCCTGTCTGGAGATTTCCCATTGCTTGTTATGTGCAATGATCTGCAACTGAGACTGTGGCGTCCTGTGTTAGCACAGTGAGCGTTTAGTAGAGAAGACAAGGTGCTCACAGACTTGAACATCCGGGGCTCATGACCAGGGTGGGGTATCAGTGACAGGAAAGGATTGTTTTTTCTTTTGAGAACACTTAACTAGGGGTTAAAAATAACAAAGCCTTTATCTTGTAGCAACATAAATTTAAGTTGGATAAAATGCTTAATTGGAAACTGACATTTCTGTATATTCCAGATGGATACTTTTGTTTTATGAAGACAGGGATGGCCTTCTAAATGTAATCCAATCTCGGGATTTCAAGATTATAACTAGGTTGACGCAGTTTAGGACACTTTGTTCAAAAGGCAGCATCAAGAAGCTGGAATTTGAGCAACACACTGGCAGTTGTTGTTTGAGAAGTGTATGCTGACAGAAGTGTCGTCTCTAGAGAGCTTTCAGATCAGCAGTGGAAAGGCCAGCCTCAAGCCAGCAAGCAACAGTTCACTGGCACAAGGGCTGTCTGGCAGTTTCCTTAACACTTTAAGCATCTAGTTTCTGACTATTCTCTTTCTTAAAAATAGCGCAACTGTTACATAAAGCTATTAGTAAAGAGATGCACTGTACAGTGAGTGTGGACATTTAATTTAGGTGGTTTGTTAACTATGGACCTCCATACAGTGGGCTGCTGTGTAGTCATCAACAGTCATGAAATGTACTGAGTTAGGAGTCAATATAGAAGGGCTGGAGAGACGGCTCAGTGGTTAAGAGCGCTGACTGCCCTTCTAGAGGTCCTGAGTTCAATTCCCAGCACCTATTTCAGCTTATGCCTGTCTTCAACTATCTGATGCCCTCTTTTGGTGTGCAGATGTACATGCAGACAAAATGTCCATTACATAAATAAGTAGATAAAAAACAGTATAGTACATGTGGTCAGTGTGTGTGTGTGAGAAAGAGAGAGAGAGAGAGAGAGAGAGAGAGAGAGGGAGAGAGAGAGAGAGAGAGAGAGAGAAACAGAGAGAGACAGAGAGAGACAGAGAGAGAGACAGAGAGAGTAAAAGCAGGCAGAGAGGGCAAGTTTTGGATGTCTTCCTTGTTGGGGTAGAGATACCACACCAGTCCAACATGGTTCCACATGGAAAGGTTTAATGAGAGAAGAAGAATAGAAGAGGAGAGGAGTAAAGTCCGGCCATAAGCACGTGGAGGGACGGGGGAGGGGAATGGGGGGAGAAGGGACAAAGGGGAAGAGGGGAAGGACAAGAAGCAAGAGGGTGAGGAGGGGGCAAGCAGCCCCTTTTATAGTGTCAGGACTACCTGGCTGTTGCCAGGTAACTGTGGGGGTGGAGCTTAGACAGAATGCTAACAATTCTCATCCTTAGGAAAACCTTCCATCTCTTTTGAAACAGTCTCTCATTGGCTTGCAGCTCACCAATTAGGCGAGAGTGCCTGGTTAGGAAGCAGCCCTCCAGTTTCCTCCTTTCCAGTGTTAAGATCCCAAGTTTGCCCCACTATCCCTGGCATTGTAACAGGGGTTCTGTAATCAAACTCGTACTCATGCTTGGGAGGCATCTCCTAGTGTGCTCCTAGTTGTGTAAAGTACACCTACAGAGCGTCTGAATAACTGACTATGCGCAGAGCTGCATGTCAGTGCTCAGGGCTTTGCTGGGGTTATGAGTGATTTGCATTTTCTTCATTACACTTTCCAGAATTGTTTGAATTTTTATGGTATGTATTACTTTTACAACTAGGAAGAAAAGAACATTGCTTTCATTTTTAAAAAGTATTCTTAAACTTCCAAGTGAAGCGTTTATCTTTGAAAACTGTGATAAAAATCTCAAATTATTTAGGATAAGGAAGCAGTGCATTTTTACCAGTCAAAAAACAGATCATGCTTTGTTTTCTCTGAGAGGCCCACAGTGTGTCCGATGTCAGTGTATCCCACTAGATTTTCAAGAACTCAAAAATCAAAGCAATCAATCTTACGTTAGAGCAGAGAGTACAAAGGGTTAAAGTCACACAGCAATTAGCTTTGGGGAAACTTTCTAAGGTCTTTTGGAAACGGAATTCAGAGGATTTTCTGTGCTCTCTGTGTTTAGGATGTGTAGATAGGCAGCAGCTGGGCGGCAGAAAGATCCAGGGCGCAGGTGCATCAGGCTTGGCTCCGGAGCTCAGGGAACATGGCTTTTCCTCTGGCTCAGAGTTGGGTAAGCATGGCTGAAGCCACACAGAACCCTTCGCATTTGATGTGATGTTACAGTTTACCAGGCAGGGAACATTGAGAAGATACCTATTTTAAATGTATTTTTACATTTTCATTTGAAATGCCAGGGAGTTGGAAGAAGCATTTAGATGTCTCTTTATAGCATTTTTTCCCTTTTTTTTTCTAAAACATGGAGTTAGAGCATTTGTCTTTGAAAATAGAAAGTGAAAGATCCCACGCAGAGAGACCCTTACTCAAGTCTTGGGAAATCGCGGACCCCAGACACAGAGAGACCATTTTGGATGTAATAAGCAAAGGCGAGGTTTATTACAAGAGACCTATTACAGAGATCTCCGGGCCGACACGTGTCCCGTGTAGGAGACAGAGGTGTCGACCATGAAACTCAAAAGTCAGAGGGTTATATAGAGAAAGCTAGGGGGTTTTGGCGTGGTTACATATAATTGGCTCATTCAAACATAGCAGTGAGAACAAAGCAGAAAGAGTACGTGTTAGAAGTCAGGGGCTTATCAGGGTCTGGAGGACACCTAGTTGAAATATGGCCCTGAGTGAGCTGGAGGGAGATGTCTTCCTGCCAGACGTCCCATGAATCAGTCCCATTAACTCAGGCTGGTTCCTGCATTCCTTTTCTTTATGGCTTGCCAGTCCTGCTTGGACAGTGTTTCCTGTGCTCCTTTATCTTTATGGCCTGTTAGTCCTGGCTGCAGGGCCTAGCCCTTGGTCTGTGGCCTTTTGGGGTTTATTCTTTTAATTTTGTATCTGTGGCCTTTTGGGGTTTATTCTTTTAATTTTGTATCTCCAAACCTAGAATTCGTATAATTCTCCTTTCATTCCCTTCTTCTTCTACTAAATAATTCTAATCTTAGAATTTTGATATCAAGTCTTGTATTTGGTCTCACCAGTTGTCCTAACTGACTGGTACTATTGTCTCAGTCACACAGGGTCCAAAAACTAAAACCAAGAAAATTATTAATAATGGCCCAGCTGTAGCAGAGAGTAGGGTAGTCATCCAGGGAGACCGAGTGAACCAAGACTCAAACCAACCTTGTTAAGTGTCTCTATCTTTTTGTAGGAGTCAAGCCTATTAACTAGTTTTTTTTTTTTTTTTTAACACACATGGACCTATAATCAGAAGCAGAAGCAAAACTAAGAAGGGTCCCATAAGGGAAGATATCAGAGTAGTTATCCAAGGAGATCTACTAAACCAGCTCTCGAACCATCTCTGATGTGTTTTTCTGTCTGTCTTTTGTCTAACCTTTTTATATGTTTATTTATGGAGTCTTTAATTACTCCTGAATGGTCTGTATAGAAGCAACATTTTTCTTTCAGTGTAGCACACAGACTCCTTTAAGGAATATCAGGTTTAATCTTTTTCTATTTTGAAGGACTACCTCTGAGAGGGAAGTTAGGTATTCTTGGAGGTCAGCTAAAAACTCCTTCCCTCTTTTTATATCTGAGTCAATGGCAGTTTTGAATTCTCTATAAGCCTTGCATTGCAACAGCAGATGTCCTTGTGCTGCCCTTGCAGCACCTAGATAGCCTTAGCCCTAAGTAATTCTCAACTCCTTTTTTTTGTGTCTTACTAAGTCTTTAGCATCAGGATTCCAATCTGGACACTATCTGAACCTATACACCAAGGTCATGACTGTCTTTCAGAACTTCTAAACTTATACAGGTTGTGATCCCTGAGGCACAGTCCCAAGAAGTGTTAGGAGTACTAACATATGCAATGTTACATCATTTGCAATAGAAATCAAGCCTATTTCCACACCTATCCCGATGGAACGAGGGCAAACAGCATTTAGTCACACAGCTAAGCCAGGAGGCTTTCTTGGGACAAAAAGGCCTTGTGTCTGTGAAACAGAAAAGTGAGCAGAAGAGCAGCCTATCTGTTACCGGCTGTCTCTCTGGACTTAGATTTTCCCTTAAGGAGTACCTCCCTTCAGTGCCAGCTCAGTGGCTCTGTCTCTCAATAAACCCAGCCTCTGAAGGACACTAGGCTTCTAGTAAGAACTAATAACAAAAGGATGGAGAGACGGTTAGAACCTGGGTGTTAGATACTGAGCAGCTGACAAAAGAATTGTAACCAGTTCACCTGGGGCTATCAGGACCTCAGTAGCAGCCCTTTACCAAACTGTCTCACTGGGTTAAAGGGCCCATGGAAAAGAAAACATTAATCCTGACCTTGGCCACCGCCAAAGCCTGAATTCTAAATTTTGACTGGCAAAACAAAACAAAGTTCTTTGTTTTGTTGTAGATTCTTTGAAACTATTTTAGGGGCTCTTTTTGTCCCCCAACCTGGGGCATTTTAACCATAGGGGCAGGAACTGGCTGCTGCGGGGATAGGACCAAAGGCACTCTCCATGTTAATGATGATCAGCGAGAAAAGTAATTTAATGCTGGAGACTGGCTCCTCCCTTGGAATAAGGACAGCAGATAAGGCGGGCTTCCTTAAAGAACTTCTCTAAATGAGCGCTCTCCTTCTGTGAGCAAATGTCAGAAATTCCTTTCTTGTTCTTGTTTTCCTTATAGTCCTCTCCCACCTCGCTCTCAGCCTTTTTAGATAGTTCCTCCTGTAGCATTTCTAACACAGCCTGTCCTTTTTTGTTATATCCTGTTGACAGCATTTCTGATCTTTTAGGCAGCTACGCACTAAGTGTCAAACCGGCTGAAACTCCGCCTTTAAGATTCCTTACTCCCAAGCAAAATTTAAATCTTTCTCTAGCTTATCTCAGCTGGCTGCGAGCACAAGCACAGATAAAACACTATGTTTTAAAAATTAACGTTGGCTATCAACCAACACACCGCCACTAGAGCGGGGTCCACAAAATTAAGTTCCTTACTCACTAAGCATTAAGGGGACCAAGTAAAACTCTTCAACGAACAAAGCAAACAGTTTCATGATTTCAAACACAGTCGTCAGTCCAAGATTCAAACACAGTCGTCAGTCCAAATTCAAACATGAAACAAAAGTAAAAAAGACACTGGACAATACCACAGAAAACAATCCAGGCAAACAAGACCAAGACAAAGCATCCTATCCAGAAAACCACAGTCAGGTACTCAGAGTGGGATTCCACATCCACTCTCTCAACACAGACACAGAGTGGGATTCCACATCCACTCTCTTCCTCTTGACTGGCCACAGCCGGGCTCTCCCGACTGTTCTCCACCCGTGGAACGTCTTCCAGGGGCTGCAGCTTGCGGGCCCGGGGCATCCCCCATTCCGCAGCCAGGGGGTCCTCACGGACCACGAAGGCAGCTGCACCGAGTGGGGATACACATCCATTCTCCTAGAACAGGGCAGGAATACACATCCACCCTCTTAGCACAGGGCAGGAATACCCATCTGCCCTCTTAGCACAGGGCAGGAATACACATCCACCCTCTTAGCACAGGGCAGGAATACTCATCTGCCCTCTTAGCACAGGGCAGGAATACCCATCTGCCCTCTTAGCACAGGGCAGGAATACACATCTGCCCTCTTAGCACAGGGCAGGAATACACATCCACCCTCTTAACACAGGGCAGGAATACACATCTGCCCTCTTAGCACAGGGCAGGAATACCCATCTGCCCTCTTAGCACAGGGCAGGAATACACATCTGCCCTCTTAACACTGACCAGTACTAAGACACACATATATACACACACGGTGGAACCAAAACACAGACAGACACAGACTGACAAATGCGGCGCTGCTCACACAGAAACACTCAGACAAACATCCAACTCACCTCCAAGGGGTCTTTGGAGTCTGGGGTGGTCGCGCAGATCTCGGACGAGCCCCCAAAATGAAAGATCCCACGCAGAGAGACCCTTACTCAAGTCTTGGGAAATCGCGGACCCCAGACACAGAGAGACCATTTTGGATGTAATAAGCAAAGGCGAGGTTTATTACAAGAGACCTATTACAGAGATCTCCGGGCCGACACGTATCCCGCGCAGGAGACAGAGGTGTCGACCACGAAACTCAAAAGTCAGAGGGTTATATAGAGAAAGCTAGGGGGTTTTGGCGTGGTTACATATAATTGGCTCATTCAAACATAGCAGTGAGAACAAAGCAGAAAGAGTACGTGTTAGAAGTCAGGGGCTTATCAGGGTCTGGAGGACACCTAGTTGAAATATGGCCCTGAGTGAGCTGGAGGGAGATGTCTTCCTGCCAGACGTCCCATGAATCAGTCCCATTAACTCAGGCTGGTTCCTGCATTCCTTTTCTTTATGGCTTGCCAGTCCTGCTTGGACAGTGTTTCCTGTGCTCCTTTATCTTTATGGCCTGCTAGTCCTGGCTGCAGGGCTTAGCCCTTGGTCTGTGGCCTTTTGGGGTTTATTCTTTTAATTTTGTATATGTGGCCTTTTGGGGTTTATTCTTTTAATTTTGTATCTCCAAACCTAGAATTCGTATAATTCTCCTTTCAGAAAGCAGTGTTATAAAACGACAAAATTTCCTAGAACCTTGTGCTCTCGTCAGTGAGACAGTCCTGGAAGGTACCCACGTGTCTGTCACATGTCTGCTCCGGGTTTCTGGAGGGATAGTTCTCAGTCACGCTGCCACCGGATACGCAGGCACCGGTGAGTCCCACTCTCCCAGCAAAGGCCCTTCTTTCTGAGTAGCTTCCATTTCCTGTCCCATTCCTTACAGTGTTTGTTTGTCAGCTGCATTGTCAGTCTTACCCCAGTGGCTAAACTTACCTTCCTAAGAGGCAGGGAGCTGATGGGCAGAGTAAGGCACACAGCTTAAAGGCTTGGGGAGTGACCACCCCAGGAATTTAGAAGCCTTCATCTATATTTCTCCAAGGGTCCGTCTCCCCACCATGGTGAGAAGTGGGTTTTAAAGTTCACGGTGAGAACTGAAAACCACAGTGCTGACTTGAGGGACAGAAAATAACTTCGGCAAAGGGAAAAGACCGTGAGCGGTGGATTGTCTCAGAGGACTGAGTAAAGGTCACTGGAAGATAGGCTCTCCGGGTGTCCGAGAGGTAGCTGACATTCTAATGGAATAGGGATTTGGGGAGTGAAGGCAGTAAGGAGAGATTGTGCAGTTTCTTTTAATAGTCTTAAAGTAAATGTCCACCTTTCTTTCTTTTCTTGAAGTGCTGCTTTTTGTGATAATCACACAGTAGCGATTGTGACTTGTGCTCTGACATAGACTGTCCTCCAAGGCACACCTCAAATTTATGGCCACACGATAGTTTAAAATCGCAAACATAAACCCACCCCATACAGAGAGCGCAACTGAAAGAATATTCATGTCTTCAGCAATGTTGTTCCGGTGATGGGCAGCCTTTCCACAGAGCACTGCTGTAGTCGTGCGGACATTTGTATGGCCTGGGTATATTGCACCATGTTATGAATTCTTGATGTGAACAAAGTAGTCAATGGTTGACTGCACTGACTGTCTGTTCTATGTGCCTCACTTTCTTCCCTCCACTCTGCTCTCAACCTTTAATCTGAATATTTGAGTCGAGTCCTGGGGAGGTGGGAAGGAATGAAGATTCAAATCATGCTGTCTGTGTGCCTGAGTCTGAAAATGGAGAAGTTATGTAGATTGTAGACAGTCTGCATGTGCACTCTGTCTGCTTGACGGAGAGTACTGGAGTAGCTGGGGTGTCCCTGTAGGCAGTGACCACATGGTGCGTCAGAAGCCTTTGTTCTTCTAGGATGTTGAAGGCCAGGCTTTGTGTCATTGCCATCAGAATCTCTGACAGTCGACACGACTTAATTTTTGGCTGAAAGGTGTGGTGGAACTCGGAATTAAGAGCAATAGTATTTTGCTTAGTCTTGGACTTTGTAATTTTTATTTAAATACTTTATTCATTTTAGTGAGTAGAACATAGTGGGGCTGGTAGATTGTTATTATCTACAACCAAGAAATACAAAATAGTTATGAAAACCACAAGGCCTCTTCTCTGGCTTCTTTAGAAGGAAATTCAAGGAGGCGAAGTGTGTAGCGAGGAGGAGAGCCTGGAGTCATATTACCCATTTTGAGCTTTCTGTTTTCTCATTCTACAGATTTGTAATTTGCAATTTAGCATTCAGCTATGTACCATATATTTACTTAGTTCTTATTTTTCTCCAAAACTGAAATTTAACGTCCCTGATTGCAGGTGGTTTATGCAGCATGTGTAAAACCTGTGGTTTTGTCTCAGAGGCTGTCCTTTCAGTGAGAACATTGTCAAGTGATGCAAAGGCTGGCACAATTCTCCTTTGACCCGCCCATCTCCTGCCATGGCATGTTGCTATTGGTCCTGGATCTGCTAACTATAACTGACCACACAGGAGACGGTTCCAGCTCTGTCATTTCACTCTCTCTCCCTCTATTTTCTGTTGTAAAATGTGGAGCAAACCTGCCAGAGGATGCTCTGCCCCGTGGAGTAGGAGCCTGGGTGGACCGGCTGGAGTGTGGAGGACAGACAGCCAACCAGGTTCTTTAAGGAAGACTGACCATACCACCTTGTTTATCTGTCTATATCACAGTTGTGCCTTGCATAATATTAACAGTGCCTCATTCTAAAAAGGGCCCACTTTGGATGGTTGATTTTCTGTGTGTGTTCAAAAGCCAAGGGCAGAAATATTGGGAGATTACATGGGTTATTTATAGCTAGGCTTCTATCTTTATCTCGCCAAGAGGGTCTGGCCGTGGGGAGATCAGTATGTGTTGATTTTTCTTAATCTTTAGTTTTATGTCAATAAATCATTTTTTTAAAAAAGAGACTTGTTTATTTATTTTATGTGTGTGAGCACACCATTGCTGTCCTCAGACACACCAGAAGAGGGCACCATAGCTCAATACAGATGGTTGTGAGCTACAGTGTGGTTGCTGGGATTTGAACTCAGGACCTTTGAGAGAATGGTCAGTGCTCTTTTTTTTTTTTGGTTCTTTTTTTTTTTTTTTTTTTCCGGAGCTGGGGACCGAACCCAGGGCCTTGCGCTTCCTAGGCAAGCGCTCTACCACTGAGCTAAATACCCAACCCCCTGGTCAGTGCTCTTAACTACTGAGCCATCTCTCCAGGCCTGTAAATCCTTTTTAAATGTTGATTTATTATTCTATATAATAGGTAAATTTAAGTCTAAATTTTATAGAAAATATACTATAGGCCCCTAAATGAATAGGAACTGAATTTAGAACATATAAATCTTTTGTGTAACTAATGCAATAATTAAAAAATAGCTGAGATGTTAAAGTAGAGAGGATTCGTATGCTCTAGGTGTTCAGTTCCTTTTAGAGAGTGCATATAAAGGAGTGAGTGGCACAAGTCTACACTCACACATGTATAGTCGTTATTGGAAAGACTGTATTCTTTCCTTTACCCCTGGCCAGTGGTCATTCGAGTTTGTGACCTCATTGTTTCCTGGATTTGAAAGTCTTTAAGACATCTCTTTTGTGTATTTTTCAGATTATTTATCTACCTAGGAGTAGTAAACTTTCATTGGTCACTTTATTTACTAAAGTCAGTGAAATAAAATAATTTGTAAATAGTTTTGGTGATCTCTTTTTTAACCCAGTATGTTAATATCCAATCCTTTGGAAAGTATTCTCTACATATTATCTGAAAATATTGGGATCTATCAACAAATATTTATATTATTCTATTTAACAAATCTAAGCTAATATATTTTATGACATCCAAGTATTTTAAAGAAAACATGTTATTTTTAAAACTTGCTTGCTTGGGTCAAACTTGTGAACTATAATTTTAGAATAAAATTGAAATTTAACATAGAGTTACATTAGAGCAACAAAAGAAAACGTGAGTATTGGTGAGTAATGTGTGCATGTTTGCATGTGTGTGAACATGTGTGTAAACATTGATTTACGCTGCAGCAGGCAGTTAACTCAGCTTTCATTTGCCTCTTCTTACCTCACTTATAGATGGGACAGGAAGAGCAGTCTCAGCAGATGTTGTTAAGTCCTGTCATGTGCTGTCCTGCATTTCAGTGCCCACATGATCTCTCCACTTTGCCTGAGCTGCTGCAAAGGAGTAACACATTCTTTCTACATCTGCTGAAGAAACTTCTGTATTCAGATCTGGATAAGTCTCAGTGTTTGATGCATCCAGGTACTTGGATGATTCCTGTGAACCATGTTTAAATCTCACCAGCAAACAGCTTTCAAAAAACAATGTGAAAGAACCACATTGCTTCACCAGCGAAGATCCACCCAGCTTATGCTGGCCAGAGTGCTTCAACTTACTCTCGTGACAGTGAGAACTTCTGTAGCGTGCATGTTTTATTTGCGACGTGATTTAATTTGCATTTTTAAAGGCCTAATACATTTTCAGTTAGAATAACTCCAGGGAGAGCATCTGTTTCACCCTTGTAAGGTTTTTCTGAGCCTCTGACCACTGGTCTATAGGCCTGTTACAAACCTTGCTTCTTTAGCTATTACTGCCCTCTGAGGATTCATTGCATCTCTTTTTGCATTGGGTATCAATCATCAATTATTCTCTTGGATTTATTCAGCCATCTCGTACAATTATACATTTCCATAGCTTCATGCAAAAGTAAGGGGAGGTAATTTTTTTTTTGAGGTTTGGTGATTCATCAGTTGGATAGAAAGTGATCAAATTTCAGCTGACTTTTTCCTCAGAACTGCACAGCAATGCACTGTGCTTCCTATCAGTAAGCTGAAAGTTATTTTAATTCTTTCTCCCCAACCCCACTTTAAAAAAATGAAACCTGTTAATTCTCCTGTGGGACCTGAGAGAGCTTCCTGGTATTCTAAATTGTGTGATAGAATCTGGCATGGTTCTATGTCAGACACTGTTGGCTATTTAGTGGGCACTGACTTCCTGCTCTCAGAGATGTTCTAAGGATTTCTTTGGTGATTTTTCTCTTCTGTTTTTATCACCATTGTCTTTGTAACTTTCACTTTTCGATGCTTACTCAGGACAGTTTATTTTTCAATTATCTTCTGATTTCCAGCCTTTCTGCTATGTGTTTACGCTTGGATAGTTACACAACCTTTTACCTTCCAACTCTTATGTTAGTGTTTTTTATTTTTATCTTTATGCCTTTTAACGTCTGAAACTTTTGGGTTTTGTTTTTTCCAGTGTCTGCCACCCCTTAGTATAATTTTTATTGTTTCTTGCTTGCATGTCTGTTTAGACATCTCCTGCAAGTTACTTTACATTTTTTCTCTGGTTACCGTCTTTATCACTGAAGCTTTTTAAATGGTCATCTTCAGTTATATAGAACCAGAAACTACAGTGATCCTCCAACTGTTGACAGCAGGTCTCTCTGTAGGGGCATCTGGTTGGGTTATTCCTGAGGAGGCCCTGGGTGTCCATGTGCCTGTGTGCTCCTCTTGAGCTGGTTTACTTTCTAGACAGCTAATCTGTGGAGACTTTGTGATTTCCACCTTTATCGCATGTAGGTACACAAACTAATCACAGATAATTATCTAAGAACTTAATGTGGGGCTGGGGATTTAGCTCAGTGGTAGAGCGCTTACCTAGGAAGCGCAAGGCCCTGGGTTCGGTCCCCAGCTCCAAAAAAAAAAAAAAAAAAAAAAAAAAAAAGAACTTAATGTAACACCCGTCTTCATACTTTGGTTGGATATAAAATGACTGAATCTCAAATGACTTTCTCTTCAGAACTGCACTGTACTTTCTTGAACATGATAAGCCGAATGCTCTTTTAATTCTCCACCACCCCCCACCCCACCCTGCCACCTCTTTAAATGAAACCTGTTAATTCTCCTGTGGGACCTAGTAGAACCTTCTCCCCAGTGTTCTAAAATTCTGACCTGGTCCTATTTTTAAACTGTGTTGGCTGTTCAGTGGACATTTTAAATTTCCTTTTAAGTAGACTACATAGTCTTCTTGTCAAATCTATAGTAGAAAAAATATTCCCAGTTTTAATGTATTAACAAAGCTTTGTTTTGGCTTTAGAAATTGTTTTATTTCTAAACTCTGTAGCTCTCAAGGTTCAATTCAAGTGTCATTTTCCTACTTTATGAGGCCTTTTCTGACTCTGCTGAGTAGAAGAAGCCCACCAGTCCCCTGTCTGCCTCTGACCTTCTCAAATTTGAAATTCGCTGAGATAGGGCTGGTCAGACAGGCCTGAGTCTGGGCACTCATGACCTAATTTCAATCTCTGGAATCCCCATGACAGAAAGAGAGAACCAATTCTAGCAAGTTGACCTCTGACCTCCCCACATATACCAGAATATGCATATATGTGTGCATACACAGTGAGATAACTTCAAAATAAATAAATAAATGAAAAATTGAAGTTCATCAACATATATTGTATTATAATTGCATGTAAATCACTCAGACCATACAAATCTTAAAGGTTTATTTGGGTGTGTATACATAACTGCTTAGGTTATAGAGAATACTTAATAAGTATTGTGGGTTATTGAAATTAATATCCAAAAAAGGAAACCACATTTAAATAATTAAGTTATATGGTTTCTTACTCAGTATTTGCTAAAAGGCCAGGAAATGATAGGCCATGATTCTTTAACACATCTCTAATGTGTTCATATATGATAGTTTACCTTGTAATTCCTTTAAGTAGCCTTTGTCTCTAGTGAATTTGAAGTTTCATTTCATGGTGTTCCTTTTCTAGGAACAAATACACATTTGTATCATTTCGCATGTACATGTACATTATACATATTCTATATTCTTCAAGTGTTAGTTTGCTTATATTTAAAAAGAAATAATTGTCATTTCCCTTACATATTGGTGATATTTTCCCTCCAAGTATCTTTTGCTGGCAAAGCACTAAGTGGCTATTCATCGAGGTTTTGATCAGTGCAATGTATTTTAAGCCACTGGTCCTAAAATACATTCAAATAGTGTGCTCTATTCCTCATGAATTGCTTTCTCTGCTTAAATTTCCCACTCAGACCACCAGCAATCCCTTAAGTACTTTCCTACCTGCTAATGCTAGCTTTTAAAATCTACTTAATGTTCCTGCTTTCTTCTCTTTGTGCCTCTGTCGCTTAATATACCTCCGTGCTTGCCTGACATTGTTCCTTCTCAAGGTCTGTATGCTTTTAGGAGGATTTTTTCCTTGTCTTTTTTCTACTGTCTTGGATGCGTTGATTCTGTTTCTCCACTCTGAAGAGCTTAGTGGAAGCTGGAAGTGAGTACTATGGGCGGCTTTAAAGAGGTTTTCTGTAAAATATTAAGGGCATAAAAGTGAAGGTAGTTACTGTATAACTCATGTTCCAAAAGGCCTTTGATAAACTTTTAAAGGCCTTAATAAAGAGAACTAAATGAGATTTGTTTAAATTTCCTAAATAGGAGGAAAAGGGGAGTCTTGAAGATTGGCAGCTGTTAAATTGAATGATAAGTAAATTAGGGTTCATTATTTCCTATCCTGGTTATTTTTGTATATCCTGAAATATTTTTCCAAATACAAGGTTTAGAAGATCTCACTGTCATCTCCCTGTTAACCTGGCAGACCCACTCTGAGGTGTCTGTCCTCCAGTGTGTAGTACACAGATGGCAATTGTAGTATTACTTGGATTAGTAAAGAAATAACTGGAAACATTCTAACTGCTTTACTTCCATCACAAATGGGAATGAGTTATGGTATATCTGTATCAGTGGACTATTAAGTAGCAATTAAAAGCATGAATTGAGTTTATGTTGTATTCTGGAGAGACATAGATATCATTGTTAGATGAGTTGAATAATGTGTTGATAGAATTTTATTTTTATAAAAAGGAACTATAAATATGGAAAGATCTGTGAAAAAATATATCTATAATTATAAGTCTGAGTGATTTTTGAAAGTGACTTCTGAAAAGATGGGATAAAAGAAAAATTATATTCTCATTTATTAATTTTTGTATTGTTTGATTTTTCAAGTCTGTGTTGCTTTGGGGGAAATGTAATAAATATCTTTTAAATGTAAAAATAAAATATTTACAAAGCAAGTGTCAGTTAATCTGTGATAATAAAAACTCTTCACTAAAACTTTTAAGCAGAGCAGATGTGCATGGTGACCCAAGTGATAAATTAAATCATGATTTATCTTCAGAATGAAAAGTGAATGATTGGAGAATTCATGCTCTGGAAACTGTGACTGTTCCCAAACTTGAGTAGGAACTACTCACTGAAGATTAGAAGAAGTAATTTGGCTTTCTATTAATCATCACCATTGCAAAAAGAATCTTCTCTGATGACAGCTGAGAGGAGCAGTAATCTATGAGGTAGATATAAATATTTAGGAGGTAGTTTGAAGCATGTCCACTTAGTAAAAAACAGTGGTTGAAGCCACTAGGACTTATGATCTCTCACTATGCATTCGTTCTTGACCAGGTTTATAGTATCAGGTATGAATTCTCTCCTGTGGAACTCATGAATCCAATCAGAAAGGGGTTGGTTACTGTATTAGTCAGGGTTTTCTAAAGGAACAGAACTCTCTCTCTCTCTCTCTCTCTCTCTCTCTCTCTCTCTCTGTGTGTGTGTGTGTGTGTGTGTGTGTGTGTGTGTGTGTGTGTGTGTTTAATTTGTTAGACTGGCTTACTTACAGACTGTGGTGTGGTCAGGCTAGTCCAATAATGGCTGTCTCAATGAAAGACCAAGAGTGCAAGTTGAGTATACAAGGTGTCTTAGCAATCCCAAACTAGTGCTGGAGTCGAAGAGGATTCCTGGAGAGCTGCTGGTGTTTAGTCTGTGTTAGAATCCCAGAGAAGTAGATTCTCATATAGGCCAAGGAATGGGTCAGTAAAAGGATAGATAACTTGGTAGGAAGGCAGGGCAAACCAGCAAAAAGCAAGAGCTTCCTTCTTCCATGTCTTTTTTTTTTTTTTTTTTTTTTTTTTGTGGGCTGCCTCCAGAAGATGTGGCCCAGATTTAGGGTGGGCTTTCCACCTCTAATAATCTGATTAGGAAAATCCCTCACAGGCTTGCCTAGAAGCTTGGGTTTAGTTGATTCCAGATGTAGTCAAGTTGACCACCAAGAGCAGCCTCTCACAGGTAAGAGCCAATGCACAGTCTCGCATCTCGCCAGGCAGGGCATCATGGTAGCCTGCAGCTGGGTAAGGCTGTCAGTGACGTTCCTTGCCCATTAGCCTGTGTAGCACCTTCCCAAGTTAGTCAACATGGAGGAACCTGCTACCTCAGTTGTAGCCAGATTTCCCTATGTGCTGCAACCAAAAAGTATATGAAAATTCATAATTTGGAACACATTTCAACAGTTACCTGTATCACTGTAGACCCAAAAGGCAGAATCCAATTCTAAGTAAACATATATTTCATACATGTTTATCACGTATAACAAAGACTAGTTTAAAGGTTTTCATTTGAACGCTGATACTTCTGCCTCACAGATGGGGAAGACCTGTACTCACGGGCTTCAGAGAGAGATAGATTCTGTCTCGTCCTTCTCTCCCGCTTTGAGGCCAGGTGCTTCATTGGCAGTAGGGTGGGCTGGGGTGGGGGGCATAAGTGGCATATTCACGGTGAACTTGCGGTGCTGGGAATCCAGTGGAAGGCTGGAGGCTCCTGACAGTCTTGGCAAGTGCTGTGCGGCTACACCCCCGACCTGCTCACTGGTTCTCTTCCCTTCCTTATTGGAGCAAGGGTTTAGCTCCACTGTGGGCAGAAACTGAGAAGAGGAGGTAGGTGCCTTCAAGGCTTAGCTTCCTGCTTTGCCGTAGGGAATTACATTATATTTCAAGACAACCAAATAAATTAGTGAGTGCATCAGGATAAGGAGAGTTCTGTGTTCAGGGATTGATGTTCACAGGAAGGGGAAAGGTGTAAATAAACCCTGTAATATTGGGTTAGAAATGAAGATATCGATATGCCACTTTAGATAGACTGAGTGACAGACAGGACGGTAGTGGAATATTTTCTAGATCTGTCTTGATCTCTTTGGGGTGAACACACTACTATTTGGATATTGGATTCTTTTTTCTGTTTTCTTTGTCTTCATTAATTTATGCACTTACATCCCAATATCTGCCTCCCTCTCCTCTCCTCCCCCAACCCTGCTCCCCACTTCATTCTCCTTCTCTGAGAAGGGGAGGCCCCAGTGGGTATCACCCCACCCTGATGTTGTAAGACCCCAAAGTGGTCTTAGCTCAGGAGCACAACCCACAGAACACAATATGACAATGGACCGATGTAATGGCAAGAGGTTTATTGATCCATGCACATGGGGTTGCTCATCCTCGTAGGGAGAGGCAACCCCGAACTCAAAAAGCACACATCTTTTATACTTTACAGAGGGCAGATCTCAGCAACAGGGTTAACTGGCTTACTCTGATTGGTGGAACACAGGACAAAGGATCTCTTTAGGCATTGGTTGGTTCGTTCAAGGGGCTGTTCTTTGGCTTAATTAGCCAAGTTCCTCATCTCACTCTGCACCTGGCCTCAGAAAGTCCCTTGGAAAGGGGGGTGGGAGGGGCTGGGTGGTCGGATAAGGACAGGCTGACACATCTGGTGGTTTTTCTTGGAATTTACCACAGGGAGGGGTGGGGGAGTCTTTCCGAGAACAGCTTTGTTTGTTTTGGCTGGTCTCAACTAGAGCCTGGTCACTCTGACCACCAAAACCTTGTTTCTATATTCCCAGAACCTTGTTCTTACGGCTTTATTTCTTGTATCTATGAAACTTATTTCTTCACTGGCACATCAAGTCTCTGTAGAACTGAGGCCAGATAAAGGCGCCCAGTTAGGGGAACAGGATCCACAAACAGGCAACAGAGTCAGGGACAGCCTCTGCTCCAGTTGTTGGGGGATCTGGATATTAGATTCCAAATATCATTTTCCACTAGAAAGAAAGAACCAGAGCTCTTTAAGAAATAACTCCCTCCAGGACTGGACATTGTATGTCATAAAATAATGAATGTACTCGAAGTGATGGATATATACCTTAAAGACTGGCTTGAAGGTGTTACTGTTGACTAAATTTGACAAAAAATAAGCTTGCCGAGAAAAATGAGTGCCAAAATAAATGATGGAAAGTTGTAATTGATACAAAATTATGAATCTTAAACTGTCATTTACTTAAGAACAGGCTCTACATAATAGGACCTCAACACTAGTGGTATTTAGGCCAGCACAATTTTAGGATAAGTGGGGCTGGAGGTCATGGACCTAGCCCGTACAGCAAGGCTGGAGGTCATGGACCTAGCCCGTACAGCAAGGCTGGAGGTCATGGACCTAGCCTGTACAGCAAGGCTGGAGGTCATGGACCTAGCCTGTACAGCAAGGCTGGAGGTCATGGACCTAGCCTGTACAGCAAGGCTGGAGGTCATGGACCTAGCCTGTACAGCAAGGCTGGAGGTCATGGACCTAGCCTGTACAGCAAGGCTGGAGATCATGGACCTAGCCTGTACAGCAAGGCTGGAGGTCATGGACCTAGCCTGTACAGCGGGGCTGGAGGTCATGGGCCTAGCCTGTACAGCAAGGCTGGAGGTCATGGACCTATCCTGTACAGCAAGGCTGGAGATCATGGACCTAGCCTGTACAGCAAGGCTGGAGGTCATGGACCTATCCTGTACAGTGGGGCTGGAGGTCATGGGCCTAGCCTGTACAGCAAGGCTGGAGGTCATGGACCTAGCCTGTATAGCAAGGCTGGAGATCATGGACCTAGCCTGTACAGCAAGGCTGGAGGTCATGGACCTAGCCTGTACAGTGGGGCTGGAGGTCATGGGCCTAGCCTGTACAGCAAGGCTGGAGGTCATGGACCTATCCTGTACAGTGGGGCTGGAGATCATGGGCCTAGCCTGTACAGCAAGGCTGGAGGTCATGGGCCTAGCCTGTACAGCAAGGCTGGAGGTCATGGACCTAGCCTGTACAGCAAGGCTGGAGATCATGGACCTAGCCTGTACAGTGGGGCTGGAGGTCATGGGCCTAGCCTGTACAGCAAGGCTGGAGGTCATGGACCTATCCTGTACAGTGGGGCTGGAGGTCATGGGCCTAGCCTGTACACCGTAGCAGCCTTCTACCTACTCAGTACCAGCGCGTGTCTCCCCTCCCTCCATCTCCCATCCACCCTCCATTTGTGAGAACTGAAGATGCCATCAGACATTGCCAAACATTCTTTGGGAGAAGAATGGATCCAGAACTGCCTGCTCTCCCTCTGAGAGCCACTGGTCTAGATGGAATAATAATTTTAGAAAAGTGCATTTACTAAACATCATATTAACAGATAACATTAACTGATTGAGGAATGACTTATCAGTAATACTAAAACAGGAAAATTTGATGAGAAACAGGGTACTAATTTCAAAATAGCCACAAAATACCATTTAACAACTTAATACTTGATGCAGAGTGCCTTTTAAATAAAAGATTTATTTATTTTATATGAGTACTCCATCTGCATATATGCCACATGCCAGAAGAGGGCATCAGATCCTATTGTATCCGGTTGTAAGCCACTATGTGGTTGCTGGAAATTAAACTGAGGACCTCTGGCAAAGGAGCCAGTGCTCTTAACCACTGAGCCATCTCTTGTTAATCTCATTTGATTAACTTCACAACAGAAAACACAACAGATAGCACCTTAAAAAGTAGCTCAAATTAAGATCGTACACTTTCTATAGGCACTGTCCTGGGAGCACGGCACTGCTTTTGTGACATCCCTACCCCAAAGCATATATCACAAGGAAGGTCAGGCGGGGGGAGTAAGTGACCTGTTGTTTTTCAGACACACTGTGACCTGGGGAGGCAGGGAAAAGAATAGAGAGCTCTCCCAGGATGTAGACTGGCGAGCCTGATAGCTGAGTTATCATAGATCTTGGACCAATAAAGGAAAATCAGAGGTTTAATTGGAGCTTGTGGATTAGATGGTAATACTGATTCATTGTTTATTCTCAAATTTTTATAAATAAAGCATAGCTATGTAGAAATATTTCTTAAAATTCTGTTTTTCAAGTACATGGCTGGCCCAGGATGCTTGATTTGCTGTTTCTTTTTCAGTTCTTCAGGTGGGTGGCCCCATTTGATGACATTTACTCCTTGTACTTACTTTCCTCTTGTCTTAGTCAGGGTTCCTACTCCTGCACAAACATCAGGACCAAGAAGCGAGTTGGGGAGGAAAGGGTTTATTCAGCTTACACTTCCACATTGCTGTTCATCACCAAAGGAAGTCAGGACTGGAACTCAAGCAGGTCAGGAAGCAGGAGCTGATGCAGAGGCCATGGAGGGATGTTACTTACTGGATTGCTTCCCCTGGCTTGCTCAGCTTGCTTTCTTATAGAACCCAAGACCACCAGCCCAGGGATGGCACCACCCACAAGGGGCTGAGTCCCCCTTGATCACTAATTGAGAAAATGCCTTACAGCTGGGTCTCATGGAGGCATTTCCTCAACTGAGGCTCCTTTCTCTTTGATAACTCCAGCTTGTGTCAAGTTGACACACAAAACTAGCCGGCACACTTGTTTAATACCTGCTTTTGTTTGTTTGTTTGTCTTTTCTTTTTCTCCTTAAAGGAAAAAAGAAGCAGCAGGCTTTGTTGTGCTGCACCATGAAACTTAAAACAGTGTCTAAAATGGTTCTTGCTGTCCAGTAAACATTTGAGTTCATAAGAATTCCTGTGTCTATTAACCCCAATTTGAACACACTGAGATGGGTAAAAAGGCAGCTTCTATGTTTTGTGGAAATTACAGAGAAAAGGAGATAAGTGTAATAATATCTGTTGTGTAAGAATAGAGAGGAAGAAAGAAGAGAGACGATGAGACATAGAATTATGTAATATAACTTAAAATAGCTCACAGGATTGCTTGGATGTGCCTAAAGACTTGGACTGAATACAGCCTCTCTAGACTTACTTAGCCCAACCTTTGAATTATTACTGAATAAATTGGGAACCAGCTCAATCTGCTTTGGTGCCAGCTGGCTTTACTTTAAGGCTGTAAATTTTAAGTCGTAGAAGAGAAACATGTTTAGCACAAGCTGAAGGATGGGATAGGTAATGTTGAGTTATTCTGACCCAAAGTCACCATCCCAGCTGTGCATCTGAAGTGACATGTGTGTCTTTTTCCTGCAAATCAGTTCTTAGTCACCCCAAATTATTTTGACATTCTAGCAATTTCTTGATTGCTGAAAATTGAGACTTAAAAAAAAGCTTCAAAATTGCTATTTATATAATTTGTCTTCTAAGTACGTGTATGGCATCTTAAAGGAGGAGCTACGTAAGCAAGGTTAAAGGAATGCCACAACCATTAAATATTTAAGAACCCGACCACTTCGTCCGTTGGAAAACTCACCTTTTCACCTTTCTGCCATCTTAAGATGGCTTCTGAAAAGCTAGTATTAGCTTTGCTTAGAGTTTGAAAGACTTTTTTTTTTTTAAAAAAAGGTACTATGAAGATACTTCTATGCCAGTGTGAAACATGCGACATCTTAAAATTGAGAATTAAAATCAATCCTGAATTTCCAAGTCTTCACAAGTGTACTTAAATGTCTGTCATTTCATTTAAATAAAACATTCTAACTTATTCAAAGCAATGTATCAGTTTTACATTCTTAAATATGTCAAAAGACTAGTGCAAATGTTTGGAGAAATAAATTTATGAATAGAAAAGGGATTGAGGATCCAAGGAAACTCACTGATGAGTTACAATAAATCACAGGATTTAAGAGAGTTTTAAAAGTGTGTCCCTGTGTGGTGGCACTTGCCTGGACTCTCAGCACTGGGAGGGACATAGAGGTATTGAGTTCAAGGTCAACCTTGGTTGGAGAGTGAGTTCCTTGTTTGAAAAGCCACACAACTGCAGCAGATAAACCCTGTGCAGGGCCATCAGCCAGTAAAGGTGCTTACCAGCCAGCTTCACTTCCTGAGTTCAATTCCTGGAGTCCACACGATGGGAGGAGAGAACCAGCTCCACAAATTGTCTCCCTGGCTTCTTGTGCACATGCACGCGCGCGCGCGCGCGCGCGCACACACACACACACACACACACACACACACACACACACACACACTCACTCTAAATGTAAACCAAAAAAAAAAAAAAACCAAATAAAACTTTAAGTCCATAGATGTGTTGTGCTTAAGGGCTAGTGATTTTCAGCTCATTTCCAGAAAACGAAACTTATTTTTTTAAATAGAATGCTTACACTTTTGTAGTTTGAATGAGAATTGTCTCCCGTATTTGAACACTTGGCTCCTCGTTGGTGGCCTTGTTTGGGGAAAGTTAGGAGGGGCGCCCTTGCTGGAGGGAGGGCATCTTTAGAACCAGCTTTGAGGTTGTATAGCCTCATCTTTGACTTCGGAAGAGTTCACTCTCTTTGCTCAGTACTTGTGATCGAAGATGTGTTCTCTTAGCTTCCCATTCTGGGCATCATACCTGCCTCTTGCTGTCACACCTCCCTGCCACGATGGACCCCATCCCTCCGGAACTGTAAGTCAAAACACACTCTTCCCCAGCTGTCACTTTGGGCCATGGTGTCCTCTAAGAGTAACAGAAAAGTAACTATACTAATTCTGTATGATACTAATTTTTAAAAGAATGTATTTTGCTTTTAGTTCTGTGTCTGTCTGTGTGTCTGTGTGTGGGCATGTGTGTGTAAGTGCTGGTGCTGGTAGAGGACAAAAAGGGCATAGGGTCCCCTGAGACTGGAGTTACAGATAGTTGTGAGCCACCAGATGTGTGTACTAGGAACTGAACTGCCATTACTTACTAGCTAATAGTTACTCACCATTAGCCAGCCATTGAGCTGTCTCTTCTTCAGTTCTTTATAGTATTAAACTTTAAAAAAATAAGAATTGGTAATTCTAAAATAGCAAACAAACACTTGGCTGAGATTTTCCTATGATAGTCATAAAACTAATAGAAATCTCATTTTTGAATGCTTGACCTTGATTATTGAATCTCAGAGACTGTTACTCTCAGTAATTAGTTTCTAAGAGCATGAATTGGATTGCTTAATTTTATAAAATATTTCCTTTATTTGAGAAAATAGAATTTGAGATGCGAAGACTGTACTTTGTACGTAACATTCCTGGGCATACATATTGGCACCCATGTGCAGTCTTACGCCTACCTAGTTCATGTTCTATGACACAGATAATTACCCAAGTGTGCTTAAAGCTCCCCCACCCCTTTGAAGGATTCCTTTTCCTTTGTGTGTGTGAACACTGCTGGCATGTACGTGTGTGTGTCAGGTGTGTGTCTAAGACCAGAAGAGAGTACCAGCTTCCCTGGAAGTGGAGTTTCAGATTGGTGTGGGAATCGGGAGCTGGGAATCGAGCCTGGGTCTTCTGCGAGAGCAGCAAGAGCTGCTGGCTGCTCCAGGATCTGTTTAGCCTGTAAACTTTTTATTTTAAATTTTCTTCTCTATTGCTTCCTGGTTAATATTCTATAAAGATTTTTCCGTTCTGTAAGACACCCGGGCTACATGTTGGATTACTTTTAACGGTAATTTATCCTTACAAACAGATCTTCCTAGTCCTCTGTTAATTAATTTCCCCTCTCCAGATTATGATGTTAATACAGATTAGAGCATCACACAAACAAATTAGTGGCTTTACCTCCTTTGAGTCTTTTTCTTTGCCTTTTAAATTGGTAACTTTGTATGACTTTTATGAATTTCTAATGTAAACAGAGGGAGAAAATTGTGTGTGTATGCATATGTATGAAATCTATAATGAAATCACAGTGTAGAGGAGGAATTATATGTTTAAAGTCTTCAATTCTGTGGAAACAGTGATCCCACATTTCTTCAAGTGGCTGCCACAGAATGGAAAGTGAAATCCCCGGGTGGGAAATGTGCTAGAAACCCTAGTATTCCTTTTCAAAGTAGTTTGCATCTCTTTATACATATATTCAGTAGTTCATTTCTAACCCCTACACATCGACTCACGCTGAGACTCATAATACTGTTTTATGTTTTAAATTCAAATATTGTTTTTAAAGGGAAATTGCTACTAGCGCTGGCTAAGCTTCACATAATAGTGTAGCTTTGATTCTTCTCCTGTCAGTCTAAATATGAACTAATATTATTCACAAATCTTTTCAAGATGTTGAATAATTGTTTCAGTTAACCAAATGCTTTACCAAATGATATCAGTTCCTGAAGTATTAGAGTTTAGCGCGTTTATTATTTGGAACATAATAAGCACGCACCTACAGAATTCGATGCTAATGGAGATCTTTTGAGTCCCATGTGTCTGAAGAAAGAGGGGCTTTACTGTCTTAACACAACAATTTTTTTGAGTCTTTTGTCTTAACAGAACAAATTATAAGTCACTGAAAAATTACACATGTAATATATGATGTCTTAAAATATAATTTGTTTAGGGTTAATTTGATAGTTTGCGTAAATAAATGTGTGGATTTCGATGAGTTTTGAAGTTTTTCCACCCTGGTTTATTTTACTGGAGCAGTCTACCTCCCTTGGAAGTCCCTCTGAGCTTTTTTCAGGCCCCAGTTCCTTACTTAGCCACAATGGATTCGATTGGAACTGTCCAGTGTTTTGTAAGTAGAGGCTTTACCTGCACTGTTTCCTTCTTACAGAGTGGTCTAGAGACTTTTCTCTGATGTGTGCGTCTGCTCTGTCCCCTGTAAGTCCCCAATGAGATCACTGTGTGGATAGACCCTCTCTGCACATCTACTTATGTGTCTGGAGACATTTGTGTTCGTTGTGTGTTGTGTTATTTTGAAGAAAATTGATAAACTGCTTGTCTCAAGCAGTGTGTGTACTGTGTGTGTGTGTGTGTGTGTGTGTGTGTATGTGTGTGTGTGTGTGGGGTGGGTAGTGTGTGTGTATATGTGTGTGTGTGTGCATGTGTGTGGTGGGTAGTGTGTGTGTATGTGTGTGTGTGGTGGGTAGTGTGTGTGTGTACTGTGTGTTTGTGTGTGTGTGTGTGTGTGTGTGTGTGTCTACCAAGGTGCAGACATGCAAGCATGTCACAGCATGTGTGTGTGTGTGTGTGTGTGTGTGTGTGTGTGTGTGTGTGTGTGTGTTGGAGGACAACTGTTAGAGTCAGTTCTCTCTTTTCATCCTTGGGTACTGGGGATGGAACTCGGGTTATCGGGCTTGGTAGCAAGTGTATTTATTGGCTGAACCATCTTACTAGTCCCCTTGTAGACTTTAAAAATACATATATAAACATACAGACTTAAAGTTGAAAAGCAGAGTGGGTCATACCATGTATTTATTTCCTGCGCTCACATTTTCTTTAGCATATTAAAAGATCTTGGCGTATCACCCTATCATACTTCTTGTTCATCTTTTCGGTGACTGCATAGATTATGTTATTAACTATTTCTTACTTAGATTCTCTTCCTTTTGATTGTTACTTAACTTTTCTGACTTTTTGGTACTACTCCAACATTGCTGCAATTATACAACTAGTACTTGCACTAATTTTTTATGGCAGACATAAAAGTTACCACAAATGGTGTCTTTAAATGACATAAGTGTATTATTCTTATCATTCTCCAAGTCAGAAATCTGACACAGGTCTCACGGGTACGAAATGAAGATGTATGTCGACTAGTACCCGTTCTCTAGGGAAGGGTGGTTTTCATCCTCTGTCAGCTTCCTGCTGCTCCCTCCCTTCATTGGCTCCCCACAACCTCATCCATCTTCATAATACAGAATCAGGGGGCCACCATGAAGATGTTGGCCTCAGGGTCTGAAGCTGCCTTTGTATCTTCCTTTCTTGCCTGAGAAGTTAAGGATAGAACACTCGGATGCTTTCCCAGAATTCCTCAGGATGCCTGCCTGTTCATCACTGAGTTCTCTATTAGATGCAGCACTGGCTTTTATTTCCATCTCAGATCTCATGCGTGCACATCTGAGGGATGCAGCCTAATTCTCTCCTAGACCTTTAGGTGCACTGCAGTGCAACCTACTTAACAGAAGGAAATGCATTTCAGGTTTAAGGCTCCTGAGCTCTTTGTTGAGCCAGAAAGTTAGACTTAGGGAAGGTGGATCAGGCCCATAACATCTGGGAAGTAGTTCCGGCAAAGGTCGTGCTGCTCTTCCTGCTCCCTACCCAGGAGGAGGAGGCGAGAATGAGACTGGAGTGGCTGCATACACCTCACCAATATGGGGGCACATAAATGTTAGCTTTTGCCAAGGTTTATTGGAAGATGTAACTCCTGTCATAGAGGGGAAGTTAAAATGTCATACGCCACGGAAGAAAGAGTGTCATAATCAGAATCAAGTCAGGTCAACATAGAGCTTTCTTTCTTTTTTTTTTTTTTTCATGATCATGCGATTTAATATATACAGATACACACATTATTTAAAAATCAGACTTTAGGTATAGAGAGAATACATTTCAACACAAAAAGCCATATCTCAGAGGTCCGCAGATAATAAATATCATACTGGTGAAAATTAAAAGCTTTTTATCTAACATGAAGAATAAAACAGGAATGCTCAGACTGACTGCTACTCCATATACTACTAGAATTCTTATCCTGAGCAATTAAGCCAGAAAAATAAATACAAAATCAATCAAACAAAACCCCATGAAGGCATACAAAGTCCTACTCATAAACAACCTATTTGCAACTGATACCTACCAGAAAAGAGAAGATCAATTTTCTTCAATGGAATGTCACTGGGTCTATGTCACTGCAGGACAAGTGCCATGGTTGACCAACAGAAAACGAACTCCGTGCTTTCAGTGTGCTTTGCTTTGTCTTTTAAGTTTTTGTTCATTCATTAATTCATTCATTTGTTCATTTATTCATTTTGAGAGAAAGAGAACATGAAGTCAGGTGGGTAGGGAACTGGTGAGATCTTGGAGAAGTTGGGGAAAGCAAAATACTATGATCAAAATATATTGCACCAAAGTTTTTTTCTTGTCAATAAATAAAAAAATCTTAAGGATAATAGGTGTACCTGTGTGTGCCTTTCCATGTGCTCTGTGTTGTTCGCATTACTCTACTTCCACCAAAGAATTCCTTTTAGCATTTCTTCTGTTGTTTGATTTTTTACTTGTAAGAATGTTGCATTCCCTTTTTGAAGTAGTTTCACTGAATTCTATGATGGTAAGCAATTTAAAGATGTCTGCTGGCATCAGTGTATTCTTCTTAAAAGCCAGTTGTTACTGCTATTTTGGTCGTTTCTTTTCCTCCTCTGGAAGCTTTTGGTGTTTCCAATAAAGAGTTCATAGGAAGTCTTAAACTGATTCTTTGACTATATTGGCCTCCATTTCTGTCTTTCTTTCTTTTTTTTTTTTTATTAACTTGAGTATTTCTTATATACGTTTCGAGTGTTATTCCCTTTCCCGGTTTCCGGGCAAACATCCCCCTCCCCCCTCCCCTTCCTTATGGGTGTTCCCCTCCCCATCCTCCCCCCATTGCCGCCCTCCCCCCAACAATCACGTTCACTGGGGATTCAGTCTTAGCAGGACCCAGGGCTTCCCCTTCCACTGGTGCTCTTACTAGGATATTCATTGCTACCTATGAGGTCAGAGTCCAGGGTCAGTCCATGTATAGTCTTTAGGTAGTGGCTTAGTCCCTGGAAGCTCTGGTTGCTTGGCATTGTTGTACATATGGGGTCTCGAGCCCCTTCAAGCTCTTCCAGTTCTTTCTCTGATTCCTTCAACGGGGGTCCTATTCTCAGTTCAGTGGTTTGTTGCTGGCATTCGCCTCTGTATTTGCTGTATTCTGGCTGTCTCTCTCAGGAGAGATCTACATCCGGCTCCTGTCAGTCTGCACTTCTTTGCTTCATCCATCTTGTCTAATTGGGTGGCTGTATATGTATGGGCCACATGTGGGGCAGGCTCTGAATGGGTGTTCCTTCAGTCTCTGTTTTAATCTTTGCCTCTCTCTTCCCTGCCAAGGGTATTCTTGTTCCCCTTTTAAAGAAGGAGTGAAGCATTCACATTTTGATCATCCGTCTTGAGTTTCATTTGTTCTAGGCATCTAGGGTAATTCAAGCATTTGGGCTAATAGCCACTTATCAATGAGTGCATACCATGTATGTCTTTCTGTGATTGGGTTAGCTCACTCAGGATGATATTTTCCAGTTCCAACCATTTGCCTATGAATTTCATAAAGTCATTGTTTTTGATAGCTGAGTAATATTCCATTGTGTAGATGTACCACATTTTCTGTATCCATTCCTCTGTTGAAGGGCATCTGGGTTCTTTCCAGCTTCTGGCTATTATAAATAAGGCTGCGATGAACATAGTGGAGCATGTGTCTTTTTTATATGTTGGGGCATTTTTGGGTATATGCCCAAGAGAGGTATAGCTGGATCCTCAGGCAATTCAATGTCCAATTTTCTGAGGAACCTCCAGACTGATTTCCAGAATGGTTGTACCAGTCTGCAACCCCACCAACAATGGAGGAGTGTTCCTCTTTCTCCACATCCTCGCCAGCATCTGCTGTCACCTGAGTTTTTGATCTTAGCCATTCTCACTGGTGTGAGGTGAAATCTCAGGGTTGTTTTGATTTGCATTTCCCTTATGACTAAAGATGTTGAACATTTCTTTAGGTGTTTCTCAGCCATTCGGCATTCCTCAGCTGTGAATTCTTTGTTTAGCTCTGAACCCCATTTTTTAATAGGGTTATTTGTCTCCCTGCGGTCTAACTTCTTGAGTTCTTTGTATATTTTGGATATAAGGATACCAATCCTATCTGTTGTAGGATTGGTAAAGATCTTTTCCCAATCTGTTGGTTGCCGTTTTGTCCTAACCACAGTGTCCTTTGCCTTACAGAAGCTTTGCAGTTTTATGAGATCCCATTTGTCAATTCTTGATCTTAGGGCATAAGCCATTGGTGTTTTGTTCAGGAAATTTTTTCCAGTGCCCATGTGTTCCAGATGCTTCCCTAGTTTTTCTTCTATTAGTTTGAGTGTGTCTGGTTTGATGTGGAGGTCCTTGATCCACTTGGACTTAAGCTTTGTACAGGGTGATAAGCATGGATTGATCTGCATTCTTCTACATGTTGATCTCCAGTTGAACCAGCACCATTTGCTGAAAATGCTATCTTTTTTCCATTGGATGGTTTTGGCTCCTTTGTCAAAAATCAAGTGACCATAGGTGTGTGGGTTCATTTCTGGGTCTTCAATTCTATTCCATTGGTCTATCTGTCTGTCTCTGTACCAATACCATGCAGTTTTTATCACTATTGCTCTGTAATACTGCTTGAGTTCAGGGATAGTGATTCCCCCTGAAGTCCTTTTATTGATGAGGATAGTATTAGCTATCCTGGGTTTTTTGTTATTGCAGATGAATTTGCAAATTGTTCTGTCTAACTCTTTGAAGAATTGGATTGGTATTTTGATGGGGATTGCATTGAATCTGTAGATCACTTTTGGTAAAATGGCCATTTTTACTATATTAATCCTGCCAATCCATGAGCATGGGAGATCTTTCCATCTTCTGAGGTCTTCTTCAATTTCTTTCTTCAGTGTCTTGAAGTTCTTATTGTACAGATCTTTTACTTGCTTGGTTAAAGTCACACCGAGGTACTTTATATTATTTGGGTCTATTATGAAGGGTGTCGTTTCCCTAATTTCTTTCTCGGCTTGTTTCTCTTTTGTGTAGAGGAAGGCTACTGATTTATTTGAGTTAATTTTATATCCAGCCACTTTGCTGAAGTTGTTTATCAGCTTTAGTAGTTCTCTGGTGGAACTTTTGGGATCACTTAAATATACTATCATATCATCTGCAAATAGTGATATTTTGACTTCTTCTTTTCCGATCTGTATCACCTTGACCTCCGTTTGTTGTCTGATTGCTCTGGCTAGAACTTCAAGAACTATATTGAATAAGTAGGGCGAGAGTGGGCAGCCTTGTCTAGTCCCTGATTTTAGTGGGATTGCTTCAAGTTTCTCTCCATTTAGTTTAATGTTAGCAACTGGTTTGCTGTATATGGCTTTTACTATGTTTAGGTATGGGCCTTGAATTCCTATTCTTTCCAGGACTTTTATCATGAAGGGGTGTTGAATTTTGTCAAATGCTTTCTCAGCATCTAATGAAATGATCATGTGGTTTTGTTCTTTCAGTTTGTTTATATAATGGATCACGTTGATGGTTTTCCGTATATTAAACCATCCCTGCATGCCTGGGATGAAGCCTACTTGATCATGGTGGATGATTGTTTTGATGTGCTCTTGGATTCGGTTTGCCAGAATTTTATTGAGTATTTTTGCGTCGATATTCATAAGGGAAATTGGTCTGAAGTTCTCTTTATTTGTTGGGTCTTTGTGTGGTTTAGGTATAAGAGTAATTGTGGCTTCATAGAAGGAATTCGGTAGTGATCCATCTGTTTCAATTTTGTGGAATAGTTTGGATAATATTGGTATGAGGTCTTCTATGAAGGTCTGATAGAATTCTGCACTGAACCCATCTGGACCTGGGCTCTTTTTGGTTGGGAGACCTTTAATGACTGCTTCTATTTCCTTAGGAGTTATGGGGTTGTTTAACTGGTTTATCTGTTCCTGATTTAACTTCGGTACCTGGTATCTGTCTAGGAAATTGTCCATTTCCTGAAGATTTTCAAGTTTTCTTGAATATAGGCTTTTATAGTAAGATCTGATGATTTTTTGAATTTTCTCTGAATGTGTAGTTATTGTCTCCCTTTTCATTTCTGATTTTGTTAATTTGGACACACTCTCTGTGTCCTCTCGTTAGTCTGGCTAAGGGTTTATCTATCTTGTTGATTTTCTCAAAGAACCAATTTTTGGTTCTGTTGATTCTTTCTATGGTCCTTTTTGTTTCTACATGGTTGATTTCAGCTCTGAGTTTGATTATTTCCTGCCTTCTACTCCTCCTGGGTGTATTTGCTTCTTTTTGTTCTAGAGCTTTTAGGTGTGCTGTCAAGCTGCTGACATACGCTCTTTCCTGTTTCTTTCTGCAGGCACTCAGCGCTATGAGTTTTCCTCTTAGCATAGCTTTCATTGTGTCCCATAAGTTTGGGTATGTTGTACCTTCATTTTCATTAAATTCTAAAAAGTCTTTAATTTCTTTCTTTATATCTTCCTTGACCAGGTTATCATTGAGTAGAGTATTGTTCAATTTCCACGTATATGTGGCCATTCTTCCCTTATTGTTATTGAAGACCAGTTTTAGGCCGTGGTGGTCTGATAGCACGCATGGGATTATTTCTATCTTTCTGTACCTGTTGAAGCCCGTTTTTTGACCAATTATATGGTCAATTTTGGAGAAAGTACCATGAGGAGCTGAGAAGAAGGTATAGGTATATCCTTTTGCTTTAGGATAGAATGTTCTATAAATATCTGTTAAGTCCATTTGGCTCATGACTTCTCTTAGTCTGTCTACGTCTCTGTTTAATTTCTGTTTCCATGATCTGTCCATTGATGAGAGTGGGGTGTTGAAATCTCCTACTATTATTGTGTGAGGTGAAATGTGTGTTTTGAGCTTTAGTAAAGTTTCTTTTACGTATGTAGGTACCCTTGTATTTGGGGCATAGATATTTAGGATTGAGAGTTCATCTTGGTGGATTTTTCCTTTGATGAATATGAAGTGTCCTTCCTTATCTTTTTTGATGACTTTTAGTTGAAAATTGATTTTATTTGATATTAGAATGGCTACTCCAGCTTGCTTCTTCTGACCATTTGCTTGGAAAGTTGTTTTCCAGCCTTTCACTCTGAGGTAGTGTCTGTCTTTGTCTCTGAGGTGTGTTTCCTGTAGGCAGCAGAATGCAGGGTCCTTGTTGCGTATCCAGTTTGTTAATCTATGTCTTTTTATTGGGGAGTTGAGGCCATTGATGTTGAGAGATATTAAGGAATAGTGATTATTGCTTCCTGTTATATTCATATTTGGATGTGAGGTTATGTTTGTGTGCTTTTCTTCTCTTTGTTTTGTTGCCAAGATGATTAGTTTCTTGCTTCTTCTAGGGTATAGCTTGCCTCCTTGTGTTGGGCTTTACCATTTATTATCCTTTGTAGTGCTGTATTTGTAGAAAGATATTGTGTAAATTTGGTTTTGTCATGGAATATCTTGGTTTCTCCATCTATGTTAATTGAGAGTTTTGCAGGATACAGTAACCTGGGCTGGCATTTGTGTTCTCTTAGGGTCTGTATGACATCAGTCCAGGATCTTCTGGCCTTCATAGTTTCTGGAGAAAAGTCTGGTGTGATTCTGATAGGTCTGCCTTTATATGTTACTTGACCTTTTTCCCTTACTGCTTTTAATATTCTTTCTTTATTTTGTGCGTTTGGTGTTTTGACTATTATGTGATGGGAGGTGTTTCTTTTCTGGTCCAATCTATTTGGAGTTCTGTAGGCTTCTTGTATGCCTATGGGTATCTCTTTTTTTAGGTTAGGGAAGTTTTCTTCTATGATTTTGTTGAAGATATTTGCTGGTCCTTTGAGCTGGGAGTCTTCACTCTCTTCTATACCTATTATCCTTAGGTTTGATCTTCTCATTGAGTCCTGGATTTCCTGTATGTTTTGGACCAGTAGTTTTTTATGCTTTACATTATCTTTGACAGTTGAGTCAATGATTTCTATGGAATCTTCTGCTCCTGAGATTCTCTCTTCCATCTCTTGTATTCTGTTGGTGAAGCTTGTATCTACAGCTCCTTGTCTCTTCTTTTGGTTTTCTATATCCAGGGTTGTTTCCATGTGTTCTTTCTTGATTGCTTCTATTTCCATTTTTAATTCCTTCAACTGTTTGATTGTGTTTTCCTGGAATTCTTTCAGGGATTTTTGTGTCTCCTCTCTATGGGCTTCTACTTGTTTATTTATGTTTTCCTGGAATTCTTTCAGGCATTTTTGCGATTCCTCTCTGTAGGCTTCTACTTGTTTATTAATGTTTTCCTGTGTTTCTCTAAGGGAGTTCTTCACGTCTTTCTTGAAGTCCTCCAGCATTATGATCAAATATGATTTTGAAACTAGATCTTGCTTTTCTGGTGTGTTTGGTTATTCCATGTTTGTTTTGATGGGAGAATTGGGCTCCGATGGTGCCATGTAGTCTTGGTTTCTGTTGCTTGGGTTCCTGCGCTTGCCTCTCGCCATCAGATTATCTCTAGTGTTACTTTGTTCTGCTATTTCTGACAGTGGCTAGATTGTCCTATAAGCCTGTGTGTCAGGAGTGCTGTAGACCTGTTTTCCTGTTTTCTTTCAGCCAGTTATGGGGACAGAGTGTTCTGCTTTCGGGCGTGTAGTTTTTCCTCTCTACAGGTCTTCAGCTGTTCCTGTGGGCCTGTGTCTTTAGTTCACCAGGCAGGTCTCTTGCAGCAGAAAAGTTGGTCTTACCTGTGGTCCCGAGGCTCAAGTTCGCTCGCGGGGTGCTGCCCACGAGCTCCCTGCGGCGGCAGCAACCAGGAAGATCTGCGCCGCCGTTTCCGGGAGCTTCAGTGCACCAGGGTTCCAGATGGCATTTGGTGTTTTCCTCTGGCGTCCGAGATGTGTGCAGAGTGCAGTCTCTTCTGGTTTCCCAGGCGTGTCTGCCTCTCTGAAGGTTTAGCTCTCCCTCCCACGGGATTTGGGTGTAGAGAACTGTTCATCCGGTCTGTTCCTTCAGGTTCCGGCGGTGTCTCAGGCCAACATAGAGCTTTCTAACTAGAAAGCCAGACCTGGAAGTCTGCTGCGCCATCACTGGCAGCATCCTGACCATCCGATGACAGTTTCATTAGCACTTAACTTTGTGTCAATCTGATGATGAAATATTTCCACAGATGAACACAACTTCTAGTTTGTGTTCTAATTTTCTTTTCTTTTTTCTTTTTTTCGGAGCTGGGGACCGAACCCAGGGCCTTGCGCTTGCTAGGCAAGCGCTCTACCACTGAGCTAAATCCCCAACCCCATGTTCTAATTTTTTTACTGAGTCCATGAATCTCCAGTGTTATTCATGTTTTAGGATTCATGTTCAAGAAATTGCTTAAGCTTTTTCCTCCCTTGTAGTAACTGTTTTACTGTTCCGCAATCCTCAGAATATGGTATTTTAGTATTTAGTCATGGCCGTTGTTCACTCAAAGTTAGAAGAAAACTCAGGAGAAAAAAAATTACACAATTATTTTAAGGAATTACATATAAAGATTGAATGTTTGTTTGCTTGTTTATTTATTTATTTTGGCTTTTGAGACAGAGTTTCTTTGTGTAGTATTGCCTGTCCTGGACCTCACTATGTAGTCCAGGCTGGCTTCAAAGTCTAAGACATGGCTGCCTCTGTCTCTAGAGTTCTAGGATTAAAGATGTGGTCAAGGATTTGTGTTTTTAAATTTAATGTTTTCCTGAAGACATGCTCTCTCTGTGTAGTCCTGGTTGTCCTGGATCTCACTATATAAACCAGGCTGGTCTTGAACTCACAGAGATCAATCTGTCTGCTGCCTCTCAAGTGCTGGGACTAAAGGTATGTGGCATCCCACCTGGCACATGCATAAAGATTTATTAATGGTAAGTCTGAGATGAGTTTGATAATGATACAATGTTATTTAAGTCCCTGACTTCTGTTTTGAGGATTTCCAAAGGTCCTATCCAATTATATGAAATAAAAATGCGACTGTCGTCCTGTGTATAATTCTTATATAAGTCGTAAAGCCTCACATAGTTTTCTATTTAATGCTACTGTTGTCATGAATTTTTTTTTTTTCTTTTTCTTTTTTTTCGGAGCTGGGGACCGAATCCAGGGCAAGCGCTCTATCACTGAGCTAAATCCCCAACCCCATTTTCTCTCTCTCTCTCTCTCTCTCTCTCTCTCTCTCTCTCTCTCTCTCTCTCTCTAGGCTTAGTTGTAAGAGAGAGTTGTAAGAGACAGACTGAATATAGGGAAATCTGAGAGCCAGAGAGCAGTTAGGGTACGTGGAGGTCCCTGAGGATAGTGTGCATACTTTGGCCCTCAGATCACCTAATTATATATTTAAAACCTTGCTTGATGGGGCTGTGCTTTGGCCTGTTATTCAGAGCAGAGTGCCCTTTCCTGTAGTGCTCACATTCTGCTGGGGTGAGCTTCTCTACCCCCTCCTGCATCTTGTGTAAAGTTTCCCCCTTTCATTCCTTCCTCTTCTCTTTAGTTGTCTAAGAGATTAACTGTCACCTCATTATCATTGCTAATCACTTCCAGAGGTTTTGGCTACTGCCCGTCATAGTGGACCAGAGGACCACAAAGACAGTGTTAAGTCTTCATTCACAATGGAAGTCATCAACTGTTTTTCTTTATCTTTTGTGTGTTTCCTTGAACCCTTGCGGGGCAGTAGCGGCCTAAGGAAATATTTCTTGATGAGTGTGGGAGTAGATCCGCTGTCACTGTGAGACCAAATAGGAAAGGGAGAGAATGAATGGAAGGGGATAGAACAGAAGCCATTATGGCCTTCACCTGGACTTTACAGGATGGCTTACAACAGACTCGTGTTTATATGATTATTGAAAAGTCTTGGTTTAAAAACCGAAATGTATAGCAATGTGAAGAATTTTTTTTTTATTTTTGTTGGTTGGCCTTAAGTTGTTGCAATGACACCCAGGATGTCACATATAAGAGGCAAGTGTCCCCTTGGTCTTCGTCCCTGACTTATACTAATAATTAATGTACCACACAGGGTTCCCCTGCACGTTCCTCAACAGGAACAGCATCCGCACTCCAGGTTGCTGTGGTTTGAATGGAAGCATCCTAAGGTTAAACCCACGAGAGAGAACAAGCAGTCCTCTGTGTGCATCCTCATGTCCCCATGCTAGCTCACACAGCACCGGGATGCAACAGAGCCAGCCCTGCACTCCCGTGCTTGCTGAGAAGATCTAGGTTTTTTTTTTCGGAGATAAACAAAAAACCCTTTAAACTAAAAAATGCAGTTATAAAATGATAACTCCATCTCAGCCAAGAATTCCTTTCTAGAAATAAGTAAATATAATTATCTTTTAAAAACTTCAGTTTTTTTGTGAAGGTGTGTAAAAAAATTAAAAGGTGACACTGCTACTCAAAGAGACAGTACAAAGATAAGGAGACAATTGAGATGGATCAAGGATGCCAAAGATGGCTGAACAAGGATCCTGCTGTTTATGATTAAAGTTCTGTTGTTTAATATTCATAACAGACTTATCGAATTCTTATTATGGAAGGTAAAAATACTCGTTTTTCTTTGCTTTGAAGGTATTCTTATTTTCTTCCTCTATCAAAACTAGATCCAACTTAAAGCATGTGACTCCCAGTCCATAAAACAATGGGTAAGCATGTTCTTGAGATTTAAAGGTCTCTGTCTCTGACTTTTCATCTTTTCTATTCCTTGTCAAGGTTTTGATTACAAAATAAAAGAATCTGATACCAATTTTAGTCAAAATAGAATGTCAGGCCAATTAAGCTTCTGCTCTCCGCCATGTTGTCACCTTGACCTTGAGAGGCTAGCTCCTGTTTCTGTAGTCACTTGTCACTTGTTTTGGCTTCCTTCCTCAAGATTAAGGTCCTTAGCCCCGGTGCCAACTTGTTAGAAGGTGCTAAAGTACCTTGTGTTTCCAGCCTTCGGAGTTTGGTGTGGGTTGGGGGTAGGGATGTGGTGTCATTAAATACACCGTGTGAAGCTACCCTGCTATTCACCTCTTGGTTACCAGAGTTCTGTATACGGGCTGTGGGCAAACGCGTGCTCTATGTTGGTTGTTGTTCTGCAACATACATTTTAGCTGCTAGTATTTTACTCTCACAAAGTACTGTTTCCCACACGACACCGTAATGGAGTCTTAACTCAGCTTCTGTGAAAGGTCAGCTCCTCGTGATGGAAGAGTACAGCGCATCTGTGTATTTCCTGGGCTAACGGTCTCTGGCTCTATTTTATTTCTTTCATGGGAGAGCGAACTCATTGTTTTCAGAATCAGTATGCAATGGTGTGTGTCTTGGTTAGGGTTTTCATTGCTGTGAAGAGACACCATGACCACAGCAACTCTTATAAAGGACAACATTTAATTGGGACTGCTTATAGGTTCAGAGATTCAGTCCATTATCATCAGGACAGAAAGCATGGCAGCGTCCAGGCAGGCATGGTGCAGGAGATGCTGAGAGTTCTACTTGTTCTAAAGGCAAACAGGAGACTGGCTTCTAGGTAGCTAGGAGGAGAGTCTTCCTCCAAGGCCACACCTACACAAACAAGGCCACATCTCCAGGTATTGCCACTTCCCAGGCCAAACACATTGAAACCACCACAGTGTGCAGGTGTCCATTATACATTCAGTGCTCCTTTCTCATCTTTACTCAGTACCCTTGATCTGCAGTCATAATGCAAGCGCTGTAAGTGATGCTGTTTTGATATTCTGAAAGGAATAACAATATTCTTCTACTGCCCATTCTAGTTTAAACAGAATTACTCTAAAAGTAAACCTCTACATGTGGACAAGAAATCATACATACGTATGTATATACACATATAGATATTATATACACACATATACATGATATACATATATACATATATACATACACAGATAGAGATACAGACACATACACACACATACACACATAGACACACACACAGACACACACAGACACATACACACACAGACACACACACACAGACACACAGACACACCAGACACACAGACACACAGACACACAGACACACACACAGACACACACACACACAGACACATACACACAGAGACACAGACACACACACACACAGACACACACACACACCAAGACTTCTTCTGGGAGATGGGAGGTGGCTCTGTTAGTAAAATGCCTGCTATACAAACATGAGGCCTTCAGTTTGGGTCCCCAGCACCCAGGCTGAGTGATGTGTCTGTAACCTCATCTTTGGGAGTAGAGACAAGTGGATCCATGAAACCCATTGGCTAGTCAGCGTAACCAATCAGTAAACTCCAAATTCAGTAATGTAGAGAGCAGTCTAAAAGACATCCTGTGTTAACCTCTACCCTCCTCATATACACATCCACAAGAACGTGCATATATATGTGCCCCCTAAGATACTTAATTCAAATAGAACTTCAAATGCCAGTTTCAAGTCACCTCTTTTCTTCTGATGTTTTTTTTTTTGTTGTTGTTGTTACAGAAATACCATTTTTTTAACAATTCCTGTGAACATAGTTTGTCGTTTTGAAATGTTTTAATTCATCTTTATGTTTCTTACATCCAGCTCCATGTTTGAAACTTAGTAATATCTTAGTTTAAAAATAAAGCATTATAATTATATAAGTAGTAATCTGGAGAGATGGTTCGGTGGTCAACAGCACTGACTGCTCTTCCAGAGGTCCTGAGTTCAATTCCCAGCACCCACATGGTGGCTCACAACCATCTGTAATGGGATCTGATGCCCTCTTCTGGTGTGTCTGAAGACAGTCAGTGTACTCATATAAATAAAATTAATTAATTAATTAATTAATTAAAAATAAAGTAATATATACTAGTTAAAATAAAATATTTGAAGGGTTTATAATGAAGTTTCTTATTCTTTCTGCTTCTTAGAGGTCAAAATTCATTTGACTTTTTAAATTATTTATTTTGATGATTATTTTCCTATTTCTTAAAAGTATTCTTACCTATCATTTCCTGATCAATTGCTTTTAGTTGAATGGCTACTATCCAGGATCTCTGATAGATTACTACTTATATAATTATAATGAATTTTATTTTAATGATTAATTACATAGAAATTATTTAACCAGTTAAGTAATATTTACTGTAAAGCCAAATGAGATTATGTAAAAACTTCCATTTCTTTCATACTATCTTATTTTCTAATTCCTTTTGCATTATTTGCTATATATAATTATATTTTCTTTCTTATACAACTTATTTTACCATTTCTATACTATATATATATTTCTTATTTTTTCAACTCCTCCATCAAGATAGGTTTTTTTTTTCAAAGATTAAAAAACTTAAAATTGTTTGTGGGGCGGGGCAGGGTGAGGCGGTGGATGTGTGCATGCAGGTTCACTCACATGTAGATTTGGATGCCAGCAGAGACCAGAGATATCAGATTCCCTGGGAGCTGAAGATAAGGTGGATGGTGGATGGAATTCTGGCCACTGTAAGAGCAGTGTGTGCGCTCTTGACCACTGAGCCCTCTCTTCAGCTCCCATTACTGCTTCCTTAATGACTTCCCCATTGACTTCCTGTCCTAGTCTGGACTGGATTTTTTTTTTTTTTTTATTTACAACATTGCTAGAATCTTCTTTTCCTGTTCTGGGTTTGGTTTTCTCTTTTGAATCTCGTCTACATTCCTTGTCTTTCAAGTAGCTTGCTAAGAGAAAGGGAAGCTCTGAGTCTTCATACATTTGAAGACGTCTGTCTTTAAACTGCATTGCTTATTTGTGTCTAATTCTAGACGGAAATGAGTTGCCTTTAGTACCTGAGTGCTGTGTGTTACCCTCTGGAATCCAGCCTAGCTGGTGAAAGGCTTGTTATTTGTAAGAAACCTTTAGGGTTCCTTTCCTTGGTGGTCGTGTGGCTTCCCAGTGACAAGTGGCATTATGCACTTTTTATTATTGAGTCTTCTTGGCACAGATGGCTTGTGTGATTTGAAGACCTATCTTCTTCAGTAGGAGAAATTTGTATTCCTCTAATTTCCTTCCTTTTTCTTTGCTCAGTTCTGGCTTTGGAGCTCCCATTGATCAGTGTAAAATGTCCCAGACTGCTCTGTTGCTTCTTATTATTTTTCTGTCTCTCTCTCTCTCCTTTCTGAAGGAGCACTATAAAGTTAAAACAATATGGAAATATTGTAAGTTATACAGAAGTATTTTAAATTCAATATTTTATGAATATATTTATGTGGTCCCAGATGCCCTAGTTTCTTGAGGTCACCCTGTGCCAGCTTTTAAAATGTCCTGACTGAGTCCTTGAATAGCGTGGCAGAGGTTGGATTCAGAAACGCTTGTTTTCCTTTACTGAGAACACTGAGAACACGTCTAACTTCTTGAGGTCTTTGTATATTTTGGCTATTAGCCCTCTATAGGAAGTATGATTGGTAAAGATCTTTTCCCAATCTGTTGTTTGCCGTTTTGTCCTAATGACACTGTCCTTTGCCTTACAGAACCTTTTCAATTTTATGAGGTCCCATTTGTTGATTCTTGATCTTAGAGCATAAGCCATTGGTGTTCTGTAAAGGAAATTTCCCCTGTGCCCATGTGTTCAAGGCTCCTCCCCACTTTCTCTTCTATCAGTTTGAGTGTACCTGGTTTGATGTGCAGGTCCTGGATCCACTTGGACTTGAGTTTTGTATGTCATCCTTAAACTAAGCCTTTTAGTTCTCTCCCATTGGGAAGTTCAAATTAGAGAGAACTCTCCCTGCGAGCTGAGCCCTGACACCAGAATAGTCTTATTTGATCAACCTGGAAATGTCACACCCCACTTAGGTGAAGACCGGTATCCCTAGACTATCAGCTGTGCAGCCGACTTGGGGCGCTGTGGGGTGTCTTAGCTTGGTGGCTCTGGGGTGCGTGTGTGGAGATAGGGCTTAGCTGTGCAGCTCAGGCTGGCCTGAACCTGGCTGGTATGAACGGAACCTCTGAGAGACTGACTGGCTCGTCAGTACCATAGAGAGATTGGAGTGTTGCCGAGGCTAACTACCTCATCTCTGGCTAATTTCTTGTGTCTTCTGGAACAGACAGTTCCTGCCTGCCTTTGAGTCAACACTAACATCTTGTGACAATAGATACCTTTTCTTTTAAGAATCTGTTGGCATAGGAGGCAACTAGTAGCTTCTACCAATCCAAAGCTATAAATCCAAGGGACTGGTATAGACAAAGGACTGCCTCTGGGTAGAGAGGAGACAGAGTGGCTCCTTGGCAAATGGAGTTTCTATAAAGGTTAAAGGGGAAACCCTGTCTTAGGATGAGGTTCATGTTAATTAGATGAGCTAAAGGGGGCTTTTGATTTCTGGGCTTCAGTACTTTGGTAGCTGGACCTGGGTAGCCAGCCTTAGGAGAAGGAAGCGACCAAATAAGGGAACAGACCTTGGTGGCTAGCTTTAGGATATGTAATGTTGTTATGAATATCAGATATCAGTTGTTAATAATATCAGATATCGGCCACACCCGTGGGGAAAGAACACACCAAACGCACACCAACACGGTTCCACGGTGAGAAGGGAAAGAACACACCAAACCCACACCAGCACGGTTCCACGTGCTGAGACTTTAATGGGGAACGAGACAAGAGAAGGGGGCAAGAGGGAGAGGACGAAGGGAATCTGCCTTTTATTTGGAATGTGACCTCCCAGGTGGAGGTGCGAATTGAGCCAAAAGGTCTTCTGGGAATGTATGGCCGTTGCATGGCAACAGTGACCAAAGGGCGGCACTGCTAAAGGCAATTCCTGACACCAACTTGTAATCTAATGTTTTCAGCTCAGCAGAGGGCAGTGGGGGAGAAGGGAAAGGCCTGTCAGAACAATGTTTGCAATGCTTGAGCAGGCTCGAGTCCCTTCAAGAGGGCCATCAGACAGCATTGGGCCTGTAGGAGAGCTTCCTCCATCCTCCTGCCTCTGGCTCGCTGTTGTACCCACCAGTGCATTTTAAACTTGCCTTGATTCAGGACTTTCTGTGTTCTGTAAAACCATAAGAACTTTGTGAAACTGCTTCTGCACTGGAACATGAAATTTCAGGTAACCTAAATCATGTTCCAGGACCATGATCACTTAAAATGGCTCTGGAACTTACTGTCTCTAATTCCTTTGAGGTGAGAGCTGTAGTTTTTGTGTTGATACTGGGTGTCTTAGTTAGGGTTTATTGCCGTAAGGAGACACCATGACCAAGGCAACTCGTATAAGGATAACACTTAATCGGGGCTGGCTTACATAGGTTCAGAAGTTCAGTTCATTATCATCAAGGTGGGAACATGGCAGCATCTAGGCAGGCATGGTGCAGAAGGAGCTGAGAGTTCTACATCTTCATCTGAAGACAGCTAGCCGAATACTGACTTCCAGGAAGCTAGGGTGAGCATCTTAAAGCCCACACCCACAGTGACACACCTACTCCATCAGGGCCACACCTTCTAATCCTGCCACTCTTGAGTTGAGCATATACAACCCATCACACTGGGTAACCCAGGTTTCATGTTCAAACTCAAGATCCACGTGACTTAACTTCCCATATGCTGAGATCATTGAGGTATTTCATGACGTCTAGCTTAATCAGATTTAATTAAACAAATAAGACTAAAAAACTCTTCAGTGTCTTATGAATAGATAATGATCATACAGTGCTAATTTAGATTAAAAATAATAATTCTAGATACATGGTATAGTCTAGTAATAGTTTTAAATCTTCAGTGTGGAGTAGCCCTGACTGGCCTGATATCCCTGGTCCTTTCTTGGATGTGTTTTACCACATGGAAGCAGTTCCTTGATAATTATCGTTGTGAAGCTAGTGCAAAGGCCAGAATTAACTTCTAAGCCCCACCTGCCCAAGGACCAGGCTAACTTCCTGGAAAGCCAGAAGTTGTAGTTCTTAAAAAATAATGAGGTGTCATGGGAAAGTAGGTGGCCTATAACCCCTGTCATTTGTGTCTGTGGGCCATTCAGCTGGGAAATTCCAGGGAATGGTCCTGACCAAAGTCCACCTCTTGGTCAGTATTTAATATTTAATAAAGCTTGCTTCAAATTTGGCCCAAAATGGTGAAATTGGTTTATCTCTGGTGAATCTCAGGACTAATGCTAATAATGTTTTATTTGGTTTCCCTTTCAAAGTATTTCGTTTTTGTTTTTGTTTTGACTGGGATGACTCAGCAAGAATGAAGCATGCCCAAGACAAAAGAATGAGATCTCAGTCAGTGTTAGAATACGCATTCATTTATTAGAGTTAGCCAGCCTCTCATTACTAAGGTTTTGTTATATAGGTTTTACAATAGGTACCCTATATGAAACATATATATATGTAGACTTATTAAGCCAAAATTCTCTAAATAATAAAAGTAGCTAGTTACCAGGGGAAAGCTCTAGACAATGAGAACCCTAAGAGAAGACTGGTTCTGCTGCGACTCTCTACGAGGATCAAATGGAAGCCTTCTATCTGGAAGAGAGGATACAGTTGCCCTAGGGATAGCCTAGTGCACTCTGGTGCTCCCAGAGAAGCTGTGCACCAGAGGATTCCATCATGTGTGCTTTGGACCTCAAGTCACACCATTCATTTTCTTTTTTTCTCCTTTGGTGGCCCTGAAGTTTGCCCTAAATTGCAAACTGAAGTCAGGCACTAATGTTTGTTTCTGAGCTCTCAGGGAAGCTGTTTATTTTAGTGGGCACTTACCATGTGTGATGGAGTGAGGGGTTGAGAACGCAGTCTCTCATCAGTGAAGGAACAATGCCTAGGAATTTAGCTAATGGCCCCCTTCAGCGCGGAGAATAGATGGCAACAATCGGACTTGCAGGCTAGACCCAGAGCTACTTGCTTGGCTGCTAGGTGTTAATGCAAATTTGTTCTTCAGCTCATTCAACCCTGGGGCTCCCATCCTTTGATTTAATTAAACGTAATTGGTTACATTGCTCCTCCCAGGCCCCTGAGGTGTTTTTGTTTATTGCTTACTCTTTACCATAAAGCTTCAATTCATGGTACAGAATGCTGGATAAATAAGTCTTTCCCCCCCCCTGTGCTGGATTTGCTGGGAGATTATTTTCTTCAAATACATTGGCTCTGTAGTTAAAAGTAAATGGCCAGTGGAATAAACTCATTGGGTGGCAAATGTAGCACATCCAGAAGCAAGGCATCAAATAGGGTAAATTACAGGAGATTAGAAGAGTTGGACGCTAAGGGCGAAGAGTAGAGTAGGGACTGTGAGCTCTGCTCAAGAATAGGGTTTGACCATAGCCTAGTGTAGTGTGGCATTATTACACTTGATCTTAGCCAAAAGGCCGCGAAGCGATAGTAGTGCAGCATTATTAAAAGTCACTCTAAGGCACCAGATTAGAAATAATCTGCAAATAGATTTTTCAGTCCTGTTGCAGAGTTGTTGGGGACAAGAATGTGAAAGATGATGACTTAAGTCAACACAGTCACCTACCTATTCCTTTTTAATGAAAGATCCCCCCCCCATGCCATTAAAATATATATATATATTTTCTAAATGGAAGTGATCATAAAAGTCATTTTTGAGGGATGGTGTTGGTGAGCTAGCCCAGTTAAAGTGGAGACAAACATGAGGGCCTGAGGGCACATCCTCAGAAGGCACATGAAAGGCCAGGTGTGGGGCTCCCCCGCTGCCAGGATAGAGGGGAGCCTGCTTTCTGAGGGCTGGCTGGCTAGTCTAGCTTGGTGATCTGCGGGCCAGTGAGAGATTCTGCTGCAAAACACAAAGTGGGCAGCTCCAGGGAAATGGCACAGCAGGTTGACTTCTGCTCTTGGGTGCACACCCAAGCTGTCCACCCACACCCACACACGCACTTAGAAAAGGTTGTCTTGGGTTAGGGTTGAGTGATTCTTCCTCTACTGTAAGTTTCCATCCTAATTTGAGAAGTGGGACGTACTACTTTATATTAATTATTAAGAAAAACCTCAGAAACTCAGAAAACTAAAAAAAAAAAAACATTTTCACTTTGATTCATTTCTAGGTATCAAAATATGCGTATAAGTGGCTCCCTTTTTCCCCTCTGTCCTTGTTAGAGGGACAAAATCGCCTGCCAGTATCTTATTTATTACAATATTGCCTTTCTGGTTCTATCTGTCCCTCCTCCCGCTGCCCAGGGGCATAAGATTCTACATCAGTGACATTTTCATCAGTGCCATAGACTTTCCGAATCAGGCTGTACCACAGACCCTCTCAGATCTTTCTGTGGGAAAGACTGAAAATCCATGATAAGGACATAGGTATTCCTTGTGCACCATACAGCTTCCATTCCACGCAGGGGGCTAGTGGTGAAGAAATTTTGTCAAGGTGCGCCCCACACTCCGTTGCTGAGGCTTTTAGGCTCATCGTCTTGTGGCACCGGGTTAGGCCTTTCTTCTGGCGGATGCCCCTGGGGAGAACCAAGGGAACAGTTAGAAAACTAGAAAACTCTTCTCCTGACAAGTCGGGAGCTGCTATATGATGTCAGTTCATGGTAGGTGTTCGGCAGGAATCTTGAGTACCAAGTTCACATCTCAGAAACGAGCAGTCAAAAGGCTCACTGGCTCTGGAAACCTTGGCTAGTCTCAGGCAGCTCAGGTGTAGACAAAAAATCCCGCTGTGGTCCCGGGGCCCGGAAAACCGTGGATGGAAATGAGATGCTCTGCTTGTCGGTGGGGTTCTGTTGGATTTTAACACCATGCCTGGTTTACGTGAAGGAGTCAGTTGAAAATAACCCTTGCCCCTCACGCAGGCAAATGAGAATGCTGGGCGTATTATAATGCGGCAAACACCGAGGGCTTCTCTTTGTAAATGGAAATGTAATGTCAGACGGAGGGGAGGGAATGTTCCAGTGGTCTTTTAGATAAAACCAGATACTCTCCTCTTGTACTTGAGTAATTTTCCACCCTGCGCACTGGTACTAATAAGCGCGTTGCCCGTCCCCTGACTGTGACTCTCTCCTGAGTCCACGGCTTTGATTGGAAACTCTCAACCCCTGACAGGTCTCCAGAGCGCTGATTAGGAAGGCACCCCACACACCTCCTCATAAACATTTGGCAGACCAGGAAGTGCTGAAAGCGATGCCCCTGGCTCTCAGAAGAGGGCACTGGTGGGAGAAGAAACAGAACGTCTTCCCTCTTGCAGCTGTCAGAGAGTGGTTATGTCAAATGGATTTTGAAGGAGCCACAAAGTAATTACAGGGTAACTTCTTGACATTATTTTCCAATGTTTGGCTCAGTGGATGATGATGATTAATTGATGTGTATTATTTTATGGCTCTCAGAAACTTCGATACTTTAGCTAGAGGTCAGACTAAGTTTTCTTTAGATGAGCTGAGCAAATTTGCCTCAAATTTTAACCATATTTCTCCCCTTGTAGTGGATGAGTTCCTCACCAGTGTTCCAGTGGTTTATGAAGGCTGCGTCTGGGCAGCCCCTTTCCAAGTAGATTCAATGAAAAAAAAATCACGTGCTTTCCTAAAACATCTAATTATAAGATGTTACTGTTAATCTCTCCCACTGTTGTGAGAGTTAAATGAGTTAAATCGTGGCAAGTGCTAATACTTGGCAAATGATAAATACCACCATGTTAAAGCAGAACAGTGGCCATTACACTTCCTTTTATGCAGCCTCACTAAGGCTGCAGCCCGTTTGGCACGGAGGGATCTCATAGAGTGCCTGTCTGCCCCAGCATTTACATATTACTCAAACTGGCCAACTGTTGGCTTGTGTATATTTTTATTAATTTCAGCTGAATTTCAAATGGTTAGGAATATTTATATATAATGCATTTGAAATGTATTTCTGATTATGTATTTTTTTGGTTGGGCATATAGCCAAGGTCTGTACATCCATTGCTGGTTAAATAGAAGCTAAGAAAGATGAAGTAATGTAGTAATAAATACAGCGGGACCTCTATTGTTTTACTGAGTCTGCTGGGTGATCTTGGGGTTTGTATTGAATTTTTTACTACAGGGTGCTCTGTAGCCAGGATGTTTCTTTTAGGAAAACACAAGAGAATTGATGATACTTTGATTTAAGCTAAATAGGACAAAAAAGATCTCAGGTTTCCCTTTTGATTTTGCTGATAAAATAAGTTTTAAAATATTTATAAAATAATTTTACTCATACAATAATTTCCATTTGTTTATTCCAGACTGTTCATTAAAAAAAGTATTTCTAGGATCTGTAGGACCACAGAATAAAAACAAAAACTATTCTGTTAAGTGTGAGAATGTTATATGAAGACTGTTATATGCTATAAATACTGATTTAGTTTTAAAAATATGTTCCCAACTTATCTAGCTGCTTCAAGGAGGATTTTTATTTTATAAGTTTTAGATATATCTAATTCAAAACTATGTTTTTCCTAAGTTTAAGGGAACTATCATAGAATCAAATATCTTGTCAAAAAAGGGCTACGCCCTGTCCTTTTGCACAAGGGATGCATTCCTTTGTGGGGTGGGGGACTTGTGTGTGTGCAGTTTGTGAGTGAGGGAAGCAGGCAAGCTCCATCTGTGGCTGCCTCCTGCTGCCAACCAGGTACATCAACATTCCAGATACATAGATAGTACCCAGTTCAACTGAGTAGTTCTCCTCTGTCTCTACAGGTGTGTTAGGAAGGAAAGATGTTGCTCTCGTGCTAACAGGAGGATGGTAGTCTAGCTCTGTGGTACTGTGCTCATTATGTGGCTATGGAATGAACAAAACCCAAAACTCGGCCATGGGTTGTGTGGTGGAGAGGGAGTCCCCCCTTTGAGGTTGAGGTCTCCTTTGGAAGGATATTTTAGACTTAAAAGTAATCCCATCTCTTTGTAGGAGGAGCACAGGGACTCATCTGTTGAATGTATTGAGTGTTTCAAACAGCAGATGGCTTAGCACTAAGTTTACCCTTCTGTAGGAATTTGTTGCTTCTCAAATAAACACATCTTTGTCTTTCAGCATTTACACATTCTTAAGACATTTTGAGTGAGGTTTGATTCCATTCTGAATTGGAATTGAATTTGAATTGCTCTCATTGGCAATCTGATCTACAAATCTTTCATCAACCATTATAGTAAATATAAATACTCCCTGTTGCCGTGAGTCATCGGCTTCCTTGTTACTCAACCTTCAGTTTGATGTGTTTGATTTTTGTCAAGAATTTTCTGCGTGTAGTGTGTTCATGTGTATGTAAGCATGTATGTGTGAGTGTGCTTATCTATGTGTGTGTTGAAGCTAGAGGTTGATGAGGGGGTGTCTTCCCTAACCCCTACATTTTGAGACAGGATCTCTGTTTGAACCTAAAGCTTGGTGTTGGAGTTATGCTGGCTGGTCAGCCAGCCCCATGAGATCTACCTGTCCCCATTCCTACCCAGAGATGCTGGAGCACACCCTATTTTTCAGGGGTTCTGAGGACTCCAACCAAGTCCTCACACTTGCATACAAAGCATTTTCCTTGTGAACCCCCTGCCCGACCCCAGCCTCTTCCAGACTTTCAGTAGGAAACAGTAAATACCAAAGACTGTCAAACCCGAAGGCTGGCTGGCTGGACTCGTTTACTCTATCTTACTGATGATCATACAGACTACTTATAAAGTCATTTGCTGGGCGTGCTGGCACACACCTTTAGTCCCAGCACTCAGAAAGCACAGGTAGGCAGATCCCCTTGAGTGTGGAGCCAGCCAGGTTTTCTTAATGAGACCCTGTTTCAAAACCAAGTGAAAACAACAGCGATAGCAACAAAAGCCCGAAGAGGAAAAGTCAGAGAGATTATTATGCGTTATTATTGTGCACGCTAGCAGCTTACCACAGTTTTCTTAAGCCTTACATCCCTACGGTTCTTTTGGTTGATTTTATTCCCGTGAAGTTTGGACTCTGAGGCTGGTGCTCTGCTTGCTTTCCTTACTGGAAAGCCCCGTAAATACACGGCTTCCATTTAGGATAGGAACATGAGAGCTGGCCATGGTTACAGAATCAACTGTTAGAGGGAGAGGGAAAAGGGAGCTAGGAAAAGGAGACAGCATTGGATTGTGGGGAATTAGGGGGCCTGTCTACTCAAAATACAAAGAACATATATATCTTTTTAAATTCTTAAATGGGTTTGTTAGGAGGCTGTGGCTTCCTCCCGTCCTCCAAGTCTCTCCCTCATGGTTTAATATACAAATCAGCATCCAGTTTATCCTTGGAGATGGCTGACATTATCCTGCACCTGCTGGGATTTTTCTCTTGTGATCTAAAGGAACAAAGGGCCGCCTGCCATATTTCACATTGCTAACCAGCATGGTGAGACATTATGGGCTAAGAGTGCTGCTTGTCCCCAAGAGTTCCACTGTTCCTGTTGTAGGAATACGTACAAGATGAAATTTCAATAACACAAGAAGACAGAGATAACAGTGCTTCATCTCTGAACCCACTTCCCTGTGTGAAGGCTGTGGAAAGGGAGAACATTCATGGCCAACTGAGGGTGATGTGTCCTACTGGACCCGGATCAGAACACTCTCATCTTGAAACGAATACTTGTTTCAAGCCCACACACGGCAACATTTCCCCCCAAAGCTGGACCTCATGCTCTCTGGTAAGTACGACGTCTCAAAATGGCTGCCAGCATTCCAAACTCTGTGACAAGTGGGAGCCCCAGTTCCCACTCAGAGCTGGGCGGTCAGTGAGCTCTGCCTTCCGGTGGTGACATCATTCGCTATGGTCGGATGCCTGCTTCCGGGCCGTTGTTTCTGTAAACTTGGTGGACAGGCTTTTGAGGGTACAGGTTAATTCCTTTTAGCTCTGTTTCTCCCATCATACTTTTGTCTCATTTTTAATTAAAAAAATTAAATTATCTTTTGGTTAGCATATAGTTCATGGCATAGAGTGTAATGATTTAATTCATGTATGCAGACTTCTGAAAAAAATTACAACAAGAAACATCATGCTTAAGTTCTTTATTTGACATTTCTAGATTCATTTACGTTTGTCTAGAGATAGCTAAAATCGTGCTTTTCCATACATATTTCTAAGGCCTGTATATAAGTTTACATTTAAAACTGAACTCAATTATTTTAAAAAGGTAAAACTCCATACTTAATGAAAGAAAGTTTTTATTTAGTCATTTTTATTCAATTATTAAAAACTCTTTGTCTTCTGTAGTCACTGAATACAAATGCAATTTAATGAAATAAATACTTACTAAAGCAAGGCAGGTTTAAGTTTTGTCTCATTTAAATGAATTTTGACTCAGTTTTCTCAAACCAAGGGACTACATATGTAACCACAGACAGACCCAGATCTCAGTTGCCTCAGGTCTCTCCATCCTCACACTGGTCCTTGCAGATGGTGGTCCATCCTGTCAGGAGGTAGGGGAGGGACTGTGGCTGCTCCCTTTGTGAGTTTCCTGCTAACCCCTAGCTAAGGCTGTCCTGCTTTTCTTTGTTTCCAGAGCTCCCTTTTAATATCTGAATTGAGAAGCTGCTCCTTTGAATTGTGACTATCTGCTAGCTGGCGAGTGTCCTCAGCAGACAGAGCCGCAACTTTGTTTCTCTTTGTTGTCTCACACGGAGAAGAAACACCAGACTGTGGAACTAGTGTAGCTGTCTTGTGTGTGTATGGAAATTCAAGAGGCCATCCAGGAAGGCCGTTAGCTCTTGTTTATGTAGTTGGGAAAATTCAGCAGCTTTGTGAACGCCTTCTTCCTCTTTTAAATGAAGCTCTTTCCAAGGAAAATGGCAGCTACCTAAACTGCCAATTTCCTGTTTATATTTGCATGTATTAAGGTAGGATGCCCAAGACAAAGTAGAACAGTGGGACATAAAGCATGATTTGAGGCCAAATCAACTAGAAAACATGGCAAATAAGTTTAGCGCCATTTCCAACTTCAATAATGATACCATGTTGTCTCTGGGGCTTCCATGGATTGCTACGTCCTTTTGAACACTGTACACCACCTAATGAATTTACATACACAAACACTCCTAATTAACATTTGTTTATTATTTTGCATTTCACTGCTATTTACTGCCAGATTTCAAGACAATAGTCAATTTTGTAACCTCCGTTTTGTAAAAACCACTAGTATTTTTGGTCCCTAGCAACCATTTAGTATGTAAATTAGGCATTCTCAGGCTTAATGTACTTCATTTTTATAAAACAAATACATCATTAATCTGATTAAGTTCTTGGATGGGAGTGCTGTCCTCAGATCATTGTGGATCATTTATCGTTGGGCATACATCCAAAAGAAAAATTCAAGCATGGCACTGGAGTCTAGTTCAGGAGAATCGTGGAAACCCCTAAACATTTTCCGGAGGAGCAGAAAGGCACCGGCTACTTTGAATTGCAAGCATCACCCCAAACTTAATGATGCCCTCACCCGTAATTGCAGCTCAGTCGGATGGTGGTACAGTGCTGAAAGAACGCCACGCTGGGCTTTGATGCTGCGGGTGTGTCGTGGGCTAAAGGTGGTCCTCAGGAAGCCCAAGGACATTCTGGCTTTGTTGCAGCGACTTAGTGGTGACTCAGTCACCATCCCCGAGTCGCTTTACTGCCATGGTGATTGTTTGGTGGGTGTGTCTTTAGCTTTTAGACAGCCTAACCACTTAAGAACTAAAAAGTACTATATATGAAGATTAAACGTTTTATTCATATAGCAGATGGACCTTAGAAGAAAAATCAGAATGTAATGAATGATCTGAGTTCTGCCTACATAGTTCACAGTTTATGGAGGTGGGTTTTAGTAATGAAGCAGAATCCCATCATGCTTTTCTTTTACTGCATGTCGGTCATGGCTCCTGCCATTCAGCTGTCCAGTGGGGGTGGTTTGTTTATTCCCACACAGACTCAGAGAGGCTAGCTAGCCCCATTCTAGGAACCAACTGGAATTCTTACCCTAAAGCCTCTGTCCCTTAGACAGGGGAGAGACAGAAAGGGACCTGCTTGGCCAGGATCATTTGGAGAGGGACTGGCAATTTTTTTCTTTTCTTTTCCTCCCCCACCCCTACTATAAAAGGTCCAAGAGTAAATATTAAAGGCCCCAGGGACCATATAAAATAATTACTTCGGGTTGGGGATTTAGCTCAGTGGTAGAGCGCGGCCCTGGGTTCGGTCCCCAACTCCGAAAAAAAGAAAAAAAATAATATAAAATAATTATTTCATTGACTTTTTTCTAATTAAAAATTAAGTTTTGAGATGTTAGTGTCACCATGTAGTCCAGGCCTGGATCTTACTACGTAGACTAGGCTGGCTCAAACTAGGCTGAGGTTATTTTCTTTCCTCTGTTAGAGACAGAGTGCTGGGGAACCATCCTGTGCTACTGTGCACTCTGATTTCCAGCAAATCTTCAAAGGTGCTAAAAAGCCCTCTGAGCCTGAGAACAGGCTGAGGGGTGGACTTGTCCTTAGTTACCAACCTTCTCAGAGCAATGCCAGGAAGTCTTGAGACTGTCCTTATAGTAAGCAATGAAAATAATTTATACCCATAATGATGACTTTTAATCATTCAGAAAAAAATAATGATTTTTATTTTAGATTTATTTTATGTATGTGAATATACTGTAGCTATCTTCAGACACACCAGAAGAGGGTATCTGATCTCATTGCATATGGTTATGAGCCACCGTGTGGTTGCTGGGAATTGAACTCAGCACCTCTGAAAGAGCAGTCAGTGCTCTTAACTGCTGAGCCATCTCTCCAGCCCAATGATATTCACTTTAAGAAGGCATAAAGTACCATGTCTTAGATTTTTAACAAATAAATCAACATAAACCTTTGATACTTAGAATAGTGTTCTGTTCTAGACACCTGTAAGATTCAACTTTTGAAACCCTTCATTTCATAATAGATAAAACGAAAGGTTATTTTACAAGTGGATTTTATAAGTCATTTTTATGTTAATATCCATTTAGTGTTTTATTGTTTTAAAAACTTCTCTCCTTTCTGCTACTTTGGTGCTTCCTGTTCTGTCTGGTCTGACTGGTGCTGAGGATTGAGCCCTTGCCCTTGCATGGTCTTCCACTGGGCCAACCTTCAGGCTCACCCTAATCTTTTTAATTCCTTTATGTGCATGGGCACCAGATCCCCTGAACTGCGGCTAGAGATGGTTGTGAGGTGCCCTGTGTGTGCTGGCAATCACCCAGGGATTTGACAAGAGCAGCCAGCGCTCTTCCCCACCGAGATGTCTCTCCAGCCCCCGATCCTAAATTTTTGACATTGAAGGCCACTGGTTCCTCCCAGCCACCACATGTATTTTATTAAAGAATATCGTAAGAGGCTGAGAAGGTGAATTTTAACTTTAGGAAAAATGAAGACTGTATTTTAGCATATATGAAGTCCTGGGTTCAATCCCCATCTTAAAAGAAAAAAGGCATTTTATTATAGTAGACAGCAGGTACCTGAAGTTTCTGTTGACAGTTAATATTTATCCAAATAAATGACTCTTCTCCACCCCGTGCATTCATCATGTTTTTCAGCAGACTAAAGAGAATCAGACTGCTGCTGCAGTCCTACCTGTGGGGTTCCTGAGAAGGATCTGATGGGAGACAGGCATGGTGGGCTTTGCTGTTACACTAGTAGATGAAGGCTTCCTGCTCTTCTCTGTCTATCATGTCTAATATCTTCATTGTCACCAAGCCACCAACAATATCTCTTTGGCAGTACTCAGTGTAATTTTGGTCAGGGCATGTGTGTTTCTCTGGTCACTTGTGAGAGGTACCCTGCATGCTCCGGTACAAATGCACAGTTGAACAGGGCCACCCCAGAGGCTGCCAGTCCTTTCTTGGAGTGTAGCCTTCCACAAACTCTTCTTCCGGCCCTCAAGGTGGATGCAAGGGCAACGCTAAGTCTTGTAGAGTCCCAAAATGACTTCGCAAAAGCACACAGATAAATAAGACAAGGTGAACCTTGTGTCTGCACTGTGAGTTCAGGGTCATTGTTTAGGTAGTGATGCTGCTGTTCAAATCTGCCTCTTGACTCTCAGGACATACCTAGAGGACCACACAGTCCTGTTAGAGTGGGGACACTGAGTTGTTTAGTTCGGTTGCCCAAGTGAGCTCCTGAAGTCTACCAGACAGGCAGATTTTAGGTGCCACCAAGGTGCTGACGTGCGATCTGTCTCATCTAAAACACCCCCACCCTTTCTCTAATCTTTACAGCCGTCTCAAGAAAAAGTCCCAGCCTTCAGACTGGTTGGTCAGCTCCTCGCCATGACACAATGAGAAGAAGCCACAGAGTCCTAACCTAGGCGACACGCCAGCAAAACTGCTCCCTCACATGGAAACAGGGTCTTATGGGGCCTAAAGTGTGTTAGTCAGGGCTGGAGAGTTGGCCCAGCAGTTAAAAGAAAGCACTGGATGCTCTTCCAAAGTCCCAGGGTTCAATTCCCGGCACCCACATGGCAGTTCACTCTAGTCTGTAACTCCAGTTTTAGGGAATCTAATGATCTCTTCGGGCCTCCACAGACCCTGGCACTGTGGTGTACAGAGATGCCCGCAGGCAAACGCTCATATACATTATTAAAAACTTAAAAAATCAATCAATGGTTTTATTTTTTTGTAAACCATCTGAGTAGAACAGAGCTGAAAAGATATCATAGCTCCACGAGGAGGCATAAATTTGAACCAAGGGGGATTCTGGGGAGCAGGTTAGAAGCTGTAATGGAGATCGGTGGTGGGACATTGTCTGTGCATGCACAGGCCACACAGCCAGTTCCTCGCACTGCCCCACAAGGTTTCTGACACTAAAGCAACAGATTCCATGACCTAAATTCATTATATTTGGTATGACCAGAGTCCCCTTAATTTACATGTGATGCTTTTTGTTATTCGGAAATTATATTTTAGGAACTGTTGGCCAGATGCAAAGTAAATAAATTAGTCTAGCCTATAGTTGTTTGAATACATATTGTATGAAAGGAATTGTATACTGGCCGATGCCTATGGGTGACTGACGGTCAAATGAGAGAGGAGGGGAGTAAAACATATGAGTCAGTTTCAGTATATTTGAAATGTCCACACGGTTCATACAGTGTGCCCTTAGCCTAAACTTTTCTTAAATCTATCTATCTATCTATCTATCTGTCTGTCTGTCTGTCTGTCTGTCTGTCTATCAATCTATCTATCCATCCACTCACCCACCCATCCATCTATTCATCCTGTGTCTGTCTGTCTGTCTGTCTATCCATCCATCCTTCCACCCACCCACCCATCCACCCACCCACCCATCCATCTATTCATCCTGTGTCTGTCTGTCTATCCATCCATCCTTCCACCCACCCACCCATCCATCTATTCATCCTGTGTCTGTCTGTCTGTCTATCCATCCATCCTTCCACCCACCCACCCACCCATCCACCCACCCACCCATCCATCTATTCATCCTGTGACTGTCTGTCTGTCTATCCATCCATCCTTACACCCACCCACCGATCCACCCACCAATCCATCTATTCATCCTCTGTCTGTCTGTCTATGTCTATTGTGTCTGTGGTGTGTCTGTCCATCCGTCCATCCATCCGTCCATCCATCATCTGTCTATTGTGTCTGTAGTGTGTATGTGTGTTTGTACATGTTTATGCCATAGCATGTATATGTGTGTGGAGGTCAGAAGATGACTCTCTGGAATTGGTTCTCTCTTGCCACCCTATGGCACTCCAGGCCCTCAGGCCTGCTTGCACGTGCCTCTCTCACCCTTCTGTCCCCACTCCGGAGTCACCTCACAGGACTCAGGGGGCACCATAAAGAAGAGCAGTTTGAATCTGTTAAGGCGGAAATTAACCCAAGGATGGGGAAGGTTAGTACCCACCTCAGTAGTCAAAGCACGGGAAGAAGAGAGCTTGGTTAGCACTGCTTTTAAAGAGCTTCCTGTTCTGTCTCCAGTCTTTTGGTAGAGATGGGGACTGAACCCACGGTATTGTACATCAGAAGCACACGTTCTGTGGTTGGGCTAAATCTCCAGGCTGACCCCAAATCTACTATTTAGTGAGGTTTGAGTCAGAGCCTGTGGGGCAGAAAACGAGGGGAGGCTACAGGGATTGTGAAAGGCCTTTGCAGTCACTCCCCAAAGCAGCAGGAGCTGTGGAGGTATGATCAAATCTGAAGAGTGGAGTGCAGTTGTCATCCTAGCAGCTGACATACAGAACACAGAGATGGACCCAAAAGGGGAACTGGAAGACCCCTCTGCAGACTCTAGGTGTGTAAGGGCTGGGGCTGTACCTTAACAGCAGTGCTCCTGTCCAACATGTGTGAGGACATGGGTTCAAATGGGAAAGTGGGTGGATAGAGAGATGGCTGGTTAGACGATAGATAGATAGATAGATAGATAGACAGACAGACAGAGATAGATAGATAGATAGATAGATAGATAGATAGATAGATAGATAGAGATAGGCAGAAGAGATACTGATTGGTTAGTAGTAGTTTAGTTGAGTATAGGCTGTCACAAGGTCTATGCTTGGTGTAAGGGAACTGTTGGTAACATCCAGTCACTGCCTATTGTTTCCAAAATTCTGTGGCACCCAACTGAGGTTTATGATGATGTTTTTTATGATGTTAATCTTTTGGAACATTTTAACATTTATTTTATGGCTTTTATGTATCAGTAATTTAAAACATTTACAAGGATAGACTCCCATTTGGAACTTTAAAGCTCATTTATCATTCTTTGCGTCTAGGAAAATGGCTGGTGGTTGGAAATGCACAAATGCTGACGGTGTGTATGTAGCTCAGCTCTGAAGGGCAGCCTACTTAACCTACCTTTCCCGCTCTCTCATGCTCAGGTGACACACTTAGAAGGTAGTTGAGTAGGACTCAGAGAGCTATGCCTCTTTGTTTCTCATTTTGGTGACCTCTGGGTCTTTCTTTTCAGGTCTTTTTTTAGGTTTCTTTTTTTAGGTCAGTTCCCTTAGGGTCATCTCCGTCAGAAAGGGGCATAGGAACTTTTGAACGTTTGCTTTATCTTTTCTCTTGAGGTGTGATCTCACCATGTCACATTCATGGAGTCATGTGATCCCTCTGTCTCAGTCTCCTGAGTAACTGAGACTAAAGTTGTCTGCCATAGTCTCTTAATCAGTGCATTCATCCCCCCTCCCCTCCCCTGCCTTCCTCTCCTACCCACTTCCCCTCCTTTGTTGTTTGAGATAGGATTTTGTCTTTACAGCCCAGGATGGCCTTGAACCTGCTATGTAGCCCAGCCAATCCATTCAGTGTTTCACAGACATACCCTGACATATCTGTGCTGTGGTTGCTGATCCTAAACCACAGGACTTTTGTCCCTCATTTTTCTCACTAGCCATTTTTTAAACATTGGCATTATTTTTCCAATGAACTCTTTTAAAGTTGGAATGGTCAGAATTCTCCCTTTGTGTCTGTATTTATATTTCTGCTTTTTCTCAAAATAGCTTGTGTTACATCAGCCTTTGCTGCCTGCATTCCACACCGAGAGAGGAATGTGAGTGTTCAGTGCTGTGCCTGTCCCCACCCAAGTTACACCCTACCCTGTCATTGTCTCCAGGCTCCACTTCCTTGGTAACTTTTCCTACTCACTTGCTCTCTGTTTAAATGTCAGAACACTTTTCCTGTGACTCAATACATATTTATATTCAAGTCTCTTTTTCTGTTAGAGACGTCTTCATCCTCTTCATGGCTTTTGATTTGACTTGCTAGAAAATAGCTGTCCTTTGCCCACATCTGGAGTGTTCAGGATTATAAAACTCTTTGACCTTTAACCTATGACTCAGAATCAGCTGCAATCCTTGGTGGTGGGGAGAAGATCCAGACTAACCTGCACGTGAGCTACAGGAGCAGTGCTGACTCCTCGCTCTGAGTCCTTGCCGCTGTCATCGAGAGGAGCTCTTGCCGCTGACACTGGGGTCTTAAATTACTTGGTACTGTGCTGCCTTCTAGCATACACTAGGGCAGAGTATCAAGTGGTCCCCCCCACCCTGACTCCAGAGTTTCTCTATATAGCTCTGACTGTCCCGGAACTTGCTCTTTAGTCTAGGCTGGCCTTGAACTCAGAGATCCAACCAGCCTGTGCCTCCTGAGTGCTGGGATTAAAGGTGTGCATCACCACTGCCTGGCTGAACATAGTGTTTTATAGAGTCATTAAATACACATGCTTAGCTGTGTAAAAAAGACAGTTACAATTTCTTAACCCAACACAGAATAAGCAATACCTTTTAATTTGCTGAATTTCTCTCCTCCTTCCCCCCTATCTCTATCTACCTATTGATCTATCTATCTATCTATCTATCTATCTATCTATCTATCTATCTATCTATCATCTATGTCTATATCATCTCTAGTTATATAGCTGCAGATGACAAAAGTTTCAGTTCTCTGCTGTATCTCTGTCGATATCAATTAGCGAGTGCCTCTGTAGGTGATTTGAAGACTTGGAACTACAAATCAGTCTGATAATTGGGTTCTATCTTTTCTATTTTGAGCCACAGTTTTCTGAGTATTTTGACACGGGAGCTTTTATACTTGAAATAATATAAAAGCAAGGAAATATTCTCTTTCATCTGCACTTCTGAGACTTGCTACATTTCTTCCCCTTTCTTTCTGTCAGTGTCTATTGTGTGCAGGCACATACAGGAATGACGCAGAAGAGGCTGCCCCATATGTAGTCCCTAAGAGGAACACCTGTCCCCTTGTTGAATGCGCTCGCTGCTTGGGAATAAGTAGCATCAAGCAATCCGGCCCAAGGGTTTGATTTTCCGAGGTAAGACCCTCCTGATAGAAGGACTGTAGAGACAGATCTAGGGAGAGGGAGAAAGAGTGTGACTGCGCTGCTCTACCACCTGCCCAGTCAATATCCTCAGAGGCCTGAGGGGAAGAGGGCTTGGCAGGCTCAGGTGTAATGTCCCATAGAGCTCGCTTGCTCTCTCTCTCTCTCTCTCTCTCTCTCTCTCTCTCTCTCTCTCTCTCTCTTTCTCTCTCTGTTCCCCTCTCTATCTTTCTGTCTCTCTCTTTCCTCTCTGTGTCTCTCTGTCTCTGTCTCTCTATCACTCTCTCTCTGCCTCTCTCTGCATGCGTAAAGCACAACTACATAACATAAAAACGAAGTGTGCATGTATATACGACAAAATTAAATATGTATCATTTTTCTGTCTGCTTATTGTGTGTTGATTAGTTTAACATTTTCATGAATTTTGACAACTTTGAAGTCCTTTCACAAGACAGACTGGAAACTCATGATATCAGCTTACTAATTATAATCTCTTGCCACGAAGCCATGGCTTTCTCAGGCCCCTTGACTAGGTCAAAGCTTTTGACCCTGCTTTGCACTGTAGCATAATGTTAACCTCTGTCTCCAGGTCGTCTCAGAACTCTGGCAAACTTCTGCCAGATTCTAAATATAACCGAGCTCTTCCCTTCCTGCCGAAGCTGCCCTCATCCAATGGTTCCTTGTGTTATAGCATTTGGTGCATGGAATTATTCTTGACATTAGTCATGCCTCTGTCTGAAGAGCTGCTGGAACCGGTGTGGTTTTTACATGGCTAACATTGGCATCAATCTCTCCTTCTGGGAGATGTGTAATAAATGCCTGGATAACTGAAAGAATAAGTGAGTGGACAGCATCCCGTCTCGTGTTTGAAGCCTGCTTGGGTTCTCCCAGCCAACCTTTTCTTTTGTGCTGTTTAATCTCTTTTTTTTCTTCTCACACATTCTTCTGTCCCCTCCAGTAGATGTTAGAGTTCAAGAAATGTGTGTTTGAAGACTTAAAATATAGCGCTTTGAACTCCTTAGCGGAAAAGGCTATGAATAAATAATTAGACTCATTTCACATCAAAATCCAAAGTGTGGAAAAAGGTTCCTATCATTCGGTGTTTTATTCACGTGTATGCTAATCTGATGGCGTATCATTGTGAACACTGAGCTATACTGAAATATTTTACTCCCGGGGCTTTTCATCTGACAGAAGACAGCTGTTTTGAAAATGAAATAGCTCCTGTCCCCGGCATGCCAAGTTGAAATTCGTTGGTTTTGAAAAGCACCGGTAGATATGACCATGCTCTCCTCGGACAATACTTGAGAAGTTCTGGCCTCAGTGCTGCACGTGAGCGCGTCAGTCCCGGCATTCCGGGGATGGGAATCAGCGGTGTTGCTGAGATCTACTTAGCATTTTCCTGAAGGTGAAGTGCTCAGTTTTGGAATTTAATTGCAGGTTTTACATTTAAGCTGTTCTGTATTATTCTCATAAAGGTTCTATACATTTCGTGCTCTCTAGTTTCACAGGCTTAGTCACCACAGTTGAAAGGCATCATCTTCATAATGAAGCCAGGAGCGAATAAAGGTTGATCATGTGGGGTGGCTGGCTGGGACGCTGAACAATAGTGCTTGACGTCTTCGTGTCTGCTAAGTGAGACTGTGGGGTGTGCTTATCTTCCTGCAATGATACCGAACTGTAACAAGAAAATATTACGTTGTGCAGACCTGCAAGGGGACGTGCGTCTGCTCTCACTCGGGGTCGACGGTGGGAGCTCTGTAAGCTGCCTAGTGGGCTCGGTCTAAAGTCATAGAACTGGGTACAGAACTGGAACAAGATACACAAATAAAAAGCGTAAAGGCCCTCTAAAACTCGATGTACTGTAATCTGTCTTCACAGGGCCTGTGGTAGCTCAGGAACTATGATATGCTAGAAAAGCCCACTGGTGTCTTCTTGGAAGTAAGCGATACGGTGTGCTGGGAAAGCTGAAGAACACTATGATGATAGGTGAACTTCTGGACACCTAATATGGCTCCGTTCAGTTCTTTGGCTATTAATGAAGCACCAGCTGTATACCCAGTACTCCCTTAGATACTGACAGAGATTTTAAAGGAGTATGAGATCGAGTCTAGCCCTGAAGAACTTCGCATTCTGGTAGAGTCAGAAACGATTCCTTTGAACTGTTAGATGTGTGAGTGACAGTATTGTAAGCTGTCAAGATCATTTAAAAATTGATTCTGTTATTATATGTATCATTCCCAGATGTGTCACATGAGTACTTGATAGGCTTACCCTTTATGTCCTTAAGTCACCGCTAGAAACATTGACAAGTGAAGGCCAAGAGTAAAGGCAAGAAGGAGCCTTCTGACACTTCCCACGCTGATCTGGTACCTCTTGTCTGTCCCTGAACACGGCTTCATTTCCTAGATATGTCTCAACCAGCTAGTGATCTGTCACCAGCCTTATCATGGATATGACCATTCATGCTTTTTATATACTTGTTTGCTTTTTCTAAAACATCAGAGCAGCATTTCCATATGCCTGTTCCTTTTTTCTCTGTTTGTCAGGACTTTTCAGTGTGCTTACTGACAGGGGACCATAGACGCACGTCAACTGTAGCTGGCATGGCGGAATGCGAATTGCCCTGTCCACAGATTCAAAGCCTCCCAGAGCAACTACTAGATCATAGGGCGTCTCCTTATTCACCGCGGGCTGCACCCTCTCTACTGTTTATCTTTCTCTTACGGTCTGAAGACCTCTGTCTTTCTGGAGAAGATTGAACTGAAGTAGAAACGGTGCAGTTACATAGCCACCAGCTATTTCCTAATGGCTTTTCCTAAACAGAAGAACCAGAACTCAGGGTTTATTTACAGCAAGAATGTACCCGGTGAAAACACTCTCTAGACTCTTAGAGCTATGGGTGGCCTTGTTGACGTATTTTGGCCAATGAGTTATTAGGGAACGTTTCTAGATATATCCTATCTATATCTATATCTATATTTGATGATGTGTGATAAAATATCACAAAACCTATTGTCTTAAAAAAGTAAACACGTATCGTTCCGTAGAATATTGTGTTAGTAACTCATACACACTGTGCTGTGCAGTTTGGGGCTCCGGCTTTCTCATGGGGTCACAGTCAAGATATTAGGAGACCTTCTAGTTATCTTAAAGATTCATGAGGAGAATCTTTTAAACATGACTTGTTATTTCCTCCCTCAAATAAGTGTCATAGTAGTAATGGTAATAGTTTCCCCAGGCAGTCACAGGTGTTGTGTACTATTATTGGGCTTCGGTTACTGTGAACTTCAAGTTTTGGAATAGAATTAGTCCATGTTGATAGTATCATTCATTGGTTTCTCTAATTAAAAAAATGTTGGGATAGTTTGAATTCTCCATCACTCTTACAACCTACTTGCTTTTGTAAAACTTTTGTGATTATCCTGTTTTAGGATGCTGTGAATAGACACCATGACCAAGGCAACTCTTATAAAAGAAAACATTAATTAGGGCTGGCTTACAGTTTCAGAGGTTTAATCCATTGTCATCATTGTGGGAAGCATGGCACTATGTGGCAGACATGGTGTTGGAAGAGCCAAGAATTCTACATCTCGATCCGAAGACAGCCGCAGGAGACTCCCCTCTGCAGGCAACTGTTAGACGCTGGGCATGAGGAGCCCTCAGAGGCCACCTACACAGTGACACTTTCCTCCAACAAGGCTGCACCTATTCTAACAAGGCCACACCTCCTAATAGTGCCACTTCCCATGGGCCAAGCACGTTCAAACTACCACATCCCTTACCCACGACTAGGGAAATATTGCTGAAGAAGGGATGGAGAGGAGATAAGAGACTAAGGAATGGTGTCCGTGAAACAACAGTTACAACTCATGAGCTCACAGTGGCCCTGGTTGCCTCCTGCAGGAGGAATGCCTAAGAAAGCTAGCCAAACTCCAGCATAGATGGGGAGGGGTTCACAGAGCTGTATGCCTAGCTGAGGGCTTGGCAGTTGACAGTGTCTGTGGCTTGAAAGAGTTAGTTTTCGTCCCTAGTGTGGTCCCTGATGGGTTATCCATGCCTGCCTGGTTGACCTTATACTTACGCACATTTAGACGTCTCTGCACTCAGGGGCTGGGAAAAGAGGGCATGCAATTTGGATGGGGGTGTTAGGGGGATCTGAGAGAGCTATACCAGACGTAGGGGCTTGATATTATCCACATACATTTTGTACATATATGAACTTTACAAAGAATGAATAAAAACATTTGTGTGTGTGTGTGTGTGTGTGTGTGTGTGTGTGTGTGTGTATCTGCCTGATAAAACAGTCTTGTTTCTGACCAGTCAGCCATTTTATACTCACTTAAATATGACTTAAAACAAGTAGACATTGTATAGTATAGGCTAGGTGCTGGAGAGATGGCTCAGCTGGAGAGAAAGCTCATGTAATCAGCTTTATAACATGAACTACATTTGAGGATTGATGTGTCACCAGCAACAGGGCAATAGAGGCATGTGGAGGATCTCAACTATCATGTAGATTGTTCCTGAATACATTCTATGCCAGCTAGTGGGGTGAGCCTAAAACACAATAGCCCTGGAGTTCTTCCTCGCATGCGAGCTGTTTACCTGAAGACATGGTTTTGACCCTCTTGTTGAATGGTAAGTTGGTCTCCATGATTGGCTTGGAAATATTTGGGAAAAGCAAAACATCACAGTTTAGTCAGGGTCTAAATTTAGCTTATAGGTATTTGTTAAATGTCAAGTAAGTACCAGATTTTGTGGTGTCAGTAATTAATTATCAGGGCATTTTAGACATGGCCTTCCTCTTCTGCTCCCCTTTATTTTTTTATTTGTGCGTGTGTGCATGGGAGGGTGTGTGTGTGTGTGTGTGTGTGTGTGTGTGTGTGTGTGTGTGTGTGTGTATGGCGAGCACACTAATGCCATGGTGCACACATAGAGGTGAAAGGACAGTCTGTGGGAATCAGTTCTCTCCATCTGTCCTGTGAGTCCCAAGGATCAAACTCAGGTTGTCAGACTTGGAGGGAGGCGCCTTTACCTTCTGAGCCACTTTGCAAGCCCCCTCTTCTATTCTCGTTCACTCAGTAGTTCAGACTGTGTTCAGCAGCCTCTTTCCACTGTCTGTGAGCACTGTATATTCCAGGTTACCCCGCGTCCAGTCATGTGTCTTTGCCCAGCACTGAGGACTTCCATCCTCAGTCTGTCTAGTCTGTTTTCTACCAGTCTTCATTATAACCACGAGTCATAGGCACATCTGTCCTTGCCTTCACTGGCATACACAGTACACATTCTGCTAACTCCTGTGCCACTTTAGTGCTGGCGAAGACCTGCTGTACTCAGTTACACACATGTTCTGTATTTAATGTAAATGCTTATGTGCATAAAATTTGGTGTAGTTAATCATTTAAGACAAGTACATTTTATCTTTGGAATTGTGTTTTTATTTTATATATATATGATATATCAAACACATCAACATGATATATATATGTGTGTGTGTCACATCAACTGATATATATATATCATATTTGATGCATCGACACGATATATATATATGTATATATATATATATATGACACATATGACATATGTTACAGAGACAGGAAAGCTCAGAATTAGAACAACTTAAACTTAGACAATGATGGCCTTCATTAGTTTGCAGATGCAGAAACAGAGATTCTTAGTGGTTGAGAGGCTTGAGGGTGTTGAACTAATAAATAGAAAGACTAGGATTAAAGCCCACATTTTTTTTCTTTTTTCTTTTTTTCAGAGCTAGGGACCGAACCCAGGGCCTTGCCCTTGCTAGGCAAGCGCTCTACCACTGAGCTAAATCCCCAACCCCTAAAGCCCACATTTTGCTGCTTACCTTGGCATGGACATTCTACTAGAGCAATAACAATTCTCAACCTGTGGGTCGTGATCCCTTTGAGGGTCAAGTGGCCCTTTCAAAGGACTGCCCAATACCATCTGAAAACACAGATTACAATCTATAACAGTAGCAAAATTACAGTTATGAAGTTGCAGCAAAAGTAAGTGTCTGGTTGGAGAGCCCACAAAGTGAGGAAGTGTGTTAAATGGTTGCAGCATTGAGAAGGTTGAGAACCACTGTAGCAGAGCAATTGGCTCTGGTATTCCCCTCTCACTCTGTGTAATTCTTTACGGTGTTCCTAAAGGTAGGACCTGTGTATTCTACCATGTCCTTCCCCAAATATGGGTAACATTAGTGCCGTGGAGTAACTTCTTATTGGCCAGAGCGGGGAACATGTCCCAGATGGTTGCCAACAGGGCAGCGAAGTACAATCTTTCCTCAGGTAGAGGAAGTGATTCTGAAAACGAATATGCCCCCGCTTTCAAATCTGGGGCTCTCTAGCGTTGTTCCTCCTTAGCATTCAGCCACTCATTCGTCTTAATGTGCTCATCTCCATGCATGTCACTGTCTGAGGCCGACATTTTAAGTTTGTGTTATACTCTTACCGTAGATGTGTTGTTTCCAGATTCTTTCTCTTACACTCACTATCTCATTGCTAGGTTTTCTATCGTGTTGCATGCTTCTGTTGGCTGTGTCTGCTGAACACATAACAGCTTGTGATAAACAGCCACTATACTTCATCAATTCCCTGGACTCTTGTCACTTCACCACCACCGTAAACGATGCTGTGTAAATCTGTTAAGTTCACATTTTAGTTACTGTGGTGTTATGAAGAAACACTGCGACCAAGACAACTTAGAAAAGGAAGTATTTAATTGGGGGGCTTTCTTACAGTTTTAGAGGGTTGATCCATGAGCATCATGGCTGGCAGCATGGTGGACGGCAGGCAGGCAGGCAGGCAGGCAGGCAGGGCATGGAGCAGTAGCTGAGACCTTAAATCGGGATCTGTAGGCAGGATGCAGAAGAAGAGAAAGACTGGGTGGGCCTGGTGTGGGCTTTTGAAACTTCAAAGCTCAACCCTAGTGACACACCTCCTCCATCAAGAATAGGCCTCTTTCTAAATAGTTCACCAACAGCGGACCAAGCACTCAAAACATAGGAGCCATTCTCATTCACCACATTCACCCAATTTATAGAACACGTCCAACATGACATAGCATGCACATCTGGAAGAAGAGTTTTCACCAATGCATCTAAGCATAGGCTATGAACTGTGATTCTCAGGCATGATTTTGTGTTGTAAAAGTCAGGGAATGGGTGAGCAGCATCAGTTCATTCACTGGTATTTCACCAATAAGAAAGAATTATTGATATACACTAAAATGCCCATGTGCCTTATAAAACTTCATATTAAATATAACGAACCATTTGCAAAGAATGGCATTTAAAAATCCTATCTGTATGAACTGTTTGGAGCAGCTGAGTCTATAGAGACAGAAAGTAGTCAAGCATTTACTTCAGGAGGGGAACTAGAGAGGAGGAAGGAATCTCTCCCCCGCCCCAATATGAAAATGTTTGAATTGTGATTGAAACCATGGCTTCAGAGCTCTAAGTATGTGAAGAACTGTTGGCTTGCTGGTCTCTCTAAGTGGGTGAAGCCTAAGGCATGGTAATTCTGTCTTAATAAAGCTCTCTTCAGAAGGCCAAACAAAACCATCATCAGATCATTTTGCAGGAGGCCAGCATGATTTAAAGGCTGACCCCTCAGCTTGGGGGGAGGATTTTCTACCTATAGGACAACTGGAAGGAAAGACTCAGAATTCCAGTCCCAAGGTCTCTCCTCTGGTTACTTGGAGAGAAGCTAACAATCTTGGCCAGCATACCTCCACCCTCTCCCCAGTCCTCCATTTAGTTGCCTTCAGGATAGATTTACTTAGATGACCACCCTTGATCTCTTTCCCAGATACCCAGTTTTGGCTATGCCCAGGGCTTTTTATATCTTACCAAGTAGAAACTGTGGATGTCTTTTTCATTCTTTTATCTCAGCGAGATATTATCTTAAAGTTATTTTTAAATATACGTCCTTATAATGTAATACTTTTGTCTGTCCAAAGGAGAAAACAAATTTTTTATAGCTTTATTAAAAACAGTAGGAACAGCACATTTGTGCTAATTAATGATGGCTTCAAAACAGCAGAGACATTTTCCCCTCTCAAGAATGGGAATAAGTGGCTGATAAAATAACCCTTTGAGTTAAAGGAATTCTGAGCTTTCATGTTTAACTATCTTAGACTATAGTTAATATACTAGGAAGTTAAATTCCGACACAATAAAGTTCATGTTTAGCCAATTAAACTGTGGTGGTTTTAAAGCGAGGTATAAAATTCCATGGTAACTGAAGGGGGGTGGTATCCAAGTGACCTGAAAGCATCAGCTGAAGATGGCGCGGGTTCAGGAGGGAAGCCACGAGGAGAAAGCCGTCACACACACTTCATCAGCACTGTGGAATGAGGGACCACTGCATTTACTGAGCGGTGATGTCCAGTGAGCACAGAAACTAATTGGTGGTTGAACATGCCTCGGGAGCCCTGGTTTTAAGGTCATAGCAGGCTCAGTGAATGATGCTGACTTAGGCCTCATCTCGCCGATAGCTGATCTTACCAGTGAGCCGTTTAGAGGCATTCAAGCCTGAGCTCTCTCCCTGCGCCTTGAATGGCATGTCAGTGGTCACCATTTCTGACATCCTTTATGTTTGCCCAGCCAGCTCTAAATCTTTAGGTTAGGCTTCTGAGTGCTCAGGAAAGAAAAGAGAGAGGCAATTATTTTCAGTCATTGAGTTTTGAAGATCTTAGTGTTAATTATGCCAAACATTTGTTGGTTCATCAGCAAATAAAAATGTTAAAAAGGGGTGCCAGGCATTCCAGACCTGCTTAAACATACTTTATGGTGATTAAGAGCATCTTGTATACACTAACATTTTTGAGGTACTCATTGTTACTCATGCATTTTCATGCATTGTTTCAAAATGGAATATTCCCATTAAAAGCTCATTTGTATTTTGGAGTATGAAAAAGCTTACTTTTAATTAATGTGTGCTTTCTTATCAGTTGAATTAAGAAGAATAAAAAGCGCAATTCATTATTTCTGTGTGGAATCCAGAGTGATGTGAAAAACATTTCCACAAAACAAAAGTGCCACGGATAACTCTCAGAAATGCTTCACAATGAATTTAAGCGTTAGAGCGCTCTTTAAAACGTGAATGTTCCTCTCAGTCAGGTCTGCACTTACCAAAGATTCTCGGAGTATCTGAGATGGGCTTTGCCTATTGTCTGCCCCCCCCGCCCCCCCCCCCCCCCCCCCCCGTGCTTTCTGACCTGAAGAAAGCCCTGAGCTGGCCTCGAGAGTTCATCTGCGATGCAAGTTAAGGATATGAAGCCAGTGTTCTCGCTTGTAACACAGATCTCATTTCTCCTGTAAAGAAAATGAAAGGCAGAAAGGATACAAATTCCCTAAATCTGTGAGAATCATAAGTGTGTTCATTAATGCTTTTGTTTGTTTGTTTTACTGTACCCTGAGGAGAGGAGAATGGGTGGCATCCTTTTGCTGAGGCACGGATCTGAAATGGGACCGTTGTTTTTCATGATGGGTATGATTACAGTAGATGCCATGACAAATCAGAATAGTTGTACTCTCATACATTAGTGATTCAAAAAAATCCCGTCACGTGACTCTAATACAAAACCAAGGGCTCCTTCCACGTGGCTGATAAAATGTGTTCTACTGTTACTGTCATAATCTTGCCTTTCAAATTAAGATATAATAATCACTCAGAATCTAATAGAGAGTTAATTTAGATTCAATTGTCTCTATTAAGACAAAGAGGTATCATAGTTTTTAAAGATGGAAACGATCGTTTATGAGAATTTGGCTGCAGTCGAAAGCTTCTCTATCAGCACTGTAGATTCATTGCCGAGGAAGCATTATCGTCTTTGTTCTGTTCGTTAGCTCATGTGTTCTCATGAGATGTGTTTATCTCTTACTGAAACGCTCTGGTGTAGATGGACAGAGCTGAGATAAGGCGAGCGCTGGAAACTGTTAGTGAGAACTGCGGTAGGAGGTACATCCGGATCTTCTCCGCAGCGTTCTTCCAGAGTGACCCCATGTCCCAACAAAAGAACCTCTTTGGCCTTTGCAAAAGCAAGATAGATGTTTTAATTATGTCAGTGTAATGTGTAGATCTAATAGAATTTGTATAACATTACACATTTGACCAGTTAGTAAGAGACAACACTGGTTTTAAATTGTAAATTTGTGTACTGTTCACCCTACACTTTTTGGTTGATGCTTGTTCTCAAAGCTGGTTTGGTCACTTTTAAAACTCTGGCCAAGGCAATTATTTGAGTCAGTTTTAAGACACACTGTTTTTCAGTTTCGTTGGAGGAGCTGTGATGAAGTGTTTGCTAAGTTTTCAGAATAAAATGTACGTGTGTATAAAGACCTGAGCTCATATGACACGGAATACGTTGTCTTTCTAGTCACTGTTGGTGCGGTTAGAATGTGACCAACAGTGTGAACAATGCTTGTTTATTAGGCTGAAGCACACTGCTGGTGACCTTACGGATCGGAGAAGAAATTCTTTGTTCTGAAATTAAGACAACAGCTGCCTTAGGGTGTTCTTATTACTTCCCCGGAGCTTGCCGCATGTGCGCTAATGTGTTGCTGACTCAGGAATGATATGGACCAGTAATGTATGTACGCTCACATCTCATTTTTGAAACAGATACAAAGTCACCGTAACTAGTGTATCTACCCAGAAATACTCGGCACATGTGGCTGGGCTACAACCTTGCTCAACCGCTGATGTCTGTCTCCCAGGTTAGCGTCATCAGAACCCATACATTCACAGGCCATTTTACATTCAGTGATCTAAGGTAGGAATTGTTGAAGTAGGATTTATTTTTAACCTGAGAGTTACACCCTCTTACGTTACCCCACGACTAGCCAGTGTTAAAACAATGACGAGTGGGGGAGAACCCCATCAAGTTGGTCCCTGCATTCATTAGCTGTATTTACAAATCATCTGTCATCAGTCAAGTCACAGTCTCTTTCATCACATGCTTTTGTATTATGATATCATGCTGGGGCAGAGTGGCTCAGCTGCAGGCTCCGTGCCCCTCTTTATCACTCTTCAGAGCATCGCACGCTAAAGTATATGGTGTAGGTAAGCGACACCCAACGACACACTACACTTACCTGTCAAAGGCTGTATGTCTCGGGAGTGATGCTTTCAACCAACAACCTACTGTGTGCTCATGGATACAGCAACAACCTACTGTGCTCATGGGTACAGTGCTTGCTCACGTACAGGCAATATTAGCTAATTAATTAATGCCCTATAATATTCGACCAGCCATCAACAATAGCTAACCCTATAGGGAGCTAGCATACATATACACCCACAGACATACACATATCAACATACATGCTCCTTTACTTACTCCCGTGTATGCGTTCAATGAGTTTTGTTTGTTTGTTTTTGTCATTACTGCCTGTAGTCATAAATGGAAAATAGCTATTAGTTTTAAGGCAAAACAAAATGAGCTTTAATTTGTTTCAAGTTAACCATCTCATTTAAAATTAGCCCAGGGTCTTGTAATGAATACCAGTAGGCACATCACCCGATTGCTTCCGTGTGTGATGCAGGCTCACTCACTGCTGGAGCGTTTTCCCGGCCCATCACAGGATGTAATGAATAGCTATTTTTAAACAGAAGAAATCTGAGTTGACAGCTTGGCAGTGAAATTCAGCTACTGGGATAATTTGTCATCTTTAATATAGAGAATGGATTCAGTTTGGTTTAAGGAAATTTCCATCCTATGGTCTATAGGGAAAACATTTTTATTAGAAGAAAATTTTGTTGTCCATTTTACTAGCAAAGTATGGAGTCAGCTTCTAATGCATTACTGAAACTTCTCTAAAACCCAGGATTAAAATAGAATTCCTTATGTTTTACTTCTGCTAAAGGTGAAATAATCTAATAAGACAACCCTCAACTACTAGAGGTCTATCCTACGATGCTCTTCAGTCTTTCAGAGTTTAAAATAAGGAGGGCTTTAAATCACTTGGTGGGGATATAAAGTGTGGACTGCCCTGTCCCAGAGAGATTACAGGGTAGAACTGCAGCGGGGAGAAAGGAAAGCATCTGCCTGGCTCCTGGAGAGAAATTCTTCAGGAATAAGGAGGTCTTAACATCTGATCTGGATGACTTTGGAAAGACATTCTTCATAAAAATTATATATATAATTATATATATATAATTATATATATACATACATACATACACACACACACACACACACACACACACACACACACACATATATATGTGTGTGTGTGTGTGTGTGTGTGTGTGTAGCCAGGCAGTGGTGGTGCATGCCTTTAATGTCAACACTTGGGAGACAGAGGCAGGCAGATCTCTGTGAGTTTGAAGCCAGCCTGGTCTACAGAGTGAGTTCCAGGACAGCCAGGGATACCCAGAGAAATACTGTCTCAAAATAAAAAACAAAAACAAAATTAAATATGTATAAAACTGTAACAAGAATGATAAAGTAATCAGAATGAATTGTTTGTTTATATTATAAATCTGTAAGAACTTTGTTTTTCTAAGTGTGGTTACTTTCAAGAGCTTTCGAGAGATTTTAAGTTCATTACTGAGGAATTTGCTCAATGTAGTTTGAAAAAAGAAGAACTATAATTTACTAACTGATATGTGGGCAAGTCATACAAGTAAATCATTGAATGCTCTGAATGTTTTACTATCTAATCATATTTCTGATTCAAGCGATAAAAGTGAGCAGATATATAGTAGCAGAAATCTTACTAGTTTCATTTGTTTTTGTTTAAGATAGGGTCTCTCACTTTGAGTATCTCAAGCCGGCTTGGAACTCACTATATAGACCAGGCTGGCCGGGACCCCACAGAGACTGCCCGGCTATGAGTCTCAAGTGCAGGGACGGTGCCTATGTCTGTGACTACTGCTGACATTTCAGTACATGGATACAAAGTGTGATGCCTGGCTCTCAGCTGTCCTGTCTATCTTAGACCTATTTGTTGTGATGGGAGCGTTCCAAGTCCTATGAGCTATTTTATAATAACCAGTTAGTTCTTGTTAGACACATCCTGCTGTGCTGTCCAACATCTGGAGCTATTCTTCCTCCAACTGCAATCTCAGGAAAGTGAAAGCCATCAGGGTTAATTCCCAATGGCTTGCCATGAACCTCCACCTTGAGGTCATCAGTGCTGCCTTCCTCCCAGGACCTTCTGCGCTCCCTGGTGCTGGCGAGTTGAGTGGGTAGCTTTGCTTACAAGTGCTGCTGCAGAGCAGGGCCACAGGGCAGGTCGTGTTTAAAAGACAGCAGGTAGTTCTGCCCGTGATCTGGTCCTCCATTTTACCTGCCTCTGGGAAGACGTCATGGCCCTGAACATAACGGAACAGTGGAACAGTAGACAGCCAAGCGCTTCTGGGGAGGCTGTCAGTGCGTTAGGTCAGTGCTGTGCCCTTAACCATTGTGTTTTTATCACAACAGCAAAGGGATTTCTTGACGTGAGAGAATTGTGCCTCTGTAAAGATTTTATTTAAACCTAGAGAGGCCATTGTTCGTTTGACATAGTCTGAGATAGTCCTTGTAACAGTGCTGTGTGAGTTTGTAACCTGACCTTTGAGCCCTCAATTTTCCTGTGTTGTGACCCTCTTGAATCCTGGTTAACCCCCTGACAGAGTGAGGCGCCATCACAAGCCACCTCCCCACCCTCTTGTCCCCCACGATTCTCTGTACATCAAGGAGTGTTAAAGTGAATCCCTCACTTTTTTAAACTCTGGAAATTTTGAGAAGGACTCCCAGGTGTCAAGGAGTCCCTTTACTAAGATAACATAATGTTAGCTAGTTTGGCTCATACTGCCAAAGTGAGGGCTGGACTGATGGCCCCATAAGGCGAGGGCTTATTGTGAAGACAGACAAGATGGAGAAAGTCACCGATGATGACAACGGAGCTCTCTGCTCCGGCCCCAGTTTTCAAACTGTGTTCTAAGGTTTGAGTAGTTCAGGTAGAGGAGAGAAAGCTGTCTTTCCATGCTACACTGTGATGACCTTGAGGAAACCATGATGGGGACATGGATTGCAAGGTGCTCAGGTTTCCAAGCCAGGTGTCTTCCGTGGCAGGTGGGATAACTCGATGGCATACAGTCTAGGACACACCAAAGTCTTTCACCCAGCATCTTAAGAGCTTGTGTTGTGTGATGGGTGGTTAAGACCTGAGCTGACTGCTTGGGCTTGAAACCTGTCTTACTAGCTATGCCATTTTGAATAAATTATTTAACTCTTTTGTTCTACAATTTCTTTATAAAAGGACACTCAAAATTACATTGAATTGCCAAGATTAATACAGGATCAAATGAGTTAAACACTTTATATTATTGGACTAATACCTGGCACGCAAAAGGAACTAAGTACATACAATCTGCTAGTATTGTTTCTAAATTCACTTTCTTCTTACATTTATAAGTTTGCAATTTAAAAGAGATTTTTCAGAATTCACTAGAGCTGTAATGGTTTGTGTTCGAGGCTTTTTTTTTCAACCCTTCAGAGGTAATTGTGGAAGAGGGGTGGCTCGGAAGATTGAGAGAGCCAGAGCTAGTGGGTGATGTCTTTGCTAGACACGACACAGCCATCACATACACAAGGTCATGGTGCTGTGACTGCATGCCCAAGTCCCGAGTAAGATCAAGGCAGCTGAGATCCTACCCTAGCTGGAGAGCTACTGGCTGTGGATGGCTGCTGTGTGAGGGAGTCGGTCCTCATAAGGGACGCAGCTCCCGAGAGCTCGCCCATTGGGCAGTACATGGTCCTACTCCCGTCGTATGCAGCAGCAGCAACTGTGATGTGAAGAACCAAGTGCTCCACTTGGGGTCACATTGATCTGGGTTTAGAGACCAGCCTAGTGACCTTTAGGTACTGTCTGGGTCACCTCCTGAGAGTCTGTCATTAGGAAACCATCAAACCAAACCGTGTGACCCATTCAGAGGATGAAATTAATTCATGTAAGTGAATAGTGTCTGATGCAAAATAGGTCATCAAGAAATGTTGGCTTCATCATTGACCTGTCACGGGTTTAAAATTTAAAATGGAACACTCTTTTTTCAGGGATTGTGGTGTTTTTAGTCTTGACCTCCTGTTTTAATAGAAAGTACATCTGGAGAGTTTTCAAGCGACCATCTGTCTTGTAGGGATGCTAGCACCAGGCATTTTCCACCTAACAACAGCCTTTGTGCAATGTTTTCACAGTATACAAAAGTTGACTTTGCATTCTCTCTGCAAGGGAAATGAGAAAATGGATCAGGGGCAATCAGAGACAAATACTTCTGAAACAACATTGATAGATGAAATTATTTAAGTGTTGCTAAGACTGGGGACACAGCTCAGAGGTAGAGTCCTGCTTGTCTGTGTAGGGCTCTGTGAATTCATACATAAAATATCGGGTTCAATTTCTAGCACTCCCCCAAAAGTTTCCTTTCTTCTCCCCAGTTGAAGGTGAAATAATATGAGGTTCTAAAAGTAGACTAGAGAGGAAGTCTTTGGGAGACAGCTGCTTAGGTTGGATCTTAATTATCCAGTATAAAAATAAGCTAGGCAAAAATGTCACACTTTGAATGCTAAGTGACAGGTAAGCAAAGATTTGTCACCGAGACTTGGGAACTTTAGTTACTGCGGTGCTGTCTGGCTAGATGCTACACTTTGCACCAGTGCCTTAGATTTCTTCGAAGTGAGGAGAAATAAACGCCAAGCCCCGTTTAGGAACAGTCCACTCTTCAGTTTCCCTCAGCATTGTAGCTCCAAGGGCTATGTAAATCTACAACCATTGCTTTGAACCTAGCTTGAGAATTCCAACAGTTAGTGTACATTCAAAACAGCTACAGAAGCACTCTATTTTCATTTTAAAAATTTACAATTAAAGTGATTTAGGTATACCTCAAATGCTTGATTATATACAAACCCATTACAGGGTTTATGCACACATTAAATCCCTTCTTATTATGGGGTTTTTGTGCACATTAAATGCCTGGTTGTTGTAGATTGTTGTTTTTCTTGTTACCATTAAATGTAACATTTTCCTAGGTGATGAAATGTGTTATTATTGGGAACATTTATTTGAGTATGCATTCTGTATTTTAAAAGAGAAAGGTATTTAAGCAGCAAAGACGTAGCTGTTATGAAATTTATTTTTATAAATAGCTTTCAGCAAAAATCAGAGCAGTGCTTTAAAATTACAGTTAAAAAAATCATTTAATCATCACACTTCTTGTTGGCTAATAGGGCAGTAAGTGACTTTTTCTCTAGCAATAGGCGGTTCTGGCTATGCCCACTAAGTGGGTCTGAGCACGCCGGTACATTTTACGTCAGCAAGGCTCCGTGCAAAGAGCTGAAAGTTCAGGGAGCATCTGCCTCCTTCCCAGTGAATTCATTTAAGCCCGAGTCTTGCTGCAGCTTTAACTGGGGCAGACAAGCAGACTTGAGATAAAATGAAAATAATGGTGTGAGCTGGGTGCTGGGGATGGTAGAGCGCACATCAGTAAGCCGAGTGTGATTCCAGGTTAATGCTGGCCTGATGGATCAGCTTTCTCTCTTAGCCTGGAGGACCACTAAGCCCTGGAAGCTGGGTCAAACCGACAGAGTCGGCAAACACAGCTCATCCTTTAGCAGCAGTGGTTAGCCGGCTGCGATTCCTAATGTGCAGGAGGAACGCTGCTTAACAATTCGCCACGATCAGGGCAGAGATCGGGAAGAAGATGACAGATTCTGCTTAATTTGCATAATCAAAGCTTCTCATTTTCCCACCTATAGATAATATGGGGGGGACCACAACTACTTCGATTATGCTCTTAGTCTTGAATCTCAGCAAATAATTTCCACAAAAATGTAAATAACTTGTTTCAGAAAAAGAGAGTAATGGAAAGATTTTCCCGTGTTGTTGCTTTGGAATTAAACTGTAGAGACAGTTAGCAAGCTCAGGTGCTGAGGACCTGGGGTAAGAAATGAAACTAAGTTTCTCTTCACTTTGGAATTAGGAATTTTTGTAGTGATTTGACTCACATGCAAAACTTTGCTGTGCTAAGCCAGACTGCTTTTAGTGTATGGGTTTTAGGGGGAAAAGTTGCAAGTTACTGAAGTGATCAAAATGTCAGAAAACTTGGTCATTTATTTTCTCCCCAAGCAGAGAAATTGAAAGGTTCATAGCAAGATTAAAGTTAACAGCGTGAGGAAGGAAACAGTCTCGGGACAAGTTATCCTTCACAGAGCTCAGCACTGGAAGGCCTCTGGCATCACCGAGTGAATCCCCTGCATTACCACCATCTTCCTGTCTCCCCTTCCCTTCTATTTAAACACAACTGTCTTGGGTCCCGCTATTAGGCCAAGTACTCTCTTCCATAATTTCCAAAGTGGTAAACTTTTTACTTGGGAATCTGGCGTCCTTGGCTTGTCCAAAATATTAAATTCCTATTTTTGTGTTCTGTGTTTACTACATCCACTCTTAGAGACCTCTTTTGAGCACTTCTACTTCCGCCATGGTCTTGGCTGACGGCAGACATGTCTTTTAGGCACTTCTTCCTCACTATAAAGGAGGTCATAAGGAAGTTCCTGGAGTGATTGAGCTTATGGGCAGCTGGGTCTGGTTATTCACGCTTGTAGTCTGAGGCAGGTTGACAGGCTCGAGGCCAGCCTGGGCTACAGAGCAAGAATTTTGTGTTGAAGTCTGATTGTAGAAAATCATATTTTGTGTATGTAGATGTGTCATGCATGTGGTCCGTGCCTATGACTGCACCGTGTTCACCCTGTGCTGTGGTCCACTGAGGCCAGAGCAGCATGCTGGATGTCTTCCTGTGGTGCTTTCCCCCTTACTACCCTGAGACAGGGTCTCTCCCTGATCCTGAACTTGCTGTTGGATACCCTTCCATGGGATCTGCCCGTCTCTGCTCCATGATACTGAACGCACAGCAGGGGCTGTGTCTCCAGGTTACGTGGGATTGGATTGCAAAGTGAGCAAGAGAGCACTCTTACCCATTTACCCAGCCCCGTACTTTATGTCGAAGAAAAACAATTAAGTGTTAAGTGCTTCTGTGTATAATGTTGGAATCTATACTGAAGCCTCTATGAAAACTCTAATAACACAGATTCTGTATGAAAAGGTTTTGGGATTTGTGTTTAATTCTAGATCTCTTATATGCAATTTCTTCATTTAGTGGGTCCTTTAAAAAATCCTCTAAATAAGGCATTACTTTCAGGGAAGAAACATGTGGCAAGTGACAGTCGATTTACATAGCCAGTGATTGACTGCGATGGGACTGAAACGTGGCTGTGGCTCTAGGGTCAGCGTTGGGCATCACTGGCTCTATGGTAATGGGGAGAAATTTGGTGAAAAACTTGAAGATACAAGTGCTGGGGCTGGAGTCTGGGGAAAGCACCTGTCTTCTTCACATCAGTCCCTGTGTTTACCACAAACCAGGACTGCAGAGGGTGCCCAGGCAACGATTGCTGGGTATAAATGAATACTGTCTGTGCTGATTCAGAGAGATGCAGCATAAAACATTTGCTTCAAAATTCATCGTTTTACTTCTGCTTTACCTGGTGTCCTAAACCAGCGTGCCCGCTCTGTGTAACACTCAGCAGGAAGTGGAACGGCAGTGTGATCTGTGCAGGAGGATGCCGCGAGAGTAGGCTACCTCAGTCTGTTTGGTGGGCCGGGAAGATGGCTCCTCTGATACGAGCACATCTGTGCAAGCATGAGGATGCGAGTTTGACTCCCAAGCACACGCATATGAATAAATAAATAAAAAACCCGTAGTCCTGACCACACACACCTGTAGCTTTGGTGTTCGGAGACAGAGACAGGGGGATCTGGGAGCAGCAGTCAACATAGCTGAAATGACAAGTTACTGGTTCAGTGAGAGGCTGTCTCGAGGGAATCAGGTAAAGCGACAGATGGGGCACCTGATGATGCCTCCAGATGCATCGATCCACGTATGCATCATGCCTGCACAAGGCTCTGTCATGGGTACCTACACATTCATATGCAACACACACGCTCACGCGCACACACACACACACACACACACACACACAGATACACACAGACCCCCCCCAGACACAAACACACAGACTCCCCCAGACAGACACACACACAGATACACACAGACCCCTCCCCAGACACACACCACAGACCCCCCTCCTACAGACACAGACCCCCCCACACACACACACATACACCCCACATGCATGGAAAGGGTTTCTGAGTGGGAAAGTTGAGGAAGCCTTGGTGTGGACTTAGACAACTTTACCTCCAACAATGCCTCCTTTTGTCTGCTGTGGATTGTAACATTGTTCTGTAAGTGTCAAATTGATATTAGATGGTTGAACGATGGTGGGAAATTTTTCTTGTTGCCTGAGGTTTGTTCTTAGATAAAAATTTAAAAACTAAAACTGAGTTCTAAATAAATGCATATACAAACTAACTTGGGAAATTTGAGCAAGCAAAACAATAATAAAAATAAACCAACTTTATCATCGAAAGTAAATGATATCCTATTCACTTATAACTATACATTTTAAATTAATATTTTGGTAAAGATTCTTCCAGACAACTCTCTCTATACACATGTATGTTTCTAATTTAATATGTTCACTTATAGTGCATTGTCATCAGATGTGCTGCAGTTTTTACTAACAAGACCACTGCAAGATTCTTTATTCTAATAAAATTTCTATGAGATCATTGTAATTTTAATAGCTTGACATTGTGTTGCTTTGATTTATCATTGCTTATTGGCTTCACAAGAATAGACGTCACTTTCCTTCTCGAACTTTCGCTGTCATAAACAAGCTGTTATAACATATATTCATGTAGGTCTCCGAATCACTTCTCAATGTTGACATGATGCGTAATTTTGTACAAATTTGGTGTATTGTTTAAAATTATAGGAAAGTAAAGTTGCTGGAAGGGCATCTGAGTTCAAGAGGCTCCGTCTCTCTCCTCGCATTCGAACAAGTGTCTACAGACCACACAGTGCAAGCCAGGCTCTAAGGGTCCTCGGATTTCTGACATGATTGGAGACTAGTTATAGTCTCATAGCCAACCCAGGCAACTCAGCATTGAGAGAAGATAGTTGAGAAGATAGTTTTCAGATGGCATACAAGCCAAAACAAGGACATAGCATAGGGATTTTAAGCCTTTTTAAAGTTAGGATAGATAACAGAGTGTTCTATTTAATTGACAAAAATGATGGACTGGGTGTTAGGTATATTTTGTACTTTATAAATTACAGTATTTGAGAGAAAAGTTTTTTCTTTCTTTTTTTATTGGACAGAAAAGGTGAGATGTGGCAGAACCTTTCCCCAATGAATAAAGATATCAAGGAGCCAATCACTGGGCGAGGAGGCGGGACTTCCAGGTTAGAGAGGTAAAGAGGGTAAACAAGAGAAAAGGTAGGTCTTTTGGACGGGAGAGATGATGGAGGACACAATGTAGGTAGTAGGACCTCCCCCCACCCCCACCTCCGCTATCGGAGGATTTGTAGCTTAGAATAGTTTACAGATTAGGATACTAGTTGCCGCGCCCAGCGAATGTGTTACCTGTTGATTCTAAACTACGTTTGTGTGGTGTTTTCCTTCACTCGCCACTCAACTGGGTTCCAGAGTGATAGGTACAGCGCTGGAGCATGGGTGTGCGAGAAGTGCACCCCAACTAGCCGAGGGAATTTGGAAGCGTGGAGCTGGTGTGGCAGCGACCCGCCATGGGAACTTAGCAAGCCAGGTGGAGAGGTTTCAGAACCCCGGGTCAGAGAGTCTGCCGGCCTGCCCACTGGTGTCTTGTCAGCGGTAGCGTGGGATTCTTATGTTTTATTTCATGCTACAGACTTAGTTGTTATTGTTGAACTCACACTTTGGGTGGGCATTTCATTTTTGTCATGCTTTGTGAAAATAATAGATACTGTATTAAGAAAAGATACAGTAATAATTAACAATTAGAACCTCATTACTGTTTTATTTACCAGAATGCAAGTAATCTCTATTTTAAAATATAAACAGTGAAATACGGACAAATTATGTGTAAATAAGTCTATCATTGGGCCAGGATCTTGGCTTAGTCCTTGCTGCCAAGCCTGACAGCATGAGTTCAAGTCTCAGAAAACACAACCAAGTTGTCCTCTAACCTCCACATATGCGACATGGCATGGTTCCCCCAAAAGATTTTAAGAGTTCGGTCATTACTGAGGGATTATAGTGGTAGGTTGGTACTGTCACATCTAGTGCTTATGATAAGGGTTTTCCTGTTGGACTGGTTGATATCAGACTGCTGGACTCCAGTGACCAACCGTTCTCACCACTGACCCCAGTAGACCACAGGGTATCAGAACCACACCCACTCTAGCCTAGCTCCTCCCCCTTCTTACAGCATGCACATGCTGCGGAAAAGGCAAGGGCTCCAATGTGGATACAGATGATACAGATGCTCAAGTAAATATCACAGGACTTCAGAGTCGTGAATTTAAGAGAGAACTCAGAGGGAGGGGATGGTGGGTGATTCTTTAACAACTGTGCTGATGTCTTTCTTGACCCTCCCCCACCCCATGTTGATCAAGTTCTCTTCTAAATCCAAACAGCCTTGGTCAGGATCTCTGTTAACCACACCCACAGTGCTGCACTGTGCTAAAGCAAACGCTCTGTGTTAACCCTCCGTGATTTCCTGTTTGCTCCCTACTCTGCTAAAATGTAAGGGCCTCGTGCCCATAACTCTTCCTTCTTCAATGACTGCTCACACACAGATGACTTCACGTGGTTGACAACAAGTTATGCTTCTGCCATCCCACATGGAAAGACTGGTTAGGCACAGGCATAACAGGAAAAGCCTTGAGTATGGAACTGCAAGTGAGGCAGGCAGCGGGACAGAGAGGCACTGAAGGTGTGGGCAAGGTGGGGCAGTAGGATGAGCTTCACTGGGAATAAGCAGAGGGAGGTTTCTGGATCTGGGAGGTGAGGCGCATGATGGTAGGTTGCTGGAAGGGTACAAGGCCTGGGGGAGGGAGGAGAACCAACAAAATATTTTGCTTGAGAAGGCATAATGAAACCTAATACAGTGACTGTTTGTTTAAATATTTTAAAAAAAACCCACCTGAGGTAGGATGGATAGACGCACTCCAGGAATGTATGATTTATATTTTAATAAACTTTGCTTCAGTGTTTACCAAAATATTATAGTTGGGTAAAAATGTAACCCTTTTATATCATTAGCATTTAACAACATATAGCATTAACTTAACAATATATAAACATAGAGCATAATAACATTAGCTTTTAACACTTCCATGCTGTATTTATTTAAAGAGTTAATAAATCTTATTAAAATATTATTTAAATTGTAAAGAAAATGAAGGCTTAAGAGGTAAATCTTAGTAGACATTAGAACATTCCATCCTGAGGGAAAAGTACAGAGTGAGTTTTATTTGCTAAAGTAGTAATAATATTCACATCTAGGTAAGAATAGGTAGAAATCTGAAAGGGACAACTGGTATACCGCAAGAAACACTAGTGACAGTGTATATTACAGGCCTGCCTCCCCCAGAGGAAGAGACCAGCCAGAAACCATTAGAAAGGGAACTGCATTTAAACAAACAAACAAACAAACAAACAAACAAACAAACAAACATTAAAAAAACCTGTCCAATCTCATTGGCTTAACACTTAAGAATGTTCTGGAGAGAGATAATGTGTGACTCATTAGAGATTCACCTGCTTATTTTCCTCTGTGTCCCCTCAAATCAAAACTAGCATGTCCTTTGAAACCTTTCTTTTGTTTCTTATTATATAGCATGTAGTACCTGAAACGCTATTGCTGTTGATTTTGATGTGAAACAAGACTGAATCACTGTTTAAGAGAAAAGAATGGGGCTACTTGCGTGATTTAAAGAAAAGACTTCTTCATAATATATTTGTGACATCTAAGATGCCTTTTGTCCTTGGAGTAGCACTGTACTTCTTCACTGCTCAAGTCGATATTGCAATTTAATACTGCACCTACAAAGAAAATTACAGTTTTTAAACTGTTTATTCCAAGTGCTTTCAAAATGAAGACACTACAAAAGTGGTAAAAGTGTGCTGTTGAAAAAAAATGAAGTAGAAGATTATTAATTCCTTAAAGATCAAGCATATTGCAAATTCAAATGATCCCACTCATTATCAACATGGGGTCCCTCTACAGGTTTGCATATTATAATATGTTCTTAAGACGGGATACATAATGACTTTGTAGATCAACTATTTATATTTCGTAGCTGCTGAATCCCTTTCTTGCTGTGAAATATGTTCATTTTATTGTGATAATATGAATGCATACCAAGACTATAAATGAAATGTTAAATCATGTTTCATTCAGGCTTTAAAAACCTTAATTTTAAAAAGAAATTATTTTGTGAAAAGATGCTTGAAAGTGTGTGTTGCTTGTAGCAGGTCATCAATGTCTTCTTTAAATTAAAAAAAAACATTTCATTTAGTTGTGTGTGTGTGTGTGTGTGTGTGTGTGTGTGTGTGTGTATGTATGCGTATGTTGAGGGGTGCACACGTGCCACTTCAGGCATGTGAATGTTGGAGAATTACTTGAGGGACTTGGTTCTCTTTCCTCTTACCTGGGATTGAGTTGGGGGTGTCAGGCTTGGTGGCTAACACCTTTTCCCACCGAACCACGTCACTGACCCAATGCTTTCTTTGAAATGAAATTATTTCCATGATTGTTTACTAGAGCTCTCAGTAATCTACAGAACCAGTGGCTTTGGACATGTTGTAATTTCCCTGTCCTTTACCTCACCTGTAAAAGGGAGGTAATGTTTCACATGATGTGTGAAGATTGATGCTTATGCATAGAAAGCATCTAGCATAGGGCGTAGGATGGTGTCACCTATAGCACAGAGGTTTTGTCTAAGGGACCTACTGCCTAGGGAGTTTTTATGCAGTTATATCAAAGGGAGTCTAAGTGCATGCATGGCAAGGCACATGCATGGACGTCTGGGCACAACTTGCAGGACTTGGTTCTCCTTCTCCCATGAACTCTGGGTACTGAGTTCAGTGCCCAGGCTTCTTGACAGTGAGCTCCTTTCCTCACTGAACCATCTTGCTGGCCTCTAGATGCCACCTCTCTCTCTCTCTCTCTCTCTCTCTCTCTCTCTCTCTCTCTCTCTCTCTTTCTCTTTCTCTCTCTCTCTCTCCTTTCTTTCTTCTCTTCTCCTTCTTAAATTTCTTTTTATTTCCTGTGGATTGGTGTTTTGCCTGCATGTATTTCTGTGTGAGGGTGTTAGATCCTCTGATACTGGTGTTACAGACAGTTGAGAGCTGCCATGTGGGTACTGGGAGTTGAATCTGGGTCCTTTGGAAGACCAACTGGTGCTCTTAGCCACTAAGCTATCTCTCTAGTCCCTAGGTGCCATTTCTAACAACAAAAGGGGTTTAATGTATACCACAGTATAAAACAGTCACTTGAAGATTGTGCTGGGCCAAAAATGTCAAGACAAATATTTAAAATGAGAATCCTAAATATTGTTATCATATTGACTTGAGGTCTGGGCTGAGCCTCCTCACAACAGTTACCTCACACATAGGAACCAATAGTATTTCCTGCACACATTGTCCTTGATATCAAAGAAGGTTACAGCAATCACTTATTTTAGTGACAGTGGCCTTAAAAGTATGCACACATACACAAAAGATTCAACATGCAAAATTAAAACCTGTGATGTTAAATATTTTTAGGAACCTGTGATTTCCCAATCAAAAATATGAATACTACTTGAAAATATATCCTAAATATTTCCTATAGAAAGAGGATAAACATTTGATTTGTTGGCTAAATCTCTCAACTCTTTCTTTCTCCCATCCCACCCAAACAGTGCCTCATACATTAGCCTAGGCTAGCGTGTAACTGACTATGTAGCTCGACGGCCTCAAACCCATAGCTATCCTCCTGCCTCAACCTCCTCTAAGTGCTGAGATTACAGATATAAGCCACCATGTTCAGCAAAATTTTCAGTTTCCACTTAATATTTTAGGAACAGGTAACATTTCTAAATAATTGTATTTGCTTTTTCATAATCAGGATGAGATATTATTTTCTTTCATTGCTCTATCCTAAATCTATAGGTTGGTTTTGTGTGTGTGTGTGTGTGTGTGTGTGTGTGTGTGTGTGTGCGTGTGCGTGGTGTCTGCCTGTTGCTTGCTTTTGTTGTTTTCTGTAGTTGTGGGTGGTGGTTTAGTACTCAGCGTGGATGCTGTGTTTTTAAGAGCACAGCGGGCAGTATTTATTTCTGATACAGGCGGACTGAGTGGCTACCTGTTAGAGAGCTTTCAGCTTTGTCTATAATCTTTATCATGTTTTCTTTTGGGGACCATGTCTGTCCGTACTTATCACACCACACAGCTACCATTTGAATTGCTTTATATCTTTGACGATTTCAAAACTGTCTACTGTTTCTGTAGACACAGGAGACAGTCAAAGGGGAGTGTCATTTGATGGTTATGATGAAAAGATAGAAGTGAGCTGCTTTCTTTTTAAAGAAAATTATGCCAGCATCTTCAACACGTGCTGCTACTATTAAAGGCTTGAGTTTACGGTTCCGTGCGTGCAGTAAGAATATATACTTTTGTTCTTGGGATGTATAAAGTTACTTTATCTACCTAAAGAAGCCTCATGAAAAGGCCAGCTCTGTCATCACTATCATAAGAGCAATGAATTCTAGAAAAAAGGCTGTAATGGGGATAACTGGCATTTGGCACCCAATAAACACTTTCCTAAACCTTCCCGAGGACCAGGCCTGTCCCCACTCCCACCCCCCACCCCTTGCCGCGACTACTTCTGTCTTTTCTGGTCCAGTTCGTGCAGAATGGCTGAGTGAGATCAGATTAGCAACTTAAGATAGACTTTTTGAGTCTGTTTATCTCATGAATTTTGCAGAGTTCAAGGAGGTGGTTTTTTTTTTTTTTAATCCTCCCTGTCACAAATCACCTAGCAACTAGATTCAAGCAGAAGTTGGAGTTTATTTTACAAAACACGAAAAAGCTTTTAAACCAACGTCTTTGAGGTAAATCTGTAGCCAAAGTGAGGCCACCTGCTGTTTAGAAAAGTGCTTACACACTCAGGACATTTCTGTCCCCCAGTAGAGGAGATCTGAGTGAAACACTGCCATTGCGGCCCCTCCCCGACAGGTGGCAGCAGTTCCCACGGTTTCAGGGCATAACAATAGCTGGCTCTGTGGCTCCAAGAATAAAGCTGTCATGAACTCATGGGATCTTTATACAGTAAGGGCTCTTCTTTGAAATGTGATACATGAGAAAATTACCATTAGTTTTTAGTTCCCCTTTTAAGATTTAAGTAGCTTATCTTTTTTTTTTTTTTTTTTGTAAGTTCCATTTTCTGTTTGAAATCGTGCCCCCAAACAAGTGTTAACAGCCATGGCTTTTTTGTGGTGTTGTATTATAAAGTCTGAGTCTTTGGGTTATCTGAGGGAAAGCTATGCTGCTAACTTCTTTCTCTCTTTTCTTCCCCCCTCCCCGTGCCCTAATTACAAGAATAATCCATTGTTAATTTTGACTGCTGCTGCGGTCTTGAGAAGGAAATCCTAGCTGCTGTCTGTGCGAGCCTAATTTCCCTCATGCTCAGGAGCTGAGTGGTTAATGGTTTAACAGCGCCATTCACCTTCCAGGAGGCTTTGAACCAAATCATCGCACCTATGAAAGACTGATTTTTGCAACTGTCTTTAATAAGAAGAGGTTTTGAATAAGGCCGTGGCTTCTGATCGCCGATTCTTGGAGCAGCATACCTTTTGGTCTCTGACATGTGCGTACACACAAACCCTTCTCCTGTCCAAAATACCTTGTAGGTGTAGGGAGTGTGGGCTGCTTGTTCATTTTAATGGTAAAAGTGACTGCTTAAATGTATTCCTTGATAATTGTTTTAATTCATAGAGTTGCATTCTTAAGTGAACCTGTTTTTTTTTTTTTATTCAAGTCAAAATAGAATTAAGCGTACCTTCGAAAATGTTTTTCCCCAGAAATTCTGTAGCAACCACTGTCTTATTATTCAAATTAATCATCCAGAAACCTTGATGTGATAATTTATTCAAATTAATATGAAAATTTGAGGATCTTATTTTTTTAATTTAGAAAAGACAAGACCTTATTTATTTATCTATTTATCTCTCACGTTGAGACAGTAACAGCAGTACCTTGGGTGCAGTACATGAGCCTTCCTGTGTATTTTGAGGAGAGGATCTTGAGCTGTTATTGTTTGGAGCACATTGATTTTTATCTGTCACCTACACTTTGTGAACTTTGTGGAATTATAGGTTTTAGAATTAATCTATTTCTATGAATTAAGTATAGCACTGAACTATTTCAAATGAAAACATGCATATTCCTGAGCACAGGGATGCATATGCTTGTTTCTGATAAAGGAAATGCAGGGTTTAGGTTGTAAAACATTTTTATCCCTTAAGAACAAGGTATGTGCCTAAACTTGCCTATCATCTATAGACCAGTCAGCCAACTGGTCAGAGCAGCAAAGGGTGATATCCTGGTCAGAATGAGGGTGACGACTCAATCCCAAATGCTTCCCTATGCATCTGGTCTGTATGAAACGAAGGTAATACGATCAAAGACATTTTCTGAGCATCTTGTATGCTCTAAACAGTTAAATATAAAGTTATTAAATAGCATTGTCTGCTACTTGAAAAATAGTGGTTTTGGGGCTGGGGATTTAGCTCAGTGGTAGAGCGCTTACCTAGGAAGCACAAGGCCCTGGGTTCGGTCCCCAGCTCCAAAAAAAAAAAAAAAAAAAGAACCCCCCCCCAAAAAAGAAAAATAGTGGTTTTTAAAGTAACTGCTAAGAGCAAGAATATAAGTAAATTTCTTCTTACTTGAATACTTTTCACGGTAAATGTTCATAAAATGTTTTTGAGGGAATAATAACAATGTAACGATATGAAACTTTTGTCCTTGATGGATTTGGGGAGGGGGGCATACCTGAATAGCTAAACACCAAGCCTGTTTTCGGAAGCTGGGCTCTTTAGGCTCTCTGCAACTGTTCCTCTGTGCTGTAAGACACTCCAGTCAACTGAGGCCAACAGGCCACAGCACAACCCCGTGGTTTCTTCTTTGCGGTGCTCTTTTAGAAGTTATGTTAAAGTGATTCCAGTTCCTGTTAAATTGTGAGCATGTTCAAGTGACCATCTTATTCTAGCATGTGATTTTTACAAGTATTTTTAGAAAAACGCTAAATGTCCTTACGCGAGCCCACAGGACTCTTTACCAGCTTTTCCCTAATTCTAAGGTTGATGTTTGTCTTTGAAAGGAAAATTGTTTGGATGGATGAAAGGCTTTTGATGAGTCTCCTAACCTCTGAGAGCTTAGAGTTGATCTTGACACTTGTATGGACGTTTAGAAATTAGAGTACAGTGTATCATACGGATTGCAAAAGAAATCAAGATATTTGACTAATTTAGCCTTATTTAAATCCATTTTAGAAACTGTCATTCTTTGTAATTAAAATTGTTCCTGGTCTATTGAAAAATGAATTTGCATGTCATTTCCCCAAATTTAACAACCCTAAACTTTAGCCTTCATAAAGTGTTATGTAAAAAGTGTTCACAGAAACTGTTGGTGTTTGAGAGGCCAGCTTAGGACGAGCACCTCTAAGGAGACTCAGCGAGCTGAGAGAATGTGCGGTAGACTGATTGGGAGAGAGCCAAGAGGAGCTTCATACAGTGTGTCGTAGCCCGGGTCTTAGGAAGCTGAAGACACAATAAACCCCTGGCTCCAAGGAACGGGTGGTGAATGGAACTCCTCACTAATTGAATTTCTCTATTTGACATGCTGTCCATAAGTGTCCATGTGTATTGTGGGCATGACACAGCTTGTCACGCCTTAGCATACAGTAACATGGGTGTTATTTTGAGTATACATGCGTCCCTGCAGATTTGCGTGGGATTAGTTCTGATTCCTACTCACCCCAACTCCATACCAAATCCCAGATGCTCAAGTCCATGATTGATTTTATATATATACATATATGTATATGTATATATATATATCTTTCATATCCACCAATTAATTCTAGATTGCATTCAGTACTTAGTGTAAGTGGCCGGTGACGGTACTGCCTTGGATGTGTTCTGCCTGATGTATCTGTTAGACTGTATTATTTAGGGAACAGTGACAAAGATAATCTGTATATGATCAACACAGATGGTGTTTTCTCTAATATATTCAGTGTGTGGGATGCAAAGACACAGCCGATGTACACTAACAATGGTTGCCTCAGAACGTCACTCGCTCGGCTGCTGAGTCTGGAATCCAAATGGTCCCCGAGTGTTTCTGCCTCTGCTTTAGAGTCCCCTTCATGGGCTCAGCAACAGTTGGGTTTCAGATCACTCAGGTCCCAGATACATAGTTTTGTTACCATTAATTCTGCGTATTTAGTGTTGTGCATATTTAATTAAGCATATTTGCAGACATTTAGCTAAAGTATTATTTTACAGGCACATTTATGTTCCGAGTGGTACAGTGTAAGACACCAATGCCTCTGCAGTATTTCGCTACGGCCGGCCTTCTACTCATTTCTGAGCTCTGGAAAGAGCTCCTCCCAAGAGAACCCTCTTTGTACAAACCGGAACTCTAGAATCTGCACTGGGTATCACTGAGGAGCATGCAAATTTCTCTAGAGAGGGGAGCGAGGTTTGGGGAGTTTGATTCATATCACGGATGTGTCGGGTGCTCTCCACGTGGGATCCTTTTCTCCCTTTGCATGGTCCACACCGGCTTCTCTCCATACGGGTCTGGTTGCGTGATCCACCAAAGTGGCCTTTTGAGCCATGGAATCCCAGGTCTGTTTCAATTCTGTGTTTCCCACAAAGTTGCCAGCTATGTCAGAAGGAGCTATGGCTGCCAGTGCTGTGGCTTTGTATCCGATGGCCAGGTGTGCAGCATGTGATGTGGGCACGACCTGTGCCAGGGCAGCGTGAGAATGCAGAGAAGCAACCAGCCCCATCTGCTCGCTTCCGTAAATGGATCCGTAACCCTCGTTGTGCAGAGAAAAAAAACACACATGAAATTCGTGGGGCTTTTGGTTAGCACTTAAAGCTCGATTTCCTGGTCTACTCAAGTGCTTTTCCTTAGGCTCTCAGACAGCCTTTCAGAGAAACAATAGCTCTTCCCCCTTTCTTCCCCAGTGTCTTCTTTCCAAGTCTTGCTATGTCTGCTCTCGTCTCAGACTCCAGGCTCGCGTGTTTGCTGTCTTCATGTGTCATGTAGTTGGCACTGGGCAGGTGCCTTTAGCCGTCAAAGTGGATTGCTTACTTATGAATCCAGCCAGTAACTTCTGAGCATTACTTGTGTTCACGTGTTCCTGTTGTACACTGTGTATGCATGTGTGTATGTACATATTTGTGTGAGAGTGGGTATGTTCTTCTGTGCATGTGAATGTGGAGGCCAGAGGTCTATATCACGTGTCTTCTTCTATTTATCTCTGTTGTTATTGTTTTTGTTTGTGTGTTGTTGTTGTTGTTGTTATTATTATTATTATTATTATTTGAGATAGGGTCTCTCACTGAATCTGGAGCTCAACCATTGTCTACACTGGTTGACCTTGAGTTCTAAGGATCACGGTGCTGTGGTTGTTGCCATGGGCCACCATGCCTGGATTTTACATGGGTGCTGGGGCTCTGAACTCAGGCCTTCATGATTGCACAGCAGAGGCGGGAGGGGGCTGACTGAGCCATCTCCTCAGCCTTACACATTACTATTTCTCTTATATTATGTTTAAATTTTGTTATTATTCTGCTGCATATGGTGTGTGTGTGTGTGTGTGTGTGTGTGTGTTAGCGTGCACATGCGTGCATACAGGCGCGTGTGAGTGGGCTTGTGCCACAGCACACAGGTGGAGGTTAAAGAATACCTTCCAAGAGCTTCTTCTCTTCTTGCCCTCTGGGTTGGGGGCTTGGACTCAGGCAGCCTGGCCTGCAAGGCAAGTGCTCTTACCTGCTGACCCATCCTGAATGTCCAGCATCTTTTTTTTTTTTTTTAAGGTATAGGGATTCAGCAACTTCTGTTTAGAGCCTTTAACTCAATATCTAATTAATAGTCTTTATTAACACATGCAACATCATTGCTTTCTTATGTTTAGAAAGTGTTTATAACTATAGATTCCTGATGGTATAGTTCAACCTGAACACCTAGTTCTTGACTTCTCATTTATATTACTGTAATTGTAAAATTTGGTTGTAAGTTGGTGACTCCTGAACATAAGAATCTATACAAGAGCTGCTACACGCCTGAAAGTCTAAGGAAAATGACATCATTATCGCACTTGCCAGACCTACAGCAAAAGCCACCAGGCAAGTTATACTTCTGTTGAGCTGGGTGCTATGGTTTGAATGTGGTCCCCCAAACTCATGTGTTAGGAACTTAATTTTCAGCTCAACAGCACCAGGAGGTGGGACCGAACGGAAGGGGTTTAGGTCTGAGAGCTCTGACCTCACAAACGGGTTAATGCCCATTCTGAAAGGACTGAAGGCCCTCTCTCCTGTGTGGTTCTTCTTGTGTCATAAACCACAAGAAAGTCTCTCACTAGATGTGGTCCCTTGATTCTGGTTCTTCAGCCTCTGGAACCACGAGCCAAGTTGATGTCATTATAAATTTCTCTATTCTGATTTGGTAGCAACAAAAGAAAGGAAGACACTGCGCTTAATAAAAAAAGGAGCAAACCCTTTAAAACTTTGTATTATGGAATTTTAGCTATGGCATGATTCCTATTGATTTTAGTTAAATTGATGATTGATTGATTTAGTGTGTATGTGTAGCACGTTGTAAGTTATCAGAGGATAACATGTAGGAATCTCTTCTGTCCTTCCATCATGTGGGTACCAAGGTTCAAACTCAAGTGATCGGGCTTGGTGGCAACCCCTCCCCCCACCCCCAACACCTGCTGGGCCATCTTACCTGCTATCCTATTGATTTTAAAGGATGATATAAACAGAATCTATTACTATCCCTCAATATTTTAGGAGTATACGATACTCTGAATTACAACAACATATATTTCGGAAGTCTAGGTACCCGTTATTTTAAAAAGCGTATTTTCTGTGGGGTAGGGTTTATTGCTCAGTGGTAGAGTGCATGCTTACCACATGTGAGGCCTTGGATCTAATTCCTAGCCACACACACAGTCACACAAGTTCCCTTTCAGAATCTTTAGGGATGTGAGGCAGGTTCCTAAGAACAAGAAGCTGCTCCTGCAGCAGCACCATGAGACTCAGAAGCATCTTATACCAGATGCCTTGTTTTCTCTGACCAGTGATTCTAAGTGGAGAACCGTGGTCCATGATCTGAGGGCAGCCAAAAGGAGATGAAGGAGGTGGGTCAGCAAAGCAGAGCTGGACTGGGATGGACAACGTCTCAGGATGGACAACACTCCAGGGGTTTTTAAAATGTCCAAGGGCTGATTAGTGATCCTAATAATTACATAATTACATGAAAATGCTAAGGAGCAAAAGCAGTCAAGATAATCACAGAGAAACTTAGAGGACTTACTATACGATGCCAGATATACAGATAGAGCTAAGACATGCACAGATATAACTAAGCTATACTAATACTAAGGTTTATCATAGAGCTACAGTGGTTAGGACAGTCATTGAGACTCTTGAAAGCAGTGTGAAGCCCCCAGACTTGCACTTTTGGAGACTTATTCTGTAATGCAGGTCTCACTGCAGAGCATGGAGTTGGGAGGGAAAGACCCTGCTCCTTCGTGTTTGTTTTCTTTTTCAGACAAGGTCTCACTGTGTAGCGCAAGCTGGTCTTAAAGTTATGATCCTCCTGCTTCAGTCTCCTAAGTACTGCGATTGGAGGTGTGTGGGGCCACACTCACCTTAGTAAGATGCAGGATATACAAATGACTGTAAACACAGTGAACTAAAAGGGGCAGAGAAATGCACACTAAACCCACCACGAGACACCAGCACATTCCCAACAGATAACCGACATCAAAACGACCACAGAACCACATGTTGAAAAGGTCCAGCAATGAAAACTCAGATGCACCATTCTGTAAGTGGTAAAACCAGCTTAGGAAAGTGATCAAAGGGATCTGCCAACACTACATATGCACGGGCACAGGGGAAAATTTCCTGAACAAATCACCAATGGCTTATGCTCTAAGATCAAGAATCGACAAATGGGACCTCATAAAATCGCAAAGCTTCTCTAAGGCAAAAGGCACTGTCATTAGGACAAAACTGCAACCAACAGATTGGGAAAAGATCTTTACCAATCCTACATCCAATAGAGGGCTTATATCCAATATATATAAAGGACTCAAGAAGTTAGACTCCACAGAGCCAAATAACCCTATTAAAGATGGGGTACAGAGCTAAACAAAGAATTCACAGCTGAGGAATGCCGAATGTCTGAGAAGCACCTAAAGCAATGTTCAACATCCTTAGTCATCAGGGAAATGCAAATCAAAACAGCCCTTAGATTCCACCTCACACCAGTCAGAATGGCTAGGATCAGTAACTCAGGTAACAACAGATGCTGGCAAGTATGTGGAGAAAGAGGAACACTCCTCCATTGTTGGTGGGATTGCAAGCTGGTACAACCTCTCTGGAAATCAGTCTGTCAGTTCCTCAGAAAATTGGACATTGAATTGCCTGAGGACCCAGCTATACCACTCCTGGGCATATACCCAAAAGATGCCCCAACATATAACAAGGACACATGCTCCACTATGTTCATAGCAGCCTTATTTATAATAGCCAGAAGCCGGAAAGAACCCAGGTGTCCTTCAACAGAGGAATGGATACAAAAAATGTGGTAAATTTATACAACAGAGTACTACTCAGCTATTAAAAACAATGACTTCATGAAATTCATAGGCAAATGGATGGAACTAGAAAATATAATCCTGAGTGAAGTAACCCAATCACAAAAGAGCACACATGGTATGCACTCACTGATAAGTAGATATTAGCTCAAAAGCTCAAATTACCCAAGATACAATCCACAGACTACATGAAGCCCAAGAAGGATGACCGAAGTGTGGATGCTTCAGTCCTTATTCAAAGGAGGAACAAAAATATTCATAGGAGGAGATACGGAGATAAAGTTTGGAGCAGAGACTGCCCCACCTGGGGATCCAGCCCATATAGCCACCCAAACCAGTCACTATTGGGGATGCCAAGAAGTGCATGCTGACAGGAACCTGATTTAGCTGTTTCCTGAGAGACTCTGTCAGAGCATGATAAATACAGAGGCAGATGCTTGCAGCCAAACATTGAACTGAGAACGGGGTCCCTGTTGGAGGAATTAGAGAAAGGACTGAAGGAGCTGAAGGAGTTTGCAACCCCATAAGAACAACAATACCAACCAACCAGAGCTCCCAGGGACTAAACCACCATCCAAAAAGTACACATGGACAGACCCATGGCTCCACTGCATATGTAGCGGAGGATGGCCTTGTGGGCACCAATGGCAGGAGAAGCCCTTGGTCCTGCCAAGGCTTGACACCCCAGTGTAGGGGAATGTCAGGGCGGGGAGGTGGGAAGGGGTGGGTAGATAGGTGGTGGGGCACCCTCATAGGAGAAGTGGGAGGGCGGATGGGATAGGGGGTTTATGGATGGGAAAGCAAAAAAGGGGGTAACTTTTGAAATGTAAATAAATAAAAAATAATCCAACAAAATAAATATATAAATAACTTTTTAAAAATAAAAAAAGAAACGTCATTATCAGATGTAGGAGCCCTGTAGAAGTGTATGTGTGAGTGTGTGTGTGTGTGTGTGTGTGTGTGTGTGTGTGTGTGTGTAGCCAGAGACATATGCAAGAGCGTTCATAATAATATAGTATCTAGGCAGTAGAAATAATTCAGATGACCAACAGCACTATAGACACATTGGGGTTTATGGTTTATTTGTATAATACAGAGAGAGAGAGAGAGGGGGGGGGGAGGAACTGTCTGTATCATACATCCTGGATAAATCTCACAGTGTACTGTTGAAAAGTAGAGAACAGGCCCCAAATAATACATTGTTTATGATTTTATTCATATCAAGTTCCAAGGTTAGCAGAGCTAACCCATGGTGTAAGATCTGGGGCTGAGAGAAAGCACTTAGGGAGGCTTCAGACATGCTAGTCACATTTCATTCCTTACGCTGGCTTGGTTAGGCCTTACTGTGCGATGGGACACCCAGCTGTGGTTTATTACGTCACTTTTCCATGTGTGCTGTACTTCAGCAAAAGTGGTTAGTAAAAACAAGACAGGAGGAGGAAGAGGGGGAGGGGGAGGGGAGGGGGGAGGGAGAGGAGGGAGAGGAAGAGGAAGGAGAAGAAGGGGAGGAGAGGGGGAGAAGGAGGAGGGGGAGGAGGGGGAGGGGGAGGAGGGGTAGAAAGGGGAGGAGGATTGGGGGAGGAGGGGGAGAAAGGGGAGGAAGAGGAGGAGGGGAGGAGAAAGAGGAGAAGAGGAAGAGAAAGAGGAGGAGGGTGGGGAGGAGAAAGAGGAGAAAGGGGAGGAAGAGGAAAGAAAAGAACTATGCCAGCCTGATGGGTAGCTGCAGCAGGCATGGCTCCCAAGTTTGACACCAAATCACATGATAAATGGAGAGAATTATCCCCCAAATTACCCTCTGACCTCCATATATTGTGCCAAGTGTGGACACACACACACACACACACACACATACACACACACACCCCACAACCATAGCAACAGCAACAGCAGAGTGTGGGTGGAGGGATGGTTCAGAGGTTAAATCACTGACCGCTCTTGCAGAGGTTCATGTTAGGTCCCAGCACCCACAGAGCTCACACCTGTCTACAGGGCCAATTCCAAGGGTGGCTGATGCCCGCTTATAGCCCATGGAGGCCCTGCACACATGTGGTGCACATGCAAAATGTAGGCAAGGCACCCATACATGTGATATAATAAATAAAGAAGGAAATATAGAAAAGATTTTCATAAAGAAAGGTTATGGGAAGGAATACCCCCAGCTCCTGAGCCTTTCAAGTAAAGGACATGGAAACCAGGTCAGAATGTGGCAAGGGGTCGTAGGGGGCCTCTTCTGATTTGGAGAGGGTGTTTTGTGGATGAGATAAATATTTGTAACTCAGGTACAGACCCATCACAGCTCCTGGCGGTGTTGGTAGGACACCTCCGTGCTGCACGCTCTCCAGACTGTGGCTCCTGTCCATGTACGCATGGCCTTGATTGTGGTTACAGGGTAGGGGTTGGTCAGGGAGCTTCGAGCTTCTGGGCTCTGGGTTAGTTTCAATGGTGACTAATTCGACTTCTTCCAGAAAGCCTTTCCTGAGCTCTCAGAGCTTTTCCTGAGTGTCCTTGATGCGTTCTCTAAGTCACCATAAGCTCTTGTAATACAGAGTGGCATTGTCCTACTTGTAGTTCAAACTCCGGTGTCTAGTCTAATGTCTAGTACTGAATGAAGTCAGGATATAGAGAAATGTTTCTAAGTCAGAACACACGATACTTGTGTTCAGTCACTCATTTCAAAAGAGCGAATTCTTGTCTGTCCTGGGGATAAGGGTGAGGGTACATAGAACCTTCTATCTACTGCTGCACTGAGGTTTACACTGGAAACGTTTAAGGCCTGACCTCCCTGGGTGTGGAATAATTCACTTTTTTCAAAGTAAGGGTGCATTTATCTTGAGGCTGCCAGATAGAACCATGGAGTCAGTTCCCTCTTCTGATAACGTGAGGCTTGGTGGTAATTTGAAACTGCTCTTGAGCCATTTACAACTAAGAAAGAACTTTGGAGCAAAGTCATTATAGATAATAGTTTATGAATACTTTGGGGTTTTGATATTTATTTTACAATGTTGAAACTGGACAGTAGTGATAGTCATAACAGAGAAGGCGGGCTTGAATGCCATGCTTTTCCATTGGTGTACCTTCTGTCAAATTAACTGTTTCCTCAAAGCGAAGGTTTGACACTGGACTGGGATGAGCTGATGTCTCTATCCTACCACAGATCTAAACTGTTCAATTTGGTGGCAGTGCCCAACAGCCAGAGTGGAGACAAAGGTGACTCTTTCTCACTTGGCCACTGTATGAAGGCAAATCACGGATACAATCCTGGGTCTCAGAACGAAACATGCGAAATGATTCAAGTCCTCAAGTCTCACCAACGTGCTTTCCAGTGGGTAGACAGAAACCATAGGGGCCCTTAACCTGGGAACCTCGCTGTTCCCAGGACAGCAGCGCTCCTCTGGCCTCAGCGGTCACCTTTCCTAAAGGCTCAGATGCCACATCTTCCTCAGGGAAGGGGTTCTCTTCCACAGAAGTATTTTCATGTCTGCCCAGAGGCCAGAGGCCAGTGCTGGTCTGTGTTTCCTTGTAGCATGCTCTCCTGGCTTTAGCTTCCGCTCCAAGGCCCAAGGTTTGCAGAGTTTTCTTTCTCATGTAAGGGACTCCTAAGGTTGAGCATTTTCATGTGTAATGGTATGAGAAATCTTTTACACCCAAGGAAGAACAACACAAAACATAGTTCTCATATTGGTAGTAGGTCTCCCAGGCTCTGAGTCTTTAGGGATATACTGCATGCAAATTGCCAATATGTTATTTGGTAATATTCGAGTCTATTACTATATTACTAATAACTTATGTGTAATGTTGTGTTTTTATGAAATCTAGACTCAATTTTCTAACTCAACATATAAATTGGGAAATTATGAGTTCTATTAAGTAAATTTCAAATAGTTAAAAACTCACATAATATGGTTTATTTTTTCAAATTTAAACTGGTGTCAATAGGCATGCCTCCCCCCACCCCCTCCCCCCACCCCCAGTACTATTTAATTTTGTAAAGTGGCATATGTGCAGATATACATGCCCTGTGGAGGCTGGAAGGCAGGCAACCTTGGGTGTCATTCCTTAGGAGCCGACCACTCTGATTTTGGTGCTCCACAGTGACCACCACCTTGTCACGTTTTCCTGACGTGGGTCTGGGATTGAACTCTGGTGCTCACGGTGCAAGCCCGTTCCTGACTGAAGTTGTCTTCCCAGCCTGGGGAAGGTTTGTATTCTTCCTGTAGTCTTAATGTTTTCAGATTTATTAATCCATGGAATGCTTTTCACTTTATGACACCATGGCAGACCTCCAAAATGAATTCATGAGATGCGATAGTGGGTTATAATACTCTGATTAACGCTGACAGGGAAAGAAAACTTGAAAAAGTAGTCAGAATGAGAAGCTGCAATTGTGGCTTCTATGCTTTGAAAACTGAGTAACAGAACGGGATAAAAAGGTAAAATATTAGACAGACTGGATTACTGGGAAAAGAACAAGAAAAACCCAACTAGAAACGAGGTTTCAAAAGCCTTTCAAGGGTACACGGTGGGATTGTGCCTCATTGCATACCCACAAGAACTTGGCAGTGTTTCGTTCCTGGTAGCTCTCAATACCTCGTGTGACGTCCGGTTGTAGCATACAGTTTGTTTTCAGTGCAGAGAGATGTGAGCTCCCGATTCACCTCAACAAAGCTGAGGGAAAAGGCAGAATCTCCAGCTGGTCCTCTTGCTTAGACTGTTCCCAAACTGCCCTTTTATTTTTAACATTCATAGCTTACTGGTTTTTCTAGAAACCAAAGCTCTGAATGTTTATCTTCATGTTGAAGTACTTCTAGTTCTGAGTACATGAGTTTGTGTTCAGATTGTTTTACAAGCTGAGCAGCATTTCAGCCTCATTTCTTCCAACTGCAGCCTACATTTCAGTGAAATTCAAATTCAATTTTACTGTGGTTGTGTCCCTCCTCCTCCTCCTCCTCCTCCTCCTCCTCCTCCTCCTCCTCCTCCCCCTCCTCCCCCTCCTCCCCCTCCTCCCCCTCCTCCTCCCCCTCCCTCCTCCTCCTCACCACCCCCTCCTTCTCCTTTTGATACAGTTTCTTACAATGTAGCCGAGGATGACTTTGAACTTCTGACTCCTTTCATGCGCTGGGATTGCAGGCATGAGCCGCCACATCAACTTCGTGCCAAGCTGGGGATTGAACTCGGGGCTTGAGCCGCACCCCAACCTTGTCTTGGTTATGAATTATTTAGAAGCGAATAGTTAGAAAGCATAAATGACTACCAGAATGAAAGAAAGAAAAAAAAAAACAGTGACGTGACCCTAAGCATCGTAAGGACATAAGGAGCATGCCAGCAATTGGGGGAAGGGCTTTGACTGTCTCTCTATTTGGAGATTGTGCAGGAACATGCCCGTAGCTGGTGGAGATCTGGAGGGTGAGCCAGTCTAGGTCATATAAGGTGTGTCAGAGAATCAGGTAAATCTGAAACCAACCAAGCAAAACCAGTCCAGGTGAGAACTGATTGGTTTCTTTAATAGTCATCGGGTGCCAGCAACCTTTAAATGCCAGTGGTAAGACACTCTGCCCTGGCCCCTCCTACCATGCCCTGAGCCTTGGAATTCTGTCTTATTCTAGTATATTTTTCTAAATAAAAAGGTACAAACTTCCCCAGAGTTATAAAGGTTTTTAAATATTCTGAATGCTTTCGTTATTTTGTAGTTTTGAGAACTCAGTGGCTCTCTGTAGCCCAGGGTAGCCCACCATCTTCAGGCTCACTTCTTTCCATCTACCAGGATCATGTTCCTGCCCTGCTGCACTCAGCTCTGAAGAAAAAGTCTAGTACATTAGTTCTTTTAGTCCAAAAAGCAATTTGACTGAGCTATTAATAGCATAATTGCAGTTTATAAACTTATTAATTTCCAGCACTCTGTGATAGGTGACAAGGACTGCAACCTTGTCAGTGTTTCTCCTGTGCCTGCACGTGACTGTAAGGTTCGGACCAGTTTGTGTCCCCCCAACCCCCCAGTCCCCACCCTGACTACCTCACCTACCGTGCACGCCTGGCTACACCTCCTTATCTTACTATCTGATTAGTAGCTAATTGCCTTAGAGAACCTTGAGAAGAAACCATTTCTGGAGATCATCACTAAAGTTTAACGAAAGCTTGAGCTTTACAGCATGAGATTTAGAAATTCTCTCTCCCTCTCCCTCTCTCCCTCCCCTCTCTCCCTCTCTTCCTCCCCCCTCTCCCTGCCCCTCTCTCTCCCTCCCTCCTGTCTGTCTTTTAAATTAAGTGCTTAGACTTCTAGTAACATTATTGATCTACCTTAAATCCAGATTCTAGCTGACTTAAGTTTTTAAAATGTACTGTATTACTTTGGATTCGGTGGCTGCCCCATCTAGATCTTAAATATGATTTATTGTTCATTTAAGTTTGAAGGGCAGAGGGAGAGAGAGGATGAACATCAGTTTAGAGCAAATGTTTGAGGATGAAGTTGTGTTGCTTATGGAGCAGTTAAGTTTTGTTTCAGTGCAGGCACAGATGTGAGAGAGAAATACAAAGTTAACAGAGGCAAATCATATATGAAAATGAAATTAGTAATTTATCTGCTCTTAAAATTGTTATCAACTTCTATAAACATAAATTATATTGGCTTTCCCATTTTTTTGATGGCTAACAATTATTTATGGACACTATTAAACTATAGCTCTTCTAAAGAATTCCAAGTTGATTTTTAAAGAATGGTTCTCCCTTCTAGGTAATGAGTATTTTCTAGAATTCTTTTAACAGTTATGATAATGGTGTAACTAAGGTGTCATGCATCTTAGAGTACATTTGGCCGGCACCTTGAGCATTACTCTGGTGACGTCCCCTGCGGAATCTCTACTGGACCTCTGTCTCTGATGACATGGGTCTGTCTATTTTCTGCACCAGTAATAAGGATGCAGTCCATGAAAGATATTAAATACTCAGTACTGGGCACAGTAGGGACAGGCCCCTAAAGAGTACATACATCAAGATAAAAGTTTTGCTTCAGGGCATTGGTAATTCCTGTCAGGATTTATTCTCACAATTCGTTGATTTTATTTTTTTGGGTTAAGTGATTGATCTTGCAGGGATGGTTAGTCTGAGGCAGCCTGGGCTACAATGAACAAACGAAACATTCAAAATATTAAAAGAATGTTGTAACTCTGCCTTTACACTTTTTTTCTTTTCTTTTATCTTTTTATATAAAAGCTAAGACATATCGATTGATTCTCTAGGATTCAGTCCAGTCTTTAAAAAAGTATTCTATATATGTGCATGATGTGTATGCACGGCCACGAAAAGATCAGAGGACAACTTTGTAGTTTTGTCCTTGTAAGCAATGGTCAACAGAAAAAGGGAGATTTTGCTTGAGTCCTAAATAATTCACAATTCTCTTAGTAGAAAGCCCTCTAAGCCAGGCTCTTCAGAACTGTGGAGCAAATACCTTAGACATACTGTTCCAAACTTTTGTTGTGAAGTTTTAGTTCTCAACTTCTACTCTTCCAAACCATTTGAAAACTCTCTCTTAGGAGTCTAAACAAGTTGACAGGCAGAAGTCACGTTCTCTTTGTTTCGAAATGTGCCAATGGATGGAAGGGGAGTGAGTGCCTTGATAGCTGTGGTTGCCTTCTGTTGTTCTCCTCGAAGCGACCCCCTCCCCACTCACTCAGGGGGAGTTGATGAGGACATCTTTTGACCACTTGATTTACCTGCTCCCATTGACTTCAGGCTTTTGAAGAGTGACTAAGCTTTTGACAACTCTTTCTTTGCTAATTCACAGAAGAAAAAGGCTTCAGGGAGAGAAAAAATTGTACTTGATGTTGAGAGGCAACTAAATTTCTTTGCTGTTTGTTTTTTGGACTTGTATTAAAGAAAATTGTGAAGTTGTAATGACTAAGTGCATATTTTTGAAGGTTTTTACTTTGTTTATTGCCTTCATAAAAACAAAACAAAACAAAACAAAAAGCCAACAACAGCAAAAACCAAGCAAACCAGTAACTGTTAACCCTGATTCATTTATACTCTTCAAGTGACATTACTTTTAACTGGCTACATTTGGATAATAAAAGCCATGGATTTTAAACCACTTAGTAATTTGGTTTCATTTTTAACACAAATAACACCTTTTCATCCATTTTATATAAACTTCAAACAACATATGTTTTAACTTACTGCCAAATAAGAAGAAATGTGTTACATTAAAGTGCATGTTGTTTGCTTGCGCATTTGGAAATACCATTCATTTTATAGCAATTTTGAGTTATTTTTCTGTCACTTTGTATTCCTATTCAAAGAGACATACAGAAACCCTCACTCAAAACAACTCCCTTAGGGTTTGCTCCTGGATGTCAGGAGGCATGAGGAGGAGGTACAATGCACCACAAGCTTAGGTCATGAAAGTGCCAAGTCCTGGTGGTCGTATTTAGTAATGTCCTTTGAATTGTGTCTGCCTGAAATTCCACAAGGAGTATTTTAATATATCTTTTTTTTGCATAGCTGTCAGAGAGAGAGAGAGAGAGAGAGAGAGAGAGAGAGAGAGAGAGAACACTTCACATTTTTCTTTTCTCTTTTATATAAAAATTTAAACATTACCAGTCTCTAGGATTTGGTCCAAATTAAAAATATATTATTAGTGTGTGTATGTGTGTGTGTGTGTGTGTGTGTGTGTGTGTGCGCGCGCGCACGCGCGCATACACACACACATTAGTACGTATGCATTTACATGTGGGGGTCAGAAGGCAGAAGACCCCTTTGTGGTATTATTTCTCTTCTTTCACCCTTATGTGGGTTCTAGGACTCAAACTCAGTGTTCCAAGCTTTTATGGCAAGTCCCTTTCCCTGCCAAACCATTTTATGTGCCTAAGGTTCAGTATTTTTATTCTAAAATTTTCATTTTTATGTGTTTGAATGTTTTGTCTGTACTTATGTGACCCATGTTTATGAAGTGCCCAAGAGAACAGAAGAAGTTGTTCCGTGGGTGCTGGGCCTCGAACCCCAGTCCTCTAGAGAGAAGTCAGTACTCTTAATTGTTGAGCCATTTTTCCAGCAAATCCTGCCTACCCCCATCCCCTCGTTCAAACTTTTAAATTATGTATTACTAAAGGATAGGGATCATGTAGAGTGTGAATGGTTGAGGATGTTAAAGACTGGGACAGAAAAATGGAAGCTTTTCAGCATTAAGATATGATTCATATTGATGAGTTGTTTTGAATTAATAAACGTTAGAGAATTTCAGAGCTTTAGAATGTGTTATGCTTTTGTCCTTTGATATAGGTACTGTACCTCTTGTCTCTAGTTAACTATGTGACCTTGGACGAGCTGTTTACTCTCTGAGGCCCAGCTTTTCTATAAGCACAAAGTTTCAGTTTGGATGTGACATTGGAACCTCTCCAGGGTGGTGTGTCTCAGCTCAGGTTGCTAGGAGGGATGCATATGGCATTGCTAACTCAGGCTATTAGAAGTAGGTTATGATGGATGCTTCGTGTTTTTTTCATTGTACTATATTTACAATTTCACAAATATCAATAAAAGATTGGTTCATATTCCCCTGACAAATGACAGCTATACTACTATATTTTTATGGAATTTCTTTCCCCTGTACTTTTAAAGTTTTGTTGAGGAATGGTTAAAGCTTTTTTTCCCCTAGAAACTGTAGAGGGAACTCTTACCTGGTGAAGTGGGGATTTTCTGTCATCTGAGTAGCTAGTTTCCCAGTTCACGGTCTACACTGTCTGCCTGCCTGCCTCCTGTGTTAGGTGACTGAGTCACAGGATAACACAGGGGAATTGCAGAGAACTCTTTTGGGGGTAGGGGGTCTTTGTGGTCTAAGGAAACAGTGTACCCCCGAAAGCTTAGGAAGAGTCACTTCTTGAACAAGAGAAGTGTTTTGAAAAGTCTTTGTCCTGTAGCATTTTAACTTGTACAAGGGACTATGTTCTTTGAAAGAAGAGAGATTTGGGTTACTTAAAACAGCACTAATTCAGTGGTTCTCAACCTTCCCAGTGCTGTGACTCTTTAATACAGCTCCTCATGTTGTGAAGATCCCCAACCATAAAGTTATTTTATTGCCACTTCATAACTGTAATTTTGCCACTGTTGCGAATCATAATGTAAATATCTGATATACACAATATCTAATATTTGACCCCTAAATAAAGATCATTCAACCCCCAAAGGGATTCAACCCTACAGGTTGAGAACCATGGCACTGATTTCTTAAAGAGGAAGAGGCTCCATTGTGAAAGAAAGATTTAAGTCAAGTTTATAATTAGAGTATTGGAAAATTGAAAAATTTCCCGTAAACGCTACCTCACCTCCCACCCTTGCTGGGTTACTTTCAGCTCTGAGGCTCTTGTAATCAGAACTTCAACTGCCATTGTGTTTAGCCCTTTGCCACTAGGCCTTGGGTCCTTGAATGCAGGGGCTGTCCTCTTACTAGGTTTTCTTATCTGTGCCATACTGGAGTTGGCGCCCAAGAGATGACCCGATGAAGGAGTGCCAGGTGTAGAGTCTTGGTGGATAGATCCTGATTATGTGCGCAGCCATGTAAAATCAAAAGGACGGTACACGCTAGCCTTGAAAACTATCTTCAGAGGTCTGTATTCTTCAGTAAGAGTTGAGGTGCATCTGGGGAGATAAATCACTGGGTAAAGCCACTGTCGCCACGCGTAGCAGTCCCAGAAATACACGTGGAAGAAGAGGTCCGATTCCTTTGGGACTTTCTCTGACTTTAATACACATGCCATAACCTCACATGCACATGCATATGAACCCGCCCCCTCCACACACACAAATGCACACACACAAATGCACACACACAAATGCACACACACAAACAAATTGATGTTTGTTATTTTGGAAGACTGATTAGGAAAGTATATATATATATATATATATATATATATATATATATATATATATATATATGTGTGTGTGTGTGTGTGTGTGTGTGTGTGTGTGTGTGAAGTTTTAAAATGAACATGGTCTAAAAATATGTGAAAAGTCACAAAACATATTAATATATTACCACTTCATTCATATAACTTGAGTTTGCTTTACATTTTTAAAGCTCGGTGTTAATTTCAGAATTGTCCTTAACCAGTGTGGGCAGAATCCAGTCAGAAACAGCTCCCACTCTCTCTTAATTACCGGCCGGTTACACAAGCAAGAGAGATTTGGAGCTAAGCTAAAATGTCCGGCCAGTTTCCTTCCTTTCAGCTGTGACAGCGTTCTTCAAGCAGGAGTGTGTGCGTTATTGTCTCCCACTAATTGTGATGCCACAAGAAAGCCACCACTGGATTGCCCCTATGGACGTTGTACTCTCTGTCCTCGACTGCCACCGAGTGGGTCCGGCTTCATTTCATCACCAGTGAAGGTGGCTTCTGCATTGGTCATTGCCTGTCTTAGGCAGATCTCTTCTCCTGAGAAGTCTCACGGCTAGTCCCTCAAAGCCAAGAACTGAAAATCCCTCTGCGCTTTAAATTCAACCAACTTTTCTGCTCCTGCGTTCAGAGGACGGCTGTGATCACACGGGGACCATCGCTAAGCTCTAATTGTTTTTAATGCTAAAACATTTGAGGTTTTTCAGCCTTCTGTTGCAAGAGTCCTCGGTACAATTTTATGCTGTCCCTTGTATCGACTGAGCTAAAGATTTAACTATTAATTTAACCAGCATTATTACACTTTTCCTGTAGACTAAATCGAGGCTTTTAAAGTGAATTGATCCCTTACTGTCCTGTAACAATACAGCATGTTCAACAGCCATAGTTTTCAGATACCATCATGCGGTATTGTCGATGCTTGCAGAGAAGAACAGCTGTAGTCTGGTGGGTGAGGTGAAAGGTAAACACTCCCCACCAGCTCAGAGAAGAACGGCTGCCCTCCCTGGTTTCTGTGTGAGCAGGTATGGCTCAGTGCGAAATGTTGGCTGGGTTTCACGTGTATTTTATAGAGCAAGAGCAGTCTTCCCGTTTGAACCAAAGCAGCTGCTAGCACCATCCTCCTTCCTGACTTCTGCCACAGGCCCTGCAGGCTCTCAGTAAAGATTAGCTGTTGCGGAGGTGACAGCCACCCGTCTCAGTTCTGTGCGTGACATAACCAGGCCTTCTGGGAAGAGCTAATAACTGGGAGTCTTCTATATCCTTAAGGCAATATGACTTTGAATTCTCTTCTTCATAGATACATTTGAATAGAGTTGCGGTTTGGGGCTTGGAAATGACATTTGCATAAATTATAGTAACCCGTGCTAAGGGTAAATAAGGGCTTTGCTCTGCTGTCTGCTTCAATCCAGGACAGGCCTGGTGCTGTTAGTCGTTAGCAGCAATTGTTACGTTGTTAGTTCAACAGTGGACTTGGAAGTATTAGCCTTTGGCTGACACTATCTGCAGTCCGAGACTTTACCTCTTCCTGGTATAGGAAAGGGGGCATATCCTCACTTAGTACTTGCATTTCTTATCATCAATTGCTCTGCTAAAAAACGAGACCAAATATAAATTAAAGCCAAATATAGCTTTAAGGAGCCGAACAGAAATTGTAATGTTGACTTTATACATGTCTTACTAGGACAGTTTTAAATTTCGTTAACTGATTTCTCCACCCCAAAGGGGACTGGGAAGGTTTCATGGAAAACACTTTGGTTTCTGGGTCAGCAAAGTAAGCAACAGCACTTGACAGTGCTGGTTTCTCATAAACGAAAAGGGAAATGATGTAAGAGTTAGCAAACGTGGAACACAGTACTTAGACTAAGCCACACAAGTAGATGCAGATAGCTCAGTATGTGGGTGGGGCTAGTTTTCGTCAACTTGACACAAGCTAGGGACACCTGGGAAGAGCGAAACTCACTTGAGGAATAGCCTGGCCTCCATTAGATTGGCTTGTGAACACATTTGCGATGTTATTTTCTTGAGTGATCAAGATGGGATGGTCAAGCCTACTGTGGTTGGCGCTATCCCTGGGCAGGTCATTCTGGGCTGTGTAGGGAAGGAAGGTGAGCATTCCATGGAGAGCAAGCGAGTTAGCAGCACCCCTCCATGGTATTCTGAAGTTGCCTTGACTGCCTTTGATGATAGCCTATACCCTGAAAGCCAAATAAGCCCTTTCTTCCCCTAAGTTGGTCTTGATAAGTGTTTTTATCACAGCAACAAAAAGCAAACTAGGGCCAGTGGGATGAACTGGTTCTGTAAGTTTTACTCTTCATCCATATGTTTATTTATTTGAGGTTGTTTTGTTTTGAGACAGGGTCTCTCCTGCCTACGCTGGCCTTAAACTAACGATGTGGCAGAGGATGACGTTCATGATCTTCTGTTCCTTCTGAGAGAGCTGTTGCCTCTGCTTCCCCGCATGCTGAGGTTACAAGTCTACCATCATACCTCAGCCATTTTTACTTTTTAAAAATACATTTTTCTTCATCTAAGCATGACAAAGATAGACAGGCAGATGGACTTTTTAAAAAATCCTATTCAGGAAAAAAAAAGTCCTAATGGATACAAAGAAGATATACCTATGGAACTTGTACATCAGTTTATCAGTAGTGCTTTTGAGGAATGGGTCTCTGACTATATGGCATATCCTGATCTTATTTATTTTGTACACCTCCATTTTATTTGGAAGTATTGCATCTATTTTGAGAACCATGTATTATTCCTATATAAGAAAAGAAAACGAAGAATGCAGGGAGGGTGGGTGTGAAAGACTAGAAACTGCTCCAAAGGATGGGGAAGTAGGCTGTGGGCATCAGGCTTGGGTCTGAGAGTGTAGACCAACCATCAGATGCTTGTCTGCAGTGAATGGATGGACAGACTTCATGCTGGACGGGACTTTAGAGCCCAGGCTAGCTGTGAAGTGTGGTGCTGGGTGGGAAAGGCATAGGATGGCAGAGTGGAAGCTCTGGTGAACTTAAAATCTAGGCCAGTCTTTACTGTGATGAAGTAAAGACGGCAGTGGTCATGGAATATGGTTAGTCAGTGTCTTGTGGAAAGAGTTTTATGCTTGACTTTTTAAAGAAAAATTTGATTCTGAGAAGCCTGTTGAAATTCAGGTATGTGTCCATTGAGAGAGCCCACAGGGATCTTCTGTTATGAGCTGCTATTTCTCATGGGGAAGGAGCAGAGTTTGGTCCTTGTAGACAGCTCCAACACAGTGACAGGACCTCAGCGTGCAGAGAGGACCAGCTTGTGCTAACGGTTAGAAGTGACTACTTATTTCTCAGCTTTGGTGGTCACCCACGGAGGATATTCTTAAGATTGTGTCATGTAAGCTTAGTCTCATACACTAAAACATGAGGAAAAGAAGCTAACCATTGGTTAACTGGATAGGCTAGTTAGTCCTTCGCTAAGTCAGACTTCTAGAACAATCACATCCACACAGGCATCCGTATAGGCTCTGTGTAGGGTGAAGACCTACATAGCTAAAGAGAACCATTAGCAGCACTTAGGAGATGCTCTGTCTTTTGTTAGATTTCTTTGGCAAAAGCTAGCCATCCTGTTAGCAGTGGTTTTGATGATGAAATCCTGTAATTCAAGAGGTTGGCTTATTCAACCAAACTGCTACCTTGTGTAGTGCTGGACCAACTGCGAGGGGTCTGTTTTCTTGAGACCTGGAAAGCTGCTCTGTTTGCTAAACAAAGGAATTGTTGATTTCAGTGATTTAATTCCCCTTTTGGCTAAAGGCAGCTGAATGAAAACAGTGCTTATTTGGGAAGGAATCTGTTGCTAAGGCAACTGATATCTCCTTAATTATTGGCCAATATTCCCATATGAGATTGGTCTCTTTTGATAGTTGGAAAGAACCAAATTATCCTGAATGTTTTTGAGTCTTGAATTCAGTGTGGTGGTGGGGAATGTGTAGGAAATTTCTTTCAAATCTATAATCACATACCTTTTGTTTGTGCTGGCGTAGTGAAGGCAGTGTTGCTTGTGTAGCAAACATGCAGGTAACCACATGGCGTTTGCAAAATCTCCTTCATTTTAAGAGACCTCACACCTTAAGATCAGTTGCGGTGCTAAGATTAATGGCCTACGCTCAATCTCTTTCTCTCTTTTTTAAATTGAATTCTTTGATGTCTCTAAGAAAATACAATATGTCTGTTGGTCTTTTATCCCCTGGAATAGGCCGATATTACACGTTTGCAAGTACTATTTGAGTAATTATGCTAACAAGGACTGTCTTCAGAGCTGTCTGTAGCCATTTATGTGAAATTCTTTTCTTAACTGTTTTTCCCAGTGCATGGGCTGACCTCAGAGAGTGACCTCTTTCTGCCTACTACTTTGTAGGATCATGTAAGACCGATGGTTTCTTGGCTCTTGACTGTGCAGTTGTTTGATCATTTAAAATTAATTGAAGCTTTAATGTAGCCAAGCTCAAGTCCTAGTGTATTCGTACGTCATAACTGTTCTGTGGTCTGAAGGGCGCGTGAAGAATCCAGAACTGAGGAAATGGGAGTGCACCTTTATAATGTTATTGTAACAGTGGAATACTTACCGTGGGGTCACAGTGAGCACACATTGTCCCCTGTCCTTGCAACAAAATGGGAACTTTTGGTCTTTGGTCCCTGTTCTCTGACAGGACAGAACACGATGAAATTCGTCCAATGTTACCCATGTCTTCAAGTGCATACAAGGCCCTGAAATGTGACACTCTGTCTGTGCTGTGGGAGAGGCAAGGTGACCGCATCCTTGGGTAGTCTGTCCTGTGACCTCAGGGTGGTTAATGTTCCTCCCCAGGATTAGCCTTTCTGCCTTCCATTCATGACATTGGCTTTACACCTTGGGTCGAGGTGAGTGTAAGAAGCTTTGTTCTGTGCATTGGAACAATGCATGAGATGGATTCACGGACATATTTGTTATCAGTACTAGACTTGTGGAATTTCACTTTCTGTTTTAAATAGCTTGAAAAAGTAAATACTGATAAGAATCCCTTAATGAAAATATTAAGTACCGGAACAGGGACCATAGCTGCAACACTGTTCACTAAAGCAGAAGCCATGGGGCTAAGCTCCAGGACGCTCTTGTCCCAGTCTGCTCAGCGGCCTGCTAGTTTCCATGATGGCGCCTCAGTTCTGTTCCTTCTTCCTTCTCTTTCCTCGTCATTTCACTTTGTTTTGTTTTGTTTTGTTTTGAGACAGGTCCCTCTGTAACCCAGGAGCTCCCTCTGTAGACCAGGCTGGCCTTGAACTCAGAGAGACCCCCTGCCTCTGCCTCCCAAGTGCTGGGATTAAAGCTGTGCCCCACCTACCAGCTTCTTCCTTTTTTAGTGAGTGGGGTCTGCAGTGTCTACTGAAGTTCTTCTGTCTCAGGCTACATTTCAAGTTTGAAGTCAAGTGTGGGGTACCCTTTAAGTTTGTCTCCTTTTTAAACAGCTCTGTTGACCTTGGATCTTATTTAAAATACACCGAGGGCAGAGTTATCATACCCTTGAAGAGAATTTTGATGTTCTTTTGAAGTTTCATACTTACAAATATTTCAGATGTTTTGTTTCAACAGTCCAATATATGAGACTCCTTCTTCCCAGACTATTGTAATAGATAATCATTGTTTAGAAGGTTGTATCATATTAATGGCAGAACACTCATTTAGCACCTATATAGTCCAGTTTCCAGGACTGAGAAAGAAAAGCTACATATTATTTAGATAATAAAATTGAACCAACTAGTATATGCTAAGTTCTGTAAGCATAAAGCTGTAAGTTTGCTTTGTCACATGACCATTTTGTCTTTTTTTTTTTTTTCCGGGGCTGGGTACCGAACCCAGGACCTTGCGCTTCCTAGGCAAGCGCTCTACCACTGAGCCAAATCCCCAACCCTGTCACATGACCATTTTGAAATAAAAGTGCAAGTCCCCATTTTCTCAGATTCATTAAAAATTGAAGATGTAGAGAAGATATTGCTTAGCGTTTTTCTTAATTTTGTTTTAAAAATTGTATAATCTTTTTTGTAAAGACCAGTACTTTATGCTAACTTTCTATTTCTCATGATACATTTCAACAACTGTTCTTTACTTTGTGGATTTTTTAAATATACATTTTACAATTCTTATCTTCATATTATGCTTACATGACAATACTCTTTTTTCTGTGATGATGATTCTCTTTTCCCGTTTAAATCTAGCTAATTTTTGGTCAGTGGTTTAGTCATATTTAACTGTGTCACCATCTATTGTTCTTCATTTGTGTGTGTGTGTGTGTGTGTGTGTGTGTGTGTGTGTGTGTGTGTGTGCGTTTGTGGTTTGTATGCTAGTGCATGTGTGTTCACATGCATGTGCAAATGTTGACATGAGATATTTTCTTGTATTACTTCTCACTTATGTATTGAGAGCCGACCTCTCGCCTGGATTGGAGCTTGCTGAGGTATCCAGTACAGCCAGGCAAGTTGCTCTGGGACCCTGTCTCTGCCTCCTGAGCTCGGGGCTTACACATGGGCTTTCCAGCTCTGCCAGAACTTCCATGGGCACTGGGGATTTGAACTAGGAGTTCTACTAGTTTGCCACAGCTCTAATTGCACATAATTATGTGCCTTTCCTCTTAAGATTTGTACTTAGTTCTAAATTTCAATTTTCTTAATACAATTCTATGTATGTGATGACCATTATTTATCCAGTGGCTTTTAAAGTATGCTTACCACAACTCTTATCTTTACATAGACTTACATAATACTGTTGTCCTTCTTTCTGTGATCCAGTTTTTTTGGGCAGCATTTTGTCTGCTCTTTTCAGAAAGCATTGATACACTCTTGTTAGACCCTTTCATTGGATGAGAAGGAACTTGTGTGGTACCTGCATCAGAGACCAAAGGGACACAGATGAATGGTCCACCATCGTCTAAAAGAACCTCCTTAAATTCTGGTGGAATCTAGGACTGTAATGTGGTGTGGAAGTGAGCAAAGAACCCCCAGAGTCTGTCTAAACTTTCCATCCTCTCGTCTGTGTGACCAAATCTTACTTCATTTTCTTGATATTTTCTCCAGCTGCCAGAGCAGCTCCCATTAATACTTTAGCTCCATTGGAGACTATGCTAAGTTGTAACTCTGAATCTATTTGGGGAACATTTTTACTGTTCTGTAGTTCAGTTCAGATTTCTGAATTAGGTAACACAACAGAAAATATAAAGGCTTTTCCTTAGGCAAAAAATATCAAATTGATAGCGACCTTGATTTTTGGTGTTTCCTAGTTTATCAGGCAGAATCGTCGTTTAAACTCTTCTTTTTCATAAACCCTGGCTTGTTATCCCTCTGTAAAGCCTCCAGTTCTCTTATACCCATGGCCTGCTTGCACTCCATTTCCTGTTATGTTCTACACTATAAGCCTACTTACCCCTCATTCCAGTGCACCCTTTCTATTTCCTTTAAAAATTGCCACTCCTGGGTTGGGGAGATGGATCAGTAGGAAAGGGCACTTCTGTGTAAGCTTGATGACCCAAGTTTGATTCCCAGAACTTACACTGTGGAAGGACAGAACCCACTCTTACATGTTGTCCTCTGCCCCCTTACTCATGTGCACAGACACAGACACAGACACACACACACACACACACACACACACACACACACATTACACACATATATATTCCAACCACTCTGTAGTGCAGTTTAGAAATAAACCTGCTCCAATCATGTAAATGTCACTTTTATTTCCTTAGATGACGTGATGAGATGAGAGCCATACCCAAGCTGTGCTTGGTACCCAAGCACGGCTTGGGCTGAGCCCAGAGTATTGCCTTCTCTGTTCTAACCACCCCTAGTCCTAGTGCTGGAAGCTTCCAGCCTTTGTACAATCTAATCTCCCAGGTTGACTTTTCTTGACTTCTGACTGAATTGCTCTGCCTGGCCTCCTTCTAACTTTGGCAATATGTTCTAATCTTGGGCTCCTTCTCATTCTCTGGCTAGTTCTATCTTCACCTGTGTCTAACTTGTTCTCTTTGTAACCTGGTTGCATAAAACTGTCCCAGTAAAACTGCCATGCACACACCACACCACCACCTTCCTTCTCTCTCTCCCTGAATAGCTTCTCTTTCCTGTGCTGTTCTTGTGAGAATTGGACATATCCCATTTCTGACTCATTATTTCAACATTTCCTCTAATTCATCTCTTTGTCTGCCCCTCAATTCAATGTAGCTTTCAAACATGGGTGCTTCCTCCTACAAATTCACATCACCTACATTGTTAGGATTAAAGGTATATGCTAAGGGGTTGTTTGCATTCCAGCCAGATCCCACTGTAATCCAGGGCTTGTCTGTATTCAGCTGGCCAGAGCAGCCATGTTGCTGGATCAAAATTCTTCCCTATAATCACATTCACCTGCTGGTGCATTATCCTTTCTGGTTTGCTGTGTCAGTTGGAATATTGACTTTCTAAGCTCTATGGTACAGAATGTTTTCTACTCCCTCAATGGCTACTTGTTAAAGAACCTTAGCATGTTTTTTTTTTTCTTGTTGGTTGTCACAGAGGGTCTCATTATGTAGTCTAGGCTAACCTCTAAATTATGGTCGTACTTCTGCCTTAGGACTTGGAGTGTTTAGAGTTGTGTACTACCATGCCCACCTGCTTTCAAGAGTCAATGATTTAAATACTACATTTAACTGATAAGTTATACTCAGTCTCTATTTTCCTACCAATTAAGTGAAAATATTTACATGGAAACAATATGTGTTAATAAAAATAATTTTGAGGGATAGTGAGTTTCTTTTTTTACTTCAGTGATTATTTTTAGTTAGTTTTCTTTTTGAGATGATCATTATATGCTATAAGTCTGTCAGGTTTTTAAAGCATATATTCTAGATAAACTTTGGTTTGTTAAATTTTAGAGGGGCCTTTTTGTACTCTTCATGTTATTTTTCTTACAAAATAATGCAACAAAGAAAGAACAAAAGTCTATTCAAAATTATGATTTAATTAAAAATTTCTTCCTCATATTCCATATTTCTTTTGTTGGTGTAATGACCTCCATTTTTTTAATAGCTATTCCTCCTATGTGTGTGCCATTCAAGTTTGGTGCAAGAGCAAACAGTGGAAGTACTTTTTTTTTTCCACATGGAAAGGTTTAATGAGAGAAGAAGAGTAGAAGAAGAGGAGAGGAGTAAAGGCCATGAGCATGTGGGGGGAAGAGGAAAGGGAATGGGGAGAGAAGGGAAAAAGGAGAAAAGGGGAAGAGGGCAAGAGTAAAAGGCAAGAGCAGTGGAAGTACTTTTACCTATTTTTGCTAGAAATTCCACATATCAGTTCTGCATATGGGAGAGTAGGAAAGCGGGAGTAAGGAAAACAAGTAAAACAGACAGAATGCTTCTGCTATGACCTCATGGCCCATTGGGAAGTCAAGTAACTATATATATGTAACGTATTAGCATGTGGGGATCATTTTAAGGTCTAAGATATGGGGAAAACTTAACAGTAAAGGGCTTAAGGGAGATAAAGAAATTACAGCATGCTTGAGACACTGAAGAAACCTTGGGCTGAACTTGGATGGACAGGTAAAAGGCTTGAGACCTTCAGCAGGAAACAGTAATGAAGCCCTGTTCCCTGATTCAGGTGTGTGGAAAGAAGGACGTCTTCGGTGTCTTCCTCTTCTTATAAGGGGCGTTGCTTGATCCCATCCTCATGACCCCATGTAAACCTTGTCAGTCCCCAAGAACCCACCCACTAATACCATCGTGTTGAGGGTTAAGATTTAAGCCCGTGGGACCTGGGAGACTTAACAGCAGTCACATCCTTGCTCACATGTGTCAGGGTCTGCCCCACCCTTGATGGCATGCTGGGGGACAAGAGGCATTGCTTAGATGCCTAAAGGACTCAGTGTGGACCTCAGCCGGGCCCTTCCTTGGCTGTATGCATTCAGATTCCGGGTATTTACACATGCTTTTGAGTTTGTGTTTGACTCTCTTCTCAAAATGAGTTTCTTTGGAAGTGGCTCACCTCTTGCTCTATAATAGTGAATATTTGGCTTCAGATAAATGTGCTTTACTTATTTAGCAACTACTTAATGGCCATCTATTATGTGCTCCCTTATGATCTGGGCCCGGGCATTGTCGGTTCCTGTCCTCGTACTTTCTGCAAGGGCAGAATTGAAGTGGGGCGTAAAAGCACTCAGCCGTGGAATAGTTACAATTATGAGCGATGGATGTTTTCAGAGGATTTCACACTTTTTATCCTTCCCAATTTTTTTATTGTACAGATATTATATGCAAAGTATTGTGCAAGGTTAGGGGTTTACAAACTTCCTTTGAAGAGCAGAAGGTAAATATTTTAAGCTTGGAAGGCCATAGGCTCTCTGTAGGCCATACCGAATTCTGTCATTGCAGTATTAAATTAGCTGTAGAGAATTCACAGACAAATATGTATTACTGTTCTCCAGAGGTGGGGAGGGCAGGTCAAGCCCAAGGAGGGGTGAGAAAGTGGGGAGAATGGGGGAGATTGTGATGGCAGCCAAGAGCTGGCCAGGGCCCGTGAGGCGAAGGTGGAGGAACAGCGGAAGTCACAAAGAAGGAGCACTGAGGTCCCAGTGGGGAGGAAAAGGCCCGACTAGTCGACTAGTCGTATCCATCCATGCTTTGTAACATCTGGACTTGCAGGCTTCACGCTCGCCATGGCAACACTGGCGGAGAGGAGTAATGTTTAAGGGCAGCCGGCATTTTGTGATCTTAGCCTGGACTGCCTAGCTACATCTGGTGTAGGGTGAATGGCACAGAGGCTGGAACGTGGCCAACGCTGGAGGCTCGCCTGAAAGTGATGACTTGTGACCGGTAGCGAGCGAGCGTCCAGCCACACTGCTCTGCTAGCAAGGCTGTCTCCAGAGGACACGCTCAGGATTGTGGGGATGTACCATGTCAGGGCATCACGATTGCCGCGTGAACGATTCCTGTCCCCAAGCAGGACATTGTAATTTCCTTCTCATTGAGAAGGAACTCTGGAGCATCTCAACCTTCCACAATCAGTGTCTTCTATCAATTCCTCGGCTTCAAGGAAGTTTGTGGACAGAAGAAAGTCAGGCAAGGATTTTCTCTCCGCTGAAATGAGGATGTGCTCTCTTTTGAGACGAAGGGAAGGAACTCCTACATCGATTTTTGTTAAGGGTCCACAGTTTAGATCGCTGCATTTCCTCCTTTATGAAACAGGCTTGAATGCGTAATCACTAAGGGACTCACCAATCTACCAGGGTAATAAATATATTTCAGATGTATGTATGTTTAGGTGTTTGTTGCACACAATGCATTTTTCTACTGTGAGTCATGAACTAAGAAAGATTGAAGAAAATCTCTAAAGTAAGTGTATTTCTAGGATCTAGGATGTGAGCTTCTCGCACTGTTGCCCCAGGTTATCTGGGCCAGCCTGTCTGAGGGCTACCTGGAGGCAAAGTGGCTTCTTTTCTACTTGTGCAACAAATGGTTCCAAAGCAGGGGAGCAAAGCAAACACTTCATTTGGCTCACAATAGTTGTTTGTGACAAGAATCAAAAGAGCGCTGCTGGTCAGTCAAGATGTAAGCCTCTGCTTCTCCTTCTGGGAGTGTGCTGACTTCTGGGTCACTTCATAGGTGATGTGGCATTTAGCTACCAACCTAGAAATGAAAGCTGCTAGCACGTCAGGGCCCAGAGATTCCCGTGTCACTTCTCCCTTGTTCCCTGCCTGTCGGCGGAGTCACAGAGCCCAGTGAGATTCTGAGTGGGAAGGATATGTCTACTTCTTGATGGAGTCAGTGTCAAGCAATTTGAGGCTATTTTTAATATGCTATCACATTTAGTTTATTACTCCAGATGCCTAAACCTGCCTTTAAATAGCATGGTAAGGTTTTTTCTCTCTCTCTCTCTCTCTCTGCTTTTGTTGAAGTCATTAAGATAAAAAAATAATTACCTTATTCAATTGCTTTAACTTTTAAAAATTTTAGTTCTTTTTACCCGTTATCATTTAACTGTTAAGATAATTATAGATTCACATGCAGCACAAGAAATAACGCAGCGAGGCCTTGTGCTGAAGTTCTCTCCGTGTAACCCTTGGAAAACGGTGATAACAGAGTATCCCAACCGGGAAACCGATGCGGAGAAGGCTCTCTGTCTTACTCAGACTGCGTGTGTGCGCGCTCAGTTCTTTATGGCCCTTTCACAAGTGGTCACTGTGAATCAGGTTCTCCATACTCTGTCTTCACATCGCGTGAGTCCAGTGCGAGAGAGCAGCACAGTCAACATGGTAAAGAAAGCACGTTTATCACATCCAGACGGGGAGCAAGGGACAAAGGGAGCCTAGGATGACGGCAAGGTAGTCAGCCACAGCAGAACAGTGCCCAGGGCAGGTGGAGTCTCGGGCGAACGTGCTTCACTTTGGCTGACGGGAGGGAGCGTACTAAGTAAGCTGCCCTGGTTTTATGCCCGGGGTCACGTGACCAGCTGAGCTAAAGCCCTGAGAGATGTCATACCTCTGTGGGGATTGGAGCACAGCCCAGTCTCCTCTGGTTCATCTCCTGGCCTCACAGCGTTGCCTTCCCTTCATGTAAGAACTGTTATTCTTAAGACTTGCACACGAAAGAGGAGGGGGGATCGGGTTTACGCACACTCCCCTTGCAAGTATATATGTTCCACCCCCCCCGCCCCCGCCCCGATATCCTGTTAACAACCTCAGCCTCCTCCTCTCCAAACTAATCTATTTGCCGTCTGTATAACTTTCATATTTGAAAGATGTTATGGAAATGAAACTGTGTCATAGAACTCTAGTATTGGATTTTCTCATTCAATATCGTTTCTTTTGGGTTCGTCCACATTGTGATATGCGTCAACACTTTGCTTCTTTGGTTGCTGATTACTGTGTTATGGATGGAGTACGGCTTGTTTAGTCAGTTAGCTATCGAAAGGCATCAATAGGTCTCTACCCTGGAGCTTTTATGAATAAGGCTACGGTGAATATCAAGTTATAATTTCTATTTAATGTGAGCTTTTATTTCTCCAGGATAAATGTGGCATGGTGTAATTGTTAGATTGTAAAGTAATGGCATTTCTAGTTTGTAATAAAGTGATGAGCTGTTTCTAGAACTATACCACTGTATGTCTCCAGTGTGTGTGTGATCTAGCATTCGTGCATCCTGTGGGCATTGACTGTGGGCACTGTTTTCACTGTAGCCATTTGGACCCATGTGTCAAGTGGACAGGTGTGCCATGAGGTTTATTATATTTAAAATGTGCTTTTCCTTGATAGCTAATAATGAAAATCGTTTTCACATTCCTTTTTATCAAATGTGTGTGTGTGTGTGTGTGTATGTGTGTGTGTGTGTGTGTGTGTGTGTGTGTGTGTGTGTGTGTGTGTGTATGTGTCTGTTTTTATGTCTTTTGCCCATTCTGATTGGATTATTTGGGTCTTTTACAATTGTTTTCAAATTTTTCATGTATTCTGCATTCTAGTCCTTTATAGGACATGTAGTTTGCAAATACATTCTTTCAGGCCATAGGAGATCTTTCATCTTTCTAGGGTCTTTTGTTTTGCCAAGCCAAAGGTTTTACTTCCGATAACTCCAAATTAAAAAGTAGAACCCATGAGCTGATTTCTAAGGCGTCTTCCCATCTGACATTCTGTAGTTCTCCCACTCTGTGCTCCTGCGTTAAAGTTGATAGTTTCATGTCTTCCATTGAGTCCCTTATCCAGCATCAGCTAATTTTATGTAAGGTGTAACATTTTGGTGTGATTCACCTTTCTGCTGATGGATGTCCAATTCTCTGTTGTTTAAATTGTAAATACAGTTACTCTTTAAGATGTCAGCTTGTCTCAGTTAAGTTGAGGAGACACAAGAGATTTCCTACCCGTGCTGCTCTAAGCAAAGGTGAAGCATGGAGTGACAATCACCCAGTGACACGGGTGGGAATGGGGGACGGGAGAAGGGAGGTGAGAGCTAATGGCGGCACCCCAGCCTTCCACAGGATAGATTTGCTCAGAAGTCCCTCCTCCTGGACTGGAGCTCATGCTAGCCAGCACACGTGCTTGCCATGCACAGAGTCCCAGTTTCAGTCCCAACTCCATCCCAATCCCAGTGTTTTCTCCTCCTCCCCAAATTTATAATGAAAGGCAATCAGTCTTTTCCTTGTCTATAAGAACTGTAATTGTCATGGACTCACAGACGATGTTTCCTACTTGTTTTTGATTAAGACCTTGGAGATGATAGGGTGGGGCTGTTAGCATCCGTACAATGTATTTTGTTTTTTCCCTTGGAATGAATATTAGGTTAAACTCTTCTTATGATCAATAAACTGCATTTCTCATTGCAGTGGACTCCAAGTGAAAACACCTGAAAGTCCAGACTTTGGCGCCATCACAAAGCATTTCTCCTGGTTTAAATGTGTTTACCAGATGGAGGTTCTGTAACGAGCGTGCTGTACCGACTGATTTTCTCCCAAAATTAACTGTTTAAACCATCCTTGCTCTTTGTCATATTTCAAAATGTGTTAGCTAATACTACTTTCAATGATCGAGGGATCGTTTTTATCTTGCAAATTTATGCTGATCAAAAAATCTTCAAAATTGAAATGTTTGTAAAAATGATTGTGTGACTGTGGCAAGCGCTCGGCAAGGCTGTAATTCCGAAAGCCCCGGGGCTCCTCGAGAGGCGGGCGCTCCCCCCAGTGAAGGTGCTGTCACCAGTCTTATTTACCTGTTCACTTTGGAATTTGTAAAAATCCACTTTCTTCAGAGATTTTAATCTGTGAGTCCTTACCGTCAGGGAGGAATAGGGAAATGGAAGGCAGTTTGGAGCTGAATGGCAGATATTAGCGAGCTTAGCTTTAACTAAAGTGACAGATGATTGGCTAAATTTCCTTCTCTACCACGTCTGTTGAAGCTTCTGGCTTGCTTCAGTAGGTTCTTTCCGTCATTCTGAACTGAAGGCTGAAAGCAGAGAGGTTTTAATTTCACTTTGGAAACCCGGACAGCAGATTCATGGTGACCTTCGCTCACAGCCCAGACTGCTCACATTTCTTTGGAGCATATTCTGTTTTTAATAACTTGTGCTATGGTGGATCACACAACCTCACACTTTCTTTTTATTGGCTGGAGGGAAAAAAAATAACAGCACAAAATTTTTGGCCTCCTATCATTTGATGTAGATGGCAGTGTGTCTTTCTGTACCAGGCCTGTTTTTATCTCGTTTTTCTTTGTTCTTATTTCCTGCGGTGTTTTAGAAACTTTGTAATAATATCACAGGTAGTGATTACTTGTATGTGTTTAGTTCTCATATTCTCTACATATTACGTTGCATTTAAAGCTGTACATCCCATGGAGAAGGGTCTCTTACTTCCCCCATTTAACTGTAGAACAGAGCTATTAAATGTCCAAGGTGACCTCAGTGAGCACTGGACCCTGTTGGGAGTTAAACCCACGTTGCTGCTTTTTTCGTCCAGGAAGCTCTGCTGTGAAAACGATCAGCGACCTGAGAAACCTGTCTAAGCACACAGTTGTCTGGTGTCTGGTACAACAACTTAACTAGTCACAGACTGGTAGTAGGCAGCTAGTTGCCAGCCTGGATCAAACTTGAGTAGCATTGTTCCGGAGTGCTGTCTAAGCCACCCGAAAGGCAGGAAGGGCCTTTGTGCATATATTTCTTTTTAAATATTCACCATGTATGGGCTGAAATTTTCATAAAACATGCTAATGTCAAAAGTGTCTGGAACTGGTGGAATGGGTCAGTTGGAAGTGTTACCATGTGAGCAAGGGACCCAAGTTCAGATCCCTGGAGCTCACATACAAGCCAGGGCCAACTACAAATATCTGTAACCATAGACCTGGGAATGGAGGCTGGGTAGAGATGGGAAAGGCTCACTGGTCTCTGAACGTAAGGTGTAAGGTGACTGAGGAAGGCATTCGGTGTTGACCACTGCCCTCTACGTATGCACACACGCACATGCAGTGTTTCTCCTGTAGTTGCTGTAATTACCTTGTCTTGATCAAGTAGTAGTTAATTTATAATCAAGCACGGGCAGATCCTCCCTTGAATGGGGTATCGGTGAATGACCAGTTCTGAGTCTAGATCCTACTGAGAAACAAAGCGTCATATCCAGCAGCAATGGAAGCACTGCCTGGCTTGACTTTACCACATTGGTGGGAATGGCAGAGCAGACATTGTGTCCAGAATCAGCACCTTAGACGTCACAATTTGCACAAAGCTAGTCACACTAGGTTCTAAGTCACCAGAAGGGATTTCCACCACAGAGATCTAAGCAGCTTCTGTTTATTGGACTTGTTCACTTTGGAAAAGCAGTTTCTGTGGTTCCCCCATACTCATGGTTGTCAGACTGGGCTCTGTGCTTTACTCTGATGAAGATCCGCACACAAGACTTCATCCATGGGAGGGGAGCATGTCCGTATCCATTGGGACTGTTGAGGGGACCCAACCCTAGGTTAAAGCATCGTGGCTCTTCACCTCTAAGGGTGTGTGGGGTGAGGTAGTGCAGTAATAGTTTGATGTGAATGGATTGAACAGTCGGACATGGAGATGTCTTTTCTTTTAGTCACATCCTCATATAGTGCATGACCCTGGGCCTTCCACTTTGTTAAAGGTACTGGAGCTCACAGTGAGCTTTAAACTTCTCGAGCTCTGATGTAGTAACCCGGAGTGCGGTGAAGTGCCAAGAGCTAATGAGGATGGCAGGGGTGGTTTCAGACTGAGTGTCCACGACGGTATCTTTTTATTTGTTCTTAATTTTCACTTTAAAGTAAGTTTAGATGATTTTAAATAACAGAAAGGATTCATATGGTGAGTAGAGTTCTCAAACATCCTTTCCCTGACTCTCCTTATCACTCTGGGCTTCCTTCACCACAGAATGATTGTTTTGTAACCAGGAAATCAGCATTGGTATGAGATTGCTGGAAAGACCATGCCTTTGGGGTTTTCCACTTTCTCAAACACACCCTTTTTGTGGTCCACGATCCAACCCAGGAGCGCAGCTCGTGTTTAGCTGTCATGTTTTCTAATCTTCTTAAATCTGTGGTAAATCCTTAGTCGCTGACTGCCTCTCACCTTCTTGACACTCTGGACCACACCTTCCTGCTCAGTTAGTCTGGGCGTCTCTCTCTCGACTCCAGTCTGTCTGAGCCTGTCTCTGACAAGTGAAGGGTTTGAAGCGTGCTGACACTATCCCAGTAGAGATGCGCTCTTCTCACTAAGTGACGTCAGGAAGTCCAGGAAATCATCTGATGTTTTACTGCTGATTTCCACCTGAAGAAGGCGCCTCCTAGGATTTCCCACGGTGACACTGTATCATTTTCCTTTTCAATGAGGAGGCATCTTGGTGGGAGATAACAGAGATTATTCAGATACTCTGCTTCTCTTCTCACCTACGTCCAATCCCAAGTTCTATTATCCACCAGCTCTAGGGCCTGCATCCTACTCACTGCACTGGATTCCTGTCAGCCACCTGAGTTTACCAGGAGGTGGTAGCTGAGGCCTCCTGCGCCAGCCATTTCTTTCCCCCTTGAAGAGCATTTGCCCTAGACTGTGGCTCTTGCTTGGGTTCCTCACCTCATCTCTGTCCCAATTGACTTTTCCAGTGAGGCCATCTTGACCCTCCTGTTTAACACGACAAGTCTCCATCTCTAACGTCCGCGCTCCCTCAGCCTCCTTCCCCCGCGGTCTCCTGTTTTCTCCTCACAGCACCTGTCTCCTCACATCACTCACAGATGGCATCCCCTGGTTGCGTCTTCTTTAGCTCCTTGCGATTTTGACTTTAGAAGGCCGGCATGATGGACAGCGACACTCTGAGAATGTCCTGTGCTGCTGGGTAGAGGAAGGAGCTGGTGAAGGTGCCCTCCTAGATCTACCTTTCCTAAGCTAGCTGTGGTACTTGGGGTTATGGGCTCTACCACTCACCAAGTTGACCGTACTCCAAGCTGTCCCCGTCTTACAGAACAAAATCATCTGATCCTTCCCCGTTTTAGGCAATTTTGTACAGCAGGCCATTCTTTTCCTATCACCTTCTCTTTAATATTCTTCTTTCTCTCGGCGCAGTATTTAAACATAAAGTCACTACTTCCTCATGGTCAACATTTTGACTTTGGACTAATAGCTTCACCTTTTCCGTGATTCATTTTCTTTATAAACCGAGACTAATAAATCATAGGTTTGCCATGGGATGAAATAAGAAACGACACATAAAGCACTTAGCGAGGCACCGGCGTGCTGCAGGCATTCAGTGAGTGGCGGCTGTTGTTATTATTATCTCGCTTTTGTGGATGCATTTTAAACGTGGCACAAAAGTGTGCTTTCATTTGTCTCATCTTGACAGTCTACCTCATCTCCTGACCTACGTGTACCTGGATTTCAGGAACGTCTTCCCTACCCGTTCATTACCGCGTGCCTTTCGAGAGTCTCTTACCTCTTTGCACACTCTCAGTTCCTGGGACCTGATGCCTCGAAGCTACAATAAAATGAAGCTAGCAGCTGTTCCATATCGGAAGGCCAACTAGTGAAGGACAGCGGCAGAGTTTCCCTCCCTAACTCTGTATCCATATGCATTTTCGAAAGGCCTGGTCTATAGTAGATTTAAAAGTATATTTTATTTGGTTTATAATTTAACCTCTCTTTTTCTGAAAATAAGATGAACACACATACACACAAAACAAGCAAGCCAGCACAGTTAGTGGCAGTGTTGCCAGGGTCTCTTTGAGAGCCTGGACATCTTGTCTTGCATGCTGGACAAAGCATGCTTAGACAAAGCAAACCCACCCCAACACAAAGCAGTGAATTACTTTGGGTGTTGGGACAGTTCTTCATAGGAAGCCATGTATTTGGTTTGGGGACTAAGGTGAGAGCTCTGGGAGCTTGCTGAATGGATTTATAGCCAAGATTGGAGCTGGCTATTTATTATGGCTTTCGGGCCATGCAGTGGAAGAAATGCTCTTTGGTGGCTCTTGAATGAATCTCACTGTGGAGAGCCAAAGCATGCGAACCCCTGCCTTTACCCATAAAGCCTTTGTTTTTACACTCAGAGTTAGGTGAGGCTCAGAGGAAAAGGACTTGGAACATAGGCGTGTGACCAATGCCCCGAAGTGCTCCATTGGTTGTGATCAATGGATGGACAAACATTTCCAGTTCACTGTGACCGGTAGGAAGGCCAGAGCTAAATCCACTCTTCAGTTGTACTAACTGGGGTGGATAGAGGCCTCTTCCGGCTTATTCTATTTTTAATGGTTTGAAGGTCTTTACCAGTTCGTTCATATCCTAAGTGCCCTCAGATATTTGGAATGTGAGACTTCAGAAGGGTTGGTTTCAAGTATGTGGTATGTATTTAAGTAAAGTTGCTCTTGGGATTACAGGCCAGTGTCAATCTGTCTGTCTTTGGTCATAGTCCAGGGTACTTCATCCTCTCCCCTTCAAGGGTGGGAGCATGTGAAAGGACTTCTGACCATCTTGACTTCCTATAACGGAACTGAAGCACCACCAAAGCCATCATGACGCTGCCTCGATCCAATACAGACGGCTGATAACATAGCCTCAGCCCTTAGTAAGGCCATGCTGAATGGTTATGTACTGGAAGAAGAAAACGTCAGTGGAGAAGAGACGGGATGGGCTACCAGCCTGGTCAGTGTTTTGTCAACTTGACACAAGCTAGAATCCTTTGGGAAATGGAACTCAATTATGAAATTGGGTAGCCGAGCAGTGGTGGTGACACACGCTTTTAATCCCGGAACTCAGAAAGCAGAGGCAGGTGGACATCTGAGTTCTAAGCCAACCTGGTCTACAGACAGAGTTCCAGGACAGCCAGGGCTGCACAGAGAAAACTTGTCTTGAGAAACTAAACGGGAGAATAAAAGAAAAGAAATAAAAAGAAAATGGCTATAGGCAAGTCTCTAGGGCATTTTCCAGATTAATGATTGACCAGAGAGGGCCCGACTCACTGTGAATGGCGCCATCTCTAGGCAGATGGTCCTGAATTACCTAAGAGGAAGGTGAGGAAGCCAGCAGGCAGCATCCTCCATGGCCTCTGCTTCAGTTCTTGCTTCTAGGTTCCTGCCGTGAGTTCCTGCCCTGGCTTCCTTCAGTGATGGAGTATGTCCTGAGAGTTTTAAGATGAAATAATCCTTTTTCTTTCCACATTGAGTTTGTTCATATCATAGCAATAGAAACCTGAAATAAGACAGCTGCACAGGGCTAAGGCCTATATTTAGAAAAGAAACATGTGTTTAGGGGAAAGAAAAAAATTACTTACTGTTGGTGCCAGGTAACACACCAAATGTTACCACATTTGACTAGATAGGTTAGTGGACAGGTGAGCCAGACAGAAATGAGGGCTTTTAGGATAGCATGCTATAGGTGGGACAGAATGTCTGATTGTACCCAATCCAAAGTGTCTTCCAAGGATGGACCAAGCCTGGTGCTCTACTCCTCTGACCCTAGGGGCCTTGGTTTATGGTTGATAGTGTGTACTAAGTAGGAAAGCTGCAGAGAGGGTGCTATGCAGACTGTACAAGGGTGTCAAACTCCATAGCACAGGGTGTTGAGGTGGTGAGACACGAAAGCAAGGCTTGATATGTACATGCGCAAAGAGCAGTGACCTTTCCTGTCTCACTCACTGCCCTGACTCTAGTGCTTCCTCTAGGGCCTGCTGTATGACACTTAGTAAGAGGGTTTGAAGGATGACATCAATGGGAGGAGCTTATGGCAGGGCATAAGGTCACCGTGCAAAGGCTATTGCTGTAGCAATGTTAGTCAGGTTCTCCTGAGCACTTCAGAATATTTCAGAAGAAGGAGATACTGAAGGGATGTGCTCGTTAGTCATAGGCAAAGTTATAGTTGTTGTGACTTGGGAATGGGAAGGGACAGCTTAGTGTATTTACATGGGAGAGGTCTGTTGGTGATGAGGTCTACTCAGCCTCTGGGGAGTTGGATGGTCCTGTGTAGGTCACGTGTGTGTACCAGGTTAGTGGCAAATGAAGCCAACCAGATAGCTCTCTGAGGTGCTGGAGAAGGAGCACCTGAGCATGACGAGGACACAGGCTGCAGGCTCAGTGCCATGCTGCCCTCCACGGAGCTTTTGTGGAGAAGTAAGGGAGGCCTCACTTGTGGTTTGCTCTTCCACGAGGGAGGGGAGGCTTGATCCCCCAGCATGGCAGTTCTTTGGGTGCTGATTTTGCCATCCAAAAAGCTTTTGATGGGAGTAGGTCTGGTTACTAGTTAAGGCCCTTTAGGGACCAGCTTTTAGGTACCTGTGACACCAGGTCAGAATATTATGGAGAGGGTGAAGGCCCTCGTAAGAAATCTGCAGCTTTGGCAGAACATGCTAGAAGGACAAAGGGAATTAAGTGATTGAGGGAATGGGAAGTTAATTCACTTGTCACCCACAGAGCCACTCATCCCTAGGGGAAACTAAAGTGACTGGACTTACGTTATGTCCGTCAAAGATGGGGCTTGGGGAGGTTGGTGTAAGCACAGCACCTGAGTGAGTCTGTGACTTGGGAGGGAAACTGGGAGGCAAGGAGGACATTTGGGTTTAGAAATCCTGGGTTTAAAGCTGTGGCACATCTTAGAGTGCACAGAAACTACTGAAAAAGGGCAGATGGACGCTCAGATGAAAACGTAAGTTGGTGGCTAGGGTTGGCCCTGTGCTTCCTTCGTTGTCCAGATCTTCTAGGAAAATGGTGAGCTGTTGAGACCGACTGTGGCCTGTAGCCACTTGGGTCTCAGCGATTTGTCGTCTCGGAGCACTGAGGCATCGCTGTGACAAATGACAGGATGACAGTACAAAGTGGTGGCTTCTGTTTATTACAAAGAGCAGGAGTCGCAGGCAAGCGATTATCTTTGCCTTTTTTTCCTTGAAAACTTTGTCATTGGTGTTGCTAAGCTTCTGTCAGAAAAATGCATGCTCAAACCCAAAGGAAAATGCTTCCTCGCTTATGACATGCAAGGGGGCCTCCTACAAAACACACAGTGTTCTAGCAATCCTGCTCCAAACCATGCTAATTTACCTCAAATTTCTTTCACAGGTCTTGTTAGGCTCACGCAGTAAATAAATTAAGTACCTTTCCCACTGGGAGGTTTTTTAGAAACACTTAATGAAGTAAATACCACAGTGTTAGGTCAGAGGGGAGCCATGCTACCAGATTATTTTTAGCATACATTTCCAGTTTAATGTTTGTTGGTTTCCTCTGATCTGTGCTGGAGCCTTACCCTATAGATGGTGTGGTTCAAGGAGCAGGGACTGGGGTGAAAGAGGACATTTGGCTTTAATGTCTAGTGTGTGGAACCAAGGAAAACCTTTTCTCCCAAAGGTTATAAAGTTTAGTCTGGAATTGTCTCTCTAAACAGCAGAAGAGCTGTATTCAGGATAACTGAGGAGATGTAATGTTAACTCTTAACCTCAATTGCTTGGGAAAAATACTTTGTTTATTTTAATTATTTTCCCTTTCAAGAAACTTAAAGCAATTTTAAAAATTAAACATAATTTAATCATTAGAGTTAAGCGATCAACTTGCAGTCTTGAAGGGCTTTGAATCACTTAGAGAATTAGATGATTATATCACAAACATGCATAGGTGTCTGTTAATTGAGATTCTGATTATTAATAGAGTTCCTTTCAAGACAAAACAAAAACCAATAACCTCAGTCTGCGAATAACCAAAACTAGTTGCTAAAGATGCCAAAATAAATTTTTCAAAAAAAAAAAAAGATTTTCAGTGAAGGCGATGCAGAAGAATAGAAGATGCATTGTGGCCAGGAACCATCTGTCCAGGGGAAGTTGCACATTTTGATGAACTCACTCTCTTAGGAACGTAAGAATTAACAACATACAAAGCTAAGTAAACTACAGCAAGACTTTTGCATGGCTAAATCATTTGTTCGGTGGGGTCTTGTGATTTTCCGGTACTCTGCTTCTTAAGAGCTCAGGAGTCCGTTCTGGAGGGAGGAAGGAAATAGGAAAGATGATTTTCTCTTTGTCTGGAACTCTGTGATGCCTCTGTTGCTATCTCGACGGGAGTGATGCTTCTCATTTTAACTTGAGACCTGTCGTGAAGCTTCTCCAGCCTTTTTGCAATCTCCAGGTAATCAGAAAGTATGGGAAAGTGTAACTGGCGCAGAGCGGAACACGGCAGTATCCAAAGTTTCAGGCCAAATGGGTAACCCCTGAGAGAAGAGTGTGACAGCTGTAACTATTTCATCTCACCAGGCCCCAGTGCTACTGTGTGAGAACAATTCAGTGAGCGAGATCAACAATTAGATGCCATCTCTATCACACCTATTATGGAGCTGAAATCTCCCTGACACGAATAATAAGGGGTCTTGTTTGACATTTAACAGTTTAATTTGTTTTCCACCATGGATTTTCAGTGTGCTGTCTCTATAGACTTGAGTTGTTTTTCTTTGGCTTTTCTTGGGGTTTACCATTTCATCTTCCTTCCCACCTACCTGGTGACCTCCATCTTGGTCTTCCGATCCCCGATCTTTGAAAAGAGCCAGTGAAGGAGTATGGAGGAGGAAAGGGGGAGACACAGTTTTACTCTGTTTTTGCAGTGCAATGCATCCAGTCTGTTAGTCTGTGCCTTTTTATTGGGGGAATTGAATCCATTGATGATAAGAGATATTAAAGAATAGTGATTGTTGTTTCCTGTTACTTTTGTTGTTACAGTGGAATTATGTTTGTGTAGCTATCTTCTTTTGGTTTCATTGCAAGGAGATTACTTTCTTGCTTTTTCTAGGGTGTAGTTTCCCTCCTTGTGTTGGAGTTTTCCATCTATTATCCTTTGTAGCGCTGGATTTGTAGAAAGATATTGTGTAAATTTGGTTTTGTCATGGAATATCTTGGTTTCTCCATCTATGTTAATTGACAGTATCATACAGTCAATTTTGCTGGATACAGTAGCCTGGGCTGGCATTTGCATTCTCTTAGGGTCTGAGTGACATCTGTCCAGGATCTTCTGGCTTTCATAGTCTCTGTTGAGAAGTCTGGTGTAATTCTGATAGGTCTGCCTTTATATGTTACTTGACCTTTTCCCCTTACTACTTTAAATATTCTTTCTTTGTTTTGTACATTTGGTGTTTTGATTGTTATGTGACAGAAGGATTTTCTTTTCTGGTCCAATCTATTTGGAGTTCTGTAGGCTTTTTATATGTTTATGGGCATCTCTTTCTTTAGTTTAGGGAAGTTTTCTTCTATAATATTACTGGTCCTTTAAGTTGGGAGTCTTCACTCTCTTCTATATCTATTATCCTTTGATCTTCTCATTGTGTCCTGGATTTCCTGGATGTTTTGGGTTAGGAGTTTTTTCATTTTTCATTATCTTTGACAGTTGTGTTAATGTTTTCTATGGTATCTTCTGCCCCTGCAATCCTCTCTTCTATCTCTTATATTCTGTTGGTGATGCTTGCATCTATGACTCCTGATCTCTTTCCTAGGTTTTCTATCTCCAGGGTTGAGAACTCATACCAATATTGTCCAAACTATTCCACAAAATAGAAACAGAAGGAGCACTACCCAATTCCTTCTGTGAAGCCACAATTATGTTTATACCTAAACCACACAAAGACCCAACAAAGAAAGAGAACTTCAGACCAATTTCCCTTAAGAATATCGATGCAAAAATACTCGATAAAATTCTCGCAAACCGAATCCAAGAACATATCAAAACAATGAGACATCATGATCAAGTAGGCTTCATCCCAGGGATGCAGGGATGGTTCAATATAGGAAATTCATCAACGTAACCCAGTATGTAAACACACTGATTATCTCATTAGATGCTGAGAAAGCACTTGACAAAATTCAACACCCCTTCATGATAAAAGTCTTGGAAAGATCAGGAATTCAAGGCCCATACCTAAACATAGTAAAAGCCATATACAGCAAACCAGTAGCCAACATTAAACTAAATGGAGAGAAACTTGAAGCAATCCCACTAAAATCAGAGACTAGACAAGGCTGCCCACTCTCTCCCTACTTATTCTATATAGTACTCAAAGTCCTAACCAGAGCAATCAGACAACAAAAGGAGGCAAAACAGATACAAATTAGAAAGGAAGAAGTCAGAATATCACTATTTGCAGATGATATGATAGTATATATTTAAGTGACCCCAAAAGTTCCACCAGAGACTATAAGGCTGATAAACAACTTCAGCAAAGCATCTGGGTATAAAATTAACTCAAACCAGTAGCCTTCCTCTACTTGAAGGAAGAAATTAGGGAAATGCGCACCCTTCACAATAGTCACAAATAATATAAAATACCTCAGTGTGACTCTAACCAAGCAAATGAAAGATCTGTGTGACAAGAACTTCAAGTCTCTGAAGAAAGAAATTGAAGAAGATCTCAGAAGATGGAAAGATCTCCCATGCTTGTGGATTGGAAGGATTAATATAATAAAAATAGCAATTTTGCCAAAGGCAATCTACAGATTCAATGCAGTCCCCATCAAAATTCCAACTCAATTCTTCAAGTTAGGAAGAGCAATTTGCAAATTCATCTGCAATAACAAAACAAAAACAAAAACAAAAAACAAACCCAAAAAATCAGGATAGCGAAAACAATCCTCAACAATAAAAAGACTTCTGGGGGAATCACCATCCCTGACCCCAAGCAGTATTACAGAGCAATAGTCATAAAAGCTGTATGGTATTGGTACAGAGACAGGAAGGTAGATGGATGGAATAGAATTGAAGACCCAGAAATGGACCCACACACCTATGGTCACTTGATCTTTGATAAAGGAGCCAAAACCATCCAATGGGAAAAAGATAACATTTTCAACAAATGGTGCTGGTTCAAGTGGAGGTCAACATGTAGAAGAATGCAGATCGATCCATGCTTATCACCCTGTACAAAGCTTAAGTCCAAGTGGATCAAGGACCTCCACATAAAACCAGATAAACTCAAACTATTAAAAGAAAGAGTGGGGAAGAGCCTTGAACACATGGGCACTGGGCAAAATTTCCTGAACAAAACACCAGTGGCTTATGCTCTAACAATTGACAAATGGGACCTCATAAAACTGCAAGGCTTCTGTAAGGCAAAGGGCACTGTCAATAGGACAAAACAGCAACCAACAGATTGGGAAAAGATCTTTACCAATAGAGGGCTCATATCTAAAATATACAAAGAATTCAAGAAGTTAGACTCCAGGGAGTCAAATAACCCTATTAAAAACTGGGATACAGAGCTAAACAAAGAATTCTCAGCTGAGGAATATCGAATGGCTGAGAAGCACCTAAAGAAATATTCAACATCCTTAGTCATCAGAGAAATGCAAATCAAAACAACCCTTAGATTCCACCTCACACCAGTCAGAATGGCTAAGATCAATAACTCAGGTAACAACAGATACTGGCAAGGATGTGGAGAAAGAGGAACACTCCTCCATTGCTGGTGGGATTGCAAGCTGGTACAAACACTCTGGAAATCAGTCTGGAGGTTCCTCAGAAAATTGGACATAGTACTACCTGAGGACCTAGCTATACCACTCCTGGGCATATACCCAAATGATGCTCTAACATACAACAAGGATACATGGTCTGCTATGTTCATAGTAGCCTTATTTATAATAGCCAGGAACTTAAAAGAACCCAGATGCCCTTCAACAGAGGAATGGATACAGAAAATGTGGTACATCTACACAATGGAGTAGTACTCAGGTGTCAAAAACAATGACTTCATGAAATTTATAGGCAAATGGAATGAACTAGAACATATCATCCTGAGTGAGGTATCCCAATCACAAAAAATACACATGGTATGAACTCACTGATAAATGGATATTAGCCCAAATGCTTGAATTACCCAAGATAGAATCCACAGACCACATGAAGCTCAGGAAGAAGGATGACCGAAATGCAGATGCTTCAGTCCTTCTTAAAAGGGGGAAAGAAGGGATATGGAGACAAAGTTTGGAGCAGAGACGGAAGGAATGGCCATTAAGTGCCTGCCCCACCTGGGTATACAGCCCATAATATATACAGCCACCAAAACTAGATAATATTGATGAAGCCAAGAAGTGCATGCTGACAGAAGAAGAAGCCTGATATAGCTGTTTCCTGAGAGGCTCTGCCAGAGCATGACAAATACAGAGGCGAATGCTAGCAGCAAACCATTGAACTGAGAACAGGGTCCCTGTTGGAGGAATTAAAGGAAAGGATTGAAGGAGCTGAAGGGGCTTGTAACCCCATAAGAGCAACAATACCAACCAACCAGAGCTCTCAGTGACTAAACCAGTATTGAAAGACTATACATGGACTGACCCATGGCTCTAGCTGCATATGTAGCAGAGGGTGGCCTTGTTGGACACCAGTGGGAGGAGAAGCCCTTGGTCCTGCCAAGACTGGACCTCCCAGTGTAATGGAATGTCAGGGGGAGGTGGGAAGGGAGGTGTTTGGGGAGGGGAAAGACCCTTATAGAAGAAGGGGAGGGAGATGGGATAGGAGGCTTATGGATGGGAAACTGGGAAAGGGAATAACCTCTGAAATGTAAATCAAAAATATCCAACTTAAAAAAAAAAAGAAATGCCATGCTTTTTCTTATTATCAAGTAAAAGTGTGAGCCTTGTGTCACCCAATGTTCTGGGGGTACCTTCCTAGGCCATGTGCTGTCCGGCCTGCTGTGGTGTAACCGTGTGCACTATTTGTCACACATCACCATTTGAACGGTTTCCCTACACCTTCAGAAGATGTTCTGTATTTATGTGAAATAGGCAGAGCTAGTTTTGAAAATAAAACACATAATGATTGCTAAAGGTCACTCGTAAACAGCTGCTGTGAAGGTAGGCGGGATAATCCAGCATGGTCATAGGAAGCACAGGCCCACTGTAAATCCTGCCAACACAGACTCTTAAAGTCAGTCAATTAAATTAAATTATTTCCTCTTAATTGCTCTATACAAACCTCCTGGTCCCCTACCCGAGACTACTCCACTTTGCAAAGAGATTATCAAATAACCAAAGACACACGGAGAAGCTTCAACCTGTGCGACATGAGGATAGGCAATCCTTCGTGCA